>NC_084886.1:13860153-15165153 GCF_958979055.1 Alnus glutinosa
AGAAGAATCACAGAGAACAGTAGACCTGTAAAATTACAACCAAAGAACCATTAGCTAACTTTGTAAAGCATACAGGCATTGTATGGAAGAGTTAGTTAAGCTTTTGCTTCTACGCTTTGATCAAAGAATGTAAACTACTTCACCAAGAATTGAAAAGAGCTCTTAGTCATGATGCTTGATTGAAAACATCAGAAATCAAAATGCCGAGAAAACGCTCAAGTTCACAAAATTATATCAGACTTCCTGAACTTCTGAGTTCAACAAAGTCATACAGGACATAACAGCACCGAGAAATAAAAATCTATAACTAATGAGACAATATAAGAAACCCAATCCATCTCAAATCTGAGGAGCTGAAAAGATATAAAACAATTGTGGAAATAATTTTTCACATATCACTAGTTAGGAAAACGAATTAGTTAATATCTATGTATAGTTCCTCTCCTAAACAAGCACCCTCATATTACCATGGTAAATTATTATACCAATAAAGTTCAATAGCAAGTCGCAAACTTGTCTCCCAAGATTTCAATCCGTGTCTTGAGTCAAAATCTATGAACCAATAGTGCATATAAAAAATGAAAAGCAAGAATAAGCACTAAAGCTAGTTGAGGTTAACCAACCACAACTGCATCCAGTATATCGACAACCAAGCAACAAAATGATTGGTCCAAGAAGAAAAGATAGAGTCGAATATTAAATGCAGATTTTTTTTTGATAAGTAAAGTCAAATATTAAATGCAGATTAAAACGAGGAGTTAGCAATATAATTGATCTATACGACGTTCACGTCCCTCAATGAATTGAAATCCGAGCAATGAAGAAAATGACACTTTCTCTGAGCCACTCACTGAAGTGGAACTCGCAGATCTGGGACAAAGACCAATGCAAAACCGCATTTTGCATTGCCAAAGCTCTATTGCTTATCAAATTTACCCTTTTTTTTTTTTTCTCAAACAAGGACAAATAATCAATCCACCACGTCAAAAACACAGATTGAACCATCAAATTCAAACCATTCGGCATCAAAACCAGAAAATCAACCTCACCCAGAAATGCCGATTCAACCAGATCCAGCAGTAAAAACAAAAATTTGCCCAAAACCCACAAAACAAGCGCAGAAGGCAGAAAGCTTACTGGGTTTGAATCGATTAACGAAGTGCGTCTGATTCTGGTACGGGAAGAGTCCTAGACTTGACGGGGAAAGATCTGGGTTAGAGTGGTTCGGTTTATTCCCCTTCTATAAAACTATAAAAGGAAATAAATTGCGCACATGTAGGGAGAGAGAGAGAGAGAGAGAGAGAGAGAGATCAGATCTCAGAGTTTGCTTTTTGCGGAGGAACTCGACTCAATGACTGGGCAATCTCACTCGGCGAGCGAATGTAGACGTGCGAGTGGGTATGGGCGCTTCTCTTTTCTGTCGGGGTTGTCAAGGTTTATCAAAACGCCTTCTTGCTGTCAAAATAAGTGCAAATCGACGAAAGCGCGTGTGATCGCAAATGACGTGGGATAAACATATCTATCATCATAATTATTATTATTATTTTTATTATATTTTGAAGAATATCTATCATCATAATTACAAGATATCTAATTGGTCTCGCAAGAACATATCTATTTGAAATGGAAAGCTCAAATAGACTCTTAGATTCTTAGTACAAATGACCATAGGATAGGAACAAGTTAATGAAATAAATTGGCCAAGTGAACCACGTTAGGAACATAAAAGAAGTTGTCACTTTCAAGCCATTCATACCAACATTATATTTAAAATTCTGAAAGGTTGTAATTAAGAGTCTTTGTGTTATACTTGGAGAGTATTAAAACAAGGTGGGGGGAACTTTGTTTAATACTTTTACAAAGTGCAATTGATTGAACAAGTTGGCCGGCAAAGATTGGCCTTAAAAAAAAAAAAAAA
Source organism: Alnus glutinosa (assembly GCF_958979055.1). NCBI lineage: Eukaryota > Viridiplantae > Streptophyta > Magnoliopsida > Fagales > Betulaceae > Alnus > Alnus glutinosa. The sequence continues at coordinate 13,862,072 of NC_084886.1, forward strand.
AAATTAACGAATTAGCAATTACGTTTATTTTTCATATTCATTTAGTTTATTTTCGTTATAATTATCATTGTTATGGGGCATGAAAACAACACGTTTCGGGGATCCAAGAATGAGGCCCATTTAAGATTAGATAGGACCATATGAAACATACATCCAGAATCTAAATTATGGCCCTTCTATAATAGAGTTCCAAAAGAGAGACGACATCCAAATATATATATATATATATATTGTAAGAATATTCTATTACCGAAAAAGATGGGCTACAACGAAACAAAAGAGTCAAAAGAAATATGTTCCCCAACAATAGGCTCAAATAGAACAAACAGTAATGAAATTGTAAACAGAAAATAGGCAATGGGTCTAATAATGATCCTAAGTAACTACAAGAGACTTGGGCTTCTATATCTTGGGCAAAAGCCAAAAAAATGGGCTGCATATAGCGACTAAATCACCAAAATAGGAAACACAGGTAGGGGCATAACCTTCACAAGACCTTTAAACCCTACCCGACCGCCTAAAAGGGGCACATATAGGGACATGACCTTCGCAATAGCCTTCAACCCTATTTCTACCTTTCCTAGGTAAGGACAACAATCACCAAGAGGAGATTGAGGGGGCAGGCACAACAGAATGCGGAACTGGATCTATCATCAAGGAGAACAAACTCCAGAAACAAAGAATCTCCTTTTAACATATGAGACCACAAAAGGCCACAGAGATTCAAACCCACAAGCAGCACACAAAAAGAAAAAACATGAATACAAAACAAATACAGAAAAAGAACAACATAAACACAACCTAGGTTACATAAATATAGAAAAAGAACATAAATAAAAATCTAAGCCCAAAAATAAGCAGCATCAAATGCAGAGGCGGAGGCAACGTGGTGGCACATGGGATTCATGCTCCCATGTGTGAGGTCCATGTGCCGGCGCGTGAAAACCACGAGGAGGTGCATGAAAGCCACAATGATGAGCGTAAGGCGGCTACGGGTTGCGAGGAGGTCGGCAGAGATGGTGGAAGGGTGTGTTGGTGGCGGGGCTTACTGATGATGATAGATCGGGCTTAAAAAAAAAATACAAAAACAAAACAAAACTGAGACCTAAGTCAAATCCAAACGAAGTAGGCAAAATGGCGGCGGTGAAGGAGCTGAGGCTATATTTTTGGAAGGATAAGGGATAAATTGTTAAATGTGATGTACATAATATTTATTATAACTTCCAAGATTTTAACTATCATGATTTTCACAATAAATATAATAAAAGAAACATACCAGAATCCATAGCATTAAAAGTCTTTTTCAAAGCTCAAACACTAGGAAATAGTTTCTCTCACTTGACCCTCTTTAGATATACAAAGCTGATGGATATTGTACATGTTATAGAGTAGAGAGAGGACCGGTTTCCTTTTCTTTCTTTCTTTTTTTTTTTTTTTTTTTTTTTTTTTTTTTTTTTTATCACCATTAATTCTACTTCACATCAAAATTAGAATTAATAAGAAACATTAACTTCTCGTAGTTAATTAACCAACACTTTATTAAGGTATATTAATTAACCATTAACCAACAATTAAATAAGGAGGATTAATTAACCAACATTAAGAGTCTAATAAATTATCTTATGTGCCATTTCATGTGGGACATTAAATTCTTACATTCTCCCGCTTGGCCCATATGACTGATACTATTTGACTCAATAAGGTTAACATTAGACGCACAAAAATTTAATCCATCCTTACTTCAATTTGGTCAACATAAATGCCATAATCAAACAACATACTAGACAGTTGTACATCTAAAGGCGACATAGTCCCTTCCATGTACCACAACACTAGCAACTTGTTCAATCATGGTTCATAAATGAAAAGTGTCCAAAATGGTCCAACAAAAATGTATTTTGTAAAAGACTATTCTTGTTGCCATTCATCCAATCTTATATGTACGTACAAAATGGATAAACGAGAAAAATCATAAACATATTTAATGAGATCTCAAAAGTGTCTTAATGAGTACCAAATATTGTATATTTGGACCCCTTGATTTACATTAATTAGACCTTTAGCTTTGCTATTTTCTGATGTTTTTGTTAGTTTTTGTGTTTTATAGGTCAATAAGAGAGGAATGACAAAATTTCATGTGGAAATGCTTGGAAATTTGGAAGTCCCGAAAAATCGATCGATCGAACTCAAAAGTCGATCGATCGAATTTTGAATTCGATCGATCGATTTTTTCCAGAACTGACTGTTGCAGAAGCGCGCCAGAACGCCCAATCAGGAGCTTCTCCATGACAAAAAGCAGTTCTCCCTCTGATTTTCGCAGCAGAACACGCTGGTTTCATGACCTTGGTTATCTCTAGCAAGAGAGGAACCCTAAAGGGGGTTAGAGGAGTCATTTTACATGGGTTTCTAACCCTAATTTTCTTCTATAAAGCCATAGCCATGCCTCCTTGTTAGAGAGAGTTCTCAGAGCAGTAGCTAGGTTTAATTTCATCCAGTTTTTAGTTTATTTCAGTAGCTCTTTTCTTTAGATACTTCTCTTTGTAAAGCTTTTCTTCTATTTTTATGTTTGTTCTTCAAATTTTTGTGGTGTTCTTAGTCATGGGAGGCTAGAACTCTCAACTAAGAATGAGGATGAAACATCTCCATTGATGACACTCACACTCTTGTAGTACTACTTGTACATTTAATGCTATATCATTATGTTGTTCAAGTTCCATTCATTTAATGCTTTATCTTTTGTAATGAATGTGGTTGGTGGTAGAAATAGGACATTTAATGTGTTTCAACCGATGGATACATTGTTTTATCGGTCTGAAAGATAATATCTATTGTGATTTATTCTTTGAATGGATACAATGGATGATTTGATTTCAAATGGGTACTCTTTGTGATTTATCTTTGAGTTGGATTCATTTTATGGTTCTAAGGTTTATGATCAAGAAACTTGAATGACACACTAAGCTTAATGTTCTTTGGGTGTTCAAGTGAAAACCAAGAGTGTGAGTTGTTGGATTTGGTTTGGTGAATTCCTTAGTCTTAGTCCCTTTTTACATATTTCATTTCTTCCTCTTTAACTTAGCATTTTCTGTGCATGTTTAACTCTCAAACTCTTGGAACTAGGTTAGAATGAGGTTGATTAAGCAAAACACTAACTTTTGACCATTTCCCTGTAGATTCGACCTCGCACTTGCATAACGCTATATTGTAAACGATTCGTGCGCCTACGAGTACTCTTTAAAACTCACATCAGTCTAATAACATAAACAAACATTATGCTATCCATAAACATTACGGGCACAATTGGTTACAAGTAAGACCCATTTTGCTAACGCGTTCCTTAAAGGTCTTTGGTGGTTACCTTTTTGTTAATGGATTTGCAATCATAAGCGTTGTAGTAATATGTTCTATAGACACTCGTTGTTTCTGAACTTCTTCTTTAACGGCAAAATATTTAAGCTTCATATGCTTAGCACCATTAGAATATTTGTCATTCTTGGAGAAAAACACAGCTGCAGAATTATCACAATAAATTTTCAGCGGCTTGGCAATAGTGTCGACAATTCCAAGTCCTGAAATAAAGTTTCGCAACCATAAACCATGAATTGTGGCCTCAAAGCATGCCACAAATTTAGCTTCGATCGTGGATGAAGCAATGATGGTCTGCTTTGCACTTTTTCATGAAATTGCTCCTCCAACTAATAAAAATAGATAACCAAAAGTTGATTTTCTACTATCAACACATCCGGCAAAGTCTGAATTGGAGTAGCCAATCACTTCTAAATGATTAGACCTTTTAAAAGCGAGCATATAATTTTTTGTTCCTTGCAAGCACCTCATCACTTTCTTCGCAGCTTTCCAATGATCAATTCCAGGATTGCTTTGGTATCTGCCCAGCATACAAACTGCAAAACTAATGTCTGGCCTAGTGCATGTATGCGCATACATCAAGCTTCTTACAGCAGAAGCATAAGGAATTCTTTCCATTTGTTTACGTTCCCATTCATTCTGAGGGCATTGCATGAGACTAAACTTGTCCCATTTTTGAAGTGGAGCAACATTAGTTGAACAGTTCTCCATGCCAAATCTCTCTAAAACTCTTTCAATATATTGTTTTTGAGACAATCCTAACAGCCCATGTGATCGATCTCAAAATATTTATATTCCTATCACATAAGTTGCATTACCCATATCTTTCATTTCAAAGTTTTTAGAGAGAAATTCATTGGTTTCGTGCAACAAACCAAGATCACTACTGGCAAGCAATATGTCGTCGACATATAGAATCATAAATAGAACCTTGCTCCCACTAACCTTCAAGTATATACACCGATCAACAGTGTTTTCCTTAAAACCGAATGAAGTAATAGTATCATTGAACTTAAGATACCATTGTCTTGAAGCTTTAATTTGCAAACCATGTGCTCTTTTTCCTTTAATAAAAAACTTTCAGGTTGATCCATATATACTGCATTTTCTAAATTCCCATTCAGAAAAGCAGTTTTCACATCCATTTGATGCAACTCTAAATCATAATGAGCTACCAAAGCCATAATAATTCTAAGTGAGTCCTTTTTGGATACATGAGAGAATGTCTCCTTATAATCAATGCCTCATTTCTGAGTAAAACCTTTGGCCATGAGTCTAGCTTTATATCGTTCGATATTGCTGTTTGAGTCGCGCATGGTCTTGAAGACCCATTTACACCCGACTATCTTATATCCTTAGGCAATTCAACGATATCCCATACTTTATTTTGGTCTATTGATTTCAACTCATCATTCATGGCATCAATTCATTTAACAGAATTATTACCTTCAATGGCTTGTGAAAATGAAACCGGGTCCTTACTTGTCCCTATATCAAAATCAGATTCTTGTAAATAAACCACATAATCATCTAAAATAGCAGATCTACGTTCTTTTTGAGACCTCCTTAATGTTATTCCTTGTGATTCTTTCATAATTGGTTCATTGGTGATAATCTCATCATGGAGTGATTGATCAATAACTTGTTCAACGTTGTCAAATGATTGTACAACTGCAGGAACAACATTTTCTTTAAAAGTTATGGGTAGTGGGACTTGTACCCTAACTTCTTGAATAATCGCATTTTGTGGTTTATCACTCCCACTGATTTTACAATTTTCAAGGAATCTAGCATTACCGGTTTCAACAATTTTCGTACTATGTATAGGACAGTAAAACCTATACCCTTTGGGTTTTGCTGGATAACCAATAAAGTAACCACTAATGGTTTTAAAATTCAATTTCTTTTCATGTGGATTATAGATTCTAGCTTCCGCTGAACAACCCTAAACATGCAAGTGTCTCAAACTTGGTTTCCTTCCAGTCCACAATTCAAAATGAGTTTTTGGAACTGCTTTAGAAGGAACTTTATTCAGTAAACATACAACGGTCTTAAGAGCTTCCATCCATAATGAAATGGGTAGAGAGGAATTACTTAACATACTTCTAACCATATCCATTAAAGTACGATTACGCCTTTCAGTTACACCATTCTGTTGAGGCGTACCTGGCATAGTGTATTGTGCACATATGCCATGTTTTTCAAGGAGTTTAGCAACTAGGCCAGGGCATTGACCCAATCCATCATACCTTCCATAATACTCACCACCTTTATTTGATTTGACAACTTTTACTTTTCTATCTAGTTGTCTTTCAACCTCAGTAATGTATACCTCTAAGGCATCCAGTGCTTGAGATTTTTCATGCAACAAATAGACATAACAGTAACGTGAAAAGTCATCAATAAAAGTGATAAAATATTTTTATCTACCAAAAGACGGTGAGTCAAAAGGTCCACAAATATCTGTATGGATAATTTGTAGAAATCTGCCACTTCTTGTAGCACATTTCTTTGTGTGTTTGGTTTGTTTTCCCTTAATACAATCCACACACACATTGAAATCAGTAAAATCTAGATTCAGAAGAATCTCGTCTTTTACTAATATCTCTAATCTTTCTTTGAATATATGACCCAATCGTCTGTGCCACAAGATGATGAATTTTCATTAATCAAGCTACGTTTAGTTCTAACATTATGGTGCAGGGTTAGAAGGCTTTCAGCAAAATGACTATTAAGATTCAATTTATACAAACCATCACATAGATTTCCAGAACCAACAAAAAGGGTATTTTTAAACAAGTTGAATTTTTTTTATTGCGAAATGTGAAGTAATAGCCATCAAGATCAAGTTTAGATAAATAAACCAAATTGCGAGAAATCGAAGGGACATAAAGTGTTTGAAACAAATTTAAGTAACAACCAGTTTCTAGAAACAAACGAAAGGTTCCGATGGCAACAACTTGAACTTTAACCCCATTTCCCATGACTATGAAATTTTCATTTTGGTTTAAAGTCTGGATTGTAAGGAAGCCCTGCATTGAATTATAAACATGAACAGTAGAACCCGAGTCAATCCACCAAGTATTGGAAGGAATTATAATAAGATTTGATTCGAAACATACGCAAGCTAAATGCTTACATTTCTTTTCGAACCATGTCTTACGTTTATGACAATCTTTCTTAACATGCCCAAACTTTCTACAGAAATGACACTTGATATTGTTCAATCCATTCTCATGAACCTCAATTGTTTGAGGAGGTTCATTAACTTTGGATGGCTCTATCATTTTGCCTTTTTTAGGCTTCTTCCACTTCTTTTTGGCTCCATGAGTTACAAGATGAATTGAATGATGTCCTTGTTGCTTAAGCCTCGCCTCTTCTTGAATAAGCCTGCTGGCCAATTCATTTACATTCTACTTATCCGTAATAGTGTTGTAATGAATTTGAAATGGCCCATACTGAGGAGGCAAGGAATTCAAGATAAATTGTACGAGAAATAACTCATCCACATGCATCCCAAGAGCCTTTAACTTACTAGCTAGATTTGTTATTTCAAGGATATGCTCATGCATTCCACGTGTACCATCAAATTTCATGGTGGTAAGTTTAGCCATCAAAGTCCCAGCAAGAGACTTGTCAGCTGAACGAAAACGTTCTTCCACAATTGTAAGGAATTCTCTAGCACTGCCATATTTAGGAAGCGTTGACTTAATATTACTCGCAATGCTCATTCGCATAAACATAATGCTTAAACTATTCGATCTTTCCCAAGGCATGTATATAGCCTCTTCTTCCGCATTGCTTGACTCAGTAATAGCAGGCGGTTTCTCAGTCCTAAGTGCTAAGTCAAGATCCAGAATACCAAGGTGAAACTGAACTTGTTCAGCCCAGTCTGAGAAATTTGTTCCATTAAGAATCGGAACAGACGAAGTATGCGAATGTAGCGAAATAGGAACTGACACTGCAATTAAATTAATGCTTACTATATTAATGTTTTAAGTTATCAAACATAAAATATTTTAATAAATAGTAAGTAGTATTATTGCAATTCACCTTTGGGTGAAAATTACAATATACTAAAAATATAATCATTATGGTGATTCCCATTCACCTATTAGGAATAATTAATAATGCATCCGTAATTCGATAGGTCCTTTACCTTTGGGTATCTGGTTCCAACTCTCAATTAAGGATACATATTAATTATCCTATCTCAGTTTATCAATCACTTGAAAAGTGGTGCACCTTTGGGCCAAACCAAAATATTATTGTAATTTGAAAAACTGTAAAAAATTTACAATGTCATTATCTTAATACCTGGGATTTGGGTATCAAGTTTCAAAACATACGACTTGAAATCTATAAATCCTTCTAGTTTGGTCACTTTGGTGACTACCAAACTATTTCATAATATAGATTTCAATTCAAAATAATGACACCGCAAAGCAAATGGTCATAATATGCTTTTAACATTGATTATAGAAATATTAATGTATCTAATCAATAAGAAAATAACATTTAAACTAAAATGAAACAATCGATGTTTTAAAGACAAAATATTTATCGTCAAAACATTATCTCGATCATTTAAAGTAGCATTAAAATTTGCAAATAACAAGTATGTTTATGTAAAAGTTTTAACATCTGTAATTGTTCGTTACTTACTATAAAAGATCTTCATAGACTGTGCATATTAATACACAATAATTTGTTATATGCAAAACTTAACTGTACTTAAGAATTGTCGTTAAAAGACAAAATCTTGTCATAAATTAAATACACATAACATTGTATGGAAAATCATGAAAGTTACAATTCAAGCTCTAATACCACATGTTAAATGTGATGTACATAATATTTATTATAACTTCAAAGATCTTAACTATCATGATTTTCACAATAAATAGAATAAAAGAAACATTACAGAATCCATAGCAATAAAAGTTTTCTTCAAAGCTCAAACACTAGGAAATAGTTTCTCTCACTTGACCCTCTTCAGATATACAAAGCTGATGGATATTGTACATATTTATAGGATAGAGAGAGGACCGGTTTCCTTTATTTTTTTTTTAACACGATTAATTCTACTTCCCATCAAAGTTAGAATTAATAAGAAACATTAACTAATTAATTAACCAACACTTTATTAAGGTATATTAATTAACCATTAACCAACAATTAATTAAGGAAGATTAATTAACCAACATTAAGAGTCTAATAAATTGTCTTATGTGCCATTTCATGTGGGACATTAAATTCTTACATAAATTACTTAAGGCGATGGATAAAGCCTCATAAGAAGTATATTGAGCTAAAAAAAGATATAAGCAGAAGGAACCCAAATGCAGCATCAAGAGAGGGAGAAAAAGGATGGAGAGATGGGAGGAGGGACCTTCTCAAGGTTTTTATTCTCTTGAGCGGTGCTAGAGAGAAAAGATTAGGTTTTTTTTTTTTTTTTTATTTTTTTTATTTTTTATGCGTTGTTGGTTATAATATTGAGTCCGACATCCAAATATTATGTTATCTAATAGCATCACTAGCAAGTGCTATAAATCTCTCATATTGTGTATATTTAACTAATATGAGGTAAAAATCACGTCATCAATTTATCTTCAGCTTATGTAAAACACATATTTTGCTACAGTGATTTGTAACATTTGGGCAATCACTGTAAATGTTCCTTTATTTTATTCATTCTCAACAATATATTTTTTGTTTCTTATTTAAACAACACGTTTTTTTATTTCAATATGGCCATTGGAAAAATATGGTTGTTAGAAAATATATGTGTGACTGTTAGGAAAAAATTATGACAGTTACAAAAGATGAATGTTTGAAAATATATGGTTAAGAAAAAATATATAATAAAAAAGAATATGAAATAATATTTTAAGAAAGAAGATATGAAAATAGAGAATCTATTGGAGTATGTATTAAAAAGAAGTAGCTAAAGTAGATAATTGCACTTTTTAGTTATGTATTTTATTTAATCTTGTTGAAAATGCTCTAAGGATTTGAGTGACAAAAGAGAGAGAGCAAGAGAGTATTTTTTTTTTAAAATAAAATAAAATTTGTGCCTTACTTTTTTGAGAGTGTAGATAAAGGGATGAATTTGACCAAAAACAAAAAAGAGAAGAAAAAGCAAAGGGAACTTGAAGAGTGTTTGTGTGGAGGTTTGGTTCATAGATGCCACAACACTATGCGAGAGTTTCTTTTTTGGTGCTTCCCCGCATGAATAGTCACTGATACGATTCTTCGCTATGTTAGAGTACCTTTTGTTTGTAGAGAGGATGATCACGTGGCCTCTTTAATGTTTATGGGACTTTATTTATCAAGTATTCATGGTCTACACGTTTCATCCGAGCACTTTTGCCTTAGTGGAGTAAGCTAGCGTGGTTCTTCTTTAGTCTTCACTTTCTCATGGGCTCTTCTTTAAATATTGAGCTTGGATTGATATGGGCCAACTTGGGCCTTTTTTGTTGTCAGGCCTTAGCCAATTCTATTAATCATTGATGTTGAGCATTCAGCAAGTGGCAAGGAGGTGTCTTGGGTGAACTATGGACCATAGGGTCAAGTCTTTATATACATGTGCCCGCTAACCGTGCATGACGATCCACATAACATATGTTCAATTATCATAGTTCATTTGGCAAATAAACATCAATCTCAATACATTTATAATCATTGTTTGAAATCGTTAGGCTTGGAACATAATAGTTTGTAGCAAGCATTCATAAAAAATTGTTCAGTTTATAAAAATAAAAATAAAAAATGTTTGCATAATAAAACTGATTAAACGCGCTGTAAGTATTCACTTACCTCGATAGCTCATTCTCAATCCTGGACATCTCAAAAAACTAACTTCACATCTCTGCAAGTCATACTCTAATATTAGACATATTCAAAACTAAAAACCCTATTCTTACTCGTGAAATCCTAATTATGCGTCTAAAAATCCTAATCATGCACTTAATATATTTTGCCTTCATCAAGCATTGATCCTCGAGGTTCAATCGTTTGATGCTCTGCCATCAATTATAATTACTTAATATCCTCTACCAAAACCTGATCTCAAGCCCAAATAAGGTTCCTAACGGTCCTAAAAATTCTAGCAAACATCATCCATCATGTTATAATGTGTTAAACACAAGTATGGTTTACAAGCATTATTAAAAGACATAAAATATTCTAACTTTATTGCTGTAACCCTAATCCATTTGCTAACAATATAAGATAAGTGCACGAAAACATTGAATGATGTGTGTTTCAATACCGTTTTGTCATTAAGATGAAACAAATCTTCAAAGTCTACAGTTTCCATGCATGAATCTTACTTTCTTGAAATAAAAATACAAACTTTAACTCATGTGATTAGAAAAACAACTAGGCATAATTAGATATGAAAAATTGCAGTAATAATCACACATAAAAATTGAGGATTTAACATTGGATTTAGCCTTCTTACCACAAGGTAGGAGTTTTTCCAAGCTTTGAGGAACAAGTCCTCCAAGATGCCCCCCCTCTCTCTCTCTCTCTCTCGGGTTGGGTCATTGAAAATGGGCGGAAAATGGGGCCTAGGGTCTATCATAGGTCTTTAAGTAGGACAATTTCCACGTATAAAAGGTTGGAAACTCTAAAAAAAAAAAAAATGCAGGTGGGTCATCGATCGTTCAATTCAATCATTAATCGATCGATGGGTGCCATGTGTATCAATGATTGATGTAGGGGTCGATTGCTCAATGGTCGAAGTATATGTAAAAATAATTATTTTTAAAACTCTTTTTAACACAAATCATAGAACACTTATACATGTATGCATATGCATGTATCTTTTAAAGAAGTTATTATTTTTAAGTAGTTTAAAATATTTAAAAAGTCTCAGGGTTTGTAAACCAATGATTATTTTAAAATAACTGCCACGTGTTTAAGTAGGGTATTACACACTGAATGTTGTCCAACTGAATTCCTTGTCGTGGTAAATTAGAGTCTCAATTTAACCTATAACCGGTGTAGTCCAAATGACTTCAAAAGTAATTCCTATCCTGTTGCTCCTACCAGGTGTAGTTATCAAAACCTTTATGCTTAAGGGCTTGGTACTAATGTTGGTTAGTTTTCGCATATGCTGTGGATATGAATGAATGCGCAACCTCAAAACGATATGCTTGCTTAACCTTTGAAGGTTGTACATGTCACTACTTCGACCTTCTTAGCTTCTTTGTTAGCTTTTCCTGTTTGTGAGCGCATGAACTTGTGCTTGAGCTAGTTTATGGCTCTGTTGGGAGCCTCTCTTCTGAGGCGTTGCCATGGGGCAGTCCTTGACAATGTGAGTCACCTAGCCACAACAATAACATGTTCTGGCTATGGCTCTACATTCCTGGCGTGCAGCCTGCCACACTTAGAACATAAGGGCTTTCAGTTGACTAGGAACGTAGGGCAATTCTTGGCTGACTTCTAATTTGGGTGGTTGTTGAAAACGATCATCTTTTTCAATTGTGAGCTTTGGGGCATTTGACGTTTCCTTCGCTTTGCAGCAGTAATGGCACTTCGGATCTCTCCCCCTGCTATGGTGGCCACTTCTTCCAAATTAGTGAACTCTTTAATCCACAGGCAGGCTACCCGCTCCCTAACCTTTGGGTGAAGACCCTCCTGAAACTTCTCCACTTTATTTTTCGGGTTAGGGATCTAGCAGTGACTGAGGAAGATAGCGCCCCCCCAACCCCACCGCCCCCCCCCCCCCCCCCCCCCCCCCCACACACACACACACACACACACACACACACACACACAAATATCTTGAAGAAAAAAGAATTGGGTTTTGAAAGAGGAAATAGTTAATTTGGAGGGATTGTTGTTGAAAGTGAAGGACTTTGTTCTGAGGGTTGAAAGAGTAGAGGTAGAGGTGGAGGGATAGGAATAGCAAAATAACTATTGAAAAAGTACAAATTTTTATTTTAGCTTTTATTTTTTATTTTTTATACACACTCTAACAGATTTTTTATTTTCTTTAAATATTATTGTTAGAAAAAATAAACGAAAGCAGAAAAACGGAATGCTCCTAAGGCGTGTTACAGTGTCGCTTTCCTTAAGAAATTATTTGCTCCCACCAGAAAGGTATGCAAAGGGTTACAACAAAAATTTCTCCAGGATACAATGGAGTTTAGAATCCTTTGTTTGTTTAATTGCGTTTTGCACTAACGAAAATTAAACTCGAACACTTTCAGATTTTTCTATTATAGCAAGAGACAAACATAGACTATTTAATTTAAAAATACAGAAGATATCAGAAAAAACACTCTAGAACAAAGAAATTTTGTTATCTCTTTTATTAATTACTGTACAACAGTTACTTCTGTATTTTTTCTGATAACTGGACATCAGTTACTTCTGTGTAATATTGAAAATAACTGCTAATCCAACTGTCCATAACTGCTTAAGTAACAGTCATAAACTGCTATTTTAACAGACATTTAAATCTGACTATCAGATCAAATAACTATCTATGATTATTTAATAATAACCATTAGATCGTTATTAATTAATCTCAACCATTAGATCTAATGTGATTTGACCTTGCAGTTTATTTTAGTGATGGTCCAGTAAATCCAACCACTGGATCTATCTAAGAAGCATCCTATGGTTCAGATTAAACCACCAGATCGATTGATCATGACCATCCTAAGTGCCAAGTGCACCATCAAAGCGCTCTACAGCCCACTGCTACACGCGCGCGTGCATCCGGTGCTTCGCACCGTACTAGAGTATACACCCAAACATTACTTTAAATGCTTAAAGTGTGTTGGACTTTATAAATGCCAACTACAGTTTCTCTTTTTCCCATGTAGGACTATCTTCATTTAATGCTTTTTAACACATTCCTTTTAAATCATTCCCAAGACACAAAATAAATATATATACATATTAATTTTGAAAATACTTTAACAATTATTTTGTGAGAGAGAGAGAGAGAGAGAGAGAGAGAGAGAGAGTAAAAGAAGGAAAGGAAGATAGAGAAAATAATAATAAAATCTTTGTATTATGACTAGCGAATAGGCATAAGAGCCTATTTATTATTTACACTATAAGAAAAATTATATTCTGCTTATGATGTTCGAGATGCAAAATAATTCATAATAATTAAATTTAAGTATTTTAAAGTATATGCTTATTCTATTGAAGATGCTCTATGAGAAAACCGAAACACGCACGGCATAAAATGACAGGATGATGCAAGTTTATTGTCATTCTAGAGTTGAGAGGTCTTTGACACTTCTGTCGGCCACGACAAATAGACAAATGCCACCACTTCACATAGAGGTCTGTCTTCTTTCATAAAATTCAAATGTGTGCAAGTGCAACCACAGAGACGCTTGCACAATTATTCGTCTATCTTCCTTTCTGTTTTACTTGGAAATAAAAATTGAAAAAGAAAGTTGTCTTCGATGATTTAGTTCTACTATTACTTAGTTTGACAACTCATACAATGTTGTCCTACTTATATGACAGCCACATCAATCCAAGGCATTGGATTTTCATGAACATGGATACTAGTGAATCATTTGAGTCATGAAAAATCCCAACCGGATGAGTTAGTAAAGCAAATTAGAGGTTGTCCCACATGTTTGTTTTCTTCACTTTCTTCGTCTACTCATTGGACAAAACCAATGGAAAAGCTTATGCATTTACATCACTATCCTGTTTCTTTTCCCACCCTTTTTGTGCTTCATATTCAGTGTATTGCATATATCTACGAGGGTAGGCAATCCAGGTTGGCAGATCGATTACGGATCAATTAGCTTGACTAGCCAATCTGTTAAGGGTCAACACGAGCACAATTTGTTTAGTTAAGCAGGTTACACCCTTCAACCTGAACACGATTCAACATGAATTTATTGACCCCTGGCATAAACAGACCGACCCGTTTGGCATGTTTCGACCTAAATATGACCCATTTGACATGTTTGACCTGTTCAAGTTGTATTTATTTATGAAAAAAAAATAATTTCATAAACGAGTCAAGCGAGTTGACCTGTTTACTAAACAGGCCAAGCAAGTTGTCCCGTTTATGACCTGAACACGTTTATGTCAAATCTTAACCATCTAATGCCGTGTTGGATTGCCGAGTCGTGTAAAAAAAATTGTCAACCATAAGATTATCCCAAGATTACTCTTGCACTGCATAAGAAAAGGAAAAGAAAAATCTACGCTTACCACTTGAATCTGTCACTTAATTTATAATCTTCACGTGATCTAATTATAAAAAAGGCAAAAAAAAAAAAGAAAAAGAAAAAAGGAGCAAAAGCAGTCGGTAGACCCACGGCATCCCAGCGAGGCCACTTTGGGATTTGGGCCGTGGGTCACCTCCCGGCGAGACCACTTCAGCCTCATGGTTGGACTCGGATCATATTCTAGAGGCTAGCAGCCTAGCAGCTTCACAGATTGGCGAATGGCGCGACCCAGTGTGGTAAAACAGGGTCTGGGCTAGGCCTATCTTAGGAATTTGGGCCAAAACCGTGACATAGCAGAGTCGACTATTTTGGGTTGGGTTTGAGCAAAACCCACAATTCAAACCTTCAGCAGCATGTCGGTAGGTTCATTGCACCCTGAAATTCAAATATATTCTATTAAATTATTAAGTAATAGTCCTGTCAATTTTACAAGTTGGCGACAGAAGGTTCAAAAAGAAAAAAAGAGTTCCTTTCAAAACAATGCAAAAAAGTCTATGCAATATTAATTTTGTGCAACTAATTCACGATATAACGTCATTGTTGCACCCTGTGTCTTTGCCCCACCACCCAAGAAAAGGGGAAAAAGGGTGGGGCATATATATATATATATATATATATATATATATATATATATATCATATTCTCACTATTAAGTAGATTAATGGGGCGAGGGGAGCAGAACGTGAATATAGAATATGCCTTGTTTTCTGTGTTATTATTTTTTTTTTCTTGGTTGAGGTTGTTTTCTTTCGGTTAAAATAAAAATTAAAAAAAAGTTACTGTTTTGATCTACTGATAATTTTCAACAATTAATGAATGGACGTCGACCAAATTCTGTTCATAGATTAGCAAGTACTGTTTGGGTCTAGCCTAGGCCTGACTATATTCCATTCATACACATTTGGTAAATATAAAAGTTTTTTTTTTTTTTTAAACTAATACCCGAGTGTATGAGGAATATATTAATTCTACTGTTTACCTTTTTGTCATGAGTTGCTTCAAGATATTTTGTTGAAGGAGATGATATGTTACTTAACTAAGAAGTAAATATACCCCTCATAGAGAATATCTAATCCTCGTTATCTCTTTTTCTTTTTACTCCTCGCTTTTAATCTTCTTTTTTATTTTGATTTTTTCTTTTGTTTATGGGTGTTCTTCAACTGGATCGATATTTTTGACGTTCTCGCTATGCATCCGTCCATCTACTTCCGTATTATGTTGTTCATCTCCTCATTGACCGTTGTTGCTGTTTGCTAGTCGTGTTTTGCTTTGAATGAGAGTTTTATTCTCTTTAGATTTGCCATCATAAGCGATTTATGAGATGAATGTTAGTCAGGTGTAAGAAGTTATTTCTCACGGCTTGGATAATTCGGTGTGAGGGGTGATCTATCACGACCGGTTTAAATAAAATTTTCTAAGGTAACGAAAATAGTTCAGAGCATATATGATTTTAATTATTTTTGTAGATAGGGTAACGAAAAATGAAAGTCATAGGACATAGATAACATTTTATTGTACGAATTTTATTTGTGTCTATGATTATGTAATCTTATAATATATGGTTATGGTTTTACAGAACTTTATGGTTTGTAATGTAAGAGCTTTATGCTGGCGATATTTGATCAATGAAATACTCAAATTTTTCAATAATAATAATAAAAACTAAGAGGATAATATGTTAATTAATAGTTGCCTCACTGTCTTGCTGCTTTAAAAACTCTTTTATGTTGCTTTTTAAAAAGTTTTGTTTATGTTTTTTTAAATGACATATTTGATTTCTTGCTCATGATACGTTTGGGCTTTTTAAGGTTTAAGGTATAAAATGATTTTTGTTATAATAGGGCAAAGTGCCAAACTTAATTATTTTTGCCCATGTATAGAAATTTAGCTATTTATATATCATAATAAAAACAATTTACAAGATTGGGGAGGGCTATGGCGGGTAAATACCGGCCTCCGTCCGTCTCTAGTGTTTATCTCCCTTGTAAGAGTTGACAAACGCGATAATTAAGAGCCATGCTACACATGTACTCCTCATCCCCTCATCCTCCCTTTTATAATAAAAAAATTAGTTTTAAAGAAAAAATTGTCTCTGATGTGACATTAAAGACAATTTTTCCTTAAAATCAATTTTTTTAAAGAAAAGGGAGACACAAAGAAGAGATGAGGGGTGTATTTCTAGCATTTCTCGATAATTAATCATGAGGGTAATATATCAAATAATAATAGTTAAAATGAATAGGTAGCATAATATTATTGGATATCCAAAACCATGGTCCATATCTCTTCAACGAAGATTGGAGAGGGCCATGGCCAATACCGGCCCTCTCATCCCTCTGTCTCTGAGTATTTATCTCCCTTATAAATGATATTAGAGTTGATCAACGGGATAATCATAATGGTAGTACATCAAATAATAATAATTAAAATGAATTGTTAGCATAATATTATTGGATCTAAAACCATGGTCCATACATATCTCTTCGTTTTTTTATTATATTAATTAGAACATTTGACACTTTGATCCCACAATTAGGATGATTCATTAAAAAAAAAAATATCTTTTACATTTTTAAGCCTCAGTGAGGCTTTATTTATTTGCTCTCTTGATCTTGGCTGTACGACAAAAGATATACGTCTCTATTTGTTAATGTGTTTTAGGAAATGTTCTTTACTTTTAGTTTGAAAAAATATTTTAATGCGACATAAATATAAAAATAATTTTAAGTATTTTATGTTTTGAATTATTATTTTTATTTGAAAAAAAAAACAAAATAAAAAGATGAAAATTTTAACAAGCGGAGTTACGCTGTCGATGTGAGTTTACGTGATTTATGTTCACATGATGGGATCCAGAGTTAGGCTCTCCATGTGAGTGGTGTTAAAAAGAAAAAGAAAAAAAATGGAGGCATTGGTTTTTCAAAATTTAAGATTTTTTTTTTAAAATAAAAAATTTAATGAGAAGTCATTATTACAATGAGCAGCAAGTCAGGTGACTTGACATAAATTTATTTATAGACTTTCTTTATTATATTTTTTTTTTTAACAAATTCATGTTAATGGAATATGACACAACATGAAAGGAAAATTTTAAATAACAAAATTTAATAAGTAAATTTAATTGTTTAACGGATGACGTGATAAGTGTAAGTAAGTCACGTAAACTGTTACATCAATTTATAAAAATTTTGCAGTAAAAGTTATAGCATTCCTAAGAATACTCTAATAATTATTGTTTTATGAAGAGCTTTATAAAATCTAGATTAAACTATATATTCTTATCCCATGATATAAATCATTTAATTTTCAGTCTTGATACAAAATTCATTTTGAATCCTAAATTGGGAGACAATATAATGTGCAATAAATTGATACACAAATATCATTCATTTAGTAAAATTATTTTAGAGGACGTTTATTATTTTTTTAATTATAATGTGACGTAAATATAAAAATAGATTTAAATATTTTGTATTTTGAGTTGTTTGTTAATGGTTTAATTTTTTTATTTTTGTTAAAAGAATACCCTAAAATTAAAGTATAGTCAAACAAGCTTTACATACAGTAGAACATATTTTCTTATTCTCATGTTGATAATTATTATCTTAAAGTCTATGAAAGTTACCCCTTCTTAAAAAAAAAAAAAAAAGAAAAAAAAAACTTATGAAAGTTACAAGCATTAAGTTTGTCTTTTTAATAAAATAAACGTCAAATTTTTTTTTTCTTTATAAAATGTTTTTAAATAGGTTAAAAAAATAAATTGAAAAAGAAATATGGGCCATGATGGTAAGTAGAGTTTAACCTGTGGTGTCTCATTCCCGAGTGGAGTGAAAGTGGTAGTTTTTCAATGCTTGCTTGTGTCTCTTTTCCTAATTTACCAGAAAAAAGCGTGGAAAAGAGAAACTGAAAATCACTGAGGCAGACGTGACGGGCGATTTGGTTGGTATGGTCCAAATCAGGGCGACTATGACTCGCACGGCGAAGATGGAGCCACGTGGTGGCAGATCGACCTGGGATCACGCTATTGACTGGACCGAGAGGCGGTGTCTCTATCTCTCTCTCCGGCCGACATGAATGACGGGGCAGCACGTGCGAAAGACAGGCCATGTAGGCCCCATAAAAAGAACCCCACCTTCTGTCAACTCGAAGTGACCCGAGAGTGCGGAATTCTCGTACCTGTTGTATTTTTAGAACTATTATTTGTTTTGTTGTTCCAGATTCGTTGTGTACGTGAAAAGTTACCCTAACTAATAACTATGATTGCAGCCTCTCAGCTGCTAAGCACCACTGCACTATTTTCTAACTCCCATTTCTTTCCTAATGACAAAGACAGCTTCAACGTTTAAATCCTTCCTCTTTCCTTTCTCTTCAGAGGAAGGAATATATATATATATATATATATGTGATTATTATTGATAAAAAAAATAAATATAAATATAAATAAGCTAGTCTCCTTTAACGATCATTACTGGTGACGTTCATGATTGAAATGGACACGATGAATTCTGAGGCGCGTCAGTGACGCTTCTTTCTTGAAGCACCACCATAAGATAACACTGTAGTTCGATGCTGTACGCTGGCCTGTACTTGAAGGGCTTTCAGTGACCCCATATTTGACATTGCACTGTTGCAGGGAAGAAAAGGCTAAAACGTATAGAACTTTTTTTTCTTCTCCTTTTTGGTTTTTTTTTTAAACAAAAAAATATTAATAAAAACTCTAAAATACAAAACTATTTTTACTTTTATATATAAAAAAAATAAAAACATTAATAAATGATTATTTTTTGTCATTTATCTTCTCTTTTTAAAACAAAAATATTAACAAAAACTATTTAAATACCAAGCACAAAAATTTTCCTAAAAACACGAAAACAAGTTTAGTTTTATGTCACATGCATCCCAGCAAATTTTCAAACACAAAAACAAAAAATACCCCTCAAAATTTATTAACAAACATTTTTTTTTTTCCACCTTTTTAGGCTCCCTTAGAGCATTTTTGAGCTCTTGGAATTGTAGACATTTAATTTTAGTGGTGTCGAGGCTAGGGGCGCTAGTTAGACCCCGCCTTTAGCAGGCTAGCCTTAGGTTGTGTTGAGGCTTGGGGTGCGGGTTAGGCCGCTTTCTAAACACTAGCCTCGGTTTAGCTCGAGGCTAGGGGTGTGGGTTAGTCCGCACCTTTCAAATGCTATCCTCAAGTTAGGTCGAGACTAGGGGCACGAGTTAGATCACCCTTTTTAAAATTATCCTCGGGGTTAGGCCGAGGCTAGGTGCATTGAAAAATTGCTTTGTTGCCTAGTCGGATGCAGTTGAGCATTGGGTGCACTAAAAAGAGGCTTAGGTGCTCTGAAAAATGGCTTTGGTGCATTGAAAAATGGTTTAGGTGCATTGAAGGGTAGCTTTGGTGTGCTGAAAATCAACTTTATCGATCCTTAAGGGTTGAAATTTATGGCATCTGCGATTAGCCATGGATATGGAGATCTTGGGGGGTCGAAATGTGTGGCATCCACGACCAAAAATGGAGATGGGGAGCATGGCTAGTCGAGATGTGTTGCATTTGCGATCGGCAATGGAGATGGCATCCCATCGGCGATACCAATTGATGATAGCAAATTCGCACGTTTGGACTGAATTTCGAGTCACCCGCAAAACAAGAAAAGAATTACACTGAGTAGCACCAGCCTGCGGCCTATGGGGGGCCTTCGACCGTCAAGTCAACATTTTTTCTAAAGGAGAAAAAAAGGAGGATAGAATTCTTCTAGAGGAGAAATACCTAAGTTTATGACATGAGGAATCTTATATTTTAGGCGCTTTTTTGAGCTCTTGTAATAGTGGGCCTTTAATTTGACCAGATCTTAAGCCTTAAACCCTAGGCTTATTTTCTATCTCTATCGTGCACAATAATGCAATATTGATGAATCTTTGTTACAAATTCTTCTTCTACTTTCATAATTTGAGGCGCATATTTAAAATTGGGCAACTAGCTCCAT
Source organism: Alnus glutinosa (assembly GCF_958979055.1). Lineage (NCBI taxonomy): Eukaryota > Viridiplantae > Streptophyta > Magnoliopsida > Fagales > Betulaceae > Alnus > Alnus glutinosa. Next base: position 13,882,650 of record NC_084886.1, read on the forward strand.
TCCGAGATCACCTCGAAACTCATCCAAAATTATTTTGGCTATATATTTCAATAAAAGCTCAAGGAACTTTCATTCATATTGACCATCTAGTAATTAAGGCACATATACTAATATGAGTAATGCTAGAAGTTTCTCTTGTGTCACTTAAAAAATGAGGTGGCTTTTAAAATCATCATTGGGATTGTGATTGATCACTATTGATTTTTGATCAAATGATAATTTTAAAAGCCATCTTATTTTTGGAGGGACACAAAAGTAACATATGGGGGACTCCTAGAATTATTCTACTAATACGCATGCTAAGGGTTAAATCTTCTAGATTTATTAAGAAAACTTTGCAATAGAGCTCTTAAAATCTAAACTTTTTAATTCTAATTAAATATTTCAAATTTTACCATCTCAGCTTTTGTATCTTTTAGAAGGTTCTTAATTTTTTTTTTCCCTCTTAATTCATATATCTCATTAATTGTAGGTTGAGATGCATGACAAATAAATCATTTAGTTATAAACAATGCTTTAGATTTTAAGAATTCTAGCTACTATATAATTACTTGAGGATATATCCTAAAAAAAAATTAAAAAAAAAAATTGCCTGTTTGACCCTAACTAGGAAAACTCACAATAATCTTTTTGAATGGGAAACTATAAAATATTTTTCAATGCAAAGAACTAATTAAAGCTAATTAAATAAATAATGAGTAAAGCATTCGACTTCTTCGAATTGCTCGTAGTTACTTGAGAAATTTCAATATTACTAAAAAATGACCATTTGCATTCCTATTGATCAGCAAACTAAAGGAGATCTACAACAACAGTACTAGACACTTCCTAGTTTTGGGAAAAAGTTAATCAGCATTAATTACTTTTTCTAAATGATTTATCCTTTTTTTTTTTTTAAAAAAAAAATAAAAAATTATATGGGATGAAATGTGTTTCTGTATAGGTTATGATTTCACGGTTTCTTTAATATCATTAAATTCTTCACCATGTGCCATCATTTTACATCGCACTCATGAGATTAATTCCATGTATGCATGTGGACAATATTGATGCATCCTTTGTTACACTTTCTTATTCCAGTTTAATTCATAAATTGAAGCACATAAAATCAGGCATGGACCACATGCATGCGTGAGATGATATATATATATATATATATATATATATAAAATGATTTTTTTTTTTTTTTTTTAATACCAAACTCAAACCAAAACAGTCACTCCAGTAAAACTCGATCCACTCTCCCAAACAAAGGGAGAGAACAACTCAAATCATACAATCAACTAGAATAGCAACAAATTAAATTACAGATTCCAAATTCTAGCAAGACTAATATTAAGAGGGGACTTTTTGAATATCCCCTTGAATATCAGTTGAGTCCTAACTTCCCATTTAATTTGAGCAAGTATAGGCTAGCTCTTCTGTTTTAGGAAGATTCATCCAAAAAAAAAAAAGAAAAAAGAAGATTCCCATGGCACAAATCATTCATTTGTCTCCAAACGTGGCACACGGCAGTAGCTAGACACAGCTTGCAGAGGATAGTATGCATACTTTTCCCCTTCCGAATGCTAATGCTCAATTCCATAACATCTTGATTACCCTATATGATTCCATTACTTAAAATCATCCCGAAACTCATCCAAAATTAATTTATCTTTATGTTTCAATATATTGAGCATCTACTTTTTTTTTTCCTTTATTTTTTTTTAGTAATTGACTATCTACTACGGTCCATATACTAATATGCATATAGCCAAAGGATTAAGATCCTCTTAATTCATAAAAAGAAAGAGAAATGATACACATACATCCCTTATACATTTTTTACCCATCTCTCCATATATTCAAGTTTCAAATCCATCATTGAATTTATGAGAGTAACATTTAGATATCGTAAATCCAATAATAAATTTGAAAAATGAGATGGATAAGAGATGTTTTTATATATTTTTATTTGATATTTGCGTAGCTTTTGTGTAGACTTTTTCTCCCTTAACTCATTATATCTCATTAATTGTAGAATGAGCTAACAAAATATTAATTATTCAATTATAATTATGGTTAAGAATTTAAGAACTCTATTATATTTTGAAGATCCTAAAAAGAAGATATGCTTGTCCATTTAACCTAGCTTTAATAGAAAAGTTCACAGTAATATTTTGGAATGGGAAACTATAAAAAGTTATTTTTTATGCTGAAACTAAAGCTAATCAAATAAATAACGAGTACTAAAGCATTTGACTTCTTCAGTTTGATATTAGTTACTTGAGAAATTTCAATAATACTTAAAACGGATCATTCGCATTATCTTTTGTAAACAAGTTTATATATATATATATGCATGAATTATCTTTTCTCATTGATTTATGGTAAAATTTATCTGGAATGATATAGCATGATATTTAATGTGTCTCTATATGTGTTATGATTTTACCATTTTTTTAATGGAAAATACTTAAGGTACTACAACTTTTACTATAACCCTTACAAATTCACGTACCAATCCACATTTTATATATGAAAATGAGTATCACGCGTGTACACTCCCACGTGGTAATTCAGATGCACTTTAGTGGCTAACATGCATGACAAATGCTACGTACATAAATTGCCACATCAATTTGTAAACTTAATAAGTGTCATGTGGACTACCATGTGACAATCCATATTTTAGTGATTGACATGACAAATGCTACATAGAATGTCACGTTAGTTTGTAAGGAATTATAATAACAATATGTAATACTCTTCTTTAACATGACTAAATTACTCGGTGTACTATTTGAAATTAAAATGGTGCTCAAGATCGAGATTCTTTCCAACCTACTAAAAGGGTAATTCCACATATATTAATTCAATTGAAAATAAAATCTACTCATCTCCGAATTTTAGACAGACAAAAGACATATTCATCAATATTACTTTTGTCGCTAAGAACATACTCGGCATGTTTAAAAGTTGAGGTGGAAGCAACATGCTCCAGAGATTTACAACATTGAAAATGACACAATATTGTGGAAAGCAATCTTTTTCTTGGTAGAATTAGATCCTCTACCAAGAAAAAGAAAAGGGAATAACCCCGAAGAAAGGAAAAGTGCCAATTAACCAAAGCGTAAAATGTATATGAAAGGGAACGATATATAGTACACTTGTCTACTTGAAGCAAATTATTCCAAACAATAATGAAAGCCTGATGATTTATAGTAAAAGGGAAACTACATACACTTCTATCGTTTCTACTTGATCTATACGTACATACAGAATACAATACTCTAACAAAACCCTAATTAATCACGTATAACTAATTATTGTGTTTGGCGCGCGCGCGCATATATATATACACCGTAATTTCTGTATTACGTGTTATAATCATCAATAAAGTCACAGTTTTGTGCTTGCAGCTAGCCAACCTTAATTAAAGCCAAGGGAGGCCACGGCCTTCAAGATCAAGTTGTATCAATATTTTATGTGGCGTAGGAATGAGGTATATTATATAGCCTTTTTAAGATTTTTGGAAATTCTGAAAAAAATTATTTTGTTTGGTTGCATTTAAGCAAAAGAAATTCTCTGAAACTAGGCGCTTTTTTTTTTTTTTTTTTTTTTTCCTGAAAATGTGGATTCTTTTCTATAGAGTTGGGAATCTACATTCCTTAATTTTGCCCTAAGAAAGATTTTTTTTTTTTTTTTTTAAAAAAAATTATGAAAAAATGCTTATACTTTTTTATTAACAAGGCGCGCTAAACATCTTTGTGTGCGCAAAATATTCTTGTGCTAAAAATCATTACCTTTTCAATTCCCAAATCATAAAAGTTCTTTCCCTAGGCTGATAAAAGAACTTTCTCAAATTTGTAGGAGTGTCAGTTTAGTTCTTCGCGGACTCAAGAGTGTCTTTTTTTCTTTGCTTCTCCCCCCTCCTCCATTTTCTTTCTATAGTTACTACTATTTGGGCTATATATATAAGCAAAAGCCTTCAAGATCGAGAATAACTTAGAATTGCGATAAATGTGCTGACAAGTGTCATTTTAATCTATTCCTATATGCTTATATAATATATAATATATAATATATAAACATATATATTAGAAATCTAAATCAAATATGATTTCTTTGATATCAAATAGGTCTGGTGTTATTAATATATAAATCAAGCAAAAAAACAAATAAATACAAAGCAAAAAGGATTTTTAGGATTTTTTATGTAACAATACTCATAAACTCTTAGATCAGTTTTTATTGAAAAAAAAAAAATCAAGGCTAATGAGCATTGCCACATTAGCCCAATAGAATAATAATAAAATAAGAGTTAAGTATTTAAAGTTACTCCAATATTTAAGGTACAAATGTAAAATTATTTTATTTACTAAAAACCTCAGCTACCCTGGCCCTCGAGGATAATTTGCAAAGTCAACAAATTCACCTATTTATGTCAAAACATACATATGCTTAGGAGCTTTTAATTTATTTTATATAATTTACAAAAGTATTAAAAGAAAATAGAGAAATGTCGTGTGAGAAATTTTTGGTAATGCGAAACGAAAAGGAAGAAAACCAAAGAAAATAAATTAACGCACTTAAAATATAATAATAAAGCAACAGATACACAGAAGCTAGCTATTAAATATTAATGCACCTGACCAAGGCTGATATGGAATCCCTATTCATTCCCTACAGTCTTTTCTTCGACCTTACTATGTATGGCCACTGCTGCTCTTATTGCCTAAGACTTTTATGTCCTCTAGATTTAGGACAAAAGGAATTTGAGAAGAGAAATAGAGAAAATGGGGGAAAAAAAAGAGAGATTAGTCACACAATTTAAAAAGAAGGAAGATTTAGTAGAAAAGGAAGATGAGTAATACCTCAAAAGAACAAAAATTGTTTATTCATTAATTCTATATCTCTATTGGAGTACAACAATTTACTTAAATATCTTAAGCCTTGTTTGGTTTGCATAATGAGTATTTCATTGAGAAATGAAGTAGTTATTACCTGAAATAAAAAAGAGTGGAATGAAATAGTTATTTCTATTCTTTAGTTTGGTAACAGCTCATATACTTTAATTGGAATCCAATCAAAATTACTTAAAAAACTCCACATTATTTTTTTTTGAAAGTAAAAAAAAAAAAACCTCAAATTATATATATATATATATATATATATATATATATATATATATTTTAGAAAACTAGTGGGTGACTGCAACCACCCTTGGAGTGGTCTCCGGGGGTGGTTGCGGCCACCCCAAAATACTCATCAGGCCACCCCCAAATGCTACGAGGGTGGTCGCACCACTCCCGAAACGCCTTCGGGGGTCCACTACGAGGGGTTCCGGGGTCGGCCAATTGCTGTAAAGGGGGGGTTTTGTTTTATTTTGTTTTTGCTTTAAAAATTGAAAAAAAATAGAAAATAATGAATGATTGTTTTTGAAAAATGTAGTATATTTCTTTAGGAATAGTTATTCTTTTCATTTTTTAGAGGAATATGTATTCCTCTTCGTAAGGCAATGGTTATTCCAATGAGGAATAGACCCTTACCAAACAAAGTAATGACCATTTCATAGGAATAGTCATTTCATTTCAGGAGTCTATTTCGCGAACCAAACGAGGTTTAAATGATTGAACGGAATCCTAATTTGAATGACTTTTGACAAAAATTAAATAAAACAAAAATTAAATAAAACTAAAAGATCCAAGTATTTATTTCTTATCTCGCATCACCTCCTACTTGATTTTTGAGCGAGAAGACATGATTTCTACATTTGGAACCTATTTTTTGCTTTTTAATGCAGTAAAATGTCTTAAAACTCCTAATTGCGTTTTGATTGACTATTTAAACTAAAGTTAACAATTTTCGACATGACCTACAAACTCGACATGAAATTAGCGAGTTAGGGTTGAGAGGTCTAACCTGTTTGATTAAGTAGGTCATGTTAGAGTTGACCTATATAGTCTTATACTCGTGCCTCGACACGACCCGAATCCGACATGCGATATTAGAACTGATAATTTTTTAGATAACCTTTGAACTCGACAAAAACCCAACATGAAATTAGCATGTTAGAATTAAAAGGTTTGATTCGTTTAACTAAATAGATTAGATTAGAATTGACCTATATAATCTTATACGTACTCATATCTTGACACGATCTAAACCCGACATGTGAGCATAAATTGCCGACCATACTCTAAACATCACATTGCCTTTTGAAAACATTTCTATATATAGAAATAGGATCTAAAACAAACTAACTACATAGGTTGAAACTCACTTCTTTTTTACATGACCAGTACCAAAAAGTAATTAAATTGTTAAGCAATAATATTCCAGCAACAACACTTGTTGGATTGAGTGTAACAACCAAAGAAAAACGTTAACCACGTACATCTCACGTACATCTGCACTAACATTTTAAAAAGACTAGTTAAATTACAATTTAAGCTCTCTAAAATCGCTTATAAAGCTTAGTCTCTCATCTATACTTAGGACTTATAAACTCTTTTATAATCAATTTTTCCAAACGTGGGACTAGGGTATTACATTGAGTACTTATATATAGTAGATTACATTTATTACATATAATCTAAGTATATGGTTTAAACATAATCAATCACATCTCCGTGAAATTTTCAGGTCATCTACGTAGTACTGGAGAGTGGCTCTAGATTTTCAAGCCGGGTGAGAGACTGAACTCATCATAGAACAATTTTAGGATCCACTTCAACATTCTAACTTCCGACCAAACATTCAAAAGAAATAAAAGAAGCACCAGAAGCCTATCATGCAACAGGGACAAATAACCTTTTGATCATTTTTCCCTAAACAAGCAGCTCCTCTGATGGCATCAAGAACTTTGATCATAGGTAAGTTTGGAAGCAACAATGAGGAGACCAAAGAGTTTATTTAGGCATACTTTTTCTAGTGTTAAATCACTTAATTACGATGTAAATTGTGCTGTGAAGACGTAAAATTCAATTAAGAAAAAGATTAGATATTAATATTCAATATGGTGCCTCTTCAAAGTCACATTGAGTCACTATAACGAAAATATAAATAAACCAACTTTATGGAGCAGTTCAACGGAAAATGAGGTCGTTATTAGAATTAGGCCAAATTCAATTTATATCAGATTTCAACCATAAGAAAGAAAACTCTTCCAAAAAAAACGACTGATATATATATATATATATTCTGATATCTTAGTCTGGAATTTAATTCCCAGTTAAATATTGTTAAATCACAATTTATCCTAAAAACTTAAGGAGACAATAAACTTAATCATTTAAATTAATATTATAACACTCCTCTCATATATGGACGAATGACATGCAAATACCATTAAATAGCTACTTGTCCTAAAAGCTTAAGCTAATAAGAAATGATAGACTCAATCATTTAAATTAATATAATTTGGCTCCTATATAGTTAACTACATTAGTGTTCTAATTATTCCACTATCGCAGAGTTTAGTAAAGATAATAGCACGTTGTACAATCAGAAAAGCAACATTATCATCTAAGTTCAAACAAAGACATCATGCATTTTAAGGCACAAATTTTCATTAGGAATCACTTCTTAATCTAACAGAAAGACGTATCACATGCAGTGAACGGCCACAAAATGAAACATAAACACAAAGATGAATTAGCAACATATATGATCTCAATCCGACCGATGGATCACGATCATTATATAGCAAGCGTACGTTGCTTGTTGAATCAAACAAACTTAGCTAACAAAATATATATATCAAACTCCAAAACTAACCAATATATATATGTTGATAACACTAGGAACTGATCAAGCGAATATGTATGTATACATGTGTTTTCCACATCACAGGTGAGTATAACATGAGAACCCACTAGCTAGACGAATTATTTTTCTTAACATCCAAGAACTTTAATCATTTCCTTCATAATGCTTGCGTTGATTCTAATTATGCATCAAAAAACACACAAAAAAGGTACCTCCAGTATCAACGGGGCCCATCACAATCGTAAACATATGATGAAAATGAATGACAATCAAATTTCATAAATTATAGCCTACTATGATAAAGATTCAAATATTGTAGATATAGCTAGGTAAAGTAAGCCCACCGCTAAAAAACTAATATAAAATTTCACAGCATTATAAATTAAGACATAGCTAGGGTCTCTTGATTCAACTTGTGAGCATCGATCTTGATGTAATGATCTATATGAATCGTCAGAAACTAGCGTTGGTTACTAAAGCCAATTAAATGGCTTAGTATGGAGAACAAAATCTCTAGACTCTAGCATCTATACACTTCAATCACATCACTATGAACTCAAAGTACGTACATGCACAATTATCTAACTCATTTTGAAGACCGGAGTTTTTGCTTGATCGATGAAGGTTGGTTGAACTTGAAGATATCAAAATTCAAGGCAAACAGAAAGAACATTCAGCAGGATCAACCAATCGTAGCAAGCAAAAGGTCTTCATGTTCGATCTATATATTGTCGGCTATAGTCACTACTGTCCCTAGCTATATAAGTCACCTAAGGAGGAAAAGAAAAGAAAAGAAAAGAAAATGAAAAGAGGCTAGCTAGGTAACTGTTGAATCACAAATACCAATTAAATCCTTAAATAACCCATGAATACCATGTTCCAATGGAGAAACACTTGGAAATCACCGTACCTTAGGGTTCATGAACTTTAATTACCTTATAAAAATAATGTCTCCGCTTCATTTAAAACTGATATGACACAAAGGAGAAATATTTGGTTATGGATTTGCATAATAAATGAGGCTACAGACTATTTTATGACAAAGACCCGTCCTCTCTGAAAAACTCCATTGCATTAGCTTAAGACACAAACTGTTTGAACTGAGAAGGGTGTGGTTGTTCTATTTCTTCACTCTATAGCCATAAATAAAAAGGTAGCAATAGGAGAAGGGAAAAGGAGAAAACCAAACTGACCCACATGTAAGATACCAAAAAATAATCAAAGTGTAGTAGTGCTAGACAAATCTGACACATGATCTTTGCAAAGTTATATCCACCCTTTTCAAATAGCTGAATGAATGATTTGCCAATACCCATTAAAAGACTAGAAATGCAAAACGAAAAAGAAAGAAAAAAAAAGAAAAAACACTCAAAAAAAGACATACAACATGATCCGCAAATCTATTACTTGTCATAGACGACCTTTCAAGTACATATATCTATGACAAATTGGATGTTAAGTCACAGGGACCTTAAAACTACAACTAGTACATACTTGACGACTTGATCTACTACAACTACTACTTCTACCGCTACTACAACTAGTACTGTTTGCAACACAGAATCATCAAAGAGAGCACCCAACAGTTCAATACCCACCAATTTTTAGGCATAGTTCCTTGAGAAAGCAACATAAGAGAGAAAAAAAACTCGTACGTACTACATAGGTATGCGGCAATAAAAGATTAAAAGTACTTAAATTATTTCCCACCAACATGGTCTCATGCAGGAATTATTTTGATCTTACTGGCTCGCAGTTGGAGGCGGTGGCAATGTAGGCGGTGGCTGCGGCGGGCGCTTGCGCTTCTTCTTTTCGTAACTAATCCCCCTTGCCTTGGACTGCGAATCGCGAACCTCACGTAGATAGAGCCTCACGGCTCGAGCTCCAAACGGGTTCGCCTCCGGCTTCCCTCCGTGCTCTTCGAAGGCGGCCCGGAGGCGGCCGATGAGGGCGTCGAGGGACCCCCAGGCTTGGCGGAGCGGGCACGGGCACGGCGCGGGAGGGTTCGGGTGCCCGAAGAAGGGGCAGAGCTGGGTGTGGACCTTCGTCTTCCCGAACTGGTCCAAGTACCTGAGGAATTCAAGCACGTGGGCCCCGCTGCAGCGAGACAGAGACAGCGGCGGTCGGTGGTTCCGCAGGTACTGGCCGAAGGTGTTCCAGTCACGGCGCTTCTGGTTCTCGTAGCGGCTGAGAGTGGACGAGGGCGAGGATGACGAGGACGATGCCACGGTGGCAGCAGCGGAGATGTTTGGGTTGGATGAGTTGGTGTTTGTGATGATGGTATTGGTGCTGAAGCTGATGCTCGCGCTGTCTGCGTTTGAGGTGTCAAATTCGTGAAGCGAATCCATGTGGATGCGTTTGTGTTTCTCTTGGATCTCGAAGTTGTAGGAGTAAGATTTGGTTTTGTTTTTTCTAGTGTTCTGGGGAGGTAGGTTTTTTTGGGGTCAAACAAGCTAGTACTTTAGGAAAGAACTAAAAATAGAAAGAGTAGGAGATGATGGAGCTGATGATAAGAGGATATATGCGAACCTATTGTGCTAAAGATCTAAGATCTGCTAATTGAAACAAGCGAAGAAATGGAACAACCAAAAGGTTTTTTTGATCGATCACAATTATATTTCTGCTGGACTGGATTTCAATCATGTCATGGGAGGAGGAAAGAGAGACAGACAGACAGGTTGACAGAAAAGAGAGAGAGAGAGAGAGAGGTATGGAGGGAGAGAGTGAGAGAAAATGAGAAGATTTCGGAGTAGGGGAAGATGATGATGACGGGGATGATATATAGTTATATAGGCAGGGAGAAAACAACAGTAGGGCTACACTCCGAATTTTTAATGTATTAATTTCCTTTTGGGTATTTTTTTAATTTTGTTTGCTTTGAGGTTCTTTGAATCTTTTCTTTGATCAATCCTAGAAACCTTGAAAGGGTTATGATGTTGGGGGTGCCTTTTATTAACTTTGATTTGTGAATATGGTTTTTGAGGAACTGGCTGATTTTTTATTTTTTATTTTTTTCCCGAGAAAAAGGGGTGGGGGGAGCAAGTAAGCAAGTCCTCCTAGGCCTACTAAGTTGGGAGAGGGTTAATTTTAATTCGTAATTGGGGTAAGTGGAAGGAAGTTCTGTAGGGCTTTTTGTGGAAATAGCAAGTTTTTTGACAGTGAGGTGGAGAGAAAGGAGAGAGATGGAGGAGAAAGAGAGAGAGAGAGTTGATGGATGGGGACAAGACAAAGCTATTGGCTTAAAAATATGAGGGAATAACATGATTTTGTTTCTTCACTCTTTCGTATTGATTGACAACACCTGTTTGCCAATTACCACTTTACCCTCCAGTACTGGTTTTCATCCAGGACCAAATTACATATAATATTTCACACCTTAAGGATGGGTCTCCTAGGCCACAGTTGCTCCAAACAGTAGGTTCAATGTACATCACACCCATATATTGGATGGTGGAGTATCATGTAAGAGTAAAAAGAGGGGACCCTTTGTCTATGTAATATCAAATATGTATGTTGGAGATGCATATAAGAAATCTCCAAAGTAAATGAAGAGGACGATGGGACAATTTGTGTCAGGGTGATACGTGTTGAGTTATGGGTATAAGATTATATAAGTTAACTTTAATTTGATTTATTTAATTAAATCGGCCAGGCTTCTTAACTATAATTTGATAATTTTGTGTTAGATTTATATATGATTTGCGGGTCATATGAAAAATTGTCAACCCTAATATCTCATGTCAATATATTGACATAAGATTATATATGTCAATTTTAACTTTACTTATTTAATTAAGCGGGTCAAACTCCTCAACTTTAATTCGCTTGTTTCGTGTTGAGTTCATATCAGTATGACACTTTTGAAAGGAAAAAAATCACAATATGCGTGATATTCCACAAAGAAATTACTCTTATGGTATGACATGCTCACCGTATCATCTATGTGAAAATTAGCAACACAGTTATGTAAATATATTGTCATTTTTAAGCACCAATTTTCAGTATATTTCGTCATTAATTAATTGTTTCGTACTTATCACACTCACTTTACAACAATTCTACTGAAAAAAATAAAATAAAATGAGTATAATTAAATAGCCAGGTCCTCCATGTTGATTCTTGCCCCATTAAGCTAAAGAACAAGATCGTTATGATGTGCAGTTTTACCTACCATAACCTCAAAGGAGACTATATATCCTATATATGGAGACATTGATGAAGTGATTGAACAATTTCAGCAGTCTAGGTAATAACATAATCGTTACCAAATCTGGTATCAAACAGCTCTAAAAGAAGAATTGATGCGTGACTATACTAAGTAATGACATGAAAGTGTTTTATGGTGTGATAGCCAGTTGTTGTCGGTAAAAACAAAGCTAGACAGTACGTACCATATGTTTACCATCTAGTACGTACGTACTGAAGTTTTCTACTGTTTAAACTGTATTTTACTGTCTAAACTTTTCTTACTTATTGGTACTGAGCAGATAAGTGCTATTATAATCTAAATTAATTACTTTGCTAACTTTGTTTGAGCTGTTTTGCTTTTTTAAAAAGGTTCGGACTGTGGGTAATGGGTATTAATAGATGAAGAAATCAGCTGTGCTGGAAGATACGGCGACGTTCAAGACGTTGACACACAAAATATAAATATATAAATCTCTAATTTCAATCAAACACGTACATGTATGCCTTTGGAATACACATGACATCCCCAGTACCCTGACCCTTTAAATTTGTTAGAAAAATATATTTAATATTTTTTTTCTTCATTAATGATGATCCCTTTAAAAAAAAATAAAAAATTCAACTGGCCCTCTACAGATAAATTCTTAATTAGTTCCATCCTTTTGTATTAATTTATATATATGTATATGTGTGTGTGTTTTTTTTTCTTCTTCTTCTGTAGAGAGTTACCTGACTGGGTAATTACTAATTAATTTTCAAAATCTTCCGCTAGAGTAACGGATAAGCATGGTAAAGTAAAATAATTGAAACACAACTGGTTTTGACTTGGAAAATGCTTCCAGCTAGTATTCCATTTTCTTCCACTTTTTTAGTATATGAAAATTAAAGTTGAGAGCGATTTATGTAACACAATGCGCCATAATAATGAGTTTGTTCGTGAGTATCTCACTAAAAATAAGAAATTGAACAGGAAAAAAAAAGAAAAGGTTTCTTTAATTCCTCCAGCTTTACTAGCACCCATTCAGAAACGTAACTAAGGGCCAATCAGATGTCCATATCACATAGACGATTGTAATGAAGCATCTCTCTATATCTCTCTCTCTCTCTCTTAAATTTTCCATAAAAAAAAGAATCAACACTAACACGCGCGTTTTTTTTTAATAAAAAAGGTTGGCGGAAGAGACTGGCTGTGTCCATTTTAGTTGGATGTGATTATAGTAGCACATGCTTCTTGGGAGTTGCATAAAAGAAGATGCTTAAACGATGGGAACTCAATGCGACTAATACTAATAAAAATGAGAACTTCTATTTCGAGAGTAGAACTCTCACCCTAATACGTGCCCAACGACTTCAATTTTTTTTCCGAGGCTACTGAACTACCACTATTGATGATATAACACCCATGTACGTTCTGCTGGTTTATATATTTGTCTTTTTAATTACCGTCTAATGTTCATTAATATGCTAAAAAAAAAATATGTTATCACACAAAATTAGATGTTAAACAAGAATCATATTTTAGGCATGTACCCACATATGTATAGTGTTCTGCTGCTCTATATATCTGTCTTTTTACCCTCAAATGTTGATTAATATGCTAAAAAAAAAAATGTTATCACACAAAATCAGATGTTAACAAGAATCATATTTTAGGAATGTACACACACACATATATAGATATACACAATCTATATAAGATTGTATCTAAATCAAATGTTCTAATTAATGTATATTATTAATATTCGAAGAGAAGATCACTTCATTCATAAGATTATGATGAAAAATAGGATGCTTCGGTTATAATTCTAGCTATTGACAAAATAAAATAAAATAAAAAATAAAAAAACATAGAATAAACTTTCTACTTGCATTATTTACACAGTAGTTCTTCCGTAATATATGTAGATTCCTTTGACAATTTGGAAGGCAAGACCTAAATCTGTCATTTTCGAGAGAAAGAACTTCCACTCAATATTAATTCTTTTCTTTTCTTTTTCTTGGTGGGTAATATTAATTGTATTCAATCAAAGATGTGTGGATTTTGCAAGAAAAATTTATCAATATGTAAAGACTGTGATGGTAAATTAAATGGTAAAATTATCAGTCGTTATAGTTGGCCATAAAGTAGATAGAACAAGACTTATCCATAATCTCTCATGAGATGCATAGGGATATCTACCTTATATATAAACGCTTGATGAGTTGTTAAAATTTCTAAACAGAGAAAAAAAAAACATTTTATTTTATCACCAATTAAGTTAAGAAAAGTAATTGGTGGTAATTTCATGTGTTTACACAAAATGAGATTTTTTTTGAGAAATTCTTTGGCTTTGTGGATTGCATTAAGGGCGACAGTCCTCTTCTATCTCCTAAACTTCTTAAATCCCTAATAAAAACAGAGTTTCTTATTTTTTTTATTTTTTATTTTTTGAGTCATAATAAAAACAGAGTTATCAAATAAACAAATTAAGAATATAAAAATACTGTTTACATTGAGTGAAATATAAACGAAGAATAAAATGAAAATAAAAAAGACAATACCAGATTCATGGCATGGTGATTAATCTTACCACTTTCTTTTGGTGCTAGATATTAAAACCTAACAAAACTAAATGCCTACGAATTTAATAAGGGCCCAAAATACAGAGTACAACTATTAATTTAATTTAATTAGCGTGTATACTAAAACTATATTAATTTACATGATGCAAGATACCTAAGTGTAGTTGAATATTGTAACAAACTTTAGGTACTTAAAAGTCACATCTGAGAACGGCTTGCAATTAGAGAATGGCCAAAAAATTATATCTATATGGTTAAAATTGTAATTTAACCAATGTGTGACATTAGAGATCGTAATATTTTACCACGCTTCTGAATTCGACGTTCACAATGACCCACTTTATCGATACTGACCCAGAGGTAGCACTTTCTCCTTTCAATGGTTTCACTCATCTATCGGAATTCAATGACTTAATATGACTTGAATTAGGAACCCGTAACGTAGTGTTTGCTCTAGTACTAATTATAACAAACCTTAAGTAGAATTCACCCTTAAAAACTGATTGGCAAAAGGAGGGTAACCAAAAATTTACATACGCACGGTTAAGATTATACTTAACCGATGTTAAATATTTGAGATCATAACAAATATGGTTCATATATTAACAATGGCATCTAGGTCTCAAATCAAGCAAAGTGAAATACCCAATATTATTGACATAGATGCAAGAGCCAAGGATCTAATTGATGTGGATGATGGGTTGTGGAACGTGACTATGGTAAATGAGATTTTTAATGAAGAGGAGGCTGAAAGGATATGCAGTATGGCAATCAGTCCCAATAGACAAATTGATCAATTAATTTGGATTGCTATGTCAACAGAAGAATTTTCAGTGAAAAGTGCATAACATATGGGAAAAAAAGAAAAAAGAAAAACAGATTCATCCAGGCCTCAGGGGAAACTTCAGGTGCCTCCTTGTATACCAATATTGTGTGGAAGAGGGTTTGGAGCCCAAGGTTCCC
This sequence comes from Alnus glutinosa, assembly GCF_958979055.1. Taxonomy (NCBI): domain Eukaryota; kingdom Viridiplantae; phylum Streptophyta; class Magnoliopsida; order Fagales; family Betulaceae; genus Alnus; species Alnus glutinosa. Next base: position 13,898,115 of record NC_084886.1, read on the forward strand.
AGGGGTGGTGAAATTACTTCTATGGATGGCATGTAATAACTTATTGCCAACCCAATAAAATTTGTTCAAAAAAAGGATTACTAAAGATCCTTTGTGCCTAATTTGTGTGGTGAAGGTGTAGAATAAATGTCATATTCTAATGTGATGTCCATCATCAAGTGACGCGTGGGGATTGTATTAGAAAAATTCAAAAATGTTCCAGCCGAGGGGATGATTTTGTACAAATAGCATGTGAGTTTTTAGAAAAGCTTGAAAATGAGGAGTTTGAATTAATGGCCATAGTACCAGAAGAATTTGGCTATGCAAAACTACAGTGGTATTTGGAGGAGAACTCACCCACTCTACCCAACTTGTAAGCAGTGTGAAGTAAGCAACGGAGGAATTTTATGAAGCAGAACAAAAGGCGAAAAATACCGTGGAGTGTACAATAGTCATTCCAATTCCAAAATGGATGTTTTCCCTTTATCGTGTGATCAAAATTAATTGGGATGCGGTGATTGATAAAACAAAAAAGAAGATGGGCATGTGCTTAATTGTTATAGATCATAAGTGAAAGGTATTGGAACCTTGTGCTCATCCAAGCCATATATACTTGACCAAGACTATGGAATTTGGCAAAGATCTGGAAATACAAAATATTATCTTGGAGGGTAATACACTGAAAATGGTATATGCGTTAGGAAAAGAAGGCCAGTCATAAAGTCGGTACGAAAATTTGATTGATGATATAAAGACGATGCTGCATAGTCTCCAATTAATCCTGTATGTGAAGCACATCAAAAGGAAAGTAAATATGACAACCCATCATGATATTGTAAATTTGAATGAATGAATACCCTGTTTTTATTCATGGTATTACAAGTTTAGAGATTATTATAGTTTGATGATTTTAATGAAACCTTAGCTTGAAATTTTGGCTAAAAAAAAAAAAAAAAAAACCCCTGGAATTTCTTTAATTACACGCTAACTAATTGCCTAATCATTCATAATATTCGATTTTGGTACGAAGATGGTCATATTAGTCCTTTAACCAAAGGGTTTAACATCAATTTTACAGCAAGATCATATCAAAAACAAGATCCGGGTAGCGGACAAAGAGGCAAAGTCTACCCGCATATTTGTCTCCCTTTTCTTTTACTCTTTGATTAAGAAAAGCAAAGTAGCATAGAGAGAACATGTCGCATATCTTTTCAAATTTGCAGATAATATGTGCAAAAAAGCTTTGCTCTATATATATATATATATATAACACCAATTATATAAAGACCTTTTTAATTAGTTCTCTCCTAAAATTGTAACCAAGAATTGCTTGTTTTAATTTGGTCGATCGTGGGCATAAATTTAAAGCTAGCTGACGAACTAAAAGTGCCATTAAAGAACTCACAATATATATATATATATATATATATATATATATATATATATATATATGAAGTAAATATATGTACTGTTTGTTTATTTATTTACCACTAAATTAAATGGGAATATTTATATATAATCGATCGATCTCTTGAGAAAAGTCACCAGTTACCAGTTACCATAGACCGTATCCGTACAATAATTTCAAGTCTCGACTTTATGTTGCCCCTCATTTTGAGGACAGCATTTAATGGGAAACCACAACATTCACAAAACTTAGCCTGCACTCAAGTTTAGGTAATGAAACAATTTGCCTCTCGTCCGCATATGTATATATATGCTTTTATTACATTTTGTTCTTTCTGCAATATTTCTTTTACCTTAAAGGTTATATATATCTATATATGCCCATATGTAAAAGATCATATATATATATATATATGACTGGCTTCAGAACCAGATCGACCAGAAGCAATTAATTGAGATAACTACTTAATTATCATGCTAACATGAGGTGAAAATTATTTGTTATAGAGCTTGTTTGAAGAGATAATGAAGAAACCTCAAACAGGAAGCAAAGAGATATTATTAAATTTTATCAAAGTTAATTATGGCAGTAATGAGCAATATGGTGCCACTACAAACAACCGAATTGAAATACCATGGTAAATACATAATTAAAGAATTACTCGATTTATAAAGGATGGTATTCAAGCTCTTATTATGATAATTAGGGAGTAGTGCTGTTTTTGGCTCGGCAGCAAGTATATATAGTACAAAACAAGATCGACAACAAAGTGATCGAAGAGAAAACAAAAAACAAAGCAGGAGACAAAGAATTAACCATTAATTAATGAGCCAGCAAGGAGGTGTAATTGAGGAACGTACCCCTTGTCTCTGATCCCTGCATAACCCAGTACTCTGAAAAAGATCAGATGGAAGGGAAATAAGAGTTATGGTTAAGCTTCTGAGTTAATTAACAGCCTATTTAGAAATTAATTTACCGAAAGCAAAGCTAGACACTGTCACGTAACTGGAAGCATTAATTACTGAACAATTTGAGTAACACATTTTTTTTTTTTTTTTTTTTTTAAATCAACTTTTAATTTAGGAAACTTATTAAATAAATATATAAAATAATGAAATTAGGAAAGAAAGAAAATATTACAAAATGTAATATCTTAAATAAGAAAATTTGCTAAATAACTCCTAAAAATAAAGAACATACATAAGTAGAGAAAATTCAATAATTGTTTATGGACAAGTAAGAATTTATTGAAGACACTTAACAAGAACAAAAAGGATTCGCAAACAATCCCTTAAAAAAAAAAAAGAAGGACGGCTTAAAAGTTAGATGAGGCTAAGCCTACACAAACAAGAGCCTATAATGAGGTAAAAAAGGACGAGTAAAACTAAAAGATTACATCAGTAAAGCCCCAAGACCCATGTAGAAATTAGTGATTCATGAAATAATCATAGACACACTTAAATGAGTTGTCTTTGGATCTAACCTAATACATAATATCTGAAACAATGCACCCAGAGCCCTATTTTTCCATTGGAACAATCTAGCATTTCGCTCGCAGCGCCGGCCATAGAGCATACACTGTAGTAGCTATCTTAATTCTAATCACAATGGAGATAAAATATTTGCCTATGAAGTGAGAGGCCATCTACCGAATAAACTACTCCCATTTCTTATTGCCCTAATGAATATTACATGTATATATATTCCAAAGATTAGACCAAATACTTTCTTAGAATGGACAGCAAATAAAAATATGGTCAATATTCTTTTCACCCAATCCACTGAAAACATATTTCATCTCCTAAAGTAAGCCAATAATTAACAACCAATTTATCTTGGGTTGAATCTTCTTCTAATTGCAAACCATGAAATAAGAGTGGCGGGGAATAATGCATGTTACTATGCTATACTCGCTTGTTCCAGAACATCTTAAGGTCATGGTCCTGAAAACTCTCCCAAACCCGCTTAACCATGAAAATGAAACTTAGGACCATCAACCAAGACACCTTATCCTGAATAACGCCTCTAAGGTCCAAAATCTTCATCTAATTAAGACCGAAAGCAATCCCTAGGAGTCTTGATATCCCAGAAACTTCTACATCTGAGAAGATAGAATTAACTTAATTGGGCAAAATGGAGTTATTATTAGAACATAGTCACATATGTTTTAACATAGCCGTTTTATTCCACAACTCCAAGCTTTTAACACCTAGACCACATTCTTTCTTGGGAAGGAAAACATAATTCCAAGCCACTTTAGCCACTAAATTATTAAGCTAACCTTACTTCCATGAAAAAGACTTGAGAATCTGCTTCACTTGGTTGATGACTCTTTTAGGAAGAATAAAAAGGGAGGACTAATGCACTTGCATACCAAGGAGAATCAAATTAATCAGCTGATCGAAGCCTTTCTACATATGAGAGGGCTTTGTTTGTCTAGCTCTTAGCCTGGGAAGCAATTCTCAAGGTCAGCTCGATAAATTTTAAGGTTGAAGGCAATAAATTTAAGTGAAATATTTTTTTTATTTAAATATTAATTGAATAGTATTTACTTTAATTTTATAATATACATTTTTTATTTATTTAAATTACACTATGAATTGTTGTTTATTTTTCTTTATTTGTATGTCTTGAAAAAGAAAAATAGCAAAAGACATTTAAGTTATATTAATGTTTGACTTTATGAGGTAATTATTATTGATTTTGTCAAGGGGTCTTGTAATATTATCTTTTGGGCCTTAGGCGGCCGCCTTAACTATTTAACCTTTCAGTTGCACTTGCATTAATCTCAACAGACACTGTACAATTAGATTTTTTTTAATTTAGAAGAAATAAAGGGAACTCCCAAGTCCCAAATACCTCACAGGTAGTTTTCCTTCGTTATACCTCAAACTACCCAACATTTAATTCATGACAGTCCTTGCAACTCCACAAGTAAACAAATAGCTCTTATCAAGGTCAGAAGCTGTGACGTCCCACATCGCTTAAAAATGGAAATGAAGATGTGTTTATATGAATATTAGCACCCTTCTTGACACAACGTATTTTAAAGTCGTGATGGCCATGAACCTAGCTATTAGAATTTTGCAGATAAGCGTGTTTCTCCGATAGTAGTACTAGGATGGGTGACCTCTTGGGAAGTCTTGTTCAGGAGAGCCAAAAGTGGACAATATTGTGTCATTAAGAGTGAGTCGTTACAAATAGTATTAGAGCAATTGTTCAGCCTGAGATGGGGGGAGCGTACATATGCCAATGAGGGTCTCTAGCGGGCACTCGTTTGGACGCCAAGAATTAGTGATCCCATGATGGTCGCTAGCGGGGATGTTGGGTCTCAAGAGGGGGTGATTGTGATGTCTCACATTGCCTGGATATGGGCATGAGGATGTGTATGTATATTTGCACACTTTTTGATAAAATGCGTTTTAAAGCCGTGATGGCCATGAACCTATCTGAACTATACAGTTAAGCGTGCTCCTCCGAGTATAGTACCAGGATGGGTGACCTCTTGGAAAGGCTGGTTCAGAAGAACCAAAAGCGAATAATATTGTATTGTTGGGGTGAGTCGTTACAGAAGCCAACCTTGACATGTATATAAACTGATTCAAACACTTTGATTGTAACAACAGAGTTCAACTTGCCTCTATATAAGATAAGAAGGTCATCATTAAAACAAAGATCAGATATTTTCGATCTCCATATGACATCTTCAATGGAATCTAAATCGGGCCTAAATTCTTAGTCATACTATCCATGAACCTTTGAGAAAGCTCCCATTACCAAAACAAATAGATAAGATGAAGGGTCATATTGCCTAAGACATATCTCACTATTAATGCAAATAGAGAATCTAGGCATAGTGATACACTCAACTACCACACCATAACCTCCAACAATCCTTGAAACCGCCAAGACAAAATCTCATATCATAGAATCATAGCTCTTCATTAAATCAACCTTCAAACACTTGGGAATCTTTTATCTTTATGCATGCAGTTTCTCAAAAGCTCTTGGGCTAGAAGAATATTTTCCTTTGTCCATGTTCCACCAAGAAAAGACGCTTGGGGCTTCCCAACAATGTCGCTAAGAAAAATACAATAATAACTCGAGCAAAATCCTAACCATTTTCAAAATTTGTGAGTAGGTTTGAAATGCATTCAAATGGTACTTTGAACATGAAGTTTTGCTTAGCCTGTGTCCAAACATGCTTCAAACACCCTTCCCCAGTAGGGGGTGTATAATCGGCTGCGGTTGCAGTTATTCCCTCATAACCGCAACAGGTTTAAGCAGTTATTCATTTTCATAGCTGCTAGGCCAGTTAGCGGTTAACCGCAACCGACGGTCATGTGGTTATTGAAGTCCGTTATTAACCGATAACCGCTTTTCATAAATTGTTAAAAAGCCCAGTTTCTTTCAAGTTTTATTTTTACGCAATATACCGGTTTGGTTTGGGCCTGCGACCAAGCCCACTAGCGGCTAGCATATATAATTATATACCAACCATTGTGCACTCACTAAACTTCAATGGCCTCTGTTTATTCATGCACTAGCGCAGAATATAATGATCATAGGTTGCAGTGTGCCTTCCATAAAATTTGAAAGCTAGCTTGCTGTTTTTTCCAAAGCATATGAAAGTTAGATTTCCTTCTTCTGAATTGGTGTCTTACCTTTGCTAGATATAGCAAGTTAGCAACACTGCAACCTATTAAAGACCATTCTGTATTTTCCAAAGGCAGAATGTGCTATCTAATCTAATTGTTTCCAGCATTTTGCTAGTACATAAAAATGATCACAATTATAAAAAAACATCTTATAATCATAAACAAACAAACAACAACATTACAACTCCAAATTTAGTCTAAAACCAATTTCCTCTATAAAATAAAAAAAAAAAAAAAAGACAAAAGGAAATGCCATACAACTTTAGGTTTTAAGTATTATTATTTTAATATATATAAAACCAAATCCGAATAATTGGTAACCACAACTGGTCTAGGCTGTTATACGGTTATCTGGTTGTAGTTGTTTGCAATTATGCCATTGTTATCAGTTAATAATTGTCCCACTTCTATACCCCTACTTCCCAAGATACTTTTTGCCCAACTCTCGTTCTAATAGTAGAAATTTGTAATGAAATGGAAAATAAATAAAATATGGAAGAAGGGGAGAAAATGGGACAAGAGATTTTGGGGTGGTTTGGTGTCAGATACCTACGTCCACTAGAAATTGCTTTAAAAGCTATACAATATGCTCTTATTTCTAGCATTGATGATTTTTACAATACAAATGACCTCTATTTATAGGAAAAATGTGGTAAGTAATTAAAGACAATACAAATAAGGTGAGAAAATACAAATAAGATAATCACAATCAATTAAACCTAAATGGTGAAAAGTTAAATAAGAAAAACAAATAAAATAGAATATGGAAAATTCTCATATTCTAGCACTAATAGCATCCAAACGTTGCCTTCTTTTCTTTTTCTTTTTTTTTTTTCCCATCTTGTTTCCTTAAAAAATTATAGTGCAAAGTACTTGAGAAGAACTCGTCATCGAGGTACTCAACCATTTCTACCTTAGCTTGACCACTTCAATTGTGTTGCCCATAACTTCTCCTTACATGATGGTAAATTATATCTAAATTTGTTATTTAAATCATTATTCACCATTTCTGAGTCTTCAATAGATCTCAAAACCTTGAAGTGAGTAATAATACTTTAATCTCTAAATGCTTTAATTGTTATTGACGACTAATCAGCACCTCAAACATTACATTCTCTTTCAAATGATGTTTGAACGCCTATCAAACGCTCCCTTTTTTTCTTATATTGTTTCCTTCGACAAATACCCGTTATGTGGTGCAAAGTTACCCATGTCAAAAATATGATAAAGATAAGAATATGGGTGATGGCAAAAGCTTACAAGTATACTAATTAGGGAATACAAGAACAATGCTAGTCACGCTTTTGCAGCTTGCTAATGAGTAGGAGTGTCAATTTGTGTTCGCGTGTCGAATTCGAATTGTGTTGATGCATGGGTATAAAATTATATAGGTAAACTTTGAACCGACACGTATATTTAATTAAACGGGTCATATCCTTTAATCATAACCCGCTAATTTCACGTTGATTCGCAGGTCTTGTAAAAAATTATCAGCCCTAATTGTCGCATGTCGGGTTCAGGTCGTATTTAGGCATCAGTATAAAACTATATAAATTAACCTTAACCCGATCTATTTAATTAAATCAATCAGACTCTCCAACCATTTATCCACAAATTTTGAATTGAATTCGTATTGAATGAGCATTATTTATATGCTTAATTATGTATTCAGTTCAATGGTTTGAGCAACCCTATCCACTTGTATAGACTCCGAGATAAGTGGGGTATGCAGGGGATTTGGGGGTAGTTTACCTCCTGTTCATGGTTTGGTGGTGAAGTGAAGTCAAGGATTAACTTGACTTCACGCAACCAGACCCCAGTAGAAAGACTCATAATTAGAGTGTTAAAAAGGATTAGACATAAATTATTGTGCATCTTGTAGGTGTGGTCGTAATTTGGATCTCATGGTCTGCGTGCACAACAACAGGCTCTCATTGAAACAAATGGAAGGTAATAAAGTAATAACTAAAATTAATCTAAGAAAGCCATACCTATCAATGCTTTAGTAAAAATTAGTAGTATCGGTTAATAAAAAAGAAATTAAAAAGAAAAGGACATAACACGCTTTGAGCTTCGTTCACACAAGGGGTGACAGTTTTTGACACAATCTGTGAACTTAATATGAAATTAGCAGATTAGAGTTAAGGGGTCTGACCTGTCTAATTAATATATATAGTTTTTATACCCATGTCTCGACACTATCCAAACTCGACAACGAATCATTGTTACTCCTGGTGGAAAGCATCTCTAGGTTTCTATGGTTTAAAATCTCACATCAGTTTGATTTTTAGTCAGCTATAGCATTTGAAATAATGATTAATAACTATCCTCCATTCCTCCTTGCTTTTGTGGTTGACGTTGAAAAAGAGTGCACGTAGTGGCTTCTCTCCTCCCTATGGGGGCTATGGGGCTAATATGTTTCTGTGCGGGAAAAAAGTTTTCGCCAGTATGTGGTGCCTGGGCCCTTGGCCATGGCTGATGGCTAATCCCCTACTACGTTCTTCACATGCTTTAATCATATCAGTGGCCAGTATCTAGTTCATCCTCTTTCGCCATATTTATTTATTATAGTGTAAGTACGTACCTTTTCTTTCGGTAATCAAACAGACTTGTGTTAAGTACCGTAACTATCCACCACAGAGATCTCGCAGATAGTACGAGGATGACATTCAAAGAGAAAGAAACCTCTTTGTTGAAAGATTGCATAGAAAGTGCAAGGTGTAGATATTAGGAAACCCTACAACCCACAGACATGACATTGGATTTTGTTTTCCAATGCTTTTTATAGCAACGGCTGAGGTTTGCTTTTAAGTCAAATCAAAGTCGTTTTCAGTTTTCTTTCTTTGTATACTTCTCTTTTTTTTCTTTTTTCTTTTTTTTAAGAAAAAAAGCACAGGAATGAATCGAAATATCCAATTCCCAGCGGCAAGACGCTTAGGTTTTCGATCCTCCCCATGTTCCCCCCCCCCCAAAATAAAATAGCTCCATGTAAAAGTCTATCATGCATGGTTTTCTTTTCTTGTGGTCCTCATCTACCATCTTGATAAGCTATAAACTAAGGGAATTTTGTACACATTTATGCAGTGTATTCATCGAAATTACCGTTGAAGGCAATAAAGGTCAATCAGGTGTTTGAACAGACCTTTTAGTGTTTTATACCAATCACGCTATATGATGTGAAATAGTTCAGCCTCTGATTAGTCAGTACTTGGGGATCGAGTCCATTTGGCCATTGCACAAATGTATGATAGATGCTTTATCTTGTATGAACATGTCAAAAATAAATAAATAAATAAATAGATACTTTCTTTAAGACTTAAAAGAGTTATAAATTCTGTGAATAATGCTATTTAGTAGACAAATATACGACTTTGACAAAAAAATTCATGTGGTTGGCCGTCCTCAGTTAGAAATTAAGCCTTAATGGATTAGGCTTAACTGGGAACAGGATTTGGTGAAATGCAGAAACAACATTGATAAGCCTTGTTGCACCTATTATGGAGTAATTGCTGATTAAAAAAGATTCTCTGTTACTACTACTGTTGGTTTTATTTTATAGGGTCAGCAAACGTGCTTAAAAATCTGCGCTTAATTAAAAGTGCCACCCGTAAAGTGGGCATGGCCCTGGAGAAAGCGAGTCCGGGACCCCCCTATGTTATAGACCTCGCCATTGTCGTGCTTCTGCTGGTAGCTGTCAATGTCGTTGTTGTTGTTGTTAATGCAGCAACCGGTACTTAAAAAAAAATTGACACTGGACAGTAACAGGTATAATTAATGTAACAGTTTTGAACACAAATCTCAATCTTAATGGTTTCGGATGAGGCCTATACACACAAGAATCTTGTACAGAAACTATTACTTTTACAACTTCACCTGCTTGTGTCCATGTAATTCAATCATGCTCTGAATTGGCCTGCTTCAGTTCCAACCGTAAGACTGTTAAGTAGAGCATTCAAAGACAACCTACTAAAAGTAAAGCAATTCATTAGGAGCCTTGCTGCTGTGCTTCTCCTTCATTAGGATATCTAGTACTGCAGGCTAGACTGTCTCTGACAGCAACCACTTCTGTCATCTGCATAATCGAACACTTGAGACATCATTTTCTTTTATGGAGTTTAGAATCCGACCCCTCAAGGTTTCTCATCATATTACTACCTTGTCCCTGAGGTAATGTGATATCCCTGCCCTCTCCTTAGACCTAGAGGCCATAGGGACCTTTATTACAAACCCTACTACTTTAAATGGTTTAAAACTTCAAAGCTTTGCTCTTCCCAGTTCAGAGATTATAGAAGATTTAGATCAGAGCTCATGTAGCTTACCAAAATGTTTAAAAAGTGGCCCATAGAAGGGAAACAGGTTTTACAGCCTCAAAACTGTCACTTCAGACACCACAGTGCGAGGCAATAATATATACAGAAACCCTCAGGTGAGGGTCCCAAATATTTAGGACTGTCATTTATAGAAACACACACAAACGAAATTCTTTAAGATGTCCAAAACCCACTGACCATTTAGAGATTCTCCACATTCTGCTTTCAATGGTCAAACTGCAAACAGCTTTATAACCTGGTCAATCTTGGCACGACAAACAGGGCAACCCCACTTCTTAGCTTTGATCTCGTTCAAACAAGACATGCATCCAGCCATGTGGCCACAGGGAATGCATGCCCCCTCAACTTCAGCATCCAAACATATCACGCATGATGATGCACCTTCATTCTCTTTCCTTTCACCTGCTCTAGTACGTATATCCTTGATAGTTTGAGATGAGATGTCAACAGGAGTAGAATCAATTGATGGGTAGTGAATAACACCATCTTCTATAATCTCATCACCAATTGGTGGAGCTGATGGGATCAAACTTGGGGTGTGATTTGTTTGGGTTGCAGTAACGCTGTTGTGGTTCCAAGTTTGCTGACTTGAATTGCCTTCAGGGCCAGTTCCATGCACTGCCGACTCAGAAGTAGCTATTTTTGGAGCAGGCGCTATTGGTACATCCAAACCACCATGACTGCTAGTATCCACAGAGTTATTCCAACTAATGGATGAACTTGCTACAGAGCTTGGGTGGGCATCAAGAAGAGGTGGCCTTTCCGGAAGAGCAGAATGAATTGAGGCACTGATAGCCATAGCCATTTCTAAATCTTCAGCAGCAAGTGGTGCAGTGGCTGGAACAACTGGATTCTGATTATTACGCAAAAATGCAGGATGCACTGCCTGAAATGTTCCAATAATTTATTCATTAGAAAGGAAAAACTAATGTCCTAAGCATTCAAGAATGCTTATAAATATCTACCGAGTATCCTAACAATGATCAAGGAAAATACCACATATCTTAGCAGAAATATTCCAAGTGATATTTATCCAAGTCAAAATTATAAAAGTAGTTAACCCTTCATATTAAATCAGAAATTAACAGTCAGTGATTAGAGGGACAAAACATCGTAGTACTTCCAGAGGTTCATTAGTGAACATGGAATTAATATCTCAGCAACCATGACCATATTTATATTCTTAACTCAGGTAGGAAATAATCGAAATATATTCGTTGCACACATGCGCGCGCGCGCACACATGCATATGCAATTATGTGGTAAGAGCATCTCCAGCAGACTTGCTACTTTAACCAAAATAGTCAAATTTGACTATTTTTGCACTTTTTTTTCTCTCCAGCAGAATAGGCTATTTAACTTTTTAGGATAATTACCTTTTCCCCCCATGAACTACCAACTTTTGCCCAAAGCCCCCACAAACTACCAACTCGACCAAAATAGAGCATTCAACTACCAAAGACAACCATTTTCCCTCATTCCGTTAGTCAAAGAGGTTAAAACAAACGGTCAACGGGTCACGTGACCGTCATACGCCGTTTTACCCTCATTTTCTTCATTTTTTCCCCCCATGAACTACCACCATCTTCCAACATGCCCCCATGTAAAATGGCACATGACCCGTTGACTGTTTCTTTTAACCCCTCTAACTGACGGAATAGGGGAAAATAGTTGTCTTTGGTAGTTGAATACTCTATTTTGGTCGAGATGGTAGTTCATGGGGGCATCGCGCATTTTTCGGTAGTTCATGGGGGGAAAAGGTAATTACCCCTAACTTTTTTTTTTCTAACAGTGAACAGTGAACAGGTAATGTTGCCTATTCACTGTTCACACTAGCCAATTTTTTTTATTAATATTTTCTCTCTCCCCCCTTTCCCTCTCTAGCACTCTCTCTCTCTCTCTCTCTCTCTCTCTCTCTCTCTCTCTCTCTCTCTCTCTCCAACCAAACAAAAACAAACTTCCAAAATCAACAACAATGGCAGCAACGAGGGTGTGGATCGGATTTTCAGGAGGACGTAGCTCTGGAGCTCTCGCGGGAGGTAGTTGCGGGTCAGGGACCGGATGAGAACGGTGGTGGCGGCTGCCAAGGCCGCTACAGAGATCACCGTTTGGGTGGAGGGGAATTGGAGTTTTTGGAGGAACATGGATTTTTATTCTTTCTGTTTGGTCGTGATTTTCTTGCAACGATTTTGGAAAATGGGGTGGTGGCCGGTGGGTTTTGTAGTCGATCAATCTGAGCAAGAAGAACTATGGCTTGGTCATTGTGGCTGGTAGCCTGTGCAGTCGTCGTTTTTTGTTCTGTTGTGGGTTGTTCTTCTTTCTTTCATTTGGGGTCTTCTTCATCATGTGGGCTCTGTTGCAATGGGGGTTAGAGATGGAGACGGACGAGAGAATGGAAGAAAATAAAACAATAAAAAAAGATTGAAAAATAATATTTAAAATGAAGAGTAGAATAGAGAGTATTGTTGGAGTGTTTTTAAGAAAGTGAGTAGCTAAAGTAGATATTGGTACTTTTTCAGTAGCTATTTTAACTACAACTGTTGGAGATGTTCTAAGACTTCATAGACGCGAGGAATCATGAAAGGCCAAGAAAATAAGTAAGCTACTTCTGAGCTGAAATTGAATTCAAGCCAGGTGAAAAAGATTTGCTGAGGCAGACGATAGGGCATTAATGTCTTTTTATCAAAGGAGTCACTTTTAAATGAATTTCAGCTTAGTGTCATTTGATATCGCAAGGGAAATTAAATAATAGTGAGGACAAATTTGGTTGTCTTCTCCATGGACTCAATCTGCAACTCCAAACCTCTCTTTCTGTTTGTGTGTGTGTACGTGTGTATCTTATATTTGCAGCAATTTTTTCCCAATTAAAGGCACAATTGCCGCTGCACTTTTAGAGACACGGCCCAGTGTGCAGTTTTCTTTAAGGTGTCACCATCAACTATGCCACTACCACTGTGTGTGATATTTACTGGCCAACAACTGAGTCATTATTTAAGCATAATATGGTCAAACAGTTGTTGAACCCAATAGTGATGCCAACTTATGTACAGTTATGCCAAGTCTTTCATATTGGGTTATTCAGTCCTGTCTTATGTCAGTTGATCCACAATTATTAACTGCATATTATGATTGGATGAAGAAACATCACACACAATAATACATGGAGTCTGATCTCACCCATGGAATATTTCAATCACTTATCATAACCTCGCTGCCATTACACCTCCTTACGGTCATAATGTCTTAAGTTAGATATAAAACAATTATCCAATGTAACTTCTACTGGAGGAAAAGGATCCATCTGAGGGACAATGGCAAAGGTGCTTCCACATTTACACTTAACAAAACAAAATACTTGGAAGAAATTATGATTTGATGATGACAAAGTCATAAATTCATTTCTCAAACAAAATTCTCTGATATGAGGTATAAGTATCATGTTTGAGTTCTGCTTTTACTCTTCACATCAGACGGAAGAATAACATCTATAAGAGAAGTATGCGTGGTACCTGTGTTATTCCCTTGCATGCATCACAAAACCACCGAAGTTGTTGCTTGTCACTTTCACTCGCAGGTGCAAGCTTAATGCGTGTTTCTGAAATGGAATCATGTTAATTCAACATAGGAATTGAAACTGCTAATTCTCAAGCATAACAGCAAAAAACCAAAAAAATAAAATAAAAATAAATAAATAAATAAATTTTTATCCTGGCTATCAGGCAAGACTACTATTGATCAGAGGCTGGAGAACGGCGTGGGAATAATATTAATCCTGACTTCTGCTAAACTTTTTTTACAGGACACATAATCTCTTATGTTTGTGTGCTTCTTAATTCTCATACTTGGTAATATTTTTCCAGTGCAATTATTTCTTTAATTTCATGATTCCAGTATAGGTTCAAACAGTATAATAATCATTATACTTACGCCCATGTGTTCGAGATCTACACCTAGCCTCTCGGGAGGTGTAAACACTTCGCCTCCGCCTCTTGCCTCTTGAGACTATCCATGGACATAGAATTCAATTAAGATATAGATGCTAAGATATGTATGTGACATCAAATGAGATCCCTAAAGGAAATTTTCAGCAATGAGAAATTACTGGTGGAGGTATCATGTATTATCACCGAAGGATCAGACTGGTGTAGCTTTGGTTCTTCCAAATTGGCTTTCCATAATGCAATAACTGTGTGCGGTTGGGCATCCTGCTCATTCATCAATTGCACGATATAAGAAAACTAACAAAACAAGAGATTCATTAATTAGTTAACAACAGACGCAAAACAAAATATTGTGTGAGAGAGAATATTACATCTATCTGTGCAAGCAGGTACTAAACTATATTAGTTTAAATTAGTGAAGGTTAAATTCAAAAAATTTACAGGGCTAATCTATTAGCAACATCTAAAGTTGGTATATTTTCAGATACCGAGATTGTTTCATTGTACATGCAATAAAAAGTGAATAAAAATGAAAAGGGGAATTGGTATTTCCCAAACTTCTGATAACATAAGCCTTCAAGTGGCAATTGATACAAACCCATACTAAAACATAGCTAGATATTGAAGTGGCAAAACCAAGGCGGAAGTGTGGGCCAGATATGGATGCATATGACACCCTGGAGGGGGTAACTACAGCGTGAGGGTGACATAGGTGTGGAGATGCCTTCCATTTAGGAGAAAAATACCCATAAAATGAGGAATATTTGCAATTTAGCAATGTGATTGCCTTGATAGAAGACTATAAATGAATCAAGCTGGCCATGAACAATTCGAGCTCCGCTCATATTAGCTCGATTTCAGCTCAATTCATTTAATAGACGAGTTGAACTTGAACAATGGTTATGGGGCTAGAATATAAACAAGCCAAACATGAATAAACTCGGCTCGTTTCGATTAAAATCGTGGACAATGCTTGTATAAAGTTGACTCAGCTCATTAAGCTTGTTTATATGTGTATACGTGTAACACACACAAACACAAATCCACATATGTATATATATCAATACACACACACACACACACACACACACACACACACATATATAACATGTATATATGTTATACATATTATAATATCCACAAATTTATACATATTATAATATCCACAAATCCATATATTGTATATCTTTATATATAGAGAAATGTTACCGGTACTCCTAGTTTTACTTCCAAATGCTTACTCCCCGACATGGCAAGGAGCCATATCAGGTTTCAACTAGTCCCTTTTTTTAATCCCATCTGCTTACTCTCTTTACTCCTATGTTCGAAGCAAGCTGTTGTCTAATTAGACCTCGAATTACAAATGGCTGGAAAAGTTCTATTGCTATTTCGCGAGGCAATCCACATCGATGTAATGAAAGCGACGTCTTCTAGGAGATGTCTTGTCTGCGTCGAAAAAATAAACGTTGGCTTCTTTCTTTACATGCTTCTTCTTCTTTTCTATGTTGGGAGGGTTTCTGGTATTTCTTCTTCTTTTCTGTGTTGGGGGAGTTTTTGGGATTTGAGTGCTTGGAAGTGCGAAAACAGATACTTCTTTTCTGCGTTGGAAGTGCAAGATTTCTTCGCCGCATCTCTCAACATGGTGAGTTCCTAGCTGCATCTCTTCTCCATTTCGGTCTAGGGTATTTAAGCACTTCCAAGTGACTGTTTCACATCTGTTTCTCCTCTGCATCTCTTTGAAAAATAAAATAAAAATCAAACATTTTCGCTGCATTTCTCAATCTCTGACACGGTGAGTTCCTAGCTGCATCTCTTCTCAATTTCACACTCCAAACCCCCCCTCCCCCCCCCTGCGGGAGAAGACTGTAGCCACTCCAGCAAAACGAGATTAGAGCCGCCGCTGTCGCTCTTGCAGAACAATTGAGCCGTTGTCTTGCAGAACAACCGAGCTGTTGCAGAGGTAACCAGATCTAGCTCTCTGTCTCTCTCGAAAATTTTGAAGATGGATTCATCGATTACAGTATATCTATTGATGATTGTCATTTATAGCCAACCAAGCCATTGTTGTTTGTTCACAATTCATGATTCTATGGTATTGAAAATGATGTTGCGTATTCCTTTCTACAAAATCATATTGTGCCTCCATTGTTTGTTCATACTTCCATACAGAGTCACGTGACTTGATGTTTATTAGCTATTACATTTACTATGTGAATGTGGGCTATGCGATTCGGACTCTTGCAAGAGGAGTTTCCTGAGCTCCTTTTCAAAGAGATGAAGAGGAGAAACAGATGCGAAAAGAGTCACTTGGAAGTGCTTAAATAACCCCTAGACCGAAATGGAGAAGAGATGCAGCTAAGAACTCACCGTGATGAGAGATGCAGTGAAGAAATCTTGTACTTCCAATGCAGAGAAGAAGTGACTGTTTTCACACTTCCAAGCACTCAAATCCCAAAAACTCTCCCATCGAAGAAAAAATAGAATAAGAAGCTTGTAAAGAAAGAAGAAAGAAGCCATCGCTTATTTTTTCAATGCAGAACTGCCAGTAGACGTCACTTCACGAAAGAGAGTAAGCATTTGAGAGTAAAATTAAAACTCTCCCATCGAAGAAAAAATAGAATAAGAAGCTTGTGAAGAAAGAAGAAAGAAGCCATTGCTTATTTTTTCAATGCAGAACTGCCAGTAGACGTCACTTCACGAAAGAGAGTAAGCATTTGAGAGTAAAATTAGGAGTACCCTTAGCATTTCTCTTATATATAGCATATATTTATTGACATAACATGTAACGACTTAGGAAAAAGTGTTAGTCACATCTGCGCTATCACCCAAAAGGACTAGTCAATTTGAAATTTCCATAAAATCACTTATAAAGCCCAGTTTCACCTAGTTACTAGGCAATGTAGGACTTAACACTTATGACTATCTTACCACCCACTCTATGTGAGTTATTTCTCATGTTCCCAATATAGGATAGAGGTGTTACAAACTCTCCCTCTTAAACTCCTGACGTCCTTGTCAGGGCCATGTCATGCAGTACTTCAGTACTGCATGACCTAAAGTTAATAAGTGGTTTTGATACCATTTGTAACGACTCAAAAAAAAACGTTAGCTACATCTGTGCTATCACCCCAAAAGAACTAGTTAATTTGGAGCTTCCATAAAATCACTTATAAAACCCAGTTTCACCTAACTACTAGGCAATGTGGGACTTAGAATTCATGATTATCTTACCACTCACTCTATGTGAGTTACTCATCTTCCCAATATGGGACCGGGATGTTACATACACACAAACACACCCACCCACACATACACACATGAACATATAGAGTAATGTTGTTCTTACTCTACTTTTTTTTTTTTTTTTTTTTTTTTTTTTTTTTTTTTTCTTTTTTTAAATATAAAAGTATTCTATTTTATTCCTAAAGTAATGTCATGTCAGTGAAACTTTTTCTTTTAAGAAAGGCTTATTACAAAGAGAGATTAAAAAAAAAAAAAAAAAGACAAAGGTGAGATACCTATTATGATGTTTTTGTAAGTGTTTCATTAAAAAAATTCTATTGTATTTTTTAAAGCTTTTAAAAAAAATCAATACTTGTTTATTTTCTATCTATTAATTTGAGTACACAATAATCCTCAAGAAGTTCCATGTGAGAGAATAGGGCTTGTTCAAAGAGATGAATAAAATATAAAATCACTAGTTGCTTATTTCGCTAAAAGAAAATATTCACCGTAACTACTGGGATTTGAACTTGGAAATCCACAGCTACATAGTACAATTCTAACCAATAGACTACAACCACTTTATAGTTTATCCTTTTCCAATACCTTATCAAAATCTATGGTCAAACATACTAGAGCTAGTTGTGACCAGCTGGCTCCACTACTCCACACCGTGCATTAA
The DNA here is from genome assembly GCF_958979055.1 of Alnus glutinosa. NCBI lineage: Eukaryota > Viridiplantae > Streptophyta > Magnoliopsida > Fagales > Betulaceae > Alnus > Alnus glutinosa. The sequence goes on from NC_084886.1 coordinate 13,916,336, forward strand.
TCACCCGTTTATATATATAAAAATAAAGCAATTTATTACAAAGCGCAAGGAGCCCAACCCAAGTACGTATGACGTACACAAGAGAAAACAGCAGCAAGATCAAAAATAAGGAGAGAGAGCACAAAAATCTACAAAGCTAAAGACATCAATAAATGTATTAACACAAATCAACTCACAGAGGAATTTTTTTTTTGATAAGTGTACTCAGAGAGGAATTTAAGAAAACAAAGTTGTAGATTTGAGCTCTTTTCGCAATCATCGAAATTTCGAGCATTCCTTTCTTGCCAAATGCACCACATTAGAAAAGAGGGAATTAAATTCCAAATAACATTCAATTCCTTTCGACTAAACCTTCTTTTCCAACATGCCAGGAGCTCCATCACCCGATTAGGTATAACCCACTCTACAACAAACATCTTAAAAACCAAAATCCACAAGCCTCTAGCAATGTCACAGTGAAGGAGGCAATCAGGAGTTTCCCCACTTATTTTACACTTACAGTACCAATCTATCACTACGATGTGACGCTTGCAAAAATTATCCATAGTAAGAATTTTTCCTAATGAAGTTGTCCATGTGAAGAAGGCCACCCTCAAATGAACCTTAGATCTCCAAATGCTCTTCCAAGGAAAGCATTTGAAAGAAGAGCTTATAAAATGTTTTGACCTTAAAAGACCTACTTCCCGATTCCTCCAAATAGAATATAGAGCATTGAAGAAAGAAGAAACAGACTCCACCTTCCAATCATGAACCAATCCGATAAAATTCACATCCCAAAGCATCTTGTCATTGTGAGCAAACATATGGTCGGCCACCAAAGCATCCCTGTCCCTTGCAATGCAAAATAACTCCGAAAATGAATCATTTAGAGGATGATTCCCACACCAAATGTCATGCCAAAACCTGATCTGAGAGCCATTACTTACCTTAATAGAAATGAAAGTAGAGAAGGCATCCCAACCTCTCCTTAAATATTTCATACTCACCCCATAAGGTCCTGTGACAGCTTTAGAGCACCATCCGTCGGCCAAGCTACCGTATTTTTTATCCACAACTTGCTAATCTTCTCTCCATTTAGCCAATAATTATATCACAAATATGTTTGGCCTTGTAGGGAGCACCCCAAAGATAGGCCCAAACATTCAAAGGAAAAGACGAAAGCCTACAACCCAGAATAAGAGCCAAAGCATTCACAGTCGGCACATCACCCACAAGAACCAATTTAGATTTAGCCAAATTAATCTTCAACCCTGAGGCAACCTCAAAACACAAAACGCATCCCAGATATCGAAGATTATCCGAAGCAATCCCACAAAAGATACGGGTATCATCTGTGAAAAGAAGATGAGAGACAAAAAGTGTATCATCATTCATCTTCTCTCAAAAGCTTAAGGCTTTAAAGAATGATCTCAAAAGATGGAACGAACAGGAGTTTGGTAATGTGGAGTACCGCAAAAAAATGCATATGGAAGAATTGTGTGCTCTTTATAGCTTGGAGGAACAACGTGGGTTAACTCCCGAAGAAAAGGTGAGGAAATGTGGGGTTATCAGAGATCTGGAGAATTCTATTTTACAGGAGAAGATTAGTTGGAGACAGAAGTCTAGGGTTCTTTGGCTTAAAGAGGGTGATAAATACACTAAATTCTTTCATCGGGTAGCCAATTCGAATAGGAGGTCCAATTCCATAGTCACTCTCAGTCAATGGCTCTACTTCTTCAGATCAGCAGGTTATTAGGGATCATGTTACTCAATTTTACAAGTCTCTTTTTGCAGAACCTTTCTCTTGGAGGCCTAGGATGGATAACCTTGCTCTTGACACTTTGGATGCGGGTGAAGCCTCTTCCTTAGAATTTCATTTTGAGGAAAGGGAGGTCTTAGAGGTGGTAAAAGGGTTGAATCGTAATAAGGCTCCAGGCCCTGATGGGTTCACTCTTGCGTTCTTCCAAGATTGTTGGGATGTGATTAAGTCTGATCTAATGGGGGTATTCCAGGACTTCCACACTCATAGAAAGTTTGTCAAAAGCATTAATGCCACTTTTTTAGCCTTAATTCCAAAGAAGTCTGGGGCTGTGGATCTTAAAGATTTTCGGCTTATCAGTCTTGTAAGTCGCGTTTACAAGATCATTACTAAAGTTCTTGCTAATAGACTGAGAAGGGTTGTGGAGAAGATTATCTCGAATCCCCAAAATGCTTTTGTGAAAGGAAGGCAAATTCTTGATTCTGTTCTTATAGCTAATGAGTGTTTGGATAGTCGCATCAAGTCAGGTGATCCAGGGTTACTTTGTAAACTGGACATTGAGAAGGCTTATGATCACGTAAACTGAGATTTCTTATTGTATATGTTGAGAAGATGTGGCTTTGGGGAGAGATGGTGTTCTTGGATAGCGCATTGTGTCTCTTCGGTGCGGTTCTCGGTTTTGGTGAATGGCACCCCTTCTGGTTTCTTCAGCAGCTCTTGTGGTCTTAGACAGGGTGATCCTCTGTCGCCTCTCTTGTTTGTCATTGTGATGGAGGCCCTTAGTAAGTTGTTCTCTATTACTGTTCAAAGGGGCTTCCTCTCCGGCTTCTCTGTGGGCTCTGGCAGCAATGGAGTGATTATCATTTCTCATCTGTTATTCACAGACGATACTTTAGTGTTTTGTAGGGCTAATCCTAATCATATTCTCTATCTTCGTATGTTATTACTGTCCTTTGAAGCTGTTTCAGGTTTGAAGATTAATTTGGATAAGTCAGTATTGGTTCCTGTGGGTCATGTGGACAATGTGGATGATTTGGCTGGCATCTTGGGCTGTGGAGTTTCTTCTCTTCCTTTAAAGTACCTCAGACTTCCGTTGGGGGCCCTTTTTAAGGCTAAGTCCAGCTGGGATGAGGTAGTTGGTAAGATTGAGAGGTGGCTGGCTAGCTGGAAGCGATTGTATCTGTCGAAGGGTGGTAGAGTTACCCTTATAAAAAGCACTCTCTCTAATCTTCCTACGTACTTTCTTTCTCTATTTCCTATTCCCTCTAGTGTATCTAGTCGCATAGAGAAGTTGCAACGAGATTTCTTGTGGGGTGGCATAGGTGAAAAATTTAAATTTCATCTGGTTAATTGGTCAAAGGTTTGTTCTTCTATTTCAAATGGCGGTTTGGGCATCCGGAATCTAAGGATTTTCAACAAGGCTCATTTAGGGAAGTGGCTGTGGCGTTATGCCCATGAGAGAGGAGCTTGGTGGAAATCTGTTGTGGATGCAAAGTACGGTTCTACTTGGGCTGGTTGGTGTTCTTTAAAACCCCCTGGGTCTCATAGAGTGGGGCTTTAGAAGAATATTAGGAAGGTGTGGAGTTTGCTTTGCAGCCATACTAGACTTATTCTGGGAAATGGATCTAGGATTCGCTTTTGGGACGATGTGTGGTGTGGTGAGGTGCCCCTTAAGGAAGCTTTCACAGTTTTGTATGACATAACGCGTGACAAGGATGCACATGTTGCAGACCACTTGGTTGTGGTGAGTGGGTCCTATCAGTGGGATGTTAACTTCTTTCGAGCGGCCCACGACTGGGAGGTGGATGTTTTGGCCTCCTTTTTCTCTTTGTTGTACTCTACCAAAATAGATTGTGATGGGAAAGACCAGCTTTGGTGGTCTCCTTCCCACAAAGGGAAATTCGATGTTAGATCTTTCTATAAGAGCATTTTTAGTAGCCTCATCAAAATAGTTTTTTAGCTATTTTGGTGAGCCAATTTGATGAAAATCTTGAAAAACCACTCCCAGCAGCCTCACCATTTTAACCAAAAAAATTTGATGACTGAAATTACTAACCAAATTAGATGAGGCATTTTCACTCAACAACCCACTCACCAAATTTTGTTTCACATTTCTCTCTCACATGATTAGCACACTTGTTTCCTTTTTTCTCTCATTTTCTTCTCCCATCTCCAATCTCCCACACGATAATGTCCTTATTTTATGGATATGAATGATTTTTTGTAAAAAGATTATATAGAGAAAAAATAAATAAATATGAAAAATTTATTATTTAAATGGAATAGTAAATATTGACTAGTTAAAATGGTGAGGCTGTTGGGGGAATTTTAATAAAGTAGCTCACCAGAATAGAAAAAAGTGATTTTTAATTATTTTGGTGAGTAAAATTTGGTGAGGCTACTAAGAATGCTCTAAGGCTTTTGCTTGCAAAGAGGCTATTCATTTTCCCTGGAAAAGCATTTGGCGGACCAAGGTTCCTTTGAAAGTGGCTTTCTTTGCTTGGACGGCAGCCCAAGGGAAGATCCTCACCTTGGATAATCTCAAAAAGAAGCGTGTCATTGTGATTGATAGATGTTGCATGTGCAAATTGAATAGGGAGTCGGTGGATCACCTTCTTCTCCATTGCGAGGTTGCATGCGCTCTATGGAATGCCATCTTTAGTCACTTCAGTTTGTCTTGGGTTATGCCTCTTCGGATGGTAGATTTATTCGCTTGCTGGTGGACGGGTGGCCGCTCTTGGAGTGCGGTCGTGTGGAAGATGGTCCCTGGTTGCCTTGTGGTGCTTGTGGAGGGAACGCAATGATAGACATTTCGAGGACAAAGAAAGAACTACTGAGGAACTCATTTCCTTTTTCTTTCATTCTTTGTACTCTTGGTCGGCTGCGTTCCTCGCGCCTTTAGTGTTTAGTTTTAATGATTTCCTAGTTTTGTTTTCTTCTTCCTCTTGATGCCTTTCTTGTATACTTCCTATGTACTTTATTGTGCTTTGCGCTCTTTAATGATATTTCTCTTATAAAAAAAAAAAAATACAAAAAGGAGGGGGAAACAGAGGATCGCCCTGTCTCAGACCACGAGAGTTATTGAAGAAACCACTAAGAGTACCATTAAACAGATTAGAGAACTGAACAGTGGATATGCAATGTGCAATCCAACTTTGTCATTTCTCACAAAAGCCACATCTCCTTAACATGTATAACAAGAACTCCCAGCTGACGTGGTCATAAGCCTTTTCTAAGTCCAACTTATATAGCACTCCCGACTCGTCTTATTTGAGGCGACTATCTTAGCATTCATTGGAGATAAGAACAGACTCTAAAATATGAAGACCTTTGATAAACGTGTTTTGAGTCTTCGAAATGATGTTCTCCAAGATAGTTTTCAATCTATTAGCCAAAACCTTCGCAATAACCTTATAAAAACCACTTATCAGGCTGATAGGATAGAAGTCTTTGGCATCAACGACCAGCACTTTCTTAGGAATAAGGGAAATGAAGGTTGCATTCAAATTTTTAACGAACTTGTACACATATGGAACTCAAGAAAGACCTTCATAACATCTTCTTTGATAACTTCCCAACAAGACTGGAAGAAAACCATAAAGACACCATCTAGACCCACAGCCATATCCTTGTTCAACTCTTTCACCACTTCGAAAACCTCCCTTTCCTCTAAAGATTGCTCCACCCAAGCTGCCTCTTCCTCACAAATAGAGTGGAAAGGAAGATCATCCAAGTCTAGTCGCCAATTTTCGTTCTCGATGAATAGATGAGTGAAAAATTGGATTATATGATCCTAGATTCCATCCGGGTTAGAAGAGGTTTCTCCATTGACAACCAAATTCTCTATAGTGTTGCATTTTCTATATGACACCATGCATTAATCATCCTAAAAAAAGGTTATCCTATATATATATATATATATATATATATATATATATATATATATATATATCGAGATTTCCATAGCATATCTGGTTGCCATCGTGTGCCTAGAAGAGAACTGATGTACAAAAAAGAGACTGGTTTATAGAGGACATGCCGATTTGGATGTGCACTCAAAAGATGAATGACATGCCACCAGCGAGGTGTTGTCAAAGGGATGAGGGAGGGTAACATTTTTGTTTCTGTTCTCTTTTTTTTTTCCTTTTTCTTTTTCTTTTTCTTTTTTTCTCTCAAGCTCGACTCGTTTCGACTACTTGATTCGAGCTTGAGCTGAGTTTGAACCTAGGTAATTTTGTTCCAATTGAGTTCGAGCACCCTCCTACAAGCTCAACTCGAGATGAGTTTGAATAGCCAATACTCGGCTCAACTCTGCTTAATTATAGCCCTAGGTAATAGCACCATGAGAGCAAGCTTACACTAAGGGTCATCTTACGAAGTGCATCTTCTCGGTCCAAATTTCTATGTAGGATAGGCTTATATGAACAGAACTCTCATAAGACCCTACACACAAACAAAACTGAAACCAAGAACAAGAACAATTGATTTTTTATTTTATTTTTATAAGAAATAAATTTTATAAAAAAGCGTAAAGGCACCCTTAAGTACATAGGTAATATACAAGGGAGCAATCAAACCAGCCCAAAAAGAAAGAGACCCAACAAACCCGCGAGATCCTAAAAAACCCAAAAGACCCAAGACCCACGCGAGGCTCTCAACACTACATCTTGTGAGCCTTGCTTTTCCGATGCCGGGAGGTTGCATAATCATCGCCATAATTAATGGAGTTTTTCAAATTCAACACCTCCCTCCTACCTTTAGTCTTTTGGCGCGCAACCATAGACTTCCGAAGAAACTCTTCTTCGCTAACACTGGCATCCAAGATATCCAAAAGCAGAACCTCATCCTCTTCACAATCCCCTGCCCAATCCAAATGCATATCGGGTAGATAAACACCCAAAGGGAAAGAAGATACACCATCCTCCCCATCCCAGACTGGATCCCGCACAACAACCTCCCCAGACAGACCAAAACCTACTGGCCACTTCTGAGACTCGATCAGGCCGTTCACCCTTAGGTCCTCACCCTTATCAACTGTTGGAGAGACGCAACATCCCAAATGAGGGGAGTCCTTACCACCTCATCTTCATTAGCAACTAGGGTTGACAGCAATATGACCGACACTTTAAGCAAAACTTGCCCTGCCAAACTTGAGTTGAGAAAACCCCTCCGTAAGAAATCCCTCGCCGAAGGAGTTTGCTTAATAGCAACCTTCACAGAAGCTGCCTCCTCAACAAGGGGTGGCACCCGAGAGCTATGCACTAGCTTAGACTCCACAAGGAGCAAAGGTACCCTCGAAACTAACTCAGGAGTGGCACCCAAGAGAGGAGAAGGTATACCACCAGCAACATCTAACCTCATTGCCTCCACAGAATTGCAAAATAATCTCTCATCCATTTGCACAGCTCGACCTTCCCTAGCCTTCCTATAATAATGCTAGAACGGCTTTGAGATCAACGCCATTGGACGAGAAAGACGAAGTCTCTCTCCCAACTTAGCAGCCCCTGAGGGAGAACCACTAGAGAATAGAAGAACCGGAGTTGGAGAGGACCCCTTAGGCTTGAGAGAAGCTCCAAAGACGCCATAGCTGATTCTTGCGCAACCAGAGATGTCAAAAGAGTAGGACAAGAGCTCACAACCATCTCATACCCAACCTTCGGCAACCCTAGCACCGAGCTTGCCACCGAGACAGATCCAAAACCTTCCTCCGTCAAGGTCTCCGACAAAGAGATCTCATTGGAAGCTACCAAAGCCGAATGTCCACACCCAACGTCTTTGTCCTGAAGAGTAGACATGCAAAGAGCTTAAAACTCTGATCCGCTGACTTGATAACCGGTTTGAGGTGGATTATGGGCTTCTTGTTGACATTCTTAGGCCTGAAACCATTGGGCTTAAAACCCAACCCAACTAACCGACCCATGTAACCTCTTACCCGAACCTTCACTGAGCGAGAAAACCCTAGAAGCTTCTTCAACCAGTAAAAGACGCAGCTGCCGTTCATCTCTTTCATCTTCTTCGCTGCGACGCTGGATAGAACTGCCGACGACCTAGAGACCCTTACGTCACACTCGTAGCAGTTCGCCGCCAAACACGCCTCCTCACTGCCATCCACCAACATCGAAGGAAGCAGATTGAGAGGAGTCACGGACACCGGCTTCAACCCCACAAACTTCTCATCATCTCTGTCCACCGAGCATAGCATTGCCGCGTAGGAGCGACCAGGCAAAATACCCCCCTTCTGTTTCCCCTCCGAGATAAGCTCCTCTGAAACTGGCAGCCACTCCTTTGATTCGAGGAAAGCCAGCATCTGCCACAACTCGCCCACAATCCGAGAGCAACCCCAACCTTCACGGCCTTCAGGGAGCCATATAGCCCCTTTTCGACCACCCTCAGTGTAGGCTACCGCCTCTAGGTAACGGCCGGCCTTGTTACCACCCCCTTGGACCATCAAGGCTTTCACATCCTCCTGGAAATACTTGACGAAGTCCTCCTTCACGGGAGCCTTCAATGCCTCCTCAACAGTGGCCATCAACCACGCTGAGCATTGGAGACCCAAAGAGATGAACCCACAAAACCCCTTCCTCCTCTCCTCCAAGTGAAGTTCAGACGCTTCTGTCTTCGCCGAAAAGGAGAACCGTTTAGCTTCTATAGAGAAGCAACACGCTCCAACCCTTCATTTTCCAAGATTCTAATTCCAGGGAATAGGGGGAAAACTCCAATGCTTTTGAAACCATTATGCTGAGCTTGAAAAATAATTTGTATTCTTGCAACAAAGGCTAAAACCAAAAGTTAATATTAATTACGATGAGGATAGAGGGACTAATGCACTTACATAAGAAAAATATGAATCTGAAAGTGAGTATTATGTGCTAAAAGTTTTGAAGAATTATGTTGACTTGACTCAGAGCGTGAGAAATTATCTACAAGGATCCCCACAAAAGAGCCTATACCAAGCAATGCTCTTGCTTGCAGTGGAAGAGTAGAAAAATACAGAAATTCCAATCATATACGAATCAAAATCTTTGGCAGAATGATTAATAATTTTGTTATACCTGCAAACTAGGGTATATGGCAAGCTCTAACTTGAAAGGCTTCGTAGGATTACGTGAACCACATGGAAGAACAACAACCCAACTGCAAGAAATGCAATAATGACAAGCATAAATACCTAAAAATTTGTGAGAACAAATCCCTACACAAAATACAAAAGGAAGGGGTAAATTGAAAATGGCATCACTGCAAGCCCACCCATTAGACTCTATTACCAAGACAATTTGCCGCAAAATGGGGGGACATAAAGAAAATCTTGTACACCAAAATAAGAACAAGATATCCAATGAAACTCACACTTTTCTCGAGACTAATTGAGGTGCCAATACTTCAAGAAAACCTGGCCCGTAAAACTCCCGCAGCCAACCAGAGAATAAGCAAATGTGATCCTACAAAGCAACATACATGTATACACTCAAAGACTTGATAAAGAAAAGGAAAAATCTTGCAAACACTGGAATTTGTATAACATTAAAATGACATTACAATAGAACTAAAGTGTACCTCAATAGCACGGACAACATTGCGGTGCCCCTTTGCCCTAGCAACCTCTAGAGGAGTTTGACAATCATCATTCATTACCAATGCATTTGCTGAAAGTTTTGGCAGAAATCACTGATTAGTGTGCCAGAAATGGGAGGAAACACAATATTTTTCGTTCTATCATAGGATTTAAATATGATTGCTATGAAATATCTTTGCTGATATCATGACAGTACACCGCACCTCCATGCCTAAATAGTAATTTCACAGTAGTTTCAAGGCCTCTTTTAGCTGCATGATGTAAAGGAGTCCCAGCATGACGACCTAAAGCACATCATAAAAAGATGGATGAAGTCAAGCCCAAGATGAATCAGGTGCATACACAAATACTAATTAGGAAAAGCAAGCACATGCTAGTAAGAACTAAAGATGATTTTTCTACACACAAATTTAGCTTCTTTTTTCAAATTTAGCTTCTTTTTTTTTTTTTTTTTTTTTTTTTTTTTTTTTTTTTTTTTTAAAAAAAAGCAACTTATTCAACCAAATAATCTAGCATGGTAACAGCAATGTTGGGGTGTAACAGTGCTGTTCTGCTCATGTGGATGGCTCTTAAAACATGTTTTTCAGGGTACAATTTCGAATGTCATAAAAAGGTTTTGGCTTCCCTCACTAGACACCAATTGGTTTTCATATGAGATGATCAAAGACTTGATCCAACAAATAGTATCAAAGCAAGGGTCATAGGTTCGAGTCGCAGGAGCATCATGTTGAGGGAGAGATTGTTGGGATGCAACAGTGTCTGCTCATGTGGATGGCGCTTAGAATATGCCTTGCGGGGTGCAATTTCGAATGCCATAAAAGGCTTTGGCTTTCCTCACTAGACACCCATTGGTTTTCAGATGCGATGCTCAAAGGCCATAACCAACAAGCAACAACAACAATATACAATAATAGTGATAATAAAGGAACAGGAGGAAGCATTCAAGGTTCATTATTTCTTAATGCTTGGTTTTCTACACAAACTTGCCATAGTGCTTTCAGACGATCATAACCCAAAATACACTTCAACTTAGCTTTTTTAAGCGTTAGCCTCTCCATTTAATGAAATTCAGTAAGACATAACTAAAACCCAAAAAGAAAAGTGACCAAATTGTATCAATTATATGAAGAAACGTACATACATATCCACAAAGAAAAGGAAAGGAGAAGGAAAAAAAAAAGTACCAGGCCGATACGCATTGACATTTGCTCCGAGTTCTATCAAAGTTTTTGCAACATTATGAAGCTCCGGGTTCATACACGCGACAATCAAAGGGGTCTTTCCCTCTCTGTCAATCCACTGCACAACAAACCACCACAATCCCCACCAATCACTATCACAAATTACGCATTATTTCCCAAAATTACCATCAATAACCACGAAACCAATAATTGAAAACGCTAAAAATCATCGATTTCCTTTATGTTTATGGAATTACCTCGAGGCCTGCACCTTCTCTGCAAAGGGCTTTGATGTTCTCCGGGTTGCCATAACTGACCTGCTGGTAGAGCAGCTCGTCCTTGGATTGTTGTTGCCCCATGTTGAACCCACAAGAGCGTTGATTTCACAGGATTTGAAGGAAAATTAACTATATTTTCGAGGAAAGTTAGGACCTTCTTCCCGGAAAATACACAGATCCAAACGTAAAAGGAAATACTCAAACACCCTTACGTAGATAATAAAAGAGAAAGCTTTAGAATCACAAAATGAAAATCTAAGGCTCGAAAATAGAGAGAGAATAAATAAATAAAAAATAATATTTAATAATTAGAATAATTTGGGTTTGGTTTCTTAGCAAAGGAGAGTTTCACGAAGTCAAAAAAGAAACTTCCAAGTTTTTTCTTTTATTTTATTTTCACTAATTGTGATTATTATTTTTTTGGCATTGAATGATAGTTTTGATTTAGAACAGATACCGTAGGGCGTTGGCCTAAGCGGCGGTGCCACGTCAGAGATCCGGTGGAACAGAGACCATGGTAGTTAACTGTGACCTTCGGCCTCGTGGCGAGAAGAGAAATATTTTTAGTTCTTATTATAGAATTAATTTTTAAAATGATATATGTGGAAATATTCCACCATCCCACATGGATAATTCATGTACGTGACATATTATTATTATTATTATTTTTATTTTTTTTTTTGAGGTTGGTTGAGGGGTCGACGAAATTATTGGCCGGTCAACCATTTCAAGTAATCATCTCTTCATATTTATTTATTAATTTTATTTCACATTAATTGACGTGACTTATTTTAAGTTATTATTATTAATTTTATTTATTTATTTATTTTTATCAAAAATCACTTAAAACATGTTACGCTAGTCAATATAAAATAAGTGTCGTAAATAAGTATGACGAGTAACATTAATCTATAATATTAAGATAGAGCCAATTTCGAATTGCGTTGAAAAATAATTCTATATTTTTTATTTTTGTCGAGGCAATTGTTTCCTCTTTTGCCAATTTTGCTTTCAATGCAAAATCTTGTCATTTATTTATTTTGTTGTATTTTTTTTTTTTTTTTTTTTAAGTGAATTTGGCTTAAGTTAAGCTCATTCTTCTCACCAAGAGATAGGCCCTTTTGGTGAGATGTGTCGGATTAAGTTTGTAAACTCGTTTGAAAACTTCTTGCTCTCTCAATTTGGTTGTGTGGGATTTATCCCCTTTCCCCATTAACCCAAATTCTCAAAAAAGCTAACTTGGTAAACTTCGAGCCATTTTTATGAAGTTTTTACTTTTATACTTCATGAAGAGTGTGCTACACTAAGAGAATTAAAATAGTAAAGATTGATCCTCTCATTTTTAACTGAAATGGAGATGAATTATTTCATACTTTATATTAGATTTTGCAATTGTAATGAAGTATGTATTGTCGCATGATGATTATTTTGTGACGTTATTTAATTTTTTTAAAAATAACGTGAATACCATCGTATACACTATTAGATGAAACAAAATCTAATGTGAACGCATAAAAAGGATCCTCTTTTGTTGTAATGGGTGAGAATTTAGGATTTTAGGATGTATTTGGTACTAATGTTTTGAGCATCTTGGTGAAATTTCTGTGTTTGTCTTGGCTTAGCTTTTGTGCCGAATCATGTAAATATTATATATCTCCTACGTATGATTAATTTATTTCGCTTTCCTTTTTTTTTACTTGTCTATTATCTAAAAAAATCTTAATTCATCGCTTTCCAACACCATGGGAGATTTTTGACGCAAAGAGGCACACACATATATATATATACACTACAGGGGATAGAACATCACAAACAGAAAACCTAGAAAGTTCATATACTGTACAACCACAATGGTCATCACTAGGTGCCAAAAATAGTATAGAGGAAGAGAAATAAAAGAACAAAATGAATGAAAGAAATTACTGGTAAGCTGTTCTGCATCTAATTACACGACCTTCATGGTCTTGTTTCGCCACTGTGGATATGGAGTTTGTTCTTCTGTACCATTCTTCTGAAATAAAGTTCTCCCTAATTTGTTTTGAACAAGGATATGTTTACACCTAATGGAGACTTAATACCGTTAATTTAAGGATTTGTTTGGGTTTGCGATTTTAAAAAGTGCGATTTTGAAATTTGCAATTTGAAAACGTGATTTTTAAAAACGCAGTTAAGCGTTTGGCAAAATTGCAGCTTGGCCTTTAAAATCTCAGTTTAGCCTTTAAAATTGTACGTTTTCAAAAAAGTATCTCTTTACCTGCGATTTGAAAAGGCAATTTTTTTTTTTTTTGCGTTTTCAAATCACAATTCCAAACGATTATTTTTTGCAATTTAATTTAAAATCGCACTTTTTAAGTTCGAAATCGCAATGCCAAACGCACCCTAAAAGCAGTTGGCCTTGGCCACATACATGGACTTTCTACAAAGTATTGGCAGGAGACTAAGTTAGAAACTAAGTTTGGGAAGATGCTGATGCCTCATTATTTTCCTCAGGAGGTGGTGGAGTGCTAGATGATCCTTCATCTGTTGGTGCTGAAGTGCTAGATGATCCTTCATCTGTTGGTGCCGAAGTGCTAGATGATCTCATTGGAGCATGAATGGGAGGATGACTGGCTGTTGGTGGACTGTATCTCCTAACCACTCTATCTTTGTTTTTACTCCACCATTCTTCTGCCTGGTGCTCATCAAACCTTCTTTTACTGCACAAAAAAATTGGGACGCATACAAATGAAGTGAGACAAGAAAAAAAGAAAAAAAAAAAGCATGAAAACGATTGAATCCATTGAGTATTACATTATTATCAATAATCTATTGATTTGTTTGAAAATGATGGAGAAACATAGGCAAAGACAAATGCAAGATAGATGTACAGATACACAAACACAGCTGTGGAGATATATATGTTGGTCACATGTCAAATGCCAGTATTTTTATGCTTAAACAAGAGCCTAATACATGCCAACCATGTCTGCATGATAGGAAAAAAAAGTACTGAATATAATTATAGTTTTGGATAGTCAACTTGCACGCGGTAGAGACACACACATACTACAAAGGTTGCCATGAAAATACTGGAAGATTTGAGAACGATACATGCATAGATATATAAATACACAAACATAAGGCATGCAAACACACTCACACAGACATTGTATGTAAAAGTGAAGTAATGAATTTTTATATTAGATCAACTATTTACTCAGTTACCTGAATCTCACTCGCTTGAAAATTTTTGTACCACTTCGAAGTAGAAGAACAGTAACATAAACACCAGGTTCAAATTGTTCAATAACTTCTTTTTCTCCATTCCTCATCGTTGAAGAGTCAGGCAATCTTGAGGCATTTTCTGAGCTTTGTTGAGATACAGCAACTCTTGGATTAGAACCTGGTGATATAATACTCTCCTGAAGAATACTTCCCCCATCCTGAGACAAGTTGGCAACTCTTGCAACATCTATGCGGGCTATCCTTTTGTCTTGCATTTTGGAAGACTCATTGATTGAGGGAATTTTATGAAGTGAATATTGTTGGTCAGACTCTAAGCTTGTTGGCAAGGAAGAAGAAATATTAGATGTAGCAGCTGTGTTTAGAAAATCTTCAACTTGAGAATGGATGGCTTTAAAGGTTTCACTGTCAGAAACCTCTGGGGGCAGCTTCTCTATCATGTCCTTTAACTGAAATCAAGAAATGCAGCACAAACAGTATGATTAGCATGATTACCTAATAACTGATCTAGAGCTTGTATGGTAAAGTTTTTGAAAAGTGTTTCAGGTTTTGGACCTTTTGATAAAGTAAAATTAAGAAGTATTTTTTGGGTGAAACCATATTAAAAGCTGTGGAATGTGGAGTCCATAGAAGAAAATTTGTTTGGTAAACTGAAAACTGTTTCTCAAAAGTAAAAAGCTGAGAAGTATTTTCAAAACATAAAAGAAACAAAAGAAAAAAGAAAAAAAGAAAAATGAAAAAGAAAAAGAAAAAAGAAAGAAAGAAATATTGGTTCTTGAGCCGTCACACTTTCACCAGAGGAGGGAGGTGAGTCTTCCCCTCCCCTCCTCTACAAGTGGCTCGTAAGGGGTGGAGACGCACCCCATGCTTGCATGAGAGGTGCAGAGGGTGGGTCTCCACTCCCTGCCCCTTTATGGGGTGGAAGACCCATCCTTATGCCTCCGCAAGAAGCACGAAGGGGGGTGAGTCCACCCCCCTTTGTGGGGGTGGACACCAAAGATGGAAGACACACCTCTGGTGAAAGGGTGGCTTCCACCCGTGGTCAGTCTTTTATTTGTTTATAAGTAATGAGGCCATAATTTACATCTAAAAGAGCTTGTACTTTCAGAACGTTTCTATATGAAAGTGTGAGACGTTTTTTGAAAAGCATTTTGTGGTTTGTTTTGAAAAATGTGTCAGTGGTGGGAGCCAATGAAAACCTTTTTGAATAAGTGTTTTTCATTGTATGAAAATTGAGAAGTGTTTTTCAAAACTTTGGCAAACACCCCCTAAATTACTGTTGGGGAAGAAAACACAATGCTTAGTTCATGTCATAGTTGTCCTGTTACAGACAATGATTCAGTCCACTCAGGTTTTGCAATATAAAAGAGTTTATCTAAACTTACTGTTTACAAGGAAAATCAACTAAATATTTTAGCCAAAACTAGCAATTTAAACTCTATCAAATACTTTGGCCAACAAAAAAAGAAAAAAAAAAAAAAAAAAAACTCTATCAACTACTGTATTCAATACATATAAGCAAATAACAGAGGAGCTTGTGCCTGGTTTATTTGCAGGATCAGCCTGTTTCTTAGAGTTTCTTGTTGTTTAGGTTATAAGAAGTGATCTGAACTTTTCCGTGCTTTCCTTTTGTTTCTCTTTCTCCCTATATTTTTTGTTTTTCTTTCTCAGGGTAGCCTTTTATATATATACCCTGTCTAGTTGTGTTGCACCCCCGTCTAGTGCCCTTAATAAATCATTACTTATCGAAAAGAAAGAAAAAGATAGAACTCATTTGATTTAAATATTTAATGGTTTTTCTTTTTCAGCTTATTTTTTCCTGCCAACAAGTAATCAAGTTTAATTAGACGATTACTTCTAGGCCTTTAACCTAGCATAATAAATATCTTTAAACCACTCTGAAAAATACTGAATTGATGAAAAAATAACTTCAACAAAATTAGTTTAATTGTTAATTTTCAAATTATTAGTTAGGTTTTGATGAGCAATTGAACTTTTTAATTATTTAGTTTTCCTACTTGAAATACATTTTTTTTATCAACAATTTCATTGGTTATAGTATTTTATTTCTGCCCTTTGTTATAGGATTAATATTACTTATACAGTAACTTGTAGGCATTAATTGTACATATTTGGTGCATTTTAAATTAGTTTGAATATCCTAAACTGGTTAAAAAACTGAGTAAAAATGGTTTTAATGCTCATTGGTATTAGAGCACATTTAACATTTTTAGTGTTTCTTTTAATACTCCATGGTGGAACACTAAATCATGTTTTTTGGGTGCTGAGATTATTTGGTTTTCAGTTGAGAGTTACAGAAGTCATTGCAGCCTGCATCAACCAGCTATATTAACTATGAATATAAACAATTAAAAAAAAAAAAAAAAAGAATTCTTGGATGAATCCCAAAACCATGGGTATATGTTTCACAAATTTTACAAAATAATTTGCATTTTCCAATCATATTCCTAATAATTTTTGTTACAATTACAGCTGTGCTACCACCTGGACGCCTGGAACATCCTTAATGTATGAAAGACCCCTCAATTTCAACGAGAAAGTTGGATATTCAGTAAATTAAAATACCTGTTTTGCGACGGATTTGACAAGTTCTCTTGTTACTCTACACTTGGAAGATTCCTCTTCAGCAAATGAAACAGCTTGTCGAGCATTTTCATATGACTTCTTAAGCTCCACGTCTTGAGCATCGCATTTCTGCTTCAAACTTCTAACCTGAAGGAGAGGAGAAAAAGAATGGAATAGTTATTTTTTAGGGACAGCTTTGTGGGTTACAATCCTATACTACTAAGAAATAGAAGAATGTGGTGTTTAGAAATGGAATATAATTAGTACTTGGTTTTGCAACTTTGAAACTTCATTACTCAGGACTTCATTTGTCTTCCTGAGACTTTCAATAAGACTCCTAGAAAATGCCGGACTGACAGAGCGTGGAGGGCTTGGTTTCCTTGAGTATGGTGAAGCAGGTCTTGAGTTAGAAGGCTGAGGCGATAATGGCATAACTGGTTTCAAAGCATTTTGAAGAGCACTTAACGAACTTGGAAATGCAATATCTTTCAGTTGTAAAAGTGACGGTACTTGGGAAGCCCTGACTATAGAAGGAGAATCCGAACTCGTCCCTGGCTTGCCTGACTTGATCTCAAGGTATCTGACTGGTTCTGTAGTGGGAGATAGTAAAATTCTTGAAGACCTTACCTCTGCCCTATCTAATCTTTCCCTGCTATCTATTGAACGACGAGGGGCTGTAACTTTTCTATTTACATTGGGAGCATTACCGGCCTCAGCAGCTCTAAGTTTTGCATAGCAAGCATCACATACACGATGGGGTTTGCCAGGAGTTGGAGCCAATGCTGCTTTCAATGCTTTTCTGGAACTACAAGCATGGCAATGCACCAGTCCACAATTATAACAGTTATGCCTCTTTCTAGTAAAACCAAATGCTTGCCGACAACCAGAGCAAACTGATTGGTCTGCTCCAGAGACCCATTTATGGATGCATATACTTGAAGTAAAATTTGAGCCACAATATATATTTTTTACATGCCTATCTTTTAAGGCATCAACTAGTGTTGGAAACTTACGGTCTTCTGTGTCTCCATGTCCCAATCTTCCATTCGCACCTCTTCCCCAAGTGTATACTTCACTTCTAGATGTTAGGACAGCAACATGATATGCCCCACAAGATATTTCTTCCACAAATTCACCTACTAGTTTATCTTGTACCAAGCAAGGTACCCTTCCATCAGAACTTGGATTGCCTAGCTGACCATATGCAGTGCCACCCATGGTAAATACATGACCTGATGTAGTGAGGGCAACAGTCAGCGTGTGTCCACAAGCAAGCTGGTGGAAGTTATAGTCAATAAGTGAAGAGACACAGGTCGGAACAAGATAAGTTTCCTTGCTTCCATGGCCCAAACGATGTTTGTCACCATCTCCCCAGGTGAACAACTTCCTAGATGAAACGTTTGCACCAGATTGGCCCATAACCTCTACAATGGCTGCAGTATGCCATACTCCGCATGCAACTTTAATAGTCTTCAGTCCACTCAACGATTGTACCTCCTTGGGATATGGGAAACTCTCGCGATCTCCATGTCCCAAAACACCATATGTCCCATCACCAAATGTAAATAATTTCCCATTGGAAGTTGCCAACGCTGAATGCCATGTGCCACATGCAACAGATAAAACCTGGAGTCCTTCTAAAGGACCAGTAACCCTTTTAGGTATCCAATGGCTAACATCAGTGCCATGACCAAGAAGTCCAGTATTATGGGTACCATCACCCCAAGTAAATAAATCACCAGATGTAGATACAGCACATGTATGATACTCTCCACATGCAACAAAATCTATATTAGTAACTGCTAGGAACTCAACAAGACGGGGGCGACTGAAGTCTCTATCAATCCCATGACCAAGTCTTCCTCCAGATTCCTCTCCCCAGGTAAAAACCTCACCTTGCCTTGTTACAAGAGCAATATGTCGCACACCACAAGCAATCTGGTGAACATCAAGAACAACATTTGACTCCAAGGGCTTGGGAGTCAGCACATCGGTGTTTGTAGGAATTGGGCTCACAGAGCCATCAGGTGAAATCCCATCATACCAAACCTCTCCCCATACATAAACATCACCCAGCGATTCTATGTCATCCGGTCCAGATCCTCCACTAGAACAGCTAGGAGTGCTCGAAACACTAATACGGACAGCATCACCAGTACTTGTTCTTAGTTGCATTTTTGCATGTTCTGACCCCACATCTGAGCTTGCTGAATTCAATGGAGATTCACGAGAATTTGAATCAAGAGACACCCTGCCTCGAGCAATACTTGAAGTGAACTCTAGTGTTGCACCTGAAGGGCGGCCATTCTGAAGAAAGTCGCTGCTATTATGTAGCTAATAGAAACAGATAACAATATTAGATGATCTGAAAAGATATCACCATAAACAGATGTTCAAAATAGCTGAGCCAATAACGTGTTGTACACACTCCCATTCATATCAAGATGGTCGCTTAAAATGCATGCATTGTACGAAAGACATCATTGAACAAAATTTAATGGAACAATTTTAAATTAAGTTTCACTTTTATTTCATAGGGAAAATTACATATTTTAATCAATTTATAAGTAATATTTTTATTTTAGCAAAGAGGGAGGTCAACGTAATTATCCGTCTTCCTTAGGGAATCCCAGATCTTTGTAATCTAGGAGATGGTGAATCATTGAAATGCCTCACAAAATGCAGTTTCTTGTCTTCCACAAAATTGAACTTGAACAACAAAACACAGTAATACTTGAAGATTACCAACCAGATTGCTTATTAACAGTTTATCCTGATGATAAATATGTCAAATTTTTAAGAATAGTAAAAGAGTAGGAACACAACTTTCAAGTGGATTTTAGCAATACTCTTTAATGATTTCAAATATTTTTCAGAAACTTTTTAAAAGTAAGGCTATTTTCAAAGCCTAAAATGTGGGCGATTTTGCTCTTCTTGGTAGACTAGTATCAAGATAGACACCAATATTAAGTGCAAGCCCAGCATATTTCCTTATTATATTAGACTTTGAAAGTAGAAACATGATGTCCATGACATAGGTATAGAAGAAGACCACCACCTCCTTCCCCCCCTCTCCCCCCAAACAAAGAAAAATCCTATAAAGTATATCAAAGAAAAAAAGGAAGTACTTATCCATAAATGGATTTGTGTTGAATGACAACTCACATCAAAAATATCACTTCTAGTACGTCTACTATGCTGTTGTCCAGTAGATATTAATGCCTTAAGGCCTGCAAACCATACCTCTGCCTCAGCTTTGTCCTTGCAGATCTATAAATATGAGAAGTCAAGGGCATCACTAGAATTAAACTTCTCATCAAGCTGGCATGCAATGAGTCAAAATGAACAAGTGATCTTTACTAACCAGATCAAGTGATCGTTCACCGTTATTATATAGAAGTGAAAAAGACAAGTATTCCTTTTCGGGACGTAAATATCGTCTAAAAACAGCCTGTAAAAGAATTGCAAATACAAGTTAGTTCTTGCCGACTTTGTGAAACAAAATTCTTCATGACCAGTTTTTGAGGAGATGGTTTAATGAAATTATGATAAACTATTATCAATTAAATTTCAAAAAGAAGTCTTTAACTCACAGTTCTCTGTCCAGGGATAATCCGTGTGACGGAAGATAATGTCAGATTCCTTTCTTCTCCATGTGAGTACCAGATCAATGTTGTTTCATCCTGTTAGTACAACTAAATTTGACATCATTCATTCACTTGAGATATGCCATGACTATCGGTAGTGGAGAAGATGAAGCCGATGCACATAGAACATACTAGCTGAAAGTAGCCTATACTTGCATGGGACATCATGTCCAGAATGAATATTTTTTAAAACATGAAAATAATATCCAAACTCAGAGAAAATAATTGACCTTAGAAATTCTGAATGGGCAAAACTTAGGTTTCCCTTTCCGGCTATACTTGATTAGTTGCGTGCCTTTTTTCAAAGCAATGAGTGCCTTCAAAAGAGGTAAAAAAAAAATATTAAAATATTAAAATTGCTAAAAGGAATCAGTCATCCCAAGCTTTATCAAAATGTAACTACAAGAAATAACTAATGGTCAGAGTTCTAGATTAGTGAAATAGAATGCAGGAATAGCATTGTAGCATCAAATACACTCAGAGTAAGAGTTCCAAAGGGATACTTTTGCAGTCACCACATAACTATGTAATCCATCAAGAATTTTATCGATTAATTAATAGCTTTCTATTATTGACTTCGCTGATCAACACAGAAGTAACTAATGTTGTTCATTTTCGCATGGAAGTTCTCCCACTTTCTTTTTCGCCCTTTTTTTAGTGTCGGTTTTTTATTTGTGCTTTGAATCTCTGGTTCCATAGTCACAGCTAAATCATTTTATCTCCACTATATCAATTGTAATTATGGGCTTTATATATCATGGTCAATGTTGTATTAATATTAGAAGTATTAATTCCTATATACATTTTTTTTGGACTATATATGCAACCCTTACATCCAGGTTTCTATGCTTTCTTCAACCAACACGATTCACTTTAGACAGTAATGACTTTAGAGAAATGCTATACTATGCATATTAATGAATTATGCAAACATCCATGCATAATGATGTGGCGGCACACTCTGCATCCCAAATGCACAGACTAAGGTGTGCGTTAATAAAAGAGTCTACACTCTTCAAGTATGAAAATTTTGTGAGAGTTATTTGTAAGAAAAGCATTTCCCATAACCTTATATTTTAAATACCACTTATCCCAAAGCTTAAGGTGATAGGAAGAGATGAATTTAATCATTTAATCAATACTTTAACAATCTCCCTCATGTGTGGGGTCAAACTCCCTTTTAATCGGTGATGCCAAATATATAGAATATTTAATTGAAATTAGAGGTAAATGAAAGAGACAGGTTCAAACTCAAGACATTTGCTCTGATATCATGTTAAATCACCACTTATTCTAAAAGCTTAAATTGATAGGAATAAATGAATTTAATCAATACTTTATCATTATCATTGCTCATAGAATTTACTTAACAGCCAGGATTTCAATCAACCAACATTTCTTTTGATTGCCCAATGGAAGAATATTTCCAATAATTTCCATATAATGGTTGGCACACTACTATCACCATGTAGCCATCCAATTTTTAGAACTTACCTATTGCATTGTCTTTTCGTTTTTTTAGGCATGTGCGAACTAGAGAAGCATACATCAAGAAATTTGATCCGGGGTATGTCTTGGTATTCATTTAAAACATGTTTGACTGCATACTTCTACAAGCTTACCACAAACTGTCAAAATTTTCACATATGTGCATCGTTTAAATGCCAATAAAACCTAGTACTCAAAAAGACATTTAAAACCAGAATCCTAGAAACAAAAACGCCTCCTAATAAACTATAGTGCTAAGTAGTGGTCAACTCACAAGTATTTCACAAAACCCCCAGGTAGATGATACACTAGATTGTGGAAAAAAGAGACAGTCCTCAATTTTCTCGAACCAAACAGAATATCTAAGGGAAAGAGAAAAACTTAAGGGTGGCAGAGAAAAGTGAGGGAAACTGACTTGCTCAACGTCGCGCTCATGTTTCCCATAGCTAGCAGGATCTGCCATTCCATCTGAAAAAACCGTAAGAGCTCAACCGACAACTGCATCAGGCGGTAATGCGGCCGCGATTTCCGTGCCCCAGTCTTCATAGATGCATATGCTTTCTTCTTCTACCTCGGCCTCTCATCAAAATACCCACGGCCCTCAAGCCAAGATCGCCAAACAAAGAAGAAAAGGAATGACCCAACGCAAATTCAAGTCTAAAAGATCACCGACTGCTCCAAACTGGGTATCGTTTTGATCCACAAAAAAAGGACGATCCGGATGACAGATTTCACAGAGCATGAGCCATGTATCATTTGTCGGGGACTTGGTGCACGGTTTCTGAGTGCTTGAGCGAATTGGGTCGTGCAAAACGAACAAGAACTCAATGCAGATCAATCACAGAGAGAGAGAGAGAGAGAGAGAGAGAGAGAGAGGAGGCGTAATGGGCGGGAAGTAAGCGGTCACATTGACGAGGAAGTTGTCGAGATATTGGCGCGCTTCGTTACCTGCTTCTAGTCAAAGATAAATAGATTTTGCCACGTCCTTTGGTGATAGAATTAAGGAAAAGAAACATAGACCAACCATTTTATCATCAAAATTTAATATTATTGTATCCTAATCACACATAATGTCATATTTTTGACGTGGTGAATCTATTATGGCATGTGATTGACGTGAAAAAGTTGATTGTGCAATCTATACACATGTTACAATACTATTAAGCATGACATATTTGATCAATTTTTGAACCTCAATGAGTAGTTTGATAAAAGCTAAAACACTTCTAATAGTATTTTTCCCTAATTAACTTCGATCAAACTCACATGGTAATGCTGTATCTTCTCCGTCGAGATGTATTGGATTGAACTCATGGTCTCTAGACTCTCTACAAACATGCATGATCATATTTGAACGAATGTATTCTTTCTTTTCTTCTTTTTTTTTTTTTTTTTATCGAATCCATTAACATATGTGGTGAGAAGAGACATTAAGTTGTGTAGGATATTAATGGAGCCTTTGAAGAAATATTTGTACACACTTTGTCGATCATAAACCGATTCTAATTCAAATTAGTTGTATCAGAAAAATAGATTTAAGGGGTTTGGTTTCAAACTCTGTTAATCTATTTTCGTTTCGGTTGAACAACGCATTAGAGTTGGTAAGTGATATTATGGCCAATTACATCTTCCAATGGGTTTTGATTCATTATCTTTCTAAGACTAATTAAAAAATTTCTAAATATTTATCTTTACTTAGCAAATAAAAACTAAATTATCAACATATTGGAAAAATGAAAATACAATCTCCCAAAATGATTGGGAATAAATCCTTTTTTAGGTAATGTAAGATGCTTTTTTGCAAAATCCCCATAAAAGATGGGATATTCTTTCGTGACATTCTTCTAGGAATAAGATGCAGCAGGTACATGTTTTACCCCCAAAAAAAAAAAAAAAAAAGACAAAAAAATGATACAATACACTTTTATCCTGTGGCTCTCAAAGGATGGCAGGATCTTTGTATCTCTTGAAAATATTTTCAATATCTGCCATTACTTCTGGTGGCAAAGGCCGCTCAGTTGTAAGAAATGCGTCAATGTCTTCCTTTAGTTGTTTGACAGAGGTTGCACCGATGATTGAACTCGCCATAAACGGGCGGTCTCGTGCAAAACCAAGTGCCAGTTGAACTGGAGTTAGGCCATGCTTCTTGGCCAACTCAAGATATTCTATTGTTGCTTCCTGAAATTCAGTTGTAACATCAAGAGCAGCATTCAGTTGGCTGTGACATTGAGTTTCCTGATGGGTCTAGAGTTGAAAGTTAAATAACAAGCAAAGCAAAAGCAACAACTTCCGAAAACTCCAAGTCCTGATTGAGCCATTTGCTTTTAATCCTTTTTC
Organism: Alnus glutinosa; assembly: GCF_958979055.1. NCBI lineage: Eukaryota > Viridiplantae > Streptophyta > Magnoliopsida > Fagales > Betulaceae > Alnus > Alnus glutinosa. Next base: position 13,940,386 of record NC_084886.1, read on the forward strand.
AATTGAAAAAAGAAAAAAAATTATATACTTAACTGAAAGGTTGTGTGACATATTAAAGAGATATCATCGCATACATTTAGTTCACACTTTCTGACAACATTATGGAGTACTTCCACAATAACAAATACAACATTTCATTTTCCTGTGCACACTACTTGGTGTGAATTTGAATATCAGTGTTATTACCATGCTCTACATGATATCTATCTGTAACATATGTAACAAAAGAATGATTAACGTACCTTGGCAATTGATTTGTTATATCTTTCCATGTAGCCAGGGAAGAGGTTCATTCTTCCTTTTCTTGCAGCCTCGGAATTGATATCTATATATTTTCCTGTAAGTGATCCGCCGCCCAGTGGAGAATAAGCCAGTAAACCAATATTGCAATTCTTTGGGTGACAAACTTCAACAAGATCAACTGCAGAGAATCAAGTGGACAGAAGAACTCCTCAGTTAAGAGGCTGACAAAACCAAATCTGGAGTGAAATGATTTATATTGCATGATTGAACATATGATGCTAAAATTTCCACAATACAAGATATTGTTTCCTTCCTGACCTTAGCTGTTAAGATGACCAACCTGTTATCTTCTTAGAGTTTTGTTAAGGATTTAACCCTTTCAATCAATAGTTTGAGCTCATGTTTAGTCCCTTGATTATTGTCACCGCAGATATTAATGCAAGACTATTGGAGAGTACCCTAGGTAATATAGATAATGCAAATTGGATTAAAATATGATACATAAATAATATCAATTAGTAATAAAAGACTACTTAACAAAGTCGGCTGATGGCGCATAACTATCAATCCTTACCGGTATATCTCAGCTTTAAAGTCCAATTAGTTGAGTGGAAATGGGTATAACTTGGATCAAAATCCATTCAGTAGCCAGGCCAGCTTACCACCTTGGATTGTCATCCAAACAGATATAAAGCTCTGGTTGGCAAATTAAACTTCACTAGCACAATAAATTCCGCCCTCCCTCTACCCACAAAAAACAAAAAAAAAACAAAAAAAAAAAAAAAGAAAAGAAAGAAGAAGAAGAAAAGAAACCCCAAAATAAACTTTTTTCTTATAAGGTGAAGCTGGCTAGTTGAAGATAGATATTGAAGAGTATGCAGATTTAGACATTCTCTAATGTGGTAAAGGGTTGAAGACAACTTATGTCCGTAGTAAAATCAGCATGAGATATCAATCACTACAGCATTAGTTGCAGTAAAAAATAGCCAAATTGTCAGCATCTCTCTAAATATACTCCAGTGAGAGTGAACTACTAAAACATAACATCAAACTGTAACTAAACGATGCTGACAGGCGTATCCATGTTTCATCTCTAATGTCACATATCAGGAAGCCTCAATCGTAGGAAATATTACAATGTAACTGGCTAAATCAAGCAAGCAATCTCCTAGCTCTTTCATAAGAATACAAGGATAGCCTCCAGTGATTCAGCCAACATCAGCTACCATGTTGAATAAATCCTTGGCAATAGCAACCATTTTGACAGAATCGTTTGTTCCGATACATATGGGAGCCAACATGGTAAGATAAGCTATCTTTTATTCACGATTAACATACATCAACCAAAAAATTTGGATTTCCTCTAATAACTATATGAAGATAGTGCAAGAAAAGAACTAACCTTCAAAACGACATCTAACTAGGAGACTGTAGCTGTTTTGGATACTGACAATCTTCGGTAGTGCTTCAACTTTTGCTGCATGCACAAACTCCATCACTCCATATGAAGTCTCATTGGAAACACCAATGTAGCGTACCTAAATAGGTTCAAAAGAACCAGCAGCTTTTAAATTTCATTACTTTCTTTCAGTTACAAGTGCATATACAAATACCCAAACAGCTATTATGTTGTCTTTGTGTGCATCGTCATAAGAAGCAAACTCCAGAACACTATAATAACAACATGCTATTTATCAAATACCACTACACAATAGATATGGAGTTTTAATCTATAGCCACCTAACTTGTTTAGAAGGGATACTACATAAACAGGTATGAAAAGCCTGAACATAGAGTTAACTTCAATTTGTTACCTTTCCTTCATCAATAAGTTCTTTACAAGCCTTCAGTTGCTCCACAAATGGCACGCTTGGCCTCCATTTTGAAGGATCATATGAAAACTCACCAAACAATGCCACATAACGATCAGGCCTGGATTGTAACAGAATGGCGTGACCTCAGAAACCACAATTTAAACAATTTTTATTCAAATTTTCCTTCTGAAAATCAAAGAACAGGTATAATATGACTGATCCCTCATTTAATGGGATGATGAAGCGTGCACTAATATAAACAAAGAGCACCCAGTGGAGAGATGATCAGGAATCTAAGCACAGAGAAACTTTTCTAGTTATATACCATAATATAAGCAAAGAGCATCCAGCTGATAGATGATTGCAAAAATTGATATGAATAGATGGTGTTTGATACACCAAACTGCTGAAACTAACAAACAAAAAAGCACAGCAATTGCAAAGATCTTTATACAGCCTGCAGTCATATATTAAAGCATGTAGAGATCACATACATCAGCTGAAAATGACAAATCACAACAAGAATATAGTGTGCACACTTCTATGTTCCAAGGAAAACTAAACATACCAATGAATTTGCAACAAATCAATGTAATCAGTGCCGAGGCGCTTGAGGCTTTTCTCCACACTTTCTCTAATATTTTCAGCATCGACCCGCAAAACCTTCGCATTGTCTCGTAGATAACTTGACCGTTCAGAATAACCGCATACTTTTGTGGCCAAAATAATCTATCCATTACAGGTAATACCCAACAATTAAAAATTGCTACAGATTCTTAATTATTGCTTTCATGATTAACATTGCAATATCAACTCCACAAGAATTTTTAAGCATAATATAACACGAATCCCAGCTTTCGTCGTCAAGATAAGAATTCGACAATAAAGTTTAATTTCAAAGAAAATTAGATATGGTGGAATAAAAAAAGAATTATATAGAACCCAAAAAAGAATATGGGGCAGTCATGCATGAAAAACAAATACCTTGTCACGAGGTTGTGACTTGAGCCAGCTACCAATGTAGAGATCAGTTTTTCCTTGTGTCTCCTTCCTCATTGGAATTGGGTACTGCAAAACAACAATTTGGAATGCCAGCCAACAAAAAGCGTATGATTGTGTTTGTGTTAGTGATTGAGTTATGAGAAAGAACTTACAGCCTCGGAAGTGTCGAGAGCATTAATGCCACGCTCAAATGCATAACTTAGCATTTCATGAGCTTCTTTCTCTGTGTTTTGCTCCCCGAATGTCATCTGAAACATTACATACAATTGTAATATGAAAAATAGCCCACAAATCTTGGTTTTAAGAAAAACAATATCAGTAATTAGACCAGCACTGATTGAAATAAAATTTACAAAGGTAGCAGTTACATTTCTAAAAACCAATTGTGAATTGAGAATAATCAAGTACAAAGTATTACCCATAACATAAAACAAAAAATGAAGGATTCTTACAGTTCCAAAAGTGATTTCGCTAATAGCGAGGTCAGAGTCTCCGAGCTTCTTGTACTGCAACGCGCTCTTCTCGCCGAGTTTGGCGCAAGTGCGGGTCTTCCTGGCAAGCGTTCTGGTTCCAACATGGCTGCGTGTTAGGGAGAGAGTGCGAATGGAGTAGAGGAAAGCAGGGACGGCAGAGAAGGAGGTGGAGGTGGGGGTTGTGGTGGAGGAGGACCACGAGGCCATTGGGTAAAAATAATGGCCTTATCGCAACGGAGCCGTTTGAATTCAGTCTCTGCGAGGGGAGTAATTCTACACGGCAGCTTAAAATTCCATGAATCGTCCATCACGGCTGACGTGGCATCACGCCACGCCAACACTCTTTTTATTAAAAAAATAAATAAAATTAAAAAAAAAAAAACCAGTGTTGAGTCAGTGTGCCAACTGCCAACCCATTTTCTTCCCCAAACGGCCCAGACCATTTTCCCCCCAAATCGTTTCCCTCCCTCTATCCATCTCCTCCCTCAGCCCCACCGACCGCCACCGTCGACCACCCACAATCCCGCCACCGGTACGTCCAGCTCCATCTCCGGATTTCCGGCCAAAAGTCACCGTGCGTTCTCCATCGAATCCGCCGACCCAACCAAAAGTCTCCACCGTGCGTTCTCCATCTCCGGCCAAAGGTCTGTGTGCTTGTGTCTGAGATTGATTTTTACAACCACCGTTCTCCATCTTTTCTGTTTTGATTCTTTTTTCTTTGAGGGTTTTCTGTTTTGATTCTTTTTCTTTGAGGGTTTTCTGAGATTGAAGTTCAGGAAAAGAGAAAAAATTCATTCTTTTCTTTTTTTCTGAGATTGTGTGTGTGCTGTGTCCAAATAATTGTAGTTCTCATGAATAAACCTGTGTCTTGCTCATTAATTGATCTATTGAGATGTGGGTGCAAAGATTTTCTTTTTAACTTTCTGGAAAAGTGTATAAGCATCAGTTGTCCAGAGTGAACATATGCAACATAGAAAATCTTTACCCTTTATGTCCGTTTGGATTTACGATTTCAAAAAGTGCGATTTTGGATTTATGATTTCAAAAAGTGCGATTTAAAATTACAATTTTGAAATGTGCAATTTGAAAAAAGTAATTTTAAAAAACGCAGTTAAGCGGTTGGTAAAATCGCAGTTTAGCATTTAAAATCGTAAATTAGCCTTTAAAATTTTGTATTTTCAAATAAACACCATCTTCCCAGCAATTTAAAAAAATAGATTTTTTGCGTATTCAAATCGCAATTTTTAAAAACGCAGTTCCCAAACGATTTATGTTCTGCGATTTGGTTTAAAATCGCACTTATTGTTTACGAAATTGCAATCCCAAACGCACCCTTAATTCTCCTGTCAAGCATAACCCGGAGCCATTAGTTGACAATTCCAACATAATTGTTTAGTGCCTGCGCCATCTGTTGGCTTGTCCTTTGGTACTGAATAACACCCCTGTGTATAAGTATTTGTTGTCCTGAGTGAACATATGCAAAATAATCATGCACTAATTCTCTCTGTCACAAAAAAAAAAAAAAAAAAAAAAAAAAAAAAAAAAAAGAAAGATTAGAAGAAAAGTTTGAAAGCTTTATTTTGATGCAGGAGTTTCTTGTTGAATTGTTCACCCTTACGGAACAAACTGTTTTTTGGCCACTAACTTGTCATAAAGTTTGTATATTTATTTATTATTATTTTTTATATTAACTAATTATATGTTTACGTGCAATAACTCGTAGATGGACTTGTCACCATCGGTATTAGGGAATGAAGGCGAAGATGATCATTCATTGACACAACTTTCAATTGATGATGTTTTGCCCCTTGAAATTGACTCTCAAAATGTATGTTAGGTATTTCATTCTTTCTTTAATCTTGCTTCAAATATTAGTGAATGTTATTATTCATAGTTGTTTCTTCTTAACTTTGTTTTATTTGTTTTGATATAGCTGGAAATGAAACTGTATATGATGTAGTGTTAGAAGATAATGATGTCAATTGCAAGAATGATATGAAGCTCATAGATGGAGTTGAAAATGTGGAGGAACCTAAGCAAGGAATGATATTTAACTCTTTAGATGAACTTGCTTCTCATTATAGGACATATGCAAAGCAACAAAGTTTTGAGGTGGTACAAAAGAATAAAAGAAAGCATGCAAGTGGGTATACGTGTTACATCACCCTATCATGTGCACGTCAAGGCAGCAGAAAAGCCAGCTCAAGTAAGCATGTTCAAACAACTAGAATGGAGTATGTGACTAGTGTATCTACTAAGCATAATCATGATTTAAGCCCAGACAAAGCTAGATACTTTAGATGCAATAAGAATTTGGACTTTACTGGGAAGAGAAAGCTTTTAATAAATGATAGAGCTGGAATATGTATGAGCAAGAGTTATAACTCACTAGCAGTTGAAGCAGGGGGTTATGAGCACCTTGCATTTGGAGAAAAAAGATTGTCGTAATTTTATTGCCAAGTCAAGGCATCTTCGGCTTGGCACAAGAGGCGCTGGAGTTCTTTGTGACTATTTCAAAAGGTTGCAAGCAATTAATAATGATTTCTACTTTGCCATAGATTGTGATGATGACTACAGGTTGAGAAATGTGTTTTGAGCTGATGCACGAAGTAGGGCATCGTATGAGGATTTTGGGGATGTGGTTACATTTGATACAACCTACTTGACTAATAGATATGAGATTCTATTTGCTCATTTTGTGGGAGTTAATCATCACGGTCAGTCAATACTTTTTGGGGCGGCATTAATATCAAGTGAGGATACAAAGACATTTGTATGGTTGTTTGAGGCATGGTTGAACTACATGAATGGACGATCGCTAAGTGCAATTATAACAGATCAAGATAGGGCTATGAAGAATGCAATTAATGAAGTTTTTTCAAATAACCGACATAGATGGTGTTTATGGCACATATTGAAAAAACTTCCAGAAAAATTCGGATCACATTCACAGTACCATGCCATTAAGAGTGCCTTCCGAAGTTGTGTGTATGAATCTGGAAGAAAATCAGCTTGATGCGGTCCCCTCGTCATAACACATCCTTTGAAATTCCAAATCAAGTAGGAAAAAGACTCCAAATCCGCACAGATTAGCGTTCTGTTATTGCGAGGCAATTTGGGCATAGTAAAAGTCCGAAATAGGAAAAACCTATTTCAGACTTATTTGTTGAATTTTTCATTAGCTTTCCAACGCCACCAAAATCAACACAATCAGATTTTTGAGCCGAAAGTTATGATGAAAATAAGATGACGAGCTCAATTTGGATTCTTTCCCTAAATAAAGGATTTGCCACTTTGTTGAAATCTTGGAATTTGGACGATTTTCTTCCACAACCTTTTTGCCAATAACGTGTAGAGCAGCTGCCTCAATCTTATTTCCCAGCTTGTTTGTCAATTCCACCAAGTGGTCCAGTCGCTTGAAAGCAACAACAATTCCTACAAAAAGAAATACAATTCATTGCATTTATATCAATTTAAGCTCAAATTTAATAATTAAACATTATTCCACAATTAAGTATTAAATGCAATAATTATGACAAAACATAGTATGATAATGCTTATTTTAATAGAGAAAATATGCATTTTTGAGCACTTATCACACCCCCCAACCCGCTTATTGCTAGTCCCTTAGCAATGAAAAACAAAATAAAATAAAAACTAACAAGATAAATCCTTCTTTCGTGGGATGTACGATTGCATTTAGCGTATGCAACAAGCCTTTTAAACCACTAAGACTCCCTAGTGGACGAGTGAAGTCTCGTGAGAGTTTGTCAGGGATAATACCCACAAACATTTTAAAGCACTATGTTGTTGACAAGCAAAAACTACCAAACAAACACATGGTTTAGACATCATGAGTAAGTTTAACAAGGTGAACAACATAAACACATCATTACGCCATCAAAAAAAATCATTCAACTCATAGTTGGAAAATCGAGACAACACATGCTCAAATAAGTGTAAAGTGAAATTAACATAGATTCATGAGGCTTCAATTTTCCTCAAAGTTTGTGTATCCCAAAATCTGTAGGAATTCTATCCAATAAAAACAACCAAGGCTTAAATCATTTTTTTTTTTTTTGTAGGCTGTGCAATGTCTGACTCCCTTAAGCTTTCTAGTTGACCCATGTAACGAGTGTTGGGCCAGTGACACCCAAACCAGATGGTTTTAGGGCACTAGATGTAGAAACATCCCTAAGGGCTTACTTACTCAAGTCAAAAAGGCTACGAAGTCAAACTAGCCATATAATCAAACAACTTGAAAATCTCACCTTTTGACGCGAACACTCCAAGCTTAGTGAGGCAAGAGGTCCGGTTACTCAATGAGACTCAAACTGATGATATTCTTATTCTTTTCTTTTCTTTGTCTCTCTCTTTTTTTTTTTTTTTTTTTTTTTTTTAATTTTCAGGTTTCATCAACAATTCATCCAACAAATCTTAAGATACACATTCCTCAATTCATCCAATGATTGTCAGTGCCATATCATTGAAGTGAGATAAAAGTGTGGTTTTTAACATCACATTTTATGTGTGTGTGTGTGTGTGTGTGAAAAACATGTACTACGAAGACAAATGTCAATTTAATAGACTGAATCTTCTGGAAAAGATTCACAGCAAAGTTAGAAAAAAAAAAAAAATTAGATTTTATATATACAATTGCCAATGGACTTTTCATTTAGAAAAATAGAGATGTAGATAGACACAAAGCTAAAGTTCAATTTAATCATTGACAAAATTAGAAAGCAACAATTCATCACTTTTCTAAATGATTCAATAATGTATATAAGCGACGTACAAAAAGAAGGTTAGGATGCCAAAACTCTTAAGAATCTCGTAATAACATGAATTGCATTATCATATAGTACACTACACAATCATCATGAAAAACTACCCCATCCTTCTTTTCTAGGGTTGTATCAAGCTCCCAATCACAATCATTCACAAAGACCATATCAAGGATATATATATATATATATATATATAGTTTCGTTTGCAATCCTAACTAAATTCGTAAACCACTCAAAATTCACAAATATTCCACACAAACCCACAAAAATTCTTACAGATCCAACACAAGAAAAGTTAAATAGAGATAATAAATACTTATCTTCAGAAAATTTCAGCCTAAAAAATTAAACCATGTTTTACCTTGTGATGAGTTTCAAAAAATTTAATCACTTATTCCAAGTATCTGGATGATGTTACCAGCAACCCTGAAAAAAGAAAACAAAGAGATCGAATTTAATGAAAACTTTAATATAACAAATATTTCTTACAAGCATTAATATACTTACCATTACCAAAGAGCAAATTTCTCCAATAAGATTTGCATTAATATTTGCAAATCTGTTGTAAAACTTTGTGAAATCTTTTTCTATGGATTTAATTGGCTTAGTTACACGAAATGGTCAGACATGATAGCATGCAGAACTTTACTGTTAATCAAAATGGAGGCTACCGGGCGGGGGTGTTAGAATTTAAAGGATTCACATCACCGGCCTCAAAGATTCTTGTCCCGAGAAAAGCTTTGCAATGCTTTCTATATCTTTGATTTCATGCTATTACCATATACTAACACGAGAATTTTATACTGTTGATAGGCATGGATCAACCACAAAAGAAAAAAACTTAAAGAAAAGAAAATAAAAAGGAAGCATGACATAATTGTTTTCTATGAACCAGGAATAACTTAAAAGATCATATGGTCATCAAAGATTTAAATATGTTGAGATTACAACTTTATTATTTTTCTAAAACAAATAAAAAAAAAAAATGAATTCAAAGACATGAAGTTCATAATGGAATTTCGAAAAATTCACAATAAACACGAGAAGAACATTTAATCCAATAATTCGTTTAGCAAAACTACATTGAAAATTATTAAGTGGTGTAATATTTAAGAAGTGAGACAATTGTAGAAAGCAAAAAGCAAATCCAATCAAGCTATCACTGAATAACATATACAATCAGCCAAAAGCAAATCCAAACTAGAAATTGGTCTAGGGGAAAGACTAAACTAGATGGTAGTAGTCTAGATTATACACAAACATATCAAAAAATTGTTATTCAAGACATATTTAAAGGTGGTTTTTCAAGCACGTTTGTTGAAAAGAAGGTTTAAGAAGATTTTCAATCAAACAATCCATGTGTATGGTACTGCACAATGCTTATTTTCATTAGATTATTTTTGCCACTTTGACTAATCATCCACCATATTTTCACAACACTTGATTAGTTTGCACCTTATTTATTGCAATATTTTCTCTACACTAGGATTATAAAATTTGACAAACTTCCAAAACTTTCAAAAGCCATTTTGACATTCAATCACTAACAACACAGTCCATCATTTTGATGTTTCACTTTCAAACCTTTACGCCGATGTAAACAATCTAAAGTTTCTATAGAAACCTTAAAAGTATGAGATGCAGACCCAACTAGATTGTTCTAGATCAAAAAACAACTCAAAAAACCAAATCCAAAAATAAGAAGTGAATCTCAGCTATGATGCTCCCATATCTACTGGATAACCAAATCTCACCCAAAAACAACTAAAAAAACCGGATTTGGAGAGAAAATCAAAAGGAAAGATAAAAAAAAAACTAAGGCTTCGTTTGATTCGTGGAATAGACCCCTGGAATGGAATGACTTTTCATAGGAATAGTTATTCATTTATTTGGTAAGAGTCTATTCCATGGAATAGTTATTCTCATTAGAATAACAATTCTCTTACGAAGAGAAATGCCTATTCTTCTAAAAAACGAGAGGAATAGTTATTCTTACAGGAATAGACTATATTTTCTACAAAAAATCACTCATTATTTTATATTTTCTCTCATTTTTTTTAAAAGAAAAAAGAAAAAAAACAAACCCTTACAGTGGCTGGCTGATCACCCATTACGGTGGTCAGCCAGCCACATAAGGAGCCGGGGGTGGTAGCACCACCCCCAGAATGCCTCGTGGCGAACTCCCATGGCATTCAGCCACCCCTGGCTCTTGCCACCCACTGTTTTTTTTTTTTTTTTTTTTTTTTTTAAAAAATAATGTGGGGGTTTTTTTTTTTAGTAATTTTGATTGGATTCCAATTAAAGTATATGAGTTGTTACCAAACTAAAAAGTAGGAATAGCCATTCCATTTCACTATCTTATATTCTTGGTAATAACTATTCAATTTTCCAATAGAATACTCATTTCGCAAACCAAACGAGGCTTAAGAAAACCTTGCGGTGGATGGGCTCCTCGGCAGAGGTGGTGATGGTTCGGTTAGGGCTCATCGTGGTTGTATGGTAGTTAATTGGGTCGTTGGAGCCAAACCAGAGATGGAGAATGCACGAGACCTTTTGGCTGGGATTCAGAGATGGAGAACACACGCTACCTTTTGGTCGGAGATCCGGAGATGGAGTTGGACGTATTAGTGGGTGGCGATGGTAGCTGGTGATCGATAGTGGCGAGCTTGTGGGTGGCAGTCGGTGGGGTGGAGGGAGGAGATGGAGAGAGGAAGGAGGGAAAGATTTAGGGAAGAAAAAGGTTGAACTGTTTGTTCTAAACGCTGGATTTCAATTTTTTTATTTATTTTTTTTAAATGAGGGTTGACTTGGCGTGGTGCCTCGTCAGTTGGCGATAGACCTTAGATGGACGATTGTTTGCTCGATAGAATTACTCCTTTTTTGGTCATAATCATCATGCTATGGGCTTTATACAATAGGGTAAAACTGGGCTTGTTCACGTCCTATTGGGCTTCAGTTTCAACTCAATTCCTCTTCAATTTCTTTCATTCACTTTTTCTTTCAATTTCACGTCTTATTGTTGCTTATATAAAAGGTTTAAATACATTTTTGCCCCTTAAATTTTAAAGACTTTATTTTTTTGCCTCTTGTGGTTCCTTTTGTATCGTAGATGATACTTCGTTTAAGGTTAAAGACGAAAATGATATCTCAGTCCAAACTTTCATCTTAAAATTGACGAAAGTCCACATCAACACCTTTAAGAAGCTGACACGTGTCCTATGCCTAATTAAACATTAATAATAATAATAATAATAATAATAATAATAATAATAATAATAATAATAATAAGGGATAATTGCACCGTTGGTCCCTGTGGTATACCATAATTATTTTTTACTCCCTATGGTTTAAAAAGTTCACTGGAGGTCCTCGTGATATGCAATAATTACAAATCGATCCCTGGCGTCAAATTCTGTTAAAATTTTTAACAGATTCCGTCAAATGCCACGTCAGCGCGACGTGTCACCAATAAGATGACGACACGTGGCGCTGACATGTCTAATTTTAATAAAATAATATAAATTTATTAAAAAATAAATAAAAAATACTTATTTTTTTTAAAAAAAAAGAAAAAAAGAAAAAAAGAAAAATGGGAAAGGGGGTGGCCGCGCGCCACCCCCAGAGGCCGCCGGGGGTGGCGCGCGGCCACCCCCAGGCCATTGGGGGTGGCCTTCGGGCCACCCCTAGATCTTCTAAGGGTGGCCCGATGGCCACCCCCGGCCACTGGGGGTGGCCGCGCGCCACCCCCAGAGGCCACCTGGGATGGCGCGCGGCCACCCCCAGTGGCCGGGGGTGGCCATCGGGCCACCCTTAGTAGATCTAGGGGTGGCCCGAAGGCCACCCCCTGGGCCTTGGGGGTGGCCGCGCGCCACCCCCTGCAGCCACTGGGGGTGGCGCGCGGCCACCCCCAGTGGCTGGGGGCGGCCAGGCCACCCCCAAAGGGGTGGCTGGGCCACCCCTTCAGCTTTTTTTTTTTTTTGAATTTTTTTTGAATTTTTTTTATAAAAAAATAAGTATTTTTATTTATTTTTTAATAAATTTATATTTTTTATTACGATAGACACGTGTCGCCATCTTATTGGCGACACGTGGCGCTGACGTGGCATTTGACGGAATCTGTTAAAAATTTTAACAGAATTTGACGCCAGGGATCGATTTGTAATTATTGCATATCACGAGGACCTCCAGTGAACTTTTTAAACCATAGGGAGTGAAAAATAATTATGGTATACCACAGGGACCAACGGTGCAATTATCCCAAAAAGAAATATAAAAGAATTAGATAAAATAGTTACAAAAGAAACGAAATAGAGATATAAAATAAAGTAAAAAAAAAAAAAAAATGAAAAGAAGGATTAGATAGAAGAAACATGTAGGCGTGTTTGAGTTTTAGTTAGTGTATAGGACTTATGGATAGACGTTTGGACCCTTAAAAATATTATGGGTTTTTCAATGGTTTAGCCTTGAGTGATTCAAGTGCTAATTATGGTGTTAATTATTTAAATTGCTAAATAGTACGATGTGTTATTCCACAGTAATACATTGCAAGGTGGTGTTTAGGAGACCTAGTGCTTAAATTCGCGCAGCCAAGGTGAGTATTCTACTCACTGAGAAGTATTATTTTCATATATAATGAATTGCAAAATATATATTGTTTTACAAACCTGAACTAGCTGTATGTTGATTATGATCTGTTTTGGATGATTTGAGTACTTTTAAGAATATTGAAATTATGATGATGTTTTGAAATATGAATATGATATGTGATTTTAGAGTGAGTATAAGTTGAAGATTTAAGTTATGCAAATTGTCTAAGAAATGACATGTTGGACTGTTTATGATTTATAAAGAAAACATGTGTTAAAGGCATAATTATGAAATTAAATGTATAGTATTTAAGCATGAGCATGGGGCATGAAACATGAATGCATAAACGAACTATTGGGGGACCTACTGATGTGAATTTTAAATGTACTCGCAAGTGCACGAATCGTTTGCAATAAAAAGTTTTGCAAGTGCGAGGTCGATCCCACAGGGAATTGTGTTCTTGAAAACAAATTTATGACTAAATTAATTAAATCTTAACCTAGTTCCAAAAAAACGTTTGATTTTTTATAAAAAGAAAAACAACATAAAGTAAATAAAGTAAAATAAAACAAAAGAAAATGTACTAAGGTTTTGGAATCCACACCCACCAAATCATAGTAACATATTCTCATGTTCATCAATACACATCCGAAGTTCTCACCATACAAATCTTATGTATGTTCTACTATGCTTCAAAAAATCATTAAATCATTCAATGAATCCGTTCTTTGCACAAATCACAAAAGATATCCGGTTTAAACCAAATCATCAAATGTATCCGTAGAACGAAACACAATGAATATCCAACGTTTTGATAAATAAAAACCGAAGCAATCAATTATGTGAAATTATCTCAAATCATCAAATGTATCCTTGAATCACAAAAGATATCCAAGAATCATTCCACAAATTGAAAAGAAGTAAAACATTGGAAAAATTAAACTAAATAAAATCGGATAGTATAAACTTACATGAAAATATTGTTGCTCTTCAATGGTGAGGCTTCATCCTCAACCTTAGTTGAAAAACTAGCTACACATGGCTATGAAAAATAAATCCTAAACTAAAGAAAAAGTAAACTAAATAGAAAAGAATAGATTTGGTCTCTAGCTTCTTCCTCTCTTTCTCTCGAGGCTTAGAGGTCTATTTATAGGGAGAAAACAAATCCTAGAAGCCCTAGAATTCCTAGAAAAATCGGAGGTTAGTCTTCTAGTTTGAGTAGGAGACTCAAAACACAATCCAAGAAGGAAAAAGACTCCAAATTCGTCCAGATTTGTGGCCTTTTATTGCGGGGCACTTTTGGCAAAGTAGACGTCCGAATTAGGAAAATCCTATTTCATAAGGATTTGTAGAAAATTGAGTTAGCTTTCCAACGCCGCTTGATTCACCTTAATCGGATATTTGAGCTGAAAGTTATGATCAAAATACTATAACCTGTGCAGAATCTAAATTCTAATCCGATTTTGACTCCAATTAGAGAAATTCCGATTTAGTCCTCTCCTTGATTTGGTTGAACATAACCACATTATCTAGGTCTTCTCAAAGTGTGCTTTCTTTCACCATAAAACTATTGTTTTCTCTCAATGACCTGCAAAATACTAAAATACCAAAACTAACAAAAAACATTAGAAAATAACAAAACTAAAGGTTTAGTAAATGCAAATTAAGGGGTCTACATATGCAATATTTGGCACTCATCAAATACCCCCAAGCTTACATTTTGCTAGTCCTTTAGCAAAACAAAACAAAACAAAACATAAAATTAAAGCTTGAAACATAAATCCTCTTTCGTTGGAGAAACGATTGCATTTAGCATATGCAACAAGCCTTTTAAACCCCTAGGACTCCCTAGTGGACAAGTGAAGTCTCGTGAGGGTTTGCCAGGAATGATACCCACAAACATCTTAAAGCACTATGTTGTTGAAAAACAAAAATTCCACACAAACACATAGTTTATAAATCATGACTAAGTTTAACAAACTGAACATCACACTCATATCATTAGAACATAAAAAATCATTCAACTCATAGTTGGAAAATTACAACTCAGGTTCAAATGAGTGCAAAGTGAGATTAACAAAGACTCATGAGGTTTCAATTTTTCTCAAAGTTTGTATACCCCAAAATTCATAGGAATCTTATCAGATGAAACAACCAAGGCTTAAATCAATTTTATTTTTTGGTAGTAGGCTGTGCAATGTCTGACTCCCTTAAGCTTTCTAGTTGACCCATGTAACGAGTGTTGGGCCAGTGACTCCTAAACCAGATGGTTTTAGGGCACTAGATGTAGAAACATCCCTAAGGGCTTAATTACTCAAGTCAAAAAGGCTACGAAGTCAAACTAGCCATATGATCAACCAAATTGAATTTCTCATCTTTTGACGCGAACACTCAATGCTTAATGAGGCAAGAGGCCCAGTTACTCAATGAGAACCCAAACTGATGATATTATTGTTTTTTTTTCTTTTTTCTTTTTTCTTTTTTTCTTTTTTTTTTGTTTTTAATTTAAGCCAAGGTTTCATCAACAAATCATCCTACAAATCTCAAGACACACATTCCTCAATTCAAATCTCATACCTCACAGAACCAATACTAATGTGCTTGTGAGAAATAATTCAAACAAGTGAAGTCTCTCTAATCCAACATGTGAGTTAAAAGATTCAGATTTTTAATGATATGCAGTGTTCAACATGTTAAACAAACCAATGATATGGAACCACAGTTGCGATGTAATCATGCTCAAACAACAACCTAGCACAATTTTTTTTTTTTTTTTTTTGAATTTTTTTTTTTTTTTTTTTTTAAAACGAAAAAGACAAATAAACAATCAATTTTTATTTTTTATTTTTTAAACAAAAACACAAATAAACAAACAAACAAACAAATAGACAAAGTGTTTTTCCATACTCCCAAACTTGAATTACACATTGTCCTCAATGTGTAGTATAGAAATACATTACCAGAAGTAAGGAAACAGCAAGGTGTGAAAAAGGTCAGGGTCTCCCCCAAACTTAAACACCAAAACCTGTCAACAAAACTACCAGCAATATTTTCTCATAGAAACAAACATCAAAAGGTTAATTGCTGTCAGAAACAAAAATAAACTAACAAGAAATTAAATGAAAAAGGAAAAAGAACTCAGAAATTAAATGCAAAAAATAAAATAAAAAAACTACCATACCTGCCCCGATCATGTGGGTGTCCAACCAATCCTTTCCACCATTTCTTCTTTAAAATTTGATAGCACTCTAGGAGGATATTTCGCCATCGTAGGTAGCCAACTTGCTTGCTTGAAAATATTTTCTTGGGACGATGATTCCTAGATTTATGCCATTGTCTGCATAAATCCTTGAGAATCTTGGCATATGATGGCTCTTTGAGACATTGAAGAATTAAAACTTTGGATTCATGATGTGTCTCAAGAAGGACAATGATGAAGGAATGAGCTTCAGTACTCATTTCCTTGTCATTGTATGGACTTGTATCTGCTGGGGGCTCAATTTTTTCTTTATGTTCAACTTGCTCCATTTGTTCAATTTGGTCTATGTGTTCAATTTGCTCCTCTTTCTCTTCTTGCTCCTCTATGTCATCCACTATTTCCTTACTCTCGAGTATGGTAGTGTCAGGGACATGCTCATGACAAGAATGACTAGCATCATCCTCATCAATCATGTAATGCCCTTCAGCCATCAACTGACTTTGAAGCTCTTCTTCCTCCATTCTGTTGAATTCAGCAACCAGATAATCAATATGTTCTTCTATCTTGGCAAGATTCTGTATATTCTCGTTATCGCTTATAGAGGCGGTCTTAAGCTCTTGCATAGCCTGGTTATTGCTCATGGTGACCTTCTTAAGCTCTTGTATATTTCGGTTGCTTGTCTGAATGAATGCTTGGAGTGTTTCTTCCAATGATAATCTTTGAGGAAGGCGATCATATGATGAAGGATGGAGGACTTGGTTTTTGAACTGCGAATATTCAAGATGATGCAGTTCATTGTGTGGGGAAGCATAATTTCCTGTGGCTTGATCTTGCCATGAGAAATGAGAATGATTGCTCCAGTCCGGATTGCAAAAATTAGAATTTGAATCGAACCCTGAGTTGGAGAAATTGGCTTGGACACTTCTAAGCTCTTGTATATTCTGTTTCATCTTTTGTGTATATGCTTTGATTGTGTCTTCCAATGATGATTTTTGTGCTGGAGAATTGTAGGATGACGGAGAAGAATGGTTGCTCCAGTCCGGGTTGTAAAAATTAGAATTTGAATCGAATCTCGGACTGGAGAAATTTGTGTTCATCTGCTCATAAAAAGGATTGCAAAATTGTCCCCATGATGGACAATTACTAGAACTATGATAATGATTGGAGCAATATGAACATGGTTTATGTGGGTAAAAATTGTGAGTGTAGTTGATAGGAGCAGGTGTCCTACCACTAGGTGAAGCATGTTGTGCAGAAAAATTATTATAATTATCATAAGAAAAATCCATGCTTCACTCTCACTTTTTAACATGCAAATATCCCACATAAAACATCAATCAATTTTTTATTTATTTATTTATTTTTTAAAATAACAATAAAAGAAAATAAAAACAAGCAAAACAAAGAAAAGATAAAAATCTTTTTTTTTTTTTTTTAAGATATAGGAATAACAAAAACAAATTGCAAATAAAATAAAATCCTAATTATAACTAGTAGAAAGATAAAATCAATTTAGAAATAAACAGTTTTAAAAAATTCAAACAATTCCCCGGCAACGGCGCCAAAAACTTGATGTGAATTTTAAATGTACTCGCAAGTGCACGAATTGTTTGCAATAAAGGGTTTTGCAAGTGCGATGTCGATCCCACAGGGAATTGTGTTCTTGAAAACAAATTTATGACTAAATTAATTAAATCTTAACCTAGTTCCAAAAAAACGTTTGATTTTTTATAAAAAGAAAAACAACATAAAGTAAATAAAGTAAAATAAAACAAAAGAAAAGGTACTAAGATTTTGGAATCCACACCCACCAAATCATAGTAACATATTCTCATGTTCATCAATACACATCCGAAGTTCTCACCATACAAATCTTATGTATGTTCTACTATGCTTCAAAAAATCATTAAATCATTCAATGAATCCGTTCTTTGCACAAATCACAAAAGATATCCGGTTTAAACCAAATCATCAAATGTATCCGTAGAACGAAACACAATGAATATCCAACGTTTTGATAAATAAAAACCGAAGCAATCAATTATGTGAAATTATCTCAAATCATCAAATGTATCCTTGAATCACAAAAGATATCCAAGAATCATTCCACAAATTGAAAAGAAGTAAAACATTGGAAAAATTAAACTAAATAAAATCGGATAGTATAAACTTACATGAAAATATTGTTGCTCTTCAATGGTGAGGCTTCATCCTCAACCTTAGTTAAAAAACTAGCTCACATGGCTATGAAAAATAAATCCTAAACTAAAGAAAAAGTAAACTAAATAGAAAAGAATAGATTTGGTCTCTAGCTTCTTCCTCTCTTTCTCTTGAGGCTTAGAGGTCTATTTATAGGGAGAAAACAAATCCTAGGAGCCCTAGAATTCCTAGAAAAATCAGAGGTTAGTCTTCTAGTTTGAGTAGGAGACTCAAAACACAATCCAAGAAGGAAAAAGACTCCAAATTCTTCCAGATTTGCGGCCTTTTATTGCGGGGCACTTTTGGCAAAGCAGACGTCCGAATTAGGAATATCCTATTTCATAAGGATTTGTAGAAAATTGAGTTAGCTTTCCAACGCCACTTGATCCACCTTAATCGGATATTTGAGCTGAAAGTTATGATCAAAATACTATAACCTGTGCAAAATCTAAATTCTAATCCGATTTTGACTCTAATTAGAGAAATTTTAAGTATAACAAAAGAGCCATAGGAAATCTTAAAAGCTTCAACAAAGATAGGAAATTAAAATGTAATACTCCATATGCATTACATGAATTTTGTGATGCATATCTTTTGATTTACGTATAGTTAGCTTACTGTTGACTTTCACATTGTAGGTTAACTTCAATGTGATTGTGTAGAGTATATCGTTTAAATGGGGAACAGTTTAGAATAAGCTTCTTAGGTACATTGCATGGGTATTGTAATGCATGCAATCTTCTTTACGCAGTATTGTCTATGTGGCATTTCATTGTACAAACAAGTCATGCCACCTAGACAAGCAATGTCGATATGCAATGAGGAAGAGGATTCCTCAGTGGGAAGCCACACTTTGGTGTACGTGTCGTATAGAATCATGAGTATGCTTTCGATGTGGTAGACTTGGCCACCTCGTAAAGCTATGTCCCTCGTTAGCCGCTTTGACTCAAAGTAGCTCTAGTGTTGCCCAGTATAGAGTGTGGGAGCTACACTCGGATGTATGTCTAGGAAGATCTATGGCACACTGTAAATATGGTCGATGAGGTCATTTCGCGTGAGGTTGCCAACTTGTTGCTGCCAAAGTCAAGTGCCTTTAGCGGGCAACTATCACCCGAGATAGTTTGCTCAAGTATGGTGTGCCCACTCACATCGAGCAATGCTGAAATCCGTCCAACCACCGTAAATGATGCCACAAGTATTATATCTTTATGTTGTAGCATTGTGTACATTTGGCTTATTTGAGTTTTATCCATTCATATGTCTCACTATGCATGGTTTCATGCATAATGAGCATCAAACCTTTAAAATCAACGTGCGTGACCATTTCTATTGGTGATGCATTTGTCCACAGTAAATATGAAAGTCATTACCTTAGCACTATATGGGTAGTGACATTGTTAGCTCTAGTGTTTGACATGATGAGCTACAGTGTCTAACTCATTTAGTTTGATATGTTAAGTTGTCTACCCTTGTCTCATTTGCATTTTTAAGTTATGCAAATTGAGCATCAAACCTTTAGATTAGAACTCATGCATGGTCACTCATGTTGGTGACGCCTTCGCTTGTAAGGAGTGTGTGGACAATTGCTCCATTTGTATTAGAGAAAAGACTTTGTCAGTGAAGCTAGTAGTGTTATGCGTGTAGAGTTCCAATGTTGGCATATTTAGCTTCAACATGTAATGTGTTGAGTGCATATAGGATTTCGGTGTTCAACATGCTAAACAATAAAGCTTACCATGTTGAACTACGATATTAACTCATTAGGGCTTTGGTGTCAATTTGGAATGGATTGACTATCAAAGAGTAGAAGTGAACGTAAATAATCACGAGTGGATAGTTGTATTCTTACCCTATAATATAGAGAGTCCGAACTTTGCGGGTCTCGTTTGCGAGTTACTCCAAAATTCCTCTCCTATGTTCAACAATGATGAATGTCCGAGAGTGTATCCTTGTGTTTGACTTATGCCTAAGCCAAGCTCATATCGAATCCGAGTTGGGAATATCCGGATAGTGCAGATGTTTCTACTTTAGTCGTGAGTCTATGTGAGGATGCATAGGTTCTCGTGTGCTAAACCTAGTGGCGATATAGGATGAGTGTTCCATAAAGAGAATTGACAACTTGTCCAGTCAACTCTAAGGAGCCTCGGTATTCTTGGGAATTGACTTTCTTCTGAGATGCCATTGACTTTTGGTGCGAAAGGTAATGTGCCAAAGTCAGCGATCCATATATGGTATGACCATTATGAATTTTTAGTGATGCCATTTGGATTGACAAATACACCGTTGGCATTTGTGGACTTGATGAATCAAGCGTTCCATGGGTACCTTGACATCTGAGTAGCTGAGTGTAACGTTGACAAGTTAGTCTACGCGACTAATTGTGTCGTGCATGGAAGACACTTGGTATCGGTGTCGGAAGTGCTTAATAAAATATTTCTTCGCCAAGCTCATGAGATGCGAGTTTTGGTTTAAAAAAGTGTCATTCTTGGTTTATTTAATGAACAAGAATGGACACGTAGTCAACACAATAGAACGTGAACACACAATTGCACTTGTGCTTAAACTACCCGTTGAGATTATTTGGTATGTGGCTTGCACATATACATCACAATATACGAGGATGCACCCTTGTGTAATAACAAGGATATAGCCTATGCTACTTATCAATTGTGTATCAGCAATAGCGTTGTTCTCCTCATGGTTTGCAAATAGTAGCTATTATCTATGCTCTACCATTTTGTGGACAATGCCTCTATGTTGAAGTGTGTGGAATTCACACTTAACACCCAAGTCTTGATGCACTTTGTGATTGAGAGACTAACGTATGAAGCAACTATGATGGCTTGAAGTGCTAGGAGATCTTGATGTTAAGATGTTCTGTCATGCATCTGAAGCCACTGTCACGGCTAAAACGCTAAGTAGAAATCTCGTGATGGCGAGATTGACTCAAAGTGTGCTTGGAATGTTAGCTCCACGTACCCTTGCAAGTGTACGACAAATCCGAGAGATCTATTTAGACACTTGAGGATACGCCTAAGTTGTGCGTGTAGGATTCCATAGAGTTGGTCATGATATTCGTCAGTAGTTGTAAACGTTGTATCGCATGTAACATCGTATAAACGCGAAGATGAATGCCACTTCATTCGGTATGAAGTTGGAGTGAAATGATCAGCAGGCTTTGAGTGGTGCATGATTCTAGGGAAGATTGCACTCATTCAAGTGGTTTCACTAAATAGTGATGGTAAGCTATGTGGATAAACATTGACGCAAATTTGTGTTTCAAATTGGTGATCTTGGGAAATGCAAGGTGTCGCCAATGCAAAACACGTAATGCTTTGGGCAATATGGATGTGCTCAATTATGGATATATTGAGTTGTTCCTAGTGCTAAACAAGCGAACCTACTGCGTGCTCAGTCGTGATGTCTCATAGTTTGGCAAACATTCATGATATTTTCCCATGTTTTTGGTTGCGAGAGTGTTTACAACCCTCCATTTGTGATAAACTTCTTTATATTCAATAGAAATTGACCTATGAAGAGGTGCAAAGCAAGTGATGGTTTGTAAGAAAACACTAAACTCATCCTGTTAGTGAGAACTCCATAGTGAAATCACGATGTTGAGGAAGCCACACGAGTGCTCAATCGTTAAATGTGGGAGCGATTGCCCATTTTAGCGAATAAGGTTCGGGTGTAATTGTTATGTCATTCCACTTCCGCGAAAGTATCCCATGTAAAACGCATACTAGCATGAGTGTTTCTAATATAGAATGTATGCTCGTATGTGTGTAAAGCGATTTAATATACAAATTTCGAGGATGAAATTTTTATAAGGAGGGAGGGATGTAATGTCTAAGACATTTTATAGTAATTAAAACATGAAATTTGAGTAAATAATTAATTAAAATTAATTCAGTGTCTTTAAAATGCAAGAAAATATTTTTAGATTCAAAGAAAAGAAATTACAAAAGAAATTACAAAAGAATTAAAGAATTAAATAAGAAAAGGATAGAAAATAGAAGGAAAAGAGAATGGAAAATATAAATAAAAGAAAAAGAAATATAAAAGAATTAGATAAAATAGTTAGAAAAGAAACGAAATAGAGATATAAAATAAAGTAAAAGAAAAAAATGAAAAGAAGGATCAGATTGAAGAAACATGTAGGCGTGAAATTGAAATGAAAAGAGAAGAAAAGATTAAATGAAAAATAAAAATAAAAATAAAGGTGTAAAAGAAAAGTCAAGAAAAGAGTAAGAAAAGAAAAAAAAAAAGAAAAAAAAAAAGAAAAGGGAAACATGAGATGTAATAGAAAATAAAAGAGGAAAATTGAATAAAATAAACCTAAGGTAAATGATAGCCATCGGCATCTAAAAGAAAAAGGAGGGAGAATCAAATAAAAAGGAAAAAGTTAAAACTAAAAGACAAAAAAAGTCAAAAGAAAAGTAAAAAGTAAGGAAAAACAGAAGAATTAAAAAACAATAAATAAATAAATAAAATGAAGGCACATGCTTGAAAAAAAAAAAGGAAAAAAAAAAAGAAAAGAAAAGAAAAAAAAGAGTGAAGGGCCAAGTGGCCCTTCACTAAATACGCCTTGTTGAGAGAAAAGGCCGAATGACTTTTTCTTTTCTTTCCTCAAGAAGCAGTTGCCTCTTGTGTCCATTTTTATCTTAAGGTTTTTATAGAAAAATTGTAATTTACGAAAATCCAACGGTTCAATTTTCGATCCGTCTTCGAAAACGTGATTTACGCATAAGAATTTACGTTTTTACCGGTTAGTTTGAGGTAAAATGTTAAACTCTTGTCATTTGGGATTTTGAGTAAAATCTTGAAATGTGGAGTTTAATCTTGTTAATTCTTTAGGATTCGCACGGTTTGGAGCTTCCTAAACACTTCCCAGTGTTGGATTTTGTTTGGGCAAGTTTTTGTAAGTTTCCTAAAACCCTAACTTTTATGTATTTAATTTTAATTGAGTTTTTACATGATTAACCCTTAGTAAATACTATTGGGTTAGTAATATTGTGTTTGAGTAGTGTTTTATAAATTATAATTTAAAGTTTAGAAACCTTAATTTGATGGGTTAAATTAATTTAGGGTTTTTAAGTGTTTAAAACTTAGATTGTTAATTTGTGGATTAATTGTGGTTATAGTGATGATTAATCCCAAATTAGCTATGAATTTTGTAAAAATAAGTATTTATGGGTTATGTTTTAATGTTAGTAAAAATAAATAATTATGGGTATTTAATTTAAATAGTATTTGTGAGGTTAACCCTAAGATTTTTTTTATAGGTTGATGTTATTTTAAATACGGTAGTGTTTTATGTAAAAGCTTAATGAATATAATTTGAGGTTTAATATTATGGAGAAAATGTTAGTGAGAAATAATTTAGAGATTAGTGAATACAATTTTAGGGCTAATATTATTATGAGTGTTAATGAAAATAATTTATGGGTTAGTGAAATTAATTGCGGGTTAGTAATTTATATTATGAGTAAATAGTTAAATAGTGATTTTAATATCTAATCTTTAATAAATATTTTGGGATAGTACTGTTTGAGTTTTAGTTAATGTATAGGACTTATGGGTAGAGGTTTAGACCCTTAAAAATACTATGGGTTTTTCAATGGTTTAGCCTTGAGCGATTCAACTGTTAATTAGAGTGTTAATTATTTAAAGTGCTAAATAGTGCAATGTGTTATCCCACAGTGATATATTGCAAGGTGATGTCTAGGAAACCTAGTGCTTAAATCTGCGCAGCCAAGATGAGTATTTTACTCACTGTGAAATATTATTTTTCATATATGATGAATTGCAAAATATATATTGTTTTACAAACCTGAACCAACTGTATGTTGATTATGATATGTTTTGAGTACTTTTGAGTATATTGTCATCAGAGAATCCCCCAACCAAACGTGACGATGAGTCTGCCCTCAGCCACACCCCATATGGCTTCTTGTTCGCTACTTCCATGGCCCAACCGAACATCCATTCAACCCATGTTTGAGACGCCACATATGAAGCAAAATTTGGGTAGGGGCTTGGTCAAGTCAATTGGAGGTAACAATTTTCTGATCATCTCTCCATTGGGTGCTCTTTGTTTATATTATATGGAGGTAACAATTTTCTCTTGTTTAGAAGATCCCCTCCTGGCCGCCCTATCGTCACCCAAAAAAATAAAAAAAAAGATTGAAAAGATATTGGGCCGAAACTAAAGCACAGTAGAATAGGAAGAAGGCCTAGTTTTACCCAATTCCCGAAGCCCATATTATGTTGATTATCCAAAAGCGGCTTATATTTTACGAATAACCCCAAAACAGCAAACTAGAAATTATTAGCATTCCAAATTCGAAGCTCTCACACGAACACACAGCAGATATGGAATTCAAATGCTTTAGTTTTAGATGAGGCCGTTATTATACCCAAAGGCCTTGTCAAAACAAGCTTGGATGAGTGACAAGAGCTCGTTCTAGTATAAGAAACTCAGGGAAATTATCCTCGTTATTGTCAATATTAGTTTTAAATTGTAAGAATTCTCTTTTTTTTTTTTTTTTTCTTAATTATTGCTAATTGGTTTTGAGAAATAAAAAATAGCACTTTTTGGCCTTTAATATCTTTATGGCTTTATGCCAGACATTATCTTAGACCAGAACAAGAAGAGAAAAAAGGTACTACATAAACTTATTGTATTCATATTTGTGGAGGCAACCAATTCCTTCCGGCCAGTACAATCATGCTACCCATTACCCCTCTAAACCCCTAAAGGAGAAAAGGAAAGTCAATTTATTGCAGCTAAATGGCTAGGAAACATGTACCTTAGCTGATTATATTTAATTTCTGTATCTTCTTCGATTCACCCTTCTTCGTGTTGGCTGCCCGATTGCAAAAGTCTTCATAATCAAATCATGCTTCTTTGTGAATACAATTTGTCCAACAACAAGTCCAAATATGATTCCACAACCATATCCCATAACAACTACTTTCCAATCGAATTCAAACAAAAATGATGAGTTTTGATTCTTTTCAGAGGTTGAAGGTGGAGGCTGTGAGTCTTCTAAATTTTCACATTTCTTTGACAAAGGGCTTCCGCATAATTTAGAATTACCACTAAACGAGCTGTTTGGGAATGTGTCGAACTGCTTTCCATGTGGTATAGGTCCCATGAGATGATTATGGGAGACATTAAAGAATGAGAGAAACGTGAGTTGCACAAGTTGCACAGGGATCACACCAGACAACTTGTTTTGAGCAAAGTCCAACACTTCTAGATTTGTTAAGTTCACCAAGGAAGAAGGGATAGGACCTGTAAGAAAGTTATTGGAAAGGTTGAGCACCTGAAGTCCTTTTAGATACCCCACAACTTCTGGAATTTCTCCTTCAAAACTATTGTTAGAGAGATCAATAGCTATGAAGACATCTAAGATTTTTTCGTATTCCCTCTCTGTGCTTTTGTAAGTAAATGTCATTGAGTAAGCGAAGGAGCGATGCCATATGGTTCCATTTGAGAAACTTCCATTTGTTTCCATATATATTAAACCCTTAACATCATGGATTTGCATGGCTTTCCAATTTTGGAAGTATTGAGAGGGCAACTTACCAGCAATGTCATTATTTGAGAGGTCAAAAATACGTATATTTGAGAAATCAAAATTGCTATTAGGATTTTCCATTGCACCATAGATTCCATTAGATCGCAAAATGAGAACCCTCAGCTCTGGAAGAGTGCCCAACCAAAAAGGGAAAGTATCATTCATCTGATTATGTCCCAAATTAAGAACTTCAAGCATGATACAATTGGCCAATGATCTTGGTAGACGCCCCTGTAATTGATTTTGGCTAAAATCAATCATCTTCAATTTGTTTCCTTCTATGAATGTTTCGGGAATAGTTCCATGGAAGCTATTGTTGTGTAGATTTAGGACTGAGAGAGAGTCACTCAAGTTGCCTAAACATTGCGGAAGCAAGCCACTCAAGTAATTACTTGACACATCAAGAAAAACAATTGAACTTAGATTGCAAATCAATTGTGGGATTTCTCCGGTCAATGTGTTGTGTGAGACCGAATATGCATAGATGGGAGGTGGTGGGATTGGGAGTGACCCTCGAAGGTTGTTAGAATCAAGTTCAAGATCACGTAGATTAGTCCAGGGAACAAAAACTGGAACTTGATCAAAACCAGTGAGAAAGTTGGAACTTAAAGCTAAAGTCCAAAGAGTTTCTTTATTTGAATTCCACATCCAATTTGGAATTTGGCCGTAAATTTTGTTTTCAGAAAGATCCAACATCACCAACTCATCTTGGTTCCTTAGAAAGTCTGGAAACTCGCTCAAGTCACAGGAAGCTAGATTTAAAATTTCAAATTTTGGAAGAGTTGTGTTGGTACTTGGCTTTGTAAGCAATGAAATATTGTTGCGGGATAGTTGGAGCCACTTGAGATTTTTGAGTTTCAGAAACAAGTCAAATTCTACCGTGCCACTCAAGTGATTAAAAGATAGATGGAGATTTTCAAGATTCATAAGCCTAGATATTGACTGTGGAATTGAACCATGCAAGCTATTATTAGCTAGTTCAAGCAAGATTAGTTGGGTAAGGTTACCAAATGAAGATGGTATTGGCCCGGAGAAATTGCAATCACCAATAGCAAAATATTTTAAGGACTCAAGGTAACCAATTGAATTTGGTAGCTCACCAGAGAAACTCGTGTCACGAAGTTGCAATGATTCAAGGGGGCTGCTTCTGTTAAACTCCGGCAAACTTCCGGTGAGATATGTATTGTATCCCACTCTAATAGACAAAAGATTGGGTAGATGGAAAATTCTTGTGGGAAACTCACCATGCAAGCTATTATTAGCTAGTTGAAGCAAGATTAGTTGGGTAAGGTTACCAAATGAAGATGGTATTGGCCCGGAGAAATTGCAATCACCAATAGCAAAATATTTTAAGGACTCAAGGTAACCAATTGAATTTGGTAGCTCACCAGAGAAACTCGTGTCACGAAGTTGCAATGATTCAAGGGGGCTGCTTCTGTTAAACTCCGGCAAACTTCCGGTGAGATATGTATTGTATCTCACACAAATAGACGAAAGATTGGGTAGATGGAAAATTCCTGTGGGAAACTCACCATGCAAACCACAATCTATTAGTAATAGAGATGTTAAAGAAGATAAGTTTGCCAAGATATTGGGTAAAGTAGACGATATGTCAACCTCACTAAGATCTAGTTCTTTCAAGTTTGTTAACTTCTGAGCTATACTTCTGAGGCCATGCTTTTGGAGTTTCAATCCAGAATTGAATGAGAGATCAAGGAAAACTAGGTTAGAGCGCTCTAAAATTTCTGAAGTGATCTGACCAGAAAATGCAGAGTAAGAGAGATTGAGGTCTGTTAGCCTCGAAAGCTGTCTAAAACCAGTTGGGATACGAGAATAATTAAAGTGATTGTTGGCAAGATTAAGGCTCTGGAGGTGAACAAGCTGGAAGAGACTGCTATTGGAGTTGAAAGAGCCATAAAGACAGCTGCTGCTGAGGTCGAGACTGATCACATGACCCGTATCCTCATTGCACTTGACACCACGCCACCTGCAGCAATCGCCGCTTTCAGGCTTCCACAACAAAACCTTCGGATAAGCGGAGGGATCATCAGATGCAGACTGATTGATGGTAAAGCTCTCCTTGAATTTCAACAAGGCCAAGCTCTCGTCATCATGGCATAGTGGCCGCATAGAATAACAAAAGCCAGCAAATATAAGATAAAACAGAGACACTGAAAGAAAAAAGTGCATGAAGGGAAGCAGAGAAGGTGAGAAACCCATAATATGTTGTACTGAATTTTGTTTAGCTCTTAGATAAGCATACATGGAAGTGAATGTTAGGAGCTTTTATAGACTGAACCGCAAGGGTTGTGCATGAAAATGTCACTTCAAGTCAAGTCGTCTCTGTATTATCAAGGGAATCTTTCATTAGAAGTACTGAGCAGTCGCGTTATGATCATTTATGTGGTGACATGGCTTTCTCCAAGAGAAGAAAATTCAAGAAAAGTTACGTGACATTGATTGCTCTAATAAAACCAGGCCAACCTAAAGGGACCAAGAAGAAGTAGAATAGTGATGTGCGTGACATAGCCAAACTAGGACCCGTTTTGAGAAAGCCTTGGAAAAACTATTATCTGTTATATGTACTTGAAAAGTTTTAAGAATTCTTTCATTTTCTAAAGAAATGATTTTCAAATTAGTTCTAAAGAGGATAAAAAATTGTGAATGCCGAAGAAATCTGTTTTTTAAAATTATGTTTGAATGGTTTAAAAAATTTAACATAAAACTAAAAAAAGTTTTAATAAAATTTGAGTAGAATTTGAATTTCAAAAATCAATCAAAACATGTTTTCTAAAAATAATAAAAACATATGTTATCCAAACATGTCCTAAGAAGTCAGGACACCAATATTTCCAACAACCAAACCTTTCAAGTAAATCAAGAGTTGGGAATTGAAACGAGGAAACAATGTTTAATGGAAAACACTTCACATTCCCCTACTCCCCCCCCCCCCCCCCCCCCAAAAAAAAAGAAAAAAATTGAAAACTTTTTTTTTTTTTTTTTGAAAAGTATAAGCAATTAATGTCCATGACAATGATTAATTCCAGAATCATTTATGGGATGAGAAACATTTGTATGGCCAGAAATTTCGTCGAAATTGGATTATCCTAAATTCCTAATCTCCACCACTCCTTCCTTCAAAGTCTGGTGTAGTAGGTACTTACTTTTATCTCATCACTTCAAGTCAAGTCGTCTCCGTTTTATCAAGGAATCTTTGATCAGAAGCAACGAACATTCACATCATGATTAAGATGCTGATGTTGCTGTTTGGTCCTTATTATCGATCATATAATATAATGAATTTATGATACACCCTTTATATGCA
The DNA here is from genome assembly GCF_958979055.1 of Alnus glutinosa. Lineage (NCBI taxonomy): Eukaryota > Viridiplantae > Streptophyta > Magnoliopsida > Fagales > Betulaceae > Alnus > Alnus glutinosa. Next base: position 13,969,601 of record NC_084886.1, read on the forward strand.
TGCTTATCCATCGGATAGCATAAAAAGAATACTAAAAAGTAAAAAGAATATTTTTGGTCACATATATAAAAATCTAAATACATACATTAGTATTTGTAAACCTCACATATATAAAATAAAACCAATTATATGAGATATTTAATTAAAACGGAAACAAAATTACTATTCAAAACTGTTGTAATCATCTTATAAATTCTCGTCTTTCTTGTTGGACAACTTGCTACTCTGGAGATCGACCCTTGTGTTTGTCGACATCCTCTTGTGATCATCTTCTCCACGCTTCCTCCCCTTATTACTTTCAAGTGCCTTGATGCAATTAATGTCCATGACAATCCGTATTTCTCGGTATTTGGTGGGTCAAAAAAATATCAAGGGAGAAGTACTGAACAGTCACGTTATGATCATCTATATGGTGACATGAATTTCTCCAAGAGAAGAAAATTCAAGATAAGTTGGGTGACATTGATTGCTCTAATAAAACATGGCCAACCTAATTCCTAAAGGACCAATAAAACATAGCCAAACTAGGGCCTGTTTTGAGAAAGTCTTCTAAAAACTATTTTCTGTTATATCTACTTGAAAGGTTTTAAGAATTCTTTCATTTTCTAAAGAAATAATTTTCAAATGAAAGCCCCTTCTGTCAGGTCTTGGCAGAAAACATGGGTTTTTTGCCCACCAATAATCAGTCGACACATCAGCTTAGCACACCAAAGCACCATAGTTTGAAAACACCCAATCACACCCGCTGAAACCCATCTCCGTTCTCCATCACCGCCTACCCAACCCAACCCGCCACCACTGCCACCACAATCAGAGTCGCCACCAATGGGCTGACCGTCGGAGTCGGAGTCAGAGTCGACTTGGGCCGACGGAGTCGGAGTCGGAGTCGACCCGAACAGAAGGGTTGGCCCGAAGGCCACCCCAGGTTCGGGCCAACCCCAGACCCCGGGGGTGGCCGCGCAGAGCCTGGGATGGCCATTGGGCCACCCCTAGATGGATCTACGGTTGGCCAGAAGGCCACCCCCAGACCCCGGGGATGGCCGCGCAGCCGCCCCATGGACCGGGGGTAGCCGCGCGGCCACCCCCGGCCAACTTTGGGTCCAAGAAGAGCGGACGGGACTACCCACTTGGTTCGGCTCCGTCGCGTTGTCCGTGCAGTTGTCGATCTCGGGTGTCCGGCGTGGCCGTGGAGTTGCCGATCTCAGTGTCCGGCGTGGCCGCGTGGGGCAGTGGCTGGGAGGAATTTTGATTTTTGTTTAGAGTGAAAGGAGGGATGATCTGGTGTTTTGCCAACATTTACCTTTTTTGTGTTTTTTTTTGTTCCATGCTGATATGTCAACCTCTTATTGGTGGGCAGAAAGGCATTGGTTTTTGCCACCACTGAATAGAAGTTATTCTCTTTTCAAATTAGTTCTAATGACGATAACAATTAGGAGTTGGTTTGGAGGTGCGGATTTTTTGTTTTATATTTTACTATTCTTTATTATATTTAAAATTACGGATATTGAATAAATTTATTTTTTAAAATTATGTTTGAATAGTTTAAAAAATCTGAAACAAAATTAAAAAATAAAATCAGATAAAATTTTAGTAGGATTTAAATTTCAAAAATCAACCAAACATGTTTTTCAAACATAATAAAATATAATAAAAAAACGTAAGTTATCCAAACACGCCCTAGGCTCGGAGGTCAGGTCGCCAATATTTCCAATAACCAAACCTTCCAAGTAAATCACAAGTTGTGAATTCAAAGGGGAAAACAATGTTTAATGGAAAACACTTCTCATTCCCCCACCCCCCAAATAAATAAATTGAAAAAAAAAAAAATTGAAAACCTAATTTTTTTTTTTTTTAGAAAAGTATTTTAAGCAATTAATGTCCATGACAATGATTAATTCCAGAATCATTTATGGATGACAAACATATGTATGGCCAGAAATTTCGTCGAAATTGGATTATCCTAAATTCTTAGTCTCCACCACTCCTTCCTTGAAAGTCTGGAATAGTGGGTACTTGTTTTTATCTCATCACTTCAAGTCAAGTCGTCTCCGTTTTACGATTTATCAAGAAATCTTTGATCAGAAGTAATGAACATTCACGTCAAGATTAAGATGCTGATGTTGCTGTTTGGTCCTTATTATCATATAATATTATGATACACCCTATGCATGCATGCTTATCGATCGGATAGCATAAAAAGAATCTTAAAAAGATTTTTTTTTTTCACTGTTAGAATATATTATTGTCTTTCCTATTATGATTTATTTTTTACCTTAATTAGTCTTCTTTCCTACCTTAAATACTCTAGGATTTTTTGGTCTCTACTCATAGCCTCTATATATATAAAGGTCTCTTGTAATATGTTATGCATATACTACTTAATACAATATATTCTTTAATATATTTCCGTTCTTTACCTCTTTCACATATATTCTCTATTTCATATATTTATTTTAATATGGTATCAAAATATATTTTCTATTTCATATATTTATTTTAATTGCTTATAATACTTTTCTAAAAAAAATTAGGTTGGCCCCTCATGAGATTAACGGATATTCTCCGTTCTCCGGCCGTTTCCTTCAGCCTTTTGCCACAATATAGTTTGGCCCTTCAAAGGATTGACAGCTAGTTTTTGTTCTCCAACTATCATTGTCAGTTGTAACTTAATTGGCCCCTCAAGGGATTAATGGCCAGTCTCCGTTCTTCGGCCGTCACTTTCAGTCTTTCTCGCCGGCACTATTTTGATCCAATCATCGGCTTCGGCTGCATTTAAATCCGACTTCTAATTTCAAACTTAAGATTTCAGAATCTTCCACTTTGAGTTTGAGCGAGGATGTTAGAATATATTATTGTCTTTCCTATTATGATTTATTTCCTATCGTAATTAGTTCTTTTTCCTATCTTAAATACTCTAGGGCTTCTTGGTCTCTACTCATAGCCTCTCTATATATAAAGGTCTCTTGTAATATGTTATGCGTATACTACTCAATACAATGTAGTCCTTAATATATTTTCGCTCTCTCTTCCTCTCTCTTTCTTTCGCAGATATTTTTTATTTCATATATTTATTTTAGCAGTCACATATATAAAAATCTAAATACATACATTAATATTTGTAAACTTCACATATATAAAATAAAACCAATTATATGAGATATTTAATTAAAACGGCAACAAAATTACTATTCAAAACTGTTGTAATCATCTTAATTCTCGTCTTTCTTAGACAACCTGCTACTCTGGAGATGGACCTAATTAAGTGTTTGTCCACATCCTATTGTGATCGCCTCCTCCACGCTTCCTTCCCTTATTGCTTTCAAGTGCTTTGATTTTCTAAAGAAATGAAACAAAATATGAAATTTAAAAAATTATTAGTATTATTATTAGTATAAACAAGTTCATGAACAGACCAAAATACGGTGGTTTAGGGTCACCACCAAACCACCTCAGATTATCACTAAGCCATTTTTGACCACCGTTGTACTACTGTCTTGCTACCACGAACCACTACTGAGACATCTAAACCATTCTCAGATCACCGCCAAGCAATTATTTTATATTTATATTTTTATGTTCCAAATAAAAATGGATGGAAAAGCTTTCCTCCCACTCCCCTAAAAAAAAAATAATAACAATTAATTAATTAAAAAATCAAAACCTAAAACAGTAATAGAAAAGTATAAGCAATTAATGTCCATGACAAGGACTAATTCAAGAATCATTTACATGTAGAGAATAAAAAGCATATTGCATGTGGTTAATTTTGGTCACATATAAACAGTACTACTCCTCTCAATTTTACAGCTAGAGTTTAGTCATAATGGAATGGACCAACATTATGCAACTAAGATGATACGATTGAATGTCAAAATTTCATCTCACAATAGTGTCTCATATGGTTCTGATTCTTGATTAAAAATTGATATGAAAGTGATAAAGAAAAAATTCATAAAAAACAATCAGGGGTGACGATTTTCTCTCGTTTAGAAGCTTTAGCCTGTAACCACCTAAGCTCCATTCATTTAGTCATTAGCATAATTGTTAAATTAGGGACAATTCAATATAAATTGAGGTTTAATTATGAGTAGTGCTAAAAGGAAGACTTATGTTTTCCTTGGGTTATTCCAAAACTAATGTGACTTTTAAAATTATCATGGATCAAAATTTAATAGTGATTTATCATATATCTAATGGTAATTTTAAAAGCCGCATTAATTTTAAAATGACTCAAGCTAGGAAGACTTTTTTTTTTTGAAGGGAGAAGCTAGGAAGACTTGAGTCTTCCTTTTTAGCTTTGTAAGAAAATTTTCATCATAGGGGACAATTTTATCTCGTGTAGAAGCTTTAGCTTGTAACCACCTAAACGTCACTCTAAATTAGTCATTAGCATAAGAGTAATGTTTATTGCATAACTTTTACACAACTTTAGCAACTTTTTTTTAAGATCAATCATTGAATATTTAGGACTCACGTGTAGAAAAACAAATCAAATGGTTGATCATAAAAAATAATAAAAAAAGGTAGTGAGAGTTATGCAGAAGTTGTGCAAAAGTTGTGCAAAAAACACTATTTTTAGCATAATTGTTAAATTAGGGACAGTTCAATGTAAATTGAGGTCGATCTAAAGCGAAAAAAAGTTAAAATAAGGTTTTTTTAATTATAATATATTATATAATAAAATTTTATATTAAATATACAATATTTTGAAAATTATTTAAAACCCATTTTTTCTAGTGTTTTTTTTTTAAAGATGTTTGCTAACCAAATTTTTGTATTCAAGCTTTATTCAACATATTATTCTCAAAAGTTAATATAATTAATTCATTTAGGTTCATTTGTTTCGATGTAAATTTTTTTTTTTCTGTAAAAGGTTTTCCCTATTTTTCAATGTATAGTAAGACTAAAAATCTTGATCAAATTGAAAACTTTTTTAATTGACATGAAAAACTTTCTTTGAGCTGCGTAAAATAGGGTTTTTTTTTTTTTTTTTTAAATATTCATAAACAATTTTTCGAGTCTTAACCCACACTATTCGACCTCTCTCTCTATCTCAATTCATTAATCGTCGTCTTTGTCAATAGTCGCCAAACACCGCAGTCAAAAATTGTCAAAAGTCGTTGCCCGCCTCCAGCTGCCGTCGTTGTCACTAATTTTCCGTACGAGCCAAACACCAAAAAACATTTTTAGTTAAAATCATTTTTTTGTTAAAAATCATCTTTCAAGAAAATAATTTAAACTGAAAACATATTTTGTCAAAATAAACTCCTCTTTAGTAATGACTATGACAAAGTCGATTGTAAATAGGGTTTTGTTAATTTTAGTTTCAAAAAACTTCTTTTTATATAGGATTAAATACGTTCGACCCCCATTGTGGTTTAATGACTTTATTTTTGACTCCTTGTAGTTCATTTAATATCGTAGATGGTATCTCGTTTATGACTAAAGACGGAGATGGTACTTCTGTCCAAAAATTGACAGAAGTCCATGTTAACACCTCTAAGAAACTGACACGTGTTCTATGCCTAATTAAAAATAAAAAAAAATAAAAATACTAAAAACTTTTTTAAAAAATAAAAGCTTTAAAGAATTGAAGAAAAAAGAGGGGTGGCCCATGGCCGATTTGGGGGTGGTCGAACCACCCCCATGGGTTGGAGATCCCATGTGTAGGGTTTAGTGGGAAACGAGCAGAGGGTTTTGGATGGATGGCTGTGGCTGTTTGATCGACACCTTCTAGCACTAGAGGATTTTATGGTTGGTAAAACGGGTTGCCACGTAGGGTTCGGGCCAACTCGGTTGACCTGATAACCCGTTTAGACCAACCCAAACTTGACCAGTCACGATTAGCTAAACAAGTTAGGCGGGTCAACCCGTTTAGCTAAACAGGTCATAAACGGGTTGGCAGGTCATAAACGGGCTGTTAGGTCAACCCGCTGTTTGACCCGTTTATAAATGTGTCATGAACGGGTCAACCCGTTTATGACTCGAACTTGTTTAGCATAAACCCAAACTCTATAACTTTGTGTTATATTCATGTCAGATTCGTAAGTCGTGTCAAAAATTGTCAACCCTAGAGGAATTTGACGGCAATACAGTACCAACACAAATTGCCCTCACTCGAGCGGCTTTTTGGCTTCAGGTTGACGACATGCCACTGGGATGCATAAGCAAGGTGGTAGGCTACATTATCGGAGCATCTTTGGGGAAGGTAGAAGCGGAGGAAGTGAAGGAAGTTGGAATCAGGTAGGGTTAATTTTTTGAAAATTATGGTGGAAATTGACCTGACCATACCGCTCTATGTTAACAAGGATATATATATATATGATAATTGCATCACTGGTTCCTGGGTTGGCCTAAATTACGAATCACTCCCTAAACCTGTTTTCCGTCCACCAAGTTAACAGAATCCGTTAGTTTGCCACGTCATATAAATAGTGAGACAACCTTTAAATATTATTTATATTGTAATTTACTAACAGATTTTATTTACTTGGTGGACGAAAAACAGGTTCAGGGTGTGAATTGTAATTAAAGTACCACATAGAGTGATTCGTAATTTAGGCCAACCCTAAGAACCAGTGGTGCAATTATCCCTATATATAGTGAATCATAATGGAGGCTGGGGTGTTAAAATCTAAAGGATTCACATCACCTCAAAGATTCATGTTTCTAGAAAAGCTTTGCAATGCTTTCTATATCTTTGATGTCATGCTATCACCATAGAGTAACAAGAGAATTTTACTGTTACTGCATGTTAGTATTATTGGCCTCATTCTGTGTTTGGACAAAAATACTTGTATGTAAAGATGTTGTAAACAGGGATTCCACTTATCAGAGCTCCTTCAGAAGACTTTGCACTACGAAAAAGATTGAAGAAATTCAAGTTCCCTGTCAACCGTCCGGACGATCGAGCCATCCCGTTCGGACGTCCATCTGTCCACTGTTCCATCCGTCCAGACGACATGCCATACTGTCCGAACGCCAGATAGACCAGTATCATCCGTTCGGACGACGTGTTCTTTCCGTCCGGACCCTCTACTGAGTCGAGAAGTTTCTATCCAGCTTGCATATGTCCGGACGTCTCAGCAGCCCATCCGAACGACCCTTGGTACTCGACCAGTCTTAAATTCTTTCCAAGTTCAGAATAAGGAAAGATCGTTCAACCGTCCGGACGATGTGGTATCCCGTCCAGACGCGCATCTCCATAAGGCAAGAATCGCAATTCAAATATCACGGTCCGGACGACAGTCAGCCTTGGTCCGGACGCGCGTGCAACTAATATGGAAATTGCCGATTCAACTTCAACTGTCCGGACAACTACCTCTTATGGTCTGGACGCGCGCATAGCAGATATAAAAATTGCATGTTGAAGTTCAGCCGTCCGGACGTTCATCCCCCATGGTCCGGACGCGTGAAGCCTTATATGGAAATTACTTTCCGCGGACGTGCGACCGTCCGGGCGTCAGTGTCTCACCGTCCAGACGCGGCTCTTAAACAGGAAAGATTTTCAGCGAAATTTTTGGAAAATCCTGTCGCACAGTTGTTTGTCCGGACGACGTCCGTACATATCACTGCAATCGCCCATTCTGCACCTCAGCCTATAAATAGAGGCCCCTGGGCATTGAGAATTGCAAGAATTCTGTATTGAATTCCACAACTGCTCAGAGACGTAATTTTTCCTCTGAAGCCATTTCAAGTGTGTTGTTGCTGCGCTGCATCTGAAGTCTATCTTAGAGGTCGGCTCTAAGATAAATGATTCCATTGAAGACCCCTTCAGGTAGGAGACCTGGTTGGGAAGCATTCGTGTTGGGTTACACGTCAGAGAGTAAGGTATGACCACTGCATCGGGTATATGTGAGTGTTACTATCTTGTATCTAGCTTTGTCTTCTGAATAGTGGAATTCCTAGGTTTGGCTGCCCCGGAGTGGTTTTTCTCTTGATTGAATTTCCACTTTGTCAACAAAAATCTTTGTGTCATTTACTTTCTGCATTATTATTTTTGTTGACACTATTGCACACACTTGCCGTTTATTTTAGAAGTCAATTCAATTTTCAATTGGTATCAGAGCAGGCACACTCCGTTGTAAGGATTTATTTCCTGAGTGTGATCCTCATCTCTTTGTGACTTCTATTTTTTTGATTACAGCTTTTATCATGGATTTCTCTCAGTCATCTGAAGAAAATTATGATATTGAGCTCTCTAAAGTTTTTGCAAAAATTCGATAAACTTATTTCTCCAAAAGAGCTCAAAAAGGTGAAGCAAGAAAAAAAAATCTTTGATTGTTCAGTTGTCTGATTCACATGCTTTGATTGACTCTTTGAGATATGAGAATACCATGTTATTTAACGTTATTGATACACTTGAGAATAAATTAAAAGAATCTGAGGATCTCTTGAAAAAATTCTCAAGTGATAATTTGAAAAGCATGCTTTGTATTCATTCAGATATTTCTAACAAGCGTGCTTCAATTGTTGATGATATGAGTACTTCTACTTCACATGCTTCTGATTCTGAAATAGATTTTATTGATATTAAGCCTATGATAATAGATACAGCTTGTTTAGAAAATTCTTGCTTAACTAATCATGTGATGCCAAAATTTAAAGATACAGGTACACAAGCTCATGGTAAGTTTGTCCCTACTTGTCATAATTGTGGGAAGATTGGTCATATTAGGCTAAATTGTTATTTGTTGAAATCTCATAGGCCTTGGATTAAACCAGATGCTCTGAGAAAAAGTGAAGTTGAAGATTCTTCCTCAGCAAAATATGTCCCTCCGCATAGGAGACATATAAAAGGTAAGGGCAATGTTATTTATAAGAATGCTAACTATAATTTTGTAGAGAATGTCAAGAAGCATTCAAACAAAAGAAGCTTGCCCACCTGTCATCACTACGGCATCACCAGTCACATCCGATCCAAATGTCCACAGCTCCAGAAGTTGAAGGCTCAGAGGAAGCTACCAACAAGAGCTACATCAGGCACTCTACCTCCTACAGCACTTCAGGCTTCACGACATCAGCAGCATTTTGTTCCTGCCTATCAGAGTAGCAAATCAAAGAAGAACAAACCAAGGCGTTACAAGAGGAAGCCGCAGAAGCCCACTAGCAACCATGGCTATGAAGGGTTACTGAGCCTGATGCAAGATATGCTAAGGAGTATGGCCAATATGGACATGACCCTCAAACCATCTCCACGAGTTAAGCAAGTATGGGTCAAGAAGGATGAGACCATTCACCCCATAAGGGGGAATGAACGCACCTAGTAGGAGAAGGTGTTCATGCCTAGGATTCAGTTCCTAATCCTCAGGCATCAGGTTTGATTGCTTGCACTTTACTTGTTATATTTGTGTGCTTACTATGCAATCTAGGAACCAGTTTGTTGTGCCCCTTATTCTCTTGAGAGAGCATTGCAGGTACTTGTTGGGGAAGACAGAAAAAGCAGGTCAAGCGACTGTTTTTCTGTATTGGCATCATCAGGTTTGATCTTGCCTTGCATATGATGTCATTTCCATATTGCATTTTTTTTTTTTAATTTAAAAAAAAAAATTGGGGAGAAGATGCGGAATTTCATTTTCCACTTGATAGCTTTTCAGATATTGCATGTGTTTTTGCCTGATATCTCAGTTCATTATCCATTGATTAAATATGCTTATATATGATTGAGAGTTTATGCATGATATCTGCTAAGTTTTCCTGTTGCATCTTAATGACAGATAGTTACTTTCCTCATGCGATGAAAATGTGCACTATCTAAGACTCCCCTAAGGTACATCTTTTCCTTCTCTGACTTTTTGCTTCTAGAAATTCTAGATAAGAGAAGAGGTTTTTGATAAGATGGTCAAATTGACCAAATGCTAGTTGAACGTAGAACCTAAAAATTCTGGCATGCCCTCTAGATTGTAGCACCATAAGAATCAAGCAGTACAACATATGAATTTTGTGCTTTAAATTCTATAATCACTGCTTATGTGCTGAATTTGCAATATGCCTTCCCTATATGTGCAAGTAAAATTTACCTTGTCTTTCATGGTACAAGTAAAACAATTAGGTGCTGCATCTTAGGGGGAGTGTATCAGATGAAGGTGTAAGATAAGGTTTGACTTTTGGCTGATCTTTCATTGATTTTCTCTCTTGTTTGAAAAATCTAGTTGCTTTTTGTCATATCAGTGAATTTCATACCTTATTGAGAAAGTCTTCACACACACACACGCATTGCATGAGTTGAGTAATCTATTTAAAATTTCTATCTGGGGGGAAATTTATGCTTATTGAATACTTAACTCTCATTTACGTCTTTGCATATTTTTGCAATGTTATTTGACTGCTTTATCAGTTGATTATACATGCGTGTTCTGAAGCTAACTTTTGAAAAAAAAAATATTTTTTTGCATATTTTCCTCAAGCTTCAGATTTTCAAGTGTGAAGTGTTTGGATGGACCTATTCTTACGTCCAGACGAGCGCAGTCTTAAGACTTGCTTCTCTTTCTCTGTCATACACACATTTTTGCATTTTTTGTTTTATCATGGCATGTTGTGTGTTTTTTTTTTTATCGTGGATTTCTCTCGAGATTTTGGTATTCTTTGCATAATTGTTCTCATTCCATGATCTTCATTGTGTCTTCTGTTATTCTTTTAAGTCTTTGTGCTTTTAGAATATTGGAATATTTGTTGATTGGGATATTTTTTTTGCATGAAAATCATGTCTGTGTGTTGGGTTGATATTGGTATATCTGGGTCATTTGGATTGCAATCTTTGTTTATGTAATTCTTTGGCATCCATTGATAGCTGTCATAATACCACTTTCTTTTTGGGACTAACATGATCTAATGGTGTTTTTGGAGATATTTTTGATTGGTTTTGATTCAGGAATACGACATCCAGTGGCTCCTAGCACAGTGTTTGACAGATGCATCCTCTGGAAAAACTAACTGTTGCTGAAGTCGGATGTTCAATTTCCAAAGGTCTTGGGATTTGAGATGAGCTTTTTCCCCAGCTCATGCAGAGCCTTCCGTAGCATTCCCTCAGATCTGCATCAGTCAGAGGTTCAATGGTGAATCTCCTCAGTTATCTTGCAGACCAGTTGCTTAGAGGATGTCAATCTACGGATAACCTGGTTCAGGCTTTGCAAAATCAAGAGATTGAAGATCTTTCAGTCCATGGTTCCCGGCTTCCCGAGCTAGAAGCCAAAGTAGTACAAATCCAGCCTTTTATATGGATTTCTCTCCGTTACTTGATTTCAGTGGATTAGTAGGATTTGATACTTAGAGGATTTCTGTTCCTCTCTTTTGGGCCACCTGTAGACTTTTCTATATTTTCCTATTGTTTTGGATTTTAGAACGTTTTTGTTTGTGGATTTTATTACTCTTTTTACCCTTGTCCTTCTGAGACATTTAGGGGAGTAATTGTTGTGTGATTTTCCTCATTACTCTGTTTTACCCTTTGTCCCTTTGTGAAAAAAAGGGGGAGTAATATTTGATTTGGACCGACACTGTATTTTTAACTGGTCAAGTGATTTTTGTCCCAGAATGGCCAAAGGGGGAGTTTGTTAGTATTATTGGCCTCATTCTGTGTTTGGACAAAAACACTTGTATGTAAAGATGCTGTAAACAGGGATTCCACTTATCACAGCTCCTTCAGAAGACTCTGCACTGCGAAAAAGATTGAAGAAATTCAAGTTCCCTGTCAGCCATCCGGACGATCGAGCCATCCTGTCCGGACATCCATTTGTCCACTGTTCCATCCGTCCGGACGACGTGCCATACCGTCTGGACGCCAGACAGACCAGTATCATCCGTCTGGATGACGTGTTCTTTCCGTCCAGACCCTCTACTGAGTCGAGAAGTTTCTATCCAGCTTGCATCCGTCCGGATGTCTCAATAGCCCGTCCGGACGACCCTCGGTACTCAACCAGTCTCAGATTCTTTCCAAGTTCAGAATAAGGAAAGATCGTTCAACCGTCCGGACAATGTGGTATCCCATCCGGACGCGCATCTCCATAAGGCAAGAATCGCAATTCAAATATCACGGTCCGGACGACAGTCAGCCTTGGTCCGGACCGTGATATTTGAATTGGATGGCCTTTCAAGAAAAAGGACACGAGTGACATTTTTAAAAAAGAAAAAGATAAAATAGCTCTAGTGAAGAACGATAGGGGAATTGTTTTCACACCATTCTTGAGCTTTTCCTTATTTTTTCATTTAAAGCTTTTTATAGAAAAACGCTTATCTACTAAGATCTAACCGTCCAAACTCAAATCCGACTTCGGAAACGTGATCTACGCGTAAAGACATACGTTTTTACCGATCTTTTTGAGGTAAAACACTAAACTCATATTCTTGAGATTTTGAGTTAAATCTTGAAATGTGAGTTTAATCTAGTCTTTTCTTTAGGTAAGAGGTTACTTGGAACTTACCCAAATCATAGGTTTTGGCTTGGTGAATTTTTGGTGAGTTCCTCAAACCCTAACTTTTGTGTATTTAATTTTAGTGGTATTTTTATGTGATTAACCTTTAGTAAATGCTATGGGTTAATAATATTGTGTTTGGGGTAGTGATTTATAAATTATGGGTTAAGATTGGAAACCCTAATTTGATAGGTCAAATTAATTTAGAGGTTTTAAGTAATTAAAACCTAGATTGTTAATTTGTGGATTAATTATGGTTATAGTGGTGATTAATCCAAAATTAACTATGGGTTTTGTAAAAAATAAATATTTATAGGTTAGGTTCTAATGTTAATAAAAATAAATAAATATGGGTATTTAGTTTAAATAGTATTTGTAGGTTAACCCTAAGATTTTCTTATAGGTTAATGTTATTTTAAATACTGTAGTGTTTTATGTAAAAGTTTAATGAATATAATTTGAGGGTTAATATTATGGAGAAAATGTTAGTGAGAAATAATTTAGAAATTCGTGAATATAATTTTAGGGCTAATATTATTATAAGTGTTAATGAAAATAATTTATGGGTCAGTGAAATTAATTGCGGGTTAGTAATTAAAAGTATGAATAAATAGTTAAATAGTGATTTTAATATTTAACCACTAGTAAATACTTTGGGTTAGTATTGATTAAGTTTTAGTTAGTGTTTAAGATATATGGGTAGACGTTTGGAACCATTAAAAATATTATGAGTTTTTCAACGGTTTAGCCTTGAGCAATTCAAGTGCTAAGTACGGTGTTAATTATTTAAAGTGCTAAATAGTGCAATGTGTTATTCCACAGTGATACATTGCAAGGTGGTGTCTAGGAGACTTAGTGATTAAATCCGCACAGCCAAGATGAGTATTCTACTCATTGAGAAACTACTATTTTTATATATTATAGAATTGCAAAATATATGTGTTTTATAAATCTCAACCGACTGTATTTTGACAATATGTTTTGGATGTTTTAAGTAGTTTTAATTATGTTGAAGTATCAATGATGTTTATAAGAAATGATGTGCGATTGAAAGTGTGATTTAAACTGGTTTGAAGGATATGATTGTGAGATGTTGTTGGAATTTAAATTACGGAAATATTGATTGAAGAATTGATATGTTAAATTGTTCATGGATTTATATTGAAAGCATGTGTTAAAGGCATAATTCAAGAAATGAAATGTATTGTTTTAAGGCATGAGGCATAAGCATATGAACGCTAAATGTGCATCGAAGTGAGGTTTATAGCCCACGGAAAACTATACTTGGGTTAAATCCCACGAGGCTTGGATTAATTTCCGTGAGGTGCTTGGGTTGATTCTAATGAGGCTTGGATTAATTTCTATGAGGAACTTGGGTTAATCCCCAAGAGGCATGGATTAATTTTCACGAGGAAACTTGCATGAGCATGTATAACATTATTTATATGAGTGTGATGTTTTTATACTATGAGTAGTTTTGCTAAACGTATTAGTATGCATAAGAGTCTCAATGGAAAAGAACTTATGTATATTTCTATCAGATGGTTGCATGATTTAAATGCCATTGTTTTCTATAACGAAACTTCTACGTATAATCTTAGCTGCCAAGTATGTTTAAATGTTTTCTAATAGTCAACGTTTGCTGAATCAGTTATGGGGGGTTTTCAAATAAAATGTTATAAAATTGGTAGCTGTTATAGTGTACGCATGACTAAAAAAGGAAAAGTTGGTTCTTCGCGAAAACTCAGTGAATAGTATACCTCTGAGGCCTTAATGTATTTGTTTATGTTAAGACGATGGGCTCATAATTCCACATGTGCGGATGTGGCAACCCTCGCAACCGTGCAAACATTGATACTTTGGTTGCAGGTTCTGCGGATATAGATATTGACTCGTCCACCTAGCGTATGTGATGCTATAATTGAAGCACATCGTGACAGTCATAAGTCACAGACCATGGATAGTTTGTATTTTGGGTATTTTATTTATGGCTCGTGTCCTACGTGGCACATGTATTTGTTGAGCCTGTATTTTGGTATGTAATTAGTGTAATGTGTTTTATAAGCCTTAAATAGATAGACTTGTAAATGGCTCTTGTTGTAATTAATTGTCATGTATTAGATGTATTTTCGCTTTTGATATGTGTTTCGCTACACATTGATTATTATATTCTGCTGTTAGATGTAACTCTGATTATCAGGTGTATGCTATGGGGTATGTGCCATATGTTGACTGAGCGACATGTAGTCGTGCTACTGTGAAGATCCGTTTGTATGTTTTCAAAAAAAAAAAAAAAAAAAAGGGTTGTCGCAATGCTCCCATGTCTACTGGACAACCAAATCTCTCGCAAAAACAATTAAAAAAACCGGATCTGGAGAGAAAATCAAAAGGAAAGATCGAAAAAAAAAAACTAATAAAACATTACGGTGGATGGGCTTCTGCTGGGGCTCCTCGTGGTAGTACGATGGTTGGATCGTTGGATTCGTCAAAGCCAAACCAGAGATGGAGAACGTATGGTACCTTTTGGCTGGAGATCTAGAGATGGAGCTGGACGTACCAGTGGGTGGCGGTGGTAGCTAGTGGTCGATGGTGGCGGCCTTGTGAGTGGCGATCAGTGGGGGTGTAAGGAGATGGAGAGAGGAAGGGGCGAAAGAATTGAAGGAAGAAAAAGGTTGAACTGTTCATTCTAAACGTTGGATTTATTTATTTTTTTTAATGAGGGATGATGTGGCGTGGTGCCACGTCAACTGGGGATGGACCTTCGATGGATGATTGTTCGCCGGATAGAAATACTCATTTTTTGGTCATAATCATCATGCTCCGGGCTTTGTACAATTGGGTAAAACCAGGCTTGTTCACGTCTTATTGGGCTTCAGTTTCGGCTCAATACCTTTACAATTTCTTTCATGTCCTTTTTCTTTCAATTTCACGTCTTATTGTTGCTTGTATAAAGGGTTAAATAGGTTTTTGCCCTCTGAGTTTTAAAAACTTTTTTTTTTTTTTTTTTTTTTTTTTTTTTTTTTTTTTTTTGTGTTTCTGGTAGTTCATTTCGTATCGTAGATGGTACTTTCTTTATGGCTAAAGACGGAGATGGTACTTCCGTCCAAAAATTGACAAAAGTCCATGTCAACACCTCTAAGAAGCTAACACGTATTCTATGCCTATTTTTTTTATTTTTTATTTTTTAAAAAAAACTTAAGAGAAAATAAAAGCTTTAATGTTTTTTTTAAAAAAAATTTGAAAAAGCCACCCCCATGTCCTGTTTGTGGGTGGTCGAACTACCCCAAAATCACGCCCTTGCCTAGATCTTTCCTTTTTTTTCTTCCCAATCTTGCCCCCTTTTTTAGCTACCCGCAAACAACCATCCCCTTAACTTCTCCTCAAAAATAGCAATTGGTCCTCCAGAGATTTTCAAATCAGATATGGTTTTGGAAGTTTCCATAATCGTTTATATCAATCCCGGTTCAGTTTGCTTTTGCACCCCCCTTCAATTGCTTCGTCGCAGCTCCGCTGGGAGGCCCTTCTGGAGTTGTTGTCCGTAGTGGTTTGCCACCAGAGAATCCCTCAACCGGTCACGATGATGAGTCTACCCTCAGTCACACCCCATTTGGCTTCTTGTTCACTACTTCCATGGCCTCTATCGGACATCCATTCAACCCATTTTTGAGATGCCACATATAAAGCAAAATCTAGGTAGCTTCTTGTACTTGAAGGAGACCCAGTGCGTCTTCCCTCAAAATTTGAGGGCTCTCCTTCTCTCCAGCGGCTTGGTCAAGTCAATTTTCACCATAATTCTCAAAAATTTCCCCTACCCAATCCCGTCTTCCTTCACTCCCATCACTTCTACTTTCCCTAAAGATGCTCCGATATTGTAGCCTACCTCATTGCTTATGCATTCTAATGGCATGTTGTCAACCTGGAGCCAAAAAGCCGCCCGAGTGAAGGCCATTTATGTTGGTACTGTATTATCGTCAAATTCCTCTAGTGCTAGAAGGTTCGGTCAAATAGCAACGGCCGTCCATCCAAAACCCTCTGTTCGTTTCCCATTAAACCCCATTCATGGGATTTACAGCTCAAGGGGGTGGTTCGGCCACCTCCAAACCGGCCATGAGCCACCCATCCTTTTTTTTTTCCCAATTTTTTAAATCTTTTATATATATATATATATATATTTTAAAGTTTTTAATATATATATATATTTTTTTAATTTTTAATTAAGCATAAGACATGTGTTAGCTTCTTTAGAGGTGTTGACGTGGACTTCCGTCAATTTTTGGACGAAAGTACCATCTCCGTCTTTAGCCATAAAAGAGGTACCATCTACGATACGAAATGAACCACAGTGGGTAAAAAATAAAGTTGTTAAACCAAAGGGGGTCAAACGTATTTAACCTTATATAAAAAGAAGTTTTTTGAAATTAAAATTAACAAAATCCTATTTACAATCGACTTTGTCACAAGAATGACTAAAACGGAGTTTATTTTGACGTAAAATGTTTTCAGTTTAAATTATTTTATTGAAAGATGATTTAAAAAAAAATGATTTTAATTGAAAATGTTTTTTGGTGTTTGACTCATATGGAAAATCAGTGACAAATATGGCAGTTGGAGGTAGGCAACGACTTCTGACGATCTTCGACTGCGGTGTTTGGCGACTATTGGCAAAGACGGGGATTAATGTGAGAGAGAGAGAGAGAGAGAGAGAGAGAGAGAGAGAGGTCGAATGCTGTGGGTTAAGACTCGAAAAGTTGTATACAATTTTTTTTTTTTTTTTTAAAAAAAAAAATCATTTTAAGCAGCTTAAAGAAGGTTTTTCTGGTCAACTGAAAATGTTTTACGGAATTTAAAAGTGAAAATTATTTTTTGAAACTAAAGAAGCTCTTTTGGTCAAATCAAAAATATTTTTAGTTTGACTAGTATTTTCGGTCTCACTAAAAACTAAAAAACATGAAAAATATTTTCCAGAAAATATTTTACGCCGAAACAAATAGAGCCTAGTTAATATTGTCATGGACATTAATTGCTTATACTTTTCTGATAACTGTTTTAGGTTTTGATCTTGATTTTGATTTTTTCCTTTTTGTTTAGGGGAGGGGGAGGTGGAAGCTAAGCTTTTCCATCAGAGATCTTGATCTAATTAAAACTTGATTTTTCCTTTCAATTCCCAGATCCTATAACTTACTTGCTGGATTGGGTTTTTGGAGTTGACGTCTTGATCTACAAATTAATTATCTCCTCACAACTAATTTTCTATCTCTTAATCATTTTGGTGTCTACTAAATCTCATTACTAATTATGTCTACATCATTGATTACCCTAGCTACGTACTAAGCTAGTCTAGAAAGGAAATCCCAGCAGAATTTTGTTGACTCGTCCAGTTAATCCCACAAAGCCTCAACATATATTCCTTGGTTTTCTGGCCTTTTCGATCTATTTGCATGCTTCTTTGCTTAATTAGCTGTTTTGAGTATTTTTATAAACCTTAATTTGTTTTTTCACATTCTCTTGCAGTTTTTCCCTTAAATTTTAGTTTTAGAAGGTGTTGCCCCACATATGGGGTCTCTTATAGATCGAAGAACTTAACTATATTTTTTTTTATTCACGAACTTGTTTATAATAACAAATAATTTTTTAAATTTCACGTTTTTTTTTTTCTTTTTCTTTAGAAAAATCAAGGCACTTGAAAGCAATAAGGGGAGGAAGCGTGGAGGAGATGATCACAAGAGGATGTACGTGGACAAACACAAGGGTTGATCTCCAGAGTAGCAAGTTGTCTAAGAAAGGCGAGAAGATGATTACAACAGTTTTGAATAGTAATTTTGTTGCCGTTTTAATTAAATATCTCATATTATTGGTTTTATTTTATATATGTGAGGTTTACAAATATTAATGCATGTATTTAGATTTTTATACATGTGACCAAAAATTTACTTTTTTACTTTTTAGTATTCTTTTTATGCTATCCGATGGATAAGCATGCATATAAAAGGGTGTATCATAATATTATATGATCGATAATAAGGACCAAACAGCAACATCAGCATCTTAACCATGACGTGAATGTTCATTGCTTCTTATCAAAGATTTCTTGATAAAACGGAGACGACTTGACTTGAAGTGATGAGATAAAAACAAGTACTATAGTCTATAACAGACTTTGATATTTTATAAGATAGCACAAAGGAAGGAGTGGTGGAGATTAGGAATTTAGGATAATCCAATTTCGACTAAATTTCTGGCCATACATATATTTGTCATCCCATTGTCATGGACATTAATTGCTTATACTTTTCTTTAAAATAAAAGGTTTTCAATTTTTTTTTTTTTTTTTTTTGGGGGGGGGGGGGGGGGGGGGGGGGGGGGGGGGGGGGGGTTGGGGGGAATGGAAGTGTTTTCCATTAAACATTGTTTCCCCTTTCAATTTCCAACTCCTTATTTACTTGGAAGGTTTAGTTGTTGGAAATATTGGTGTCCTGACCTCTTAGGGCATGTTTGGGTAACACATGTTTTTCTATTATATTTTATTATTTTTGGAAAACATGTTTGTGTTGTTTTTTGAAATTCAAATTTTACTCAAGTTTTATTCTAACTTTTTTTAATTTTGTCTCAGATTTTCTAAACCATTCAAACATAATTTTAAAATACAAATTTTTTCAGTATTCACAATTTTGAATATAGCAAAGAATTGTAAAATACAATACAAAAAAAATCGCACACCTAAACGTATCCCTAATTATTATCCTCTTTAGAACTAATTTGAAAATTATTTCTTTAGAAAATGAAAGAATTCTTAAAACTTTTCAAGTACATATAACAGAAAATAGTTTTTCGAATACTTTCTCAAAAGGGAAATGATAAAAAAACTTCAAGTGCACAACAACTACACTCTCCCAAGGCACATGAGATGGGTCCACACTCATGTGCCTTGGGGGAGTGTATTTGTTGTGCACCTGAACAATCACTCCCCTTCTCAAAACGGGTCCTAGTTTTTGGAAGACTTTCTTTAGGTTGGTTTGGTTTTATTAAAGCAATCAATGTCACGTAACTTTTCTTGAATTTTCTTCTCATGGAGAAAGCGATGTCACCACATAAATGATCATAACGCGACTGCTCAATACTTCTAATGAAAGATTCCCTTGATATTATAGAGATGACTTGACTTGAAGTGACATTTTCACGCACAACCCTTGCGATTCAGTTAGGGCTGGCAAAACGGGTACCTGACACAACCCGTTTACGACCCGCGACCAGTTTAAGCTAAACCCAAACACGACCCGTTTATGTTAATAGGTCGGGGCTCCAGACACGACCAATGAAACCCGTTTAGCATAATGGGTCGTATCTGGTCGACACAACCCGACACGACCCGTTTGAACATTCAAAGCTAAAACACCTTCACTGCCTTCAAACTCCCCTCTCTCCGTCTTTCTCGATGGGGAAGTTGAGCCTCATAACAGGTAGGGATTGGAGTGATCTTATTGTAAGACTCCATGTTCTCTTTATATTTTTTCAATAACTTCTCAACCACAAGGAATTATAAGCGAGAAACAAATTTATCAATCCTAATATATCAATTGGTGATCCTACTCTATTGAACATTACTATTCTTCTGAAAAAAAGAAGGAAAAGAACTAATTATGAAGTTCTGTAACTTCTGTTAATTCAGTCAAAATATGGAACATTACCCCTCAAAATAATGGAGCTGTAACCCGCTGTGCTACATTGTCTGCGTGGTAACCGGATACTCTCTCAGTCTCTCCTCCAATTTTAGCCTGGTGACTCAGGGAGGACGAGCTCCTCTAGCCCGAGCCTCCCATCGAAGATCTCGTTCACGACGACGGTTGCGGCCACGGTATTGGACTCGAGGCCACTCCTTAAGGGAAGGCCCTTGTGGAGAGAGAGGGAGAGACCGACCGATCGGATGCGAGCATCTTCATGACCTCGATGGCGGCGATCCCTACACAGTTCCAATTGGGGTTCTTGCTGAGCTTGCCGAAAGCGTCGCCAGAGATGGAGATCTGGCCTGGATGGACATTGGGGTCGATGGAGAGTGACACAAAGTCGCCGAGGTCGTCCACAGCACAACCCAGGAAATCGTAGCCCAGGAGACAGGGAGAGGAAGAAGAAAATGGAAGAAGAAGAAGAGGAGGGAGGGGGCGGCGTTCAAGGAAAAAGAAAAGAAGTTAGGCTTTTTTTTTTTTTTTTTTTTTTTTTTTATGTGTGTTTTCAACTTTTCATTGTTAGGCTGTAGCTAATAATAATAAATTAAAAATAAAAAAATTAAGATTTTTTTTTTAAAAAAAAAACATAATCGTGTCTAGCGGGTCACCCGCGGGTGACCCACGACACGACCCGCTAAGCCAAGATAAACGGGTCGACCCGTTTATGACCCAAACCCGCTAATTTCGTGTCGTGTTCGTGTCGAATTATCGGGTCCTGTCAAAATTGTCAGCCCTAGGTTCAGTACAACATATTATGAGTTTATCACCTTCTCTGCTTCCCTTCATGCGCTTTTTTATTTCGGTGTCCTTGTTTTGTCTTATATTTACTCGCTTTTTTTCTTCTGTGCAATCACTGTGCCATGATGATGAGAGCTTCGCCTTGTTGAAATTCAAGGAAAGCTTTACCATCAATTAGTCTGCATCTGATGATCCCTCCGCTTATCCGAAGGTTTTGTTGTGAAAGTCTGAAAGCGGCGATTGCTGCAGGTGGCGTGGTGTCAAGTGTAATGAGAACATACACGGGTCATCTGTTCAGTCTCAACCTTAGCAGTAGCTGTCTTTATGGCTCTATCAACTCCAATAACAGTCTCTTCCAGCTTGTTCACCTCCAGAGCCTTAGCCTTGCCGACAATCACTTTAGTTTTTCTCGTATCCCAACCGGTTTTGGATAGCTTTCGATGCTAACAGACCTCGATCTCTTTGCCTTCGCATTTTCTGGTCAGGTCACTTTAGAAATTTTAGAGCTCTCTAACTTGGTTTTCCTAAATCTCTCACTCAATCATGGATTGAAACTCCAAAAGCATGGCCTCAGAAGTATAGCTCAAAAGTTAACAAACTTGAAAGAACTAGATCTTAGTGAGGTTGACATATCGTCTACTTTACCCAATCCATCTACCCAATCTTTCGTCTCTTCATGTGGGATACAATACATATCTCACTGGAAGTTTGCCGGATTTTAACAGAAGCAGCCCCCTTGAATCATTGCAACTTCTTGGAACGAGTTTCACTGGTGAGATACCAGATTCAATTGGTAACCTCATGTCCTTAAAATATTTTTATGTTTCCAAATGCAATTTCTCCGGACCCATACCGTCTTCATTTGGTAACCTTACCCAACTAATTTGGCTAGAACTATCGCAGAATAGGTTACATGGTTCAATTCCACAGTCAATATCTAGGCTTGTGAATCTTAAAAATCTCAATCTATTTTCTAATCACTTGAGTGGCATGGTGGAATTTGACTTGTTTCTGAAATTCAAAAATCTCAAGTGGCTCCAACTATCTGGCAACAATATTACATTGCTTACGAAGCAAAGTACCAACACAACTCTTCCGACATTTGAAATTTTAACTCTAGGTTCATGTGACTTGGGCGAGTTTCTAGACTTTCTAAGGAACCAAGATGAGTTGGAAGTTTTGGACCTTTCTGAAAACAAAATTCACGGACAAATTCCAAAATGGATGTGGAATTTAAGTAAAGAAACTCTTTGGATTTTACAATTGGATTTCAACTCTCTAACTGGTTTTGATAACCTTCCAGTTTTTCTCCCCTTGACTAATCTACGTGTTTTGACTCTTCGTTCTGACTTGCTTCGAGGTTCGCTCCCAATTCCCCCACCTTCTATAATTTGGTATTTGGTCTCAAACAACACATTGACTGGAGAAATCCCACAATTGATTTGCAATCTAAGTTCAATTGTTTTCTTGACGTGTCAAGCAATTACTTGAGTGGCTTGCTTCCACAATGTTTAGGCAACTTGAGTGATTCTCTCTCAGTTCTAAATCTATGCGACAATAGATTCCATGAAACTATTCCCAAAATATTCGCAAAAGGAAACAAATTGAAGATGATTGATTTTAGCCAAAATCAATTACAGGGGCGTCTACCAAGATCATTGGCCAATTGTACCATGCTTGAAGTTCTTAATTTAGGACATAATCAGATGAATGATACTTTCCCTTTTTGGTTGGGCATTCTTCCAGAGTTGAGGGTTCTCATTTTGTGATCTAATGAAATCTATGTTGCATTGGAAAATCTTAATAGCAATTTTGATTTCTTAAACATATGCATTATTGATCTCTCAAATAATGACGTTAATGGTAAGTTGCCCTCTCAATACTTCCAAAATTGGAAAGCCATGCAAATCCTTGATGTTAAGGGTTTAGTGCATATGGAAGCAAATACAAGTATCGATATACCAGGAACCTGGTGGTATGTGGACTTCTTCCCTTATTCAATGACATTTACTTACAAAGGTGTAGAAAGGGTATATGAAAAAATCTCAGATGTCTTCATAGCCATTGATCTCTCTAACAATAGATTTGAAGGAGAAATTCCAGAAGTTGTAGGGTATCTAAAAGGACTTCAGTTGCTCAATCTTTCCAATAACTTTCTCACAGGGTCCTATCCCTTCTTCCTTGGTGAACTTAACAAATCTAGAAGTATTGGACTTGGCTCAAAACAAGTTGTCTGGTGTGATCCCTTTGCAACTCGTGCAACTCATATTCCTTGCATTCTCCAATGTCTCCCATAATCATCTCATGGGACCTATACCACATAGGAATCAGTTTGAAACATTCCCAAACAATTCATTTAGTGGTATTTCTGAATTAGCGGAAGCCCTTTGTAAAAGAAATGTGAAAATTCAGAAGACTCACCGCCTCCACCTTCAACCTCTGAAAAGAATCAAAACTCATCATTTTTGTTTGAATTCGGTTGGAAAGTACTTGTTATGGGATATGGTTGTGGAATCATATTTGGACTTCTTATTGGGCAAATTATGTTCACAAAGAAGCATGTTTGGTTATGAAGACTTTTGCAATCAGGCAGTCAACACGAAGAAAGGTGAATTGGAGAAGATATAGAAATTAAATATAATTAGCTAAGGTGTTTCCTAGCCATTTAGCATCAATAAATTGGCTTTCCTTTTTCCCTTTAGGGGTTTAGAGGGGTAATGGGTAGCATGATTGTACTGGAAGGAATTGGTTGCCTCTACAAATATGAATGCAATAAGTTTATGTAGTGCCTTTTTCTCTCTTCTTTTTCTAGTCTAAGATATAATGTCTTGGATAAAGATATTAAAGGCCAAAAAGGGCTATTTTTTTTTTCTCTCTCAAAACCAATTAACAATAATTAAGAAAAAATAATTCTTACAATTTAAAACTAATATTGACAATAATGAGGTTAATTTCCCTGAGTTTCTTATACTGGAACGAGCTCTAGCTTGTCACTCATCGAAGCTCGTTTTGACAAGGCCTTTCTAAGTATAATAACAGACCAATCTAAAGTAAACCATTTGAATTCCATATTTGTAGTGTCTTCGTGTGAGAGCTCCGAATTTGGAATGCTAATAATTTGTAGTTTGTGGTTGTGGGGTTATTTGTTATATGTGTAAAGATTTGAATATTGATACTGAAGTTCTTAATTCCAAAAAATGAGTTACATGGTGATTTCATACTAATGATACATTCTGGTACATATGGAAAGATCTTTTACAATACACGCTGCTATAAAGCTATAAGGAAAGTCTCTCTCAGTCTTTTCCTTAGATAAATAGCAAATAGCAATTCCTAATTGTGCAGATCATGTCTATGGTCCAGTGGACGTGGAGAGCAAGGCAAGAGTAGACTTGCTATTTTAAGCTTCAATAGATTGCCTTTGGGGGAAGTAATGCGTGAGTGATTGACTGCACAATTATGCTTGATTGGATTATTTGCGTGATATGTTGCCATTAGGGGTGCTGCATAAGGAACCCACATCGCCAGGGAATGAGGATGTGCTTATATGTATAAATGCACCCTTTATGACACAACGCATTTTAAAGCCGTGATGGCCATGAACCTATCAGAACTCCGCAGTTAACCGTGCTTCTGCAAGAGCAATCCCAAGATGGGTGACCTCTTGGGAAGTCTGGTTTGGGAAGCCAAAAGCAGACAATATTGTGTCATTGGGGGTGGGTCGTTACAAATGGTATTAGAGTCATTGCCCAGCCTGAGATGGTGGGAGCGTGCACAACCCCAATGGGGGACGCCAGCGGGGACGCTGGGTCCAAAGAAGGGGTGATTGTGACGTCCAACATTGCCTGGGAATGATGATGTGCTTATATGTATAAATGCACCCTTTATGACACAACGCGTTTTAAAGTCGTGATGGCCATGAACCTATTAAAACTCTGCAGTTAAGCGTGCTTCTGCGAGAGCAATCCCATGATGGGTGACCTCTTGGGAAGTCTGGTTTGGGAAGCCAAAAGTGGACAATATTGTGTCATTGGAGGTGGTCGTTACAAAGCCTGAGGTAGATTGTCGATCATCCCTGCTGCCAGCCCAGTTTGAATCACATAATGCATTGAGTTGCAGGCTTGATTTGTGGTATGTAAGGCCATGAGTCATAGAGTTCTTGAGGAACTGAAGGACACGTTTAACAGCCACCCAATGAGTAGAGGTAGGATGATGGAGATGCTGGCACAATTGATTCACAGAATAAGCAATATCTGGCCTAGTAAGGGTGCAATATTGGAGGGCCCCAACCACACTTTGATACTCAGAGGCATCGGGCAGAGCTTCACCATCATACCTGGATAACTTAGAACCAGCAGTGCAAGGAGAGTTGGCAGGTTTAGCCTCAGCCATATGAGTGTGTTTTAGCAAGTCAGCCACATACTTGGATTGGCATAAATGGAGACCAGCAACGGTGCGAGAGACTTGAATACCCAGGAAGTAGCTAAAAGGCCCAAGGTCCTTCACAGGAAACTCTTGTTGCAGCCTACTGATCAATGCACGAATAAGATGGGAGTGGGTGCCTGTTACAATAATGTCATCAACATAGAGCAAGAGAAACAAGTTCATAGGACCAATCATGAAAATAAACATTGAAGTATCAACACTGGACACAGTGAAACTAAGGTCCAAAAGGAAAGTGGATAATCGGGTGTACCAAGCCAAGGGAGCCTGCTTTAAACTATAGATTGCTTAATGAATTTTGCACACAAAATCAGTGATAAGTGTCGAATGTTACACATTCAAGCCCCTTAACTTATATATGTTAATTCCTTAGCATTATTATTTGTTTGATTTTGTGTTGTTTTAATGTTTTCAGGTTTTAAATAAAGATGCAATTAATTCCATTGATTTTGGGCTTAAAGCACACTTTGAGAAGACCTAGAAGATATGTATAAGCTTAACCAATCATAATAGAATACCTATATGATGTGGTTAAGTTTAATCAAATCAACCGAAGATGAGTTATACTATTCCATTGATTGTGTGTATATCCTATTAAAGACGTAGCTAGTCCATGCCTAAGGAAGACGGGTCGTACCGCATCTTAGTGGTTAGGTGGACGGTCTGTGCCAACCGATGATGGATTATACTTATTCTTTAGAGGTAATTTCTTGACTACTTGAGTGAGACGAGCCCTTTATCATGCATAGTATGAATTTTCCTTGTTAATTTATTATTGACCACTGTTATGCGGTGAGTGGTGAAATCAATCCCATATTCTTTATCTCATCCCTACTATCTTTAAATTTATATCTTTTACTTTTATACATTTATTTTAAGAAAACAAAATCAAATCAAACATATTTTAAATTAAGTTATTTTTAATCTCAAAAAGCTTGATAACAACACATACGCAGTCCTTGAGGTTCGATACCCTCTCTATAGCCTTATCCTACAAGGATTCGTCCTATTGCAAGTGGTTATTTATTATTGATATATTTTGGTAAACAAAAGACCATATCAATTTTTGGCGCCGTTGCCGGGGACTGCAAATGGTTATGTTATTAAGTTTTAAAGATTGAATTTAACTTGATTCTCTTTTTTGCTTTTATTTTATTTTATTTTAATTTTGGTTTCTTTTTATTTTATTTTTTGTTTTTATTTTATTTTGTTATTTTGTTTTATTTTTGTCAATTTAGTTCATGTGAGGAGGCATTCCAACCCCTGATGAACCATGTTCATATTGATATAGTCCTTATCATCATGTTAAAGATTGTCCGACTACAGGACAATTTTTAACTATTCTTATGAGCATATGAACACACAGTTCTCTACACTGAGGGATGAGCCTTACTTTGATTCCTATGATCTGGCACGGAGTAACCAGTCTAATATCTCGTGGCAAGCTCAAGCTCCTGAAAATTATGCTCCACAATTTCATGAACTGTACCATCAGGCATATCTACAGTTCAATGATCAAACGACCTATCTACCATCTAACTTTCATCCTCCCCACCAGCAATGGCAATCATCTCTATATTGTACTGACTTTGAGGATAACTGGCAACCTTCTTCTCAGGCTACACTATTTACTCAGTCAAGTTCTGACTTTCAAGCTCAGATGTTGAAACTTATGGGTAAGATCAATCAGGCAGTGGAATCTCAGGGTCAAGCCATTGCTAAGTTAGAAGTTTAGATGAAGCAGATGGCTAAGCAAATAGAAGAAGAAGAGCTTCAAAGACAATCAGAGGCCAATCTTGATGGACACTACGTGGTGGATGAGAGTACTTTTTCTAATGAGCGAGCCATCACTACAATGAAGGATGGAGAAGTGGTCGAAACTCACGGGGAAGAGAGGAAGGAGGATCAAATTGAGGCCCCACAAGCTCTACATCGGGCAAAAGGAAAGGAAGTGAGTACTGAGGCTCTTTCATCACCAACTCTTATTCTCGAGACGCCATATGAACCCCGAGCCCCTATTGCTTGTGATTTACCAAGAGGTTAAGAGAGTAGTTTGTTAGGGATATTAGAAGAGCAAAAAGAGACCATCAAGGTAGAAAACTTCCTTGTGTATTCTCCTCATTCTATTACAGTTCATGATTCCCGTTCGGATGAGAAACTGTTTGAGAATACACAAAAGAATTTACCTCGATATGCGAACATTTGGAATTACCTTTCTGTAGGTAAAATTTATTCTCTTCGGTCTAATAGAAGAAAAGATTGGTGCTTCAAATTTAAACTTAAGGGTCAGAGAGCACTGAGCGCATCAAGGATGTGGATTCCATTGGCTTGACGGATCCCACATATTTTGACTAAATGAGTCAGGTTCATTGGATCGAGCACAGGCCCTGTACGCTCGAGTCCTCTATCAGGCCAGGATACATGATCTCCTTCCAGGTTTATCTTCTCCATTGTTGCTTCATTCTTAGTTTATATTTTTACAACAATGTGTTGCACTTTACTAGTATTTGGTTGGAGTATTACTATCTTTTTCAGGACATGTGTTTTTACAATCAAGTTTGGGGGTATGAGCCCCGCATTTGCTCATTTTGGACGGCTGACAGGGAACCTGAATTTCTTCTAACTTTTAAGCAGCGCAGAGTCTTCTGAGAGTGCTCTAAATAATGGAATCCATGTTTACAGCATCTTTACACACAAGTGATTTTGTCCAAACAGAATGAGGCCAAAATACTAACCAATACCCCCTTTGGCCATTCTACTCCCCATTTTTGTCACAAAGGGACAAAGGATAAAATAGAGTAATAAAATCAACTGCAATAAAAATTACTCCCCCTAACGGTCTTAGAAGGACCCGGGTAAACAGAGTAATATTAGTTTAAGTGTTTAACAAAACAACAGAAAATAAACCAAAAGTCTCAAGAACAACAAAAAGCAAAAGAGACAACAAAACAGAAGGAAACTCAAACATCCTCTGCCATGGGTGTAGTCCTGGGAGCAGCAGCGTCATCGTCACTGCTATCCAAATGATGGACTTTGAGGCACTCTTGAAGGTTCAGCTGTGTCTGCTCCACCCTCTTGTTGATGGATCACACTTCTAGCCGCATAGAGGAGATGGACTGCTGCATGGTGGTCATCCCTCCCTGAATGGCAGCTAAGGCCTCCATGAGAGGATGAAGCCACGTCCGAAAAAGCAACAGGCATAGCAGCAGGCATGTCATCATCAGATACATCTCTCCGCACCTGCGCATTCGACTTCATCAATGTCTTTTTGTTGAGGGGCTGCTTAATCTTCATCCTAGGCTCTCTAGTAACATTGATTCCCGACTGAAGGATGATCTGAGTGAGTAGGTAGCCAAAGGGGAGATCGGCATTGCTCTCATCACGGGCCTCCAGCATGACACCTAGAATATGCTTGCAAAGACAGAAAGGCAAGCGAAGGTGAATATCGTAAACAAACTAGGCCTTCTTCAGAATTAGATCACTGCGCCTGGCAACTGGCCATAGATTGTGCTGAACAATTTTGGCCAGCATGCGGTGTGCGGGAGATAGTGCACCTATCCGGATGGTGGTAGGACGCTCCTCTCCTTGTGGGACAGCATGGAAGAATTCACGGATATTGTCCATAGAGGGAGGAAGCACCACTTCATTATAAGAACCGGCAGGCAGATCAAGGACTGGTACCCCGATGAAGTGATTGATGATTTGGGGATCAACAGTGATGATATGCCCATTAACAGTGGACTGGAGAACCATCCCACGCTCATCGTCCTAAGCCACCTCTAGGTTGGCATAGAAGAGTCTGACAAGCCTGGTGAGGACAATGCAGGCACATGTGTAGAGATATCCCCAATGATAGGTCTGGATAGTCTGATAAATGCTATCCAAAGGAGGCACCATGATGTCAGCGCAGACCACATTCCGCTCAGCGATGACATTGCGGTCCATGATTTTGGCTTGGAATGCACTCCTCTCTTCCTCTGTTCTCTGGCGGACCCTGCGCTGGAAACTGACTACAGACATGATTCTGCAAAAGAACCAACAAGAATTTTGCCAAAAATAATCCAAAAAAAAATATTCTTGTTAGATTACAACAAAAATTGAGCAGAATAAAGGCAGTAAAAAGGACTAGTTCAAAGATATAGACAGAAATTATCTCATTATAGTCCCACAAATAATCCCAACATGATAAATATCTACATCTCATAATCTCAAAAATATTCCGAAAGAAACAACATTCTAACGGTTCAAAATAAACTGAAGAGAAAAGAACTAGAAGAATACCTGGAATAGGAGATTAATGCATAAACAGACAAAGAGTGAAGAGGTAAAGCCAAAAATACTTGAAAAGGAACTCACTAAAAACCAAAAAGAGGGATTTTGGTGGGGTAGGGAGAATAGAGGCGAGCAAGGGTATAAATAGCCTCTGTGGGGTCCCCATCTGGACAATGTATTAATGCCATCCGAATGCTTGCTGCCTCGGAAATGACCATACTGGTTACATGCGTCTGGACGATTTAAATTAACCGTTCGCCCAATGGTTGCACAAATCACAAAAGATATCCGGTTTAAACCAAATCATCAAATGTATCCGTAGAACGAAACACATTGAATATCCAACGTTTTGATAAATAAAAACCGAAGCAATCAATTATGTGAAATTATCTCAAATCATCAAATGTATCCTTGAATCACAAAAGATATCCAAGAATCATTCCACAAATTGAAAAGAAGTAAAACATTGGAAAAATTAAACTAAATAAAATCGGATAGTATAAACTTACATGAAAATATTGTTGCTCTTCAATGGTGAGGCTTCATCCTCAACCTTAGTTGAAAAACTAGCTACACATGGCTATGAAAAATAAATCCTAAACTAAAGAAAAAGTAAACTAAATAGAAAAGAATAGATTTGGTCTCTAGCTTCTTCCTCTCTTTTTCTTGAGCCTTAGATGTCTATTTATAGGGAGAAAACAAATCCTAGAAGCCCTAGAATTCCTAGAAAAATCGGAGGTTAATCTCCTAGTTTGAGTAGGAAACTCAAAACACAATCCAAGAAGGAAAAGGACTCCAAATTCGTCCAGATTTGCAGCCTTTTATTTCGGGGCACTTTTGGCATATCAGACGTCCAAATTACGAAAATCTTATTTCACAAAGATTTGTAAAAAATTAAGTTAGGTTTCCAACGCCGCTTGATTCACTTCAATTGGATGCTTGAGCTGAAAGTTATTGCCAAAATACTATGACATATGCAAAATCTAAAATTTAGTCCAATCCGATTTTGACTCCAATTAGAGAAATTCCGATTTAGTCAACTCCTTGATTTGGTTGAACAAAACCACATCTTCTAGGTCTTCTTAAAGTGTGCTTTGTTTCACCTTAAAGCTATTGTTTTCTCTCAATGACCTGCAAAATACTAAAATACCAAAACTAACCAAAAACATTAGAAAATAACAAAACTAAAGGTTTAGTAAATGCAAATTAAGGGGTCCACATAAACAATATTTGACACTCATCAAATACCCCCAAACTTACATTTTGCTAGTCCCTTAGCAAAACAAAACAAAACAAAACATAAAATGAAAGCTTGAAACATAAATCCTCTTTCGTGGGAGAAACTATTGCATTTAGCATATGCAACAAGCCTTTTAAACCCCTAGGACTCCCTAGTGGACGAGTGAAGTCTCGTGAGGGTTTGCCAGGAATGATACCCACAAACATCTTAAAGCACTATGTTGTTGAAAAACAAAAATTCCACACAAACACATAGTTTATACATCATGAGTAAGTTTAACACACTGAACAACACACTCACATCATTAGGACATCAAAAATCATTCAACTCATAGCTAGAAAATTGAGACAACTCAGGTTCAAATGTGTGCAAAGTGAGATTAACATAGACTCATGAGGTTTCAATTTTTCTCAAAGTGTGTGTACCCCAAAATTCATAGGAATCTTGTCAGATGAAACAACCAAGGCTTAAATCATAATTTTTTTTTTTTTTTTTTTGTAGGCTGTGCAATATCTGACTCCCTTAAGCTTTCTATTTGACCTATGTAACGAGTGTTGGGCCAGTGACTCCTAAACCAGATGGTTTTAGGGCACTAGATGTAAAAACATCCCTAAGGACTTAATTACTCAAATTAAAAAGGCTACGAAGTCAAACTAGTCATACAATCAACCAAATTGAATTACTCATCTTTTTACGCGAACACTCAATGCTTAGTGAGGCAAGAGGCCCGGTTACTCAATGAGAAGTCAAACTGGTGATATTATTGTTATCTTTCTTCTTTCTTTCTTTCTTTTTTTCTTTTTTTTTTTTCTTTTTTTTTTGAATTTAAGCCAAGGTTTCATCAACAAATCATCCAACAAATGTCAAGACACACATTCCTCAATTAAAATCTCATACCTCACAAAACCAATGCTAATGTGCTTGTGAAAAATAATTCAAACAAGTGAAGTCTCTCTAATCCAGCAGACAAGTCAAAAGATTCAGATTTCTAAATACGTGCAGTGTTCAACATGTTAAACGAACCAATGATATGCAAACCATAGTTGCGATGTAATCATGTTCAATCAACAACATAACACAATTTTATTTATTTATTTATTTTTTTGAACAAAAAACACAAATAAACAAACAAACAAACATAGTGTTTTTCCATACCCCCAAACTTGAATAACACATTGTCCTCAGTGTGTAGTATAGAAATACATTACCAGAAGTAAGGAAACAGCAAGGTGTGAAAAAGGTCAAGGCCTCCCCCAAACTTAAACACCAAAACCTGTCAACAAAACTACCAGCAATATTTTCTCATAGAAACAAACATCAAAAGGTTAATTGCTGTCAGAAACAAAAATAAACTAACAAGAAATTAAATGAAAAAGGAAAAAGAACTCAGAAATTAAATGCAAAAAATAAAATAAAAAAACTACCATTCCTGCCCCGATCATGTGGGTGTCCAACCAATCCTTTCCACCCTTTCTTCTTTAAAATTTGATAGCACTCTGGGAGGATATTTCGCCATCGTAGGTAGCCAACTTGCTTGCTTGGAAATATTTTCTTGGGACGATGATTCCTAGATTTATGCCATTGTCTGCATAAATCCTTGAGAATCTTGGCATATGATGGCTCTTTGAGACATTGAAGAATTAAAACTTTGGATTCATGATGTGTCTCAAGAGGGACAATGATGAAGGAATGAGCTTCAGTACTCATTTCCTTGTCATTGGATGGACTTGTATCTGCTGGGGGCTCAATTTTTTCTTTATGTTCAACTTGCTCCATTTGTTCAATTTGGTCTATGTGTTCAATTTGCTCCTCTTTCTCTTCTTGCTCCTCTATGTCATCCACTATTTCCTTACTCTCGAGTATGGTGGTGTCAGGAACATGCTCATGACAAGAATGACTAGCATCATCCTCATCAATCATGTAATGCCCTTCAGCCATCAACTGACTTTGAAGCTCTTCTTCCTCCATTCTGTTGAATTCAGCAACCAGATAATCAATATGTTCTTCTATCTTGGCAAGATTCTGTATATTCTCGTTATCGCTTATAGAGGCGGTCTTACGCTCTTGCATAGCCTGGTTATTGCTCATGGTGACCTTCTTAAGCTCTTGTATATTTCGGTTGCTTGTCTGAATGAATGCTTGGAGTGTTTCTTCCAATGATAATCTTTGAGGAAGGCGATCATATGATGAAGGATGGAGGACTTGGTTTTTGAACTGCGAATATTCAAGATGATGCAGTTCATTGTGTGGGGAAGCATAATTTCCTGTGGCTTGATCTTGCCATGAGAAATGAGAATGATTGCTCCAGTCCGGGTTGCAAAAATTAGAATTTGAATCGAACCCTGAGTTGGAGAAATTGGCTTGGACACTTCTAAGCTCTTGTATATTCTGTTTCATCTTTTGTGTATATGCTTTGATTGTGTCTTCCAATGATGATTTTTGTGCTGGATAATTGTAGGATGACGGAGGAGAATGGTTGCTCCAGTCCGGGTTGTAAAAATTAGAATTTGAATCGAATCTCGAACTGGAGAAATTTGTGTTCATCTGCTCATAAGAAGGATTGCAAAATTGTCCCCATGATGGACAATTACTAGAACTATGATAATGATTGGAGCAATATGAACATGGTTTATGTGGGTAAAAATTTTGAGTGTAGTTGATAGGAGCAGGTGTCCTACCACTAGGTGAAGCATGTTATGCAGAAAAATTGTTATAATTATCATAAGAAAAATCCATGCTTCACTCTCACTTTTTAACATGCAAATATCCCACATAAAACATCAATCAATTTATTATTATTTTTTTTAAATAACAATAAAAGAAAATAAAAACAAGCAAAACAAAGAAAAGATAAAAATCTTTTTTTTTTTTTTTAAAAAAGAAATAGGAATAACAAAAACAAATTGCAAATAAAATAAAATCCTAATTATAACTAGTAGAAAGATAAAATCAATTTAGAAATAACAGTTTTCAAAAATTCAAACAATTCCCCGGCAACGGCGCCAAAAACTTGTGAATTTTAAATGTACTCGCAAGTGCACGAATCGTTTGCAATAAAGGGTTTTGCAAGTGCGAGGTCGATCCCACAGGGAATTGTGTTTTTGAAAACAAATTTATGACTAATTAATTAAATCTTAACCTAGTTCCAAAAATTAAGAGATTTTGATTTTTGATAAATAATAATAAAAAAAACATAAACTAAATAAAGTAAAATAAAACAAAAGAAAATATACTAAGGTTTTGGAATCCACACCCACCAAATCATAGTAACATATTCTTATGTTCATCAATACACATCCGAAGTTCTCACCATACAAATCTTATGTATGTTCTACTATGCTTCAAAAAATCATTAAATCATTCAATGAATCCGTTTTTTGCACAAATCACAAAAGATATCCGGTTTAAACCAAATCATCAAATGTATCCGTAGAACGAAACACAATGAATATCCAACGTTTTGATAAATAAAAACCGAGGCAATCAATTATGTGAAATTATCTCAAATCATCAAATGTATCATTGAATCACAAAAGATATCCAAGAATCATTCCACAAATTGAAAAGAAGTAAAACATTTGAAAAATTAAACTAAATAAAATCGGATAGTATAAACTTACATGAAAATATTGTTGCTCTTCAATGGTGAGGCTTCATCCTCAACCTTAGTTGAAAAACTAGCTACACATGGCTATGAAAAATAAATCCTAAACTAAAGAAAAAGTAAACTAAATAGAAAAGAATAGATTTGGTCTCTAGCTTCTTCCTCTCTTTTTCTTGAGCCTTAGATGTCTATTTATAGAGAGAAAACAAATCCTAGAAGCCCTAGAATTTCTAGAAAAATCGGAGGTTAATCTCCTAGTTTGAGTAGGAAACTCAAAACACAATCCAAGAAGGAAAAGGACTCCAAATTCGTCCAGATTTGCAGCCTTTTATTGCGGGGCACTTTTGGCATATCAAACGTCTGAATTAGGAAAATCCTATTTCACAAAGATTTGTATAAAATTAAGTTAGCTTTCCAAAGCCCCTTGATTCACTTCAATTGGATGCTTGAGCTGAAAGTTATTGCCAAAATACTATGACATATGCAAAATCTAAAATTTAGTCCAATCCGATTTTGACTCCAATTAGAGAAATTCCGGTTTAGTCAACTCCTTGATTTGGTTGAACAAAACCACATCTTCTAGGTCTTCTTAAAGTGTGCTTTGTTTCACCTTAAAGCTATTGTTTTCTCTCAATGACCTGCAAAATACTAAAATACCAAAACTAACCAAAAACATTAGAAAATAACAAAACTAAAGGTTTAGTAAATGCAAATTAAGGGGTCCACATATGCAATATTTGACACTCATCAGTGGTCGCGCGCGTCCGAGCGTGAAACCAGGTCCCGTCTGGACGACTAAGCTCCATCCCAGTCCGGACTCCAAAAAGGTAACGTCTGAACTACTGAGCTCCACCCGTCCGAACGCCAAGGGAGACCGTCCGGAAGCTTCACACTGAAAAATAGAAAACTGAGGAAATTCACAAAAATCAATTTTTCTCAAGTCAGTTTCAGAACACACATGTATAATCCACTGATAACACAATCAGAGAGCATCTCAAAACTAAATAGAGA
The DNA here is from genome assembly GCF_958979055.1 of Alnus glutinosa. Classification (NCBI taxonomy): domain Eukaryota; kingdom Viridiplantae; phylum Streptophyta; class Magnoliopsida; order Fagales; family Betulaceae; genus Alnus; species Alnus glutinosa. The sequence continues at coordinate 14,005,037 of NC_084886.1, forward strand.
TATAAAGGAGAGTTGAGATTTCAATTAGCACAAATGTTTTTCCTGGTCATAGGAAATTCAAATAGACAACTCAACTCATGCAATGCATGTGTGTGTGAAGGCTTTTTTCCCACAAGGGATGACTTTCAATGACATGACAAAGAACAACTAGATTTTCTAGACAAGAGAGAAAATCAGTGACAGATTAGCCAAAAGTCAAACCCTATAACTTACTAGGGCCTAGCCACTCTTATCTGATACACTCCCCCTGAGATACAGCACCTAATTGTTTTACTTATACCATGAATGACAAGGTAAATTTTACTTGCACAAAGAGGGCAAGGCATATGACAAATTTAGCACATCAGCAGTGAATATACAATTAAAAGGTAGAATTCATATGATTAACTGCTTGATTCTTATGGTGCTGCACACTATAGGGAATGCCAGAGTTTTTAGGTTCTAGGTTCAACTAACATGTGGTCAATTTGGCTATCTTATCAAGGACCTTTTCTCTTATCCAAAATTTCTAAAAGTAAAAAGTCAGAGAAGGAAAGATGTACCTTTAGGGGAGCCCGGGATAGTGCACTTTTTCATCGCATGAGGAAAGAAGCTATCCTACTTTTGCATAAACAAGAAAAAACACTTGGCCAATATAGTCATAAACTCTCAATTATATCTAAGCAGAGTAGATTAATGCTCACAGAATTGAGATATCAGGTGAAAACACATACACTATCTAATACGCCAAGAGAAAAAAAATATCCTGCAAATTCTCCCCATTTTTTTTTAAATAAAACAAAAAAAAAATGCAATATGGAAATGACATCATATGCAAGGTAAGATCAAACCTGTGTACGCTCGATGATGCCAATACAAAAAAACAGTCGCTCGACCTGCTTTTTCTTTCTTCCCCAAAAAGTACCTACAAAGTTCTCTCAAGAGACATAGGGAGCAAACACAACTGGTTCCTAGATTGCATATAAAGATATGTCAAGTAAAATAAGCAATCAAACCTGATGCCATAGGATTAGGAACCAAATCCTAGGCATAAACACCTGATCCTGCTAGGTGCGTTTGTTCCCCTTCATGGGGTAATTGTCCTTCTCGACCCAAGCTTGCTTTCCAGTGGGTGGGTGCTGGCAGGACTGCATCATCCACTCCATCATGCTTTGCATCCAGATGGGTGGCTCACTTTGGTATTGCTCTTCTTTCACCTTTTGAGGCCTTTTAAACTTCTTGGATTTGTTCTTGTAGGTGCCACTATGATTGGCTGGTACAAACCGCTGCTGAGGCTACTGATGCTGAGAAGTCTGAATCCTAGGAGCATGAGACCAAGGGGCTTGATACTGATGCCTTGGTGCTTTTCCCCATGGTGCTTGGTAAGGTGCCTGATGCCATGGAGTCTGATGCTGGGTCAGTGGTCTAGCGCCATAATTTTCCTATCTGGGCGCTTCTTTCTTGGCCTTGGCTTTCTGTGCTTTCAAGAGGGAGCACTGAGGACGAACATGCCCACTTAGGCCTTAGTGATGACATATGGGAGCTCTTCTGATGGAATTAGGCTTCTGAGTGCCTAGAACATCATCATCGAGCTTGTCCTTCCCTTTATCTTTAGCAGTAGTAGAAGGCTCTGGGACTGTAGATTTTATAAATACAGTTTGTGAAGTAGAGGGAGCTTTTAAAGAAGGAGCTACATACCCAAGACCAGTCTTGTCAGTTGGGCTCTTCTGAATTGACAGCATACGAGTCAACTGCTCATCAATGACTCTTTCTAGCTGGAGCTGTGTCTCTAGTAGTTTTTCTTCGAGCTCTTGTATTTTGAGCAGCAATGAACTCTTCTCAGTCTGCAAACTGTTTAGATCATTAAGGTGCTGCTTTCGGCCTTCCCTCAGCTTCTCATACTCTATATAGAGTGTCTTGTAAGCCTCATTGAGCTCTTCACCATTATCACTATGCTCCGAGTAATACGAGTCTTCTTCTTCAATATGTGGGGCTACAAAGGCCATAAATTTTTCAGACTCTGGAGCTTCTTCTTCTGACTCATCATTGAGAGTCACATTGTATACCTTCCCCTTGCCCTTTTTAAGATTCCCGCAATCGGCCTAGATATGCCCAAAGTCTAAGCATTCAAAACATCGGGAACCTCTGGGATCTTTCTTATCTTCTTCCTCAGGTTCAGCTTCTCTAGGAGGTTTCTTTACTTTTTCAGAAAACTTCTTCTTGAACCGATCATCTTTCATCAGTCTTCTGAAATTTTTGGCTAACATAGCCATAACTTTCTCTTCATCCTCAAAGTCATCTTCAGATGAGGCTTCTACCTTTTTTTTGGAAGCCTTTAGGGCAATGGTCTTCAAATTCTTGGCCGGGCCCAAAGACAGCTTATATGTTTTAAGAGATCCCACCAGCTCTTCTATCTTCATCTCTTCAAGATCCTTGCTTTCCTCAATTGTTGTTACCTTGATCCTGAAACACTCGGGCAAAGATCTGAGAACTTTTCGGATGAGTTTTACATCCGAGATAGTTTTCCCAAGACTCACCATGGAGTTCCTCAGGTCACTCATCTTGGAGTAACACTCTCCAAACGTCTCATCTTCCAACATCTTAATCTCTTCAAATTTCGAAATCAACATTTGAATTTTGGCAGATTTTACAAGTTTAGTGCCTTCATATGTTGTTTCCAAAATTTTCCATGCTTCTTGGACTGATTCGCAATTTGAAATTTTAGCAAATTCAGATGGTGAAAGTGCTTGGCACAGAGCATGGAGGGCTTTATCATTTGAAAGACGTGAGCTTTTCTGAGGGACTAGTTCGAGTGTTGCATCCTCTGGTTTAGTCCAACCAGTTTCAACAATACTCCAACAATCAATAGATTTCAGAAAGAAACGCATACGTGCCTTCCAATAGCCATAGTTCGTACCATCAAAGGCAAGAACATAATTAAGAGTTTGAGACATATCAAAATATAGAAGTCAACAAATAAATGACACTCAAGAAATTAATCTTCTCAGAGTGTACCAAGCTTTGATACCAATTGAAAAATAAAATTGACTTATAATATAAACGGCAAGTGTGGGCAACAGTGTGCAACAAAAAGAATAATGCGGAAAATAAATAACACAATGATTTTTGTTGACGAAGTGAAAACTCAAGCTGAGAAAAACCACTATGGGACAGCCAAACTCAGGATATCTACTATTCAGAAGACAAAGCTAGATACAAGATAGTAACACTCACATATACCCGATGCAGTGGTCGTACCTTACTCTCTAACGTGTAACCCAACATGAACGCCTCCTAACCAGGTCTCCTACCTGAAGGGGTCTTTAATGAAATCCTTTATATTAGAGCTGATCTTTAAGATAGACTTTAGATGTAGCGCAGCAACATCACACTTGCAATGGCTTCAGAGGAAACTAATCAGCTCAATAATCTCTCAAAATTACTTCTCTAAGCACTTGTGGAATTCAATACTGAAATCTTGCAATTCTTAATGCCCAAGGGCCTCTATTTATAGGCTGAGGTGCAGAATGGGCGACTACAGTAATATGTACGGACGCCGTCCAGACGGTGAACCTGGGCCATCCAGACAGACAACAGTGCGACAAGATTTTCCGAAAATTTCGCTGAAAATCTTTCTTGTTTGAGATCTGCGTCCTGACGGTGAGCTGCAAATAATTTCCATATAAGGCTTCGCGCGTCCGGACCATGGGGGATGAATATTCGAACGGCAATTCTTCAACACGCAATTTTCATATCTGATAAGCGCGTGTCCGGACCATGAGGGGCAGGCGTTCGAACGGTTAAAGTCAAATTGGCAATTTCCATATCAGTTGCACGAGCTTCCGGACCATGCTGACAATCGTCCAGATGGTGGTATTTGAATTGAGATTCTTGCCTTATACATTAGCGCGTCCGGACGGGAAACCACATCTTCCGGACGGTTGTATCAATCTTCCCTTATTCTGAACTTGGAAAGAATCTAAAGCTAATCGACCACTGATAGGCGTCTGGACGGGCTGCTGAGACGTCCGGACGGATGCAAGCTGGAACAGAAGCTTCTCGATACAGTAGAGGGTCCGGATAGAAAAACATGTCGTTCGAACAGATGATGCTTTGTCTGTCGGTCGTCCGGACGGTATGGTACGTCGTTCAGACGGATGAACAATAGACAGAATGGCGTCCAGACGGGATGACACGTCGTCCAGACGACTGACAAGGAACCTGAATTTCTTCTAACCTTTAAGTAGCGTAGAGTCTTCTGAGAGTGCACTGAATAGTGAAATCCCTGTTTACAGCATCTTTACACACAAGTGATTTTGTCCAAACAGAATGAGCCCAAAATACTAACAGCATATATATATATATATATATATATATATATATATATATATATATATATATATAAAGAAGAAGAAGAAAGAAAGAAAGAAAGAAAGAAAAAAGAATTAAAAAAAAAAAAGGAATAATATTATCACTTTGAGCTTTTCACTGAGTAACCGGATCTCTTGCCTCATTATGCATTGAGTATTCGCATCAAAAAGTGAAAGTTTTCTTTCATTGATAAAATGACTAAGTTTAGTTTCGTAGCATTTTTTACTCGAGTTAGTAAGTCTTTAGGGTGTTTTACACCTAATGCCCAAAACCATCTGGTTTGGGAGTCATTGACCTAACACTCGTTACATGGGTCAGTTAGGAAGCTTAAGGGAGTTAAGCATTGCATAGCCTGGATATATATAAAAATAATAACAATAATAAATATATATGTCTTAGTTGTTTTATCTAATAGGGAGTCCAACGAATTTTGAGTGTTGATTCATTCATGATTGAGATTAGTTTTGAAACCTCATGACTATCTGTTAAGTTCACTTTACACTAATTGAATCTTGTGATATCTCATAATGCCATGTTAGTAGCTTAATTTTTAATTCCCTGAAATTGTGAAGATGAAGTTTATTTTCTTAAGCTTGTCAATGAATGAGAACCATTTTTTTATGATGCTGCATTCTTGAGGATGACATGGTTGGAACAATGTTTGTGGGTATCATTCCTGCCCAACCCTTACAAGACTTCACTCATCCGCTAGGGAGTCCTAGGGGTTTAAAAGGTGAAAATTGAATTTTGACTTCAAATATAAAGTGTGTACATAAGTGTCAACAAAAATTAAGGCACAGCGGAAAGTAAATGACATACATATTTTTGTTGACGAAGTGGAAACTCAGTTAAGAGAAAAACCACTTCGGGGCAGCCAAACCCAGGAATTTCACTATTCAGAAGACATAGCTAGATACAAGACAGTAACACTCACATATACCCGATGCAGTGGTCGTATCTTGATCTTTGACGTGTAACCCAACACGAACGCTTCCCAACCAGATTCACCTACCTGAAGGGGTCTTCAATGGAACTCCTTTATCTTAGAGCCGACCTCTAAGATAGACTTCGGTTTAAGCACGGCAACAGCACACTTGAATAGGGCTTCAGAGGAAATATACGTCTCTGGTAAGTTGTGGAATTCAATACCAAATTCTTGAAGCTCTAAGTGCCCAGGGACCCCTATTTATAGTCTGGGGGTCAGAATGAGCGTCAAACAAAATTTTCCTAGGAGCCGTCCGAACGATGGACCATGGCCGTCCGGACGGACAACTGTGCGACAGGATTTTTTCGAAAATTCCGCAGAGAAATCTTTCCTGTATAAGGACATCGTCCGGACGGGATGGCACAATCGTCCAAACAGTCGCACGTCCGCTGCAAGTAATTTCCATAACAGGCATCGCGCGTCCGAACCATAGGGGAGGAGCGTCCGAACGGCTAAACTTCAACACGCAATTTTCATATCTGATGCGCGTGCGTCCGGACCATAAGGGGGAGACGTCCGGACGGTTGAAGTCGAATCGACAGTTACCATATACGATGCACCATCGTCCAGACCACAGCTGTCAGATGTCCGGACGGTCAAATTCGAACTACAATTCTTACCTTACGGAGACACGCGTCTGGACAGGATACCACATCGTCTGGACGGTTGATTGATCTTCCCTTTCTTGGAACTTGGAAAGAATCAGTGAACCGTTCGAGAACTGATAAGTGTCCGGACGTGCTGCTGAAACGTTCGGACGGAGCAAGCTGGAATAGAAGCTTCTCGATACAGTGAAGGGGTCTGGACTGAAGGAGCACGTCGTCCGGACGGATGATGCTGGACTGTCTGCGTCCGAACGGGATGACACGTCGTCCGAACAGATGGAACAGTAGACAGATGGGCGTCCGGACGAGATGACACATCGTCCGAACGGCTGACAGGGAACCTGAAATTCTTCTAATCTTGATATCACTCTGAAAGTGGAATCCCTGTTTACAGCATCTTTACACATAAGTGATTTTGTCCAAACACAGAATAAGGCCAAAATTCTAACAAAAGGCTTGTTGCATATGCTAAATGCAATCGTACATCCCGCGAAAGAAGGATTTATCTTCTTGTTTTTCAGTTTTATTTCTTGTTTTGTATTGCTAAGGGACTAGCAATATGTAAGTTTGGGGGTGTGATAAGCGTCGAATGTTATACATTCAAGCCCCTTAACTTATATATGTTAATTCCTTTGCGTTATTATTTGTTTGATTTTGTGTTGTTTTAATGTTTTCAGGTTTTAAATAAAGATGCAATTAACTCCATTGATTTTGGGCTTAAAGCACACTTTGAGAAGACCTAGAAGATATATTTAAGCTTAACCAATCATAATAGAATACCTATATCATGTGGTTAAGTTTAATCAAATCAAGTGAAGGATTAAGTCGGAATTTCTCTACTAAAAGTCAAAATCGGATTGGGTTCAAATTTGTATTCTGCATATGTCTCAGTGTTTTAATCATAACTTTTGTTTTAGATATTGGATTTCAATTAAATTGGTGGCGTTGGAAAGCTAATAAAAAACAAAACAAATATGTAAGAAAATATATTTTCCCTGATTCGGACATTTACTATACTAAAATCGCCCCGGAATAAAAGACTATAATTTTGGACGAATTTGGAATCCTTTTCCTACTTGTATTGAAGTTTCAATCCCCTACTTGGACAAGAAGATTCAAGAGACGATTTGTCTAGAATTCTAAGAGCTTCTAGGCCTCTCCTAGTCCTTATAAATAGATCCCTAAGCTTTAAGAGAAGTGTGCTTGGGCTTATGCTTAATTAGATTTAGACAGAAAATTCTTCTTGGAGGCCTGACAAGTTAAAGAGGAGAAGGACATGGTAGGAGACCATCCCAGTACCACGATGAGCCGTTAAATTCCTAATAGGGTGTTGATGTAGCCCTTTCCAAGTAACAATGGTTTAATTGTATTTTAGTTTGGGATTTTTTCTATGCATGATGGTTGTATAACTGTGAGAATTGATTTTAATGTTTATATTCAATCATTATGAATTTCTTATCTAGTCTTAGAAAGTCTTTTATATTGATTGAACTCAATCCTTCATATTTTCTGTGATTATGTCAATGATTGTTATACAATGGTTTTAATTGATATATGATCAAGAGGATTAGATAAACCATGCCTAGGGAAGACAAATTGTACTACACCCTAGTTTAGTGTAATTTAGGTAAATAGCCTGTGCCAACCGAAGATGGGTTATACTATTCCATTGATTGTGTGTATATCCTATTAAAGACGTAGCTAGTCCATGCATAAGGAAGACGGTCGTGCTGCATAGTGGTTAGGTGGACGGTCCGTGTCAACAGAAGATGGATTATACTTATTCTTTAGATGTAATTTCTTGACTACTCGAGTGAGACTAGCCCTTTATCATGCATAGTATGAATTTTCCTTATTAATTTATTATTGACCATTGTTATGCGGTGAGTAGTGAAATCAATCCCTTATTCTTTATCTCATCCCTACTATCTTTAAATTTATGTCTTTTACTTTTATGCATTTATTTTTAGAAAACAAAATCAAATCAAACATATTTTAAATTAAGTTATTTTTAATCTCAAAAAGCTTGATAACAACACATACGCAGTCCTACAAGGACTCATCCTATTGAGAGTGGTTATTTATTATTGATATATTTTGGTAAACAAAAGACCACATCAATTAGCATGCTGAGGGTTGACAAAGCCACGAGGCTGCTCCATGTAGACCTCATCAGTCAAGGAACCATGGAGGAAAGCATTAGAGTCGTCAAGTTGACGAATCGGCCACTCAAAGTGCACGACCAAGGCAAGTGTAAGTCGAATAAAAGCAGGCTTGATAACAGGACTAAAGGTTTCGGTGTAGTCAATGCCGGACTGTTGCTCAAACCCCTTTGATTTAAAATGTTCCACAGAACCATCAACAAGCCTATTAATTTCATAAACCTATTTTTTGTGGATAACATGGCGATGAGGGGGTCGGGGACAAAGAGTCCAAGTGTGATTGGAGACAAGGGCATCAAATTTTGCTCGCATGGCATTTCGCCACCTAGAGTCAAGGGCAGCCTTACTATAGCATGTGGGTTCAAGGTTAGAAAGGGCTGAGTGAAAGTTAAGGAGAGGATATTTGGTATGAAAAACTTTGTAGTCAGGGAACTGTTTAGGCTTGAGGGAGCCTATACGAGAGTGGGTAGTCATAGATGGAGGTGGGGAATGAGAGACGGGTAGAGCAGCCAAGGGAGGGGCAGGAGGTGCAACAGTAGGAGTGGGGAAAGTTATTGCAAGGCAAGGATCAGGTTGTAGGGATGGGGCTGCAGGAGTAGAAGCTAACAAGTCAGCAACATGAGCTGAAACAGGAGGTGAAAGAGAAGCAGTAGAAGCCGAACTAAGGCTTGGAGCACCAGGAGGTGGAGAGGGGTCAATGGGAGGGGTATTGAAAGCAAGAGATAGAGGGGTGGGCAGAGAAGTGGTATCAGGTGGCTGAGAGATGGGTAAAGGTGGAGTGATCACTGAATGGGGCAGAGAAGCTGTAGAGAGAGGTGAGCTTGAGGACTCAAGAGTAATTAAAGGGGAGAAAGAGATAGCAGAATTACCTGTATTAGCCAGCTGAGATGGTAGGAGAGAGATGGCATGATCCTTCGCTAGAAAAGAAGCCTCATTAAAGACCACATGGCGAGAGAGAAAAGCCTTATTGGTTATGGGGTCTAGACACTTGTAACCTGCATACTGGTATCCTAAGAAAATACATGGCTTGGACATGTATTCGAGCTTCTGATGACCTTATGGTCGCAACAAAGGGTAACACAAACACCCAAAGACACGAAGTCTTTGATAGTCAAGGGGTTTGTTGTATAGCTTCTCATAAATAGAGATGTGATGAAGTGTGGCTATAGGTAAGCGGTTGATGATATAGGTGGCAGTGAGAAAAAAGTCAACCCAATATTTGTGAGATAAGTGAGCATGAGCGAGGAGGGTGAGTCTTGTTTCTAGAATGTTTTAATTTCCTTTCGGTAAGGCCATTTTGTTGAGAGGTATATGGACAACTGAAAATTGAAATTTGACTTCTAAAATAAACAGCAAGTGTGTGCACAAAGTGTCAACAAAAATAATAATGCAGAAATTAAATAACACAGAGATTTTTGTTGACGAAGTGGAAACTCAATTAAGAGAAAAATTCACTCAGGGGCAGCCAAACTCAGGGTATCCACTATTCAGAAGACAAAGGTAGATACAAGATAGTAACACTCACATATACCCGATGTAGTGGTCGTACCTTACTTTCTAACGTGTAACCCAACACGAGCGCTTCCCAACCAGGTCTCCTACCTGAAGGGGTCTTCAATGGAATCCTTTATCTTATCGCTGACCTCTAAGATAGAGTTCAGATGTAGCGCAGGAACAGCACACTTGCAATGGCTTCAGAGAAAACTTGATCAGCTCGACAATCTCTCAAAATAACTTCTTTGAGCACTTGTGGAATTCAATACCGAATTCTTGCAATTCTCAATGCCTAGGGACCTCTATTTATAGGCTGAGGTACAGAATGGGTGACTGCAGTGATATTTATGGACGCCGTCCGGACGGTGACCCTGGACCGTCCGGACAAACAACAGTGCGACAGGATTTTCTGAGAATTTCGCTGAAAATCTTTCCTGTTTAAGAGCCGCATCTGGATGGTGAGACACTGACATCTAGACGGTCGCACGTCCGCTGCAAGTAATTTCCATATAAGGCTTCGCGCGTCCGGACCATGGGGGATGAACGTCCAGATGGTAATTCTTCAACACTCAATTACCATGGGGGATGAACGTCCGAATGGCAATTCTTCAACACGCAATTTCCATATCTGATATGCGCACGTCAGGACCATGAGGGGCAGGCGTCTGGACGGTTGAAGTCGAATCGGCAATTTCCATATTAGTTGCACGCGCGTTCAGACCAAGGCTGATTGACATCCAGACGGTGGTATTTGAATTAAGATTCTTGCCTTATTTATGAGCACGTCCGGACGGGAAACCACATCGTCCGGAAGGGTGTATCAATCTTCCCTTATTTTGAACTTGGAAAGAATTTGAAGCTGATCGATCATTGAGAGGTGTCCGGACGGATGCAAGCTGGAACAGAAGCTTCTCGATACAGTAGAGGGTCCAGACGAAAAGAAGACGTTGTCCAGATGGATGATGCTTGGTTTGTCATTGTCCGGACAGTATGACACGTCGTCTGGACGAATGGAACAGTGGATAGATGAGAGTCCAGATGGGATGACAAGTCGTCCAGACGGCTGACAGGGAATTGGAGATTTTCTGACTTACGGAATCTTCTGACATCACTCTGAATAGTGGAATCCCTGATAAAACAGCATCTTTACATACAAGTGATTTTATCCAAACACAGAATAAGGCCAATAATACTAACAACAACTTTTTCTATGTACAATGCCATGTTGGTTGAGGTAAGTGAAGAACAGGTGAGACGTATATTCACCCCCACCATTAGTTTGTAATTGCTTGATGGTGGTAGATAATTGATTTTCTACAAGTGCTTTGAATTGGATAAAGGCAAAAAAGGTATCAGATTTAGCATGAAGAGGATAAATCCATGAGAACCGAGATAAGTCATCTACAACGCATAATACTTGTAGCCACTCACAGATTGAACTGGTGAGGTCCATAGGTCTGAATGAATTAGTTGAAGGGGAGAAGTTGAAATACGATTAGAAGAATTGAAAGGCGGTTTCTTGGCTTTGCCTATTTGACAAGAAACACACACAGATTCTTTATTAAGTTGGAAATTTGAAACAGGCAACTTATTTTCCTTAACCACTCTAGTTACAACTTCAGATGACGGTTGGCCTAATCTAAAATGCCACACTAAGGGAGTGGTTTTTATTCCTAGGTTGGCTGTGAAAGCCTTGCTGCCTTGGTAGGACTTTTTGCCGAGCTGAAGAGGATACATGCCATTCTCACTCTTCCCTTCCAGCAGGAGTGCTTGAGTTTGCAAAGTAATAAAGAAATGAGATACTGTCAAGATAAAATAGCAGTGATTGTCAAGACAGAAACGTTGAATGTACACAAGGTTTGCTACTGCATTAGGACAGTGCATGACATTTTTAAGAAGAAAATTAGATTGAGAAGAGGGGAGAGTAGTGGAACCAGTGTTTGCTATAGCAAGGGAGGATCCATTGCCAACTGCAATGGCTTCAGGGTTCTGAAATGGTTGCTGCACATGGAGGTTGTTCAAGTCATGCATAATATGTGCATTTGCAACACTATCCACAAACCACTCTTGGTCTGCATAGGGACTATGGGCAGCCATGGCATGGAGCTGATGAGGTGGATTTGGAAGGCATGATCCATTATATGATAACAATCAAGGGCAGAGTGACAGAGTTTGCCACAGATTTGGCAAGGAGTGCGAGGTCCTCAAGGTGCAAGAAATCTTTTGTTTGGTGCAAATTGTGTCCGATGAGCAGGCTGCAGGATGGACTAGAATATTTGGATGGAGCCGAGTACGTAGCAGGTGGTGGTATTGCATTGTACCTCTGAGTAGGAGCGGCAGCATCAAATTGAGAACCATAGTTCCTGGAAGGGAACTTGGGATAGGGTGGTCCACGGTTCTTAGGTTAGAAATGCCGAGGGTTAGGCTTATGAGTGAGGAGAGCATAGGTGGAAGTGTTAACAGCCTTGGATTTTTAGTGGTTTATGAGAGTTTCATGATTCAGTAACTCGGGGTCATAATGGAAAATGAAGTAATGAAACCATTGAAAGAGGGATTTAACCCATTGGTAAGATAAGTAATCAAGTCCTCATCTGGGATAGGCTTACCAACAGCTGCCAATTGATCTGCATACTCCTTAGCAATTTGAATGTAATCTAAGCAGGTCTTGGATCCGTGATGAAGACTCTGCAATTGAGTCTTAATGTTGGCAATTTGTGATTTGGACTGATTGGCAAACTAGTTAGCAAGAGCTAACCAGACCTGTTAGGAAGTGTCAAGTCCATAAATGGTGGATAACACCTTTTTGGATAGGGTGATGTTGATCCAACTCAAGATCGTCTGATCTTCTCTTTGCCACATGGTGAATTCAGGATTGAGAACCTGTGTGTCATCTGCAGTAGCCAAAAACTTGGGAGGGCATGGTTCGGATCCATCAATGATTTCAGTGGATCAGTAGGATTTGGTAGTTGAAGGATTTTTGTTCCTCTCTTTTGGGCCACTTGCAGACTCTTCTCTATTTTCCTACTGTTTTGGGTTTTAGAACATTTTTGTCTATGGATATTATTACTTTGTTTACCCTTGTCCTGTTGAGACATCAAGGGGGAGTATTTTATTACTGTGGTCTTTCTCATACTCTGTTTTACCCTTTGTCCCTCTGTGACAAAAAGGGGGAGTATATGCTAGTTTTGGACCGGGAATGTTGAAAATTGAAATTGACTTCTAAAAGTAAACGGCAAGTGTGTGCAATAGTGTGCAACACAAATAATAATTGGGAAAATAAATAACACAATGATTTTTGTTGACGAAGTGGAAACTCAAGATGAGAAAAACCACTCCGGGGAAGCCAAACCCAGGATATCCACTATTCAGAAGAGAAAGCTAGATACAAGATCGTAACACTCACATATACCCGATGCAGTGGTCGTACCTTGCTCTCTAACGTGTAACCCAACATGAACACCTCCTAACCAGGTCTCCTCCCTGAAGGGGTCTTTAATGAAATCCTTTATCTTAGAGCTGATCTCTAAGATAGACTTCAGATGTAGCGCAGCAACAGCACACTTGCAATGACTTCAGAGGAAACTAATCAGCTCAATGATCTCTCAAAATTACTTCTATGAGCACTTGTGGAATTCAATACCGAAATCTTGCAGTTCTTAATGCCCAAAGGCCTCTATTTATAGGCTGAGGTGCAGAATGGGCGACTACAGTAATATGAACCTGGGCCGTCCGGACGAACAACAGTGCGACAGGATTTTCTAAGAATTTTGCTGAAAATCTTTCCTGTTTAAGAGCCGCGTCTGGACAGTGAGACACTGACGTCTAGACGGTCGCACATCCGCTGCAAGTAATTTTCATATAAGGCTTCGAGCGTCCGGACCATGGGGGATGAACATTCGGACGGTAATTCTTCAACACGTAATTTCCATATCTGCTATGCACGTCCGGACCATGAGGGGCAGGTGTTCGGACGGTTGAAGTCGAATCCGCAATTTCCATATTAGTTGCCCGTGCATTTGGACCATGCTGACAGTCGTCCGGATGGTTGAAATTGAATTGCGATTCTTGCCTTATAGATTAGCTCGTCCGGACGGGGAACCACATCGTCCAAGCAGTTGTATCAATCTTCCTTTATTCTGAACTTGGAAAGGATCTGAAGCTGATCGATCACTGAGAGGCGTCCGGACAGGCTGCTGAGACGTCCAAACGGATGCAAGATGGAACAGAAGCTACTCGATATAGTAGAGGGTCCGGACAGAAAAACACGTTGTCCGAACGGATGATGCTTCGTCTGTTGGTCGTCTGGACGGATGAACAGTAGATAGAATGGCGTCCAAATGGGATAACACGTCATCCGGACAGCTGATAGGGAACCTGAATTTCTTCTAACTTTTAAGTAGTGCAGAGTCTTTTGAGAGTGCTCTGAATAGTAGAATCCCTATTTACAATATCTTTACACACAAGTGATTTTATCCAGACAGAATGAGGCCAAAATACTAACAAATGTATTTTTAATTGGTCTAGTATTTTTGTCCCAGAATGGCTAAAGAGAGAGTTTGTTAGCGTTTGATTGGCTGCATTCTATTGACAAAAATCACTATTATGTAATGTTGCTGCTTTCACAGGGATGCCGTTTAGTTCAGAGTCTTCAAGATATTCAGAGTTTGTTTCTCTGATATGGAAAGAGCCTCATTATGACATGATCAGTGTCACAAGCATCAAGAAGGAATTTCCAGACTCCAAAAAGACTCTGCAACGTCTACAGCTCAGCAAAAGTCGGATCCCGAGCTTATCGTCCGAACGGCCTAGTGAAATGCCTGGACACTCATCAAGTCAGTAACATAAGTAAAGAAGCTTTTTAACAGGGATTCCACTATTCAGAAGTGTTTTCAGAAGATTCTGCATAGTTTGCAAGACAGAAAATGCGATTCCCTGTCAGCCGTCCAGACGACGTGTCTTTCCCTCTGAACGCCCAGTTGTCCAAAGATCCAGCAGTCCAGACGACGTGTCATACCATCCGGATGCCCATCAAACTAAAGAATCATTCGTCTGGATGTCGTGGATTTCCGTCCGAACCTTCCTTTGTATCAAGAAGCTTCAATCTACTCCAGCTTCCATCCGTTTGGACGTTTCAGCAGCCCGTTTGGACGACTCTCAGTGTTTGACCAGCTTCAGATTTTCTTTCCAAGTTCAAATAAGGAAAGATTAATTCATCGGTCTGGATGACTTGGATTCCCATTCGGACGCGCTCATCCATAAGGCAAGTATTGCAATTCAAATCCAACCGTCCGAACGCCAGTCTGCCATGGTCTGGACGCGTGTACAATAGATATGGAAAATTGTGTGTAGAAGATTTACTGTCCGAACGGCCATCCTTGGTCCGGACTCGCGAAGCCTTATATGGAAATTACTTATAGTGGACGTGCGGCTGTCTGAACGATAGTGCATCATCGTCCGAACGCAGCTCTCAAACTGGAAAGATTTTCAGCAAAAATCTCAGAATTTTGGTCGCACTGTTGTCCGTCTGGACGGCCTATGACCACCGTCCGGACGGTGCCCATATTTATCAAGCAACTCACCCATTTGAACCCCCAGCCTATAAATAAAGACCTCTGGGCTTAAGAACTGCAAGAATTCGGTATTGAATTCCACTAGTGCTCAGAGAGTTATTTTGTGAGGTCATTAAGCTGATTTGTTCTCTCTAAAGCCATTGCTATGTGTGTTGTGCTTAAACTGAAGTCTATCTTAGGGGACGGCCCTAAGGTAAAGGATTCCATTGAAGACCCCTTTAGGTAAGACACCTGGTTTGGTGGCGTTCATGTTGGGTTACACATTAGAGTTCAAGGTACGACCACTGCATCAAGGGTATGTGAATGCTACTACTTTGTAACTATCTTTGTCTTCTGAATAATGGATATCCTGGGTTTGGCTACCCCGGAGTGGTTTTTCTCTTAATTGAGTTTCCACTTGTCAACAAAATATTTGTCTCCTTTAAATTCCGTATTTAAAATTTTGTTGCACACTGTTCACACACATTATTAAATTAGAAGTCCATTTAATTTTTTTTTCAATTGGTATCAAAGCGGCTACACTCTATTAAGGATTTAATTCGTGAGTGTGATCCTCATCTCTTATGACTTGTATTTTTTTATTACACCTTTTATCATAAATTCTTCTCAGTTATCTAATGAGGATTCTGATATTAAGTTCTTTAAGGTTTTTAATAAATTAAAGAATGCTCAACATTCTAAAGTTTGTCATAAAGAGCTTGAAAAGGTGAAGCAAGAAAAAGAGTCTTTGCTTGTTCAATTATCTGAATCACATGCTTTGATTGACTCTTTGAAATCTGAGAATACCATGCTATTTGACAGTATTGATACACTTGAGAATAAATTAAAAGAATCTGAAGATCTCTTGAAAAAATTCTCAAGTGATAATTTGAAAAGCATGTTTTGTATTCATTCAAATATTTCTAACAAGCCTGCTTTAATTGTTGATGATATGAGTACTTCTACGTCACATGCTTCTCATTCTAAATTAAATATTATGCTTGTGGAAGTAGATACAGCTTGTTTAGAAAATTCTTGCTTAAATAATCATGTGATGCCTAGCTCCAAGGATTCAGGAACACAAGGTAAGTTTGTTCCTATTTGTCATAATTGTGGGAAGATTGGTCATAATAGACCAAATTGTTATTTGTTGAAATCCCACAGGCCTTGGATTAAGTAGGATGCTGTGAGGAAGGATAAAGTTGAATATTCTTCCTCATCCAAATATGTCTCTCCTCATAGGAGACATATAGAAGGTAAGGGCAATGTTATTTATAAGAATGCTAACTATAATTCTGCAGAGAATGTCAAGAAGCATTCAAACAAAAGAAGCTTGCCCACCTGTCATCACTGCGGTATTACCGGTCACATCCGACTCAAGTGTCCACAGCTCCAGGCTCAGAAGTCGAAGGTTCAGAAGGAGCTGCCAACAAGAGCTACATCAGGCAATCAACCTCCTATGGCTCTTCAGGCTCCAGGGCATTAGCAAAAGTTTGTTCCTGCCAATCAGAGTGGCAAACCAAAGAAGAACAAATCAAGGCGCTACAAGAGAAAGCAGCAGAAGCCCAATGGCAACCATGGCTATGAAGGATTGCTGAGCCTAATACAAGGTATGCTAAGGAGTATGGCCAACATGGACATGACCCACAAACCATCTCCACAGGTTAAGCAGGTATGGGTCAAGAAGGATGAGACCATTCACCTTTTGAGGGGGAGTTGACTCACCTAGTAGGTGATGTCTCCCATGCCTAGGATTTTGGTTCCTAAATCGTAGTGCATGTCAAGTATGTTTGCATTGCATTGTATATCATGTCATATCTTATTCATGCCTTGCATTCTTTTTGAGGAACCATTTATTTTATCCCTCATATTTTCTCTTGTTGTTTTGAGAAACATTTGCAGATATTTGTTTTAGAGATGACAGATAAAGCATGTCGAGCGGCTGCTTTTCTGTCTTAGTATTTCTAAACCTTTCTTCATGAGGACAAGTTTGGTTTTACCATACATGCTGGGATTAGATGTCATTTCTTTTTCCATAAGCATGTCTTTGTTGTTTTTCTGTCTCTTTTTCAACCAAAAAAAAAAAATTAGGGAGAAGATACAGAATTTTATTTTTCTTTGGATAGCTTTTCAGATATTGCATGTGTTTTTACCTGATATCTCAGTTCATTAAGCATTAATTGAATATGCTTATATATGATTGAGAGTTTATGTTTGATATCAGATAAGTTTTTCTGTTGCATCTTAATAATAGATAGTTACTTTCCTCATGCGATGAAAATGTGCACTATCTAAGACTCCCCTAAGGTACATCTTTTCCTTCTCTGACTTTTTGCTTCTAGAAATTCTAGATAAGAGAAGAGGTTTTTGATAAGATGGCCAAATTGACCAAATGCTAGTTGAACCTAGAACCTAAAAATTCTGGCATTCTCTCTAGGTTGCAGCATCAAAAGAATCAAGCAGTTACTTTTATGAATTCTATGCAATATATGTATATTTTCTGCTTATGTGCTAAAATATGCTTTGTCCTTCATGGTACAAGTAAAATATTTACCTTGTCCTTCATGGTACAAGTAAAACAATTGGGTGCTGCATCTTAAGGGGAATGTATCAGATGAGGGTGGCTAGGCCCTAGTAAGATAAGGTTTGACTTTTGGCTGATCTTTCATTGATTTTCTCTCTTGTTTGGAAAATTTGGTTGCTTTTTGTCATATCAGTGAATTTTATACCTAATTGAGAAAGTCTTTACACACACACACACGCATTACATGAGTTGAGTAATCTATTTAAAATTTCTATCTGCAGGGAAATTTGTGCTTATTGAATACTTAACTTTTATTTATATCTTTGCATATTTTTGCAATGCTATTTGACTGTTTTTTCAGTTGATTATAAATGCCTGTTCTGAAGCTAGCTTTAGGGAAAATATTTTTCTGCAAATTTTCTCCAGTTTCAGATTTTTAGTGTGAAGCGTTCGGACGAACCTATTCTTACGTCCGGACGAGCGCAGTCTTGCCATACGATGTTCTAGCAGTAGCTGTCTGGATGGTTATGTGACATGTCCAGATGGGATCTCCACAGGTTTAAGACTTGCGCCTCTTTCTCTGCCATACACACATCTTTGCATTTTTATCATGTCATGTTTTGTGTTTTTCTCATGGATTTCTACCGAGATTTTGACATTCTTTGCACATCTCTTCTCATCCCATGATCTTCATTGTGTCTTCTGTTATTCTTAAAAGTTTTTATGCTTTTAGAATATTGGAATATTTGTTGGGATAATTTCTTGAGATAGTGTGCATGAAAATCATATTTTGTCTGTGTATTGGGTTGATATTGATATATTTAGGTCATTTGGATTGTGATCTTTGTTTTTGTAACTCTTTGGCATTCATTTGACAGCCGTCTTAAATACCACATTATTTTTGGAACTAACAGGATCTAATGGTATTTTTGGAGATATTTCTGATTGGTTTTGGTTCAGGAATACGACATCTAACGGCTCCCAGCACAGTGTTTGACAAATGCATCCTTTGGAAATGTTTGAGGTCATGTGTTCAAAATTTCCAAGGGTCTCAGGATTTAAGATGAGCTTTTTCCCCTAGCTCATGCAGAGCCTTCCGTAGCATTCCCTCAGATCTGTATCAGTTAGAGGATTAGTGGTGAATCTCCTCATTTATCTAGCAGACCAGTTGCTTAGAGGATGTCAATCTGTGGATAATCAGTTTCAGGCTTTGCAAAATCAAGAGATTGAAGATTTTTCAGTCCATGGTTCCTGGCTTTCTGAGCTAGAAGCTGAAGTAGTACAAATCCAGCCTTTTATACGGATTTCTCTCTGTTACTTGATTTCAGTGGATCAGTAGGATATGGTAGTTGGAGGATTTTTATTCCTCTCTTTTGGGCCACTTGCAGACTCTTCTCTATTTTCCTATTGTTTTGGATTTTAGAACATTTTTGTCTGTGGATATTATTACTCTGTTTACCCTTGTCCTATTGAGACATCAAGGGGGAGTATTTTATTAATGTATTCCTTCTCATACTTTGTTTTATCCTTTGTCCCTCTGTGACAAAAAAGGGGAGTATATGTTAGTTTTGGACCGGGAATGTATTTTTAATCGGTCTAGTGATTTTTGTCCCAGAATGGCCAAAGGGGGAGTTTGTTAGTGTTTGATTGGCTGCATTCTGTTGACAAAAATCACTATTATGTAATGTTCCTGCTTTCACAGGGATGCCGTTTAGTTCAGAGTCTTCAAGATATTCAGAGTTTTTTCTTTGATATGGAAAGAGCCTCATTATGACATGATCAGTGTTACAAGCATTAAGAAGGAATTTCCAGACTCCAAAAAGACTCTGCAACGTCTACAACTTAGCAAAAGTCGGATCCCAAGTTTATTGTCCGAACGGCCTAGTGAAACGCCTGGACACTCATCAAGTCAGTAACATAATTAAAGATGCTTTTTAACAAGGATTCCACTATTCATAAGTGTTTTTAGAAGATTCTGCATAGTTTACAAGATAGAAAATGCAATTCCTTGTCAGCCGTCCAGACGACGTGTCTTTCCATTCGGACGCCCAGTTGTCCAAAGCTCTAGTCATCCGGACGATGTGTCATACCATTCGGACGCTCGTCAGACTAAAGTATCATTCATCCGGACGACATGGATTTCCATCCTGACCTTCCTCTGTATCAAGAAGCTTCAATCTGCTCCAGCTTGCATCCGTCCAAACGTTTCAGCAGCCCTTCCGGATGACTCCCAGTGTTTAACCAGCTTCAATTTTTCTTTCCAAGTTCAAATAAGGGAAGATTGATTCATCGATCCAGACGACGTGCATTCCTGTCCGGATGCCAATCTGCCATGGTCCGGACGTGCGTGCAACAGATATGAAAAATTGCATGTAGAAGATCAACCGTTCGGACAGCCATCCTCATGGTCCGGACGCGCGAAGCCTTATATAGAAATTACTTGCAGTGGACGTGCGACCTTTCAGACAACAGTGCATCACCGTCCGGACGCGGCTCTCAAACTAGAAAAATTTTCAGCGAAAATCTCAGAATTTTGGTCACCTAGTTGTCCGTCCGGATGGCCTATGACCACTATCCAGACGGCTCTCATATTTATCAAGCTACTCACCCATTTGAACCCATAGCATATAAATAGAGGCCCTTGGGCTTAAGAACTGCAAGAATTCGGTATTGAATTCCACTAGTGCTCAGAGAGTTATTTTGTGAGGTCATTGAGTTGATTTGTTCTCTCTAGAGCCGTTGTTGTGTGTGCTGCGCTTAAACTGAAGTCTATCTTAGGGGACGGCCCTAAGGTAAAGGATTCCATTGAAGACCCCTTCAGGTAGGAGACCTGCTTGGGAGGCGTTCGTGTTGGGTTACACGTTAGAGTATAAGGTACGACCACTGCATCAGGGGTATGTGAGTGCTACTACTTTGTAACTATCTTCTGAATAGTGGATATCCTGGGTTTGGCTACCCCGGAGTGGTTTTTCTCTTAATTGAGTTTCCACTTCGTCAACAAATATTTTCTCCTTTAAATTTCGCATTTAATATTTTGTTGCTCACTGTTCACACACACTGTTAAATTAGAAGTCCATTTAATTTTATTTTTTTTTCAATTGCCTTTGGGGGAAGTAATGCGTGAGTGATTGATTGCACAATTATGCTTGATTGGATGATTTGCGTGATATGTTGCCATTAGGGGTGCTGCATGAAGATCCCCAGGATCCTGATTTAATTTGGCATGTCCAGCAGGAAGATCTTCAATGGATACAGCTGCAGTGGCAGCTATATCATGAGGTAGAACATAAGGTTTAACAATATGGGTCGTGTTTGGATAATCAACATTACATGTGTAAAGACCAAGAAAATAAATAGGTAACTTAACAATTAATAAACAACATTTATTAAATAAATGAGATTTATAATTATATTCTAGGTGATAATATTTAAATAAAATAAGCCTAAGATAAAATAATAGAAATAGAACGATAATTATCATAGTGGATCCTAGAGTAAGAAATAATTAATTGTATGAGTAAAATGTAGTTAAATTTAAATGTGGGGATATTTGTTAATAGTTAAATGATAAAATTAAGAGATTTTGGGGTCCTGCAATAATTTATTAAAGCTAGGGTTTTAAAAATAAAAGTAATCTCCCTTTGCCACGTGTCATAACACGATTGGCTGTAAAAAATTTCATCATCTCTTTCCACCCATTCACAGCTTGCGACTTGTTACCTTATCTTTTAGCTTTTTATTTTTCTCCTTCTCCTCTGTTTCCACGCAGCCCCTCTCCCTCTTTCTTTTCTTTTCTCTCCCATCTCCTCTCTTGGTTCTGCAAGCCCAGGTTCCCCCTCTTTTTTTTGGATGAATCAAAAAATTTATAAGAGCTCAACAGCTCCCCCTTTCCTTCTTCTTCCTCTCTTCTCCATCTCCCACACACAGCCCACTTGTTCTTTCCCTCATCTCCCCTTCTCTTCAGCTCTCACACACACACACACTCACGCCTGTGATGAAGAAAAATAGAGAGATCGTGAGAGAGAAAGGCCTCGTCCGTAAGAGTGATGCAATCCGAAAATTAGAAAGGGGTTTTGGTGATTTCCAGCCATTGGAGGAAGATGAGCAAATCCGGTATTTTGCAAGGTAAAAATCGTGTTTCCCCTTTAGCTCTTAGTTATGGATTTTGTAATAGATTTTTTGCTTCTTAGATTTGGGTTTCAAAATGGATTTTCTCTTGTTTGGATTTTTGGGTATGGAATTTCTAGGATTGTGTGGGTCATGACCGAACCAGTGAGGCTTTTGGAACTTGATTTATTTTCCTTGTGTCAGTTGTGTTGATTTTTGGAGTTTTAGTTGGGTATTGTTTGAACCGATTATGGGTGTGGATTTTAGGTTTTAGTTGAGTGTTGATTTTTGGGGATAACCGGATGGTTCTATTGGGCTTTGTTTATTGAGCTTTTTGATTTGTCTTTGGCCCTTGGTTAGATGAGTTTCAGTGATTTGGGTTTGTACTTGGATGAAATGTATGGAGACTTTCTTCCCTTGCCTAGATTGTTTTGGGTATTTTTGTATATGATTCTTTGATGATGTTTCCTTGAGGTTTGTTGATAGAATTTGGTTGTGAATGGGGGCTAGTTTTGAGATTCCTTGTTGTGGCCATGTGTATTGAAATGGTGAATTTGTGGTGGTGTTTTTATCGGCCTAATATGGAGAAAGATTGGAATTTTATTTTGGGGTATTTTAATTGATATGATTCTTGAGCTGATTTGGAGTGATTATTATAGTGTTGAATTGTTGAATGATGTTTTCTTAAGTTTCTTAAATTTCTTGAATGATGTGGACAACCCTATGGATATGGAGTTTTAATAGTTGGTGGCCTTGTAAGTGTGATTGATTCTTGAGTTGTTTTTGTTGGAATGATGGGTTGTTGATGTTCTTGATTGCTAGAATTTTTGGATGGGCTTCCATGGTGTTGTTTTGGTGATAGCCGAATGGAGTGGGTGATTTTGATGGGTGTTTTTGGTAGAACCCCAAATCTGGTTTGAGTTGGTAGTTTAATGATAATTTGTTAGGGATTGAGGTTAATGTTTATGGTTGATTGATTGGTATTTTGGTGTTGATTTAGTAACTCTTGATTTCTATGGCCAAGTTATGTATGGGTTGAATTGTATAGATCTGGTTGAGGGTCGATTTTCATAGACAATCGATGAGTATGTGTTAGGCTTTGGGGAAAATTGGATTATGAGGTATATAGGATCTTGAAAGTGAATGGTGGTTTAAGGATGTTAATAGTTACGAGATTTTGGTAGAAATTATTGTTGATTGGGTTATTTAAATTGGAGGTTAATCATGGTAGCTCATAGCTAACGCTTTGAGATGAAGTAAAGAAAGAGTCTAAAAGAAGGAAAATAAAACAAATGGTGAAGTAAGAGGAGTGATTAAATGAAGAGGAAGTATTAATAGAGTGATGGTGGACTATTAGTATAAGGAACCTAAGTATAATGCTTGGCTTTGAGGTTTATGTATATACCTCAAGCTCTAATAAATAAATAGGCAAATGGTAATAAAAGAATGTATATTACAATATGTGGTTATAAGTTAGTTCAATAAGAGTTGTTAGATTAATATGTAATATAAGACGAAGGTTCTATAGCTTAAATTACTTATATTGTTAGTAGTTAATAAAGATTAAGTACTAAGTATAATAGTTAAAACATGAATGTCATAAAATGGTAAATTGCCCAAATAACCTTAAGACATCAAATGTAAATTAGTAATATTATGAAAATACATAAATATGCTTCGAATCCATCTAGTAATGTAATTAAATAGTTAATGCATTTATTCATGTATATTGAAATACCTAAGTCTGTTATAAGGCTATGTTTAGCTTAATAAGCATTGTACATGCACATGTATATACATAAACATACATATGCATGTATATGAGTTAAATATATATGGTTAACTTAGTAAATAAGTAACTAGCCATTAAAGAGTTAACAATGATAATAAAATATAATAATAATAAATAAATAAGACAAGATACAAACCTATAACTAATGACTAACCTAATAATAGTTTATGATACTTAAGCTAGTCTTAGAAGCGGGTAACGCAACGGGTGAGCAAGCGGATAGTATAAGTGTCACAGAATGAGTTTCATAGCATAGTCTAACATTATAAGTATTTGCAGGATAGTGTCTGGATTGGAAACTTTAATGGGTTCTCCTATGTTGAGTTCAAGTGATTAGAATCCAAAGGAATGTTCAAGTCAAGAGTTCAATGCAACCAATGTGATATTTTACTCACTGAGAAACTATTATTTTTTTATATATTATAGAATTGCAAAATATATATGTTTTATAAATTCGAACCAACTGTATGCTGAATATATCTGTTTTGGTTGATTTTAGTAGTTTTGATTATGTTCAAATAATATCAATGATGTTATGAAATGATGCATGAATGAAGGGTGTCGAATTGATTTAAAGTGTTTGAATGTGTGCTACGGTTGGAATTTAAGTTATGCAAAGTAGAATGATAAAATTGCATGATGATTGGTTTATCGTATTTGAAGAAAGCATGATTTGCAAGGAATAGGAGTATAGAGTTTGAATTGCAAAGCATAAAGCATGACCATAATAACGAAAGAGAGGATAAGCCTCATAAAAATGAAAGAGAGGGTAAGCCTCAGAATAATGAAAGAGAGGGCAAGCCTCACAATGAATAAAAAGACTATCATTGTTTAAGTTATGTGATGTTTTCATGATATAGAATATTGTAGTTTTTATTCTTGATGTATTAGTATGCCTAAGAGTTTTAATGGCAAAGAGCTTATGTATATTTCTATCATCTACTTGTATGATTTAAGAACATTGAGCTTGGATGTACAAGGGTATTTTCATTGTTCAAGTATGAGTAATATAGTGTCTTGAAAGTAGGTAGATGGATTGTCATAGACATGAAATTGTAATGCCCTAGGATTCGGTGTTACCCGTATTCAGGAAATGATTGTATGCTCGTACCAAAGAAGGAAATTGAATATTTTAAGCTTGGTGTACTTAGATGTGACGCTATTGGTTAGGGTGTCAGAGTATTTTACGAATAGGTAGATGGATTGCCATTGGCACATTAGTAAGACGTGCCTAGATATTGAAGTTTTACTCTAGTAACCACATGAACAACTATGGGCCAAAGACATGAAGTTGTAATGCCCTAAAGCACGATGATATCACACTTGGTAACATTAGATCTCTGTGCATTTGAGCTACCAACATAAAAGTATTATGGTAGATGGGTGTATACGTGGTTGCTTCTGAGCCATTGGAACTTCTATGTTTGGATCCAACTACATGGTATATTTTAAATATTTTTTAATAATCGGTGTTTGCTATATCAGGTATGGGAGTTTTCAAACAAAAGTTTATAAATTGGTAGCCGTTATAGTATATGTGTGACTAAAAAGGAAAAGTTGGTTCATTGCAAAAACTCAATTAGTTTAATATCACTGAGGTCTCGGTATTATGTACTGAGACGGTGAACTCACTCTTTCACCTATACGAATGTGGCAAACCCTCACAACCGTATAGATGATGTTCCTTTGGCTGCAGGTACTCCGGTCGTAGTTAATGGTGTTGTAGATGTGCACTTGAGGTATTATAATCGAAGCTCGCCGCGATGGTTGTAATTGTGGGACCATGGGCGTCCTCTGTTTTATAGGTTTTGTTTATGGCTTGTGACGCCTGTGTCACTTGTATTGTATAAAGTCATTTTGTTATGTAATCATATTGAGGAACGATTTAAACAGATAGATGTTAAAAGAAACTTGTTGTAATTAATTTATGATAGATGTTTAAGATGTGATTTCCGTTATTAGGTTTATGTTTTTCGCTGCAAAGTTAGATATGTGTTATACTTTGATTTACCAAGTATATATTATGGGGCATGTACCATATGTTGGTTTCGCAACACTTTGCTGTGCCACTGTGAGGATCCATTGTGTTTTAAGATATTAATGTTTATGCAAACGATTTGTATTAAAAAAAAAAAAAAAAAAAAAAAAAAAAAAAAAAAAAGGGTTTGTAACAACATGGGCTTCGGGAATTGGGTAAAACTAGGCCTTCTTCCTATTCTATTGTGCTTTAGTTTCAGCCCAATATTTTTTCTTTTTTTTTTCTTTTTTTTTTTTTTTGAAATTTTCCTTTTTGTTGAATCTCAAGAATGACCAAGGGTTCTTTTGCCTGTGCCATTTTTTTTATTATTATATTCTACTATTTTTTATTATATGCAAAATTGTGAATGCCGAAAAAAAATTATTTTCTGAAATTATATTTGGATGGTTTAGAGAATGTGAAATAAAATTAGCAAAAAATGGATATAACTTGAGTAGAATTTTAATTCAAAAAAAAAACTCAAACATGTTAATAAAAAAAATAAAAAAAATTAAAAAAAATAAAAAAAAAGTATTACCCAAACATGTCCCAAGTAAGTAGCACACGGCCATTCGTACCTTTTACTAATGATTTTGTTGTTTAGTAGAATTTCATTAGCAAACATCTTCAAAAAAAAAAAAAAAATGGTAAATGGGTTTTAAATAATTTTCAAAAAATATTGTATATTTAATATAAAATTTTATTATATATTATATTAAAATTTTGGGTTAAATACCCCTGAGGTACCTGAGTTTTACGTGTTTTTAAATTTAGTACCTCAGTTTCATTTCGTATCACAGGTAGTACCTGAATTTGAGAGAAAAAATCATTGTGCTATTTCTCGTCCAAATTTCAACGGTTGACACGTGGCACCACATAAAAAAAAATTAAAAATTTAAAAATTTTTAAAAAAAAATGATTAAAATTTAAAAAAAAAAAAAAAAAAGAAAAAAAAAAAGAAAAAAAAGAGGGGTGGCTGAGCCACCCCCCTTGGCCACCATGGGGGTGGCCGGCCACCCCCATTTTGGCCAAGGAGGTGGCCCAGCCACCCCCTTGGCCGGTCTGGCCGGTCTGGGGTGGCCGAACCACCCCCGTGGCCCTAGGGGGTGGTTCAGCCACCCCCTGGGGCAAAACCCTTCAAATTTTTTTATTTTTTTTTTCAACTGTGGGGTGGCCGAACCACCCCCTAGGGCCATGGGGGTGGTTCGGCCACCCCCTAGGGCCAAAACCCTTCAATTTTTTTTTTTTTTCAACTGTGGGGTGGCCGAACCACCCCCTAGGGCCATGGGGGTGGTTCGGCCACCCCCAGACCGGCCGGACTGGGGGTGGCCGAACCACCCCCGTGGCCCTAGGGGGTGGTTCGGCCACCCCCTAGGGCCAAAACCCTTCCAAATTTTTTTTTTTTTCAACTGTGGGGTGGCCGAACCACCCCCTATGGGGTGGTTCGGCCACCCCAGACCGGCCAAGGGGGTGGCCCAGCTGGGCCACCTCCTTGGCCAAAATGGGGGTGGCCGGCACCCCCATGGTGGCCAAGGGGGGTGGCTCAGCCACCCCTCTTTTTTTTTTTTTTTTCTTTTTTTTTTTTTAATTTTAATCATTTTTTTAATTTTTTTTTTTTTATGTGGTGCCACGTGTCAACCTCAGCGGTTGACACGTGGCGAGAAATTGAAATTTGGACGAGAAATAGCACAATGATTTTTTCTTCCAAATTCAGGTACTACCTGTGATACGAAATGAAACTGAGGTACTAAATTTAAAAACACGTAAAACTCAGGTACCTCTGGGGTATTTAATTCTAAAATTTTAAAAACCTTATTTTAACTTTTTCGTTTTAGACCTCAATTTATATTGAACTGTCCCTAATTTAACTATTATGTTAATGACTAATTTAGAGTGAAGTTTAGGTTGGTGTATGCTAAAGCTTCTACATGAGAGAAAATTGACACCCAAATGAAAATTTTCTTACGAAGCTAAAAATGAAGACTCATGTCTTCTTTGAGTCATTCTAAAATTGACACGGCTTTTAAAATTACTATTAGATGTGTGATAGATCACTATTGAATTTTGATCCAATAATGATTTTAAAAGTCACAATTAGTTTGGAATGACCCAAAGAGAACATAAGCCTTCCTTTTAGCATTACTCATGATTAGACTTGAATTTATATTGAATTTGTCCCTAATTTAACAATTATTTGTGTGGCTCGCTTCCGCAATGTCAAGGCAACTTGAGTGACTCTATCAATTCTAAATCTACACGACAATAGCTTCCATAAAACTATTCCCGAAACATTCGTAGAAGGAAACAAATTGATGAAGATCGATTTTAGCCAAAATCAATTACAGGGGCGTTTACCAAGATCATTGGCCAATTGTACCATGCTTGAAGCTCTTAATTTGGGACACAATCAGATGAATGATACTTTTCCTTTTTGGTTGGGCATTCTTCTAAAGTTGAGGGTTCTCATTTTGCTATCTAATATATGGAATCTATGGTGCAATGGAAAATCCTAAAAGCAATTTTGATTTCTCAACCATACACATTATTGACCTCTCAAATAATAACATTACTGGTAAGTTGCCCTCTCATTACTTCCAAAATTAGAAAGCCATGCAAATCCGTCATGTTAAGGGTTTAATGTTTATGGAAGCAAATGGAAGTCTCCTAATACTAGGAAGTAGGAACCGCTTGCTATGCCTCCATCCCTTACACAATGACATTTACTTACAAAGGCGCAGAAATGGTATACAAAAAAATATCAGATGTCTTCATAGCTATTGATCTCTCGAGCAATAGATTTGAATAACAAATTCCAAAAGTTGTAGGGTATTAAAAAGGACTTCAGATGCTCAACCTTTCCAATAACTTTCTCCTAGGTTCTATCCCTTCTTCCATGGTGAACTTAACAAATCTAGAAGTATTGGACTTTGCTCCAAAAAAGTTGTCCAGTGTGATTCCTTTGCAACTTGGGCAACTCACATTTCTCACATTCTTCAATGTCTCCCATAATCATCTCATGGGACCTATATCACATGGGAATCAGTTTGAAACATTCCCAAACAGTTCATTTAGTGGAAATTCTGAATTATGCGAAAACCCTTTGTCAAAGAAATATGAAAATTCAGAAGACTCACCACCTCCACCTTCAACCTATGAAAAGAATCAAAAATCATCATTTTTGTTTGAATTCGGTTGGAAAGTAGTTGTTATGGGATATGGTTGTGGAATCATGTTTGGACTTGTTGTTGCGCAAATTGTGTTCACAAAGAAGCATGATTTAGTTATGACGACTTTTGCAATCGGGCAGCCAACAAGAAGAAGGGTGAATTGGAGAAGATACAAAAATTAAATATAATCAGCCAATTAAGGTACGTGTTTCCTAGCCATTTAGCAGCAATAAATTGGCTTTCCTTTTTCCTTTAGGGGTTTAGAGGGGTAATAGATAGTGTTGGGGAAATTGTCATCCCCTAGGAAAATGGACCTATATCTGAACCTAAGCCCAGTTGATCTTGCTGGCCCAACTTGACCCGCTCAGTCACTAGGATTTAACAGAATCCAATAACACCTTGAAGGCTATATTTGGAACACATGAGATAGGATACATGATTCGAACATCCTATAAAGAGTAATTGTCTCACTCTCCTACTCTTCCTCTCAACCTCTATCTCATTCCACTAAGGGTGCCACTCAGTCATGACATGAAGGTGGAATAATGCGGTTGATAATATGTGCCTATAAATAGGCTGCTACCCCAGGTACAAAAGATTGATTATATACTGAAAATATACTAAAAGCCCAACTCTCAATATACTCTCCAAAATTGTCCATTGATTTAGGCATTGGGACACCCCTCTTTGACGTATTATTTGTTCTTTGCAGATTATGAAGAACTCAGCGAATCAAAGATCCACACGTCACCAGATAGAAAACTGTTCTAACAGTTTCGCACTGTTTGTAGGAAATGACAAATCATTTCTTGGGAAAATAAATCTAGAATGGTGACTTACGGTCAGATCACTCCTTTCATCAACAAAAGCGAATTTACACATATCTATGCTATGCCTACGTAGGATAATTTTGACAAATCACATCTCACTCCAGATCAACAACTTTGACGCGTGTTCAGTTCGGCCATGAATTGAAACATATGATGGTTGCACTATCGAAGCAGTTGGCGGGGGGTCCTACCTCTGGTGCAGTCACAATCTTCAAATTAAACGGTAACTAATGCCGAGTTCTTGCAACAATCGACTACAGGTTTGGTGAGACCTAATTTCACTACATCAACGGAAATTGCCAGTTCCATGAATGGCTCGCCTGGTTACAACGACAGCCGTGACGAGGCCATCAGATCCGGATTCGATCTGGCACTCCACGTCCCACTCTCATCCAGGCCACCGAAGTCCTTGGGCCACGGTATGTAGAGACTGAGAGATCGCTGAAGGCCTGGAAAAGATCCAGAAACTACTTCGACTCTTGGATCCAAACCACGACGGGTACACGAATGGGTTGTCACCCCAGCCATCGAGATTTTGAAGTTCGAAGCTGCTTATCTCGCTGCCGGGTCTGTTGTCTAGGTGGCGAAGAAAGTTGTGAAAGGAAATTGAGTTCTGCTGTTGCGATCCAAATCCTAGAAAGCAAATTGACTACATGAGCTTTATGACGAGGGATCACACTACTGCCCGATCTCCCAAGTTTCCACCTACCTATGTTGATGCCCATTGAAGACGTGCTTCCCATGGGTCAAGTAGAAAGCTCTTCTGAATGCAGCCCGGACTATGGGCTACGCGCACCCTCCCAAGGAAGCCAGTCTGTCCTCAATCAGCTTCAAAGACTGCTGGAGCAAGCTCCGACACGCCCTACTAAATATGAGGAACCTAGACGACAATGAAGAGAGGCCAAAAAGGCAAACAAGCAAACCCAAGCACACAGCCGAGCGTTCGAGTGGAACCCATGTAGTCTGGCGAAAGGAGTTTCTTCTCTACTTTGGAAAGTTCGGAGTCTTCACAACCAAAAAAGTGGAACTGGAACTTGAACTTGAACTTGAGGCGTGATGTTGTCGCTCACGGTCCAGAGATCACCTTCACCAGATTCACAGATAAGTTCACTACTTGTTTTGCTATTCACAACACTCAATCATGCTTCATAAATGTGGTGTGCATAAGCGATTTTGTTATTTCTTTCTTTTAAAGACAAAAATAGAATGAAGAATCGTGGTGTCAAGAACTTCTTTCCAATCCTAATTTTTTAAAAAGAAATAAAGGAAACTGGAGTAGAAGACCACAAACTTGTTTGGTAACCAATCCAAACAATTTCAATTCCCATTTCACTTCTCCCAGAAAAATCAAATAAAAAACATTCCAACTTTTTTACACTTTTTACATCACATCAATAATTTTTTATTACTATTCAAATAAAAAAACTCACTACAAAACAAAACTTTTTCACTTTTCTATAAAACATTCTCAAATTCTATATCACATCAATCATTTATTACTACTATTCAAATAAAACATCCCATTTTCCACAACTTACCAAACAACTTCCACGTCATTCAGTTTTTATTTTCTAAAAAGAAGTGATGTGATAAGTGATATAGAATAGACATGTCACATATCCAAAGATAGTTGACCAAGTCCTCTTCAAAGATGGACAAACTTTATGGGAGATTTTTATAATTAAATCAACATTGAAACAATGAAGCTGTTTGGTAAGTAAATGTGAAATATAATATTTATTTGAATAGTAGTAAAAAGTGATATATGTGATATAAAATTGATGAATGTTTTATGAAAAAGTTTTGTTTTGTAATGGGTTTTTTTATTTGAATAGTAATAAAAAATTATTGATGTGATGTAAAAAGTATAAAAAAGTTAAAATGTTTTGGATTTGATTTCTTTGGAAGAAGTGAAAAAGGAATTGAAAATTTTACAAATGGTTGCCAAACAGCTCCAATATAATTGTAAGGCCATGGAGTAGTTCACGATGCTTGCCAGGGGAAATCACGTGTGTACATGACACCTGTACATACTGGTGATGTAGATGGCTTACCACCCACATTAAGTTCATCATAAAAATATCAAGTGTTGACGATGTCTCAGGTTGCCCAGTTAGTTTGATGTACTTAATCCCGAAGAACACCGAAAATGAAAAGACGTTGTCTCTGAAATTTGGATTTCATTTTCGTAAAAATATATATGGTTTATACATTCAGTGTCTTCACTTTTATATACTCATGGTATCTTTAACCTCAAAAAGGAGATTTTGATCCAAAGAGAAGATCCTAGTCTTCCCATCCTTTTCTTTTGTAGCTTCGGACTATAACTCCAGATCTATAATCATCAACAACCCGCTCCGCCGGCCACCAAGAAGGCGCAACACACGTTATGAGGTCTCCATCCACGAGCTTTGCAAGCCGTGGGAAAAGGCTGAGAGACCCACATAAATGGGGTCTGGATTGTTAAGATACAATCAGCCCCATCAGCTCAATCAGCCGTGACTCTAGCTCCAGACTGTCCAGACCACATAAGGCAAGCTACACGCGTATCACCTTCCAGCAAGCATCACGTAATATCAACTCACATAGGAAAGGAAGACTCTGCAATAGGAAAGAATACCATATCCTAAAAGGAAAGACAACCAGCATCCTAGCGAATTAATATTCAAGTCTATTCCTAATTTATACTTGACAGCTTTCTCTGTATATGGATAGTTTACTTACCTTCTATAGTGCAACGGTAACATAAGTATTCTCTGTATATAATGCCTAGTGTATTTCATTGTAAATCAAGCAAGGAAGTATTCTAATAATATTTTCCATTCAAACCCGTTTAGTTTCATGGTATCAGAGCAACTTGGTTAACACCACAGATCCTCTAATGGCCTCCTCATCCACCAATCCCACTGCTTCCACCCTCCAACTTCCAAGCTTCACATCCTTTTCCTTCAGAAAGTTAGAAGGCCCCAGTAGCTATTTGAATTGGGTATCTCAATTCAATCCCATTCTTAAGAGCTATGAATTGATGGGTATTATGGATGGCACTGAGCCATGCCCATCAAAGTACCTGCATGATGAATCAGGAAAACCAACCACTACGGTTTGTCCTACCTATTCACTATGGCAGAAAAAGGACCAATATCTTGTGTCCTGGTTCACCACAACTCTGTCCGACAATGTATTGTCTTCCATTTATGGATTAAACACTGCTCGACAGGTGTGGACAACCCTTGCTTCTCGATTCGCATCTCAATCGAAGGCAAGAACCTCTTACTTGAAGCGACAGCTTCAATCACTCCAGCAAGGCTCTCAAACTTGCTCTGAATATCTACTTCAAGCCAAGGCTTTGACTGATCAACTTGCTGCAGTAAGGAAACCCGTTGATGAACATGATTTGATCTCCTACGTCCTGAGCGGACTCAACTCATCTCACACAGGTTTTGTCACGACTTACAACATTGTTAATCGAGATGCAACAGCCTCCTTTGATGACTTCCAAGATGATCTCTTAAATCACGAAATGTTTCTTGGACATCATCAGCATCAACAATCCAATGCTGCAAATTCTGGTAATTTTGCATTATACTCTCACAAGCCAAAGCCTCATGGCTCCAATAGTTCTGCCTACCACCCGCACAAAGGCAAATACACAGGCCAACCTCGTCACAATAATCGGCACAACACTCAGTTCAAAGGTAATTCCTTCTCCAAAAATCATGCTTCCAGTACTAATGACTACTCACATGGCTCTCGAGCACCATGCCAGATTTGTGGCAAAACTGGACATCAGGCCCTGGATTGTTACAATCGGATGAACCACTCCTATCAAGGGAAGATTCCACCTTCTCAACTCACTACAATGACAGCCAGATTCAACCCTCATCGGGACCATGAAGCAGAGAAGCCCTGGTATGCTGACAGTGGGGCTAACAACCACATCACTGCTGCCTTAGACAACCTTACCATCAAAGAACCATACAAAGGTGATGAAGAAGTGGCTGTTGGCAATGGAACAGGATTGGTTATTACCAATACAGGTTATTCCACTCTCTATGGCTCACACAAACCTTTTCAATTAAACAACATTTTTCACTGTCCCATGGCTGCTGCCAATCTTCTGTCAATAAAAAAATTTTGCTTAGATAATCACTACTGGTTTAAACTCACTGCCACTCATTATT
Organism: Alnus glutinosa; assembly: GCF_958979055.1. Lineage (NCBI taxonomy): Eukaryota > Viridiplantae > Streptophyta > Magnoliopsida > Fagales > Betulaceae > Alnus > Alnus glutinosa. The sequence continues at coordinate 14,038,800 of NC_084886.1, forward strand.
TCGTGAAGGAAAACCTCACGAGGCAGACGCTTTTGCAAGGGCTCAGTAGAGATGGCTTGTATCCAATCTTCCTTTCCAAGTCCACCAATAAAGCTAGAAAACTCACTGCCTTCCTGGGAATCACTGCTGATCTCCTTGTTTGGCATCGACGATTAGGGCATCCTGCATTTTCTATTGTTGAAAAACTTAAGAGTCTAGGTCATTTATCTGTACTTGCTTCCTCTACTCGGCCATCACTATGTGAACCATGCCAATTAGCTAAAAGCAAGTGTCTCCCTTTCAAATCTTCCACTAATGTAACTCATGAACCTCTTGAATTAATACATTCAGATTTATGGAGTTCTCCTATTTCTTCAATTGGTGGCTGCAAATACTATGTGATCTTTATTGACAATTTTACACGATTCTCTTGGATTTTTCCTCTACACAACAAATCAGAAACTTTTGATTGTTTTGTCAAGTTTAGATGCTTTGTTGAAAACCTATTGTCTAAAAGAATCAAGGCCTTTCAATCTGATGGAGGTGGAGAATTCACCTCACATCAATTCAAACAATACCTCACCTCTAATGGTATCCTCCATAGAATCTCATGCCCATATACTGCCCAACAAAATGGTTTGGCCGAACGAAAGCATAGGCATGTAGTTGAAACAGGCCTAGCTTTACTTGCCCAATCCAAACTTCCTCAACATTACTGGGTAGATGCCTTCAACACAGCCGTATATCTCATCAATAGGATGCCCAGTTCAATTCTCAATCACCAGTCACCGTATGTTACTCTATTAAAGAAGCAACCAGATTACTCACTCCTTCGAGTCTTTGGCTACGCCTGCTACCCCTTTCTTCGTCCCTACAACAGCCATAAGCTCATGTATCGCTCTATCAAGTGCATTTTCATTGGTTATAGTTCCAACTACCGAGGTTCTAGATGTCTAGATCCTTCCACAAAAAAAGTCTACATTAGTCGCCACGTGGTATTTGATGAAGACACATTTCCTGCCAAAGATTGGATGTCATCTCCACTGCCCCCACCTGCAACTGCATCTGCCACAAGAGGTAATGTTTCTCCTACCCCAACTCAGCTTTTGCTTCCCTCTTCCCTAGATTTTACTGCTACACCTGCCCCCTTTCCCTTCTCTGATTTCAGCCTCCTTCAACACCCTCGACCACCCCTGCATCCTCACGGCACACCAATCCTGTAGCTACTCCCGAACCAGAATTTCCATCTGCAGAACCACAGCAGCCGCATTTTTCCGCTCTAGAGTCCTCTGACTCTTCTTGTCCACCTCAACCAGATTCCCCTAATGATGACTTTCCCTCATCATCCAACTCCTCACCCCCTGAATCCTCCCAGCCGGCTACTCCCCTTCCATCTCATCCCATGACCACCAGGTCCAAAGATGGCATCACTCAACCAAAGCACTTCTCCGGGTTCAAACTCTATTCCTCTACAAAACATCCCTTAATGGCCCTTCACTCCATCACCACTCAACCTCTGCCTACCCCACCATCTAGGTTCTCCCAAGCCCTCAAATCCCCCCATTGGTTTCAAGCCATGAGTGAGGAATTCTCTGCCTTGATCAATAACCAAACTTGGGAACTTTGCCCTCGGCCCTTTCACAAGAACATAATCTCCAACAAGTGGGTGTTTCGGGTCAAGCAAAAGGCAGATGGTACTCTTGATCGATTCAAGGCCAGGTTAGTCGCCAAAGGATTTCAACAACAAGATGGGATTGACTTCACCGAAACCTTCAGTCCGGTTGTTAAGTCTCCTACTATTCGAGCCATCCTTGCAATTGCCACTCACTTTGATTGGCCTATTCAGCAACTTGATGTCTCGAACGCTTTCCTCCATGGCTCTTTGGAAGAAGAAGTCTTCATGGAACAGCCCCCTGGCTTCATTGATAAACAATTTCCCAATCATGTTTGTCACCTCAAGAAGGCCCTCTATGGCCTTAAACAAGCACCCCGTGCCTGGTTCAACAAGCTCTCTAGCACCCTCCTGCATCTCGGCTTCTCTGCCTCTCAAGTGGATCATTCCCTATTTGTATTCCATACTTCTCATATTTGCTTGTTTCTACTAATATATGTTGATGACATTATAATTACAGGCAACAACATCACAGCCATCAACACCTTAATCCAGAATCTCAAGCTGGAGTTTGCCATGAAGGACCTTGGCCCTTTGCATTTCTTCTTGGGTATTCATGTCACTCGCTCCACATCTGGTCTTCATCTCTCACAGGCCAAGTACATTGTAGAATTGCTTGAGAAAACCAAAATGGTAGGAGCCAAGCCTGCCAAGTCCCCACTCCCTTCGGGCACCAAACTCTCCCAACATGATGGTGACCCACTTGAGAATGTTACTGAATATCGACAGGTTGTAGGTGCTTTGCAATATTGCACGCTCACTCGCCCTGACATAGCCTTCTCTGTGAATCAACTCTACCAATTCATGCACAGCCCCACCACCGTACACTGGAGTGCTGCCAAATGCGTCCTCCGCTACCTCAAAGGGTCTCTCAATCACGGCCTATTCTTTGGCAAAGGATCGCTCCAGCTGAATGCATATAGTGACTCTGACTGGGCAAGGGACCAGGACGATCGTCGTTCCACCACTGGCTATGCCATTTTTCTCGGACCTTGTCTCATCAGCTGGAGTGCTAAGAAGCAGCATGTTGTCTCTAAATCCAGCACCGAAGCTGAATACAGATCCATGGCCTTTGCCACTGCAAAATTATATTGGCTACGCATGCTCTTTCGGGAACTTCATCTTTCCCTTATCATTCCACCCACTCTATGGTGTGATAATCTTTGTGCTCTCTCCTTAGCATCCAATCTCGTCTATCATGCACGCACCAAACACATTGAAGTGGACTATCACTTCACTCGTGAGAAAGTCGTTCGCAAGGATATCACCACTCGGTACATCTCCACCCTCGATCAAGTTGCGGACATATTCACCAAAGGCCTCACTACCCCTCGATTTTTACAGCTCCGGACAAGCTACATGTGTGTCCCACACCCATTAGCTTGAGGGGGAATGTTAAGATACAATCAGCCCCATCAGCTCAATCATCCTTGACTCTAGCTCCAGACTGTCCAGACCACATAAGGCAAGCTACACGCGTATCACCTTCCAGCAAGCATCACGTAATATCAACTCACATGGGAAAGGAAGACTCTGCAATAGGAAAGAATACCATATCCCACAAGGAAAGACAACTAGCATCCTAGCGAATTAATATTCAAGTCTATTCCTAATTTATACTTGACAGCTTTCTCTGTATATGGACAGTTTACTTACCTTCTATAGTGCAACGGTAACATAAGTATTCTCTGTATATAATGCCTAGTACATTTCATTGTAAATCAAGCAAGGAAGTATTCTAATAATATTTTCCATTCAAACCCGTTTAGTTTCATGGATAAAACTAGTTTTGAGATCGTACGCTTCTCAAAGCTCGTCCGAAGCAAGATTGACCCGACTGTTTCAATGTGAAGTGGCTATACCACCTCGGTTGTCACCGAGGGTCATCATCTGGCGATCACGTCCATTGGACATGGCAAGACATGTTGTTTTCGAATGGTGTTTTGAAGTGGGTCGGCGAGATTGTGATCATCCCGAGAAGGACACGCTCTTCTTAACCAGAATTCCTTCCACTCAATTTTTTCGAAGCTCAGGTATTCATGGCAGCACAAGATCGCACCCTGACTTCTCTCGGCTGCCAAGCCGAAACTCCCAACAATACGATAAGGAAAATGTTAAATTTACAACACCAATACAACAACTCCTCACATGAGGGTGGGCCTCAGTGTGTGAAGCCCACCCTTATGTGATGGATTGTTGTGTGATTGTTGTGATGGTGTAGTGTAAAAATCAAATCCCATACGATAAATGCCACGTCAAAAGTAAGTGCAGGCAAACAAATAAGCCAAGACACGTATAGCTGAGCTTACGGGTGGAGCCCATGTGATTTGGCAAAAGAAGTTTCTTCTCCAGAGGGTCGGAGTTTACAAATCAAAAAGGTGAAACTGGAGCTTGAGGGGTGATGACCTGCACCTTTGCCAGAATCACAGATAAGTGTTTTCCTATTTCCTTCTTTTTAAGATAAAGACAAAAGGGTCTAAAAAAAAAAAGCACATATCAAAAGAAGCACCCAATTTCGACGAAGTTTCTGGCCGTACATATATATGTTTGTCATCCGACTCATCCCATAATTGATTCTGGAATTAATCAATATTGTCATGGACATTAATTGCTTATGCTTTTTTACAAAATAAAAAAAAAATAAAAATAAAAAATTAGGTTTTCAAATTTTTTTTTTTTGTTGGGGGCGGGGGTGGGGCTGGAATGGGAAATGTCTTCCATTCAACATTGTTTCCCTAGCTCTTTCAATTCCCAACTCATGATTTACTTGAAAGGTTTAGTTTGTTGGAAATATTGGCCTCCTGACCTCCTAGGGCATGTTTAGGTAACTTATTTGTTTTATTATTTTTGAAAAACATGTTTGGATTGATTTTTAAAATTTAAATTCTACTAAAGTTTTATCTATTTTTTTTTTTAATTTTGTCTCAAATTTTTTAAACCATTCAAATATAATTTTAAAAAATAAATTTCCTCAGCATTCACAATTTTCAATAATAATAATAAAAAAAATCGCACACCCAAATAAGCTCCTAATTATTATCGTCTTTAGAACTAATTTAAAATTTATTTCTTTAGAAAATGAAAGAATTCTTATTAAAACTTTTCAAGTACATATAACAGAAAATAGTTTTTGGAAGACTTTCTCAAAACGGGTCCTAGTTTGGCTATGTCACGAACATCACTATTCTGGTGGTTTTTCAAGCACGTTTGTTGAAAAGAAAGTTTAAGAAGATTTTCAATCAAACAATCCATGTGTATGGTACTGCACAGTGCTTATTTTCATTAGATTTTTTTTGCCACTTTGACTAATCATCCGCCATATTTTCACAACACTTGATTAGTTTGCACCTTATTTATTACAATATTTTCTCTACACAAGGATTATAAAATTTGACAAACTTCCAAAACTTTCAAAAGCCATTTTGCCATTCAATCACTAACCACATAGTCCATCGTTTTGAGGTTTCACTTTCAAACCGTTTCGCCGATTTAAACAATCTAAAGTTTCTATAGAAACCTTAAAATTATGAGATTCAGACCCAACTAGATTGTTCTAGATCAAAAAACAACTCAAAAAATCAAATCCAAAAATAAGAAGTGAATCTTAGCCATGATGCTCCCATATCTACTGGACAACCAAATCTCACCCAAAAACAACTAAAAGAACCAGATCTGGAGAGAAAATCAAAAGGAAAGATCAAAAAAATCTAAGGCTTTGTTTGATTTGCGGAATATACTCCTAGAATGGAGTAACTTTTCATAAGAATAATCATTCTTTTGTTTGGTAAGGGTTTATTTTATGGAATAGTTATTCATATTGGAATAACTATTCCTTTACGAAGAGGAATACATATTCCTCTAGAAAATAAAAGGAATAGTTATTCCTATAGGAATAGACTACATTTTCTACAAAAAAAAAAAAAAAAAAAAAAAATCACTCATTATTTTATATTTTCTCTCTTTTTTTTTTTTTTTTAAAAAAAAAAAAAAAAAAAAAAAAGAAAAAAAGAAAAAAGAAGAAAACAAACCCTTATTGTGGCTGGCTGATCACCCATTAGGGCGATCAACCAGCCACATAAGGAGGTAGGGGTGCTATCACCACACCCAGAACGCCTCGTGGCGGACTCCCAAGGCGTTCCGCCACCCCTGACTCTTTGGTGGGTGGTCGGCCACCCACTTGGTTTTTTTTTTTTTTTTATATATATAATAATAATAATAATAATAATAATGTGGGGGGTTTTTTTTAATAATTTTGATTGGATTCCAATTAAAATATATGAATTGTTACTAAACTAAAAAGTAGGAATAGCCATTCCATTCCACTATCTTCTATTCCTGGTAATAATTATTCAATTTCTCAATAGAATACTTATTCCGCAAACCAAACGAGGCTTAAGAAAACCTTACGGTGGATGGGCTCCTCGACGGTGGTGGTGGTTTGGCTGGGGCTCCTCATGGCTGCATGGTGGTTAATTGGGTCATTGGATTTGTTGGAGCCAAACCAGAGATGGAAAATGCACGGTACCTTTTGGCTGGAGATTCGGAGATGGAGAACACACAGTATCTTTTGGTTGGAGATCCAGAGATGGAGCTGGACATATCGGTGGTTGGCGATGGTAGCTGGTGGTCGACAATGGTGAGCTCATGGGTGGTGGGCTCGTGGGTGGCAGTCGGTAGGGTGGAGGGAGGAGATGGAGAGAGGAAGGAGGGAAAGATTTGGGGAAGAAAAAGGTTGAACTATTTGTTCTAAACTCTGGATTTCAAATTTTTTATTTATTTTTTTAAATGAGGGTTGGCGTGGCATGGTGCCTCGTCGGCTGGAGATGGACCTTTGATGGACGATTGTTTGCCAGATAGAATTACTCATTTTTTTTGTCATACTCATCATGCTATGAGCTTTGTACAATTGGGTAAAACTGGGCTTGTTCACGTCCTATTGGGCTTCAATTTCGACTCAATACCTCTTCAATTTCTTTCATGTATTTTTTCTTTCAATTTCACGTCTTATTGTTGCTTATATAAAAGGGTTAAATACGTTTTTGCCCCATGAATTTTAAAGACTTTATTTTTTGTCCCTTGTGGTTCATTTCGTATCGTATATGGTACCTCATTTATGACTAAAGACGGAGATGATACCTCAATCCAAACTTCTGTCTAAAAATTGACGGAAGTCCACTTCAACACCTCTAAGAAGTTGACACGTGTCCTATGCCTAATTAAATAATAATAATAATAATAATAATAACAACAACTTAAAAAAATAATAAAAGCTTTAAAAAATAAAAACAAAAAATAGAAAAAAAAAAAAAAAAAAACATAGAGAGAGCCACCCCTTTGGACAAAATAGGGGTGACCGGGCACCCCCATTTTGCCAATGGGGTGGCTGAGCGACCCCCATGACCGGTTTGGGGGTGGCCGAACCACCTCCAAATCACACCCCTACCCATATCTTTCCTTTTTTTCTTCCCAATCTCGCCCCATTCCTGAGCTACCCACAAACAACAATCCCCTAATGTCTCAAAAATAGCAACCGGTCCTCTAGAGATTTTCGAATCAAATCTAGTTTTGGAAGTTTCCAGAACTGTCTTCGTCAATCCCAGTTCAGTTTGCTTGACGCCCTCTTTTGATTGCTCCATCGCAGCTCCACTGGAAGGCCCTTTTGGAGTTACTATCTGCAATGGTTTGCCATCAGAGAATCCCCCAACCAATCGTGACGATGAGTTTGCCCTCAGCCACACCCCATATGGCTTCTCGTTCGCTACTTCCATGACCTCGACCAGACATCCATTCAACCCATGTTTTGAGACGCCACATACGAAGCAAAATCTGGGTAACTTCTTGTACCTAAAGGAGACCCAATGCTTCTTCCCTCAAAATTTGAGAGCTCTCCCTCTCTCCAGCGACTTGGTCAGGTCAATTTCACCATAATTCTCAAAAAATTTCTCACCCGATCCCATCTTCCTTCACTTCCTCCGCTTCTACCTTCCCCAAAGATGCTCCGATAATGTAGCCTACCTCCTAGCTTATGCATCCCAGTGTCATTTTGTCAACCTGGAGCCAAAAAGCCGCCCGAGTGAGGGTCATTTGTGTTGGTACCGTATTGCCATCAAATTCCTCTAGGGTTGGCAATTTTTGATACGACTTGTGAATCTGACATGAATACGACACGAAATTATAGGACTTGAGTTTATGTTAAATGGGTTCGGGTCATAAACGACCCGTTTATGACACATTTATAAACGAGTCAAACCGTGAGTTGACCCGAAAACCAGTTTATGACATGTTTAGCTAAACGGGTTGACCCGCCCAACCCGTTTAGCTAATTGTGTCGTGTCGGGTTCGAGTTGGCCTAAACAGGTTGGCGGGTCAACCGAGTCGACCCGAACCCGACATGATAACCTGTTTTGCTAACCATAAAATCCTTTAGTGCTAGAAGGTGTCGGTCAAACAGCCACAACCATCCATCCAAAACCCTCTGCTCGTTTCCCACTAAACCCCATTCATGGGATCTCCAACCCATGGGGGTGGTTCGACCACCCCCAAACCGGCCGTGGGCCACCCCTCTTTTCTCTTCAATTCTTTAAAGCTTTTATTTTTTTAAAAGTTTTTAGTATTTTTTTTTATTATTTTTAATTATGCATATGACACGTGTTAGCTTCTGAAAGATATTGGCGTGGACTTCCATCAATTTTTGGACAGAAGTATCATCTTCGTCTTTAATCATAAACGAGGTGTCATCTACGATATGAAATGAGCCACAAGAGGCAAAAAATATAGTCATTAAACCACAGGGGGGTCAAATGTATTTAATCCTATATAAGAACAAGTTTTTTGAAACTAAAATTAACAAAATCCTATTTACAATCTACTTTGTCTTAGTCATTACTAAAGCGGAGTTTATTTTGACAAAAAATGTTTTCAGTTTAAATTATTTTTTTGAAAGATGATTTTTAAAAAAATGATTTTAACTGAAAATATTTTTTAGTGTTTGGCTCGTACGGAAAATCCATGACGACGACGATAGTTGGAGGCGGGCAACGACTTCCGACAATCTTTGACTACAGTGTTTGGTGACTATTGACAAAGATGACGATTAATGAACTGAGAGAGAGAGAGAGAGAGAGAGAGAGAGAGAGAGAGAGAGAGAGAGAGAGAGAGAGAGAGAGAGAGAGAGAGAGAGAGAGAGAGAGAGAATATTGTGGGTTAAGACTCGAAAAATTGTTTACGCATTTTTTTTTTTTTAGAAAAAAAAAAACCATTTTATGCAACTTAAAGAAGGTTTTTCTGGTCAATCGAAAATGTTTTATAGAATTTAAAAGTGAAACTTGTTTTTCGAGACTAAAGAAGCTCTTTTAGTCAAACCGAAAATATTTTCGGTTTGACTATTATTTTTTGTCGCACCAAAAACCGAAAAAATTCAAAAAATATTTACCAAAAACTATTTTACGCCAAAATAAATGGAGCCTTAGTTAATATTGTCATGGACATTAATTGCTTATACTTTTCTAATAACTGTTTTAGGTTTTGATTTTGATTTTGATTTTTTGCTTTTTGTTTAGGGAAGGGGGAGGTGGGAAGCTCTTCCATCGGAGATCTTGATCTTAAAACGATTTTTCCTTTCAATTCCCAGATCCTAACTTACTTGCGGGATTTGGTTTTTGGAGTTGACGTCTTGACCTACTAATTATCTCTTCACAACTGGTTTGGAATATTTTCCCTACTAAGAGTTGTATTTGTTTTTCCATTCCCTCTTCTCCAACAGACATTTCTTGCTCTCTTTGTTCCTTTCCTACTGATTCCATGTTACATTTATTTTTTACATGTCCGATTGCTCGGATGGTTTGGAGGAATTATTTTTGGCCTCTGGATAGCCTCCTTGCTCTTCGTATTGATTCTTTGTCTGATTGGTTGTCTATAATTCTGCATCTATAAACTATTGGGATTCCTATTTCAAATTTTTGCTTCCACTGCTTGTGATCAAATTGATTTGCTAGAAATAAAGCTATTCATGAGGATTTAATTCCAAATGCTTTAGATATCTCTGCTTGGACCATCATTCAGCTTGGAACAATAAGCTTGTTCCTCATCGAGCTGTTTGAAAAGTTCCTATTTTGCCGTTTTACAAGATTAATTATGATACAGCTATTCGCCTTTCTTTCTCAGTTCAAACTGCAGTATGTCGTGATTCTACAGGTTCTATTATTTAGTGCTCTACTATTATTAGTCTGCCATGTCCAGCTATTATGGCTGAGGCTAATGTGGCTTTATTGGCAGCTCGTTTGGCTCTATCTTTGAATCTGTTTTCAGTTATTTTAGAAGGTAATTTCCTAATTGTGACCTTAGCTCTTAATCATCCTGATATCACACAAGATTGGAGAATTTCGTCTACTGTCTCCAATATTCTATCTACCATTCCCCATGCTACTAGTTGGGCAACTAGTTATGTCAATCGAAGTGCAAATTTTTATGCCCACAATGTGACAAATTGAGCCACAACTAGATTCTCATCTACCTACATTCTCATTTTCTCTTTTAACTCTAGTTCCTTTTCTCCCTGTTTTGGAAATGAAATTTCTTTCTTCTTTTTTGGTTCCTTAATTTTATCTTTCCCTATTTAGTACTTAAAATAATAATAATAATTATTATTATTTCTTCACAACTAATTTTCTAACTCTTAATCATTTTGGTCACTACTAAATCTCATTACTAATTATGTCTCCATCATTCACCCTACCTACTAAGTCTTGAAAAGATCAAAATGCCAGCTGCAGGATTTTGTTGACTACGTCCAGTTAAATCTCATTCCTTTTCGATCTATTTGCATGCTTCTTTGCTTAATTAGCTGTTTTTTTTTTTTTTTTTGAATATTTTTATAAACCTTTGTTTTTCTATTTTTCATTCTCTTGTAGTTTTTCCCTTAAATTAATAATAGTAATTATTTAAATTTCACGTTTTGTTTTATTTCTTTAGAAAATCAAAGCACTTGAAAGCAATAAGGGGAGGAAGCGTGGAGGAGTCGAGCACAAGAGGATGTGTACAAACAGTTGGGTCGATCTCCAGAGTGGCAACTTGTTTAAAAGAAAGACGAGAAGATGATCGATTACAACAGTTTTGAATAGTAATTTTGTTGCCGTTTTAATTAAATATCTCATATAATTGGTTTTATTTTATATATGTTAGCTTACAAATATTAATGTATGTATTTACATTTTTATCTATGTGACCAAAAATTTTCTTTTAGTGTCCTTTTTATGCTATCCGATGAATAAGCATGCATATAAAGGGTGTATCATAATATTGGAAAATGATAGGTGGGGGACAAACAACCATCCCCCATCCCCCATCACCCCTTTTTATTTTTTTAAAAGCAAAAAAAATAAAAGAAGCTGATGGGGGACGGTTGTTTGTCCCTATGTATCACTGCTCCATAATATTATATGATAATAAGGACCACTGGACCAACAGCAACATCAACATCCTCTTCTTTTTTTTTTCTTTTTTCTTTTTCTTTTTTCTAATTTGAGACGACTTGACTTGACTTGAAGTCATGAGATAAAAACAAGTACGTACAAAGGAATGAGTGGTGGATATAAGGAATTAAGGATAACCGTTTCCAAGAGGAAGCTCAAATATCAACCGGGGGATTATACTTCATAAAGTGGAAGTCACAAGTTCGAATCTCCATTCCTCTTCTTATGTGAACATGTCAAAAAAATTAAAAAAGAATTTCGGATAACCCAATTACAACTAAGTTTCCGGCCATACATATATATGTTTGTCATCCCATAAATGATTCTTGAATTAATCATTGTCATGGACCTTAATTGCTTATACTTTTCTACAAAAAAATATAGGTTTTCAAATTATATATATATATATATATATATATATTTTGGGGGTGGGGGATGGAAAGTGTTTTCCATTCAACATTGTTTCTCTTTTCAATTCCCAAACTCTTGAATTACTCGGAAGGTTTGGTTGTTGGAAATAGGGCCGACTCGATAAATTTTGAGGCCTAAGGCCACAAATTTAAGTGAGCCTATTTTCTTATACTTAATTATTAATTAAATTTATTTTAATATTTATATTATTTATTTATATATATATATATACATATATTAATTTAATCTGTCAATTAAAACAGTTTCTTCTATTTGTAAAATGTATTTTAAAACCTTTTTCTTTTTATAACTTATTAGATATAGAATGACTTATCACTTGATTCAAAGACATGTAATAATAAGATTTAAAGAAAAATAAAGAGAAAAGTGGAAATAAGTTATATGAAAATTTATTTGTAATACAACATAATGCGAAAAATTGTTGGACATTGAAGACGCACCGATGATGTAATTCTACCTATTATGCACAACGCAAATAATGAAAATTTATGCACTTTGAAGACTTTTTCATATTTTTCTAAACATTTTTTTAGGGACAATATTTTTTAAAACATTCAATTCAAATAAACGTTGGAGACAAATTGTGCACATTGGAGTGATTTCATGAAGGCTTTTAAAAAGAGTAAAGAAGTGAGACTTTTCAAGAATTTACGAATTTTTTTTTTCTTTTTCTTCTGAATGTGAATAATGTGACTTTCAATTTGTTTGAGTTGTATAAAAGTTATACGAAAGTTGTACAATAATCATTTATATTCAGATATTGCATTTAAGCGTGAACCATGTGGACACTCGGGCCCACATTTGTGTCCAGAAAAGAAATGCTAAGCTCACATGATTTTATTTTTTTTTTTAATAAAAAAAGACTAACCACGATTGACACTAGGAGGCGGTGGAATCCATAGTACGTTGTGCTTATTTTAATGTCATTTCTAGTCAAGTCGTTTGGTGGAGATGGTATGGCTCGGATCAAGATTTTTTATAATTATTTGTTTAAATTTGAGAGAATTCGAACAGGTGATTGTAAAAGATCACTTATGGAACTCACCTGACCGGATAAATGGTTACTCAGTCCAATTTTTATTTACTCGGGTAAGTTCCATAAGTGATTTCTCATAATTACCTGCTCGAATTCTCTCAAATTTAAACAAATAATTATAGAAAATCATAATCCATATAGGCCACTGCCCCTCTTAAGCTATATATGATTCAAATGAGTGGGAAATCTTTCAAGAAAATGGACGTTATATTTCAGTTCAGCTTAGAAACTCGAATTAAAAAATGATAATTTTGAAATAAGTGCAAATAAAATGTATTTTCTTATATTAAGAATACGCATTAAATTAAGAATAATTTCGTTTGGAAATTGAATTTTTAGGAATTAGAATTGAATTCTAATTCACTGCACGAATTTCAAGGTTTGATTTTGTGAGATAAAATTTGAAAAAAATTGAAAAAGTTGAATAAAATATGATTTGTTTTTGAAAAAAGTAGAGAATAATAGAGAAAATTTTAATTCCACCCTGTTGCCAAACAGACCCGCAGCTTTCACGCAATCACTCACCCACTTTTTTTTCTTCTTTTTTTTTTTTCTAAATAAATGGAAAAAGAGGTTACATGGATGATCCACATGTGGAAAACATGTGGACTCACCCACTTAAAGAGGGGTATATGCTCTGAGAAATTTCGCCGAGAACGCATAGTCAAAAAAAGAGGGAGAAAGGCTTTTCAAAAAAAGAAAAAAAGAGGGAGAAAGGAAGTGGCCGGCAGACAGAGAGAACACTTTTTTGCTTTCACATTAACTTTCTATACGGCAGGAGAACAGTTATTGTAGCGAGTGAAGGTGGTAAGGAAAGGGCATGAGAGCAATTGTAGCGTGTTTTGTCGTCACTCAAACCACGTAACCAACGGCTACTGCTGCTGCCACGTAATCAATCATAACTACCGAGAGCCAAAGCCAATCGATATAACTGAATGGTCAATGTGTAATAAACACTCCTTTACAGCTTTATTAGTGAATCCTAATCCGTATGGCCCCACTGCCCTCTTAAGCTTTACCACTTCAGAATTTGAAAAGTTTGAGGAGGCCACGGGAGCTCCGCGTCTAAGATTTTGAATGCACAAGACTTCCGGTTCAGACTTTGTGAGTCTATAAAAGCTCCTAACATTCACTTCCATGTACGCTCATCTAATAGCTAAACAAAATTCAGTACACCATACTATGGGTTTATCACCTTCTCTGCTTGCCTTCATGCGCTTTTTTCTTTCGGTTTCCTTGTTTTATCTTATATTTGCTGGCTTCTTTTCTTCTGTGCAGTCACTGTGCCATGATGATGAGAGCTTCGCCTTGTTGAAATTCAAGGAAAGCTTTACCATCAATAAGTCTGCATCTGATGATTCCTCCGCTTATCCGAAGGTTTTGTTGTGGAAGCATGAAAGCGGCGATTGCTGCAGGTGGCGTGGTGTCAAGTGCAATGAGGACACGGGTCATGTGATCAGTCTCGACCTCAGCAGCAGCTGTCTTTATGGCTCTTTCAACTCCAATAGCAATCTCTTCCAGCTTGTTCACCTCCAAAGCCTTAATCTTGCCCACAATCACTTCAATTTTTCTCGTATCCCAACTACTTTTAGACAACTTTCGAGGCTGACAAACCTCAATCTCTCTCGCTCCGCATTTTCTGGTCTGATCACTTCAGAAATTTTAGAGCTCTCTAACTTAGTTTCCCTAGATCTCTCATTCAATTACCGATTGAAACTCCAAAAGCATGGCCTCAGAAGTATAGCACAGAAGTTAACAAACTTGAAAGAACTACATCTTAGTGAGGTTGACATATCATCTACTGTACCCAATATCTTGGCAAACTTATCTTCTTTAACATCTCTATTTCTAGAAGAATGTGGCTTGCATGGTGAGTTTCCCACAAGAATTTTCCATCTACCCAATCTTTCATCTCTTCTTGTGGGAGACAATCCATATCTCATTGGAAGTATGCCGGATTTTAACAGAAGCAGCCCCCTTGAATCATTGCGACTTCGTTACACGAGTTTCTCTGGTGAGCTACCGAATTCAATTGGTAACCTTGAGTCCTTAAAATATTTTGCTGTTACCTTTTGCAATTTCTCTGGGTCAATACCGTCTGCATTTGGTAACTACCCAACTAAAGACAGTAAACCTAGCATTTAATGGGTTGCATGGTTCAATTCCACAGTCAATATCTAGCCTTATGAATCTTGAAGATCTCAATCTATATTCTAATCACTTGAGTGGCATGGTGGAATTTGACTTGTTTCTGAAACTCAAAAACCTCAAGTGGCTCCAACTAGGGATGTAATCGAGCCGAGTCGAGTCGAGTTTGAAGATTTCAAGACTGGCTCGTTTATGAGTCGAGCCTAAATAGTCGAGCTCGAATTCGAGCCGAGCTATAAATTACATGTTCAAGCTCGGCTCGTTTAAAACTCGGGCGAGTTTGAGCTCAAGCTCGAGTTCGTTGAAAATGACATTCGAGCCGAGCCGGGTTACTGGACAAGCTCGGCTCAACTAGAGCTCGATGTAAACTATTAAATTTTTCAATGAGTGATCAAAGCAGAATTCAAGCCCAAGTTTATGAACAACCTCTATGCATTTATTAATAACATAAATATATAATATGTAAGTATATAAGGCATATTATAAAATATATTACATAACTATAGTTTATAAGTAACAAATTAATAATATGTTATTATATATAATTACAGAGTATAAACAATGGTATATGGATAATGTGAACAAATAGTAAGTCTAATATATTCTATATACCTAAGTAACTATAATATAAGTATAATATATAACTATTGTTAACCATGTGTAATGTGATATATGTGTTTATATATATATGCTAACTATTTAATATTGTTATATTGTTATATACTAACTATTAATAACTTAATATGTTAATTTAACATACTAAATATTGTTATTAAAGTATTATAATTAATATGTAATACTATATATATTATACTATATTTACTATTTACTAATATATATGTAAGATATGAACGAGCTAACGAGTCGAACTAACGAGTCGGGCGAGCAATCCGGTCGAGCTTTAAACGAGTTGAGCTCGCGAGCCCCTATCGAGTTTTGTCGAGCGAGTCGGGTATGTATCACTTACTAATCGAGCGGGTTTCAACAGTAACGATCGAGTTTCTACAGTATCGAGCTCAAGTTCGGATCGGGCTAAACCGAGCGGGTATCGAGCGGGCTGTCGAACGAACTAGCTTATTTACATCCCTAGCTCCAACTATCCAACAACAAAATTTCATTGCTTACAAAGCCAAGAACCAACGTAACTCTTCCAAAATTTGAAATTTTAAATCTAGCTTCTTGTGACTTGAGCGAGTTTCCAGACTTCCTAAGGAACCAAGATGAGTTGGAGAGTTTGGATCTTTCTAAAAACAAAATTCACGGCCAAATTCCAAAATGGATGTGGAATTTAAGTAAAGAAACTCTCTGGTCTTTAACGCTGAGTTTCAACTCTTTAACTGGTTTTGATCAACTTCCAGTTTTTCTCCCCTGGACTAATCTAGGTATTTTGGCGCTTCGTTCTAACTTGCTTCGAGGGCCGCTCCCAATCCCACCACCTTCTATAGTTGGGTATGCAGTCTCAAACAACAAACTGACCGGAGAAATCCCACAATTGATTTGCAATCTAAGTTCAATTGTTTTTCTTGACGGGTCAAACAATTACTTGAGTGGCTTGCTTCCGCAATGTTTAGGCAACTTGAGTGACTCTCTCTCAGTTCTAAATCTACATGACAATGGATTCCATGGAACTATTCCCGAAACATTCGCAGAAGGAAACAAATTGAAGATGATTCATTTTAGTCAAAATCAATTACAGGGGCGTCTACCAAGATCACTGGCCAATTGTACCATGCTTGAAGCTCTTAATTTGGGACATAATCAGATGAATGATACTTTCCCTTTTTGGTTGGGCATTCTTCCAAAGTTGAGGGTTCTCATTTTGCGATCTAATGGAATCTATGGTGCAATGGAAAATCTTAATAGCAATTTTGATTTCTCAAACGTACACATCATTGACGTCTCAAATAATGACATTACTGGTAAGTTGCCCTCTCAATACTTTCAAAATTGGAAAGCCATGCAAATCCATGATGTTAAAGGTTTCATGTATATGAAAGCAAATGGAAGTTTCTCAATACCAGGAACCAGATGGGATATCTCCTTCGTTTACTCAATGACATTTACTTACAAAGGCACAGAAAGGGTATACAAAAAAATCTCAGATGTCTTCGTAGCTATTGATTTGTCCAACAATCGGTTTGAAGGAGAAATTTCAGAAGTTGTGGGGTATCTAAAAGGACTTCAGGTGCTTAACCTTTCCAATAACTTTCTCACGGGTCCTATCCCTTCTTCCTTGGTGAACTTGACAAATCTAGAAGTATTGGACTTTGCTCAAAACAAGTTGTCTGGTGTGATCCCTTTGCAGCTTGTGCAACTCACATTTCTCGCAAGTTTGAAAATCAATATGATTGCTGTATTAATCGATGATTTACAATGAGATGAACATCTCAATATATACAGGGAGAATACATGATGAAAAGGAAAGACAGTGTATATAATCAAGCTATTCTATATTGGAGATGAGTGTATTAAGAAAGTTTCCTTAGTGGGTGATCTTCGTTGTCTGCACTTTCCTTCTTAAGTTGGATATGCTGCGTGGACTGCCTTGTATAGCTGAGGCATTTCCTTTCATGTCTGCATGCTGCGTGATTGGTTGCATGAGTTGGGGAAATTGACTGCATGAGCTGGAGCTATGCGCACACACTCATCTGCAGCATGATTTGCTGCAGAATTCTCTCGGCAGCTTCCTTTGATTGAGGAGGTGGATAACAGATCCTTAACATCCCCGCTCAAGTTGATGGGGATAGAATCAACCATCAACTTGCCACGAAGAAGAAGAAACCGGGCCTTGGACAGGCCTTTGGTGAAAATATCCGAAGGCTGAGAATGGGTAGAGATGTAGCGAGCCAAGAGATCTTTGTTGAAGATTTTCTCGCGAATAAAATGATAGTCCACCTCGATGTGTTTCGTGCGTGCGTGAAACACTGGATTCGAGGAGAGGGAGAGAGCTCCAAGGTTATCAACCCAAAGACATGGAGTTTGAAGGAGAGGAACTCGAAGCTCTTGGAAGAGCATACGAAGCCAATACATTTCAGCAACAGTGAGAGCCATGGATCGATACTCGGCTTCGGTGCTCGATCTTGCAATAACAGCTTGTTTCTTGGCAGCCCAAGATATGAGGCAGGGCCCGAGGTAAATACCATAACCAGTAGTTGATTTGCGATCGTCAGGGCTTCCGGCCCAATCGGAATCACAGTAACCATTGAGGTGCAAGGAGCCGCGAGTGTAATGGAGACCAAACTCCACGGTACCTTTCAAGTAGCGTAGAACACGCTTGGCAGCAACCATATGGACAGTGGTGGGAGAGTGCAGAAACTGACAGAGTTGGTTTACGCTGTAGGCGATGTCAGGGCGGGTGAGGGTGCAATATTGCAAAGCTCCCACAATGTGTCGATATTCAGAGGGGTCAGTGAGTGGATCCCCATCAAACCTGGAGAGTTTTCGGTCAGTGGAGCACAGTGTGGAGGCAGGCTTAGCTCCTTCCATGTGTATCCAATGCAGAAGATCAGATACATATTTGCTTTGATTGAGGTGGAGAGCATTGGGCAGCCGGGTGACTTGAATGCCCAAAAAATAGGAAAGAGGCCCCAAGTCTTTGACAGCAAAGTCCTGTTGAAGGTGAGCAATGAGACCTGAAACAGCAGAGGAAGAGTTGCTGGAGACAAGGATGTCATCCACATAGATGAGAACAAATACATGTATAGAATGCATATGAAACATGAACAGAGAAGTGTCTACAGCTGAGCTGCTGAAACCGAGTTCCAAAAGGGCTTGAGAAAGGCGCATGAACCAGGCCCTAGGTGCCTGTTTCAGGCCATAAATGGACTTCCGGAGCCTGCATACATGATCAGGAAATTGGGGATCCTCGAACCCTTTAGGTTGTTCCATGAGGACCTCCTCTTCAAGGTGGCCATGGAGAAATGCGTTGGAGATGTCAAGCTGATGAATAACCCAATTAAAATGCACAGCAAGGGCTAACACCAGACGGATTGTGGCTGGCTTAATGACCGGGCTGAAGGTCTCATGAAAGTCCACACCCTCTTCCTGATCAAACCCTTTGGCAACAAGGCGGGCCTTATACCTGTCAATGGTGCCATCAGCTCTTTGTTTAAGCTTGAAAACCCACTTATTTCGAACAACTTTCTGGTGGGAGGGCCTTGGACATAAAGTCCATGTGTTGTTGGTCATGAGGGCATGGTATTCGGCTTGCATAGCAGCAAGCCAACAGGGGTTCTTCACTGCTTGTTGGAAGGTCTTAGGTTTGGCAGGAAGAGTGGTGGAGGTCAGTACAAGTAGGGGATATTTGGTAGAGGAGTAAAGCTTGTAGTCTGAAAAGGTTTTAGGACGGAGAGAATTGGTATGGGATCTTGTAAGCATGGTATGAGTAGGTGGAGCATTGGCAGGAGCCAGGGGTAAGGCAGGTAGCGTGGCAATGGAGGGGGAGTCAGGAATGGGAGAGGGAGCCGAGATAGGAGAGATTGGTGGGTCTAAGGTAGGTCCTAAGTCAGGAGGAGAGGTCAGGGAAGTTGGAGTGTCAGGGTCAGGGGAAAGGGCAGGGCCTAACACAGGGCATGAACTAGAGGCAGGGGGGGATGAGAGAGGCTGAGGCTCAATAGGACTAGAAGGAGGGGAAGATGGGGAGAGTGGAGGCTCAATAGAAGGAGGGATATCCGTAGGAGGGAAGCACACAAGTGAGGAAGAGGAGATACCTGGTGGAAGTGTGAAGGCAGCATTTGAAGGAGGAACCACTGCAGGGCCTTGGGAAGCAGGTTGCTCGCGGGCTGGAAACTGCAACTCATCGAAGATAACATGACGTGAGGTATAAACCCGGTTAGTTTGCATGTCAAGACACCGAAAGCCTTTTTGGGTGCTGCTGTAGCCAAGGAAGATGCATCTTGTGCTCCTAAAGGCAAGTTTATGAGGAGCGTATGGTCTGAGAAGGGGGTAGCAGGCACAACCAAATATCTTGAGAAGGGAGTAATCAGGGTGTTTGTGAAGGAGTTTAAAGTAAGGGGAATGGTGATCTAAAACAGGGGTGGGAAGGCGGTTGATCAAGTATACGGCTGTGAGGAAGGCATCAACCCAATAAGTGGAGGAAAGGTGAGATTGAGCCAAGAGTGTCAAACCAGTTTCGGTGATATGTCTGTGTTTGCGCTCAGAAACACCATTCTGTTCCGAGGTGTAAGGGCAGGTGAATCGGTGAAGGATGCCATGATTGTCAGTGAAGGACTTGAAGGCCATAGACACATACTCTCCTCCATTGTCAGTTTGGAGCTGTTTAATGGAGCAGGAGAAGATGTTTTCAACCAGAGTTTTAAATTTCACAAAACAGGGAAGAACATCAGATTTTTGTCTCAATGGGTAGAGCCATGTAAACCGGGAGTAGTCATCTATAAACAAGACATAGAATTTGCAACCACTTTGAGACAAGATGGGGGAGGTCCACACATCCGAGTGTATTAACTCAAGAGGCTGTGTGGAGAGGCGATGAGAGTCAGGAAAAGGTAATTTTTTGCTTTTAGAAATTTGACAGGAATCACAAGTTTTATTAATCTTAGTAGAACCAGTACAGGGCAGCAATGATTGCTGAAACAATTTATTTAAGGCAGAAATTGAAGGATGTCCAAGTCTAGAGTGCCAAATATCAGCCGAGGCAGTGACTCCTAGGAAGGCAGTGAAGCGAGAAATGAAGGCTGCATAGGAGAGAAATGGAGCTCTGGATTGGACTTTATTCGATTGGAGTTGCTGGAGGTAGATAGGGTAGAGACCTGCTTCACTCGGCCCTTGCAAGAGAATCTCCTTGGTCTGCATATCCTTAATGGTAAAGTGAGTAGATGTTAGGATAAAATAACAGTTGTTATCTTTGCAAAATTGCTGGATAGAAAGTAAGTTAGCCGAAGCATTAGGACAATGTAAAATTTTGTGAAGATAAAATTGAGAAGTAGGGGTATTGATGAGTGAAGAACCAGTGTTGGCAATCTGCAAGCCTCCTCCATTCCCTACTGTGACACGATCCTGACCCTGGTAAGGCTGCTGTTGTAGTGAGAGTTTCTCCAATTCAGAGGTTACATGATGATTAGCACCGCTGTCCAAGTACCACGGTTGTTCAACTTCAGGAGGGGCAGGTGTGTAGGCAGCCATGGCGGCCAATTGAGCAGGGGGATGACGACCTTGGAAGGCAAAATCCATTCTATGGTAGCAGTCCAGGGCTTGGTGACTGATCTTTCCACAAATCTGACATGGAAGCCTATTGTGAGAAGATGAAGATTTCTCATACTGAAAGTGAGCAGGATGCTTAGAAGAGATTGATGATTGCTGCTGTGAAGGTTGAGACCCTGCAAAGAAGGGCTGATGGTGGGACTGTCGAGGTAGGTGCCGGCCATATTGAGGAGCCCGGTATTTCTTGGAAGGATTTTGGTTTTTCTGTCTGTTAAGATGGAAAGCAAACTGACCTCCATCTGGTTGAAGAGGTTTCTGATGGACTTCAAGGAGTTGTTCATAGTTGAGCAACTCAGTTTGGAAATCTTCAAATGGGACTGCTATGTCGCGATTGCCATAACTGAATGTTGTAACAAAGGTGTGATATGAAGGGTTGAGGCCTCCAATCACATAGGAAATCAAATCTTCATCGTCAACTCCCTTGCCAATGGCTGCAAGTTGGTCAGCTAGGCTCTTGGCAGTGAGGAGATAATCCGTGCAGGTTTTGGAGCCTTGGTTGATGGTCTGGAGCTGACGCTTGAGGCTGGTGATTCTGGTCCGAGAGGTGGGTGTAAACCTTTTTGCAAGATGAGCCCAAACCTGTTGTGCAGTGGAGAGTCCATAGACCATGGACAAGACCTTCTCAGAGAGAGTTGCATTTAGCCAGGCCAGTACAAACTGGTCCTTTTTCTGCCATACCAGAAAATCTGGATTTATGGTAGATGTGGGTTTGCCCTCTGCATCAGCAATGAACTTGGAGGGACAAACTGCCGAGCCATCAATGATGCCTAGCAGGTCGTGTGTGCTTAAGGCAGGAATGAACTGCGTGGTCCAACTCATGTAGTTGTTTGGACCCTCAAGCTTGGTTGTCACCAAGGAAGTGATGTTGGGGACAACAAATGAAGAGGCAGAAACTGCAGATGAGGAAGCCATTGACGCAATGGATGGGAAGCTTAGTGATAGGATCGGAGGGGGGGTTAGCCAATAGAGGCTCTGATACCAAGTTTGAAAATCAGTATGATTGCTGTATTAATCGATGATTTACAATGAGATGAACATCTCAATATATACAGGGAGAATACATGATGAAAAGGAAAGACAGTGTATATAATCAAGCTATTCTATATTGGAGATGAGTGTATTAGGAAAGTTTCCTTAGTGGGTGATCTTCGTTGTCTGCACTTTCCTTCTTAAGTTGGATATGCTGCGTGGACTGCCTTGTATAGCTGAGGCATTTCCTTTCATGTCTGCATGCTGCGTGATTGGTTGCATGAGTTGGGAAAATTGACTGCATGAGCTGGAGCTATGCGCACACACTCATCTGCAGCATGATTTGCTGCAGAATTCTCTCGGCAGCTTCCTTTGATTGAGGAGGTGGATAACAGATCCTTAACATCGCATTCTTCAACGTCTCCCATAATCATCTCACGGGACCTATACCACATGGTAATCAGTTTGAAACATTCTCAGACAGTTCGTTTAGTGGTAATTCTGAATTATGCGGACGCCCTTTGTCAAAGAAATGTGAAAATTCAGAAGACTCACCACCTCCACCTCCAACCTCTGAAAAGAATCAAAACTCATCATTTTTGTTTGAATTCAGTTGGAAAGTAGTTGTTATGGGATATGGTTGTGGAATCATATTTGGACTTATTGTTGGACAAATTGTGTTCACAAAGAAGCATGATTTGGTTATGAAGACTTTTGCAATCAAGCAGCCAACGCGAAAAAGGGTGAATCGGAGAAGATACAGAAATTAAATATAATCAGCTAAGGTACGTGTTTCCTAGCCATTTAACAGCAATAAATTGGCTTTCCTTTTTTCCTTTAATGGTTTAGAGGGATAATGAATAGCATGATTGTACTAGCCGAAAGGAATTGGTTGCCTCCACAAATATGAATGCAATAAGTTTATGTAGTACCTTTTTCTCTTCTTTTTTTGGTCCAAGATAATGTCTGGCATAAAAATATTAAAGGCCAAAAGTTGCTATTTTTTATTTCTCAAAACCAATTAACTATAAGAGAAAAAAGAGAATTCTTACAATTTAAAACTAATATTGCCAATAACGAGGTTAATTTTCCTGAGTTTCTTATACTGGAACGAGCTTTAATTTGTCACTCATCGCAGCTCATTTCGACGAGGCCTTTGAGTATAATAACAGCCCAATTTAAAGTAAACCATTTGAATTCCATATCTACTATGTGTTCGTGTGAGAGCACCGAATTTGGAATGCTAATAGTTTGTAGCTTGTGGGGTTATTCGTTATATGGGCCGCTTTTGGATAATCAACATAATATGGGCTTCGGGAATTGGGTAAAACTAAGCCTTCTTCCTATTCTAATGTGCTTTAGTTTCAGCCCAATATCTTTTCAATTTGTTTCTTTTTTTTTGGTGAACGTTGGAGCGGCCGGGCGGGGATCTTCTAAACAAGAGAAAATTGTTACCTCCATATATTATTCAAAGTAAATTACGTAGGAATTCTGTTGTTGCTAGTCCTCTTCATTGAAATTTTTCTTTATTGTTTCATAGTTAGACTATACAATTTATTTATTTTTTTAAATTTCACAAGTCAAAAACTTCTCTAAAACAAGATTAAAATTCAAAATTTCTTTGAAAAATCATATGAATTACCCTTTTTCTTTTGGGATAATTGCACCGTTAGTCCCTGTGGTATACCATAATTATTTTTCACTCCCTATGGTTTAAAAAGTTCATGGGAGGTCCTCGTGATATGCAATAATCACAAATCGATCCCTGACGTCAAATTCTGTTAAATTTTTAAACAGATTCCGTCAAATGCCACGTCAACGACATGTGTCGCCAATAAGATGGCGACACGTGTCCACCGTAATAAAAAAATATAATTTTTTTTTTTTAAAAAAAAAAAACTTATTTTTTTAAAAAAAAATTCAAAAAAAAATTTCAAAAAAAAAAAAAAAAACTAAAGGGGCCGGCCGCCCCCAGCCACTGGGGGTGGCCGCGCGCCACCCCCAATGGCCGTAGGGGGTGGCGCGCGGCCACCCCCCGTGGCCGGGGGTGGCGCGGAGCCACCCCAGTGGCCTGGGGTGGCCATCGGGCCACCCCTAGATCTTCCAGGGGTGGCCCAAAGGCCACCCCCTGTGGCTTGGGGGTGGCCGGCCCCTTCAGTTTTTTTTTTTTTTTGTTTTTTTTTTTTTTGAATTTTTTTTTAAAAAAATAAGTATTTTTATTTTTTTTAAAAAAATTATATTTTTTTATTACGGTGGACACGTGTCGCTATCTTATTAGCGACACGTGTCGCTGACGTGGCATTTGACGGAATCTGTTAAAAAATTTAACAGAATTTGACGCCAATGATCGATTTGTAATTATTGCATATCACGAGGACCTCCCATGAACTTTTTAAACCATAGGGAGTAAAAAATAACTATGGTATACCACAGGGACCAACGGTGCAATTATCCCTTTTCTTTTTTCCTTTCTTTCAAGTACGGATTGTTGTCGGTCAAACTTCGTATCTGTAAAACTAAGAATCAACAGATCGGCATGGTGTTCTTTTTGATCTGTCCTTAGGATCGAGATCTTACAATCATCTAATGCATCTTGAAGAATATTTTCTTTTAAAAAAAAAAAAAAAAAGAACATAATCACAAGAAGTCATGAATAAACCATTTTACACAGCTCAAAGATGGTTTTCCTGGTCAACCGAAAATGTTTTCAGTTTGATCAAAATTTTCAATCGTACCCATCATACACCGAAAAATTGGGAAAACCATACCTTTTACAGAAAAATGTTTTACGTCGAAAGAAATAGAACCTAAATGAATTAATTATATTAAGGAAAAAATCTAAAAAATCCCCCTCAAACTAACAGTCGATTTTAAAATAATCTTATGAATTTTTAAGTGTCCTAAACTGACCCATCAAACTACCAAGGTTTGCCAAAAAAAACAACTTTTTTCCGATAATATCCTTATTCTCTTTTAAAAAAAAATTAATAAAAAAACTATTTTTTAAACAAGAAAAAAAAAATATGAGAAGCACTAAATTTGTTTTTAATCGTATTAAACAGTGATATATGAGAATAAGAGATACTAGAAATTACAAGACATCCAAACACAGCCTAAGTAATCTAATTTAATTCTAATTGAGATACAGATGATTTTTCATCATTATATGTGTGCAGTAATAAATGCAAATAGCCTTATGCTTGAAGAAAACAATACAATGAAAAAATACATACTACAATCACTTTAAAGAAAAAACAAATAAAGCTCCAAAGGAAACACCTTGAGAGGTGACATTTTCGTAAGACCTTCAACTGTTGTCTTCAAGATTTGTATTTCCTTTTCACTTTTACATAATAATAATAATTAAAAAAAAAAAAAAAAAAAAGGTCTTGGATGTTTAAAATTTTCTCTTCTGCAAACATCTTCAAATTTTGTGAATATCATAAAAAAAAAAATTCCAAAATATTCCTATAAGGTCCCATTTAATCCAAAGGATATGCAACCAGCAACCTTAACGAAAATTTAAGAGATAATTACATTTTTTTTCATAGAATACCACCCTCTGTTAACATGCTTCCATGAACTGACACATCAACTATAAAAAAGCCTTCAACTATCAATTTTTTACATTTTTTCCCTTCCATCAGTCAGACCCATTAACTCGGTGGATCAACGCCTCATGTGACCATCCCATGCAATTTTAATTATTTTTCTTTCTCTTTTACCCTCACTCCCGCAGCCTATATTTTCTTTCTTTTTATTTGATGTTTCTTCTCACGTGATGTGGACTTCATGTACTTGGTGCCTGCAAGCAACGGCCCAGATCCGCTCTCAACCTTCTCGCATTCCGTTTATCTTCATGCCCACCTTCAAAGTAGTGACTTCTTTGCACGCTTCACAATACACTCTAGATATATATATATATATATATATATATTTGGGAAAAATATATATTAGCCCCTCAAACTACCACTATTTTTTCAGATGGCCCTCCAAACTACCAATGCTTAGATTTTGGCCCCCCAAACTACTACTTTATGATTTTTTGGCCCCATCCGTCCATTTATGCCGTCAATTCTAAACAGAATTCCGAAAATACCCTTCCTACACTCTGAAATTCTCACGGTTAAAGGAGGGGTATTTTCGGATTTTTGGCCAATTTCTGTTAGAATTAACGATATAAATAGACGGATGGGGTCAAAAAATCAGAAAGTGGTAGTTTGGGGGGTCGGAGTGCAAGTGTTAGTAGTTCAGGGTGCAATCCAAAGAAAGAGTGGTAGTTTGGGGGGCTAATATATATTTTTCCCATTTTTTTTTCTTTCTTCATCGTTCGTCTTCCTTCTTTAAACTTTTTTCTTCAACTTCCCTTTTTTTCTTTCTCAACGTTTCTTCTTTCTTCTACTTACTTCTTTAACTTTTTTTTTTTTTTTTTCCTTCAAAATTTCTCCTTTCTTTAAAATATATTCTTCTTCTTTACAGTACAGTAACGGACAGCCAGAAAGTGAACCCTCATCAATAAAAATTAAACGCGGTGGGTGGCTATGGCCCCAACTGAAAGATGAGATGGAGTCAAGTGCACCATGATGGTTAAAAGTAAGCATAAATTAGTTATTAGAACCCCGGGTGAACAACCTCGAGGCTTCGTGGACAAGACTCATCCTGACTATGTTTGTAAACTTCACAAGTCCTTATACGGTCTCAAACAAGCTCTTCAGGCCTAGTTTAATCGTCTCTCATCATTTTTGCAGGAACTTGGCTTTGTAGCCTCCTTGGTGGATCCCTCATTGTTTATTTTCACTTATGATTGTAACGTCCCGCCTTTTACAAAAAGGCATAAGTGAAAAAAAAAAAAATCGATTTCCACGTGACATTACTATAACATCAGAGTTATAAATTGGTAGCGAAAAATATAATTATCCAGTAGACTTTGATTTAAATAACACGACGGAGCTTCTAACTGAAATACTTCTAGACATCCATTAAAAATACTTAGAACAAATACATGGAAATAGGTATCTTAAATGACACAAAAGAATACATGAAAATTTTAGCAATTTTCTCAACATAAAATGTTAAAAACACAGAAGACTACAAACAAAATACAATCTATGGGTCTTTAGCTTTAAAACCTCTTGAGTTCTAACCTTCATTTATAAAACCTGCACCAATATACATATACATATATATATATATATATATATATATATATATATATATATATATATATATATATATATATATATATATATATATATATATATATATATATATATATAAACAAAAACACAAAATACCCTAAGTGAGTCCGCTGTTTCCAATAATAATATGAATGCTGATTTATTTAATAAATGCAACATAATGCAGATATGTGTATATATAATATATAATAATAATATGACAGTTTTATATGCAATGTCTTAATTATTTTCTTTTGCACTTCTCTCATAATAGAACCTACGGTCCGTATTAGCGTGTTGAGGGAAACTACGGTCCCGAGAACCTACGGTCTCCTCACTTAAAGGAGTAATGCTACACATCATCCCTTTGTTTTCCTTTTGTTCCCCCAAAATTGATGTAGCTCTTAAAATCACCATTAAATTTTTGATATATGACTATTGGATTTTGATCTAATGGCGATTTTAAGAGCCACATTAATTTTGGGAGGACAAAAAGAGGACAATGGGATGATGTGTAGCATTACTCCACTTAAAGCTTAATTATATGGGGCTTAAGGTCTCAGCTGGCCTGTAAACCTACGGTTACAGCATTTGATTATTATCATATTTGCGGGAACCTAAGGTCCCATTGGCAATACTTTCACCCCCCGCTGCATTCACCAACTTTGTTATTAATTAGTTTAATTAAAAAAATATAACATGTAAATTCACATGCGCAAACAAATTAAATAAAACAGTAAACACAATATTATGGAAAAATTCACCAGCTTCGTCTTCAGTAAGTATATAGATACTTACAGCCATTTAGTGCAGTTCTCATACTAGCTCATTATCTGCAATAAATATATATTGTACACAAAGTGTTAACATCATTTCTTGTGAATATTAATTATATTCGCTTAGGTACACTAATCTTTTTAATTTGGAAAGCCACTAAGCATAACATGTAAAAATCTCACCTATTAATTGAATATATACATTTAAATAATACTCGACCCTTTTTCATAAAAATACTAATACTTTTATCAAAACCCAATTACTTTTAAAGAACATCAAACCCAATTGTCCAAATACCAAACAACCGGGTAATTATAGAAGATCAAATTGATGGTATGGCCCGGATCTTCTATAAGTATGAGCTTTTTGTATTGATTTTAATAAAAACGGTTCTAATTCGAGTTGTTTTAACAAAAACGGCTCTAATTATATTTTGAGCCGTTTTTAATTAAAACAACTCTAATTGGAGCCGTTTTAATGAAAACGGTTATAATTAGAATTGTTTCAACAAAAATGGTTCCAATTACATTTTGAGCCGTTTTAATTAAAACAATTCCAATTAGAGCCGTTTTCAACAAAAACGGCTTCAATTCGATCTAATGGGCAATTGATCCTATCTGATCAATCCAAGTGTGTTACTCTGATAAATCGAACATCCAATCAATCATGGTGCACTAGTTTGATCGATCCTAAGTACTAATCTGACCAATCATGATAAGATCATAGGATCGATAGAAGTTATAATTAATACATATAAACCAATATATATATATATATATGATCTTTAAGATTTCAAGATTAGCTCGTTTATGAGTTGAGTTTAATTAAAGAGTTGATCTTGAACTACAGAAATGTGTGTTCAAGCTCGACTCGTTTACTTAGTACATGTTAATTAACTAGATAATATGTTAGTTTATGAGTTAACTAGTTAATATATATGTTAACTAATACACACATATAAATAGTAACATATGTAACTTATATTAAGCAATTGAGTAAAAATTCTATTAATAAATTAAGTAAAAATTAAAAGTAATTGGAGCTGTTTTTAAAAAAACGAAATTTGAGTCAATTTTAGAAAAAACGGCTGAATTTAGAACTATTTTTTAAAAATGGCTCTAACCGGAGCCGTTTTAAGCCGATTAGAGCCCTTTTGGGCAAAAAAGACTCCAACTGGAGTCTTTTTGGCCCAAAACGACTTGGCTCGCCGGACGCGAAATTTTTCATGTCCCCCGCGTATGCCCTGTCAAAAATTTTCAAACTATTTTTTTCTTCTCTTTTTTATTTCTTCATTTCTCTCGTGCCCTTTGTTTCTTCATTCTTGTTCTTCTTTTCTTTATTCCCAACCGAGAGATTAGAGAGAGACCGAGAGAGAAAGAAAGAGAGACCAAGAGATGGAGAGAATCAGAGAGAACTTGAGGAAGGCGTGCGGTGGGCTAGCCACCGTTTGGGGTGGACGACGGCGCCGGGGCCAGTGGGTCTCGGCCCAACGCTGGTGAGGCCAAAAAGCTTGGAGTTCCGGCATTTTCTCGGTACCCAAACAGTATAAAATCCTTTTTTTTATGGGCCAGTATAATTTTTAGGCTTGATTTCTTGATTTTTGTTTTGATTTGGGTTGTTTTGTGAAGATTTTCGTTATACCCACTTATTCCGGTTCTATAATGGTAAAAATCTTCACTTTTGATTTTAATTTGTTAGACTGATGGGGAATTTTATAGTTGGTTCTGATTGGGGATGGTTTGATTCTTGATGGATTGTTCAGCATGGGACGGATTTCTGCTAGGACCTAAAGTCCAACCGCTCTAGCTTCAAAATTGGATTTGTATTCTGTATATTCAATTCCTTATCCTATTATGCACAGTCTGTATGCATCACATTTGTGCTTTTGGTTGTCTTCCTCAATTTCTAAATACTTATGGGCCTATGGGCGCTGTATTTGGCACAAGCTCTGGAATATTGCAGTAGCAAAGGACGGGCACTGTATCAATGCGTACAGGGTCTTGTTTGATCAGGTAAGAGGTTTTCGACGCAGGTTTTGCTTAGTTTTTCATACCCATTTTACTTGTTTTTGTTTTGTGATTTTGAGTCCGTGGTCAACAGGAAGGAAATCCCAGGCTGTCTTGCTTTGGCCTTATGAAGAATAGCAGGGATGGGAAGAGTTACAGTACTAACTTGGCTTTCACCCCTCCGGAGTACTTGAGGACTGGTATATATACTGTGTTATAAGGAGTGTCCAACTATATTATTTTGAGATGAACATTTGAGCACCATCTTGGCCAAGTTGTAAATTTTTGGATATAGTGGGCAAGGAAAAGCTTGGGAATGTTGTGCCATGATAACAATAATGTTCTGTTTCACATTACGTATCTAATACGTATTAAGAAACTAGGAGTTGCTTGCTAGCAACTGCAACATAGACTATATAGTTGCTTCACTGATTCTTAAAATTTTACAAATTTTTTTATCAATTGCATTATTGATATGCAATTTATATACAAGTCTTTTGTGCTCTGTTTAAACAATACAGACATGCTGAATTAATTATGGATATTGATGTTTACAAAAAGTTCAATTTGTTTGAATATTTTCCATTTTCCTGACTCCTGAGGTTTCTCATTTTTATCTAATTTTTGTTTTAGTAGACAGCTTGCTATGGCTTTGTAAGAATAAAGGGTTAAACTCTCTCTCTCTCTCTCTTCTCAACTTAGAACTGTCAGTATGGAGCTTAAATAATTGTTTCTTTTACCATGTAACTAAATTCATATATATGTTGACATGAATGGTGGGATGAAAAAAAGGTAATCTAGGAATTCCTATATAATATGGTATGGAACAAGTTTTGAAAATCTGAGCCCATGTATTTCCATAGTTTGTTACATAATTGCCATTTGGTTTCAGTTTAATTCAAAGATAAGTATATAAATATGTAAATATGTCTTATTTTTTGCAGGTAGAGTGACTGCAGAAAGTGTAGTTTACAGCTTTGGGACCATGCTGCTTGATCTTCTTAGTGGCAAACATATTCCACCGAGTCATGTAGGTTTTCATCAAAGCCTCATATATGAATCCTCGATTATTTTATGGTTGCAAACTAGAGAGCTTGTGTTCAATATGAAAATGACATAATTAATGTTAGACAGTAATTTGATTTTAGGTGCATGAGTTGAATAATCCAGTTGTGATTATAATTGATGAAGTTCAAAATTTCATGTTGCCACAATCTGTATTTGTTTGTAGGCACTTGACCTGATCCGTGGCAAGAATTTTCTGTTGCAGGTGTTTTTTATGACTTGCACCATTGACATTGAGCTTCTTTCTTGCTATACCGGACCTTAGGCTTAGATGTATAATAAGAAGTGTAAAATAGTTGAAGTATGATTAGGATTTTGTTATCTGCATTATTCCTTTGATAATTGAGATAGTTTTGAGATAAAACATTTTTGTTTTAGTTGTCATAAGTTGAATGGTTACTCTAAGAGACCAGGGAATCTGTTTGTGATCCATGCATGGATGTTTGCAGTGTCTGTTCCATATGTGAATATTCTCTTCTTGATGATAATTTGTGGTGGTAGTAGTCCTAACGTGCTTTTGTATCATGATGGTAATTGGGATGAAACCAAAAAAAAAAAAAATTAATAATAATTTTTTTTAATTTTATTTTGAGCCGTTTCAGGGACCCTAAATGGTCTCTACAAAAAATATATTTTTTTATTTTTCTTTTTATTTTTTTATGTTATTTTGAGCCGTTTTAAGGACTCTAAAACGTCTCTAAAAAAAATTATTATTAATTTTTTTTGAGTTTATTTTGTGCTAAAACGGCTTTAATTAAAATCGTTTTTATCAAAACGGTTCAAACCGGTTTGAGTCGCTTTGGTTAAAACGGCTCAAACCTTTTTAAGCCGTTTTAATTAAAACGGCTCTAATTAGAGCCGTGTTGCACTAAAACGGCTCAAACTCGGGTTTTAATACTGTATATGTTAAACCATTTTCAAAACGGTTAAAAAAAAAAAGGTTCAAAATGCTTTGAGCCGTTTTTAGGCCTTAAAACGGCCAAAAAAAAAAAGAGGCTCAAAACAGTATTTTTTGTAGCGAAAGTACCCGGATGATTTGGATCGCTTTAAAGACAAGCCTATGAGAGTATGCTATGTGGACGTAGAGTCTAAATGTCAAGAAAAGGATGGAGTCATTATGCTGGATTCCATGGAAACAGAATCGGAGAGTTGTGTGTGGAAGTTGGCAAATGTGGAGGAAAACAGGGACCCCGAAAGCAAGGGTAGACCTTTAAGCCGTAAACAGAAGGATTGGAGAATATTAGAAGTGCCATTTGGGATGCATAAAAGGGTGTACGTTCCTGTACCTTGAATACTGAAAATTTACTAATTGAGTTGTGTTGAAGACCGCGAGATGAGATGATGAAGTTGTCTTTGTGTTAGTTGATGAAATGATCCATTACAAAAAGCAGAATTTGTGCGGCATTCCTGGATTCGCACACCAGTTTATTAGTATCCTAATTCCCAACTTTGGTGCGATTTGCAAACCCTTTTTTCTCTCTTCTTTGTTTTTTTTTTTTTTTTTGAACAGGATAGCATTTGCTATCATATATTACGGAAGGCCCCAAGGGCGAGTACAAGGATAGAAGTACAAGACTCCCCTAAACCTTAAGTCAGAAACAAGTCTGACTTGAAGCAGTTGCCTAAATACAATCCACAAATATTACAAGGACCCCAAATAAAGCCCAAACAATCAACATAAGAGGATTGGCTTAGTCTACCCAGACACCAAATAAGCACATGAACATTTGTGCATTACAAATAGACAAACTGTGATCAACAATAGACACATGGGAATATACACAGAAAACAGAAAAACCCAAAGCAGCTGCCGGCAGAAGACAGTGGCGGAATCCGCCGGAGACGGCGGCGCGTGGAGGACACGCGCCGTCCCCGATACCACCCAGCAGAGGATCGACCACCGTAGACCCCATCCAACGCCGTGCACGGCCAGAAAAGGTGGACCGTGGCCAACACGCGCGCCGAAAAGCGACAGGCTTTCAGGCGCGTGCCGTCCATGCGCCGGGAACCGAGAACCGCCGTGGCCTGAGCTTCCGGCAGCTGGAGCGGACGACGACGGTGAATGCCGCTGGGGGGCGCGTGTCTTGGAATAAGAACCGGAGGGGTGTAGATCTAGCACCAAAGATGAAGAACTAATTTTGAATACAGCCGGCCAAAACCTCCGA
Organism: Alnus glutinosa; assembly: GCF_958979055.1. Taxonomy (NCBI): domain Eukaryota; kingdom Viridiplantae; phylum Streptophyta; class Magnoliopsida; order Fagales; family Betulaceae; genus Alnus; species Alnus glutinosa. The sequence goes on from NC_084886.1 coordinate 14,071,915, forward strand.
AAAAGACACAAAAACCGCCACAATCCCAAGCTAGAACACCTACATTTGAGCCTTCCTGCTAAGAGCAAGAGAAAGAGAAAAGAAAAAAAACACAAACAAACCACCATAGCCTTGAAAGGCTAGGGGAACAAACTCCACAGCCACAATGGCTGGGAGAAAGCAAGCCTCAACTGAGAAAACTCAGGAGGAACCAAAACCTTAGTCCAAGAGGACTAAGGGACAAAACCAAAGCCGAGGGGAAGGAGGCTGGCCTCCCTCCCCCAGCATCAACGAGTTTTCTGTTGTCTGCAAGATAAGAGGGAGAGAGAGGAAAAAAGAAGGGCACAACGTGTAATGGCCTCTCTTCTTTGTTGTTGTTGTTGTTGGTGGGTAGTGAGTCGAAACTTTGGGTATGTTAGAAAAGTGACCGTTTAAAAATTGTTGCATAGAAAAATGACAAATTTAACAAAACGATTGTTGAAAAATATGACAGTTAGAAAAAATTGTCGTTTGAGAAAAAATAACCGTTGAAAAATTTGCGTTAGAAAAATAACTGTTCTAACAAAATTATTGTTGACAAATATGAACTAAATATGATCGTTTGAGAAAAAAAAAAAAAAAGACAATAAAAAATACAATATTGAAGAAAGTAATAAAAATGAATATAGGGTTAAAAATAGATAATCAGATGTAAGATGCTTTTTAAAATTTATTAGTTAAATTAGATAAAAAAAATATAAAATTAAAAATAAATAATTGAATGCATGTGCCCTTTAAAATTCAATAATTAAACTAAATAACTATTTTAAATTGAGATATATACAAGCCATTGAAGTGCTGCAAGCATTGTGCTATGAGAATACTTTGTTTTAGAATGATTTGTAGGTACATCCTTCACAAAACCTATTCACAACAAAATACTGCGAAAAAGACGCCTAGCTGGCTAGAACAATGGCCAATATCACTGATGACTGAACTGTTCTGATCAGACATCTTTCGCCACCTACAAGTCTATCAAATACATGTGTCATTGTGTTAATGATGAAAGGTCTGACAACCATGCAACCAAAATCCATACAAGTCTCAGACATGGTCGTTCAGATCGAACCATCCGATCTAATGCGGACCAACCAGGCCATGCATCGTCCTTAATCTCCGTTGGTGATGATGCAGACTCGTATGCATTGAAGCACTACTCTTCCATGTAGAAACGTTGAAAGCCATGCACTCCTCTCAGAAAACGACCGCCACATACCCTAACCGAAAAGAGTATGTGTTTGCGAAATAGGAGTTGTGCAGCCATGCAAAAAGTTAATAACAGAAGTCTCATCAACGATTCGCCGCGTGCCAAACCCCAATCCACCTTTTACCCCTATAAATACCGCCCCACCAAGCCATTCATCTTTAATATATCAGATAGGTAATCACCCCACTATGGCTTACTCTTCTTTGCTCTCTCTGAGCCTTTGCCTTTTCGTTCTCTTCCATGGCTGCTTTGCTCAGATAGAGCAAGTTCCATGGCGAGCCCAGCGCCAGCAGCAGCAACGGTTCCAGACCGAGTGCCGCATCGACAACTTAAATGCTCAAGAACCCTCTCAGAGATTCGAGTCCGAGGCCGGTGTCACCGAATACTGGGACCAAAACGATCAACAGTTCCAGTGTGCTGGAGTGTCTCTGGTCCGTCACAATATCCACCGTAGAGGCTTGTTGTTGCCCTCATTCTCCAATGCACCTCAGCTCATCTATGTTGTCCAAGGCACGCAATACTTGTTCCTCTACTAGCTAGTCTTTCTTAAAAACTTAATTACTATGTATGATTTATTTTGTTATCGTGAATGCATGCATGCAGGTAGAGGTGTTCAGGGAGCTGCAATCCCAGGTTGTCCTGAGACGTTCCAATCGGATTCTTCATCGCAGTCTAGAGGAAGTCGGAGATCACAACAAAGGAGCAAAGACCAGCACCAGAAGGTTCGACAAATCCGGGAGGGTGACATCCTTGCTCTGCCGGCCGGAGTGGCTCATTGGATCTATAATGACGGCGATTCCCAGCTTGTTTTGGTCTCACTCCTCGACACCTCCAATCAGGCCAACCAGCTCGACGAGAACGCAAGGGTCAGTACCAAGAATTAATTAATCACTGCTCTTCTTTGAGGCCTTTTAACTAGTGATGTCTTTATTTTGTTGATTTCTAATTTCAGAAATTCTACCTCGCTGGGAACCCACAACAACAACAAGAACAACAACAAGGTGGCAGACAGAGACAGAGACAGAGAGAGGGCCAGAGCCGCAGCGAGAGAGGCAGCCGGCAAAGTGGCAGCAACATCTTCAATGGATTCGACCAGGAGTTTCTGGAGGACTCTTTCAATATTGAGAACGAGTTGGCGAGGAAGCTACAGAGCCGAGATGATCGGAGGGGAAGAATCGTCCTCGTTGAGGATGAGCTTCGGGTTCTGAGCCCACAAAGCCAAGAAGAAGAACGAGAGCGCGAAGAGGGACGACGATGGGAAAGAGACGACAATGGCGTCGAGGAAACCTTCTGCACGCTCAGGCTCAGACACAACATTGGTGACCCACGACGCGCTGATGTGTACAACCCACGTGGCGGTCGCATCACCAGCCTCAACAGCCTCAACCTCCCCATCCTTAGGTACCTCCAGCTCAGTGCCGAGAGAGGTGTCCTCTACAAGGTAAGAGAATTAAGAACCAAAAAAAATCTCTTATCTTCGGTCAGTATATATATGTAAAAGGCAATTTGTTCATACATAGCATGGTTTGATTTGTTGAGGAATGTACGTGCAGAATGCAATCTTCGCACCGCACTACAACTTGAACAGCCACAGCGTGATTTATGGGATTAGGGGCAACGGCAGGATTCAGGTGGTGAGAGACGACGGAGAGAACGTATTTGACGGGGAGCTCCGAGAGGGTCAGGTTCTGACGGTGCCACAGAACTTTGCTGTGATTAAGAAGGCAGGAAATGAGGGATTCGAGTGGGTGGCCTTCAAGACTAACGACTACGCTAAGATAAACCAACTTGCGGGAAGGCTGTCGGCGATCCGGGCAATTCCAGAGGATGTGCTAATAAACTCATACCGCATTAACAGGGAGCAAGCAAGAATGTTGAAGTATAACAGGGAGGAGTCGACTGTGTTGAGCTCCGAATCCGGGCCACGGAGGAGGGACTAAGCTTCTCGATCATGTGTAACTTTGATCAAATTAAGTAGTAGTAGTAGTAGTATGTGTAGTAGGGAATAAGGCCTTCCATTTCCAAGGCGTGGGCTGTGGAGGGTAAGTAGCTAGTTTGGCACCTTCTATGTTGTACTTGTATGTAAGTAACTGCGGGAATGGACGCTTAAAACGTATGAGTTAATAAAATATTCTCGTTTCCATCTACCCACTCTAGCATACCTCTTTTATATATCATATCTATCCACCAAGGTTTCCTCCGAGATCGCTTTCAAAGAGAAGAGTACGCTACTAGCTCGTTAGCTTCTAACGACGATATGGGCCCGTTTAATAACCCCCTCCCCTTTCCTTCCCTTTATTTTCATTTCTCCCAAAAAGAACGTTAACTCAAAACATTCTTAACCTTTTTTTTTTAACCTTTTTTACTTTTTATATCACATCAACAATTTTTTATTATTATTTAAATAAAAAAATCAACTACAATACAATTTTTTTTTTTCATTTTTTCATATAAATTAACTCTACTTTATATCACATCAATCACTTTTTACTTTCACTCAATAAAAATATTCTCCCACAAAGGGAGGGGAGGGAGATTACTAAACGAGGCCCTAAACTTCATCGAATCTTGATCTGATGTTAAAATCTTGAACTCTTGGTTCAACTTTTTCAACAATTTTGAACTTGGTGATTGGGTCATGAATTTTTGAAATTAAAATTAAAATTTTATTTTCTCTACAGAATTTAAGGTAAATAAAATATGTTCTGGTGATAAGTAGATTTAAAATTCTTTTTGAAATTATGTTTGGAAGCTAGATTTTTTAAATTGAAAAATAGTATTTTTTAATAGTAATTTTTTTTTTGAAATGATTGAAAATATGAAAAGTTGTATATAATGATTAGTGTTATGAAAAATAGTGTGGAATAATGGTTGAAATAATAATTATTTTATTATAAAAAAATATTTAATTTAAATAATTATTATTTTGTGTCTAGTGAGTGTACTTTGCTAATGTCAGGTGGGACCCACGTGTAAAATAGGACTTTTTTTTTTTTTGAAAAACACTTGATTTTCAGGTAAGAAACCGGGTTGAATCCGGGTTGTCGGGTTTTGACAAAAAAAAAATCTTGTTTCTTTTTCATTCCCAATCGCACCGTGCATTTAAACTTGTAATTAAGTCCATAAAATGCTATAAAAAAAAAAAAAAAAAAAAATTGAATTTATCACTAACGAATTTGCAATAAATTTTGCCATCATAAAAGTGAACTTTGGGTAGTACTAGATTTGATTATCTAGTAATACATTCACTTTGACTAGTTGGCAATCAAATATAGAGTAATGTTAGGCACTATCTTTTTATTCTCTTAAAATTGATTTGCTTTTAAAATCATTTTAAGATTTTAAATGCCACATTAACTTTGAGAAGATAAAAAGATAATAGAAATATAATTTCTACCACATCAACTTTAAAAAAATAATTAAAAGATAGTCTCTACTATTACTCGCGTAATATGATTAGTTCATTAATTACTAAGTAAGAAAGTGTAAACTTGAAAATTATTTTTCGAAACTTAGTCCCTAATCCCTAGGGATATTAGCACAAGAAAGCATGGCACCTGCCCAGCACATAAATATAATCTTAAGGCACTGATGATGGAGGAACAGAGGACAATACTTTGCTGCGATCTTGACAATAAAGAAACATTTTGTGCCTAGGTGGTATGTTGTCCTTGATGATTGGGTGATTGAGAAAGTCGTTCATCCATGAAGTGGTGGCAGGAAATGTTCGTGGGTCGAAAATCTGCATTGACCCGATCACTTCGTCCCAAACAGGGAGCCAGTAAGAGATCCACCCCAATGCAATGTCCAAATACCCAATGCTCTCCCCTCCGAAAAACTTCTTCCCTTTGATCTCTTCCTCTATCTTTTCCATGGCCTCTATGGCTGATTTCACTGCCTTTTCTTTTTCCTCTCCCTGGGAACACACAGCACTCCATGCAGGTTCCAAAAGCTATTCTCCAAGGAACAGAAGAACAAAAAAGATGATATAAAATTGTTTTCAATTTTTTAAGAAGGCAAAAAAAGAAGGACTTGTATAATATATATGCTAATTAAAACATTGCAACAGGACAGGAATTACCTTCTCTTCTCCAAATCTGGCCCAAAATCGCGCTTTGGCTCTTTCATAAGGATCTTGAGGCAGCAATGGACTCTGTTTCCATGTCTCGTCGATGTACTCAAGAATAACGTAAGATTCGGCGACCACTTTCTGGTCATGTACCAGAACTGGAACCTTTTTGTGAACAGGGTTCAGCTGCAAGAGAAGAGGGCTCTTGTTAAAGATGTCTTCTTCAACGTACTCATAATCAACACCCTTGAGCTTCAGAGCCCATTCAACCCGCCGGGAAAATGGGCTAACCCAAAATCCCAAAAGCTTCACATCCTGGCTTGCCATGAGATTTAGTACTGAATGGTTACTCTCGATCTACTCTCTCACCCGCTGCTTCTTATATGATGCGTCCAAGGCTACACACTGAAAATTCAATATAGGACCATGACTCCACGAGAGGCAATGTTGACAAATTGAACTTCCGTATACAAATCCTCCACATCTACTCTTTCTTTTCAATTTTTTTTTTCAAAATTTTACTTTATTTTTTCAAACTATCACTCCTCCGATTGCACTTAATTATTACACTTCTAAATTATAGCGTTTCGGTCTTAAGACTCCTTATAGATCGTACATTTAAAAGAGGCATTTTCAAATTGTATGATGACCCTCAAAAGAAGAGATAAAAGGGCCACGCAACCAATCAATAAAGAGCAATGCTACGTTTCTCCTCAATAAAACAAAAAGAAAGGTTACCTGCCAACTCCCTTTATTTTAGAGTGAGTAATGATTTAATGTCACCCAAAGATACAGTTTTTTATCATATTTCTTATGTGGTAAGGTAGTTTTCTACTACCTTTTGTATTTTTTTATTTTTTAAAAATAAATTAAGGTGATGGATCACCTTACCACATAAATAAGGTGGTAAAAAGTTGTATATTTAGGTGGTAGTGAATCATTACTCAAAATTATATATTTAGGTGGTAGTAAATCATTACTCATTTTGAGTTCACCCAAACCTCTATTAAGGGACAGTTTCCAAATTTCGTCAAATTTTTTTTTTTTTTTTTTTCGAGTAACAAATTTCGTCAATATTACGCTAGTACTCCGTCACCAAGTGAAATGCGAGCCCAAAGTCCACATTCCAGAACAAGTTTTACCCAAGGCCCATACTGAAATTGATACTCTTAATTTTTAATTTAGAGTATTAGACAAAGGATAGCCTATCAAAACAAAATAAAAGAACCATATTAGACATTGAAATTAGAATATATATATATATATATATATATATATATATATATATATATATATATATTACATTAAAGATACTATGTTAATCAAAAGAAAAAACGGGTTAACTACTTTCCACTTTATTACTACTCATTTACACATTCACTAGAAGAAAAAAAAACTTCTATTTATTGATGGTTTTTAGAACTGTATAGAAAAAAAAAATTACTAACGGTTTTTTGAAAAACTATCTGTAAAATAATAAATTACGATGGTTTTAACCAAACCGTCTGAATTTTTTTTCCCTGTTTTATTTCCAAACGGTTTAAGGAAAACTGTCTAGAAAAAAAAAATGAAACCACTTGAACTCTTGAAATTCCTTTGTTTTCTTTTTCTTTTTTCTTTTTTTTAAAAAAAAAAAGAAAAAGAAAGAAAGAAAGAACTAGATCTCTCTCCCTTCAAAAAAAAAAAAAAAAGATCTCTCTTGACCTCATCTCTCCCTCTCTCTCTCATTCTTCTTCTTCTCTCTCCTACCGGCGACTGAGATGGGCGATGGGAACGGGACAACGAGATCTGGACACGGAGTCGGTGACATCACTGATGTCGGATCTAAAGCGGAAGGTTGGATCTCCGATCGGATCCGGCCGAAACCCACGCCCGGCCGGATCTCTGGCCAGATACAGAGAGAGAGATCGGGCAGGAATACGTGGAATTCGAGCCGGTTCTCTCTTCCTCTCTCTTTCTCTCCCTCCCTCCAACCTTCTCGTCACCACTCTCTTCCAAACCACCGGACAGATCTTTTTTTTTTTTTGTAAGTGAAATTCTTAGGTTTGATTTACATTTTGGGTTTAGATTATGATGATTCACGGCTGAAAGACGGGGTTTTAAAAAATTTTAGAGTTTGATTTGTAAATGATTTTTATACACCCAGGATAAGTACCCAGTGACCGAATCTTCCATTGATTTTCGTTGGAACCCGAAGGAGACCAGTGACCTATCGAACCCAAGAAGAACCGAAGAAGCTCGATTCTCCAATGGATTTTCGGTAGAACCGAAGCTGATTTTCGGTAGAACGTAGAAGCTATGACCGCTGGACAAAATAATTATACTAATAATAATAATTATTATTATTATAAAAAAAAAATAACAAATCCTAGAAATTTTTGCCCAAACCGTCTAGAATTTGAATTTCCAACCCATTTTTCTAGAAGATTTAAAACCGTCTAGAATAAACCGTCTGGACTTTGTTCCATACGGTTTTTTGCAAATTCTGGACCGTTTGAAACCGTCTAGAATTCTTGAAATTTTTGTAGTGATTACTCCCATGAACTATTAACCATCACACTCAACCGCCTTAAACTTTTATTTTCTTACAAAAAAATCATGCCGTTAGTCAAAATCGTTAAAAGGTCGTGAAATGACAAAAATACCCTAAGTTTAAGTTTTAAGTTTTTCTTTTTTTTTTTCTTCATTTTTTTATTAAGTTTTTTATGTTTTTAATTTTATATTATTTGAGGGTATTTCCATCTTTTTTACATTTAAAAACGCATATTTGATTTAACGATCTTGACTAATGGATTAGGTTTTTGCCAAGAAATTATTGTTTAAGGCGGTTGAGTGTGACATGTGGTATTTTATTGAGACAATGTGTAAATGAGTGATAATTAAGGAAAAAAAAAAACTTAAAAAAAACTAAAAAAACCAACAGGGCTATAAAACACAACGCTTGCATATTGCTACCAACACAATCATCGTAAATAAAAATGAAAATTACATATAATGCTCCGTTTGTTTCGACATAAAATGTTTTCAATCGTAAAATATTTTCAACGAAATAATTTTTTAAAAAAAAAAATGATTTTCCTAAAAATATTTTTCAACATTTGGCCTGTACGAAAAAAACCAACGGCGAAAAATCTCAGGTAACGAGATTCCGTCACTGGCCGGCAGGATTCCAACCACTTTCACCGGATTTTGGCTACTGTTGCTGGATTCTAGCAATGATGGTCGGAATCCGGTGGCAATGGCCAATTTCGTCAGGATCTGGGTTGGTCGGATTCCGGCGAATCTGGCCAAAATTTGGCCATTCGTGTAGCGCCCCAAGTTTTAGAACATAAATAATAATATCTTAAAATAAAATTTAAGACCTAATAATGAGACAAAAGAATATATGAATATTTACAAGAGTAAATATTCATTAATATTTAATGTGAATAATTATAGGATTAAATATTCATTAATATTTGACATATGTTTATAGTTCTAAATTGCCTAGATTAGATTATCGGACCTTAAAATCAAAATAGAAGTAATTAAATATGGACACGATGATCAATCCCCATAAGACGACGCTCGATCGCCAAAACTGACGCTTGATCGCAATAGTTCTGCAGATTACAGCAGCACCAAACACTTGTCCTATAATATTTACCAAACTCATCGTTACCTTGATGAGTCGACTACCCAGCTGTTGCTACTCCAGCCCTTTATCAGTTATAACATAATTGATCATCCTAGCCATTCAAGTCCCTATATAAGGAGATGCACCCCTTTCGGATTCATGCACCACTTCCTTCTTCTTCCTCTTTTCTTCTCTTCTTTTCTGGTTCTCCAATGGCAGATAGCTTTTCTCTCTTCTTCTTTGGCTTTTCTCTTGCAAGGAAGCTGCCCTTCCTCTTTGTTTCTCTTTAGAGCAGAAGCAGCTTGTGTGCAGCAAAGCCCTCCAGAAATCTTCCTCTCCCTTTCTTCTCAGCCATAACAAAAGGAGAGTTTCAAACTCTCTCAAACTCGTTGTTTCTCTCCCTGTGTGTGTGGGTTTCGGCTACACTTAGAACAAGATAAAGAAAAGAAAGATAAAGAAGGAAAAGTTCTCACTCTCTCTTCTCTGTAACTCCCTTTCTCTCGGTTTCCCTTGGCTTGCACAGAAAAGAAAAAGGAAAGAAGTTATTTACTCTCTCTCTCTCTCTCTCTCATTCTCGGGTCAACAAAAGAAAAGAAAAGAAAATGATTCATTTCAGTTTCCTTCTCTCGGCTGAGTAAAGGGAAGAGATGTTTCCTTCTCACGACTCAGCAAAGGGAAGAGAAGAAATTCTCTCACTCGGCCAGTCCTTGTTAGTGCAGTGGGGGTCCCTGTAAACAGTGGCGGACCTAGGCTTGTAAAAATGGAGGGGCTAAATCGAAAAAAAATATATTTGAGGAGGCAAAACTAAAAAAATTAAAAATTAGGGGGTAAAATTTTAAAGGGCCCTGGCCCCCCCCTAGCCCCAATGTAGGACCGCTCCTGCCTGTAAAATATCTCACTTTAAGATATTTTTGGTAAGCCTCTAAGCTTTGTTTTCATGTTTATAATTTTTAAAGTTATTAAGTATTCTAATGTTTTAAATGTGGTATTTAAACATGATTTTTAAAGTGGTGTATTTGATTTATAAAACACGCTGTTATAATGTCCGAGTAAAAATGAGTATTTTATAAAAAACGCAATTACACTGCCCAAAATATTTTAAAGGTATTTTTAGCATTAATGATACTAATGTCGTTATTCTGCCAAATTTTATAAAAAGATAAAATAGAAATTATTTATATTTGTATTGTTATGTTGTCCGTCTATTTTAAAAATGTAATACTCATTATTTATATTAATGAGATCACCATGTCTATTTTATAAATAACTATTATAGCGATTATGATATTCGCTTTCTTTGATAACAATATATATATATATATATATATATATATATATATATATATATATATATATATATATATATATATATATATAGATAGAGAGAGAGAGAGAGAGAGAGAGAGAGCTAATGTAATTTTATATTGTATATGAAATATACACGTAGTTGTTATGATAGCTATTTTACTTAAATGGTATTTTAGGTATTAATGAATAAATGATGTAATAATGCCCACATAAAAATATGTAGACATACAATCGGTCTATTTTATATGCCGTCATAATGTCTAAGCAGTGTTAGGAAATTAAGTTAAATTGGTTTAGAAGTCAGAAGAGATGTGAATATTAAAATAGGTTTCTTGGTATTTTATACTAACACACTATCACATTTACCAAATTATTTTGCAGTGATCACTTGTGTGTGAATATTGTCTGAAGCAGGAAAGAACTGTAAATATTAACATACTTACTAAAAGTGATACAGGGTTCCATAACATGGTGATCTATATTTTATTTAATTATGTGCATATTTATTTGGAATCTTACATATTTTACTGTCATGAAGCATGAGTTTACTAATAAATTGGCATTACATATTTTACTTCTATGAGATATGAACCTGTTAGTAAGCAAGACTAAGGGTTAACGTCCCAAGGCAAATGCCAAAGGTTTAAGTCCCAAGGCATCACAAATCAATCATGTATTAGGAGTTAGCATCTCACGGCATCTATATATGTTAAAACTGGAGATGATGAAAGACCCACAACATCTATAAATGATAAGACTGTATTATGAGTTAGCGTCTCACGGCATCTATATATGTTAAGACCGAAGATGGTAAAAGACACACGTCATCAATAAATGATAAGACCGTATTATGAGTTAGTGTCCCATGGCATTTACAAAAATGATAAAACCGTCTTATGAGTTAGTGTCTCACGTCATCTATATATGTTAAGATCGGAGATGGTAAAAGACCCACGACATCAACAAATTATAAAAACTGTATTATGAGTTAGTATCTCACGGCATCTACAAATAATAAAACTGTATTATGAGTTAATGTCTCACAGCACTTATAAATGAGATTGTTCATATGAATCTGTCATTACATCATATTGTTGCATTGTGTATTGTTAAATAAATCAGTATTTTATTATATTATTGAAGGCAGGGAACTCACTTGAATGTAGTACAAACCACAATCACATATATGTTTATGCAAGAAAGGAGAGAAATGTTAGGACTATTAGAATCTTTTATGCTGAACCTGTTGTTCAAGAATGAGGCTTTTATATATTTCCGTTAATATGTAATAGTTTACATTATGATTCGTATTAGGTTAAAACAATGATTACGTTATATCAGTGTCACATGTGGCACATATGTTAATGCTTTGTATTTAATTATTATGTGATAACACGTTAGTCATATTTAAATATATATTGAGGTAATTCAGTCAGTTCTAATATGTGATGTTCCCAAGTCTTTAAGAAAAAAAAATCGCTGCCAAAACTCAACTTTGATAACGTCGCAATGTCATGTGGAAATCAAAAAATTTCACTTACGTTTTTTGTAAAAAGCAGGGAGTCACAATTTGTACCAAATTTCGGCCAATTTAGGTGGAATTTGGTCTCCGGAATTCGGCGACGGTGCCGAACGTCGCCAGATTTTTGCAGACCAGTGCCAGATTCCAGCACCGGCCAGATTCCGACCTGTTTTGCCAGAATTTGGCAGCGGTCGCTGGAGCTAGAATCCAGCGATCGAATACCAAAATTCGAGGACATTTGGCTGTAGATTCGTGCTACCAACAATCTCCAATGCCAAGCTGTGGCAGATTCTCACAAACGTGCTTGCAAGAATGAAAAGTTTAAAACCAGAAAATGATTTACGGTTTGTAAATCTTTTTTCAAAAATTAAAGGCACATCAGCGCAAAATTAAGAACAAAAAAAAAATCTCTTATCTTCAGTCAGTATATGTAAAAGGCAATTTGTGTTCATATATAGCATGGTTTGATTTGTTGAGAAATGTACGTGCAGAATGCAATCTTCGCACCGCACTACAACTTGAACAGCCACAGCGTGATTTATGGGATTAGGGGCAACGGCAGGATTCAGGTGGTGAGAGACGACAGAGAGAACGTATTTGACGGGGATCTCCGGAAGGGTCAGGTTCTGACGGTGCCACATAACTTTGCTGTGATTAATGCTCCGTTTGTTTCGGTGTAAAATGATTTTCTGGAAAATGATTTCGGCATTTTCCGGTGTTTGGTAGGGGCGAAAAGAATAGTTAACCGGAAAATTATTTCTGTTTGACCAAAAATGCTTAGTAAATTTAGGAAAATGATTTACGCTTTTAAAAAGCGTAAATCATTTTCCGAAGACGCCAAACGCATTCGACCCCTATTAAATGACACAGTCGACTTTCACTTCAAGCAGTCGACCATCAACAAAATCTTGTCGGTACCGAAATCCGACTGCATTCGGGCAATGTCGCTGGAATCCAGCCATCTTCGCCGGAATCCGGCGATAGAATCCGGCCATCGTCGCCGGAATCTGGTCAGCCCAGATTTCAACGACCGTATTCCGGCCATCTGGCCGGATCTAGCCAGAAAGGCCAAATTCCGGCCGGCCGGCAAGATCTAGCCAGAAAATTCCGTCCAGAACGGCCGGCCGAATCTGGCCAAAACAGCCGGATTCTGGCGGTTCTGGCATATTCTGGCCAGTATGCCAGAATCCGGCAGTTTTGGCTGGAATCCGATAATTTTTTGCCGGAATCTGGCCAACCCAGATTCCGACGAAACTGTTCGGATTACGGCATTTATCTTGGATTCTAGCTATAGTAGCCAGAATGGCGAAATTCGGTAAAAGTGGCCGAAATCCTGTCGGTCAGTGACAGAATCTCGTCTTCATTAATTTTTATATTATTTTTCATTAATATTTATATGTTTTGAATAAAAATTGATTTTTATAGGTTAATATAATTGAATAAAAATATTAAAAATATTTGTGATTTTCCGTACGAGCCAAACACCGAAAATGCTTTCAGCGAAAAATATTTTCCAGAAAAATGACTTCCCTGAAATCATTTTACGACAGAAACCATTTTACGTCGAAACAAACGGAGGATAAGAAGGCAGGAAATGAGGGATTCGAGTGGGTGGCCTTCAAGACTAACGACAACGCCAAGATAAACCAACTTGCAGGATGGCTGTCGGCCATCCGGGCAATTCCAGAGAATGCGCTAATAAACTCATACTGCATTAACAGGGAGCAAGCAAGAAGGTTGAATTATAACAGGGAGGAGTCGACTGTGTTGAGCTCCGAATCAGGGCCACGGAGGAGGGACTAAGCTTCTCATGTGTAACTTTGATCAAAGTAGTAGTAGTAGTATGTGAAGTAGGAAATAAGGCCCTCCAAGGGGTGGAGGGTAACTAGCTAGTTTGGCAACTTCTATGTTGTACTTCGTATGTAAGTAACTGCAGGAATGGACGCTTAAAATGTATGAGTTATTAAAAGGGGTAATTACCTTTTTGCCTATGAACTACTAAAAAAAATGTGCGATATTCCTATGAACTATCAACTCGACTAAAATATACCATCTAACTGTCAACTTTACATATTTTGCCCACTTCCGTCAGTCATACCCGTTAACATGGATGGAATATGCCTGTTTTGGACGTTAATTTTAATTAAAATAGACAAATGCCCTCAATTGATAAAAAGGAAAAAAAAATGTTTTATAAATTTGGTTTAAATTTATTAATAAAAAATATTAAAACTAATAAATTCAAAAAAAAACAAAAACAAAAACAAAAAAGGAAAAAGGAAAAAAAAAAAAAAAAAAAAAAAAAAAAAAAAAAAAAAAAAACGGGAAATAGGTGGCTGCCGAAGGGGGTGGCGCACGAGCCACCCCCATAGGTGGCTTGCGGCCACCCTAAACAAACCAAGGTTGGCCACGCGACCCCCAGGTTGCGGGGTGGCCAGACCCACCTCTGGGGGTGGCTTGCAGGCCACCCCCTCCACCTAAGTGGGTGGCTGCCACTTCCTTTAGCAACCACCTCCTTTTCTTATGGTTTTTTTTAAAAGAAAGTTGAGGGCTTAGGTCATTTTTAAAATTGAGTTAGGGTATTTAAGTCTTTTCACGAGTTAGGCTGATAAAAATGGGCAAAACATGTAACTGTGGTAGTTCAATGTTCTTTCTTGGTCAAATTGGTAGTTCATGGGGGCATCGCACATTTTTTGGTGGTTGATGGAGGGAAAAGGTAATTACCCCTTAATAAAATATTCTCGTTTCCATCTACCCACTTTTTCTTTTCTTTTTTTCCCCACCGATCCGATTCTTACTAAATGATTTGCCTATTATATACGAGAGAAAGAAGAATACTAGAGCTCTTTTTAGGGTGCGTTTAGGATTGCGATTTTGTAGAGAAAAAGTACGATTTTAAACCAAATCGCAAAAAATGAACCGTTTGGAAACTGCCTTTTTAAAAAATTAGGATTTGAAAACGCAGAAAACTGTTTTTTCAAATCGCAAGCAATTTGTTGTTTTTTCTAAAAACACGAAATTTTAAAAGGCTAACCTGCTATTTTAAAGGCCATACTGCGATTTTGCCAAACGCTATTTTAAAAATCACTGTTTTTAAATAGCACTTTTTGAAATTGCAAATCCAAACGAACCCTAAGTGTTTTTTGGGGTCTTTTTATGCTGACATGGCACCTGTGTATTTTAATAAAAACAGGAGAGATAAATCAAGCAGCATGAGAAATGCTTTTTGGGGTCCTTCTATGTTGTCAAGGCACTTTGTTTTTAATAATTAATATATATATATATATATATATATATATATATATATATATATATATATATATATATATATATATATAGTATCATGTTAGCATAGAAGGATCTCAAAAAGACACTAGAATGAACTCTAGCATATATATATATATATGAGATATGATCTTTTGCCATCTTAAAACACAACTCTGGACCACCTTGCCCATGTGGCAAGGTCGTCTCCTAGCTAGTTTAAGGGGTTTTTTTTCTAAAAAAACAAATGTAAAAGTAAAAGTTGTCACGTGAGCAAAGATGGTCAAGAGTTGTGTATTGGGGTGGTAATGTATCATATGTATATATAAAGGTTTCCTCCTAGAGGATATCGCTTTCAAAGAGAAGAGTACTATCGTTAGCTTTTAATGAGGATATGATATTTACACAATTTTTATACAACACACTCACATGAGATAGGATCCATATGAATGAGACCTACCACATGAGTCCCACCTCATGCGAGTTTATTGATAAAAGTTGTGTAAATCTTGTTGTTTAAAAATCACAACCCTAGGATATATATATATGCCCTAAACTTGATCAAATCTTGATCCGAAGTTTGATCGAATCTTGATCTGAAGTTAAAATCTTCAACTTTGGGGGGGCCATAGTAAAAATCCAATTGGTTCAACTTTCTCAACAATTAATCAATTAAACTAGTGCGTATGTATGTATGTATGTGTGTGGGTGAAGCTAGCTTTTACAATTTTGGGAGTTAAAAAAAAAACAAAAAACAAAACAAAATTAGGGGTAAAATTTTATTTTATTTTTTTTTTGGGAAAACTTGGAGATTGGGGAGGCCCCCCAAAGATTCAGGTGGCTCTGTCTCTGTATGTACGTTCATATGTGTGTATGTTTAAATAAGAGCATCATCTTCAAACTAGTAATTAAGTCTATAAAATGCTATAAGGAAAAAAAAAGAAAAAAAAATTGTGGAATTTATCAATATCGAATTTGCAATAAATTTTGCATCATAAAAGTGAACTTTGGTGCAGTAGATTTGATTATCTACCATGTTAGCATAAAATGCTACATTCAATGCTACATTCACTTTGGCCTGGCAGTGAAATAAAGAGTAATGGTAGGGATTATTTTTTTTATCCTCGTAAAGTTAATTGGCTTTTAAAATCATCCTTAAATTTAGGATGAATTACTATTGAATTTGAACCTAATAATGATTTTAGAAATTACATCAACTTTTGAGATGATTAAAAGATAATAAAAAGATAGTCTCTACCATTACTTGTGAAATATGAATCCATTACATGCTAAGTAAGAAAGTGTAAACTTGAAAATACAGGAAACATTTCTCATTTTTCAAATTTGAAATTGAAAATTTGCAATTCATGATGTGCCCCAGGCTCAAAGCACACACGAAATGGGCTTGAAAACCAACCTAAGCGGGCTGCCCATTAACCTAATTTATGCTAAATGCTTAATAAAAATCGGTCCTGTGGCTAGAAAAGACCACCATGATAAGGTTAGCTTATACGAAATTAATTCCTCCACATTGGAATACAATATATGAGGATGAGGTATTTAAGCATAACATAATTAGCTTCAATTATGAAAATTGGTTTGTGTAAAACCAACTGAAGAATTATTAATACATATTCCAAGAGCAAATCACAATTTTACTAATAAGCTAGGTGTCCAATAAAATTATTTTTCGAAACTTAGTAGGGACTCCCTAGGGATATTAGCACAAGAAAGCATGGCACCTGCCCAGCACATAAATATAATCTTAATTAAGCCACTGATGATGGACGAACAGAGGACAATGCTTTGCTGCGACCATGAAAATAAAGAAACATTTTGTCCCTAGGTGGTATGTTTTCCTTGATGATCGGGTGATTGAGAAAGTTGCTCGTCCATGAAGTGATGGCAGGAAATGTTCGTGGGTCGAAAATCTGCATTGACCCGACTTCGTCCCAAACAGGGAGCCAGTAAGAGATCCACCCCAATGCAATGTCCAAATACCCAATGCTCTCCCCTCCGAAAAACTTCTTCCCTTTGATCTCTTCCTCTATCTTTTCCATGGCCTCTATGGCTAATTTCACTGCCTTTTCTTTTTCCTCTCCCAGGGAACACATAGCACTCCATGCAGCTTCTAAAAGCTATTCCAAGGAACAGAAAAACAAAAAAGATGATATAAAATTAAAGCATTCTCAGCATTCTAACTGTTTTAATAATTCTATATCATTATTCCATTTAAATAATATTTTTTACAGAATTCTTTATTCAATATCATTATTCCATTTAAATTCCACTATTTTTATCAGACATTTCTTCCCAATTCAGATTAGAGCGTAAGCATCAAACTCTTTAAATTTTCTATAAATTTTAGCTCAAGAATATAATTTTTTTATTTTATCTATCACTTTTAAAAAGTTTCCTACATCAAACTCTCCAAATATTTCTCTATTTTAACTAAATATTATTTTTTTTATTAATTTTAGTTGATCAAAACTAACTGCCATATGAACCCAAATGGCCTTTCCAACCAAAATTCCATCTTTTGTAGAGAAACGAAATACCCATAAACAAAATTCGTCATTACCCACAAGAAAGACAATCTATGTACAGTCAAAACACAATTGAAAAAAGGAGGTGTAACAAGTTTTCTGGTTTAATGGGAATTTAGAGTAGAAATGGAGAGAAATAGAGAAATAGAAGAAGAAATTAAAATGGAATTAGCACTGATAATAGGCAAATTCGAGGATGCCTAAAACCTCCACGAGTGATTCGAGGTACTCCCCCTCCATTTTCAGCCAAAGACTGGATACCAATTTTCATACCTAAAACATTTAACTAGACTTGTTTATATAGACTCATCTAAGGGTCACTAAACTAATAGGCCACTAACTAATAAGGCTCAACGCCCATTGAACTATAAAGCAGCCCATTAACTAATATATCTGTTACAGGAGGGGAATAACTAAACAAGCACCTGGAAGAGAGAGAGAGAAAGTTGTGAAGATTTCATGAAGATTCAGGGAAAGGAGAAAAACCGGGGAGAGAAAGAGCTGTGATGGGAGAGAGAGTAGAAGGAGAGACCATACCTAGTAAGCCCATACCTTTTGCTCTCAAATTCTCCCTCTCTCATGGTCTTCTCTCACCGCTCTGCTTCCTTTGACAAAAAGAATTGTGGGTTTGATCTGGTTTTCCAATTGGATTGGTGGGTTTGTTTCCTTCCAAGCCTATTGACCATCCCACTTCCTCCGGCACCACCACCACTGCAAGACCACAACCTTCGTTTGTGGGTTAGATGACCCAAGGAGAGCGAGAGAGAGAGGGAATTGCTGGCGGCAAAGGGAGGAAGGAAACTGAGCTGAGGAGAGAGAGGCAATATAAAACTCAGAAATAAGGAATGGCGAAAACTTTTTTCTCTCTATATTTGGGTTAAGGTTCTAACAAAAACTAAAATGGTGAAAGAGTAGAGAGCTTGATGGAGAGCCAGTTTTGTGATATTTCTCCAAATTTTAGAGTAAAGAGGGAAATGGCGAATTAGAGCATTTGCAGTGAACTCGTCAAAATTTTAGCAGATTTTGACGAAAAATATCACTTTTGTTATTTTAGCTACCTAGTTTTCAAAAGCTCAAAATATCAAACTCCCCAAATATTCTCTACTTCAAAATAAATACTATTTTTTATTAATCTGTCAACCAACCCAGCAAAAACCTTCTGGTTCCAAAAAAAAAAAACAAACCACCGGACAATTCTAGAATCCCGACTTCCACCGGACCCAAGCTTCGACGGCCGGCGGAGGCCCAACGGCCGTCGTTTTCTCTCGAAAATGAAAGATCGACGAACTGTGGACCTTCTCTACTCCTACATCCACTGGAACCGGCTTTCCACGACAACTGGATCCTTTGACGGCCGGCTTTTCCTCGACGGCCAGCAACTTCTCGACCTTCACCTACCCGCAGAAATGAAAGATCGGCCGACTATGGACCTCCTCTGGTTCTAGATCCACCCAAACCACTAAACCTCCTCAAATTGCAACTGGTTTCTCCTCTGCTTTAAGATCTGGGGGAATCGGCTTCTTCTCAACCTTGACTTCCTCCACAGACCTCCGGTGTTGAACACAAAAGAGGAACAAGGAAGAGGGACAGGAAAGAGATGAAGGCAGTTGGCTTCTTCGAACCCGCGAAAGTAGAATAAAAAATGGAAAAATAATAAGAGACGAGCGAAATCGACTCCGCTTAATAGACGAGGCTTTCTGACAATCGGCTGATTTACTGTAGCAGTAGAGAGCTTGCTGCGGGCATGTTTTTGAGCAAACTCAGCTGATTTTGGTGATTTCGCTAAAGAGACGAGTTTACTACAAATGCTCTAAAGATAAGGATGCTCTAGTGATTATTGAGCTAGAGCAATAAAGCTTTAGTTTATGTTCATACTTGAAAAACTAGAAAAGAACATTGAAAGTGCACATGCCATTGATCATGTATTGACCATCATAATGGGAAGAATGTCGAATTAGGCCATTACAAATTGTAGTTTCTAGGGGAGGCAATGGATACTCTTTAAGAAATTCAAAGAATTGGTTTCATATCAGTGATGTTGTGCGTGAGAGGCTACTGTGTTTTAAAAAAAAAAAAAAAAGACCAAATTTTTATATTTTTTAATGATTTTTTTTTGTGTGTTTTCACCCAAATTGGTCTAATAATAACTAGGTTTGTCCATCACTACTTTTTTCTTTTTTCTTTTTCTACTCAAACCACTAATCTCGAAATCTCGTTTTAATTCTTATTTTGTCTTTCGATTCACAGAAAGTCAATAATGAATTAAAACCATTATTTCAATTTAAGAAAAAAAGAAAAAAGAGGACTAGTATAATATGCTAAAACATTCCAAAAACAACTAAAATTAAGAAGCATATAATGGCAACAGGACAGGAATTACCTTCTCGTCTCCAAATCTGGCCCAAAATCGCGCTTTGGCTCTTTCATAAGGATCTTGAGGCAGCAATGGACTCTGTTTCCAGGTCTCGTCGATGTACTCAAGAATAACGAAAGATTCGGCGACCACTTTCTGGTCATGTACCAGAACTGGAATCTTTTTGTGAACAGGGTTCAGCTGCAAGAGAAGAGGGCTCTTGTTAAAGATGTCTTCTTCAACGTACTCATAATCAAGACCCTTGAGTTTCAGAGCCCATTCAACCCGCCGGGAAAATGGGCTAACCCAAAATCCCAAAAGCTTCACATCCTGGCTTGCCATGAGATTTAGTAGTGAATGGTTGCTCTCGATCTACTCTCTCACCCGCTGCTTCTTATATAATGCGTCCAAGGCTACACACTGAAAATTCAATATAGGACCATGACTCCACGAGAGACAATGTTGACAAATTGAACTTGCGTATACAAATCCTCCACATCTACTCTTTCTTTTCAAATTTTTTTTTTTTTTTCAAAATTTTACTTTATTTTTTCAAACTATCACTCCTCCAATTGCACTTAATTATTACACTTCTAAATTATAGCTCACTATAAGTCGGACTTACAAATTTCAAAATATTTCGAGTTGCCACTTTTTTTCTTTTTCTTTTTTCTTCTTCTTCTTCTTTTTTTTTTTTTTATTTTTTTTTTATATCATGACCATCTTTTTGAATAGAAAACATCACACATGCTAATCATGTGTGAAAGAGCCGTTTCTTATATTAAGGGTGCATTTGAGATTGCAGTTTTACAAATAAAAAGTATGATTTTAAAATAAATCGTTTAGGAATTATAATTTTAAAAATTTATAATTTGAAAATATAAAAAATCTGTTTTGTCAAATTGCAGACATGAGATGATTTTTTAAAAACATAAAATTTTAAAAATTAAACTAAAATTTTAAAGTTTAAACTAAAATTTTGTCTAAGTATTTAATTTAATGACGTTTCGGTCTTAAAACTCATTATAGATCGTACATTTAAAAAACGTATTTTCAAATTGTACGATGATCCTCAAAAGAAGAGATAAAAGTGCCACGCAACCAATCAATAAAGAGCAATGCTACGTTTCTCCTCAATAAAACAAAAAGAAAGGTTACCTGCCAACTCCCTTTATTTTTAAGTTTATTTGGAATCTTACATATTTTACTGTCATGAAGCATGAGTTTACTAATAAATTGGCATTACATATTTTACTTCTATGAGATATGAACCTGTTAGTAAGCAAGACTAAGGGTTAACGTCCCAAGGCAAATGCCAAAGGTGTAAGTCCCAAGGCATCACAAATCAATCATGTATTAGGAGTTAGCATCTCACGGCATCTATATATGTTAAAACTGGAGATGATGAAAGACCCACAACATCTATAAATGATAAGACTGTATTATGAGTTAGCGTCTCACGGCATCTATATATGTTAAGACCGAAGATGGTAAAAGACACACGTCATCAATAAATGATAAGACCGTATTATGAGTTAGTGTCCCATGGCATTTACAAAAATGATAAAACCGTATTATGAGTTAGTATCTCATGGCATCTACAAATAATAAAACTGTATTATGAGTAAGTGTCTCACAACACTTATATGTGCATATGAATCTGTCATTACATCATATTGTTGCATTGTGTATTGTTAAATAAATCAGTATTTTATTATATTATTGAAGGAGGTGACTCACTTGAATATAGTACAAACCACAATCACATATATATTTATGCAAGAAATGAGAGAAATGTCAGGACTATTAGAATCTTTTATGTTGAACCTATTGTTCAGGAATGAGGCTTTTATATATTTTCCGTTAATATGTAATAGTTTACATTATGATTCATTAGGTTAAAACAATGATTACGATATATCAGTGTTACATGTGGCACATATGTTAATGCTTTGTATTTACTTATTATGTGAGAACACGTTGGTCATATTTAAATATATATTGAGGTAATTCAGTCAATTCTAATATGTGATGTTCCCAAGTCTTTAAGAAAAAAAAAAATCGCTGCCAAAACTCAACTTTGATAACGTCGCAATGTTATGTGGAAATAAAAAAATTTCACTTATGTTTTTTGTAAAAAGCAGGGAGTCACAATTTGTACCAAATTTCGGCCAATTTAGGTGGAATTTGGTCGCCAGAATTCGGCGACGATGTCGAACGTCGCCAAATTTCTGCAGACCAGTGCCAGATTCCGACATGTTTTGCCAGAATTTGGCAGCGGTCCCTGGCACTAGAATCCAGCAATCGAATACCAAAATTCGAGGACATTTGGCTGTAGATTCGGGCTACCAACAATCTCCAATGCCAAGCGGTGGCGGATTCTCACAAACGTGCTTACAAGAATGAAAAGTTTAAAACCAGAAAATGATTTACGGTTTGTAAATCTTTTTCCAAAAATTAAAAGCACATCAGTGCAGAATTAGTAACCAAAAAAAAAATGTCTTATCTTCGGTCAGTATATGTAAAAGGCAATTTGTGTTCATATATAGCATGGTTTGATTTGTTGAGAAATGTACGTGCAGAATGCAATCTTCGCACCGCACAACAACTTGAACAGCCACAGCGTGATTTATGGGATTAGGGGCAACGACAGGATTCAGGTGGTGAGAGACGACGAAGAGAACGTATTTGACGGGGAGCTCCGGGAGGGTCAGGTTCTAACGGTGCCACAGAACTTTGCTGTGATTAATGCTCCGTTTGTTTCGGCGTAAAATGATTTATGGAAAATGATTTGGGCATTTTTCGGTGTTTGGTAGGGGCGAAAATAATAGTTAACCAGAAAATGATTTCTGTTTGACCAAAAATGATTAGTAAATTTAGGAAAATTTAAAAACGTAAATCATTTTTCAAAGACGCCAGACGTATTCGACCCCTATTAAATGACACAGTCGACCTTCACTTCAAGCAGTTGACCATCAACAAAATCTTGTTGGTACCGAAATCCGACAGCATTCGGGCAATGTCGCCGGAATCCGGTGATAGAATCCGGCCATCGTCGTCGGAATCCAGTCAGCTCAGATTCCAACGACCGTATTCCGGCCAGAACGGCCGGGTTCCGGCCGGCTGGCCGGATCTGGCCAAAACGGCAAGATTCTGACCGGCCGACAGGATCTGGCCAGAAAATTCCGGCCAGAACAGCCTGATTCCAGCGATTATGGCAAATTCCGGCCAGTATGCCGAAATCCGACAGTTTTGGCAGGAATCCGATAATTTTTTGCCGGAATCCGGCCAACCCAGATTCCGACGAAACTGTTCGGATTCCGGCATTTATCTTGGATTCTGGCTATAGTAGCCGGAATGGTGGAATTCGGTAAATGTGGCCGAAATCCTGTCGGTCAGTGACGGAATCTTGTCTTCATTAATTTTTATATTATTTTTCATTAATATTTATATGTTTTGAATAAAAATTGATTTTTATCGGTTAATATGAATGAATAAAAATATTTGTGATTTTTCGTACGCGCCAAACACCGAAAAATGCTTTCGGTGAAAAATATATTCCTGAAAAATGACTTCCCTGAAATCATTTTACGACGGAAACCATTTTACGTCGAAACAAACGGAGCATAAGATGGCAGGAAATTAGGGATTCGAGTGGGTGGCCTTCAAGACTAACGACAACGCCAAGATAAACCAACTTGCGGGAAGGCTGTCGGCCATCCGGGCAATTCCAGAGAATGCGCTAATAAACTCATACATCATTAACAAGGAGCAAGCAAGAAGGTTGAATTATAACAGGGAGGAGTCGACTGTGTTGAGCTCCGAATCAGGGCCACAGAGGAGGGACTAAGCTTCTCATGTGTAACTTTGATCAAAGTAGTAGTAGCAGTATGTGAAGTAGGGAATAAGGCCCTCCAAGGGGTGGAGGGTAACTAGCTAGTTTGGCAACTTCTATGTTGTACTTCGTATGTAAGTAACTGCGGGGATGGACGCTTAAAACGTATGAGTTATTAGAAGAGGTAATTACCTTTTTGCCTATCAACTACTAAAAAAAATGTGCGATATCCCTATGAACTATCAACTCAACTAAAATATAACATCTAACTTTCAACTTTACACATTTTGCCCCCTTTCCGTCAGTCAGACCTGTTAACATTGACGGAATATGCCTGTTTTGGACGTTAATTTTAATTAAAATAGACAAATGCCCTTAATTGATAAAATAAAAAATAAAAAAATAAAAAATTGGTTTAAATTTATTAATAAAAAATATTAAAACTAATAAATTCAAAACAAAACAAAACAAAAAAACAAAGACAAAAACAAAAAAGGAAAAGAAGGAGAAAAAAAAAAAAGGAAAATGGGTGGCTGTCGAAGGGGATGGCGGGCGAGCCACCCCCAGAGGTGGCTTGCGGCCACCCCAAACAAACCAAGGGTGGCCATGCGACCCCCAGGTTGCGGGGTGGCTAGACCCACCTTTGGGGGTGGCTCGCAGGCCAACCCCTCCACCTAAGTGGGTGGCTGCCACTTCCTTTAGCAACCACCTCATTTTTCTATGATTTTTTTTTAAAAAAAAAAATTGAGGGCATTTAGGTCATTTTTAAAATTGAGTTAGGGTATTTAAGTCTTTTCACGAGTTAGGCTGACAGAAATGGGCAAAACATGTAACTGTGATAGTTGAATGTTCTTTCTTGGTCAAATTGGTAGTTCATGGGGGCATCACGCATTTTTTGGTAGTTGATGGGGGAAAAAGGTAATTACCCTTTAATAAAATATTCTCGTTTCCATCTACCCTCCCCCCCCCCCCTTTTTTTTTTTTTTTTTTTTCCCACTGATCCGATTCTTACTAAATGATCTACCTATTATATACGAGACAAAGATGAATACTATAGCTCTTTTTAGGGTGCGTTTAGGATTGCGATTTTGTAGAGAAAAAGTACAATTTTAAACCAAATCGCAAAAAATGAACCGTCTGAAAACTGCCTTTTTAAAAAATTGATATTTGAAAACGCAGAAAACTGTTTTTTCAAATCGCAAGCAATTTGGTGTTTTTTTGAAAGCATGAAATTTTAAAAGGCTAACTTGCTATTTTAAATGTTATACTGCGATTTTGCCAAACGCTATTTTAAAAATCGCTATTTTTAAATAGCACTTTTTGAAATCGCAAACCCAAACGAACCTTAAGTGTTTTTTGGGGTCTTTTTATGCTGACATGGCACCTGTGTGTTTTAATAAAAACAGGAGAGATAAATCAAGCAGCATGAGAAATGCTTTTTGGGGTCCTCCTATGCTATCAAGGCACTTTGTTTTTAATAATTAAAAAACGAAAAAATAAATAAAATAAATAAAAAATAAAGAAAATAAAATAAAATCAGTATCATGTTAGCATAGAATGATTTCAAAAAGACACTAGAATGAACTCTAGCATTTCTTATATATATATATGAGATATGATCTTTTACCATCTTAACACACAACTCTGAACCACTTTGCCCATATGGCAAGGTGGTCTCCTAGCTAGTTTAAGGGGTTTTTTTTTCTTCTAAAAAAACAAATGTAAAAGTAAAAGTTGCCACATGAACAAAGATGATCAAGAGTTGTGTCTTGGGATGGTAATGTATCATATGTATATATAAAGGTTTCCTCCTAGAGGATATCACTTTCAAAGAGAAGAGTACTATCGTTAGCTTTTAATGAGGATATGATATTTACACAATTTTTACACAACACACTCACATGAAATAGGATTCATATGAATGAGACCTACCACATGAGTCCCACCCCATGCGAGTTTATTGTGTAAAAGTTATGTAAATCTTGTTGTTTAAAAATCACAACCCTATGATATATATGCCCTAAACTTGATCAAATCTTGATCCGAAGTTTGATCGAATCTTGATCTGAAGTTAAAATCTTCAACTTTGGGGGGGCCATAGTAAAAATCCAATTGGTTCAACTTTCTCAACAATTAATCAATTAAACTAGTGCGTATGTATGTACGTACGTATGTGTGTGTGGGTGAAGCTAGCTTTTACAATTTTGGGAGTTAAAAAAACAAACAAAAAACAAAACAAAATTAGGGGTAAAATTATTTTTTTATTTTTTATTTTTTTTTCCTGGGAAAACTTGGGGATTGGGGAGGCCCCCCAAAGACTCAGGTGGCTCTGTCTCTGTATGTACGTACATATGTGTGTATGTTTAAATAAGAGCATCATCTTCAAACTCGTAATTAAGTCTATAAAATGCTATAAGGAAAAAAAAGAAAAAAAAAATGGTGGAATTTATCAATATTGAATTTGCAATAAATTTTGCATCATAAAAGTGAACTTTGGTGTAGTAGATTTGATTATCTACCATGCTAGCATAAAATGCTACATTCACTTTGGCCTGGCAGTGAAATAAAGAGTAATGGTAGGGATTATTTTTTTTTATCATCTTAGAGTTAATTGGCTTTTAAAATCATCCTTAAATTTGGGATGAATTACTATTAAATTTGAATTCAATAATAATTTTAGAAATTACATTAACTTTTGAGAGGATTAAAAGATAATAAAAAGATGGTCTCTACCATTACTTATAAAATATGAATCCATTACGTGCTAAGTAAGAAAGTGTAAACTTGAAAGTACAGGTAAAATTTCTCATTTTTCAAATTTGCAATTCATGATGTGCCCCAGGCTTAAAGCACACACGAAATAGACTTGAAAACCAGCCTAAGCGGGCTGCCCATTAACCTAATTTATGCTAAATGCTTAATAAAATCGGTCCTGTGGCTAGAACAGACCACCATGATAAGGTTAGCTTATACGAAATTAATTCCTCCACATTGGAATACAATATATGAGGATGAGGTATTTAAGCATAACATAATTAGCTTCAATTATGAAAATTGGTTTGTGTAAAACCAACTGAAGAATTATTAATACATATTCCAAGAGCAAATCACAATTTTACTAATAAGCTAGGTGTCCAATAAAATTATTTTTCGAAACTTAGTAGGGACTCCCTAGGGATATTAGCACAAGAAAGCATGGCACCTGCCCAGCACATAAATATAATCTTAATTAAGCCACTGATGATGGACGAACAGAGGACAATGCTTTGCTGCGACCATGAAAATAAAGAAACATTTTGTCCCTAGGTGGTATGTTTTCCTTGATGATCGGGTGATTGAGAAAGTTGCTCGTCCATGAAGTGGTGGCAGGAAATGTTCGTGGGTCGAAAATCTGCATTGACCCGACTTCGTCCCAAACAGGGAGCCAGTAAGAGATCCACCCCAATGCAACGTCCAAATACCCAATGCTCTCCCCTCCGAAAAACTTCTTCCCTTTGATCTCTTCCTCTATCTTTTCCATGGCCTCTATGGCTAATTTCACTGCCTTTTCTTTTTCCTCTCCCAGGGAACACATAGCACTCCATGCTTTAAAAAGCTATTCCAAGGAACAGAAAAACAAAAAAGATGATATAAAATTAGAGCATTCTCTGCATTTTAAATGTTTTAATCGTTCACTATCACGATTCCATGTAAATAATATATTTTTACAGATTTCTTTATTCAATATCATTATTCCATTTAAATTCCACTTTTTTCTATCAGACATTTCTTCCCAATTCAGATTAGAGTGTCAGCATCAAACTCTTTAAATTTTCTATAAATTTTGGCTCAAGAATATACTTTTTTGATTTTATCTATCACTTTTAAAAAGTTTTCTACATCAAACTCTCCAAATATTTTTCTATTTTAACTAAATATTTTTTTTTTATTAGTTTTAGTTGATCAAAACTAACTGCCATATGAACCCAGATGGCCTTTCCAACCAAAATTCCATCTTTTGTAGAGAAACGAAATACCCATAAACAAAATTCGTCATTACCCACAAGAAAGACAATCTATGTACAGTCAAAACACAAATTGAAAAAAAGGAGGGGAATAACTAAACAAGCACCTGGAAGAGAGAGAGAGAGAGAGCTGTGAAGATTTCGTGAAGATTCAGGGAAAGGAGAAAAACCGGAGGAGAGAAAGAGCTGTAATGGGAGAGAGAGTAGAAGGAGAGACCATACCTAGTAAGCCCATACCTTTTGCTCTCAAATTCTCCCTCTCTCATGGCCTTCTCTCACCGCTCAGCTTCCTTTGAGAAAAAGAATTGTGGGTTTGATCTGGTTTTCCAATTGGATTGGTGGGTTTGTTTCCTTCCAAGCCTATTGACCATCCCACTTCCTCCGGCACCACCACCACTGCAAGACCACAACTTTCGTTTGTGGGTTAGATGACCCAAGGAGAGCGAGAAGAGAGGGAATTGCTGGCGGCAAAGGGAGGAAGGAAACTGAGCTGAGGAGAGAGAGGCAATATAAAACTCAATAAGGAATGGCGAAAACTTTTTTCTCTCTATATTTGGGTTAAGGTTCTGACAAAAACTAAAATGGTGAAAGAGTAGAGAGCTTGATGGAGGGCCAGTTTTGTGATATTTCTCCAAATTTTAGAGTAAAGAGGGTAATGGCGAGTTAAAAGATAAGGATGCTCTAGTGATTATTGAGCTAGAGCAATAAAGCTTTAGTTTATGGTTCATACTTGAAAAACTAGAAAAGAACATTGAAAGTGCGCATGTCATTGATTATGTATTGACCATCATAATGGGAACAATGTCGAATTAGGCCATTACAAATTGTAGCTTCTAGGGGAGGCAATGGATACTCTTTAAGAAATTCAAAGAATTGGTTTCATATCAGTGATGTTGTGCGTGAGAGGCTACTGTGTTTATAAAAAAAAAAAAAAGAAAAGAAAAAAAAAAAGAAAAAAAAGAAAAAAAGAGACCAAATTAATAATAACTAGGTTTGTCCATCGCTACTTTTTTCTTTTTTCTTTTTCTACTCAAACCACTAATCTCGAAATCTCGTTTTAATTCTTATTTTGTCTTTCGATTCACAGAAAGTCAATAATGAAATAAAACCATTATTTCAATTTAAGAAAAAAAGAAAAAAGAGGACTAGTATAATATGCTAAAACATTCCAAAAACAACTAAAATTAAGAAGCATATAATGGCAACAGGACAGGAATTACCTTCTCGTCTCCAAATCTGGCCCAAAATCGCGCTTTGGCTCTTTCATAAGGATCTTGAGGCAGCAATGGACTCTGTTTCCATGTCTCGTCGATGTACTCAAGAATAACGAAAGATTCGGCGACCACTTTCTGGTCATGTACCAGAACTGGAATCTTTTTGTGAACAGGGTTCAGCTGCAAGAGAAGAGGGCTCTTGTTAAAGATGTCTTCTTCAACGTACTCATAATCAACACCCTTGAGCTTCAGAGCCCATTCAACCCGCCGGGAATATGGGCTAGCCCAAAATCCCAAAAGCTTCACAGCTTGGCTTGCCATGAGATTTAGTAGTGAATGGTTGCTCTCGATCTACTCTCTCACCCGCTACTTCTTATATAATGTGTCCGAGGCTACACACTGAATCTTTTTTTGTTTTGTTTTAGATTACACTCTGAAACTTCAATATAGGACCATGAGACGGCAATGTTGACCCATTGAACCTGCGTATAGAAATCCTCCACGTCTACTCTTTCTTTTCAATTTTTTTTTTTTTTTAATCTTGTTTTTTCAAAATTGTACTTTATTTTTCCAAACCGTCACTCCAATTGGACTTGCGCTTCAAAATTACAGCAATTTAAATGATTTCTTCTTTGACTAGGGGTGCGTTTGAGATTGCAATTTTACAGATAAAAAATATAATTTTAAACTAAATTATAAAAAATAAATTGTTAAAAAATTATATTAAATAATTTGTTTTTAAGTAGCAAGCAAATAGATTTTTTTTTTTTTAAACCCAAAATTTTAAAGATTTACATACTATTTTTGCGATGGGTTGCAATGATTGCAATGCCCAGAGCCTCTCTCTCTAAAAAAGTCTCTATTCCTATGTAGCCTTTCTTGTTGGGGGAGGCTTCATGCCTTCCTCCCGGTTGCTGTTTTCTTCCCCTTAGCCTTGTTGGGCTAAGGGGGTTTTGTTTCCTCCCTAGTTTTCCAGTGGAGGCTAGAAGTCCCCCAACCATTAGGGTTATGTGATTTTTATCCCCCCGGTTTAGATCCGATGGTCGTAGTGCCCCTTCTAGTCCTTTTGGACTATGAAGGTTTTGTTTTGTTTGTTTTTTTGTTGTTTTATGACAGGAAACCACCTAGTGAGGTGCAGGAGGAGTGGTGCTCTTCTAGTGGCGTCGGTGGCAGCGTTGGCCGTTCCTCAATGTTTTAAGCATGCTGCGAGGCCAGATCTGTGTTAATCCGTTGTCCCATGATCAACACGCGCCCCTCAGCTTATGTCGCCGGAGTCTTATGGTCTTGCTGCTGTTTTCTATGGCTGGAAAGATGGTTAGTGTTCGGCGCGTAGCCCTCACGTGCCAAGTTATATTGTCATTCTAAGGTGCGTGTGAGGGCCACGCTCCGTTCCTTTTGCCGTGGTTCGGTGGCGTCCAGTGAATTTTGGTGGTTGATGTTGGTAGGGTGTCTTGTAGGAGGCGTTCTTTTTCTGGTTGTAGCTTTGTTTTAGGTGGTTTTCTTGTTTGTTGTTGTATTGGTCTGAGCTTGGCTCAATTTGGGATACACACCTTAATGGTGTTATTCTGTGTACACCAGTTAGTAGTGATTTATGCCTTCTTCGAATAATTAATGAAAGTTTAACTTTCCCTTAAAAAAAAAAAAAAAAAAAAAAAAATTCCTCCTCCAATTAGGAGAGAGGTGATTGTGTGATCAACGTCAAAAAAAGAGATAAGTTGCCACGTACCCGCTCAATAAAGCAAAATGAATGATTACGCTGCCCTCCTGTATTTAGAGTTGACCCAAACCTCGACTTGGCACATATGGGTGAAAGGGACGGTTTCCAAATTTCGTCAATATTACGCTAACACTCCGTCACCAAGTGAAATGCGAGCCCAAAGTCCATATTTCAGAACAAGTTTTACCCAAGGCCCATAATCATTCTTCAACTATACCCAATACTCTTACCCAAGACCCATAATCATTCTTCAACTATACCCAAAACTCTTATATATATATTACATTATAATTATTTAACTATTAAGAACCCAAATATCATGCAAGTTTCTCATAGTCAAATTGATAGTTTTAATTGTAATTTTAGAGTATTAGGCAAAGGATAGTCTATCAAAACAAAATAAAAGAACCATATTAGACATTGAAATTAGAATATATATTACATTAAAGATACTATGTTAATCAAAAGAAAAAATGGGTTAATTACTTTTCCCTTATACTACTACTTATTTACACGCTGCTCTCATGAACTTTTAACTGTTACACTCAACCGCCTTAAACTTCTATTTTCTTACTAAAAAATAAAAAATCATGCCGTTAGTCAAAATCGTTAAAAGGTCGTGAAATCACAAAAATATCTTAAGTTTAAGTTTAAGTTTTTCTTTATTTAATTTTATTTAAGTTTTTAATTTTATTTTTTTTAATTTGAGGGTATTTCCATTTTTTTTTTTTTTATTTATATTTAAAACAACGCATATTTGATTTACAACAACACATATTTGATTTAATGATCTTGACTAATGGATTAGGTTTTTGCCAATAAATTATAGTTTAAGGCAGTTAAGTGTGACATGTTGTATTTTATAGAGATGGTGTGTAAATGAGTGATAATTGAGGAAAAGAAAAGATAATTAACCAAAAAAAAAAAAAAACTAAAAAAACCAGCAGGGCTATAAAACACAACACTTGCATATTGCTACAACCACTATCATCGTAAATAAAAATGAAAATTACATATAAATAACCAAATGATTAAAGTAGCTAGTGAACTAGTGCGCAATGAATCATTTTTACTACTTTAGTTTTTATCTTTTGTTAAATTACTACTTATTCTAAAAGTTTAAACTAATAAAAAAATATTTATTTAATTATTTAATTAATATTTTAATACACCTTTCTTCACAAAATAGAGCTATAAAAAGCACTAGTTTTGCAAGAAGGGCCAGAAATGCAATGATGCAGTTTCTTTTTCTTTTTCTTTGTGGTTTTTGTTGTTTTATGGCAAAGTGTTTGGGGGTCCCATGTGGGATGATGATGAATCGATGATATGGTGTCAATTGGTTTGTTCATCACCGCGTGAAGTCAATATCAGGACGCTCTTCATGGCCCCACCCTTGGGTTAAAGGGACCTCCAGTCTGAGTGGATATACATTCACTATGGATAGAATATAAATTAAATAATTAATTTTATTTGTTTTTATAAGCTTAAACATTTTAGACATATAAATAATAATTTAATATAATATCAAAATTAGAGGTAAGGAGTTCAAACACACTTCACAATTCACCCCATTTAATTAAATATTTCAGCCATATTAGGGTGATAGGACGTATTTAAAATTTGAGGAGTCATGTGCCACAGGACACTAATACTAGGTAATAGGGTATACATGCGGATGAAGATGCGATTATTTGCACTATCCGTATCTGCGAAATGTAGGTATTACTAGATATCTGCGTTATGTTTTTACTAATCTTATCCATGCAGTTATTGCGGTTATTATCCGTCGCATATTAGACAATGACCATTTTGGACATATTTTAGTCTCATGGGCTTTCTTTGGGTCTATATTAGAGCACTAGTAACAGATATTCTATAGATGATTTATTTCCCTAAATATAGGAAAAAAAAATTTTAAAAAAAAAATAAAAAAATACCCACATCAGTTTTCCTATATTTCCCCTAAACTCTTAGATAGCATTGTAGCTGCCTAATAAAAAAAAAAAAAAAAAAAAAAAAAAAAAAAGTTAAGAAAGTAAGAAAAAGAATAAAATGAGAATAAAGAAAAAGTATTTAATTGATATAGGAAAATATAAGGAAATCTATTGTGAAATGTTTTTTTATAGGTAAGCAAAAAATAATTTTTTTTCCTAAATTTAGAAAAAATTGTTGGGTATCTGCTGATAGTGCTCTTATGGCCTATTTTAAATGTTTTTAAAAATAATTTGGCTCATTTTATAGTGTTTTAATAACGATTTTTTTAACTGCATCCGTATGTATAAATAACGGATAGTAAATGCGGACGGTTAATAACCTCTAACATGTACAGTATTACTAATAGCATCCAACCCAACAAGAAACGGCTAAATAAACAAGACAGCGCGCAGTACATTACGAGAAACATATCGTAATAAATGCATTAATAACATTTCTAAATTTCCTCCGAAGATCCTCAAGTTTCTGTCATGCCCTAAGTTATGCTTTATTTTGTTCATATAAAATAAGATTTCCAGGGATGTGACCTGCATGCAGGCAAAGAAAGAAAAACGTACGAAGACCTTATATTAATTAATTAATTTCACGTGTAAAAGGTAGTCTCATAATTGGGTCCGTAAAGCCAGCTAGAAAATTGCTGTTTCACGAGGAAAAAGAAAAAGGTGACATATTAGTTTTGTTATCTTTACAAGTTGGAAAGGCAAATTATTAATGTGTGACGCCAACCATACATATATTGTGGAGTTGGAAGGGGGCAAAAACAAAACAAATATGGGGCACCACACCACCTCAACTTGGTTGGAAGCTGTCTTGTATATTCAAGAAAAGCTACAAAAAGTTTTGCTTTGATGGCAACCCTTTATAATTAATTAATCGCTATTTTTTTTTTTTTTTTTTTGATGGCAACTTGGTTGCTTTGAAGACAGCCTCTGTTTCTAGCTAGAGGCTTAACCTCAAAGATCTCTAGTTCTGTGAAGATAATTAATGAGCTTAATTACTAAGTTCATAAGAAAAATAATCGAAATAGGCTGAAGTTGTTCCAATCGAAGAGAGATTATTTCCCACAACCTTCACTTCTTTATTTTTAGATAATGACATTGTCTCTGAGTTTTTTTTTTTTTTTGATCTTTTATCATAGTTAAATTACTATACATCTCCTCCTTGTGATTAGGTCTAAATACAAAAAGAGAGATCATATATATGCAAATATCAAACAAAGAATGCTATTGATATCACATAATTGGTTTATATATCGATCGACGAACAATTGATCAGTTTGATGAAATATATCAATTTAATTCAAACTATAAGAAAGATTAATATAACTTGTAAAAATCATTAAACTTAAATGTAATTCATAAATGCTATTTTGTATTTTTTCCATCATACTCAATTAACATGGCATATATGCTCAATCTACCATTAAATCAATATAATTTTTTTTTAAAAAAAATGAGAATCGAGCAGGCCACGTTAGCTAAGTATGTTGAGATAATGCAAAATAGCATTTCTCTAACGGTTAAAAATTCGGTAATAATTAAAGTGTGATCCACATGCTACATATGGTTTAATTAAGACACAAATTAAGGTATTAGGTAATTTATTCCAAATAAGAAACTATTTATAGAATCTAATTGGAATTGATTAATTTCTTATCATAGAGGGTCGCCTGTAAATAAAGACTATGGCCTCGTTTGGTTTGCGAATTAGACCCATGAAAAGGAATAACTATTCCTACGGAATAGCTATTATTTTGTTTGGTTGTATATTATTTAAAGGAATAGTTATTCCCACGGAATAGCTATTCCCTTACGAAGAGGAATAGGTATTCCACTCAAAAAGGAGTGGAATACCTATTCCTTTCCTATGGAAATAAATTAAATTCGTCTTTTGCCCAAAAACCCCAACCTTCTCAACACCCAAGTCTCTTATCCTTGTCTCTCTCTCTCTCTGTTTCTCAACTCATGGTGTGTTTTGATACGAAATTTTGACAATAAAATATAATTCTGATTCTACTTTTTTCAGAAATAAATCATATTTTATTCAACTTTTTAAAAAACAAATTATATTTTATTCAACT
Organism: Alnus glutinosa; assembly: GCF_958979055.1. Lineage (NCBI taxonomy): Eukaryota > Viridiplantae > Streptophyta > Magnoliopsida > Fagales > Betulaceae > Alnus > Alnus glutinosa. The sequence goes on from NC_084886.1 coordinate 14,106,663, forward strand.
TTTTATAAACAAATCATATTTTATTCAATTTTTTTCTAAAAAGTCAAATTTCAAAATTCGCAAACAAAATAATAATTTAATTCTGATTTCAAAAATTCATCACTCAAGTGCACCATCAATATCTTTCTCCATCTCTGCAATTATATTCTCATCCCCCTCTCTCTGTTTCTCAACCCAACTTAATTTGTTGTGGGGTAGTCTTTTTTTTTTCTTTTTTTTTTTTTTCCTCCTCCTATGATTTAGCCTACAAAATGCACTTAGACGTAGCAAAACGAGTACCTCTTAATATCGGGGGGACTCCAATTGCCTTGCGGAGGTTTGAGAAAAACTTTGTAAGCAAAGAACGAATGTTTGTTACTGAAAAACAAATAAAAAATAATAAAATAAAAAGGGCTTTATAGATGATTTATTTTTTTATGATGATTATTTTTTTTTTCTCTTATAAATCATTTTACTTTGTAAGCAAAGAATGAATGTTTGTTGCTGGAAAACAAATAAAAAAGAATAAAATAAAAAGGGCTTTGCAGATGATCTATTTTTTTATTTTTTTATGATGGTGATATGATGATTATGTGTGTGTGTGTGTGTGTGTGTGTTTTTTTTTTTTTTTTTTCCTTATAAATCATTTTGTAGCGTAATTGTATATATATATAAAATAAAATAAAATAAAAAAAAGAAGCCATGAACTCTATGAAATTAAAAAAAAAAAAAAAAACAAAAAAAAAACAAAAAAGGTCATAGTATGATTGTTTATGTTTCTTAAATAAAGAAAAAAAAATGTCCTCAAGAATATAAATTATATTTGTATTATAAGGGTATTTTAGAAAATTTGATTATAATATGATTCCATTCACCAATGTATTGCACTGTACCAAACAAAAGAATACATATGCAATGTTCTATTCCACCGTTACAACCAAACAAAAGAATAGGAATAGTTATTCCATTCCACCTTCATCTATTCCCATGAATAGTTATTCCTTTTCCTAATGGAATAGACATTCCGCAAACCAAACGAGGCCTATATGTCTTCCATCTATGAGACATTATTGGGGTAATTCTATATCTTTTTCCGCTGAGGACATTGTTATTTTATGTGCTAATTTCCCATATATATTAATTATCAACTATTGATCACAGCAAGGTTTGTTGACTGAAGCCACATTCATTGTACCACACCACCAATTAATAAGTGCCCTTTACCCAATTTCGCTGTCGTCACTCAATAAACTTGGGACCCAAGATTGCTTTTTCTGAGCCTGCCGAAAGTGAAGACTGCTTGTTGCCTAAGAAAACACTTCTTCATTTCTTGGCACACAATTAGTACTATTCCAACGCCACTATTCTTGTTCTTTTTTCTTTTTTCTTTTTTTTTTTTCCTTCCAATGCCACCATTGTCCTTAACGAAGAAACCTTTTTTCCTCTCTAGATTCTACTCCGGAGAATGGCATTCTGGTCAATTTGTGAAAAGGGAAATAAGAAAAGCCTTCGAGAGAGCTAGTCAAGCTCTTCTCCCATAAGAACCAACCAAAGGTGAGAAAAATCTTAATTCATTGTAACATCACCTCTCGATCTCCGGCTTTAATTCCAACCTTTCTCCGGCCTATTCAAAGAAGATCACATTCATAGTCACGTACATAACAATAACCAATCCATCAATGTCTCGCTCCAGCATGGCAAAGAAGCTTTGCCACGCTAAGAAGGCGTGGAAGAGCTTCACCATCACACTCCAATCCAAGCTCCACAAGCTCAGGACCTCCAGAGCCATAAAAGCCGCCACTCGCCACCTCGTCGCGGTGCGCTCCTTCCGCTTCCTTTTCCCGTTCAAACGACAGAGTCTCAACAAACCCTCCTACCAATACGGCCGGCAATACTACAACCAGTTTCATAATAATTTTTCTGCCATACACATAGACGAGCTCGTCCCAGGGCGCTCCAAGACTTTGCATGCGCATGCAGAAACAAGCAAAGGCAAAGAAGTGGTTGACGAGAAAAGTTTGCCGAGAAAGAGCGAGAGCGCGTACGGTATTGAGGATGCGTGGAAGGCCGTTGTTGCTTCATCGCCGCATCTTCGAGGAGTGGATGATAGAGCGGAGGATTTCATCTCCAAGTTCCATGAAGATATGAAGCTCCAGAAGGAAAGGTCGCTTCTCGAGTTCCAGGAGATGTTGGCCCGCAGTGCCTAAATTTGGTTTCATTCTTCCATTGATCCATATTTTCTTCCACTTTTCCAATACAATATTGTGAAAGTTTTGCAATTGGGGCTTGAAGGTTTTTTCTTCAATTTTTTTTTTTTTACTTTTTAATTTTTAATTATTTTTTTCCCTTGGGGTGTGTGAATTGAAGACGGTGGTTTTACAATACAATATGGGTACGAAAATGTATAGGAATTAACTTTTGGTTGTTGTCAAGGACTTCTTGTGTATTCTCATCTATTATTCTTTTTCAGAGGGCTCTTTTTGGTGAGTTAAGACATACATATATAACGTGTGCTTTGTAATTGGGTTCTGAGAAATAAGTAAAGGTTGTTTGTATTGTGATGCAAGTCTGGTGATTAGCTAGCAAATTAAGGCTTGAAAAATTAGTGTACTCTATATTTGATTATGACTTCCTAAAACCCCCAAAAACTTTAAAGGAGCAATTTGTAAAGGATTGGCATAATTAATGCTGGAAGCTCCCTGAAAATCTCGCCAAGGATAATATCACCCTTGTGGCTAACGAGTTGAGTGTGAAAGTACTCTTGTTTTGAAAAAAACTTCACTTATAACCCTCAACCGGACAAAGAAAAGCTGTAGCTTTTATTATATATTGTCTTTCAAGTTCTCATTCAGTATTACATTATCAGTCTCGTCCAGAAAATCCTTCATGGGATCATCATGATGTATGTTTTTCATACGATATGCCTCCATCTCCTCAAAAACATAATAGATTTCTTCTTCTATTTTTAACCACAACTAAGACTTCATTATAATGGCTTAATCACGGTTGAACGGGAATAATTAAGATCATACCTGTCATCCCATCTAACATTATACTAGTGCTTTCTTTCATCCTTCTCTTAATTCCTTTCTTCCTTTCGTCCTCCTAGGCCAAACAAGACATGCATGCGTAAGCAATACCAATTCTTTAAAATAAAAGGACAGAAAAATCAATATCAGCAACCATATTTTAGGTAGAAATTGTCCTTCTCCACCTATACCAAAAGCTTATACAAGCCGATAAAAAAAGATAAATTAAATCATCATTTCATCAATACTTTTAACACTCCTTCTCATGTATGGGCTCAACCTCCACTATAATAGGTAAATCCAACATATGGAATATTTAATTAAAATACGGGAGTGTGAATTCATGACATTTGGCTCTAATATCATGTTAAACTACTATTTATCCTAAAAACTATAAGCCCATTTGAGCCCATAGTCTCTTATTTTGGCTCATAGTTTGCCTTCTTTTTTATTATTTATTTATTTATTATTATTTGTGGTATTGTTTAAAACTCATGCTCATTTTTAGCTCATAGTTGGCCTACTGAAATTTAAGGCGCATCTCCTATCACCGTAGTCGATTGTTGTCATCTCCAGAAAAATAATAAAAACTTATTGCAAACACAAGCTTTCCAGACCTTAAGTTTGAGGGTGAATGTTAGAGAATATATTTTCTATATAATTGTGATTGGATATTGTATGATTTGATTGTAATTGATTATAATCAAATCATAATTGAATGTATTCAATTCTAATTAGATTTGATATTCTTCCATATCTTTTTGTATTCTCTCTACATCTCTATAAATATGGATAATTTGTATTGTAAATTCATCAAAAGAAATAAGAGTATAATGTAGCTTTTTGGACTTTATCCTGTGAAAATAAGTCATAAATCGAACCATGTAAAAACTATTGTCTCTATTGCATTATTCCGCTTTATTTTCTTTTAGTTTTATGTTATTTTCAGAAATTAGGTTAACTACACTTTGTATAGTAGATAATATAGGGGAAAAATAACCGCCCTTTAATAACTGTCTGCTAACTGCTAATCGCCTATAACCATTAATTGTACAACCGCAAAACTGTTAAAACCACTAACTGCGAACCACCCTACTGGGGTGGTTAGCGGTTATAACCCTCGGACAATCTCCTTTCCATTTTCTCATTCCGCCTCTCTCTCTCTCTCTCTCTTTGCCACATTCACTATCTTCCATCGCCGCCGCGCTGCCCCCCTCTCCCTCGTCGGACTATGCATCCCTCATCCAAGTATCAAACGCACTTCGTTAATTGATTCAAACCGAATAAGCTTACTACCTTCTGTGCTTGATTCTTTGCGTTTGTTGTGGGGTTTTTTGGTCAAATTTTTGTTTTCACTGCTGGATCTGGTTGAATCAACATTTTTGGGTGAGGTTGATTTTCTGGGTGAGGTTGTTTTTGGTTGATCGGCAATGCGGCCGGTGGCACAAACCAAGTCACCATGAACTCCATCAACATTGTCTTCGGTGAGATCTAAGCTCCTACGAACATGTTTTTTTTTACTGCTTCTTAGATCTGAATATTTGTACTTGGACTTGTTATTCTAGATCTTAGATTTATATTAACATGTCTATTTGGATTTCTTTATTTTGAGCTCCAATGAAATATATTAGATCTAAATTGGAGTTTTGGGGGCTTTAAGATTAAAGCTTTTGAGGTTGATTTCTGTATCAAAATGTTGTACGAGGCCTTCAAAATCAAAATAAGGTGCTAGATTGAAAACATATATTTTTATGTCAAAATACTGTACGAGGACTTGTGATTTACAATTCCTGATCTCAGTCATAGGAGCAGAAATATATAGTCAAGGAACATGAGCCGATTAAAACATGTATTTTTGTTTCTTTTTGATGATGTCCAAACAGGTTGCAGCATTAAGGCAGCTGGAAAAACAAGAATTGGTGGATAGATTCAGTTTCAGAAGATCATAGCCTCTTTATGGTTTATTCAGAGGAGTCTCTAGTCATGTGAAATTGTAGAGAGTTGAGCAGGGTTTGCAGCACAGGAAATTTACAGGTCAGAATTACTCTATTTTTACTCTGTTTTTGCTGTCTTTCCAATTTTCAATCTAATATATTTCCTTCTTTTTCCAGAATACCAAAGCACCTCATGCCACCCAGAGGTCCTTTCATTGAGGAAACAGAACTTCTACCATCTCAATATACCAAAGTAGTAGAAGAATGTTGAAACAAATATTTTGGAAATCAATCACAAAACATGGACTGTATACGCATGTAAACTAGTGATTGCCTAATATAAACTATATGCTAGCACTTTATTTTGATTTTGAAAAATAAATGTGTATCATACATTTAAAGCCCTAAAAACTAAAAACTAAGAAAAAATGGGCCAAAAAAATTACAAAACAGGTCCAACAGAAAAAAGGCCCAAAAAAAAACAGTTAGCAGTTGGCAGTTTCTAATAACCGCTAACCGCAAAAGCCTTTTCACCCCTAGATAATATCATATAAAACTAGAAGCGGATGTCCAAAAAGTTAGAAGATCCTCAAATTCACCTTTTTTAAGGGCCTCGACAAGTCGTTTTTGATCAACTACCAAGCCATCGGGTACATCAGTTCCCCAAGTGGCAAGCCTTTTCTCCTCTGCTGGAGCAGGTGTCTCTGCATTGAAGTTGAAAATTCAATCAGAATAGGATGCGCATCTATATCGAAATGAAAGGGTCGTTGCAAAACTCTTGAACATAACATAAACGAAAATCACTAAAACACAGATACATAAAAAAAATAATAATAATAATAATAAATAAATAAATAAACCTAAACACATTGAAATGTGAAATGAACTTTGAGATTCAATGAGACACCAGTACAGCCAGATGGACTCTCAGTAAAATAAAGGAAGTTGCTGAAATCAAACACATAAGACAAATAATGTTGACTTCAAGAAAATAAAGGAAATGGCCCAAATCAAACACAGAAACAAATAATGTAATTAACTACGTCAAGGTAGAAATGGCATCTTGGAAGAAGGGAATAGGCAGTATTCAGAAATGAAAATATTAAGAGTACTAACCTTCCACTGCTGCTTTGAGATCAATGTTAACCTTCATTAGGTCTGTCGCAGCTTCAGCAGCCTCAATTCTAGTCGCACAAGTGCAATAACTGTCTACAACACTTGTACCCCCATTGGAGATCCTTCCACCATGAACCCCAAACACATGTGTGGTTATTAATGTGCACAGCCTCCTCGTACACAGCCTCCTCATACTTACTTTTTGGAAGAGATGTCTCCTTAAAAAAAGAAACAGGAAAAAAATAAGTTAAAATCCCCCTTTCACATGCATCTAACAAAATAATTAGAAAAAGAAAACCATAGAAGAAATGTTTCATTATTTTGTAAATTCACAGTTCAAATGAGCTACAACACCAAATGCCGGATCAAAGCTGATCACCATACAGAAAGTGCAATCTAATGCACAGGAAAAGAAGGCAGCAATGAATCTATGGAATATCCACTAAGGCAATACCAATGATAAAATTTATATATGAGCTGCAAAACTTAATGAAGGTTATGACTATTGATTTTTCCTTCAAATTCGGGTAATAATCCACAATCAATATATCAGAAAAGCAATTCATGCAATATTTCCCATTCAATGTGTAAACAATGCAATTAAGAGCTCAAACAATGAGAATAATTCAAACATAGTCTAGTTTCCTCAACCTCATCTCGACTCCTTACAGACAAATCTATACCATGTTCCATTTTCCTTCCCAAAAGTGAAATCAAAAAAGTTATTGACCAGTCCCATTACTAAATTACAAATGACTAGACAAGGATGAAAGATGATAAAATTGCGAATATAAATCATGCTATGCGAAAAAAGTTAACAAGTGTAATACTGCTATATGGTTGAAAACTTCCACAAGCCAATCCCACAAGGATGGACTACAGCTTTATTGAATGAAATTATAAAATAAGATTTAATATTAAAGTCATGATGCGGCAAAAACCTAGAACAAGATGGAATTTTAAGAATGAGCTTAGCCGATGATACCATGCCTCTTATAACTCTGCCAATAACTCTGCCAACACGATCATATTCAACTTGTCTCTCAGTTTGTCCCAAAAGAAGCTCCTTTGGGAGTTTTTCTTCAGTTGCAGCATTGTCATACTTTTCCATAAGGGCTTCTTTCATTTGTGACTTCAATTTCTCCTTAATAATCTTATAATTTTTATAAAGCAATTCAGCTTGGGATGGAGTTGCTTGCATGTGGATATCTTGGCCTTTTTCAAATGCTTCCCAGGCATGAATATTGAGTTGCTTGAACTCCAAAGCTTGCCCACTCACTCTATATTGGTTATCTCCCTGTGACAATAACAAGTCAAGATCATGTACTTTTAGCATATGCGCAAGTAAAATAATAATAAAAAATTAAAATAATAATAATAATAGTAATATTCCCAATATCCAAGGCACTCACTCCATAGAACTTCTCATCCGAGTCAGCATCAGGAAGTGAATCTTCTCGCATGGACCAAGTTTTGGGATCATAGTACGCAGAATTGACATCAAGATTCAGAAGATATTTAGCTATGTCCTCTCGAATACTCAAATTTCTGAAACAAAAGGAGTTAGAATAAAAATTATGATGCACAATGATTAAATAACAAAGAAATATATAATGTAGCAAACAATAATCACACCTAACAGTTCCTGTGCTGCCACCACCTGTAGTACGAACACGCTTCTCAACCTTTGCAAAGTCCATCTGTTTGCTTTCATCAACCTTGGCCTCATCAACCTTCAGAGCATCTTCATCGTCATCTCCATCACTATCATTACCATCCTCATTCTGCTTATTGTTTTTCTCCTCTAATTTTTTTAGCTGTTGTTCTTTCAGGTACTTCCTTCGAGCCTCATCCCTTGCCTCATACCTCTCAACGACGCGAGAATAGGTTGCTGCATCATAACCATTCCATTGATCTCGTTTGCCATCATAATCCAGTTCAAATGTCTCTATCTTTTCATCAGGTGCAATGTGCATGTTAGTCCATTTTGCTCCTTTTCATATGCGATCTCTCCATGCATGTCTTCACATTATGTGTCATTGCCCCACAGTTGTAACAAGACGATGTAAACACAAGTCAATCATTTATCATAGCTTTGCTGACATTATATGCTATGGAATATGGGTGAAACAACATACTGCAAGAATTTTCTTTTCATATATCACAAATTCTGGATTATAAACCACAAATAACTCTAAACTTTGTCCCAAGCATGATAATGTGATCAGAGACATACAAACAAAACTACAAAAGTTTAACATCTCATGTCCAAATGTGATTCCACAACTCAAGCATGCATTAGCACATAGGGAGAGCCACCTTGGCCTTTCAAGTTTATGAACGAGAATGCAAAAATTTAAAAAAAAAATGCGGAATAAAATTGCCCTATAAGTTCCTATATTTGCTAGAGACCTTATTTTATTTTATATGGGATTAGAGAAGGTGTTACTAAAGTCATAATTCAGCCAATCAAGAGGGAAAGAAGTCCAGTTGTCAAATGACCCAGAGTCATAATTAAAGTAGATAAAATGAAGTAGATATCCTCAAGAGATGAATTTGTGACTCGTAATTTTATATGTCTGACTCTTGTACTAACCTAAAGGAACACAGAGCGAGAGGGGGAGTACAAACTAGAGTGAACAACTCAATTATCATATTGGGTTGAAAAGGTAAACTGAAGGAGAGAAATAAAAGCATTTAGAATAACAAAATGATAAAGGCTCTGTTGAGTTCCAGTAAGCATTGGATAGTAAGCCCAAGAACAGTCGGGCAAAACCTGAACAAATACTCATGAGAAGGGGAAAAAGGGATTTTCTGCATGGTTAGCACTCAATGACCATAATGCCCAATTCCATGCCCATTGAAAATGTCAAGAGCTGTAGACCTGTACTTTTACAAGGAAGAGGATCCTTTCCATTTGAAGTGAAATGGAAATGATTCATTTCATTGTCAATATTAGATTTCACAAATCTAATGGTGTATATGTTGTCATATGGTAAATATGTTGCTATGTCATTTCAATTTTTTAAATGATATGGCACCGTCTATATTGTTAGATGCAATAAAACAAAATCTTGATCGTAAAATGAATCATCTCCATTTCACTTGAAATTGAGAAGATCCTGGTCCACTTTTACAAACAATTATTACAAATATAATGTCAATGAACTTCTCATACACTATACTGTACGCATTTTTCAATATATCAGCCACACATGTAAACTTCCCTAGTGCAGCCAACATGAATTTGGTAAATAGGGCAAGCAAAAGGTCCACCTACAGGCAAAGCAAGGTCCACTTACTTTTCAAATGCTCCCTACCTGTACTTATCTCTCTGAAATATTTTTGCACCTCTTTCATACCAGGATTTTGTATAATTTGAATCTGACTTCCATTTCCTTTGATGTTTTAAGCTGTAAACCAAAAACAGAGAAAATCCTTCATCGGCATATGGAGCGCTGACATCACACTACATGAGAGAAATAGAGAGTAAGAAAAAAAATAATAATAAAATAAAAATAAAAATAAAAATTCCATTAAGTTTACTGGTCTCTCAGCGTTAAGATACCAAGGTGCAGATGACATATACTACGAATGTGAGGGATTATCTCTTTCCCATCTTCATCAACCTCAGCTAGTGCAAGCCCAGCTTTCCGTGCTTCCTCCAATTCAATCTGCTTCCGGTGGTCCTCTCTAGATTTGAAAGCCACTGCAAAAGCCATTAAGTAAATAAATTAAAGAGACCAAGAAATTCGTAATAGCAAGGGCCACCCAAAATCAATATGAATAGGGTAGCCACTGCACTTTAGCATATATATACCCCATATCCTAATTTTCAATGTTTCTAAATTTGACATTCAGACCCTGCAATAAGTACCATATAGCATCCAGCCAGTTGAAATATCGTCACTTTGTGGTAATCAAAATTTATTTGCTAGCTTCCCCATCAACATTTCAAATCAAATCGCCCTTAATTTCTACACTTTATCACCATCTTTCATTAACAACAGTGTGCTGTGAATGAAATCATAGGGACAGTTCGAATACTAACTCTTGACCAAATTGGCTATAACTGTCGTTAAGAATGAAGATAGATAAATACCAACCATTCCTGTCTAAAAATCGATATTAAAAGACATAAAATGAATTAAAGGGAAAATGACTTTCTTAAACAAGATAAAATGCTTAAAGCATACTCCAATTAATCATGGCAAAGACAAATGATCGGCTTCAGCCAGTCAGTGAAAAGTAACTAGGACAAAATCATAACACAGAGAGAGCAAAAGAAAGGCCGCTCACTTATATTTGCTCACAAATTCGTCTGCAGCAATATTAACTACCAAATCAGCATAGTAAGCAGATCAGCAAACGACAAACTTTTTGAAAGCATTTCAACTCAACCGTCCAACTTTTAATCACGTAAGATACTTCGCAATTCAAAATTTGGAACCCACAACACGTACCATCACAGTGAACAAATTAAACATGTTGAAATCTACAATATAAGCTACCAGTATATAACTTCTTCTTTTTTTCAAATATATTTATAAGTAATTGGCTCTAAGGAGAGGGGAAGGGGAGATTCGAACTACCCCTTAGGTTTAGCTACCAGCACATAACTGAACTTGAGCAAACTACACATTCTTTCTTTACTAGGCTTAATGAAATAGGTTCAAGAAATCACTAAAGAAACTGAAGCTTTAGCTCTAAAACCCATATAATACATCCTTATCTTAATCTTTCTTCACCATCTACAACCTATCCTAATACTCTAAAATTCTTTGAGTCCACAACCAGAAAATTTCCCATCACCCCAACTCCCAAAACTTTGTTTCTTAAGAAATGAGACCATATTATATTCATTCTTACCTAACACTGTAGTTAAATCCACCTTCCCTAGTTCGTCAACACCTAAAATCCTAAATATATTTAAAAAAAAAAAAAAAAAAAAGAACTGAAATCTAATCAAATAGAAACACAATTGCCCAAAAAAATCCTTCCAATAAATAAGTCCATTGTAGAATTGAACATTTGAATATTCGCTCTTGGGCGAAATCTTAATCACCCAAAAGGGTTGAAACAATTGCGAAGATTCGAGAAATTTCGGGCCAACAGTTACGGCACCTGATGCAGTAGCCATGTTCGAATGGAGGACGAGAAGCCGAAAGTATTAGATTGTTATTGTTAGTACTCGAAGTGTTTTGGATCAGTGCGATCGGAATGTATGTCGGTTCCGAGGTGAGTGTTGCAGAGGAGCTCTGACTTGCGGTAACAAAGAGGAGCTCAGACTCCTCTTTGTTCTCCTGTAGCGGGGAATGGGTTGGATGTTTGTGTATACACTGACGTACAATGGTTTCGAACTTTCGAGATGTGATTGGGCCAAGTAAGATCAGATGCGGCCGCGTCCATGATAAAGGATCTTTGTGGACTCTCATGGATTGGCTCCAGGACGGGCGACCCGCTGTGGTTTTGCGGCCCAAATTCGCTTAGGTCGTTCTTTTACAAAGTAGCTGTGGTGGCGGTATGTAAGGGTTACTAAGTCGAACGATATCGCCGTAACAGATTAGTAAATCTTCAAGATAAAATAATAATAATATTTGAATATGTCAAATAGAGACTAAGAAAGAAAATATTTTAATAAAAAAAAAAAAAAGAGAGAAAGAAATGAAAGAGTAAATGAGGAATCATATACTGCCAAATAGAGAACAGAGAACGTATTTCTAATGGGATCATGCTTACATGTTGAATTTTTTTTTTTTTTTTTTTTTTTTTTGAACAAATAGCATGTACTATCATATATTACTGAATAAATCACAAAGGCAAATTACAGAGAATAGAGGTACAAGACCCTTTACACCCTAAGCCAGATAAATCTGACTTAAAACAGCAACCTAAACAAAACGCAAACATTACATGAACAGCATTGAGCAACTCTTTATATTTAAGCACAATCAACAAATAAAAGAGGTCCGATCTAGCACCTATGCCAGCAAACAATCTTATAACATTTGAGCATTACAAAAGCAGACTGTGAACAGAAGAAAAAAAAAAAAAAAAAAAAAAAAAAAACAACAACAACAAAATAGCCCCAAAAAAAAGTCAAAACGGAACCGGCGTCGAGAAATACCGTCACCGGCGACGGCATGTGTAGAATACACGCCACCATTGAGGACCATCCTCTGTAGTGGCTGATCGCTAGAACCACTAGAACCACCAAATAACCACTATCCACGCCTTAAAAGACAAGACGTGACCCTCACGTGCCGATCCAATGAGTGACCTCCTTGACGCGTGCTGGCTACGGGCCGAGCAGGAAATGCCGACACGGCCGTGGTTGGGGGTTACTAGATCGGAAGAAGCCGACAACCACCATGGAGAGGCGTATGTCTTGAAAAACTAAGCCGAAGTTTGTAGATTTGACTCCAACGAAATAAAACCAAAAGAGCACGACCAAAAACTTTGCCAAAGACACACCAAAAAGTCGGCTTCCCAGCACGTTTGTCCCATGAAGTCTTCTGTCAGAGAATAATAACCACCACCGAATCAAATCCGAGAAAACAAAAACATCACAACCCTAATGGTTGGGGGACACCTAACCTCTACTGGGTCATCTAGGGAGGAGCAAAAACCTCCAAAGCCATAGAGGACTTGGAGGAAATTCACCCTCGGCAGGAGGGAGATTGAAATCAACGTATGGAAACTATCCATCTTCACATTTTGTAGATCCATTTGAATTATTTGGATCAGTAAAATATCTCTTTATTGATTCTAAAAACGATTGAAATCATATCAAAATTGATGGCGTGTCATTTTATTATTCTTTCTTCCCAAAAAAAAAAAGGTTCATAAGAAAGGATCTAGCTTACATGCCATTAAGAAAGTAAAATATCTTTAATTAAAGTGTAACGTTATAGGTCATATTTTTATTTTTTAATGCTGACTTAATAATTTCAACTAACCATTGGATCAATCATTATTAAAAAGAAAAAAGAAAAAAGAAAAAAAAGTAATGCCAAAAGCCACATTCGTATCCTATAATTATTCCATAATGTTGATGTGACTGTCCCAAATAACCTTTGTATTAGTCTTTGTTAAGCGAAAATAAAATAAAAAAAAAAAAAAAAAAAAATCAAAGAGTTGATTGAAATTGTCGCATCAATATTATAGGATAGTTGCAGAATAAAATTATGAATTATAGCACTACTTATAATTATACAGTAATTAGTACTATTGCGTGCATTAGCCAAAACAATAAGGCTTCGTTTGGTTCACGGAATAAGCTCCTGGAATGGAATAGCTATTCTATAGGAATAACCATTCTTTAGTTTGGTAGGGGTATATTCCATGGAATAGTTATTCCCTTACGAAGAGGAATAGCTATTCTTTGGGGTAAATACGACATTTTTCAAGAAAAAACACTCATTTTTTATTTTCTTTCAAATCTTTTATATATATATAAAAGTAAATCTAAACCCTAAAGTGGTTGGCCGGGAATGCCTCGGGGGGACTACTAAGGCGTTCCGGGGGTGGTGCGACCACCCCCGGAGCAAGTGGGAGTGGCACAGGCCACCCCCAGTTCTCGTCGTGGGTGGCCGCGACCACCCCCAAGGTCCCTCGGGGGTGGCTGCGGCGACCTCCGATTCAACGGTGGGTGGCCGACCACCCAACCAGTTTATTTCAATTTTTTTTTGTTTTTTTTTTTTTAATTTGATTTTTTTTTTAAAAAATAATAATATAATGTAGGGTGTTTTTAGTAATTTTTTTTGAATTCCAATTAAAATGTGTGAATTATTACCAAACAAAAGAATATGAATAGTCATTCTATTCCACCATCTTTTATTCCTAAGAATACCTATTCATTTTCTTAATGGAATGACCATTTCGCGAATCAAACGAGGCCTAAGAGTTTTTATCTTTTTTTTTATTATTATTTTATTTTATTTTATTTTTTAAAGTAGTTAGTTCGTAAATTTTTCTGTTTTGGTGAATGTCTCTAATTTATCATAGTAGTTGAACTCACAATTCCACATTTGGGTAGATAAAAGTCATAATTATATGAAAACAGGGCCCAACACTAGTTACTTTAGAATATATTAAATTGAACTTCCGAAACTAGTGACAAATTCAATGCAATTTTTAGTCATAATTATCTCTAGTAAATTTGCTTAAAAATCCAACCAACTAACCTTTTTTTTTTTTTTTCTTTAGAGGTTGGAGGGTGGGGGTGAAAATAGGGTGCTTAAAAAAAAGCAAAATGCCAGCCTTTTGGTTCTTGAAAATTTTAAGGTATATAATTAAAATTTTACACTAATTTATTTATAAATTTACTATTTAATAATAAAATCATCTATGTTGATTTTAATATATAGACTATTTTTTCAAATTAATTGTTGATGAATATATATTTTTTTGTTACATATTTTAATTGTATGAAAATATGTAATTAAAATATAAACTACACAATGATTCATTAATTTTAATGAGTAAATTAGCGCTAAGAGTGAAAATATAAACTACAAGTTACATTTATATGAGTTAAATAATAATTAAAATTTGTTGAATTATTTATTTATTTTGTCATTTATATTTTTTTAATATTTTTATTCAATTTTTATTTAACTTGATAAAAATAAAATCAAATTTAATTAAAAAAAAAACTTAAATTCTATCACTTTAGTATATATAAACATTTTAAAAACAATCAACTTAACGGTTGATTAAGTACTCTAAGACAAGGTAATCTAATTTATAAAATAATCCGAACCATTATAAAAACTAAAAACTTATAAACATTTTATAAAAATGGGAAGAACCCCGTCCAACTTGGAATAGGATCCTCCGTTTCCGTCCAATTTGGTATAATATGACTCCAGTTCATTATTTATTTATTTTATAAGTAAGTGGTCAACATTTGCTCAATTATAGAACAAATAATAGATTTTATACGACTTGGCATGCTTTTCAACCAAATTATGGATCATATTTATTTCTAAGAACATCAATGATCAATGATGAAATAATAAAGATATATATTAAAAGGAGTGGTTGAAATTTATTCTTTGTTCTATAATTGATTTAAGTGTTGTGACCAATTGATTGCAAGTTACCCCCATTTTCTGGTTGAGTATCACAAGTCACCCCCTGTCTTTGTAGTAAAGTTTATCGAATTATAATCATTTTTTCTAATTAAATTATTAAAAGTTCATCATTTTAATATACAGGTTATTATGATATAATAAATTAGAGAAAAGTGAAAAATTCTCTATAAATAAAATTTAAATGTTTTGATAAAAAAAAAACTCCCCCAAATACCCAACAAAACTAAAGGTCAAGATCTCTACGAGCATAATATTATAATCCCTCGTTCCCTATTTGACTTCTTGGTGAAACAACGTCAGGTTTAGAAAAAAATTAACCAGTGGTTGAAGCTTGATGAATTGCTGACCTCTCATGAATCCTATGACGCCTGTGGGCAGTTATACACACCAATCATAGTGCGCATCTACACCGAATATTCCTCCTCCGCAGCACGCAGCGCGCCCACCTTACCCGCTCCGTGCCGTCTATTAAAAAAAGTAAAAAACCAAAGGACGACGTCGTCCTCTGTCCTCGGTCCTCGCTTTGATCATAAACGCCGTCGTTTTACAGCTATCAATACTCCCTTGACAGTATCATTTCCAGGCCAATAAATACCTGAGCCTCATCTTCACCACTTGCCGTTTCTAGTGCACTGAATTCACTGATTTACTTTCCTATCGTTTCTCAGTCCCCTTGATCTTGATCAGATGGCGAAAGAACCAGTTCGCATTCTCGTTACTGGAGCTGCAGGTGCTGTATCGAATCCATGATCAATATCATATTGCATCTGATCCATCACTCTCGTTTTCCTCACTGATTCTTCTTCGATTCGATCTGAGATTTATACGGCCAGTTTTTATTTTATTTTCTGTATTGTTTTTAGTCTCTTTGGAGGGTGGTTTAGATCTGCTACATAATGATCTTCGATATGTCCTGTATGGAAGAGAATCGTTGATTTTTTTTTTTTTTTTGAATTTTAGTTTTGGTTATGATTGAAAAGAAATTAAACAGATCCGGTGCTTGTGTTTTATTTTATTTTACGGCGCTTTTGTTATTTGCTGATTGTGCTAGACATAGTTAGTAGAGGTTCGAATTTGGTTTAAATATTGTTGGTTCAGTTGCATTCGTTTGTGATCTGAATTCTGAGATCTAAGTTTTAGTTTAACATGTGGAAAAAAAATCATAGATGAAATGGTTCTAAAGCTTGTGGTACTATGTTTGTGTCCAAACATAGTATGCTATGAGGATACTTTATGCTCCATTGGATCATGGGTGAGATGTTATGATGGTAGTTTTTGTTAATGCATGTTATATTTGTTTTTCAAATATTGAAATGATTTTTATGGTTGGCCACTAAGCATATCCATTTAATAATCAATAATTGAATAAATTGTGAGATGAGTCAACTCTACGCTGTAAATTCTCACATTGAGTGTGTGCATTTAATCGGATTAGGAACTCCATGGTAGAGTTCTTAAAATCTTAATAATTATTTTAAATTAAGCAGTGATTTTCTCCTTTGACAAGCAATGTGATATCTGGATTGTGATGGATGTGTAAAGTCCCCCATTAGGTGGATGGATTGTAAAGAGGTTGCATAGGTACTAAGTCTCACATTGGTTGTGTATTAGTTGGTATCAAGATTTATAAGTGCTTCAAGGAAACTCCAATATTCATCATGATTAGTCCTTTTGGGCATAATTGACATGTGGTTACTACTTTCTCTTAGTTGTTATATGCAACTTAATGAGATACAATGAATTAAGGAAATTTAAGGACAATGTACAAAGGGAGCCAGAGAGGTGTTATATCAAGGCCCCATGTAATATTTAGGTAAAGAAAATAATTGAAATATGAAATGGTTGTCTATGTTGCAGTTGCAATGCCATAATATGTTACAAAACGTAAAGATTTCATATGTACACACATGAACACGCTCATGTCGTACATATATATGTATATGTCGAACATTACAAAGATTCTTTTCGTAGGTGTTTTATATTGTTAGTGGGCTCTGTAAATTGTGGGAAGTTGTTTTATTTTACCCCTTATTTCATTCTATATCATAAAAGATGTAGCCTAAGCGTACTCTAATATTTTTAACATTATAGTCATGTAACATGCAACGTTTTCTTTATAATTTGTTGATGGCTTGATGCATTGCTGGATTTGCAGGACAAATTGGATATGCTCTTGTCCCTATGATTGCTAGGGGAGTGGTGTTGGGTGCTGACCAGCCTGTGATCTTGCACATGCTTGATATCCCTCCTGCTGCAGAGGCACTGAATGGGGTGAAAATGGAGTTGGTGGATGCTGCATTCCCTCTTCTTAAGGGTATGTTTAGGATTTTTTTACCTGTCAAGAAGCGTTAGTATAAGCGCAGTATTTTAATTTGTGAAGGATTTGTGAGATTATGAGGTTTGATGTGATATCTCTAACAGGTGTCATTGCTACAACTGATGTTGTTGAGGCATGCACCGGGGTTAACATTGCAATCATGGTTGGTGGGTTCCCAAGGAAAGAAGGCATGGAAAGGAAAGACGTGATGTCGAAAAATGTGTCAATTTACAAGTCTCAGGCTTCTGCCCTTGAAAAGCATGCAGCTGCAAACTGCAAGGTGAATGAAATTCTTAAGAAAAGGCAAATAGAATTTGGGCATTTTCCGGTGCCTTATAGGATTGACTTCATCTTATCATATATTCTGTACCATTTGAAACCACAAACCTCTTGCAGCATCCATTATAATTAAATATTGGCAACAAATTGTGCCTTAGTGTTTTTGCCCTTTTTCTTGAATGGTATCTTCAATGCATGGAACATTTGCCTTTCTCGCTTTTTAATGAAATTTCGATTACTTAGCATGTAACATATCGACATCTGAAAGTGATCTGAAAAACTTCGGGTGTTTATGCATGCCACATGAGAAATGGATGGCTTCGTTGATGTTTAGATTGTATTTTACAAATTCATAACTTAAGCGAATGAGCTTTAGCTTAAATGCACCTCCTTCCCAATGGAAGAAAAAAGCAAAAATAAAATAAAATCATCACTTAGAGTTGGGCCATTTCAAATATCTACTTTTTGTAAGTCATGATGGTTGGCATAGATGGTAGTGACCCCATTTTGAAAACAGAACCTTTGGTGTATCCTAAACCAATTAGTTTGAAATTCTAAGTAAAACTGTCCAGATGAATTCACGTCCATGTGATGTCTAATGGCTATGCATAAAAATGAACAAGCATGTTCTTGTCTATGAATTCTGGCCGATTTACTTTTTTGAACATTTACTTACATTGCTTCTGCTTCCTGTGCAGGTTGTAGTTGTTGCTAACCCAGCAAACACTAATGCATTGATCTTGAAGGAATATGCACCATCTATCCCAGAGAAAAACATTACTTGTTTGACAAGACTGGATCATAACAGAGCTTTGGGCCAGATTTCTGAGAGACTAAATGTTCAAGTTTGTGATGTTAAAAATGTTATTATCTGGGGAAATCATTCATCGACCCAGTATCCTGATGTTAGCCATGCAACCGTGAAAACACCATCTGGAGAGAAGCATGTCCCTGAGCTTGTTGCTGATGATGCGTGGTATGAAAAATGCACTAATACTTATTTTATGTTTGGTTTGAGTTCATTGAAGTATTGACACACATTTCTGTACTGAAGGTTGAAGGGAGAATTCATTTCTACTGTTCAACAACGTGGTGCTGCAATTATCAAAGCTAGAAAGCTGTCAAGTGCATTGTCTGCTGCCAGCTCTGCTTGTGACCACATTCGTGATTGGGTCCTTGGAACCCCAGAGGTTGATATCATCCTGTCTGTTCTTTGTTTGTATACTGTGTAAAAGTTGGTTTCCTGCTCATTTACCATTTTGGTTGCAAATTCAGGGTACTTGGGTATCCATGGGGGTATACTCTGATGGTTCATACAATGTACCAGCTGGACTCATTTATTCATTCCCTGTCACTTGTCGCAATGGAGAGTGGAAGATAGTTCAAGGTAATGTTCAGCATGCTTTAATAATTCATAGTGTTTAAGGACAAGTTGCAACGCAAAAAGCCCATTCACCAGGACTCTTGAGCTTATTTTTGTTGCCTCCTTTTTTTTTCTTCTTTTTTTATCCTCTTTTTTTTTTTTTTTTTTTTTTTTATGTCCTTGAATTCTCCTAGCTGCTTCGTTCATTGCCTTTGAAATGACAGATAAAGAAAAGACTGGTTGATATTTGAGTTGTATTGGTTGGGAAGGATTCATAGCACAATGGGTCAAGAGATTTCTTGGCTTCCCGCATATACTCATCAAGGCTTAAAAGAAAGCCCATTCACCAGGACTACGAGCTTTTTTCTTTTCTTTTTTTAATGGCCTTGAATTCTCCCAGCTGCTTTTGTCCATTGCCTTTGACTGACAGATAAAGAAAAGACTGGTTGATATTTGAGTTGTATTGATTGGGTAGGATCCATGGCACAATGTGTCAAGAGAAAGCTCATTCCCGCATATGAGTTGTATTGGTTGGGTAGGATTCATGGCACATACTCATCAAGGCTTGGAAGAAAGCCCATTCGCCAGGACTCTGAGCTTTTTTCATGTTTTCTTTTTATTTTTTTTAATGTCCTTGAATTCTTCCAACTGCTTCAGCATTGCCACTGAATGACAGATAAAGAAAAGACTGGTTGATATTTGAGTTGTATTGGTAGGGTAGGATTCATGGCTTTGATGTCAAAAGCAAGTTGTTAAGTTTAGATTTATGACCATTTTTTTTTTTTTTTTTTTTTATTATTTTTGTTTATCTACAGTTTATGATTCTCTTAGTGAATCTCACCTGTTTTCTGTATCCTTTATCTGCCCAGGACTTTCAATTGATGAGTTCTCGAGGAAGAAGTTGGACTTGACAGCAGAGGAGCTCTCTGAGGAGAAGGCCTTGGCTTACTCATGCCTCTCTTGAATGCTCTCTCTAATATCATAGTACATCTGGCTTTTTCTTTTGTGACAGTTTTGAAATAATGCCATTGTTAGGAACTGTTAATGATGGAGTAGCTGCTTCTATGGATTTTATATTTGTTGCAGCTTTTATTTCTGCGAGGATGTTTGAATTTATAATGGTAATCGGTAATCCTGGTTCTGACTATCAATTGCTTATTTCAATGTATTTGAAGAGGCTGTGTCAATCTATAATAACATGCGGGTTATTTTTTGTTTGTTCTCCCTGCTTGACGTAATTGTGATTTGATGGTTGCTAAATAACAGCCATCAAAAACCTTTGACTGATGATTCAATTTCATCAGGTCATGTTTAGTGGTGGTGGGTTAACTTATTCCAGATAATTACTTACCATTAATATTCTATCCAGATTATCGGAAGCTAAAGCCTGTGATCTTTTACCTAACCTTATTGACGGTGGTTGGCTGATCACTGTACACACGTTTTTCTTTTATCGGTGTATACAGTGGATTGGCAGGATTTCATTGGTAGAAAGAACATTTTGGGATCTTGCTAGCAACACTCGAACCAATTCCCTCCCTTCTTTTTTTTTTCTTGCTTATTGGCTTGGCATTTTAATGGAGTATTAAGGCCAAACTCGTTGGGAAAATGTGATTATTTCAACTTTGCACATAGCTGGTGAAGATTCGCAATAATCTATAACTACAACGCTGCTGGTCTATCGCGGTGCCTCGACTCCGCAGACTTTTCGTTTGTTTGGGTGTTAAATATTTTTTAGAAAATATTTTCTGTTTTTTTCTTCTTCTTCTTCTTCTTCTTCTTTTTTTTTTTTTTTTTTTTTTTTTTTTGGTGTTTGGTGCAACTAAAAATAATAGTTAACGAAAATTATTTTCAGTTTGACAGTAAAAGTCTTTTTAATTTTTGAAAAACAATTTACGGTTTTAAAAATCGTATATCGTTTTTTGGATTTAAACTTTTCATTCTTACTGGCACATTTATAAGAAATGTGTCTGTAAGAATATTTTTTTAGAAAATGTTTTATGTATTTTTTGGTGTTTGGTGCAACTAAAAAAAATGGTTAACGAAAATTATTTTCAGTTTGACCGTAAAAGTCTCTTTAATTTTCGAAAAACAATTTACGGTTTTAAAAATCGTATATCGTTTTCTGGATTTAAACTTTTCATTCTTACATGCACATTTGTAGGAATCTGTTACCGTCAGGCATTGGAGTTTGTTAGTAGTTTGAATCTACTGTTGAAGGTCTTCAAATTTTGGTATTCGAACGCCGGATTCTGGAGCTAACACTGGATTCCGGCCAAATAGTCTAGCATCCGGCAACGTTTTTCGCTAGAATTTGGCAAGTATAGTTGGAATTCAGCACAAATGGCCATATTTTGGCTGCCTTCGTCGGAATCTGCACAAATTGCAAGATTCCGTCCACTTTCACTGGAATCTGGCCAACCCAAATTCCAGCGAAATTAGCTAAAATCCAGCAACAATAGCTGGAATCCGGTGAAAGTGGCTGAAATCTTGCCGGCCAGTAACGAAATCTCGTCATTGGTATTTTTTCATACAAGCTAAACATCGAAAAATATTTTCAGAAAAAATATTTTTTTTTGAAAAATAATTTTATTGAAAATATTTTATGACAAAAAACATTTTACGTCGAAACAAACAAAGCATTATTCTATAGTGAAAACAAACAATCCCCGATATGCGTTAGATTACTAACAGAAGTTTCTCTTTGATTTTTGTTTTTGAATTTAGGAAATTAAATTATCTTTGCTTCATTATTTAAATAAAAGACTTGAAACACGTTCATTTGGTATACATCTCTTACAAAGATGTACACCAATCAGCTATTTAAATATTATTTCATTTAGGTTAGCACTTTTGCTTTTCTTTGTATTCCCTTGGTTTAGGAAACACCATTTCATGTGGTTTTTTTAGAAATTTCTTACATTTAGGGAAAATAATGAAATTTAGAAAAGTTGTTAGAAATTTAACTAGACTCTGCGTAGAGTATCTCCAGGCTAGAACAAATCTTTTTTCTTCTACTCTCTTGCTGCCTTGATCACCGCCTCCTTTGAATTCTCTCAAAATCAATTTTGATGGGTAATTAGAGATGAGTTTCCATGTTGACTGCCTTTTGCAGGAACTCCTACGGTGATCCTCTAAAAATGCTATCATTAGAGCATCTCCAACAATATTATGTATTTTAGTTAGGGTTAAATATATTTTAGCCCCCCAAACTACCACATTTTCTCTGGATGGTCCCCCAAACTACCAATGCTTAGATTCTGGCCCCTAAATTACCACTTTCTGATTTTTTGGCCCCATACGTCTATTTATGCTGTCAATTCTAACAGAAATTGGCCAAAAACTCGAAAATACCTCTTCCTTAACTGTGGAAATTTCAAAGTGTATGAGGGGTGTTTTTGGAGTTCTGTTTAGAATTGACAGCATAAATGGACGGATGAGGCCAAAAAATTAAAAAATAGTAGTTTGGGGGGCCATCCGGAGAAAATGTGATAATTTGGGGAGCTAAAATATATTTAACCTTTTTAGTTAAGAGTAATGTTATTTAGTAAACTCCGGCTTGTATGCCAATTGTACAGGAGTATACTAAATAGAATTAGTCATTACCTTACTGCTTGCCTAAAAATAGCTAATCGATTCGGCCAAAAAAAATAAATAAAAAACTAATCGAAAAGCAAAACATGTGTTTTAGATAAGGAAAAGACGAGCATGCTAACATGATTTTGTCTCATATTAATTAATTAAATATACACAATATAGAAGTTTTAGAGCATCTGCTAGAGATGCTCTTGTGATCCGAATCTTAGGGATGTTTGGGCTTCAAGATTATATTTGAAGAATATTTGCTTGGCGTTATCTTAGCCCTCAAAAATAATAGTCTCACCATTGATTGGCGTATTTCTCTTACCATTAAGAAAGAGAAATACGTACATATTTCATAATTTTTAAATGATGTGTCACCGTGCCATGAAAACCTAGCATTTCTCGTTATGAAAAGTTGAAAACCTTCTCCTTGATCTCGTATGTTTTTTTTTTTTTTTTTTGACATGTCCACATAAGAGGGGGATGGGAAATTCGAATTAGAGACCTCCGCTTCATGAGGCGTGGTTCCCAACCAATTGAACTACTTCTTTGAGACAGATCTCATATGTTTCTAATTCAACTCCGCATAGCACAAACTTTGCCACCTATAATCTCCTCAAATGGACAATTTCATCACTTTATCATGAAACATCCCCATTAATTCCTTCTCACTACTTGATTTTTGGTTGGAAATTATCTCCCTTTTAATCCCTTGGGCCCATCCCTCAGCCTTTTCTATATTACTAAAAAAAAAAAAAAAAGGAAAAAAAAAAAAGCATCTGTTTAGTGCTTGAGCCACCTTCATAGAAGTTGTGGCCGGTACTCGGTAGCACCCCATAAACGGGCAGGCATGAATCACTTTCTCTTGTGGCCGATGATGTCACTGGCATGGTCGTCATTGTTAAAACGAAGGACGTAGAATTCCAAAGAACGACTTGCTGGCACATGAGTCGTCGTCCATGATGTTTTAAGAAAGTGTGGAATTAAGTGGGATCGATCGATTGAAAATTACAGAAAGCATAAATCATTAAAGAAGAACCGAAGCTGCGCAGAATTGCAAGCGATGACTCCAACAAATAACGACTTAAGGAGTACTAGAGCCAGTGGACATGGACGCATATTTTATCAGCTCCATCACCGCTTTCCATTCTACTTTCCTTTTTTTCTACCTTGACTGACTCGCTCCAATTAATTAGGATTACGATCCCTCTTCTTCGTCAAACCGTGTCGGTGTATATGTCATCAATTATAACGACCCATCTTCAACGACACAATATTATTCGCTTTTGACTTCTTTTTGATAGATTCATGATCATCACGACTTTAAAACGCGTTGTATTAAGAAGTGCGTTTATACATATAAGCACTTCTTCATTTTCAAACAATGTGGGACGTCATATCAATGTTTAGCACGTTTTTTACAAAATTCCAATACTGTAAAATCATTTACACTAACTTTAAATTCTGATCATCCATTATTTTACGTCCTTTCTTAGTCACAGTCCCACTTGACAAGTATCATGTTGGAAAAATTGCTGGGAAAGATATTCTTGGCTTGACTGGACAAAGAGTAACGGTTGGATTTCGCTGTTTTAAAAGTCCTTACCGAAGAAGAATAGGAATAGATCGATGAGATTGTAACGACTTGATCTGATATGGAGATTTTGTTTCTTTCTAAAATGTCACGTCACTTGACAAGTATATATATTTATAATCTTGGAAAAATGATCAATTGCTGCAATATATAAGTCTTCTTGTTTAGACTAGAACACATAATGTTTGACTCTCCCCCACCTTCAACTTAATTTACGTTCTCTGAACATTGAAAACTTGAGTAGTTCCAAAAAAAAAAAGAAAAAAAAAAGAAGCTTTAGACTTGCATCTCCAAAGGGGACGAAGATGGATGTAGCATCTTCTTACTCTTTATAATTGTTAATTCATAGGATTTTTAAGAGGATCTTTAGCCTGGCCTCAGTCAAACTAGGATGATAATTGGACGCCAATACTAACAAATTAATGGAGATTTATACTCCTTATTGACTCCGATTACTTAATCCTCTAGACAATCTAGTGGATCTTTAACTTAATTCATATATATGATTTGCCCCATTTGCACTTTTTAGAGCACTAACAGTAGTTTTTTCAAATTTCATTTTCTCTAAATTTCGGAACAATGAGGGAATAAAAAATGCTATAGTAAATCTAGGGTAGCACTTCCTTAACATTATTTTAATGTAAAAATACTTTCTTTCTTTTTTTTTTTTTTTTCCTCTAGCATTTATTTGAAATAATATTTAAATTACTTTCTCTTTCCTCTAGATCTCTCATTCCCCTAATATTTAATTTAAAAAATATTTAAATAGTATAGGATAATGATAATTAAGGAAAGCTATTGTAGAGTTTATTAAATAAAAAAAAAAGGTTTAAACACCTTTTTAGTCTCTGAATTATGACAACTTTATTTTTTAGTTTATGAATTTCAATTCGCATCACAGATAGTACCTTAATTTTGAGAGAAGACCAAATTAGTACCTCAGTTAAGTTTTCTGTCCAAAAACTAACGGTTCACTACCTTAGAGGTTGACACGTGACACTATATAAAAAAAATTAAAAATTAATTAAATTAAAAAAATACTAAAAAATTAGGGGTAATTACCTTTTCCCCCCATGAACTACCGGCCTATGTCATTTTGCCCCCACGAACTACCATATGACCAAAAAAGAGCATCAAACTACCATCTTTACTGCTTTGCCCCCTTCCATCAGGGAATCCCGTTAACTTGGATGGAATATGCCATTTTTTATCGTTAAGTTTGATTTAAAGACCAAAATGCCCTTACAGTAATTAATAAAAAATATTAAAATTAATATATTAAAAAAATAAAAAATAAAAAAAGACCGAAGGACGCCACCCCTGAGGTGGCCGGGTGGCCTGCGAGCCACCCTTAGAGGTGGCTCGCGGCCCACCCCTGCCTAAGGGGTGGCTGCACGGCCTCCCCAGAACGCGGCCACCCCAGAGGCCGTGGGTGGCCCGCGAGCCACCCAACTTCCGGGGTGGCCGCGCGGCCACCCTAAAAAAGACCTAGGGTGGCTGGAGCCGCCACCCCCTTTTCTTTCAGTTTTTTTTTTTTTTTTTTTTTTGTTTAAAATGAGGATATTTAGGTAATTTTTGAAATTGAGTTATAGCATTTAAGTCTTTGCATGAATTAGACTGACAGAAGGGGGCAAAATATGTAAATATGGTAGTTTGATGCTCTTTTTTGGTCGTGGTAGTTCGTGGGGGCAAATTGACATAGGTCGGTAGTTCATGGGGGAAAAGGTAATTACCCCAAAAAAAAAAAAAAGATAATAAAAAAAAAAAAACAGAGCCACCCCCTTGTTTTTTTTATTTTTAAATTTTTAAAATTTTAAATTATTTTTTAAAGATTTTTAATTTTTAACTTTTTTATATAATGCCAGAGGTTGACACATGGCGAGCCGTTAATTTTTAGACTGAAAACTTGACTGAGATACCAATTCGGTCTTTTCTCAAAATTGAGGTACCATCTGTAATGCGAATTGAAACTCAGGGACTAAAAAATAAAGTTGTCAAAGCTCGTAGACCAAAGGTGTATTTAACCAAAAAAAAATTAAAAAAAAAAGTAAAAGTAGTTTGATCCTATAAATTTTAAAAATAATATTAAAAAAAACTGCTTCTAATATTCTTAGTAAAATAGATTTCTAGCTAGTTGCATAATAGCACATCATACTGGTTTGAAGTGCACATGAAATCTTCAATCAAAATATTTATGTGATTATAGTGTAAGCTTAATTTACATAGTCAGCAAAGGTTGGTAGCTGCTGATCAATATCTATCAATGATACCCAATGAGATCGAGTATTCGTATTTATTCATGTTTGCGACTTTTGCATCCATGTTGCCAAAAAAATAAAAAAAATAATAAATAATGTTTTTAGTCAATCTTGTTTCGCTACACTGGCTATGCGCATTAATTATTCGGATAACGAGAGACTTTTTGGGTCCCATTCTTGATATTGGAATATAAGTGTATGACACTACTGTGTTATTCCGAGAAGAGAAGAGAAATAATTCATATACTTATTTTTTACAATAGTCCCATAACAAGTTGATGTGGTTGATAATATTTTATTATTTTTTTTTGTTTTGTTTTGTTTTCTTTTTGTAAAAAAATAATAAAATATTACCAGCCACGGCAGCTTGTTGTGGGACTGTTGTGAGAAATGAGTGTAAGGATCATTTCTCTTCGGAGAACCTCTACTATCATTTTTTTTGCTCTTAATAATTGTTTGGTGGGATCATATTTTTATTTTCCTAATCATTTATTTAATTAAGCACAAACTAATTGTTATTAATTTCATCCGATTGAGTATTCAAATATCAACCAGTTGAATTATCCATATTTCATGGTCAATCAACAGCTAGCTAGCCACCTAGCTAGCTTACCAACAAGCAACGGAGATTAATTGAGATTCTGATACACTGAAAGTATGGATTCCATGCCCTCTAAAATTTGACACTAGTATTAATTGCTGTCATCATCGATCACTAACATGACAATATCTTTTCACAAAACTGAAAAGGGTAATTAATCAAGATGCAGAATAAACATAAATTATTTGTTCATTGAAATTAAGATTAGAAAATATTGTAAAATATTTCAATGGCCGGAGCACGTACGTCCTGATCGATCTCTCCTCAAGTCCTCCTATATATGATTTCACCTAGCTGTTTCTAAGTCAATCTTGCTTTTTTGTCCTTTTGCCGTTCGCGCGCGTCCCTTCAAATTGGCACTAGAATCACCAGCATGGTGTCTTTTCTTTATACCTTGTCTTCATCATAATTCATCAACACGACCTGCTTTTAGTCCGTCAAGCTTTTGGGCTTGGAGATAAGCCTGCCCCCCACTGGAAATTCCTGATCTTTCGCTGTTGTAACGGTCAAAGAACGTGAACAATAATGATATTCGAAATTTTCCAAGCCGCCGAATAAAACCCGGCCAGTACTTTTAAAATTCTGATAATTCTGCTGAACCCCCAGCTCTAATGAAAAGGTTGTACCAAAAGTCCATGTCATCATCAGTACTAATCGAATCGTAATTATAGCCTAATTCCACTGTTTCAAGTGGATTGAACTGAGATTGAGCTTGTGATTCATCAGTGACTGCCAATAAATCCGATAGCATATTGCTGGTGGTAGTCTCTGCCAAAGGTAGTTCTGACCACAGACTTTCGTCAATTTCAGGAAAACTTTCCGACAAGTCCATGTCATCACCCTTAACATGGCTCATGCTGTTTGTTGTGACGGAGGCATCTGTGACCGATGAAAAATCACTAGAAGATGGTTGTGGTGACATTGATGCATAAGCCTGATGTGAAGGAAGAACATCCAAGTCTGTGGAATTGGAATTACAGTTTGTAGATTGTAGGATGGTTTCTGTGTTGGCCTGGTTTTGTTTGAGTCTTTTCTTCAAGTGGGTGTGCCAGACATTTTTTATTTCATTATCAGTTCGTCCTGGTAATTTTGCTGCAATTGCTGACCACCTGAGAATTAATCAAGGGGAAAAAAAAATCGTTAATGGTGTTCATGGCTAACAGAGAAGAAAAAAAATCTTAAGCAGATAGAAATTAATAATTAAATTTAAATTGTGTTCTAATATTTTCTTTTATGTGCGGCCAAAAAAGAGATATATTTAATTAAAATGGGGTTACTCAAGATTTGATCATAAATTAAAATCATGCATGGACATCGATCGTGTACTGCAAAACATTATTGCAGCAAGGTCAAACTAAAAGAATGTCTCAGCCCCACTCGATCGTCTTTCTCCTATAACGTAATATATATACTTGGAAACTGTTATATTATATAGAATCTCCAGGAAGATCTAGCCAAAAAAGAGTCCGGCCGGTTAGATAATATTGAAAGGTGAATTAAAAATATTGACTTCCTAATATGTATAGGTTAATGGGTGTTTAGGTTCATGCATGTAAGCAGCAACTAATAATTATATATATATGATTCTAAAGTTGGTAAATCCATTGATCGATCGATGCATACCTATTCCCTAGCATTTCATGCAACTTAATGATAGTTTCCTCTTCTTCTCTGCTGAAGTTTCCTCTCTTGATATCTGGCCGCAAGTAGTTTGTCCACCGGAGCCGGCAACTCTTCCCACATCTTAGTAGACCTACACAACAGAGTAAAAAAGAGCAAAAATGTTAAGACTAACGACAGAAATAATTAAGCATATATTTAGCCACGTACCCTAGGCCTCATCTATGTGGAGAATAATTAAGCACAGATAGGATTTTGTGAGTAATTACCGGCTTGCTTTGGAAGCGCACGCCAATTCCCATGGCCATTCTTTTCGATATGGGAGACTAAAACCTTATCTTCTTCAGAAGTCCATGGCCCCCTCTTTAATCCCATCTTCTCACAGCAAGGGGCTCGCACCATCTTAACTAATCTTAATTACAGCAATTTTCTCAAAAGCTTCGACCAGCTTCCTTTCTCTTTCGAATGAGATAATATATATCCTTGAGCTCAAAATCTTTTGGGGCCTTGGTTGGCTATTTATACGCAAGATATTCAACAAAGCAACAGTTTCTGAATAGTCAAAGACAAGAACAGCGCATCCATATTATGGAAGTGTTAGCAATTTCCTGGAAGGTGAATCCCGTAGAATAAAAAAACGAAAAATTATTTCAGAGTAAGCAATTGACTGTGACTCGGAGCCTGTGTCCGTTCTCATATAGTATACTGACCAGTCAAAGCGCAAGGGCGAGGAGGTGAGCCGGATAAAACCCATTATAGCATGAAATGTTAGAACCCTTTTTATTGTTCTTTTCTATGTCTTTTTGGATGATGTATATTTAATTTTTTTTTTTCTTAAAATATTAAATTTTGTAAGTTACTTTTTGAGATAATTTTTTTTTTTTTATTAAATTCATGTCATCCAAAAGGACGCTAGCATAAACTCTAACATTTTTCTTCAAGCATATATATATATATATAGTAATAGGAATGAAATATGATATGTTGTCATCTCATTACACAATTATTAACTTTTTAAATTCTTTTATTAAACAAAAAAATCACAAAATCATGTAAATGAGGGAGAGTTTGATTTTGTATTTTTATTTAAAAATAAAAAATTCAATAATTGTGCTTTAAGCCAGCAAAATATCATTTGTGAATATAATATCTCCGTATAGCGCATGAAAGGTTAGAAAAGACACCCTTTTTGATGTAACATCTTTGTGTCTCTTTTATATTGGTGGTTAGAAAAAATACCTTTTAAAGTCCGTCCCCTCTTTTGACAATTCCATTTTTTTTATTTTTTTATTTATATATGTTTGTAAGACTCGTAATATTTTTTTTTTAAATGAAGATAATATGAACTTCTAATTTCAGGATGTTTCATATATTTTGAGGCAAATATAATAATAATAAAAGCTAGAACATCTGCTGAAAAATATATTTTTTATAAGGTAGGCCTTCAAATTTATCCCCCAATTTTATTTTATTTTTAGTTTTGTCCCAAAAAAATTTAAACATTTCCTGAAAAATATATGTTTTACGAGGTAGCTAGACCCTCAAAAATTAATTTCGTCCCTCGTCCCCCCAAACTAAGGTGATGTTTGTTAATGACTTTGTTTTCTATTCTCATGACAAATACATTAACAAACGATTTAAAACACAAAACATGCATATATATATATATATATATATATAGCTCCTCAAAATGTTAAACATTTTTTGTAAGATTGTATTATTCTCTTTTTGTAGGAATATTTTTAGAAAACAAGTGCTTAAATTTTGAGAGTTAAGAGCTAAATTATTATTTAAAAACTAAATTCTTTTAAAAAAAATTACGGCCACCCTAACCGGAGGAAGGTTGGTCGGGCGGCCACCTGGGTTGAAATTTTTTTTTTCCTCTTTTTAATTGTTAATTTTATTTTTTTAATAATAGAGCTTTACATCTGTTTCGGTTTCTCAAAATAAGCAAGTGTACTACTCTACAAAAATAAAACATTATCTCCGTTGTAAACCCCAACAAAAAACTCTTCTAAGAACAATATATTTTTACATTTTATGTCAAATTAGAACATTTTTTTTTCAAACAAAAAATAAAATGTACCATCTAAAATACATTAAGAAACATATCATAATTTTCAAAAACCATTTCATACCATGCCAAAACAACATATAGCTAATGGAAAATAGTTGCAATTAGTCTTCATTTTTATACTCTAGCTAGTAGTTTGAACAAGGGATAGTTCCATTCCCATAGAGATGTCAAAGGACCTAATTAAAATTCTTCCTTGGCCTTTCGAATCATGCATTTTATGATTGGACCATATAAGAGTTGATAGCACGTACTATGTAAGAGTTCGTTGGGGAATTAGGGAGGTGCACATTTAACCAATGGAAATTGGTTTGGGTGATTCAAAGGGTACAGATCGAGGGATTAGATTTCCACTTAATTTTCGTATATTGTATATCATAGCGAAAAGGAAAGAAAATATATAAATAAAAAACAAAGAACAGTTCTTAATTTTGACTTGATCAAGCAAGATCGAGGAGGGGCAATATTTAAACAGGTGTACGTGTGCCAATTTATAAAAATAATAATAATAATAATAATAAAAACTGCAAAAGAATGCAACAAAGATGGCTAACTCTCTATGGCCTCAACACCCACAACAAACGGCCGCACCAAAAAAAAAAAGACACAACAAACTACAAAAGACAATAAATAAAAGTCAACAAATTAATTATATAAAAAAAAATTAAAAGAAAAAAAAACACATTATCTCCTAATAAGTGAGATATTTTCAAACTTCACACAACCATTTGTCTGGTCATTAATTGTTAGCATTCACATTTAATTTAACATATATTTAACTAAATAATTGATTTTTTCTATGGCTACATTCGGCTTAGCATTTTATCTATCTATTTTCAATATTTTATTTAATTTTTTGTCCGACAATAGTATTAGAGAGAATCAAATTCATTTTTCTATTAGTTTTTATTTTTATGCATTGTTAATTAAGTTAGACAGGTCGCTATTTCCTTCGTCAAAGTGGTTAGCCAAATGAAATTCTTTTAATTTTGCTAATTTTTATTACAAGATTAATTAAAATAACCTTTTTTTGACTAGCTCAATGTGAATGCTTTAGCCTGTAATTTGTAAAACTTTAGGAAGATAATCCGTAGTCAAACTTTAGGGGCTTTGATTATTGTTATCTTAATGCTCTACTAATTGGTTGCCAAGTCCACCTCATTAATTGCACTAAGCACGTGGTAGACTACCGATGAACATGACCTGTCGTTATCTCACTGGCACAGCCGGTGAATTTTGACGTGGCACTATGGTTGGTCTCCTAAATCTGACGCAAAAGGAAAAAATTGAAGCCCTTTATCAGAAATTTTCTGCCTTTACTTGAGAAAAATATATAATGTAGTGTCACAAATAATTGAGTATTTACCCATATATTTTGAAAGAGAGATGATAATAATGATATGTTAACACAGCCCATGACATAATTTTTTTTTTTTTAGTAAACAAAAAATACAAAATCATGTAAAATAGGTTAAGGTCTGATTTTGTATTTTTTATTAAAAATAATTCAAAACCAATTAAAAAAAAAAGAAATAAAAAAAAGTCAATAATTATATCTTTGGGTGGCAAAATATCATTTTTCTTTTTCGAATGTAGCCACCGGCGCCACAACACGTTGGTAGTTTATTTCTTAAATTGATGAAAAATTTAAGGGAATGTTTGTGTGGTTAGTGCTCTAAGTAATTATTTCTTACAAAAAAATAATTAGAATTACTTACTATATTCATTTGTTAATGCTTTTTATAAGGTGTCATTTATTTTTTGTTTGAAAAAATGTTTTGATATGATATAAATGTGAAAATAGTTTTGAGTGTTTTATGTTTTAGATTATTTGTTAATATATATATATATATAAAGAAAAAAAAAAAAAAGAGAAAAAAAAGTATTATGGAAAAAAAAAAAGAAAAAAAGAAAGTTAGTAATATTTTTCCGGTCGAGAAGTAAACCAGTCGGAATCGAAGAATTTCGATTATGATTTAATTTATATATGTTTCGATGTATAAATGCATTCGTGGTGTACAAAAGATGGATTGGCACGACCAAAACATTTTGGTCTAAGGTCTAAAGGTCGCGTGGTTTATAGACCAAAATTCACAAAAATCCACTTTCGTTCACACCTACTGGTATATTGCCAATTGGTGTAATGACTGCTTACAGCATTTGGGGCAAAAGATTTATAAAATAAACAGAGCATTATTATGGTAATTTGTTAACACAAAAATTAAGTCACTAATCAGGGCTCCTATACATTAAACTACAATCCTAAAAGTACGTTCAGAGTATATATATGAAAAATTAATTTAGACCGAGTGACTTGAGTTCATATTTCACTATAGACTTAACGAGTTTGCAGTTGGCATGACAATAAACCTACACGTAGTTATTGAGTATATACGTGTAAGGGCAACAAAAAAACAAATCTAAAGTCCCGTTTAAGTAGTTAATATATATAATACAATTCCGTTCAAACTCATAAGTAGTGTAGGATATAGTGTCTTAATATATTATATTATAGTTTCGGATTATATTCTCAAAAGGAGTTAATCTTCTGCAGCATCTTTAATCCTAATAGTACCTATAGCCAACACAATATTATTATGAATTGTTACTTCATCTATTCATGTAGGAAAATAGAAAGACATATTCAAAAGCAAAAGCAATTGGGTCTCCTCCTTGATCGAAAGTAGAAAAGACCCTCCTATGTATCTCTCTCTTCATTATATTTTCTGGCTTAATTTCTCCCTTGTTCTGTTTTTCATTTTCTATTATTCCAGTACGTTGTTGCTCTGAATCTGTTTGGTTTCCTGTAGTTCTGGTGTCGCTGTTCTATTTCAATTATTTTTTTAAAAAAAAAATTAAAAAAAAAAAAATCATGAAAAAGTCTCCTTTGAAAGGGATCTGCAGGAAGTGTTGTTACATGGTTCTATTCAGCTACTTCTAATTAAACAACTGTTGCGTCTTGTCATTGCCTAATTAAAGCCCGCTAATCTTTTTTTTTTTTTTTTTTTTTTTTTTTTTTTTTTTAATTTTATTTATCATAAAAAATAATCGCGCCTGTCCCAAACAAATTAAGAAAAAAGAAATAAGAAAAGTTGGTGCATGTGCTTGTTACAATCGAACGTCAGTGATCGATCTCACCAATGGATGCACGTGAGCTGTTGGGTCAAGTCAAATTGTCAATGCAGTGAATGGTTACTAAACTTGTAGGCTAATCACCAATGGAACATTTCACACTTGAGTATTGCAAACTGGTCAAAGTCAATTTTTGTGGGCTACGAATACGATCAAAATGATTAAATGTGGATGTCTACGTTACTTATATATATATATATATACGTACAGCGATATTCGAGTTAGTGGTTCTTTTAGACTTTTACATAAAGAAACTAATTAAATTACAAAAAAGAAAAAGAAAAAAAAAATAAAGAGTTAAAGACCTTTTTGTTACGCGTGGTTTAAAGTTTTTATTTTTTACTTTCATGTACTTGAGTTGTGGGTTATATAAACCTTAAACAAACATCTTTTTTTGAGATGCCTTTTGTGGAAGAATAAGGCTTAATGAACTTTATCATGAAATAAGGCTTTAATTAGGGCCTTAGATAATGTGAGACTCTTCTCACGCCCCCTCACATGTGGTACTTCAATTCGTACCACAAATGGTACCTAGGTTTTGGAAAAAGACGAAGATGGTATCTACTTTTGTTTTTTAATTTTTATTATTTTAAATATTTTAATGTTTTTTAAATGCATATATATGACACATATCAATACCTGAGAGCAGACATGTGTCAATACCTATCAGTATTGTTTGTTTCTGGACAAAAAAATTGACGAAGGTACCATCTCCGTCTTTTCCCAAAACTCAAGTACTATCTATATACAATACGAATTGAAGCACATGAGGTAAAAAAATATAGACTTTAATTAAACCACAGGAACCAATACCTTATTTAACCTTTAAAAAAAAAAAAAAATGGAGAGTTTCTACTATTATATATATATATTATTATAAACTCCAATATTCGTTCCTTTTTTTTTTTTTTATGCCTTTTTCAATCCCTTAATTGGCAAAGAGTTACCAACAGCAGACAGAAGATCGACGAAAACAAGGACCAAAAAAAAACAAAATATCCATTTATTTTTAGATTCCTGAAAAAAGCCTACCTTATGCTTCGTGTAGCATTTTTCTGCTGCGTACATGCATGCATATTGTTATTACTGCATGCGTCAAATCATCACTTGATTTTAATTAAGAGTTATTAATATATAAAAGAAATGTGCAAATGCTTTTGCAAAAATTGATCGAATCTCTCATTCCAATCCATCGAATCGGTGATGCATGCATCTAAACAATCAAAGACCGGCCACGAAAAAAAAACAAAAATACCAATATATAGATGATTGATTCTATCTGTCATATTCTAGACAAGCTTTGCAACCATACAATTAATGTTGTTAAACTTATGTTTGTTGTCGCTTCCTGTTAGAACTTTTCTCTGGCATATGCTCCCGTGTCATTGTTCTAGCTAGGTTTTTTTTTTTTGAGGGGGAAGAAGATAATAATTAGTCCACCATATATATGATAGGCTAGGGCAGTTGAAAAAATCTTTACAATAGTCCGAATTTAATAAATGCCTGGCGATTGGGATTTACCGAATGAAAATAATATTAATATTTAGAGTATTGACTATAGGAAAGAGTATCGCTCTGACTGGGTTATGTTGCTTTCTGAGCGAACTCTTTCTGGGTTGTACGTACCCATTCATTTGATTAATTGTCCGGTAATTGATCGCGATATATAAGTGTGTGTATATTAAATTAATCAGGGTTCGTTTTGATTTCATCGTCATTGACTAGTTTATGTATGATTAGTCAATGTTCTGCTATAAGTTGCTTCTCCCTTCAGTACTCATCCCACTTTCCTTTAAATTGATTATCCGATTCTAGCTCCACCAACTTTATATCTTTCTTTCTTTCTTCTTCTTTTTTTTTTTTTTTTGTTTAGCTTACCAACTTTATATCTTATTTGTTAATATCTGTTCAGCATGCAATTTCCTCTAATCTTATATATAATTGGTCGCTAATCTTAAAGCATATCATATTGATGTGTTCATGGAGTGACAAGTACTAGTAATTAATATCTTCTTGATTAATTAAGGAAGATTATCTGTTTCAAAAATTACTGTTAAATTGATCCTCTCGGGGCAAGCACCCCTTGCTTTTTCTAGGAATATCTTTTGATTTACTTCGGATTTTATATATATTCTATAAGAGGTTCTTCCAAGACCCAACTTAATTATTCTAAGTACATCCTTTGCGATTTCTCTCCTTATTAATTAGTTTATATTTTCCAGCTGCAACTATTAAATCTAAAAATTAGCTAATTTCGATCGCCACCCTTTCTTAGGATAATTGTTTTATTATTTTATTTTTTTTCTGACCAAATCAGAATAGAGTTTGACAGTATAACGAGGAGTAATGAGATAACATGAGATCCCTAGCTACGTCAAAATTACTAAAATTAATTTTAATGATTCCTAGAGCCAACCAAACTTGAATCCCAAATTTATAGCTATGTTTATTAGGTCATGTTTATGACGGATTTTACCTTCTTTTAGCACACGCAATGTAAAAAAGGTATATTAATTAAGTGAATAATGTCTTTTAATTTTACAACTTTTATATAATTTTTTTGTACAATTTTAACTATGTTCTTTTTATGATCAATTATTAAATTTATTTCTTTTTTATATGTAGACCTCAAATATTTAATAATTAATTTTAAAAAAAATTATTAAAATTATATAAAAAACATTACTCTAATTAAAGTGAGAATTTTTCCATGGATCGGTTGATTTAGTCACCAGCACACAGTTTGCCAGTTCGCTGACAAACGTACATGTCCAATCAATCATCAATGGTGTTCTCTTTGTCAACTGCAGTGTAAACGCAGGATCACCACCAAAGGGTGGTGCTCGCCTCCAATGGCCTGTACTGTCAGTTCCGTAGGATTCAGTGGTTAGCACCGACTCCACTGAGTTCAAACCTTCTTTTGACTATTCCTGGTTTATAATTAATTTGGCTGAATTTTCTTATAAATGAGAGGGGCTATTTATAAGTCTTATTTGACCGGGTGAATGGCAGTTTGATTTTTATTTAATTCGGTAAATTTTATAAATTGTTTCTAATAATTATTTATCTAAATTATTTTAAATTCGAACAAATAATTATAAACAACTGTAATAATTCTTCGTTACCCCAGAACTGGATATTGTAAATTTGTAATTAGTGAGATGACAACCTTCGGACAGTGATAGATCGAGGGGCCTGCAATTCAAAACCAATTGAGGAAGATAAAGTCGTATGCCATTAATTCAAACCCAAATGACGCAAACTCATCCAATCAACGGTGTTAAGCAAACTCATCCAATCTACTAAATAAGGGTTAGATCTTCTCTTAAGATTAATTTAGATTAGTTTTATTATCAGTATTTTAGGATTAAATTTATCATTAGTTTGAATATTACTTATCTCATCAGTTTGTAAGTTTAATTATATAAAGACAGTTTAATGTTAATTAGAGCATTCCTAGCAAGCTCTACATTTCAAATTTTTCTCCAAAATTTGGTGAAAAACTCAAAAAAAATCTACTTCAATAAACTCTCTATAATTTATCTATTTTGACTCTTGTCAAAATTTCACTCTAAATTTAGCTCACAAATTTTATGAGCTATTGAATATTTAATCATTTCTCTCTCATTTTACTTCACTTTTCCTCTGTCCTCATTTGTTAAGAGTGGTTGCTTAAAACCAATAAAAAAAATTAAAGAGTAATTACATTTTCCCCCTATGAATTATCAAAAAATGCGCGATGCCCCCATAAACTACAAACTCGACCAAACAAGAGCATCCAACTACCAACTTTACACATTTTGCCTCATTCCGTCAGTCAGACCCGTTAACATAGATGGAATATGCCGGTTTTGGATGTTAATTTTGATTAAAAGACAACAATGCCCTCCATTGATTAAAAAAAAAAATTGGTTTATTAATTTGGTTTAAATTTATTAATAAAAAAATATTAAAACTAATCTATTTAATAATAATAATAATAATAATAATAATAATAATAAAAAAGCAAAAAACAAGAAAAAGAAAACGGGGTGGCTGTTGGAGGGGGTGGTGTGCGAGCCAGCCCCAGAGGTGGGCCCGGCCACCTCTCGGGTGGCTCACAGGCCACCCCAAAAAAACCTAGGGTGGCCGCGCGGCCCCCGAAGTTGCGGGGTGGCTTGCACACCACCCCCTCCACCTAAGGGGGTAGCAGCCACCCACTTCGGCAACATCCCTTTTCCTTCCCTTTTTTTTTTTTATCTTTTTTTTTTTTTTAAGTTGAGGGCATTTAAGTCATTTTTGAAATTGAGTGAAGGTATTTAAGTATTTTCATGAGTTATGCTGACAGAAAGGGGTAAAACATGTAATTGTGGTAGTTTAATGCTTTTTTTTGGTCGAGTTGGTAGTTCATGAGGGCATCGAATATTTTTTGGTAGTTCATAGGGGGAAAAGGTAATTACTCCAAAAATTAATATATAGTTGAAATAGAAAAATATTTGGAGAGTTTGATATTGGAAGTTTGTTAAAAGTAGTAGTTTAAATAACAAAAGTAGATTTTTTAGCTAAAATTTAGAGAAAATTTAAAGAGCTCACTAGAGATGTTCTAAAAAGAGTAACTCAATACGTCCTACACATGTCTCTCTTGTGTCCCTCTAATAAGGTCATAATAATGACTTTTAAAATCATCATTGGACTTGTAATTGATCATTCTTAAATTTTGATCAAATGATGATTTTAAAAGTTACATCATTATTAGATGGACATGAGTATGATGTCTAAAATTACTCAATTTATCCTATTACATGTTTAAGAAATTAATATTCACGTTATCAGGGTTACCTATAGGTTGGCTGGATTAAAATGTCATTGAATACTAATAGACAAGTAGAACCGTTGAAATTAAGTAAAATAACTATCATCGGGTCAATATCGATATAGTGAGCTGTCATGGACATCAGCTACAGAGCATAGTAGTATATAACGATTCTAAGTGTCTCACATGACTTAAGTACAATCTTAATTAACCATGTGTATATAAGTTCTTTGGCATTATCCCCTTACAAGTCGATTTTCAATAAGTTCTACTCAAAATTTATATCATTTAAATAGATCTAATCCTTATTTAATAGAATTTTATTCTAATACATACAATCGTGTTGTCACTAAAATCATGGGATTGAATTTAAATTATTTGTAACTGTACAGATTAGTAATAACATAATGTTTCTTGCACGCTTTGTAAAGTGTGTTAGTTTTCAATTTTTTTTTTATTTTATTTTTTTATTTAAAAAAAGAAAAAATCTGTTTTGCACACTTTGTGTACAAAGTATACAAGAAATTAACATTACTCTTAATAATATATCATGTAACTTTTGAATTGTAAGTTACAAAACAAACGTTCGTGTACATCATCGATTGTACTAATATAAATACAATAATATAATATTCTGTTTAGGTATAGGCGAAATGTCACACCAATTCTCTTAAGGCAATACCTACAAGTTTTTCTAGTTACGTGGTTTGCAAGGAATTTCATCATAAACAAATTAAGGAGCATTTGGTATGAAAAATGAAAAATGTTTAGTTTCATTCTCCTGTGCATGTTTTATTCATCTTCGAATAAGAGATGTGCAAATTGATCATTGAATTTATGGGATTACATGTGGGTTTCACAAATACAATTAATGATGAATTTGCAAAAGAGATATGCAAGAGAATGACATGAAATATATTTCATGAGAAATAGACCCTAAAATTGATAGGAATAGCCAATTTTTTTTTTTTTTTTTTTTTTTTTTTTTTTTTTTATTTTTCGTTTTGTTGCACATTATGCCTCGAAATAGTCATTAATTCCCATGAAAATTACTATTACTTAAATTGAGGAATATATATTCTTGGACGAACAAAATGGGGGTTTCCAAAAATTTCTTATTTTTTATGCAAACTTATTTTTTTTTTTTTAAATAAAAAATAAAACTCAAAAAACTTGAAACATTATATGGGTGGGCAACCACCTTAAAAGAATGCAGGGGATGATTGCATCATTCCTGATGTCATTGGGAGTGGCTGCAACCGCTCATCAGGGATGATACTGTCCACCCCTAGTGTTTTGACTGGGTGGCTAGCCAGTCATATTATGTTTCAAAAAAGGATTGAATTTTTTTATTATTTTATTATTTATTTAATTTTTTTTTTATTATTTTAGAAACTTTGATTAGTTCTGTGAGAGAATCACATGTTGTCACCAAACTGAGAATATAAATATACATTTCAATCTAACTTCTTGTACTCCAACTTCGAATTAATTAATTAATAGCACTCAATTTCGTATGCCAAACATACCCTTAAGATAATGACCGAAGGCTAGCTTGACCAGGTGAAGTAAACTGACACAAGGAAAGCAAATATTATTTTGAATTAGTAGACTTAAGAAGTTAAGATCACTTCAACTTTAGAAAGAGGCGAGCCCATGAAGTCGATCTTACAAGTTTATAACGATAAAATTTGATTAACTAAT
This sequence comes from Alnus glutinosa, assembly GCF_958979055.1. Classification (NCBI taxonomy): domain Eukaryota; kingdom Viridiplantae; phylum Streptophyta; class Magnoliopsida; order Fagales; family Betulaceae; genus Alnus; species Alnus glutinosa. The sequence goes on from NC_084886.1 coordinate 14,147,135, forward strand.
ATGGTTGGGGCCTGTTCTAAGCTTGAAATGATCCAACACAAAGTCCCAGTCCCATCCATGGCCGCATGCAGATAGTACTGTACGTAATTGTCTTGCTTTTTTTTTTTCCTTTTTTTTAACTGGTCAGAGCCAATGATTAATTTCAACAAAAGAATCTTACAACTGATGTAAAAGATTTTTTTTTTTTTTTTTTTCCCTAAAGAAGCTCAGAGGGTCAACCCAACGTAAAGAAGAAAACTGTTTCTTGGTACCTTAATTATGTGGTTGAACTCTTATAATAAAAGATATTGTGAATATCTTTATAAGCAATATAAAAAATAATGAGAATAAAAGAGTTATGTTAGAAGTGATTCTTGAAGAAGGTTGAAAGAAATGAGTTTTATTCAAGGTACATAGCGGCCATCAGAAGTGATTCTTTCTTGAAGATGTTCCCTTGTTTTTCACGTCAGAAACAGACCTAGCCTTCTCAACATGAACACGTTAATTACCTGCCAACTTTAATTTTCAAGTTTCCGGAGTATGTCAAACCGATGAAAAAGGGAAAAAAAAAATGATACAAAACAAATAACACATTTCAGGAGTAGGGGTTTCTTTTGTTAACACCTTCCGCAGTTAGGTGTTGCCCATCTAAACTCTGAAATTTTCAACTGATCGATCCAACCAAGAACCATGATGCATGCGCAATCAAAGAAGAAGAAATTTTCAAACAGATAAAAAAGAAGCATGAACATAAACAAGTACAAGTGAAGAAATCAATCCTCTAAAAGTTGAATATATCTCAATTACCATGTGAGATGCAGCTAGCCTCATTATGACCATTTCGCATTAATTCTTAATTAGTTTCTGGTAGAAAATTAATTCTTAAACAGAAGAACAGGGTTGCACAAACGTGACATAGGAGAAGAAGCTAAGGGACACAAATTTATTTAGAGAAGGAAAAAGGGAAGCAAAGAAAGTAGCCATGGTAAAAATCATTAGCAGATAGAGGTGGAAGAAAATAAACAAAGCCCTGTCACCATGCATGAGAAATTGTTTTCAACATCGTAAACCACAATTAGCTTGAAAAGGATCATCCTATGATACCTATAGGTTGCAGTGTGGGCACCATTTTGCACTTACAAAATCTCCCCATCACTACTACAATTTTGGTCTTTAATTTTGTGACCGCTTTAATAGCGACGACTGAAATGCCGTTGCTCATAATTGATAAGCTAAAAATTGGTAATAGTTATTGTTAGGGAAATTATCATTCCCTAAGCAAATGGGCTTATACTCGAACCAGGCCCAGTTGATCTCGCTGGCCCAACTTGACCCGCTAAGTCACTAGGGTTATACAGAATCCTATAACACCTTGAAGACTACATTTTGAGCACGTAGGATAAGATACATGATTCTAATATCCTATGAAGAGTAAGTGCCTTACTCTCCCACTTAACATCTATCTTATCCCACTAAGGGTCCCACTCAACCATGACATGAAGGTGGAACAATGCGGTTGAGAACTATATGCCTATAAATAGGCTACCCCAGGTACAAAATGGACTCAATGATCTCTAGTACATTGTCTCTTTGAAAATCACAATTAATATTCTCTGACTTAGGCATTGGAGGGGGATCGTCGGCACCCCCGACGCAGTGTTTATTATTTTACAGATCATAAAGAACATGACGAATCTTCAGGCGAATTATCATCCAACACGTCACCATGCTAAAAACTGCATCAACAATTATGATGACAATTATGTCATCATAAATATGTGCACAGGATTGTGGGAAGTTTATAACGATAACATATTACTTTTAGCGGCGACCATGGTCGTCTCTAAAAGTGAAACATCAGCGACAACGATTTTGTCATCAATGATGTTGTGTAAAATTTGAAAAAAAAAAAAAAAAAAATTGAAAAACTTATTCGTACGTAGCTTGTCAGATCAATAACACCAAAGCCCCCTTCCAAATGAACTGCCAATTTTTTTTTCAAATATCAGCAGTTCTTATTTATCCCATACATAGCGTAATCTTGTAGCACGTACTTAACTTATACAGTGGAGATCAGGGACATGTGAATTCACATGCTGTTTATTCTTCTTTCTTTTGATATCAAATGTTCAATTCTTATAAAAATTCTCCAATGTGTTCTTTGTTCTCTTGTTTCCCATTTGTATTAGAGTAATTGTCATGCGCAAATGTGATTGAAACAGTTGAAATAGGATTTCTGCAGCTGATGGACATAGTGTTGGATGGGTTTATTTATGTGGGGAATGTTTTGCAAGCCAGTGAGGCTTTGCATTTTTCTCAATGAAGGCAATTTGCGAAGGAAACGATTCATTCATTAGCTCTTCATATTGCTTCTATCTCTCTGCCAAGCATCTGTATTTTCCTCTATATGGGTTTACTTGCTTCTTCTAGAGGGGAAGTTACTGTTATTATATTTTTATTTCTATTTATCTGTTAGCTAGCCCCACTTAGAGCATCTTGAATGGGCTCTTTAAATTTTCTCTAAATTTTAGCTCAAGAATCTACTCGTTTGAGTTTAACTATCACTTTTAAAAAGTTTCTTACATCAAACTCTCTAAACTTTTCTTTATTTTAACTAGATATTGTTTTTTATTGGTTTTGAGATCGATTCCCTTGCATCACCCACGCACCAATCACTTAACCCCTTCATCACCCACGCATCACCCAAACATCTTCCCTATTTGCAGATGTAGTTCGTCTTAATGACGCCATTGAAGATGGAGGCAAGCGTCTGGAGAGGAAAATGAAAAAAGAAAAGGAAAGGAAAAGGGGCGCAAGGAAGAGATGGAAGAGGCGGGAAAATGAAAGAAAATGATTAAAAAATAAATAGAGAAAGGATTTTGGGGGTCAAATATTATAGAGAGGGTTTATGACATTCACCATGTTAGAGAAATTTTGAAGAGTTTGATGCATTAGGTTTTTTGAGAACTTTCATCAAAATTTGGTGAAATTTTTGAAGTGAATAGTCCATTGAGGATGCTCTAATGCCAATGCTAAAGTTGTTCCCTTCTTTTCCTTTTTCCCTCTAAAGAACCTGAGTTCCAAAAGGCATTTCTAGTATTGAGTTACGAGAAGTGATAGAGGGGGGACCTTTAACCGGCCCTCTTCCCCCTCTTTTCAATAAAAAATACAATTTTATTCAAAAAAGAAAAACAAAACAATCAAAAGGTATATTTTAGTGAATAAAATTGTATTTTTTTATTGAAAAGAGGGAGAGGTGGGCCGGTTAAAAGTCTCCCTCTATCATTTCTCATTGAGTTACATTTGGGGAGTAAGTTTTTCTTGCTTTCTCCAATTTTATTGTATTTCAATTATTCATGCATAAATTATGGATATGGTACGATTGTTGATCCCTCATTTGCAGAAATTAGATTTGGAAAACTCATTTGCATATTGGTTCTAATTGTAACGACTCACTCCAAACGACACAATATTGTTCGTTTTTATCTCCTCTGAACCAGACTTCTCAAAAGGTCACTCATCTTGGTATCACTCTCACAGAAGCACACTTAACTGTGGAATTCTGATAGGTTTATAGCTATCACGGCTTTAAAACGTGTTGCCAAGAAGGGTGCGAATATACATATAAGCACATTTTCATTCTCATATACAGGCGATGTGGGACGTCTACACTAATCTATGAGATAAGGCTTATTGATCTCTCAAACTCTAAGATTTTGATTACTGTGAAGTAAAACTTGGCTATATTCTCATATGTCTCTGAAATTCACAAAAGCTTTTCCTACAATTAATTAAAAATTCATACGGGACTGATTCGAAGCTTGAGCACTTCAGCATAAATTGACAACTTTGCGTGCTTCTGCCAATAGCCAAATACTTTTTTATAATTGCACCAGAAAATTAGTTAAATGACTGATTGTCACAATGTGATGGAAAAAGAGATTGATGCCACTATATATGTTGTGTTTTTGTTCTATTACTTGTATGGGGTATGTGCGATTGGTGGTATATATCTATGTGTGTTAAAGTGTCTTACGTCGCCAAGAAATACATAATCTGGTTACTTTATAAATTATGGACACCCCTCACTACAAAAAAAATGCAAATTCTAGATGGTTTAAAACCGTCCAGAAATGCAGAAAAATCGTCTGGAATCAATTCCAGACGGTTTTTTCTGGACGGTTTAAAACCGTCCACAAAAATGCATCGCTAATTATGGTTAGGGACGGTTTGGGCAAAAACCGTCCGGAATTGCAGACAGTTTTGTCCAAACCGTCGAGAACCGTTTCTAGACGGTTTAGTTAAACCGTCTGTAATTTATTGTAGACGGTTTGGGCCCAAACCGTCTGGAAATTATCTGAAAAAAATAAAATAAAATTTTAATAGAAAATTCCTTAATACAAAATCCTGAAACATCTAAATCCAAATTCATTTCCAAATCTAAATCTAACATCCAACATCATCCAAAACCAAAATCCAACATCATCCATATCCAATCCAACATCCAAATCCAAATTAAATGGTACCAACAACAAATCGTGCAAATCCAAATTCAAATTTTCACAATAGTTTACTTACATATCATAAATTAAATTCAATTACAACGACAACAAAATTCAAGTCCAAATACCTAATTAAAACCCAAAAAATTTGATACCTAAAATCTGGCAATGACAATTAGACATCACCTTCTTGGTTGTTTTCCGTTGATGGTACTTTTCCCGCCATAATCATGGCTACCATACGTTTGACACTTTCCAACTCTTCCTGTTGCGCTGCATATTTGGTGTTTTGCTCTTCGCACAAATTCTTCAAGCGTTCCACCTCAGCAGCCATCTCTATTTCCCTGGGAGTAGGCGCACTAGATATTGATCCTTGTTCAAAGGAATAAGAGGTGGATTTACCGGGAGTCGGCCCTAGCCCCAACCCGCATACACGTCCGGCATGTTCCCGTCCTAGCACTTGTGCGCACGCATCATTGTGCGACCAATATACCGACCCCTGTGAACTTGAGCGTTCTGAAGGCGACTGATGTTTGATAATTGTCCTTATCTTCGCCTGCACAAAACATATAAATAAAAACATTTTCAATCTTTTCTCAAGTGGACAAAAGGTTAAAAATATATATATATATATATAAAGAAAAAACTTTCAACCGGAGAATAATGTATACGTATTTATCACGTACTTACCATAGCTTTCACAGCCGTTGCATTCACAGGGTTCCCATCTTTCTTGGAATGCGAGACAATGAACATATCGTCTCGGTTCGGGGTTTCACCTGTGTATTCCTCCTGCAATATCATTAACATACTCAATTATAACCTTATTATCTTACTATAGTGTTTACAAGCCGTGAGCATTTTAAATTTGTTTTTACCATTTCTCGTGCAACCTGTGCGACGCTCTTTGATCCCAGAGTGTGAAGAAATGCATTGCAGCTACGGCTCATCTTGGCCTTCAATGAATTCGCCTATAAAAATTGTAATGTTAATATGTGGATTCTTAACAAAATAAATAAGGCAATATATAAAAATACCTTATTAGCCGAGGACAACCACCTATCAACTTGCATTTTAAAGTCTTCTGAATCAAAAATTTGCGCTGTCACCGCTGATGTGCAAATTTTAATATGTTACTCGCAAGTGCACGATTCGTTTTGCAATATAGTGTTATGCAAGTACGAGGTCGATCCCACAGGAAAATGGTCAAATATTAGTGTCTTGTTTAATCAACTTCATTTTAACCTAGTTCCAAAGGTTTGAGGATTGATTCAAGAACAAAAGACTAAATAAAATAGATGGAATGAAATATGCAAATTAAAAGGAACTAAGGCTAAAGAATCCACCCAACCAAATCCAACAACTCACACTCTTGGTTTCCACTTGAACAACCAAAGAACATTAAACTTAGGGTGTCATTCAAGTTTCTCAACCATAAACCCTAGAACCATTAAATGAATCCAACACAAAGACAAATCACAAAGAGTACCAATTTGAAATCAAATCATCCAATGTATCATTCAATCACAAGTATCCATCGGTTGAAACACATCAAATGTCCTATTTCCACCACTAACCATATTCATTGCAAAAGATAAAGCATTAAATGAATGGAACTTGAACAACAAATATGATATATCATTAAATATGCAAGTGGTACAACAAGAGTGTGAGTGTCATCAGTGGAAAGGTTTCATCCTCAACCTTAGTTGAGGTTACTAGCCTTCCATGACTAAGAACACCACAAGAAAATGAAGAACAACCATGGAAATAAAAGAAAAGCTTTACAAAGAGGAAGTGTCCGAGAACAAAAGCTACTGAAATACACTACAAAATGTACGAAATTAAACCTATCTACTGTTCTCTCCTCCTTCCTACAAGGAGGCATGACTATGGCTTTTATAGAAGAAAACTAGGGTTAGAAACCCTTGTAGAATGACTCCTCTACCCTCCTCTAGGGTTCCTCTCTTGCTAGAGACAACCAAGAACACGAAACCAGCGTGTTCTGCTGCGAAAATCAGAGGGAGAGCTGCTTTTTGTCATGGAGGAGCTTCTGATTGGGCGTTCTGGCGCGCTCTGCAAAAGCAGGTTCTGGGAAATTTCGATCGATCGACTTCGGGCAAAGTTTTGATCGATCTACTTTTCAGGACCTCCGAATTTTCAGTCATTTCCTTATAAAATTTGTCATTCCTCTCTTATTGACCTACAGAAACAGAAAAACACAAAAACTAACCAAAACATCAGAAAACAACAAGGCTAAAGGTCTAACTAGTGCAAATCAAGGCGTCCAAATACACAATATTCGGCACTCATCAACCGCCCTACTGACCACAGATTCTACGGTATCTGTTTCTTGCAAATTCATACTTTTCTTGACCTTGTGCCTGAACTGCCTTCTTTTTGTTGCAAGGTCCATCAACGTTAGCCTTTTTATGTTCGCAATGTCGTGAACAGACTCCATATAGAATTTTTTCTAAACACAAATGAGAGGGTATAACTTAATTGGAAATGTAAGACTACAAAACTATAAATACATTTTCTAATTTTGAATTGTAATAAATATAGTTGATGATGACATAAATATTGCTTTGGTATGCATAGGTTAGAGTTCCATATAGAATTTTTTCATACCGTTAGGGCGAGCCACATCTCTTCCTTCCCTTCTGGTGGTAACTTCCTCCGGTTACCATGCAACTGGATAAAAACCATTTCTTATGATCATCCCACAGATTCTTCTAAATTTCTCGCTACCCGGGCCGGTTGGTTGGTATGAGGCATTGAATTGGATCACTATCCTTTCCCCATCAGGTATGTGCCATATTTCCTTAGGACTACCAGCAGTCCTAACATTCCTTCTACCCTGCTCATCTGCATCTCATAGAATGGATTATGTTACACTTGATTGTTACTAAGTTAGTAGAAGATTAGCAAAGTAACTGACTATCATCAAACATAAAATAATCCATACCTATTGTGAGAACTTTTCCACCCCATAACATACGCGGCACCCGAGAAGTACTGCTATGATGTGAAGTCTCAGGCCCTGATTGTGCTAATGATCCAAAATCCATATCAGGGCCTACACATTGCTGAGGATCTACACCATCTTGTGTCTCGTTAAGGTCTTGTGTCGTATCATCTGACCCTACAACCGGTGGCTCATGTAGTACATGCTGAGGATCTACGCTCCTTTGTGTCTCATTAGGGTCCTGTGTCGTATCATCTGACCCTACAACCGGTGGCTCATGTAGTACATGCTGAGAATCTACACCCCATTGTGTCTCGTTAGGGTCCTGTGTCGTATCGTCTGACCCTACAACCGGTCACTCAACTGCTGTGCGGTCTACAGGCGTCCAAAAATCATTTACTAGTTGCGGGGTCTTTCGTTTAGGGGCCATGTGAAACTGCAAACACATTGAAATTGGTTAGAATTAATTGTAAATTAAATATACTAGAGGCATTTACAGAAAATGACATTTTAAAAAAATAAAAAGTGGGACGACTATAAGTAAATCATTCTAAACACCATATATTTGGATACTCTTTAATAATTTAACCATGTTTCTGCATACAATTATTATGTTGCTATGGTGGCTGGAACATTAGTACGTGCACAATCAATGTTATCAAAACCGACGTCTCCCGTCACGTTGATGTTGAAAGGCTCGTGCTCACGATAACTGTCAGCGTCGGCATAATCCTCACTTTCACCACTGCTAACATCGTACACATTTCTTAGTTTTGTCCTTACGGCAACAACCCAATTTGGATTGTTGGGATCCTTGACATAATACACCTGCGATACTTGATTTGGTAGTACGAATGGATCATCGGTGATTCGCGCACTCGTGTGTATTAGGTTCTTGAAATTTACAAGATCGAATCCATATTCGTCCTTTTTGTATCCCTTATTCAGTTGAATGTCGGCCCAATCGCACTTGAAAAGCACATACCGCGTCAAGTCGTAGTATGTAACCTCGATTATTCGAGTTAGCTTACTGTAGTAGGTGAGACCATCTTCAGTGGTGACACACACTCCACTGTTTTGACTTTTTTTTTTCTTCGTCAACATCCAAGGTGCGTTATAAAACGCCATTAACCACATACCGCTTATATTCTATAACATCGAACATTGGGCTTTTGGCATGACTTACAAGTTTCTCTCCCAATTCCATTCTATCCGCTTTGTCCAACTTATCAACCTGTGATTTGGACACCTTATTGTAAAAAATAATTCCGTGTCTTTTATAGGCAAATAAAAATTCAAACCAATATTTTTCTTACGTGTGACTTGTACTAGCTACAGAATTGGTCCCTGTGTTGCTTCACCAATTGTTGATGCGATGTATGTTCCCTATTATTTGATTCCATTAGCGACTCCATGTGCATCCTATACGTAAATAGAACGTGTATTCGGTTACTTTTGAATGTATTTAGATGCGTACAATACTTATTTAAAAATGTAACTCACGTGCGAAATCGGAGGAAATCGTCAAAGTTGAATAAAATATATCGGTGTGCTTGCTCAAACGTGATCTTATCAAGTTTTATCCAACTGCTCGCCCCTCTCGATTTATCTTGGTGTCTTGGAGCCTTATTGTGGACCGTTGGCACATTTACTAAATAGCGGGAGCAAAACGTCAACAATTCGTCCGGAAAGTAACCCTCTGCAATAGATCCTTCTGGTCCAGCCTTATTACGAACGGTACGTTTATATCTACCAAGGCACCTACATTAAAGCTAAATCGTGAGACCGTAACATAGATTTGATATATAGTAATAGGTCATTCGATTGAATATATAATAAGTGAACATAATTTTAACATTACCTCTCAACGGGATACATCCACCTGTAGTGTACCAGTCCGCCTAGTTTGCATTCACGTACTAAATGTATGATTACGTGCACCATGGATGTAAAAAAACCCGGAGGGAATATTCGTTCCAATTTGCACAAGATTATGGGTATCTGATTCTCTAGACGATCCAGATCTTCCACCCGTAGTGTTTTTGAACAAATGTCCCTAAAGAAACCACATAGCTCGATTAAAGGCCTCATAACATCATCTGATAAGGTTCCTCGAAATGCAATAGGCATGAGTTGTTGCATGATTATGTGATTGTCATGACTTTTCAAACCCCTAGTAGTACAGGTTTTACCATTCATGTCCAATAGCGTGCCAAGTATGTTATCAATGACATTTTTTTCTGTGTGCATCACATCAATGTTATGGCGTAGTAATTGATCTTTCCAATAAGGCAAATCGTATAATACACTTCTCCTCTTCCAATCAACTTCCCCATGGGGCAACTTTTGTCCGGTCTTTGCCCGATTCACAACACCGTCTAATTATCTCATGATCTCATCGCCATCTGGCACTTCGGGGGGACCACCCAGTTCCTACGCACCGTTGAATCGTCTCTTGTTTCTTCTCCATGGATGATCCGGAGGCAACCATCGCCTATGTCCCATAAAGCAGAATTGTTTACCATAAGTTAGCCACGTTGATTGCGTTTCATGCCTACAACAAGGACATGGTTTCCGGCCATGTGTACTCCAACCTGACAAATCACCGTATGCCAGAAAATCATTTATCGTCCACATCAAGGCCGAACACATTGTGAAATATTTTTTCGATGTTACATCAAAAGTTTCTACCCCTACTTCCCATAGTTTTTTCAACTCACTTACAAGGGGCGCTAGATACACATCTATATTCTGTCCTGGTGCACTCGGACCAGGAATAATCAAGCTTAACATAAAATACGGTTGCTTCATGCACATCCAAGGAGGTAAATTGTAGGGTACTAACATTATCGGCCAAGTACTGTGACTAGAGGACATGTTCCCAAAAGGATTGAAGCCATCTGACGCTAAACCTAGCCTCACATTTCACGGGTCTAATGCGAATACTGGGTAACATGAATCGAATGCCTTCCATGCTTCTCCATTGGCCGGATGCCTCAACACACCGTCTTTTGTACGGCCTTGAGCGTGCCACTTCATATGTGGCGATGTATGATGTGACATAAACAACCTCTGCAGCCTTGGTATTAGAGGAAACCAACGCAACACTTTGACCGGCTTTTTTTTCAAACTTTTTGTCGACCCATCTTCATTAGTTAAGTCATCCTTCCACCTGGACTCATTGCAGAATGTACATTTGTCCAACTTTTCATTTTCCCTCCAAAACAACATACAACCTTTGCGACAAGTCGATATCTTCTCATACTCAAGGCCCAAATCCTTCAAGTACTTTTTCGCCTCGTATGTGTCTTTAGGCAAACTTGCATCTGGATGCATCAGCTCATTGATGAATTCGAGCAACATGGAGAATGATGTATTGCTCCAACCGCCCATACACTTAATGCTATATAAATGCACAATAACTCCCAATTTGCTATGTTTGGTATTTTCATGGAGTGGTGTATGGGCATCCTTTAGCAATTCTTCAAACTTATATGCTCCCTTGTTAGAGTCTTCAATTTCAGCATCCACAGATTCGGTTTTGGCTTCGACTTCGGCTTCCACTTGAGACCCACCGACTTCTACACAAACATCGTGCATCGCAAAAACGTCATTAAGCATGTCTTGCATCCCACTGGACCCCCCATGTAGTGGAATGCTATCCACTTGAACCGTCCTGGGAACTTCATATGTTGTCTCGTTATCAACGTAAGGGACAAGTGATTCTCCATGCATTATCCACTCAGTGTAACCCTCAATAATCCCGGCGCCTGACGTTAAATGGGCAAATACAACTTCACTGGACCATGATTTGCCCAACAGACACTTCTTACAGGGACACACAATGACCCCTTTTCTATTCAAATGTTCACATGCAAATTTCACAAACACTAAAACCCCACGAATATACTCTCGCGAACTTCGCGGCAACTTCATCCAACTCTTGTCCATCTTTCTAACTACATCACAAAATAATCCAAATATTTCAAGTTAAGATAACTCAAGAGTACTAATTAACCCCTAAGACAGATTGAGAAAGAGAATTAATCTCTAAAAGCCAAAGAATTGGTGGGAAAGAAAGACTAGTAGTAGTATAGGGGAGTAGACGGGTCAAACTTATAATGATTTGTACCTAAGTATTTGGCCTTATAGGGGATGTGCTTCTCAATGTTCTTACCTCTTAACTTGTCCTACATGCAAAGAACTCTATTGTTTTAATAAAACACAACATATATAAGCTTGACTGTTTTAACTATCAAAATCATCTTACTCGTATAAACATTTACCATCTTTGAGACATCCCACAACATAATTAAGCTTGAAACACAGCTTATGCTGCTTGCTCGTACTGTCAATCCCACAATTTGCAAAAGCAAGTAAAACCCATGAACACAAATATCTAATCAACCAACTTTTAAGAGATAAAAGGCCATCATTAAAATCAGCAAACTATGTAGCAAATTAAATAAGACAAACATTATATTCAAACACCACCTATTAAACCTAATCTGAAATAGAGATATCTGAACAGAAAATTCGAACAGTAATAAAATCACAAGAAAATCATATCACCAGAAAAAGATGGCAAAAAAAATAAAGTTTAGGTCTTTTCACAAATACCTTTCAAATTCACCTTTCATTTAAATAAATGTATTATAGTAAATTGTGAGTGTATGGCTATACACATGAAATATTTCCAATGGTTGTTTATTGTGAATATTCATTTTAACAAATAGGACAATAATTTAGTAAACTAATAATTCCATTTTGATGATGAGTTCAAGATAATAGAGAGAAATCTGATATTTTTCAGTTTATCATGTTAAGTGTTTAACGTTGATATGTCATTCTCTTATGGGAAATGCTTGATGGGGGACACTCATCCGTCCCCTGTCAGCCATTTATAATAAAAAATGGTTTTTTTATTATAAATGGCTGATGGGGGACGGATGACCGTCCCCTGTGTAGAACGACTCTTCTCTTATTGGAGGGCACAAAAAACTTAAGTTGTGTAGCAGTTATTCTCAATGTTTCTTATGCACTTAATTTGTTTCCCAAAACTCATTTAAACTTATACTTGGAAAAACTACTGAATCACTTCATGAATTTTTCTTATGCCTATGGATGATCCGGATCTCGAACTTAGCAAACCAACATTTGTTATGGGTTATATTTTTCAATGGTTATGGGATGTGGAAGTTAGGATTGAATTTCCATATAATTTTGATTGAGGAGAAAAGCATTGATAGTGAAGTCTTATCAGGGTGGATGTTGGATCATGGGTTACTGTAAAAGTTGAAAAGCATTGATAGTGAAGTCTTATCAGGGTGGATGTTGGATCATGGGCTACTGTAAAAGTTGATCTTTATATATATATATAACTTTATAGAGTTAATTAAAAGGGCAACCGACTTTTGAAGCCATTATTATACATAGTTATAGGGCACATTCCAGCTCTAAGAAAGTCAACAAATGTTCATATGTTGGAATGTTCACAGTGAACATTTAATTAAGGGTAGAATTCACAATTATATTTTAATTATTTACACAATGTGACATTTCTTTTTAAATACGATCAATGCATAGCATATCTCATTTAGCTATTTTTCATGTTTTACTCATATTTTTGATGTTTGGTCTCTTGGTTTACTTATTATACAAACAGAAACATAATCGTTTGGGTCCATATAAAGCTACCATAAACAGCCCAAATCTAAATAGTTTTATCCTCGGATATCAAGTGAAAAGCAAAGACAAAACAATGACGAGAAGATGAAGAACATAAAAATTTAAATTTAAAAAATAAAATAAAATTTAAAGGATCAAAAACTGGTGTTAATCGTGAACCGAATTACAAATTTAAAAGTTTAAAAATAAAAATTGCAAAAACTGAGCAAAAAATTAAAAAAATACCTTTAAACCAGGCAGAAGAGGGCTGGTGGATAGGTTTGGCTCCCGGGCTAGCTGAGACATTTGGGGGCGTCGCCGGAGAAAATGAGGAAGCTAGGCTGGCCGAGATCGACTTCCAGAGAGAGGGGCCGGATGGATCGACTACAAGCTAGCCGAGCTAGCGAGCGAGCTCGAGAGACAACGAGAGAGAGCCGGCGGACGGAGAGAGCGCCGAACTGAGTCACAGATAGCACCAGAGAAGGGGGGAGGAAGAGGGCCGGCGGCCGGGTGTGAGAGACTCTGAGAGAGTGTGAGAGAGAGAGAGAGAGAGAGAGAGAGAGAGAGAGAGAGAGAGAGAGAGAGAGAGAGAGAGAGAGAGAGAGTGCCAGATTAGCTGAATTTTCTGGAGAGAATACGCGCGTACTGCCCTAGCAAGATGATATCACGCGGGTTAATTGGTTTTTTCTAATTTTAGATCTAGGGTTTTGACGGTTTTTTTTAAACCGTCTGTAATTTTATAATTACGAACGGTTTTAATAAAACCGTCCGTGTTTCTAAGGACGGTGTTACTAAACCGTCCGTATTTTTTTTTTCTCGACGGTTTAACCAAAAAACGTCCACAAATTTTTTTTTTTATGTCGATAATTCCTTTTTTTGGTAGTGCCTCCTCTCTCGAGATGTCTTTTGAGAGTGAGTAAGGCGCATGGACTTTTACATGGTATTAGAGCGGGTTCCTTGGACGATGATGAGCTTTTCCTTCCCGATGTTAAACACGTGTTTGGCCAAAAGTTGCCACACGTGAAGGGGCATGTTAAAGTGTCTCATATCGCCAAGAGATACATAACCTGGTTACTTTATAAATTATGGATACACCTCTTCTCTTAAGGCGTCTTTTGAGAGTGAGTAAGGTCCATAGACTTTTACAGTATGCACTCTTATGTTTTCTTATCAAGCTTCTTCTATGCTATTCTTCCATCCAGAATTTGTGAAATTTGTGGTGAGACTACAAAAATCGTCGCCGGAGTTATGGTGGGGTTGAACGGGATGAGGATAATAGCTGTCGAATTCTCACGTCAGAGAAGACACCGTTTTTGCGACTTCCTACATTGCTTTGTCTGCTTCTAGCGTTCATACTCCCTTGGTTCTTTTCACGGGACTTCTAAGCTTATGAGTTATTTTCAACTTTAATTATTGTTGAAATTTTATAGATGTATGCATTGAAAATTAATCTGAACCGTACCATTTTTTTTTTAATTTATTTATTTAGACAGATGTTGATGCTTGTTTTTGCCAATTTTTATGTAGTTTCAAAACTTTGGTTAATGCATGTGAGTGTTGTGTACGTTAAGGTATTTGTTGATTGAATACTTGTATAATGAAAGAGTGATAGCTGTTCTCTAACGGGTGTCTACCCATGCCAAAGTTTTAAGTTGTAGCGGACAAGATTTGTTCGTAAAAGTGATCGATCTGTGTAAAAGAACGTCAGAAATTCTAAAGTCATTGGGGTGGAAGGTGAAGAGTTCTTCACAAGTTTTTCACTTCATTACCAAAATCTTTGTGTTTGATTTTATGTTTTCGTGGATTTTGGTTTTGATAACTGTGGTAATTGGCTTAATAATTGGTTTGATAATCTTGTGCTTAACAACATTAACAACATGGTGCCTAAATCAGAATTTTCACTTTGAATCTATTTCTTCAATCATATCTCTGACTCTATTTGAATGTATTTGTTTCCATGATGCAATATTCTGATTATTGGACACCTCCAAACCCTTTTCTGTTTTTCTTTGTTCCCTTATATATATTCGATCTGAACCAGGAGAATGATTTTACTTTCAATATATGCCTTTCAAGTCTTATTTTGTACGTAAAAACATCCTTTTAAGGTACATCTTATATGTCAACAGCGACAAAGTTATATGCTACCCCAATCAACCTCATAGCCTTCAAATCACCTTCAATCTAACCCAACACAAAGGAATCATAACCATAACTAGTTTACTCCTACCATAGACCTAGACAAAATTAACCATTATCATTACTGGATCCTAGCTAATAGCATTGCTTTTAAGGTGAATCAAGATCAAAATTTTATCTTCCATCTATCATCAACCAATATCAGCTATATATATGCATGCCTTGAGTGCAAGCCCGGCCACTCCATTTCTAATTAAGGGTCAATTCACAAAGAAATTTGTGAGGTTAAAGGTGCACAAAACAATGGGGGCATCCAGTACTCTAGCTAACACAGTTTCTAGCTAGCACCAACCACAAGATAATTCTGTATAATCTTACAGAAGTTTCATCAAAATATAATGTGAAATTAGTACATATTGTAGGTGAGGTAACTGAAGATAATGAAAAGAGTCTATTTTTGGTCACAAATATCATAACAACATGTACGATGTAAGAATACCTTCTACATAAGCACCAACGTACGTACACCATCTTATATATTAATATGATTGAAATTAATAAATCAAGCCAAAAGTCATGCTATTTAAGTTTGTTATAAATAATTATTTGGGTAAGAAAACAAAAGGCACCGCATTAATAGCAAAATTATAATAAGTTTTAGAATTAATCAATCAAAAGGCAGGAAATTTAAGATGGTCTCACTCCGATCGCTACCCTTATATATAAATAATATAAATATTTATATTATATATTTAATATAATATAGTTCATCAAAATAAAAACTTAAATAATAAATAAAAAGAAAAAGAGAACACTTTATACGTCATAAAAAGGAATAAAAAAAATATCACATCGGTTAGGAGGTTGTACATCACGAAATGGGTATACGCGAAGTCAACATTTGTGTCTTCCCAAACTTCAGTATGATTTCTTAGAGAAATTATATTTACACAATTTTTATCCAAGAGAATGATCGATGTGGAATTCACCCCATATAAGTATGTTGTGTAAAAATTGTATAAATCTTGTTGTGTAAGGGAATCATACACCTACTTGTAATCAAATTTCTTAAAGATACGATTCCTTGCCAATCTTCAGTATGATTTCTTAGAGAAATTATACTTCACTGCATGGACCAAACGCCTACTTGTAATCAAAAGATAGTCTTTGTTTTATGGTTATTCCTCGATGACAGATTCGTTCATGAAAAAGTTCTCTTATTTTTTCTTCCCGGTATATTTTTCACTTGTTTCAATTGTTTTATATATATTTTCACAAGTTCATAAATCGTTGTTGCTTAATTTAGTCTTTAAAAATTTAAATTAAGCTTAAAAATTGGTCAGTATGTAAAAAGTGTTATTAACCGCTAATTGACTAAGCGGAACGGTTGTAGTTGTTAAAATTTTATAACAGTTTTATGCAAGCGCAGATAGAGGTTAAAGTCAATGATCCCCAGTTATTGTAACAGCTTATACAAGCTTAGTGGTGGTGTTCATGCCAAAGATAATGAAGAGGGCTACCATTTATTCTCTTTAGAGTATTAAATTTTTATTAGCTTTAGCATTTATTTTGTGGGACGTACAGTTGACATGCACGTTCTGGATGGTTAGATACAAAGTATGGATATGATTTACCCATTTGAAAATAAAATAAATTTTGAGGAATCCTCATCCATATTCATAATTCATGTACTCTTTGTCGGTACAACTTTTTTATGTTTGTCGACGAGGATCTCCTCAAATTTCTATATTCTATTAAAAAATATATATATATTCATTTTCTTGATAAAGTAGTTTTTGCATACCATAACTATTTTTTGTCTGTGCCCGTGAGGCTAGCTAGTAGCTTCCCCTCAAGCCACGGGATAATGGCGGTCCTTGTCAGAAAAGAATTTTACTTTTTTTTTTTTTTTTTTTTTTTTTTTGAACGTAAAGAATTTTACTTTACTTTACCCACAAAACAGGAATCCTGGTTTGCTTTCTCTCCCAAACCACAAAGAGCGAATATTTTTTCCTTTTTTGAAAATTTTCTTTTCAGAATATCATTTATTTTCTTTGTTTTTCTGGTTTTCAATTTCCTCGGTGGCTGTTTTTTCTCCGTCTCTCCTCTCCATACACTCTCTTTGAAAATCTCTCTCTCCTCTCTCTCATTGCGACCAGAGCAGTTATGGCTTTCAGAGGGGTAAGCTTAAGCTTGAGCTCTCACTACTACAAAGTCTCAGCTTTTTATCGTCCTAGCTAGATCCAATGTTGAGTGCTTTTTTATTTTATTTTATTTTATTTGGTGTGCATGTATTTCTATGGCCATATCTGAAGGGAGATCCTTATTTCTTATAGTTGAGAGTAAATCTCTGTTTTTTTTTTTTTTAGTTCTCTCGACTTTGATTTGAAGATATCTTTGCATGGCTAATTTTCCTTTCTTTTTTCTGAGAGAAAGTTTCTTGTTTAATATTTTCGAATGTTGTTTATTGAAATAGGTGTGGTTGGATTTGAATACCCAGTAGTTTTGGTTTTGTTTCACTGATTTGGAGGCTAAGTTTTTTAGGTAGCACCGTAGCAGTGTTTATTTCTACACTTTTTTTAAAAAAATAAAAATTGGAATTAGTGTGTTATTATGGACAATGTAAATGGACTGGCTAGATGAATGGCATTTCCTTGGCCGGCGATGCTTGTTGGGTCTGAATTACTTAGCATTATGCTGTGTTTAGTTGCATGCACATGGGGTGGACTGGTGTTGGAACTGGGAACTGAGGATGTTAATTCCTTCTTATGTTTTTCCCTTATTTTTTGGTTGCTTCAGCTAGGGATGGCATTGGAACTGAATTTACCCTCTAAAGCAAAAGCAGACCCAAAAAAATCAATGAAAGTCAGACACAGCAAAATTGGAATTTTCTGTATTTGGAATCTACTGAATTGAAATATGAATTGAATTCTATATTGTGTGATCAATTGCAGCCTTGTTGAATGTTTGCGTCCTCGTGTCGTTAGGCATTGTTGAAGCCGGGGAAAGTTTGAGCCATTGTGCATTTCCATTTAAATGCATAAGAATTTGTGCTTCCTCGATGATTATTTTTAGGAAGCAGTCACAACTTTAGACTCTAAAAAGTGTTTTGCATGGTTGGAGACGAGAAGTGGCATTTGAAGCCACTGACTTGGGCCAAAAAAGAAGAGATAGAGAAAACAAAGAAAGAAGGAATACTCTCTTGTGCCCCATAGCCATGGGACTCAGGCAAAACTTTTGTTTTACTTGCCTATTAAAAAAGCTCCAGAAGGTCATTTCGCTCATCCTTAACTGCCAAATATTAAGAGTTTCGAGTCCCCAACATCCCAAAGAAGAGTTTGCCAAATATTAAGAGTTTTGGGAGGTTGGGGACCTAAAACTCTTAATATTTGGCAGTTAATTTTTTACTTTTGTTCTCTTTATATTTGGATAGCTGCGTTTGTAGCACCTTTGGAGATTAGTTTTTTTTTGGTTTTCTTGTTATTTTTTCTCCTTCAAGCTAAGTGCTTCTCTTGTATACTTCATGTGTACATAGGTTGCGCTTTCGCTTTCACTTTTAATGATATTTCAATTATTTATCCAAAAAAAACCCTCCCAAAGAAGAGTTGTTCAGCGGGGCCATAAAGACTTGATCATAGGAACTTAGACTTGAAGGACATTTGCAGCATTTTACCAAAATCTCAAATAATATGGAATTTTCTTTGGTATGTTATCATTGTTGTTGTCATTATTATTATAGTCATGGTAATCATCATTCTCATTATATGTAACTTTTTAATTTTTTCATCAGTTCAAGTGCTTTAACTTTTTTTTTTTCCCAGTCGAATGCTTCTTCTGGCATGGGTGTTGCTGAGCACAGCAAGACCACATACCTCGAGCTGCAGAGGAAGAAAGTGCACCGCTATGTGATTTTCAAGATCGATGAGAAGAAAAAAGAGGTTGTGGTTGAAAAAACTGGAGGCCCAGCTGAGAGCTATGATGACTTCACTGCTTCTTTGCCTGAGAGTGATTGCCGATACGCAATTTATGACTATGACTTTGTGACTTCTGAGAACTGCCAGAAGAGCAAGATATTTTTTATTGCATGGTTAGTCTCTTTTGCGAATGCTCAATTTTGTACCACACAGTTGGAGAATGGGCTGCAACTGCAATCATCAAATATGCCTAATTTTCCCCTGATTTTAAATTTAGGCTGATGCTGTGTTCACACCATTCATACTTATACCAATATATTCCTGGAATTTTTTTATTGGTTAAAAATCCAGTGCCATATTTGCAATCCAAATTCATTATTGCTGTCATTTTTGGTATAAAACTCTTCTTTAAGAGTTGGTATTTGATCTCCTTAGGGCTGAGCACTGCCCCCTACAGGTGGATTTCAGCCCTACTCTGGCTCCCATATCCGCCCCTCAACTGGGGGTGGAAACCGGCCGTATTTGCCCCAATGGACAGGGATTCTTTTTAGGTCCAGCCTGTTTAACCCGTGGGCCTATGGGGAAAGAGAGGGTAGATCAAGGGGGGGTGGGGGGTGGCTGCAGGACGGAGGGAGGAGGAAGGGGAGGAAAAGGGAGAAAGAGAAGGAGGGGAAGGGAAGAGGAAGGGTATGGGGCGGTGCTCTTGGTGAAGTGCCACCTCCTCAAAGGTGAAGGAGTGAGTTAACGAGGGATTGAGAAAAATAAAATTTTGTAACTTTTTAACTGATTATATTTGTATATATAGCAGATATAAATGTATATATATATATATATATATAATGTATAATAATATAATATTAGATGGCGGGTGGGTAGTATTTGCAACCGCATACTCTTAACTTGCTATCTGCCTGTTTTGTTCTCTTTTTATTTTTAATGTGCCCGTGGGGAATGTCTTTAGATGTAGTTTTTAGTGTTTGAATAAATGTCAGCTATGACTTTCATTTTCTTGTGGGAGGATGAGAAATATGGCATTGGAATCATCTGGGGCATTTTCGTGTGGGGAATGTCTTTAGATGTAATTTTTTTTTTGTCAAATATCTGTGATACTAATCTTTTTCCTTTTCACGAAGAAAAGAGAAAGAGATTGATCTTATATATATATATAAAACACCCTAATGTTTGTCTTTTTCAATAAATCCAGGTCTCCTTCTGTGTCAAGGATCCGTGCCAAGATGCTGTATGCAACATCAAAGGACAGGTTCAGAAGGGAGCTGCAGGGCATCCATTATGAGATCCAGGCAACTGACCCAACTGAGATGGATCTTGAAGTCATAAGAGACCGTGCACATTGAGTACTCACTTCACAGGATTTCCCTATCTTTTAGGGTTTTTCTTTGGTGACCTAATGAAATGCAATTTCCTGCTGATTATGTGCATTGTCTGCTCCTGACACAAATTACATATAGCTTAACTATTAAATAATTGGCACCTGGGAAGGCTGATTAGGGGCTCTTGACTATGATACCCACTACAGGGGAATTTGGGCTTCCTTATTGCCATGATGCTTCTCAGGTGGTATTCTGTGCATTGATAATTTGACTGCTATTCTACTAATATGGATATTGTATCAGTGGTCTATCTCTCTTGAGCTCATTTTATCACTTATCATGACATGCTATGGTTTTCTGAGCAGACTAATTGGACCAGACCTGTTAACTTACTAACTTATTGATTTTCCAAAATAGGCTAATTCTAGTGTCGTATGTGATATTGGAGTTTTTGGGTTGGAATTTGAATCTGTTTGCTGCCTTTTTTTTTTTGGTTTTTGTCCAATGCAGAACTTTCAATCAAGCAGGGCTTACAAATTGTGACTCACTTTGATCAATGGATTGTATTTGGAGATGTCTTTTTACAGTAATCAAGCTCCTATAGAATGTCTGGTTTAGTATAAAGCAGTTACAAAATGTCCCATGTTGTCTAGCTTGATTGTGCATCTTGATACGAACTTCAGTCTGTATTGTTTACCTTTTTGATGGTCCCATTGTTGTGTAGTTACCTATGTGAATGAATGTTGTTTGTCTGGTTACTATCATGGAACGAAGATCAAGGAGCAAGTGGTGGCAGCTTGTTCCAGATCCAATGCATTAAAATGAATTCCGATGTAGTTTTTATACAAAACGTATTGACGCCGGGATTGTTCTTTGTTTTATCTAAAACTGTCATCGAGACTGTGATTGAGTTTTTGTGTGAATTCTGAGATCATAACATTTTGGGTCAATTACAATTGGATTGGTTTCTGATCTCAGCTTTCTGAAAATTATTGAACGAAGAAAGTTTAAAGTAATATTTTGTTGATTCTTTTGTAAACGCTGTTGCCTGAAAAATCAGCAAATCTTGCTTGTTAATTAGGTTAGGTGGTTTCAAATGTTCATGGTTAAATAATATGAAATTATGTTGGTATAAACTTTAAATCTTGACCATTAAATAGATACTCTTTATTTTATTTGAAATGGACATGATCTTATTTCTTGCGTGCACATATTAACCAACCCATAATGGATGATTTGCTTTGATTTGGTGGATCAAGTATTCTTTTAAATATACTCAAAATATATGGATTTAAAATAACCTGCTAGATATGAAGATACTTGAGATTTCCTAAGATATACCAAGAATTTTTTAAAATTTTAATCATAATTCACATATTACTATCTTAATACAATAAGAATTAAAGACGTTATAAAAATAATACATGTTGCAACGTTTTAGGAAGGTTCTTTTTCGTTTTTGTCTTAAAAAGTAATTTTAATAAAGTGAAAATTGAAAAGTGTTGCTAGTGAGGATTACATTTGAAAAAGTGTTGCTTATAGGGGCATATCTAAAAATTTGTTTGGTTAATTGAAAAATGTTTTTGAAAAAAAAGAAAAAACTGTATAGTGTTTTGATTTAATTCTAAAAATAATTTTTTAAAACATAATAGAAAAAAAAAAATGACAAAAAAAAAAAAAAAACAAAAATGAGGGCCTGCTGGAAGCTAACCCTACACGAATAACAACTATCACCCTCTAGAGGCATGAGGGTGGAACGAAAAAATGTTGTTTAGTTAGTGTGTCATTTGTACCATACGATATCAAATAAAGTCGTTTGAATAGTAGACGACGTTAAAAAAAATAATAATTAAACAATAAACGACACTAAGTGTTAAAATATTTCCTATATATCTGACTTCTTCCAGCTTTTGTCTTCCAAACTTAATTTTTTTTTCTCCCATTTAGAGCAGCTTTTGTACTGCTCCTTCACCCCTAAGCTCTTAAATTTACAGCCTTTCTCGATTTCTCTACTTTCTCTAACTCTTAACTTTTTCTTCTTGTTTCTTTTTTTTTTTTTTTTTTTTTTTTTTTTCTGTTTGTTATGCCCAAGCATCACACACAAGAGACAGCACTTCGGACCTATGGCGAACTAGTATCGTACTTTAGGCCGGGTGGTGTAGTGAGAGCAACTGATCAAGCAAGAACGTGCCTGCATCCGTTGATGCACTTCGTTGACTAGTGAAGGGAGTCAGGGAGTGGGATGGGCAAGGGAAAGAGAAGAAGAAGAACTCCTATATAGGGGGAATTAAGGAATGGTTTGAAGTGTCTGGACAATCTCAACCGTGTTTTCACCTCGTTTTTTAAAAATTAAGCATTAATTCTGAAAACAATTTTATACGAAGATGGAAGAAGTTTTCTAAAAAGTATTTTGTGTTTAATTTTTTGAAAATATTTTATATTTTGTTTTAGAAAGAGTGTTAGTCATAAATGTCACATCTCAAATCTTGTTTAGATAATTATTGTTTGAAAAGTAATTATTAGTGTTTAAAAAGCTATCTATTTTACCGACAAAAACCGTTACTGTTAGCTCAAAAAAAAAAAAAAAAAAGGGCACCGTTAACTCGCGGGAGTCGTAGTAACAGTTGGCCTTCAATTACTGGTTATAGAGGAGCATGGTTGGTTTTGAGAGGCTGAAGTTTAAGCTTTTTGTACAGATTGATTTAGGAGGCGTATTAGGCGGGGAAGACTTATCCGTGTGATAGTAGGTTCCAGAACAAGCGTCTCCCAAGTGACGAGTCCCATCCCCCCACGTGATTTTGCATCACTGGTATCCATAAAGAGCCTCACAAAAAGACATTTTCCCGATTCACCATTGTTCAACCAAAGACGCCCACTGTACACTGCTAGGTTTGTGATTATATCATAACCTGACAAAATTATTGCATAATTTGGGCTACAGTCGGTTTTGTGTTGGCAGTATTTGGTATAATTGCTCCCATGTCTCTGCTGCTTCTTATTGCTTTTTATAGTATATTCCAGTCCTAGTAATTGCTTCTGGATGATGCTCCTTATTAATGTGTATTATTGAAGATTTTTTTTTTTGGCCTGTCTCAGATCTATGTTCTTCACTCACATGTAATCTATTCTTTCGGATAGAGAGCTCTAGTCGAAGAGCACAGGTGGATGGTGGAACATAGGTGCACGGGCATGATCAGGTTTGCAGCAAAGTGTGTCTCAGCTTGGGCTGCCTTTTTCTTTGTTGCAGTTTTTACCTTTTTATTTTAAATAAAACGTTGCAGCTTGTATGTATTTCGGTTTTTGTGGTCTACAAAAGGGTTCTAGAATTGGAGTATTCTGGGTAGCGCTTGAATTTTATCCATGGTTAGAGGTCTGGTTGGGAAGCCTTAGTTGGGGGAGCTTTAGATGCAAATCGGGTTGAACAGCCTTATCGGCTGGCTGTTGGGTATTCGTTCCAAGTAACTTTTACAACCGTATGTTTACTTGAAGATTTACTATTATATGCTTTCTAGTGCTCTTATAGATATTTCAAATTTTTGGCAAAATCAACGGTCCAATACTTTGCTGCAAATGATTCAGTCTTTGTCTTGAGTTGCTTGTGGGGTTCTTAAGTTGAACACTGCCAAGTTGTTTGATAGAATTGGTGACCGATGAGAATTTTACTGGCTTTCCTAGTTCTGGATTGAAGGTGAAGACAGAGCACTGACTAATCCAAAAAAAAAAAAAAAAGTGAAGTCAGGGTACTTTTGTTTGGCCCTGAAGGATTAGAATCATCCAATATGGGTAGCATTAAGACCATTGTTTGGTTTAGGAGGGACCTCAGAATTGAGGACAATCCTGCCTTAGCTGGTGCTGCTAGGGATGGTTCTGTGTTTCCTGTCTATATTTGGAGCCCTAAAGAGGAAGGACAGTTTTGTCCAGGTCGAGTTTCAAGGTGGTGGCTGAAGCAATCTCTAGCCCACTTGGAACAGTCCCTGAAGTCCCTTGGGGCTGAACTAATGCTGATCAAGACTGACAATATTCTCGATACTCTTGTGGAATGCATCAATGCTGTTGGGGCAACAAAAGTGGTATTCAACCATCTTTACGGTGGGTTCTGGTTCCTTTCTTCAAAGTAGCTTGACTTCACTGATATACAATTGATTTGCTTCACAAATTTAGTGGAGAATATTAACTATGATCTTTATATGATATTTTCATGAATACATAAGCAGTGTACCTGAGTGATCTTTATTCAATGGCAAACAAATCCTTGTATAGATCCTTCAGATAATTACAGCTAATGGTTTTATGTTTATAGCTCTTGCACATGATGCTGCTACCTATATTGAAATTCTAACATGTAGTATACAAAATTTGGTCGTCAAATTGGATAAAACAAGTCTGAGTTAGGAGGAAAGAACTTATAAACTCTAGTGGCCTCTGGCACATCTGAAGAGCTTTAATTTTCTTCTTTTCTTTTTTTTTTCTTAATTCCAGATCCTGTTTCACTTGTTCGAGATCACAGCATCAAAGAAAAACTGAGGGAGCTAGGCATTTCTGTGCAAAGCTATAATGGAGATCTGTTGTATGAGCCATGGGAAGCATATGATGAAAGTGGACATGCTTTTACTACCTTTGAGGCATATTGGAACAAGAGCTTGCACTTGCAAATTGAAACTGTTTCAGTTCTTCCTCCAAGGAAATTGGTGCCAGCTGCAGGTACAGTTAAACATAACTTTTTTTAGGTTGGTTCCTCCATGATGGCACTTCTAACTGTCTACATTAGAGGTCAACACGTATGATATTTTCTTGGTGATGTAAAGACTAAGAAGGTAGTGGTACTGCCATTT
Organism: Alnus glutinosa; assembly: GCF_958979055.1. Lineage (NCBI taxonomy): Eukaryota > Viridiplantae > Streptophyta > Magnoliopsida > Fagales > Betulaceae > Alnus > Alnus glutinosa. The sequence goes on from NC_084886.1 coordinate 14,172,467, forward strand.
TAACATCTTTCTACTACGAACAGAATGGTCCTGATGTTCAGCTCAGATTTTAACCTCTAAGCATATTACATATGTGTCAGTGTGTATAAAAAGAAAGAAAGAAAGAACAGTGAGAGTGAATATCTGAGAAGTGCTTCTTTTGTGTCAATGACAGGAACTGTCAAAAAGTGTTCAATTGAGGAATTGGGTCTTGAAGACGAATCAGAAAAATCTAGCAATGCCTTATTAGGAAGAGCGTGGTTTCCAGGTTGGAGCAATGCTGATAAGACTCTAACTGAATTTGTTGAGCGGCATCTGCTTGACTATTCTAAGAATAGGCTAAAGGTTGGGGGGAACTCCACATCATTTTTGTCCCCATATCTTCATTATGGAGAACTAAGTGTGCGGAAAGTTTTCCAGTATGTGAGAATGAAACAGATTTTGTGTATAAAAGAAGGAGACTCCTTGGGAGAAGAGAGTGTGACACTTTTCCTCAGGGCCATTGGGCTTAGAGAATACTCCCGTTATCTTTGTTTCAACTTCCCCTTCACGCATGAGAGATCATTACTGAGCAACTTGAAATCTTTCCCTTGGCATGCTGACCTAGCCAATTTTAAGGCTTGGCGACAGGGTCGGACTGGCTACCCATTAGTTGATGCAGGAATGAGAGAACTTTGGGCAACTGGGTGGATACACAATCGAGTAAGAGTAATTGTTTCAAGTTTTGCGGTGAAAGTTTTACTTCTTCCATGGAAATGGGGGATGAAGTATTTCTGGGACACACTTTTGGATGCAGACTTAGAAAGTGATATCCTTGGTTGGCAGTATATCTCAGGGAGCTTGCCGGATGGCCATGACCTTGAGCGATTGGACAGCCCAGAGGTATGTTGGGCTTCCTTTGTTTATAAAATCAGTTTCAATTGAATTTATAGCAAGCTATTGCATTGAGTTTCAATACTAAATAAAAAAGATTTTAATTTTGTTAATTCCACTATGTGACTACTTGTAATTTTGTGGCAAAATGCAACGTACAGTCTCTTGCACTTGAGTTCTGCTGTGAGAGTGTGAATTGTAAACTTTCAAACATTGTCCCTCTTAAATTCCATAATGGTTATCTTTATAAAAATAAATAAAAAATAAATAAAAAAAGAGGAAGAAGAGAATCTATGAGGATTTGGCTTGGTCATGTTTTAGCTTTACTCTCCACTCTCCACTCTCCACAGATCGTCAAAATGCCCCCATAAAATCAGAACACAAGCAATCGGTCGTGTACCGGAGTAAGCATAGAAGTTGCTGAATATAACTTTGTTCTTGAAAGTTCTGGAATTCTCCTTTGCATGCTTTGGGATAGGCTAGTTAAAAAGAACTCTTTGGAGAAAACCGAACACATACAACTCCTTTGGTGCCCTGATTTCTCTTATTGAGCAGAACTTAGTTAGTTTGGTGGACAGTAAACTTTAAATTGAGATTGTGCTGACTGAAATAATAATTTCCCTGAGTTTTGGCCATTTTGCACCTCACTTTTTTTTATTCTTTTTCTCTCTATTTTCTTATTTTTTGGATCCAGATTCAGGGCTCCAAATTCGATCCAGAGGGTGAATATGTGAGGCATTGGCTGCCTGAACTAGCACGGATGCCAACTGAATGGATTCATCACCCTTGGGATGCACCCTTTAGTGTGCTCAAAGCTTCAGGGGTAGAGTTGGGATTAAACTATCCAAAACCTATAATTGAGCTAGATTTGGCTAGAGAACGTTTGACTGAAGCTATATTCAAAATGTGGGAAATAGAAGCAGCTGCTAGAGCTGCAAACTCAAATGGCACGAAAGAAGAAGTTGTTGATAATTCTGATGGTACTGAAAATTTGGCCATTCCAAAGGTTCTCTTAAAGGTAAAGAGTTCTTGTCCTACTACTTCATCAAATGATCAGAGGGTGCCCACAATTCAAAATTCAAAGAATCATCCATCCAATAGGAAGAGATCTAAATGTATGGAAGAGGAAAAGCCACTCCTAAATAATCTGCATAAGCTTAACGGTGAAGGTGGGACCTCAAGAACTGATGAAGACGTATGCTCTACGGCTGAATCTTCATCGGTAAAGAAGAAAACCACCAGTAGAAATTCTTTTTCTGTTCCTCAGGTGTGCTTTTCATCAGAAGAAATGTCTTTTCCAGATTGTGAATCTTCTGGCTTGAGGCAGCCAAGGCAAGAGCAGACTGACATGGAACAGATTTCAAGCAAAGATGGTAAGCAATATCCGTTATTTTGCATTCAACTATCTAAATTTTCATTCTCACCTTTATTTAAAGCTGCAAAAATTTGAATCTGTTGAGCTGTTGCTTTTGGTTTCTTGCCCAGTCTTTATAATCAAATTGAGAAAGCTTGAGCCCTTACCAGAGGTTATGGTTATTTAAATAGATATAAGATGGACTTTAGGTACTAGACTTCACTCTCTTACCTGTTTTAAATTGCTGCAATGATATTTATTCCGCTCTTACCAGTAGCAAATTATTGCTGGAAACATTAATAACCGACTAGGTGTTGGTTGGGGCTGTCTAAGCTGTTTTAGGTTTCCATTAAGAGGTGCCTTAGTTTTTGATATAAGTTACTTCTGCACAAGGTGGCCTGCTTGGATACAGAACACAAGGAGATTTAGCCAAAACTTTATACTGCTGTTACCGTTTGCCAGAAGAGCCTCTTATTTAATCTAATTGTCCCTTGAAGGCATTGTCTGAAACAGATAGAACATGAACATAGAGAAATAGTAATCATGTTAAAGATGATATCAATGAGGCTGATGATTTAATTTTGTAAAACCATTTATGTTCATTCTATTGAAGGAATCTCGTAATTAAAGCACAAGACATGGATTTTTCATTGAGTACTTAACTCTTGGAAGGACCATGGCCCTTTAACTGAAATCAAATGGCTAATCTTGCCTTCAAGAATGTCTCTAATCCTTAAAAAGAAAAAGAAGGCTTAGAAAATGAAATTCATGAAAACCATGGTGTGAATTTTGTTCAATGATACATGTATTTTATGATTGCAATATTAATATACTCTCCTGTTAATGATTTCATCTTAATAGAGAATTTAGATGTGGAGTTTTCCCCTTGCAATGAAAAATATGTGCAGTAGTTCCAGTGATGGAGTCAGAACTTCATTTTTTGGGGGGGTCGAACTAATTAAATATTATTATATAATCTTAATATTAGTTAGTTGTAAGTATTTTCCACCATGCATATCATTCATTTGATTGACATTTTATAGAAAATTTGTTACAGTGTATTCCAATGGTTGGTAAGATTATACAATCAATGTGTTTGCTGAAATGGTAAGAGATCAGGTTGGATTTAATGGTGATTCGATATTTCCTTGTGAGGAAGGGTTGGTGAGATCTTGTTGTCCAGCTGGTTCATTACACCCCCGTAAGCGAGACATATGGCACATGGTGTTGAGCTTGTTCCACATGTAGGAGAAACGAGGTGATGTAACAGGTTTAGTGAAAATGTCAACAAAATTATCCTTGCTGCAAATAAAATGCACATCTAACGTCTTTGAGGTAACTTTATCCTGGAAAAAATGAAAATCAATTTCTACGTGCTTGGTTCGTGCATGAAAGGCGGGATTGGCCATGAGACAAGTAGCACCATTGTTATCGCACCACAAAATTGGAGTGAGAAGAGAAATGCTGAGGTCACTGAGTATGGATTAGAGCCAGAAGAGTTCAATATCAGTGATGTCAAGGGTGCGATATTCAGATTTTGTGCTAGAGCAGGCATGATTCGTTGTTTACAAGAAGACCAATAACTAAGATTAGGCCCAAGAAAGATGTAGAAACCGCCGGAAGATTTCTGATCATCTGATAGCCAATCCAATCTGCATTAGAGTAGGCTTGAAGAATTCGTTATGGGGAGTGGCGGAGCAGAAGTCCATAGGAGATAGTAGACTTAAGATACCTCAAAATGCATTTCATAGCTTGCATTTGGAGAAAAGTGGGTTTATGCATGGATTGTGCGACTTTGTTGATAGAATAGGAAATGTCTGGTCTTGTAAGAGATAAATATGAGTGCCCCCAAAAGGTTGCGATAAGTGGATGGATCGGCAATTGGTCCTAACGATAAATATGAGTGCCCCAGTAAGGTTTTAAGCTTTTTCTTGGTCCTAAGGATCAGCTTTTCCTCCATGTCTTGCGCTACCACGTTCTTACAACTTCTGCTATCAATTATGACATTGCAAATCTTTCCATGAGAGGTATATCTTGTGTGGAATATGTTAGCCATAACCATTCAGAATTTTCTTCAATTTTGGTAGCGTTATGTTTTGCCGAATTTCCAGTAAACGTCCATGATTGCTCCAAGTGATCTCATCACCTTTATTGTCTTTTTAATATTATACACTGGTTCTCCATTCACTGGTTTTTCTTCAGGAATGTCAACAAGCTCTTCAACCAAATTGATAGGCCTTAGGTTTGGACATTCAACAGCTATATGGCCGAATCCATGACATTTGAGGCATTTGATCGCACCACCAGATCTTGGCTTTCTTGGTGCATTAAAATTCTGGTTTGGAGCTCGAAAAGTAGCCTTCCTATGGTCAGCTTTTTGGCCATCACTGCTGCCACTATGGTCATTATGGTTGGAACTACTATTGTTAAAATTTGTTTTCGCTGAGCCACTCTCCTATTGTTTCTCGACGGTCACAACTAACTTGTAGACATCATTGTAACTATAGTATCGCCGTAAGACCACCACGTTGCAAGTCTCCTTTCACAAACCACTAATGTAGTGGGCAATTGTTTGTTCATCAGGTTCAACCATAGCACATCGCATGGTCAGCAAGTCAAACTCCTCCGTGTACTCATCCATTGTTCGATGTCCTTGCCTCAGATCGTACAGTTGCATATAATACACTTTGAGATAATTTTCTGGCACAAATTTCTTCATGATGTGATCTTCGGATTTCTTTTTCGTTCTCAACAAACTTTCAGCTGCTCCCACCCCAATAATGCGTACTTCTTCAACTTGAGAGCAACAATTTTGACTTTTCTCTCATCTGGCACTTCATTATACTCGAATACTTGTTCATCCGAATTGAGCCAATCAATGAAATCATCTGGTTGAATTCTTCCTTCAAATTCAGGTATATGAACTTAAATCAACATCACGAGCTCATGGCAAATGAACTGGTCGTTCATAATTCTCCCTTTCATGATGATCTCCTAGCAGGGTATGGTGGTGAAAAGGATTGACATCATTGTTAGAGAAGTGAATGTCATTATCATGGAATATGGGTTCGAAATGTGTTGGACGTTTTGAAAGCTGCTAGACTTGTCTTCTTAACTTGTCGACATTGTCGGGTTGGTTCCCATGTGGAGCCGCTACGCGCCCACCATGACCACGCCTGTTGTTAACCATGGAGATCACCATGATCAATGGTGCTCTACTTCCAACGGTGTTGTTGGGGGCACTCGAGACAAAACCATGCACTGATTCCAAATGATGCCAGGGCAGATTAGGCCAATCATAATAACCTAGGACAATACAATGGAAGGACAAGAAGGGATAGAAAATTTCAACCCAGCTCAATTGTAGCGATAAACTCTAAAAGTAGAAGAGAAAAAACAAAGCGCAAACGCAACTCAGTATTGAAAATTAACTTGATAAAATATTATATAAGATGATATGCATAAATAACAATACAACACACAATTTATAGGAATAGAACAAATTTATATTCATGAATGAGCCTAGATTCATGAATATTTATTAATTATTCTAAAAACCCCTAATTTTCTTTTCTCCCCTATTAAATTATGATAAATAGTTTTCTTGTGGTTTGTTCAGACTTCCTCTTGGATTTGAACCCACCATGAATTTCTTTAGTACTGCTGAACGCTCTCCTGCATCAGCAGGTGGGCTTAGTTGTTCAACAAAAGGCTTTAAAGTGGCAGCTGTTGCGGCGGGTAGGGAAAAATGACGACGGTGGTCGTTCCTAGGGCGATGATACTATATAGAATCTAAAAATCGGTTTGTTGTAAGTATTTTCCACCGTGCATATCATTCATTTGGTTGACAATTTATAGATAATTTGTTACAATGTATTCTGATGGTAGGTAAGCTTATACAATCAAAGTGTTTGCTGAAATGGTAAGAGATCAAGTTGGATTTAATTGTGATTCAATATTTCCTTGTGACTCGTAAGGACGGGTTGGTGAGATCCTATTGTTCAGCTGGTTCATTAATTATAATGATTAATTAATATCTTTCATTCATTTCACAAATTTTCATCTTTCTTCTTCTTTTCAAATTTGTGGGATAGCAAGGGTATATTTCTTTTCTGTTGAATTTCCAGTCTCAAGAATCTGTCGTTGTAGGATTTTTCCTTGTATTCTTTCTTCTTTGGCCTCTAATGCAGTGTTTAAATTTTACATCAAATTTGTGCAGGAGCAATTGGAGGGGAATGCCCTTGACATTCATTGTAATGTTGAGCAGAGAAAGAGGAGCGGTACGGTTTGGTGTAATTAATGTTCTTTGTATGACTACTTGAACGTGTTTTTTGTAATGTATATATATATAAAGCCGAAACAACACCCACTATGGGCAACAACTTTTCACGTTAATCAGCAGGTAACCGTATATTGTATATAAACAATGCCAGAGTTGTTTTAAATTTTAAGTAGAGAGAAGAGAAGAGACAAAAAAAATGTATGGGTAAAAATGTGTGGCAGCATGTATATGTGTTTATATATCTTTCTCGTTTTTTGAATTTGTGAAAGGCATTTAGATTGTGGATTATATGAGTATTGCTCCAGTAGTATGCTCTACCACCAAGAGACGAATTCAAGAACGAATCACGTGGAACGGCTACGTAAGATCAAATTTATTTCAATACATAAAAGGTATCGATTAATTCGTTTCGCTATGTATTATTCTATTTCTAACATATATAAAATGATTCTCAAATTATTTATCCTCCTCTATTCTCCTCATGAAATCTGATAGTTAAGAATAGGGGCTTCAAACATGTTACATGCGGCCATCTTTTTTAATACAGATGTAGGCATTTTCAATTTACTTAAATGGACGACGAGAATACCAAGCTTTATCATTACCAAGCTTGGCTTTATCTCTACGGGGGTCATCGTTTACACCAAATCAGGCTCCCCTGAGTTTGGGAGCACATCCTCCTGTTTCCGCTAATCCTCCCATGCAACGGTTGTCGTAGGATTCCCCCCTGCAGCTGAAGCGTGTTTGGGAAGCTACCCACAGAAAGTTTGCGGAGGAAGCTTCTGGTCTGTCTCCGTACGTGCTCCCACAGCAACCGTATAGCACGACGCTTGGTGTGGGTTTGTCCACGTCCCCCGTTTCTCCTGGGTTGAACACGTTGGATAAGGGAAAGGCATAATTGTACGCTGAAGAAGATCTTTTTCATCCTCCAGGTTTTGGGCCTCCACCAAACTACTCTCTAGTTGGCCCTATGCAGCTAGCCCATCAAGAACCGAACCTTATAGGTATATCTCAACAACTTGGTTTTTTGACTCAAGTTTTATCTGGGCCTTTTGCTCAAAATGTGGTTCCGAGAATTTCAAGTTCTCTGACTGCTCATGATCCTGTTATTTCAGTGTCTTCAGGTGTGACAGCTCCTACTGATATTGTAACACCAACAGCAGCTAGGAAGGTTTATATATACAACTTCCAGGAAAATAAGGAGTGTCCCCCAATTGGTACTTGTGGATGATCGTTCTCCTCAGACTGGATTTATTTCCACCACCACACATGAGACGGCTGGCTCTGCCATGCCCCTTTCAATTCCATGATTATTTTATCTTTGAACTGTAGGGGATTGGCTCAGACCTCTACAGTTCCTAGTTTAAGGGCTATTATCAGGAAGCATAATCCTGGTATCTTTTTTTTTTTTTTTGTTTGAAACTAAAACTGCTCCTACTAAAGCTAGTTCCATTTTGCATCAGCTGGATTTCTTTTTGCTTGTACAAGCTCCTCCTCCTACTTCTCGTGGAGGTCTTTTGATGGCTTTGGAAATAGGATATTAATCTTATTAGTTTTTATATCTCATCAAATATTATATGTGCTTGGTGCTTTTCTGTTGATCTTAATATTAAATGGTTGATCTTGTTTGTTTATGGTCCACCTTACAAGAAAAACACTTCGGATTTTTGGACTTCTTTGGCTCGTCATGGAACCTCTTTAACAAATCCTTGACTCTGTGTTAGTGACTTCAATGCTATTACTTCACCTGATGATAAGTTTAGTGGTAGACCTTATAACAACTTCTCCACTAACCCTTTTACTGATTTTATTAATCAATTTGAACTGATTGATTTGGGTTTCTTTGGTAATTCCTATACATGGTCAAATCATAAACAATGTTTAGGTTTGATAAAAGAACGTTTGGATAGGAATGTTGCTTGTAGTCAATGGTTTCATGCTTTTCCTTCTTTTTCGGTTAACCATTTACCAGCACATGCTTCTGACCATAATCCTCTTCTTCTTAATACCTCTCCTCCCTCTCCCTCCCTTCCTCATCCTTTCCGGCTTGAAGATTTCTGGACTAGAGATCTCACTTGTGGTATTTTGATAAAGGAAGCCTAGAATTCCCATATTGTAAGTTCTTCTTATTGCTTATCAAGGAATCTTAAGATCACAAAAAGGGCTATCCGTAAGTGAAACAAGTTTTATTTTGGAGATATTAGAAATAAAGTACAATCCACTCATCATCTTCTTGATGCTACTCAACAAGCCCCTCCTTCGGATTCAAATTTAGCTTTAGAACTTCATTTAAAATCTCTTTTGGATGAATATCTTCAATAGGAGGAATGTTTATGGAAATCTAAATCTCGTGAACTTTGGCTTATTATTGCTGATTTAAATACAAGATTTTTCCATACTAGCACTCTTATTCGTCGCCGAAGGAATAACATTGATTCATTGCATTCTCCGCATTCTGGCTTGCTTATTGAGCGAGTTGATATTGGGAATTGTTTTGTTAACAATTTCAATGAGCTTTTTACCACTATAAATCCTTCTCTGAATGCTGAATTAATGGATCTTTTTGAATGTACAATTTCGGACAAAGACAACCTTATCCTTTGTGCTACTCCCACAAAAGCTGAGATCCATGCTTCTTTGGCTAGTTTGGGTCAGTCTAAGGCTCCAGGGCCTGATGGTTTCACAGCTCTGTTTTGAAATACTGGACTTACATTCAATCTAGGGTTTTAAAGGCTATCTGAAATTTCTTTGAATACAACTAGCTTATCAGGGAACAGAATCATTCATTTATTACTCTGATTCCTAAGAAACTTGGTGCCTCTTTGGTTCATCAATTTCGTCCTATTAGTTTGTGCAATATCAATTACAAGATTATTCCCAAATTGCTTGCTAATAGACTAAAGCCACTTTTGTCTAATATTATTTCTCCTTTCCAGACATCATTTGTTCCGGATTGATATATACAGGATAATTCCATTTTGGCTCATGAAATGCTTCACATTTTGAAATCAAAGCGTGGAATGGGTGGTCTTATGGCTGTAAATATTAATATGGAAAAAACGTTTGATAAAATGGAATGGAGGTTTCTGTTATCTATCCTACAAAAGCTTGGTTTTCATGAAAAATAGATTAATTGGATCAGGATCTGTATATTTACTTCCTCATTTTCGATTTTGCTTAATGGGAGCCCTTTTGGTTTTTTCAAACCCTCTCGAGGTCTAAGGCAAGGTGATCATCTCTCTCCCCCTTTGTGTTTATTATTGGAACTGAGGTTATATCAAGGCTGCTTCATCAAAATCTCTTTGGTTTTAAGATCTCTCATTCATGTGCCACTTTAAATCATCTGCTTTTTGCTGATGACTTGGTAATCTTTACTAAGGCTACTTCAAGTGAGGCTTCTATTATTCAAAGATTCTTGCATAAATATAATATGTGGTCTGGTTAGACTGTTAATATCTCCAAGTCTAATATTCTTTTCAGTAAGAATACGGTTTCTTCAACTATATCTGCTATTCATAATATTCTTTCATATGACACTACCCCTGCAACAACAAAGCATTTAGGGCTTCCTATGGTTTTTGGTAAATCCAAAAATGCTTACTTCATTGATATTTTGGAAAAGGTTCAAGGGAAAATAGATGGCTGGAGATCTAAAACACTCTCACAAGCAAGCAAAACAATTCTGGTTGAGGTTGTAGCTGCTGCGATCCCTTCTTATGCAATGAGTACTTACTTATTGTCTGATGATATTTGCCACAGATTGGATACAATTTTTAAAAAAATTTGGTGGGGTTTTCTCAAAGGTAAATCTCGCAATTTGTCCCGTAAATCTTTGAGTTCTCTATGTTTACCTAAGGAGCAAGGTGGTTTGGGTTTTCGCCTTATGGAAGATTTTAATATTTCTCTCATTACAAAATTGGGTTGGAAGCTAATTTCTAACAATAATAGTCTTTGGGTTTCTCTTTTCCGACTATATATATAAAGTATGGTAATCTTCTTTCTGTACCTTTAAATTATGGCTCTTACATTTGGAACGGCATCAAATCTATTGTTCCTCTTTTAGTTTATGGAACCTGTTTTATTCCTCATTTGTTCAGTCAATTACCTGCTTGGACTTCTCCTTGGATCCCTACCCTCTTAGAGTTTAAACCTCAACCACGCCTCCCAAATTTTCTTGATATTTACCCTTTGGCTATTGAGGATCTTATCTGTCCTATTACAAATACATGAAATTTTAATCTTATTTGTTTTCTGTTTCATTCTACAACTGTTTCATAAATCCTTAAGATAATTCCCAGTTCTGATAAGGATTCTCTTATTTGGACACCTACCAGCTATGGGGCTTTTACCGCTAAATCAACTCATCATCTCCATACATCTGCCCGCACCCCTGTCATGTCCCCTTTACCTAAGTCTAGTTGGAAACAACTTTGGAAACTCAACCTGAATCATCGTCTTCGTCCTTTTCTTTTTTTTTTTTTTTTAATGGAAAATGGTCTGGAATATCATTCCTACGAAGACCCGCATCTCTCATTCAATAGTTTCTTCTTCTCGGGATACTTCATGCATGTTCTTTTTCAACAGACTCACTTTTACATCTTTTTTTTCTTGTCCTATAGCTCGTGTGATCCGGAGAACCTCTTTTTGGCCAATGGATATTCTTGTTTTGAATATTACTTCTCTAATAGATTGGTTTTCTATTATCTTACATCCTGAGCAGATTGGGATTCCTCTATCAAATTCACATTATTTCAGATCTTTGCAATAGTGGCTTATGATCAAATTTGGTTTGCCAGGAATAAAACTTATTATGAGGATCTGGTTCCTAATGCTTTGGATATTTCTTTTACAATCAACAGAATTGTTAAGGAACATCATTCGGCTTGGAAAACAATATTGAATCCAAAGCAAGCTGTTTGGTAGAAACTGAAACCTCCATTCTATAAGATTAATTATAATATAGTTATTTGGAACTCTTTTTCAGCTCAATTAGCAGTTTGTCGTGATTCCACAGGTACTATTATCCATTATTCTACTATTATCAGCTCTCATTATTCTGTTTTTTATGGTGGAACTACTGCAACTCTATTGGCAATCCGTTTAGCTTTCTCCTTGAAGCTTCAATCGTTCATTTTGGAAGGAGATTCACTTTTAGTTACTCTGGCTATCAATAATCATTTACAATTACGTAATACTGGAGAATCTCCTCTATTATCTCTTAGATTCTCTCGACCATCCTATCAACAACTAGCTAGTCTGCTAGTCATGTTAACCGAAGTGCAAATTTTTGTACATATCATGTGACAAACTGGATCGCGACTGAATTTTACTCTAATTGCATTCCCAATCCTTTTTATTTCTTTGGTTTCTTTCCATCCTGTTTTGGAAAAGGAATTCCTTCTTTTTTTTTAGTTCCTAAATGTTTTAGTCTTAGGCCTTGATTCACAAAGAACTCCACCCTAATTATTGCACAATTTCAAGGCACATTGGAGTCGAGCCTACACAATGTCTCATCTTATTGTGCCTTCGAGTTATGTAAGAGTTGGAGTGGGGTTGTATTTTTACCATTACTCTTTAGTCTCTGGTTTCTGCTGTACGTTTAAAATAAATAAAAAAAATCTTGACAGTAGTATCTTAATTATCTGAGTTAACAGGTTGAAATAATTGTACTAAAGGGTATTGATGGAATTTAAAATTATATATAAAAAAAAATATCTCAATCCTAAGCACATTTATTGGAGGCGGCTAATAAGATTGTATTATTATTGTAAGTTTAATGAATACTAGGCAAAAAGTCAAGGGTATCTAATAAGATTGTACGATGTGCAGTGATACACTATGCAGGTGCACCATGCGACACAAGCTGAGTCAGACTCACACAGAGGCCGTCATAGAGTATGACTCACACGCACCATGCGATATGAAACCTGCAAAGCAAAAGCTTGTTTGGCAAATAATGGTGATTTTGGAATATTTGTTTATATAATGAAATCTATACAAATGTGCGCACGCCATGCCCCGCGTGCATGGTGAGCAATGAAAATAGTTTTATTTTTATTTTTATTTTTATTTTTAAGTGAGTGATTAACTGTGGCTATTCTATCTGGGTATTACCATAATAGTTTCTATCAACTGGAAATTGCTCAAAAGGGTCTAGATAGCGAAGAACCGTAAGCACTCCCTCAAAACCAATTGAGTCATAGTTTGACTTAACTCCACCAGAGTATATATGAATGAGAAATGTTAGAGCTCCTATGTTGACATAACATCCTATTTTTAATAAAAAAAAAAAAAAAAAAAAAAAAAAAAAAAAAAACTACAACTTGATATCTTTCTCCTGTTTATATTAAAAAAAAAAAAAACAGATTGCCATGTCAACATAAAAGGATCACAGAATAACACTATAAGAAGCTCTAGCATTTTTCTATATTAATAGGACCTAATATGACTAACACTAAATTTTTGGTATGTCACAACATGTCCTCAGTTTTGACCTTTCTCTCCATTTTTTTTTAATTTTAAGTATGCTTATTCATAATTCATTGTCATTTTGTGTATATATATATATATTATTTCAAATCTTTATTTATGCCCTTTTAGAATGTTTTTATAAAGGATTAAAATTGCAAATAAAGATAAGATAAAGAGTAATGCTATATACTACCTTCCACATCCTCATGAAGCTTATGTGGCATAGTCCCTCGTAGCATTTGGTGCATAAAGATTAATATTTTGGTTTGGATGAATACCACTCCGGCCACATAGGCTTTAAAAGGATGATAATGAGATGTGGAGGTAGTTTATAGCATTACTCAATGTTATATATCATAACTATCTAACAATGCTATGACTTGGCAATTTCAATTAAATGCTTGATTTTTTATTTTTTATTTTATTTTTTTTTTTAACAAAGATTGGTGTAAGGGTTGAGTTGGTTGAAACTGTCACGTCAACATTGTGAGATTGTTGTGAGATAAAAATTATAACCTTACTCAAAGATTATATAGTGTGAATTGACTAGATAATTTGGGAATATACTTTTGAAGGGATAAGGCTATTAAGAAAAAGCGATAAATATATGTCATCAACTCATCAATAGTAAAATAAAATAAAACTCAAATTGCAAGTTCGTTTATTTGAAAATTTTCCATATTAAAATAGTCTCTCTCTCTCTATATATATATAAAGTTTTTTCATATCATCAAAGGAGTGTCACATGCATTAGTTAATTACAAGATTGTGCAAGAGAAAAAAGACCAAAATAAAAAATAAAAATCTAAACGAGAACACATGCATGTAGAAGAGATGAGTTATATATATATATATATATATATTGCTGACCTTTCTTGTCATTGATATGTTTTTTTGGGTCGTGAAATTATATTACAATATAAAACAATTATCGATCATCTTAGCCAATTCCATCGTTTGAAAAAGAACTATAAAAGTAAATGAATAAAATGAAGTTTTTTGAAAAATGGAAGAATCAGTACGTTTGACATGCACACAGAATTGAAATTATGAGTATTTTTTTAAGAATATAAAACATATATATACCCTTTAACGAAAAGAAGAAAAGAAAAAGATTAAAAAAAAGGATAGGAAAGCAGACCTAATAATTAAGGACTTTATTGGTGGCCCAGCCTTTTCTTTTCTTTGCATGCAAGAAAGGTATTGCTTTCGAATGTTACGGAGTCCGGACAATGGGAGGTACGAAGCAAGGACAATAGTTTGCCACTGGCCTAGCTTTGGCCTCGTTGGAATCCTCTTTCTCTTTTCCTTTTTTTTGAAATTTTTTTTTTAATGATTAAAAAATAGGATTGATGTGATATAAAGTTGAAATAATTTATATGAAAAAGTGAAAAAAATTTGTATTGTAGTGAGTTTTTTATTTAAAAAGTAATAAAAAAGTGTTGATGTGATATAAAAAGTGAAAAAAAAGTAAGAATATTTTAAAATTGATATTTTTTGGGAGAAGTGAAGGGGAGGGAAGGGGAGGGGAAGGGGGATTTCAAACGGGGCCTTTACCTTTCAAAACTTTGGACTGTGCACCAACCTGTGAGGAAGATGACAGAATATTTCCTGTAGATCCTCGGTCACTTTTTTTTTTAATTTTTTTTTTTATTTATGTTGGTTTTCAAATGATATTTTTAAAAATGGTAAATCACATTAAATTGTGACATATTATCTGAGAACTAACTTTTAAAAAAAAAAAAAATTAGAATGTCTAGCATTTTCTATTTTTCTTACTCGTTAGAAGAAGTTTCAGCAATTCCCTAGTACAAAGTTTTCTACTTAGAGCATTTTCAGAAATGAAGAGATCGAGCTCGAATTAGGGTGTTTATCCGTATTAATATACATTGTTCAAACTGTGTTGAATTATAAATATAATATTATATAGATCAATTTTAATTTAATTTATTTAGTAAAACATATATATTAAGATTTGTCAACTCTAATTATTGCATGTGAAATTTTGATCATGTCAAAAGATGCGGATTTGAGCACTAGTCCGAAGTAGCTTTTTTCGTGCATGAAATAGTGAACGTCGAAATATTATGATAAAGTTGATATATGTATGCCTGTAAATACATATTAAGAATCATGAAATTAACGCCATCCCATTATGATAAGAGACGTGCATGCTATGTGTTTTCTGACACGGAAACCATTTGAGATTGTTTAGGGAGCATGCTAATCGATCTTGTCCGTATTTTACGTTGTCGTTTAAGTGGATATCTCTCAAGAAACCACTAGGCATAGATTGCATTAGATTTTTTTATTTTTTTATTTTTTTGTCTCTCTTAGAGCATTCTAGCAAAGTTGCTACTTTAGTTGAAATGGTTAAATTTGACTATTTTTATTCTTTTTTCCTCTCCAGCAGAATAGTTAAAGTAAAATTTTTCATCTGACATTGAACAGTGAATAGGCAACTCTGCCTATTCACTGTTCACACAAGTCAAAATTTTTTATTAATATTTTCTCTCTCCCCCCTCTCCATCTTCGTTCCTCTGTCCCTCTCCATCGGTCTCTCTCCGTCATCCCTAACGAGCAATGGACAAGAAAAAGGCCAATAGCTTCGACGAGGTCTTCTCGCAGAATTTGCCGCATACCAGCAAGGATTTCGACGGTTCCTCTGGTTTTTCAGGTTGCGATTTCGATGGTGGCGACAGGGTAGGCCATTCCTTACCTCTGCCATCTCCACCACTAGTATCGCCCCGGACTCACCTCCGAGCTCTCTCAGCCTCGCTTTCTCCGCTGGCAAGGCATTCTGATCGTTTTCGAGCTTCCTTGGCATTGTCGACGAGTCGATCAGCGCGAATGGGATCGTGGAGGGGACTCACCAGCTCGCTTTCTGGCTCGTAACCGCACCACCGACAAGGGACCATTGACTGCACCAGCCACCTTCGGCCGGTTATGGGTCTTGGGTGTGGGTGGGCAAGGGTGGTTTGGTTGTGGGTTTGATGGGGTTGGCCGGTTGTTGGGGATGAGGAAGGGGACGGAAGAGATAGAAAAGAAAATAAAACAATAAAAAAAATTGAAAAATAATATTTAAAAAAAAAAAAAAAAATAAATAAAAAGTATTGTTAAAGTGTTTTTAACTGTTAAAATAACTAAGCTAAATATTTATAGTTTTTCAATAATTACTTTAATTTTAACAGTCGAAAATTATCTTATTGGAGAGTACTGATCGGTAGTACTTTTTCAAACGCATTGCTTTCTCCTAGATTTGAAAGGATTCCTCTCCACTAAAGGCTAAATTACAGCTGCCCTTCGGCCCCTTCCACTTATGTTGTACCTCCGGTTGTCCGGATTCCGTAGCAGCATGTAGTTTCTCCCTACTAAAAAGCCAAAAGATTTGTCATGAGTCATGAGTCATGAGTCATGAGTCATGACCCATGCTTTCTTCAAAAGTCATGAAAAGCAGAGCCTCGTGTTCTTGCTCTCATTTTGCTTATTTTGTTTCTTTCTTCTTTTCAATGGTCCAATACGGCAATACCCACTTTTTTTCTTTCTTTTCTTTTCTTTTTCTTCTTAACTTTTTTTTAAGCAATAAAAGGAAGAGGAGGGGAACAAGTCTAATTTTCAATTACTCTCCATCAGAGCACTCACAATGATCTATTTACGTTTTTATTTATTTAAGTTTGTATTTAAAATAGCTAACAAAACTTACTTTTGGATATCTAATTTCATTAACTTATCTAAACTTCATATCTATATTATTAAAATAATCACTTTTAACTTTTTTTATAATCATCAAAGCAACTGTGAGGGTCCTGATTTTTCAAAAAATAACGCAATTCAACTCTCACATTTTCCCATCAACCAAACATAATCATTATCATATACAGTTCAATGCCCACAACAATGCCAATTTTCCACTCCCACTCCCACTGGGTCTTGTTCAATTGGGTTATCTAAAAAATTTGCACAGACTCTGATGTAATATGGAGGTTGTGGGTTTTCCTCAGGGGAAATGCTAAACATCCTCCACTCATCCTCCCTTCATCACCTTCTTTTTCTTAAAAAATTGATTTTTATTAAAAAGTTGTCTCTGATGTGACATCAGAGACAACTTTTTAATAAAAATCAAATTTTTTATTATAAAAGGGTGATAAAAGGGGGATGAGTGGAGGATGTGTAGAAGGACTCTTTCCTCAGTTGGGTTTTCAATTTTGTTCGAATATGAGATCTACGTAAAAATGCTTAACCTGAAAAGGGTATTTGTCGTTTGTGAATATATATATTTCTTTTAAGTGTGATGTGTGTTGAGATTTGACTGGAATTTGCATTGTCGAAGGAAGTGAAGCAAACCTTCATCCATGGCGTGATGCATGTAGCGTGACACTGTAGCCGAATGGGTCCTGCATATGACTTTAGGGAAGCCAATGGAGGCCTGTTTTCACCCTTTTTCTACCTCCAACCTAAAAAGCATTCTTCTCAATTTATTTTCACATAATGTGATGTGATGTGGTGTCTAACCATCTGTCTTTCTTCTTCTTTCTTCTATTTTTGACTTGTCCTTTTTAACAAGAAGTAAAAACTGACTTGTACTCTTTTGTTTTTCACAGTAACTGAGAATTTTATAATAAGGAAGGCATATCCTAAGATCCTAAGAGGTATATCCTAAAATTTTGTTGCACTGCCACCACGTTAATTACTCCTTTATTTACACGTTCGCTAAGCTGATTGAGCTCTTGTTTCATCGCCCCCATGACTGCCATCTGCAATGAGGGTATTAATATTATATAATTATGTCTCTAATAAACTTGTACGGATCATCAATAGAATAATGTGCATTCCATGTGCGGTTCAGGTTTCACCAGTATAAAGAAAGAAGAGAAATCCACTATGCGCCAAAGAAGAAAGGAATCACTAGAAGATCCATATGTTTATTAATTCTGAAATGAGCTGTGAGGCTGTCATAATAAAGTCAATTTTCAAACATTGAATATGGGTTTCTCCAATTTTATATATGTTTCTTATTTCTTAACCTGGGTGTTTTAAAGTATATTTTGTATTAATATATTTGCATAGTTAAAGCTTATTTTGTAGATACTGAAAGTATTGAATTTGTTGTTGAACAATTTTCGGAAAATTCCCTGTGAGGGCAAAGATTGGCTTAATTCTTGGAAAATATTTCAAAACCTCTTTATGCTTTTTTGAATTTTGTGTTTTAAACTTTGAGTTTTTTAATTTGGCCAATTTAATACCTAAGTTTATAAACAAAAAAATTTAAATCTAAGGCCTCTAACTATTTTTTCCTCAAACAGATAACAAAATGAAGCAAAAAGACTATTATACAATTCTCATTAAAAATAAACAATAACAAATAAAATTAAAACTTAAAATTACAAAAATAATAATAATAGAGGGATGACTCATGCCACCTCTTTGTGGGGGATTATGAGCTCAATATGAGGTTTATGAAAAAGCATGCATGCACAATGATGTTATTTTTATGAAAGATTCATGTGGACTACGTTTCTTCACTACACCATTATGATGATGTTTTGGCTAATAGCGAGTATGTTATGAGCTCACTATTATAATAATGTTTATGATGTATGGATAGCATGTCAACCACACTTTATTTCAGGTGAGCAATTTGCTAAGTAGCCTTCACCTAGAGAAACTCTCACTCTAACAGCTCTCATGTGGCCATAAGATTGAGCTCGCGACAGTCATTCAGGACAAGCCAACTTGCATTGCTTACCGAGGGTTTAAGAAATGCGAAAATGGCCCGAGGGATAAACATGTTACACGTGATATGATGTTTAATTATGAAAAATGGAACGAGGTTTGTTTGTGAAAAACATAATGAAATAATTGATTTATCTAGGAGCCATAATGATTAAAGATAATTATGAACTTATATTTCCATGTTACATTTCTTATCGATCATTAGAAGTTCCAAACAAGTAATCTGAATGATTTATTATGACTTGTAAATAAGAATTTTTATGCATGTAAATGTTTTAGTATATACTTTGTATTTACTTACTGAGTTATAAAATCCACCCGTTTTATCTATAAGCATTTTACGGATATTGTTGAGAATGACCCCCCGCATCACTTGTGTAATTGGTCAAAGGTTTGGGATGGCCGTGACCTTCTTACATGCAGTATAGTTTTGTCAGGATCAACTCTTAAAATATTTTGGATGTACAAAGTAATGAAGCTTTGATATCATTGTATTAAATTTGATGTTTAAATAAAGAGTTTTAATTTTACAGCTGTAATTTTATTGCACTTGGAATTTTTCTTTGAAATTTAATATTATGCTTATAAACGCATGGTTTCGCGCCTTGTTAATTTATCCAAATTTGGGGTGTGACACTTGGTCAACCGAAGAGTTTTGGCAGCATTCGAATTTTTTATTTTTTATTTTTAAAAATGCTCCAAAACCATGTATTTTGACCCTTTTTTTTTGTTCACTTCAATGGGTACGTAGACATTGTATACGACTTGTATAAATTGAAATCTATTGATTCAAAACATTGAAAACTACTTAGCTTTTATATCTATGGACAAAGCTACGACCAATTTTATCCTTCAATTTTCATCCTATCAAAATTTTACACTTTTAAATCTATATATGAACAAAGCTATGACCAATTTTACACTACGTTTTATAAAATTCACCTTTTTATACTTCTTGACCTTGCGTTTTTTCGACCTCATTTTTTTAGGTTATGAGATGGAGGAGCACGAGTCATCACCCGAGTTGTTAGAGTCTTCTACGTTGCTTTATTGTTGAGTTCTTATCATATTGTTTTCTTTTGTTTAGTTTGAATGGTTTAAGTGTTTGAGTTGTTTTATGTTTTAGTAATCTTTCTTAGTCGAGTAGTCAAAGTGTTTGAGACTTAGTTTGTTTATTTATCTCTTAGCTTGGTTGAATAACATCACGTTGAGTATATCTCCTTGAGTTGATAAGTCTATGTTTTATTATGTTAGTAGGAGTCTATTGTTATTGGTATGTAGATGATTATCATCACGTGTTGGAGTCAAAAGTAGGAATTAACAGATTTGTGGTTTAATCCTACACTATCCTGTAGTTTATTTAAAGAGAAGCAACGTGAATAAAAAGTATCAAAAAAATTAATCAAAACCTTGTGTTTGAAAATGTTTAGGTTCCCTCAAAATTTAAAAGGTCTAGTTTCATTCAAAATTTAAAAGGTCTAGATTCCTTTAGAACCTAACAATCTATCAAAATAGGTAAAAAAGAATAATCTAAATCCAGTTTTTTTTTTTTTGAAAGACGCGTTACAAGATTCGTTACGTATTCATGTAACATTTCATTCGGACGAGATCGTGTAAATGGTAGTAATTTGGACGTAAGTTGCGCTACAAATGTTAGAATCGCTCATAATATCCATATTTGAAATTTTTTCCTTCAATGTGCATGCCAATGTCACCTAGCTAGGCTCCTTAATACAATTTCTAACTCAAAATCCATCATTTATACCACTAAAATCCCACTTTCTTTGTGTGTTATAATTTATGTCCATATCAAATCATGTCTTGCACTATCACTGATTCATTGTGAACAAATGTACCTCTTCCCATGGATTACGGTTATCCCATTACCTTTTGTTTTTTAAAGGGGAAACATCATGCCACACCTCCCATTACTTTAGAATGCAAGACGCATAACACTTAACAGAATCCTTATTTGATTACAATTGTTTTCAAACCTTGAGCAAATAATTGAAAATTTCTTTCCCACTAATAATCAACCCCAAACCTTATCCAACTCGTATGAATGGAAACCAGGAAGAGATTTGATAGAATAGATGGGGAAGAGGTAGGGCCGGCGGGCAGGCTATTTAGCAACCAAAAATCAACAAAATAGTACGAGTATCAGTGGCATGCATGATAATTGTTACCAAAAAGTTGGGCAAACAATCAACCCTTCTTCTGTACGACACTGTTCCACCGCGGAAAGGACTCTTACCTGTACGGGTCCACGTTCTCCAGGGGCACTCTCGTGGTTCTCTCAAACTCCGTGTCTGTTCCCTGATCCCACGGCTCAAACAGTTACGGCAATATACGGCCGTTGGATCCCACCACCGTGGCCATCACGCATTCGCTCATTCCCCTTCCCACGAATATTCCCCCAAAACATTCCGAAACCATTTCATCGTTCTATTACTCTTCTATTTAAACCCCACAACCTCCAAATTAAAACTCACTTTTCTCTACCCCCCCAACAATCCCCACCCGAAAAGTAATGAGCCAAGCACTCAACAAAAACTACAAGATCTGCGAAGAGCTCGGCCGGGGACGATTCGGCGTCGTTTTCCGGTGCCTCTCGCTCGAAGGCGGTGACACCTACGCCGTAAAGTCCGTCGATAAGAAACTCACACTGGGCGACTCGCTGGACGCACAGTGCTTGTTAACGGAGCCCAAGATCCTCCATCTCCTGGCTCCACACCCCCACGTCATCGGCCTCCACGGCATCTACGAGGACGAGACCCACCTCCACATGGTCCTCGATTTGTGCTCTGCTTCGGACCTCCACCACCGGATCGTGACCCGCCGGGTCATTCCGGAGCCCGAGGCCGCCTCGGTCATGGACCAGCTCTTCCAGGCCCTGGCCCACTGCCACCGAGTCGGCGTTGCCCACCGCGACGTCAAACCCGATAACATTCTCTTCGACGAGCGCAACCGCCTCAAGCTCGCCGATTTCGGATCGGCCGAGATTTTCAAGGACGGCGAGCAGATGAGCGGCATCGTCGGTACGCCCTACTACGTGGCGCCGGAGATCCTTGCCGGGAGGGACTACTGCGAGAAGATCGACGTGTGGAGCGCGGGCGTCATTCTGTACATTATGCTCGCCGGGTTCCCGCCGTTCTACGGCGAATCGGCGGTGGAGATCTTCGAGGCCGTGCTCAGGGCCAATCTCAGGTTCCCGTCTAGGGTTTTCCAGTCGGTCTCCCCGGCAGCTAAGGATCTTCTCAGACGGATGCTTTGCAAGGACGTTTCTAGAAGGTTCTCGGCGGAGCAAGCTCTACGTAAGTCCATCCATGCCTCTTCAGTTCTTCGCTTTTATTGTGTGCTTGGTTGCGGAGAAAATTTCCTTTTGGTTTTTGTTATCTTAGCTTTTTAATATTTTTGTTCCAATTCCAAACGCTAGGAAAAGCATTTTGCCAATTAAAAAAGGGTTTAGCAGAATTAAAAAGAAGCGTTAAGATTATGGTTTTAGTTATGAAGTGGTTGTTTACTGATGGCTGATTGGTTTGTTTGGTACAGGACACCCCTGGGTAACAAGTGGAGGAGGGTCTCTCTAACTTGAGAAAGAAGAAATAATCATAACGAAGCAGAGTATATGGTATTTCATTAAGATATATATATAATAGGGTTTTGTAAAGGTGTGCGCTACAGCGCTGGTGTACATATTTTAATGGAAGCGAATTTCTCCCTTCTTGAGTGAGTTTGTAAAGCGCAAGGAAGGTATATAGCCAAATAGAGAGAGAGAGAGAGAGAGAGAGAGAGAGGAGAGTTTGAGTAGTTTTTGATTTGCTCGTCCGGGCCTTCCCCATCATTTTGGTGTTGTTTTTTTTCGCAAGTGAAGGTGGGAGAAGATTATGCATATGCTGATAAGCTGTATGTCATGTATGATATGTAATGAAAAGTTTCCTGGTTATCTACGATTGTTGTTTGTTTGTTTGTTAAGAAATCATAAGATCAACTAATTAAATGTCTCGTTGTGTTAAAGCAAAAACTAAATCCCACCAAATTTCACATCTCCTGCCTCCCTTCTCCATGTGTCGCCAGTCCCTTCCCCACGTGCCTTCACATCCTTTTTCTCTTTCCCCACGTCTCGTCTCGTCTCGTCCGCTCCCTTTTGCACCTCTCTCTACTGAGCATCTCCAAAATATTAGTTTAAACTACCAACGACTTTCTTTTCACCTCCGGAACATTTTTTTTCCTACAGTAATCAGTATCTTTTAACTAATTACTGTAGCAAAATGTTCCGTAATAAATTTTGGTACTGGATAACATGATTTCAAAAATAAATATGATTATGTTCTTGCTTTTTTAAAAAAAGTCGTATTTTATTCAATTTTATTTTTAAAATTTTATCATACAAAAATCAAACTTCAAATTTCACACATCAAACAAGAATTAAATTTTAATTTCAAAAATTAAATATTCAATAGCTCTTCTCTTTTCCATCTTCTCTGTCCCTCATCTTGTACATTAATCTTCTCTGTCTCTTTCGTCATCTTCCCCGACTCTTCTTCACCTCCTCGCTCCTCCAATAGCTTCTCGTACCTCTCTACTGCTTCTCTGGAAATTTCTATTGTATTAATGTAATCCTTCTTGCTTAGGGGAAAAACGTCTATCAATTTGTCATGTGTGTCTCTCGAGTATGTGAGAAACGTATATTTTTTTTTAAAAAAAATATGTACTTTTCATATGTAATTAAAAAAAAAATGAATTTCTTTAAATGTTAAGGAACACATGATAATTTTATAAACCGATTAAATTTGTAGGAAAATCTGTAAAAAAATAAAAAAATAAAAAAAATAACCCTTCAAGACACTAATTTGTTATAAGCGACAATTTTTTTTAAACGATCTAGATCTGGTTTTACTCTTCCTATAAAAAAAATTAGAATTAAATCTAAATAGTGGAAAAAAATACAGTAACATATACTATATTTGTTTTCAAATACCTAAGTCAAATCCTCGAAACACAACAAAGCCAATAATATTATTAAAATATTTTATTTTTCATGGGAATTCGGTAAATAAAAATACAAGAATATATATGGCCCTACCGTACTTATATATTGTTATTATTTTGTGCAAGTGGTACTACCGTACTTATAATTTATCTGGGAAGGAACATAACGATGAGTGTTTTGGTTATCAAAAAGAGGTGAAAAAAAAAAAAAGAGGCGGTCGAATCTCCGCATGTGCTGGACTATCGAAAATTTGAAATCTGCACCCAAGACTGCCCCGTTCATCACGGAGGTCTAACGTTCTACACGTGGCATCTTTAGTTATTCGTAATTGACCAAAAGCAATGGTCGCTAAACACTTGTTTTCTACCCCGACTTTGACGCCAATGACTTTTTTTATAAACGGAACGCAATTTTCTTCGGAAAAGGGATTCTCTGATGAATTTTTCCCCAAGTTAGTTAATGCAGATTTGAGTCTTCTTTGAGTTCCGAGAAGCTTAAAATATCTCCTAAAAAAAGAGGGAAATATTTAAATATTAATTGGATTATTTACCGAGATTAAAAATAACAAATATCAAATCAATCCCTTCAAAAGAGAGAAGAAAAAAAAAAAGAAAAAAGATTTGATCTCATTATCAATGTTTTGATATCTTAACTAATAAATTATTACTTATCCTAAAATGTTACCAAACTAAAGATATGAAAACATATATTAAAAGGGACTACCTACACTCTATAGTGACGCGGCCAAGTCCATTCATCATAGATAGTCACCATTATAATTATCAATTTTATTACCTTATCCTTAAAATTCTAACCTATTATATTATATGATATTAAATTGATTTTTTTATGTTTATAAATATAAAATGTGAATATATTAATATATTTTGTACGTTTTAATAAACAAACGAAAATTATGAATCATGACTACAAATAAAATTCTTAATTTCGAGTTTCAACGACTCTGCTAAGTCTATATTTGAAGGACTAGGATCAAATGTACAGTATGAAAAATGTTACATATTAAACATGTGACGTATTAACAATGAGAATTGAGTATATTTTTATCAGACTCTTATAATTTATATCATATAAAAATTTTGAACAAGAAAACTGTCTTTTGGTTTAATAAAGAAGAAGCGTCTCTTCAAAAAGTAAAGAAAAAACATTTTCTAATGATTTTTTTTTTCCTATCTCGATGACATATCATATCTTTAATATGTTGCATTTTTCACACTGGCCGTTTCGGTTTCGATATAAAAAAGGACTTGAATTCACATAATTTTTGAGAATTTAAAATTTCTTTAAAAGTATAGAGATTCATAATTAGTGTTTGAAAGGGGATGTTCAATTAGTTGTTTACCGGTTGGCACAAAATATATAAATTTTACGTGGCCCAGGTGTCTTTTTAACGTGTTCGATACATTTTGATTTGGCACAGAGACAAATACCTGTCTGGCAAAGAAGAAAATGCTTAACTTGGAGAGCACATTGAGACTTGCTAGAGGGGGCAAGGGCCATGCTCTCTTATTATATTTTAATGCCAAAGTTTCATATATATATATATATATATATAACACTAAAGCTTATGAGACAATGGTTTAAATTTAATAAATTAAACAGCTGTGTTCTGAATTAGAGATTTTTTTTTTTTTTTTTTTTTTTTTTTTTTTTTTTTTTTTTTTTCAATTCAAACTATTAAATTGATATGTTTCTAATTTATTTGTTCTCACGCGTCTAATTATATGTTATGTGAATGATTTTGCAAACAAGCAACATGATAAATTGTTAGGTTCTGAGAGAATCTAGACTTTTTAGATTATGAGGGAATCTAGACATTTTTAAAACACAAGGTTTTGGATTAATTCTCGTTACCTCTTAATTTTTTGATTGATCACCCATTAAATAGGGAGCTACATGACTACACGACTCAAACTAAAAGAGTACTTAAAGATAATTAAACTCCTATTCTAACTTGGAGATAAACTCGTATAAAAAACAATATATAAAAATTTATTACTAAATAACTTTTGCACCATGATGCTACAAATAATTAAAAGACTCTGACTTAGAAAGATAATTATAACTATCATTATTTAATTAAACTATGACTACTCTAGGATAAGATAACATAACCAAAAGAGTTTAATAAAATAAATGCTTGTGAGTCATGCCAACGTTTTTTAGCTACTGTAGAATTTTACTTTCATAACATTATTTGGATATTCGACACGTCAGATTATTAAATTATGGTGCACGCGGGAATTAATTCTTTGGATCCATCGACGTGGAGTAAAACTTTGGATTCATTCCTATAATCTAATATTTTGATGCATGTGATTAGCTAGCAGACGAGTTAGGTAGCCATGCATTAATGTTCTTCGTAGATGCCTTGATGGCAACACAAATGGAGCCTAGCGATGTCATGAATGATTAAGCTTAGACAAATAAACTGACTCTTGGCAGCACCCATAAAGAACTACTACTAACCTAACTACGTACCAATTAACCTTATCCATTCGTTTAATTGTTTTCTTTTGTACGTGGCTCGAAATGGTTAAAAAGCTAGGCCCGACTGAAGAAATTATTGATACTAGATAGCATTACCATTAATGAAATGGAATTAGAAATTGATGGCTCAATCAACAGCTGAAAGGAGTGTATATCCACCCCCCACCCTCTTCATTTCTCATCGATGGAAACCCTGCCAATTTGCATGTCATTTTCCGTTTGAACGAACACGTGCTGGTCTCTGCATATCTCATTGGCCAATTCAAAAAAGATACCCAGTTTCTAATTTCGTGACGGCTCAAACATTATGCAGAGATCAGGCTAGCTAGAGCTCTCAACTTGGAAACAGAAATTAAGAATTGCAAGCGACGGGACATGATTAACGTAGCGCCCACATGCATGCTGTGATAGATTAAGGTTGTTCCGTGTTCGGGAATCGGGGCGGTTGGTCTGCTGTTAAGTTGTTGCTCACGTGCTTGTAGGGTAGCCAGGCTCCCAACTATACGTTTCCATGAATGTCACTGCATGAGTGCATGTGCAGTGCAATATGACATATATGATTACGTCAAAAAAAAAATAAAAACGGTTGGTGCTGGGTCAAATCGCTAGCTGTCGTATACACACACGTATGAGAAATGTTAGAGTTTATTCTAGTGTTATTTTAGATCATTTTTATACTGATATGATATCTTTTTTTTTTTTTTTTTTTTAAGAGAAATCAAGCTTTAGTTTTTTTTTTTTTTTTTTAATTAAAAACAGGGTATCATGTTAGCATAGAAGGATCCCATAAAAAAATTAGAAGGAGTATATATATATATAGCTCATTCTAGCGTCTTTCTGAATAACATGGATTTAATTTTTTTTGCTTAAAAAATTGCATTTCGTAAGTTACATTTTGAGATAAATTTTTTTATTTATTAAATTCATGTAATTCAGAAGGATGGTAGAAGAGACTCTAACATTTCTCTATATAAAATAGGAAGACAATTATTTCGGGGGTGTGGGTGGGAAAAAAGGAAGGGTCCAAATGGAGTGAAAATGGGCTTCATCAATAGCCTTGGGTTCAATTACAAACAAGACCTTTTCTGATTAGAGGAAACCTGGGTTGGCCTCACAGCTTCACATATGGGCCTAGTTTCTCTATGAGCTCAGGCAGTTCGTAGAATATCAAGCTAACGGGCTTTGGTATGTTTAAGAGATGATAATATGATTTGGAGCTCAAAACTCTTCAATGCATTAATTCTACAAGTCGTTCATTTGTCATTACAAGAATGATGTGTTTTTAAAATTATTACTTGAGCATAATTTAATAGTGATTAATCATAAGCCTAATGTTGATTTTAAAAACCACATTATTCTTTTGAGGGACACAAAATGAACTTTTAACATTACTCATTAAAACTGTAATTGCTCATCTAAACGGATAAGGATTTACAGTAATTACATGCTCGAATTGGTAGCAATTTGGATAGATAATGTGATAGACCCTATATGAGACCCACATATTCGTTTATTATCCACTACCCACATATTAGGTAATGAGCCTTTTGGGCATATTTAATCTTTTGGACTTTTTTGGGTCTCTATTATGACCAATTTTAAGCCAATTTTTAGTGTTTTGGATTTGTTTTAATTCTTTTTAAACCCTAATATTTTGAAAATATATTGATTTCACATTAATTTTACCTTTTTGTCCAAGTGTTACACTATAAAGCAACATAGCCAATCAAACCAATGTAATCATAACCTATACATAATCTAAAACGACGTTATATATATATATATTTTGCTAACCGCATTCGCGTGTTCGGATAACGGATATTTGTAAATAGTGGATGTGGAAAAGCCTATTTGGGAGTCTTGTTGTCTTGGCTTGAGGCTCACAATTCTCCATGAGCCGGCCTTAAGGCCCCATCCATCTCAGATGGACCGGTAAAAGTGGGATTATTCCCAAAATATGTATAGCCCATTGAAACAGCCAAATGAGCCAAGAAATAAGCAGCTATTTATGGGCGTGAGAAAAATCTTTGGTTCTGCTTCGTTGATGAGAAATCACCTAAAAAAAAAGAAAAAGAAAAAAAGATTCCTTCCTTTCTAATCAAGAAACGATTACCATGATGTAATCGCAAAGAAATAATTAGCAGGAAAACAGAGAGTTTTGCAAAGTGATAATGTGATGATAAAGTGTGAGTTTCTGATTAAAATGACATAAAAGAGAGTCAATCTCAGTCATCTCATTATAAAAGAGTGAGAAAGATGATCTCATATTCTCTCAATAAGGCTGTCTTGCCAGTTTGCACAAAATTCTATGGAGCAAGTGCCTCAAGTATGACAGAATATGGTCGATGGGCCTTTTCATCTTCAACTTTAAACTTCAATGGGAGTCGAATGGCATATATATATATATATATATATATATATATATATATATATACACACATACATGGTGTACCGCACAAACTTGGAGTGCAAGAACAAATCCCATGCACTCGTGTTGGTTGCTAGAAGACGGGGGGGCATAACGGCCGAAGAAAAAAGAGTAACTAAAAAGTTGAAATTCTTCATTCTCTTCATGATTGATCACTTTTTTAACTACTGCAACTACAAGAAGATGAATTCTGCAGGAATATGATTATGTAATCATCAAGTGAATGTAACGCTAAAAGGCCACGAATCAATTAAAAAGAGAATTTAAATACACAGAGCATTGCCATAAAAGTTTGGACTTACTTTCAAATCACATAAAACTTACTGTCTGAAATTTCGTTTTTAAAAAATTAA
Organism: Alnus glutinosa; assembly: GCF_958979055.1. Taxonomy (NCBI): domain Eukaryota; kingdom Viridiplantae; phylum Streptophyta; class Magnoliopsida; order Fagales; family Betulaceae; genus Alnus; species Alnus glutinosa. Next base: position 14,201,444 of record NC_084886.1, read on the forward strand.
GATTTGAAAAATTTATGTTTTCAAATTGTATGCAAAAAGATGTATTTTTAAAAACACAATTTTAGAGGCTGAATTGCGATTTGAAAGGCCGAACATATTTTTAAAAATTGCACTTTTTCAAATTGCATATTTTATAATCGCAAACTTAAACGGACCATAAATATACTAATTATGGGCCTGTTGCTCCATGGGCTTACAATCTATATGACCCCCCTTGTGGGTGTGAAGTCTAAACGAATTGGCAAATCCAAGGTACTAGTAGACTTATCAATATTGGTAGGGAAGAATTGTTAGAAATACGACTTCTATATTAGGTTGGACCTTATTACAATATTTACCTAGCTATATTGTTTGCTTTTCTCATGATTTGTATGTGGGAAATTTTTGAGAAAGAATTGTATTCACTTTGCTGATGTTGTAAATCACACAATCGAGCCCAGGTCAAGAGGGCATGCAAAAGAAGGTACTGAAAAATTTGTCTTTAAAAAAAGAAATTATTATTATTATTAATTTTTTTTTTTCCTTCAACCTTTAGTTTGAGAAGAGATATTAGAGTAAAAGATTTTCATATTAGGTTTGATATATTTTTCTTATTAGCATATTTATCATTTTTGTGTAATTGTAATCAGGGTCGGTTGTATTGTAAACATATCAGATTGAATATATAGGAGCAAAATATAGCCTTTTAGAGTACTTATCTGTGGTGGAAATAGGTCTCTAAAGCTGAACCACCCCAAAATCTCTTTGCTGATTTTTCTCTCTTGCCTAGCAATATTATCTTTCATTTTATATTTATTACAAAATTTTAAATCTTTCTTCAGTGATTTACTCATTGATCCTAGGGATCGGATTACTCATGCAACTGCAAGGGTCTGTCCTTCTGGTTCAATTAGGGTCATTTTTCCCTGTTATTTAGGTCATGGGTACCTTTCTCCGAGGTTAGTTTTATGGTGGTATATGGTGGATCGAGATCCCGTGCAATACTTAAGTGTAATAGCTCTCATTTATAAAGGGAACCGTCCAGAAATTGATACTTCTACCGTGATTCAACACCCCATAGTAGAGTTATTCACCCCATAATCTCAACCTCTAGAAGCTGATGCACATACCCAAGTCTTAGGGGGCATTTCACATTGCAATTTCATAAGCAAAAAGTGCAATTTTAGATCAAATCATAAAAAACTAAATCGTTTGGAATTTTGTTTTTAAAAAATTACAATTTAAAAACGTAGAAAATATGTTTTTTCAAATTACAGGTAATGATGTGTTTTTTTTAAAAACGTACAATTTTAAAGGTTAAACTACGATTTTATAGGTCAAACTGCGATTTTGTCAAACGTTTAACTATGTTTTTAAAAATGACACATTTTAAAATTGCAAACCAAATAGATCCTTAATTTCCGTTACTTGTAAGTTATAACGTACCTAACGATAAGTGAAACTACGCGCACAGCACCTCTACATGGATTTTCTTTTTGAGATATGATCTTTTGTTACTTCAAGTCACAACTCTTGACCATCTTGTCTATGTGGCAAGGTGATCCCTTAGCTAGCTTTAGAATTTTTTATTTTTTTTCTAAAAAATTTAAACAATTCACATGAACAAAATGGTCGAAGACTTTTGTTTTGAGGCGACAATTTATCCTATCTCTTTTCTTTTAGGATTGACCTCAGCCAACCGATCATTCGTTTCCACAAAACTGACCGACACTTGTCTGTACCATCCGGGGACGGATTCCGGACACTTCTTTCAATTGGGTGCAGGGTCCATGTCAACGGGCCCCATGCAATTTTAACTCGAAGCAATTAAGTAACAAACAGTCACATGCAGACACGCCTAAAAACGACACTGTAAGGTAAAGGAGAATCTTATTTCATATCATATGGTTGGCTGCCAAAATGTCCGGAGAATATCAGAAAGAGCTCAAAGAGATCAAAGGGCTATGAAGTAATCATAACGTGCATGTGATGAGAGGTTCTAATAAATTGTGAAGAGAATTAAGTACTTAAGCTCATCATCATCCCACAAAAGGACATGTCATCATTGTATACAAGAGGATGAGAAAGAAGCATAAATGCTAATTCCCCTTCCACGCACCTTAATTAGGCTGATCAATGCGAAGGAAAAGATCGATCACAAATGGCTTAAGATGGGTGGGTGTTAAAAGACATAATATATGCTTATTCTTATGCAACTTTGGCGGGATGCTTCCATGCTATTCTGTTCGTGTGGACGGCTCTTCAATTAGAATTTCCATAGCGTATGTAAACAAGTTCTAAAAGTTGTAGAACTATCATACGGAACGCATGCAATGCCATTGAGTTGGACTTTCTTAACTAAAAAGGTAAGCAAGCAACATTCCAATAATGAAATTGACAGTACAAAAATCACTACAATTGGATGCATGTCTACAGTACCGGTTACTGTAGACACGTGTCTTCTGAAAAACGTGTCCAATTGTACCATCTTCACAATTGGATGCGTGTATTTAATACACGTGTCCATTTGGACACGCGTATTAAATACACGCGTCCAATTTGACACGTGTATTTAATACGCGTGTCCAATTGGACACGTGTATTAATTAAATACACGTGTCAAACTGTTATTTTTTTCCAAATATAATTTTTTTTAATTAAATAGAATTTCAACAATTGGACACGCGTATTTAATACGCGTGTCCAATTGGAGTATTTAATACGCGTGTCCAATTGGACACGTGTATTTAATACACGTGTCAAACTGTTATTTTTCCCAAATATAATTTTTTTTTTAATTAAATAGAATTTCAACAATTGGACACGCGTATTTAATACGCGTGTCCAATTGGACGCGTGTAGGGGTGTAAACGAGTCGATCCTGAGCGGGTATTGCCTGTTCGGGCTCGGCTCGTTTAACAAACAGTAAAGCTCGAGCTCGACACGAGCTGAAAAATCTTGTGCGAGCTCGGCTCGCGTAACAAAAACTATTGTTCGAGCTCGAGCTTGAGCTCGAGCTCGGCCATTTTGGTCGATCCCGAGCTCGAGTACTCGGCTCGAGCTCGGCTCGTATCACAATTTAAATTATTGACTTTAGCAAAAAAATAAAAAATAAAAAATTAAACCACAAATTTTCAAAATAATGTGCACTTGCACGTATTAGAATTTTGCAATAAAAGAAAACAATAAGGCAATTGCCAATGAGTTTAGAATCTGAATTACAATTATCTATGAATCTATAATAAGTAATTAAATATGGTCAAATTGATCATTATGAATTTATGAGTCATAAATCATAATTTATAACTACCTACTAATAATACTAATATTATATGATCATACGATTTAAGTATTATCATATGATAGCATATTTAATGTATTAACATGATTTAACAACTCGTATGATCTTAAATCTTAGATTTTTTTTTTTTTTTTTTTTTTTTTATATAAGTAAGAGATCTTAAATCTTAGATCTTAGATCACGTGATGTAATGATTAAGTATTTAATGATAAACTCATAACATATAATAAAGTGATTGCATATTTTATATTTACATGTCATATGGCACAATGTTATATTATTATATGATCATATAGCCATATAATCTTATTATATAACATGAATAATATGATTAAGTATACAAATTGTCATTATATCATATGACTAATAATTAATTATTGATATTATTCACTTTTATTATTTTATATACCTATAACCAATTAATATATACTAACTAATAACTATTGTTATTTATTACTTAATTTATGCTTACATATAGTATATTATTTATTAATATACTATATTATAAAACTAGTTATATATATATATATATATATATATATATATATATATATATATATATATATATATACGAGTCGAGCCTTAATAAACGAGTCGATCCTTATACGAGCGGGTTCACGAGCTTTAGTCGAGTCGAGTCGAGTTTATACGAGTTTGCATCGTTTAATAATCGAGTTTGATTTTCGTGTTCACGAGTAGCTCATTTAATAATCGATTCGAGCACGAGTCGAGTTTATTCGAGCCGATCTCGAGTAAGCTCACGAATAGCTCAGCTCGTTTACACCCCTAGACGCGTGTATTTAATAAGTGTGTCCAATTGGACACGTGTATTAAATACACGTGTCAAACTGTTATTTTTTTTCAAATATAATTTTTTTTTAATTAAATAGAATTTCAACAATTGGACACACGTGGATCGGAGTTGGATTGGGTTGATGCGATTTGGAGAATAAAAGGTTATATAAAATAGACTTTGATACTATGTTAAAAACATGAAAAAGAAAAAAAAAAAAAGAAAAAAAAGTGAAAATAGAAGTAGATTTTGGAGAAAAGAGAGATAAGACAAAAGATTTGAAATGATTCAACTTTAGATGCCTGTGTCTACCGTAATAATGTCTGATAACGCTACATCTTTATTGACAGACTTGATTAATATTGTATTATGATTAAGCCTATAACTTAGTTGGTTAGTATAAACTATTGTACAAAGATAAATACAGCAAATGTAATCTGGTAAACTAATATATAGCAAACAAAGAAATACAATTTGAAGGATTTTAATATGTGATAGAAGCAAATATTGCAAGAGATCCTTTGTATTCTATAAATTTTGTTAATTTCTACTCCCTTTTCAGCACCCTGAGAAATTGTGACAAGAATCACAGGGAGGGAAAAAAAAAAAAAAAAAAACCTCAGAATTTAAGGAAAAGTTCAGTAGTGCGATTCTATTATGATAAAAGTTGAAGGTTATGCTCAATGGGGATGTATAGAGTCAATCGAACAGGAAGCCAATAGAGGAAAAACCATAAAGCTTTCTTTATACTAGCACATCATAACCTCTCATTATACAACAAAGACACTACTAGTTCTCAAACCAAGCAGTAGGGTAAGAGCTTATTCCATCTTTGGGCTACACGTGAAGTAAAAGAGTCCCTCATTAGATGAGTAATGTTACTCTTTACACCCATTTTATACTTGTTGATGTGTCGTATTTTAAGTAGCTTTCAAAAAGTTACTTAAAACATGCAACGGCAACCCGTATAAAATAAGTGTTAAGAGTAGCATTACTCAACGCTCATAAAGTACCCTCTAATGCAACTTTCAGGAATTCTACCGGACAATACAAACATATTGGATAAAGAGAAGGCCTAGTTAAAGCGTAACAGTTCTAAGGTCATGACCAGGTTGCTGCCTTAACTCTGTTGCAGACCCAGTTTCTTCCTCTGCTTCACCAGACATTTCCTCCAATGATCTTCCCTTTGATTCAGGCACCAAGAAAGTAAACACTATTCCAAGGAAGTTGACAACACCCAGAACTATAAGTGTATTTCTCACTCCAATACCCTTTTCTGCATACTGAAATCCAAATGCCCCAACAATTGCCCCAGCCTTTCCAGCTGCAGCTGATATACCATGACATGTTGACCTTAGCCTTGCCGGGAAAATCTCTGCCGGCACGACGAATGTAGTGGCATTTGGACCGAAATTGGCGAAGAAAAACGTGAGGGAGTAGATCACAACAAACCCAATTCGGTTGGCTTTTAAGGTCCAGTGATGGTAAGGAATGGCCAAGGCAAACATGAAGACAGTCATGAAGAAAAACCCCATCAATTGAATTGTAAACCTCCCGATCTTATCAATTAATGCGACTGTAAACCAATACCCTGGCACAGTGCTGCAAAGGGCTATAAGAGTTTGTGCCCTGGCAATTCTGAAAACCTCGTCAAGTGCACTCATTTCTTTTGCCTTAGGAATCCAACCAATGGCAGTGAAAATGTCCTTCTGAAACAGATTCTGGCTGTAGAAGGCAATATCCAACAAGAACCAAGTAGTTGTGGTTCCAACCAAGTGAAGCCCATGTCGGCGAACAAACTGCATCGAGAACAAACCGAAATCATTTCCCTGTCCTCTGTCCTCGACTTTCTCCTGTTCAGCTTCCAATTCAACCTGCAGAACTTTGGACATATCCGCAGCCGCCTGCTTAGCATTCTTGGCAACCAAGGCAGTGTATCGAGCAGTTTCGGGCATTTTCATGCGCCAGTAGTAAGTAAGCAAAGCTGGGATTGCACCAAACATCACAATTATACGCCAAACATAATCAGCTTCTGCAGGAGTGGAGCCAATTGGATCAAATTGATAAGCCAGGGCAGGGTATTTCAACTTGAAAGCTGCTGAAACTATAATAGCAACCATCCCCCCAGCCAGAATTCCGAAACCTTGCATCGCAAACACTGCAGCGATGAAGGCTCCACGAGTCTTCTTGTTGGCATACTCAGACATGATTGTGGCAGAAAGCGGGTAGTCACCGCCAATGCCGAAGCCAAGCCAGAATCTGAAGAAGCATAATGTGGCCATGACAGCATTGGGATCCTTGCCAAAGGAAAGGCCACAGGCAATTGAGCAAAGGACCATGAGCATGAGGGTCATTCCATAGACGCGTTTCCGGCCCATTTTGTCACCAAGCCAGCCGAAGAAGAGCTGGCCTGACAGGGTACCGCAAAAGGCAACGCCATTGACAGCAGCCGAGATATTTGAAGGGAGAGAGCCGGGATTAGGAGAGCCTTCCTTGTAGTAGTACAAGCGACCCAACAGTTTGGTCACAAGAGAGATGCAAAAGAGATCATATGCATCAGTGAAAAAGCCCATACCAGCAATCACTATTGCTGTGAAATGGTACCATTGTGTTTTAGCGACATCAAGGGCATTAAGCACTTGCAGTTCCTTGGCCATAATTACTCCTCCTAAGTCTCACGAACTCTTGAACTTTGTTAACTCCTCCAGTCCTATATAATCAAAATATGAAATTATCATTTATTTCAAGTAAATTTAATCAAAACACGTTAGACGATAAAAAAAAAAAAGAAAAAGGTGTGTCATGTATGCCAAGAGCATGAGCATGTGACCCAGAAAAGTCAGTCAGTGAGTTGACTCAGCCGAGCTGAACTAGAACTATTGGACTCGTGAGTCGTGAGTCGTGAGTCGTGAGCTGTGACAATGAACAAAACATAGAAGGTCAGTGTAATTAAGAAGAAGACAAAAAAGAGGGACCAGGCTTTTCCAGAGCCGTAAATACCTCTCAATAGTCAATACCTCTACGGGGAAGCAAACCGGTTTCAAAATGGAGGGCCATATGAATAAGAAAGAAACAGGTTATGACAAGAGACAAGCTGTGACAGAAGCGTGATAAATTGACTATAATCAGAGCATAGGAAGTCCATGAGTCAATAAAGTGATGCTGTAATTATCAACCTATGATAAATCCTGATAAAATATTAGTTGTATCTCAAATCAGGGAACACGTGGATTATTATTTTTTTAATAATAGTTTCGGCGGCTTTGAAAAGGGTCTCAGAGCCGTTCAAAGCATGGCTTGGGTCGAACTGTTCTGGTTGCTTCTTGTGAGTTGTGAGAGTGTGTACTTTTGGGTAAAAAACACTCCCCCCACGTTAATAAAGACCCTTTTCAGTGCTCTTCAATGCGTAAGATATCATATAATTTTCATTACAGATAGACTTAAAAGAAAAGGCTCAGAAAAAAAGAGAGAAAATAGATATTAATTAAAGAAAAGGATTGATGGAAAGGAAATCTCATTGAATGGAAGGTCCGCCCAAGCAGGAAAAGCTGCAAACAGACGGGGAAATGGGAATAGTGACTGAAAACCAGAGATTACTTTTAACGCTCCAGCCAAGAACACAAAAGAAGTCACTGACATGAAGGTTGCACTAAAAACAATCAAATAATTAAAAAGAAAAATATATATTATTCTGACTTGAGATTTATAAATAAAAATAAAGCTCTCCACTATATCCAGTACTTTTGTATGTGTTTAGCTACGTAAATATGATATGCTAAATATTTCAGATAGTCTTCCATCAGGATCCCTCAAAAGTTTGGAAAGAAGTCTCTCAAGAAAAGTATTCTTTGATTTTCCTTACCAACCAGACAGAAAGCAAGGGGGAAAGAAGAAATAGAATTAAAACCCAGGAACCTCTTGAAGAAGAATCATTAAAGACGTACAATGTTCTTCAAGAACTAAATCCCATCCAGAAAACAGAGAAATTCTACATCTACAAATATTCAACTAAAAAAAAAAAAGGGAAAAAAGAAACATAATAGAAAAGAAAAGAAAAGGAAAAAAAAAAAATCAGAAAATCACATAGTCGGGTTTCAAATTTTTTGTTTGGAAGTCTCTCTTAATGCTTCATAATCAATATGGCTAGTAGAGGTGGAAACATATACTGCAAAGATTTATAAATATTGGTACTTTTAAGTAAATCTTCCGTAATATGTCTACAATTTGACACCTAATTAAAAGCGCAAACCCAAGAATATTTTCTGCTTTTTATGTTTGGAGAACAATTTTCTGACTCAGAATGAAAAACAGGGCAGAATTTTTATCTATCCACTTGAAGAATATAATATCACTTTCAGAAAGCGAAAATGAAAAAAATAAAAAAAATAATTATGGCAACAAAGTTTATATGGAATCATTGAGAAAATATAAATTACCTTGCCTTTACTGCACCAGAGAGAACAGTGACTCTCTGCCTTCTTTTTCACATGCAAGAATACAGATTAAATGCAGACACTGAAGAGAGAGCTAAAGACGAACAAGAAGAAGAAGAAAATTAAAAGAAACGTTGAGAGTAGTAATTAAGTAAGCGTCCTATATGACTTTTTATATTCACAGATATAGAGAGAGAGAGAGAGAGAGAGAGAGAGAGAGAGAGGCCTTTGGATCTCCCAAGAAGCAGAGGAGGTGTGCTTGGGACATGAGCATGAAGTTGTATTTATAACTATAACGGACCCTCACCTATGGCGGAACTAGGTGTAGGGGAGGTGCTACATTAACATCACGTCTCTTCTAAAAAAAAAAAAATGAAGGGTTCAGATTTAACCAAATTTTATTTAAATCAAACGTAGCCGTTTTTTTTTTAGTGAAGCAGACGTACGTTTGATGGATTTTATTTATGACGCCGATTAAGCATGCTCTTGTCTTGGCCACCTGACCCAATTGGATCTCATCTATACGAAGCCAAAATACACAAAAATAAAAAGAACCCACCATAAAATTAGCACTCAATAAACCGTCCTACATCTCACTGAACAAAGAAAAACTTCAAAAGGCAAAACCCATTAAATTTCAGATTTGAAACCCATAAGAAAAACTCAATTTTCAGCACAAAAATATCTTAAACTTTTTAATGGGTGTCAAAACTTATCCTCATTTCCGCGTTGTCCTTGAACGAGGAAAAGAAAAACACGTACAACTCTCTCACTTTGAGCTCCCAATCTCTCAGTCTTAGAATCCAATAGTTTAATTGAGTTTATTTAGAGATAGATTTTTCTAAGAAATCTAGCGAATTGTTTTTATTTAGCAGTGGAGAATAAAATTAAAGTCATGATGCAGGCCTTCTTGTGCGTGCCTTTTATATCTTTTACCAACAAATATAAAGAAGAGTGGTTTACTTCATGCTTTCAGAGTTTTTAACTTTGAGAGCTGTTACACTTACACCCAATTCCTCACATCCAAATGCCTACGTCTTGATGTATACATCAATTTTTTTTTTTTTAAAAAACATTTTTCAAATTTTTTCCCCATCTTCATCTCCTCTCCTGCGCTCCTCCATCTTCCCTCTCCTTCCCACCTCCAGTTGAAAACCACCCATCGGCGACCATCAAAACCCAACCTCTGAGCACTAGTGATCAAGCCGCCCAACCTCCAACGACCTGAGATTTGGTTTTCACCAAAAAGTTCTCCCTCCATCTTCATCTTCCCTTCCCCGCCCAACGCTGCCAGAGAGGGCAATGGAAAAAAGGCCGGCCACAGAGAGAGAGAGAGAGAGAGAGAGAGAGAGAGGGCGATGCAGGGGGAGAGAGAGATCGACCAAATCTACCGGCAACGGTGAGGATGGCCGACAGGAAGAGAGAGAGAGAGAGATAGAGAGACAGAGGGCAATGGGAAACTTTGGAGAAAGGGAGCCTCCAATCGCCGACCGTCTATCTGTCCTGAGCTCTAGTCTGCCGTCTCTCTCTCCATTTCCGACATTCTCTCTCCAGTTGCCGGCCCTCTCACGACTAGTTCAGAATGTTCTCCTCTCTCATCTTTTTTTTTTTTTTTTTTTTGAGAATAATCTCCTCTCTTATCTTTGCTTTTGAAAGAAGAAAACGAAAATAAAATGAAATATGATGTGGTAATGCCACCTCAGGGTGTAGATATTTGGGTGTAGTAAGTTGGATGTAAGTATAGCATTTTTCTTTGAGTTTTGTCAAAATAGCTCACAGGTGTCGCGTTTAGCTTAAAGCCTTATAAAGTTTTTTTCCCTACGCTAAAACCTTTAGCAGTTAAACAAGCGTCGTCTCCACATTAATAAAACGGCTCGTTTTGGTAAACAAAAAAAAGTCTAAATGGTGCGTTTTGGCAACAAAAAAAAAGACTTTTGTCTTCAACCTTGTCTTCTTCAACATTGGTATGGAGTCTGACCTAATTATCCAAACGACAGAATATACAGAAATCACGTCAATGAATTGTAAATCTCACTCCTCTTGGAAAAGATTTGCTCACTTATGAATGATTGAGGCTGGGCAACCTAGGGCATCCAAATTTTTTTTACTAGAAAAGTCCACACTAATATTAGGATCCATCGACGTGGAGTAAAACTTTACCATTAGGCCATCGATTAGTTCCCAAAATAAGGTGGCCGGTGATTGTAGAGGGAGACTTTTCGATATATAGAAGAAATAGAGAGAAAAAGTCTTTTATTAATTTTTAGCATGCATGAGCAAATGATTCATAGAAGTTTGAGGATTCATTGGAATGTGCAAACAACTCCAGATTTGTGTTTCATCGAGATTGTTTGCATGTGCTTTAATACCATCTTAAAATAGGAGAAGAAAGAAGTGAAAAGTCATGATAAAATATATAAAAATAAATAAATAAATAAAAAAATCGAGAAGAAGGAAGAGAAAGAATATAAAAATTTCAGGTGATTAGTTTAAAGATCTATATCCCATGACTAGTACTAGTAAAGGTCTTAACACCTTAAACTTAAGATATTTCAATATGGATAAATACCATTTTTAATATGTTTTTGAAGTGCCTAATAAGAGTCAGCATGTTATTAAGGTTATCATCAATTCCCTGTCGGGGGAAAAAAAAAAAGAAGAAGAAGGTTATATATCCACAAGTCCTCTGTATCCTGTAGTAACGTAACATGAAGTCTTTAATTTCTTTTATGATATATGTGATATTTAATAATTTCCGTCCTCGAGATTTTTGCTGGATCCATCATGCCCATCATCATCACATGGTTTCGCAATATGAATACTTAAAATTAACTTCAGTCGTTTGAAGATATATTCCTGATAATATCTCATAATATCATTTTTTTTTATTTTTTATTAAGTTGACATGCATACGCTAATCCCCCATAAAAATGGCATGTTGCCTCTAGGTAGTGGTGGGGACGACGGACGGCGTGGTCCCCCAGCAAAAAGCAAAATGGCTTGCTGCCTCTTGGTATACTGGTAATATTATACAATGTTGAACACATTAACATGGAGTCCGATAAGAATTTCTAACAATTTTTTTTTTTTAATTTATTTATTTAAATTGTTAATAATTTGATTGAGCAGCATATGTGAAAGAGTACGTTCACATAAAATCTACATATAATCGAATAGGTAGCCGGACAATTTAAAATTTATTCAGACATGTGGCCAAATTGCTAGCAATTGGAGTTAATGGTGAGGCTGAAAGATGTTGGATATGGTATTGTAAATAAATTGATTAAAATATACAAACGGTCAATTTAAATTAATTTAAGGTGATTATGGAAAACGCCATACAATTTTTTTTTTTTTAATTTTTTTTTATTTTCACTCGAGTGATCAACTTGAAACATTTTTCATCAATGAAGATTGATGTCTAGTTATCTGTAATTTATAGTGACTAATTTAATTACTTATCTGTAATTATTAGCACTTTTATCTCGTCAATGTTCAATTTTATCAAGCACTTTCCGTCTGAATCTTCCTAACGTCAAGACTTCGGCACGTTTGCGCACAAATTAACTTCATCTAGAATTAGATGTATTGAATTTTCAATCTTTGCAACTTGCAAAGATTCGATTCCCCTTTAGTCTGCCATCTCTCTCTCCATCTCTGGCATTCTCTCTCCAGTTGCCGGCCGTCTCACGACTAGTTCAGAATGTTCTCCTCTCTCATCTTTTTTTTTTTTTTTTTTTTTGAGAATAATCTCCTCTCTCATATTTGCTTTTGAAAGAAGAAAACCAAAATAAAATGAAATATGATGTGGTAATGCCACCTCAGGGTGTAGATATTTGGGTGTGGTGAGTTGGGTGTAAGTATGGCATTTTTCTTTGAGTTTTGTCAAAATGGCTCACAGGTGTCGCGTTTAGCTTAAAGCCTTATAAAGTTTTTTTTCCCTACGCTAAAACCTTCAGCAGTTAAACAAGCGTCTCTCAACATTAATAAAACGGCTCGTTTTGGTAAACAAAAAAAAGTCTAAATGGTGCGTTTTGGCAACCAAAAAAAGACTTTGTCTTCAACCTTGTCTTCTTCAACATTGGTCTAGACTCTGACCTAATTATCCAAACGACAGAATATAAAGAAATCACGTCAATGAGTTGTAAATCCCACTCCTCTTGGAAAAGATTTGCTCACTGATGAATGATTGAGGCTGGGCAACCTAGGGCATCCAAATTTTTTTTACTAGAAGTAAGGGGGATTTTTGGGAGGTGAGGGAGGGACCCCCCCCTCCCCGATCTATTCTCATTGACACCCATTAAAAAGTTATGATATTTTTGTGTTACAAAATTGAGTTTTTCTTATGGGTTTCATATCTGCAATTTAATGGGTTTTGCTAATTTTTTAAAGGAAGAGGACGTTCCCCACCCCTTAAACGACGTCAAAAAGAAATTCATCAAACGTCTATTTCACTAAAAATACGATAAGGTTTGGTTTAAACAAAATTTGATTAAATGTGAGATTTGGTTTAGGCGCCAAAAAAAAATACAGGGTATATTAGTAATTTAAAATAAATGTGCCACGTGCCACGTACAATTGACACATAAAGTTTTAAACGAGAAGCACGTGACATTAATTGATTGGTCTGACATGACATACCGTTAATCAATTGATGAAGAAACCTATTTAAAACTAAAGGAAAACTTAAATACGTAATTGTCGAAATTAAAAATTTAGGGACTAAATTAAAATCGGGTCAAAATTTAACTACTAAATTTAATTTTTCTCATAATTAAAAATAATAACATAGGATAATTGGATCTTCTCCATTTTAGTCATGGTTAGAATTTAATGTTGTATTATTTAACGATGTTGATGATATCACATATCTTACCACGTTTGTCACAAAGGCTCAATTAGCTGGGGATTACGACTCACGAAGCAGAGGTTATTAGTTTAAATCTCATTCCTTCTCTTGTGTAGACACGTAAATAATAACAAAAAAAACAAAAAACAAAAAAAATACCCATTTAAAAAGTTTATGTTGGATTGGGACACGCACCTTCAACTTTGATAAAGTCCAAGTCAACGAGTCGTTTGAGATATAAATGTTGACTTTGAGGGATAATGATACGTGACCCGGCCCACATCGATCATTGTAAACATTTTTGGACCATACCCTTATTTATTTCAGCATGGTGACAAAAAAGGGTAGCAGACTTGTTTTCGTGTTAGGGACCTATAGCATTTTTAATAGTATCACCAAAATATAGCATTTTATTTTGGTGAGCTAATTTAATAAAAAAAATAAAAAGAAGCAATCTCAACGGCCTTAAATTGTTGAGTATTTTCATTCACCATCTCTCACCAATTTTATTTTTCATTTCTCTCTCACACGATCAGAACACACTTTTTTTTTTTCCTTTCATTCACCCATTTTCTTCTCCCAAGTCTCACACAGCACCAGCAAGCAAGCCTCTGCGCACAACTCTGATTCCAGCAAGCCTACACCCACGCACAGCAGAAAAACACCTACGAACCCACGCACAGCAGAAATCAACCCAGCCTTTGCCCAACTTCTGCTCAGGTAAACCACTAAAAGACGATGGTTTATTGCACCGCAGAAAAACACCCATAAAAATAACTGCTCTGATTCTATTCTTTTTTATTTTTATTTTATTTTCCTTTTGGTCAAGAGTTGGAGCTTTTGATTGCTTATCAATGATGTTGTTGCTTTGTGGGTATGTCGTCGTGTTTTTTTGGGAGAATTTATCATTGTTGGTTACTTCTGGCTTTTTTTTTTTTTTTTTTTTTTTTTTTTTTTCCTTCTTAAAAAAAATAGAATGAGAGATACCTATTTGGAATTTTCCATTTGTCTGAATATATTAGTTTCTAATTCTATCATGAAAATCCATCCCAGTATGTGGACTTTTGATTTCGGTCATTATCAGAGTCATCATGAAGGATTTTGGAAAGAAAAGAGCAACTCTTAAATAAAAACGAGTCATAAGAGTAAAATTAGAGATTGAATGGAAAATATAAGTATTGGTTGTGGTGAATGAAAATTGTGGAAGACATGGTCTTATTTATAGTGTTAAGCATATGACAGATTTTTTGAAAAATATGACCGTTAGGATAAGACAAATTTTAAAAAATATGACCATTAGGAAAAGACAAATTTTCAAAAATATGACTGTTAGCATAAGACAAATATTAAAAAATATGACCATTATGAAAAGATAAATTTTTAAAAATATGACCATTAGAATAATTAAGACAAGTATTTAAAAATATAACCGTTAGGAAAAGACAAACATTCAAAAAAGATTAAATAGAGAAAGAATAAAGAAATCTGAAAAAGTATTATTTAAATGGAATAGTGATAGTGAATAGTTAAAATGGTAAGGCTGCTGGGAAAACTTTAAAAAATGGCTTACCAAATAAAGAAAAGTGATTTTTAGCTACTTTGTGAGTAAAATTTGGTAAGGCTACTACGAATACACTAAGGAACAGATTAGTCATAAACTCTTTTTTTTTTTTTTTGAAATAAATCTCTTCTTATTGATAAATCACAATTGAGCTTAAACTCAATACAACAAGATAGAACTTTTCCTACAAATAATATCATAGATTATTGGGAGAATGTCTTCTAACCAAATTGAATCTATGACATGAGTAACAGCATCTTTGGTTAGACCGTGAACTGCTTCATTTGGATTTCTTTTAACATGTGCCACCTTAAAAAAACGCAAAGAAAGTAGAATTTTCTTGATATCATCCACAAGATGCCATATCTACTCAACTGAGGAAAAAAGGAAAAAGGATTGTATAAAAGCAAAGTTTTATTAACGGTGAAGATTTAATTTTAAAATTTTATGAGAAAAAGTGAGAAAAGTCTAAGCCAAATACTAAATATACCACGTAAGAGTAATTAATGCTATATACTATCATTTTATCATCTTTTTATGTGGTTTTTAAAATTATTAAATTAAAATTCAATGAAAATTTTAAAAGCCTGATAAGCTTTTAGAGGATTAAAAAAATGATAGTATATATGTAGCATTACTCACCACATAAATAGTATCATATTTGCATTGACTCTTTCAATTAAATGATACATCATATATATTCTCATGAGTCATGACATAATACATCCTTGGAATCATTTGGGAGAGAAGGAGAGAGGTCCCCCCCCCCCATCAGACACTAATGTGTAATTGATTTATGAATTTTGCAAGAGCTCAGTCACGATGGAAATGCTAAAGTCACACTTAATGTTGATGTAGTTTTTAGTTCGGTGACATGACAACATCGGAATCGTCCCTTCGCCTGTGACCTGTTAGACAACAAAGACCTGCAGAGAGTTGGCCGGCGGAGCCTCCTCCGACGATCAAGTCAGTAAAGAGTCATGAGAGTGAAAAGAAGGAAAGACCGAGTGATCTGAGATGAGATACTCCCTTTGTTCATAATACATATATTTATAAGCCAGTTTTCCTCTGTTGATGTATGGAAAAGCCTTGTGTTAATAATGACCGGTCATGGACTTCTAACACCCTTTCAGGCATGGGGCTCCATGTTGACATCTGATATAATTTCTGAATTGATTTGACTAGGCTGATAAATACTGAAGATTCAAAGAAATGTTGAGAATCTCAATCATTTTTGACTTCACGGCACCGGAATCTACTCCGTGTGTCCTGCCTGTACCCAACCCAAGGGTGGGTCTCGAGTGCTTATCCCGTGGACGTACATCTCGAGGACCCAGTCCGGGGTTTCCTTCCTAGGGGATAATAATCTCCCCAACACTTAATTTTGATGCGTCAAAAAGACTTGGGCAAGTTAAGGTGCAGTGAATATGCCAATGTATCAAACACGGTGTGTGGAATCAGATGTAGTGATGAGTGTAATTTATGTCCAATGTGAAATTTAGTTGCTAGGCTTGAACATATATATACTTCTTGTATTCATATTTTTTATTGAATATAAATCATATTTTACTCAAAGAAATTTTGATGTAGGAGTTAATGGAAAATTTGACATCGGTAATTATATAAATAAAACCCATAATTTATTTTTTAATTTTTATGGCATTAGCGTCGACTATATGTCAACAATGGTTCCCTATTAAAGTTGACGCTGGTAATAGTTCATTAGCGTCGACACTATAGGGAATTAACATTGACTCTAAAGTCGACGCTGATGATCGACTATTAGTAGTGACATTTCAGTTTGGGTTCTAAATTCATCAGTGTCGACTCCAAATATTATTAGTGGCAACATTTTTTGCAGTTGATTGGTCATCAAGTATGTGCTCAAACTCATTTTTAATAGGTGACGACCAACACATAGAACATTTAATTGAGATGAAAAGTGAATAACGATGGAGTCAGAATTTGAACTCATAACTTTTAACTCTGATACCATATTAAATTATCACTTGTCCTAAAAACTTAATTAACAGGCTCAACCCCACTAAGGATGCGTTTTTTCAATCATTTTATGTTGTGACCTAGAAGTTTCAATACCATGACAATCACATCGATCACATGGTGTTTAGATAGTCCATTCCACTAGATTTTGCTATTGGAGATGCATGTTAGTGCTATGTATATTTGCTGCATATCCTCTTTCCACTCTCTCTCCATTAAGTTAATTCTGAGCAAAAAACTCCTGATCGAGTCGTTCTTTTAATCCTTCAATTATTTTCCCAAGTATCAAGCATGATTACAAGCACTTTTGTTGAACAAAAGTTACCATTGGGAATAAGATATATATGCCCATCTGCTCGCTTTCTCCACTGTGTATGGTGGAGAATAGTCCTCACACCCTCCTCAGCTTTTCCCCCACTTTGCCATTATCAACAATCTGTCAAGAGTGTCAGTGGAAGGAATTGGCGGCAAACTTGAGTTGAACTTAACATAATTGCCTTCTCACCAACTTTTATTAGTTGACTTATTTGAAGGTTAATATCATTAGTTCATTCTTTCAATTTGTGACACTAAATATAGTAGCATATATATGATAATCATTCATGTGATATATTTATCTCCTTTTCTTTTATAAGTCTGTGATATATTTACCTGATCATAATTTTCACCAATTTTTTTTTCTTCCCTAAATTCGGGACTTTCGTTTCTTTGCTTTTATGCAGATTTTGAAGTCTTATTGCATCGTTAAAATTCGCTCAGTCTACACCATGTGAGCAGTGAAGAATTAATTGACGAAGAAGCTTTTTCTTACTTGATAATTAATTATCTTTTTGTTTGTCATTTGAAAAATAAAGGATTTTACACTTTTGCTTTTTGAAACAATATCTCAAAAAGCTACATCAAGAATTGAAGTCACTTCATAAAAGGAAATAGTTGACAAGATATCACCCGCAAAGTAAGCGTATCAAATCAACTTCGTAATGAAGAGGAGATTCATGGATTAACAGGTTTCGTTTCAAGATGGTGCAGTGTTATATGTCACAGATCTCCTATCATTACTTCACGCAAAAATATTGGACTAGGTTTGGATCGATTCATTATCTGGAACCCATGATTGAGATCGATTTTGGAAAAGCAATTAAGTGTTTGCATTCTTTGTCTCGCCCTAGCTAGTCAGATCATGGAATGAAGTTAACCAAGCAATAACTAGCTAGCTAGATGTTGACCGATTGGTGCATGATCCGATCGATCGAGGACTTTCTCTTAATTACCAATGTTGAACACCTTACCATGGAGTCCGATAAGAATTTCTAACAATTTTTTTTAAAATTTATTTATTTAAATTGTTAATAATTTGATTGAGCAGCATATGTGAAAGAGTACGTTCACATAAAATCTACATATAATCGAATAGGTAGCCGGACAATTTAAAATTTATTCAGACATGTGGCCAAATTGCTAGCAATTGGAGTTAATGGTGAGGCTGAAAGATGTTGGATATGGTATTGTAAATAAATTGATTAAAATGTACAAATGGTCAATTTAAATTAATTAAGGTGATTATGGAAAACGCCATCCAATTTTTTTTTTTAATTTTTATTTATTTATTTTCACTCGAGTGATCAACTTGAAACATTTTTCATCAATGAAGATTGATCTCTAGTTATCTGTAATTTATAGTGACTAATTTAATTACTTATCTATAATTATTAGCACTTTTATCTCGTCAATGTTCAATTTTATCAAGCACTTTCCGTCTGAATCTTCCTAACGCGCGTCAAGACTTCGGCACGTTTGCGCACAAACTTCATCTAGAATTAGATGTATTGAATTTTCAATCTTTGCAACTTGCAAAGATTCGATTCCCCTTTAACATAACATACGTACGTTGGCAAAGGACAAAGAGAAAAGCATAACATTTAATTTCTTCAACATCTTTAGGACTTCTAACTGGAATTAAGTAGATGGGAAGTGCTAAAAGTCTAAAGGCGAAAGATGCATGCGGCGGCCAAAGAGTTACGTGATCCCTCTTACCCGAAAGGAACAATTGTAGTCATTCTTACTCGAAAAAGAGCTACTCGAATCCCATAATCTTATGTCAAAACTCAACCCGGCCCATAAACCTAGCTATCAAATTGCTTGACCTTCCAACTAGCTTTTCTAGCTAGATTTCAAAACTTTGGCTCTATATTTTTCATGTCTAAGGTTTCTGCTTTCCGTTTTGAGGTGGTCCAGTATATATATATATGGTCTCACATTACAGGTTGTCAAAGTCTTATGATTCCTGCATGCGTAGGAGAAAAAAAAAAAAAAAGTGTCATTTGATCAAGAGATAGAATATATCCGGACCCACTGAGACGGGGGAGGCCTTGTTATTCAATCCACTACCTCTTCAGTTTTTGTATTTAAGGATTGTGTCAAAAGGTTCCGTTCCAAATTTTCAATTAGAAAAGTCAAAGGTTGGACACATGTACATGCACCTAATTTCAAATTTGTAGTAGGAATAGATGCTGACGTGAAGTTTGAGAGCATTTCTATTATTGAGTAGAAAAATTTATTTTTCTTATTTTAGTTAGCAACTTTCTAAACATATTAAACATCAAGTTCTTTAAATATTTATTTACTTCATTTAAATATTCTTTTTTAGTGGTTTAGGTAGTTGATTTCGACTGTCATGAAGCCGTGGTTGGAAGGGTTCTTTGTTTGGATTTAGATCCACGACAGTGCTTAGAACATGCCACATACTTTTAGTAAGTGGCATGGTACCGAGGTTGTCTTCTTTTCTTCTTCTTGTTGTCTTCTTTCCTACGTCGTTTTTGCGACTGAGCTTTGAGAAGCTTTTGCAACTGATTCGGGCTGCAACAATAGAAAGCTCTTTTCCCTCTAAAAGGTTTTCATCTTCATTTTCTTCAATCCACATAGGTGGGTTTTCTCTTTTCTTTTATTTTTTTTACACTCTGGTTTCCTTTAGATCTGAATTTTGGTTTATGGGTTTTTACCATTTTTTTAGATTCTCTCTCATTCAGTCATTCTCCAAAATTTTAAAGGCCTTCTTCTTTTCAACCTCATAATTGTCTTCTTCTAGTTGGTCTTATCAAAATTCCCTCTTCGTCTCCGAGCAGACCTGTTCAGCAATGAGAATTAAACCGTTCTTCTGCAACAAGAAAAATGGTTGGCGAAAGTTAAAGAGAGGAAATCTAGGAAAAAGTTAAAAACCCATAAACCAAAAACAAATAAAAGAGAGAAAAACTTACCTATTGAATATTGCGCGAGTACTGGTGTGGTGGTCTTTCAGCAAGGCGATTTCCTTCTCTCTTTTGTCTTTGAATCTTTTAGAAAATTTCGGTTCTTTGAACTGATCGGGTTATATATGGGTGTTGACCAAAAATGAAGGGGTAGAGAAGTTTGGGTTCTCCTTTTCTTGGGTTCTTTAGTCAAATGGGTAATTTTCTGTGTTTCAATAGAATGGGTTTAATTTTTGTTTCATGGAAGAAATGTTTTGGTGAAGAAGGAAGAAAAAGCAAGTAGGAGATCACAGGATGAAATAGGTGTGTTGGATCAGATAGACTGGATTTTGTGCGTTTCTTCTTCTTCTTCTTCTTCGGTCGTGTTCGTGCCAAAGGAAGCTGAAGAAGATGCTCGAAGGAGGCCCAGGTGTTAGAAAATGGGGGAGTGAGAGAAATGAAGAAGAAAAGAGACATGAATATTCCTTTTGACAACTTTTCAAATAACTATAAACACAAATATCGTATGCGGCAGAAAATTATAGGTTCTTTAAAAAAAAGAAAAGAATCATAATTAATCTATGATTTTTTACCGCATAGAATAGTTGTATGAAAAGTTAGAGGAAATCATATGTCACAAGAAAAAGTTGTAAAAGAGTGAGGGAGAAAGAAAGTGGTTGACTTTTGATTTAAAAATTGAAATTTTAAGACGGGATTTACATGACAGTTTCTACGCGCTTTTATCAGCTTAAGCAATGGGGATAACTTATAATTTAAGAGAAATGCTACACTTTCTAGATTTTTTTATTCAAAATTTGGTTTTTAAATGATGTATTACAATCCAATGCGATCAATTATTTTAAAAAATGTATTACCATATCATGGGATTGTGACACATCGATATCGTTTGGGAATTGGAAGAAAAATTTGAAAACTCTAGCATTTATTATAATTAAATATGGTTGCAGAGCAAATATCTTAAGTTCGAACCGTATTGCTGTCATTCACCTATTATTTCAATCAAATATTCTATATGTCATACCTTAATCACTAATTTTAGGCGTGGAGGAGGATAATATTTGTTCCAAGAATAATTCCGTTGATTGTTGAGCTTTATCCTTCACACATGAATGTGCTCTATATAACTTCTCTCAAGCTATGTATATATATATATTCAGTGTTGATATAATAATTTGGAAACAAATAATGAAATCGCAATTTGTAGCTAGAGATCGAGATTGTATTTGCATTCGAAAGCAAAATATCTTCATAATTATTGCAGTGCACATATATATATACACTAGAAAAGCCATGCTGTTTGTATATTCACAATATATCATGAACCTTTGTGGTAAACAAACTGATAAACTCAAATCACACAGGAACAGTTCTAGTATAGGAGGCCTGATTCTCCTCTGCTGGCTGCTCACTTTCTTCCTCATTCTCGCCCGTCAATTCCTCGAGCGATTTGCCCTTCGATTCTGGCACCAAGAAGGTAAACAACATTCCGAAGAAGTTGATCCCGCCGAGCATAAGAAGCGAATTCCTTATTCCAATTCCAGGTGGGTATCCTGCATCTGTCAATGCCGGGTTCGTGTTTTGGGCAGCATACAAAAATCCAAAGGCCCCAACTATGGCTCCAGCCTTCCCGCATGCCGCTGATATTCCATGACAAGTAGACCTCAGTCTTGCGGGGAAAATTTCTGCTGGTACAATAAATGTGGTGGAATTGGGTCCAAAATTTGCGAAGAAGAAGGTGAGGGAGTACATCGCAAGGAACCCAGCATGGTTTTTCTTCCAATGATTGTAAGGGATAGCTAGCGCAAACATGAAGACGGTCATGAAGAAAAAACCCATCAATTGGATTTTGAACCGTCCCAATTTATCAATCAAGGCCACCGTAAACCAATACCCAGGAATAAGACCGCACAAGGCTATAAGTGTTTGCGCCCTTGCAATCTTGAAAACCTCATGAATAGCACTCATTGTCTGCGCCTGCGGTAGCCACCCAATAGCGCTGAAGATATCCTTTTGGAAAAGATTTTGGCTGTAGAAGGCAATGTCCAACAAGAACCAACAAACAGCGGTTCCGACCAGGTGAAGCCCATGGCGTTTCGCGAATTCCTTGGAGAATAAACCAAAAGAATTATTGCTCGACTCTTGAGCAGGCAGATTCTGTGAGTACTTTTCTTCTTCAGCGACGAGATCCACGTGTAACACCTTAGACATGTCTTGCGCTGCTTGTTTTGCATTCTTGGCAATCAAGGCGGTGTAACGAGCCGTCTCCGGCATTTTCATACGCCAGTAGTAAGTGAGGGCGGCGGGGATGGCTCCAACCATTACAATTATGCGCCAAACGTAATCGGCTTGAGCTGGTAGCGAGGCTGCCGGATTAACATCATATGCGGGAGCCTTGTAGGCATGATCGAAAGCGCTTGAAACTATTAAAGCAACGATCCCACCAGTCAAATTTCCAAAGCCTTGCATGGCGAAAACCGCCGCAATGAACGCCCCACGAGTCTTTTTGTTGGCGTATTCGGACATGATTGTCGCTGAAAGAGGATAGTCGCCGCCAATGCCAAAGCCAAGCCAGAAGCGGAAGAAGCACAGCGTGGCCATGACACCCTTTGCTGATTTGCCGAAAGAGAGCCCCGAGCCAACGGCGCAAACGACCATGAGAAGTAGTGTAAGACCGTAGACCCTTTTGCGGCCCAGCTTATCTCCGAGCCAGCCGAAGAAGAGCTGCCCGGCTAAGGTGCCGCAAAATGCGACGCCAGTCACGGCGTCCGCTACGTTGGGAGGCAATGTCCCGGGCTTTGGCGAGCCTTCAACTGTGTAGTATATGCGGCCGAGTAACTTGGTAATGAGGGAGATGCAGAAAAGATCATATGCGTCGGTGAAGAATCCCATTCCGGCTATCACGATTGCCGTGAAATGATACCATTGGGTCTTTGCAGTATCTAGTGCGTTAAGCACTCCCTGTTGTTGTCTAGCCATGTCCTGCTTTTTAACACTCCTTGAATGCTTTCCTGCCTACGTATCAAAGAAATACTCTTAAAGTGAACTGGTTCTTAATCAGAAGAAATTAAGCACTTCATTTTTGATTGAATATGCCTAGAGAAACTATACCAAGAAAGCACTTCAATCAGAAAAAAGCACTTCATTTATAAAAACAAAAGGAAATCTAAAGCATATATATATTGTCTCAAACATCGATCCCTTTAATCCAAGTGACTGATAGGCAATAAAGAATATTCTGCTTGCTTATCTGCGTTTAAACGAAGTTTTGCCATGATTGGTTGGAAAGCCAAAAAAAAAAGCCTGTCCATCTTTCCTTTTTTCCTGAAATACATGGATGCGCCACCACTCACCAGGCAGCTAGCTAGCTAGTACTTTAACAATTAACATGGATAACTTTCCATCAGCAGTTTTGATAGATCAGCAGGATTAATATCCGGCTAATTAAAGTGGTTCTATTTAGGTAACTGGGGTAAATAATTAGCAACAAAGTTGAAGAAAACGAAAAGCTATAAAAAAAAGGATTTTAGAAAGCAAAAAAAGCTAGTGTTACCAGAAAGAGATATGCTAGTTATACCTGATTAAAAAGCCACTTGAAATACGCAAAGAACTTGTTAGCTAGGCTTCCTGCATCAAGAAATTAAAGTAGAAAAAAGAAGACAGAGATCAGATGTCCTCATCCTTGAGAGGAGAAAGAAGCGATGTGATGTGATGTGTTGGGGATGGTGAGGAAGATTAGCTGAGAGTAGCCAGATTATATAATGTGCATCTCAACACTTCAAGATTAATTAATCAGGATAAACTCAGGAATCAAATGGCATATTCCATCTAATGTCACAATAATTCAATGTTAATATTACAAAAATTAAAACCTTGCTTCTTTGACTTTAGAATTGACCATCAATATTTTCCTTTTTTTAATGTGGGAGTAGCGCGCGGTAGACAATAGTTTCCGCCGTCGTGTAGTGTTTTTTCAACATAAAAAGCGTGTGGCACCCCGCACCTTGCCTGTGCTTAATTAATTTCTTTTCAAATGAGAACTGAGACTGTTGAGACGTGTTAAACGAAGCAATCAGAAACAAAATGGCCAATAATTTCCAGATTACTTTAAACATAGCGTGTTCGTTAGTGATTGTTTGCGTTTTACCGAAAGAGAGAGGCTCGACCCATAGTACACGATACCTAGCTAGGTTTCTAGTAATTTAAATTCAAGGGAAATCATGGAAAATTCATGCCACAAAAAACAAGGGGATGTGGTCCTGTACGTGGAGAGATAAGAATATACAGGTGAGAGAGGGCCGGATACCATGGAAGTGTATCTAGGATACATATGACTAATATTCTGCTTGTTTCGATGTAGAATAATTTTCGTTAATTTTTTATGTTTGGCGTATATGAAAAATAACATATATTTTTTATATTTTTATTCAATCATATTAATTTATAAAAATCAAATTTTATTCACAACATAAAAGATATCAATATAAAATAATATGTGTGTGTGTGTGTGCCGAATTCCGGCCAATTGGCTGGAATTTGGCCGTTTTGTGTCGGATTTCGGCAAAGTAGATGGCCGGGGATCCAACCGTTCTGGCTAGATTCCGGCAACGGTAGCCGGACGTCACCGGATTTCGACATAATTTCTTAGATTCTGGCATCGACCGGTGTCAGAATATATCCGGCGATAGTCGATTGTTTGAATGTAAAGGTCGGCTGTGCCGTTAATAGTTAATTACAAAAAATTACTGTAGTTAACTACTATATATATAACCTAGGAACCTCTTTCGAGTTCAGCATTCTTCATAACATAAAAAGCAGCACAAGACTAAGGAGATTTGCTTTTGCGAATAATATTTTTCGCAAGCAAATCAGTAATTTCTTTCTGGCAAAAATCTCTATATATATATATACATCGAGTAACATATAGTTAATTACATTTACTTTGTATATGTTAGTTTATGATCTTACTAGTTAATATGTTAACTAATACACACATATAAATATTAAGTAACATATATAACATATATTACTTAATTACTATTATACATGCTTAAATTTATATAACTCATTTTTAGTAATATATAAGAGATATGAATGAGTTAACAAGTTAGACTAACGAGTCGGGCGAGCGATTCGGTTTAACTTTAAACGAGTTGAGCTTGCAAACCCCTATCGAGTTTTGTCGAGCGAGTTGGGTATGTATCACTTACTAATCGAGCAGGTTTCTACAGTAACGAGTGAATTTCTACAGTATCGAGCTCGAGTTCAGATCAGACTAAACTGAGCGGGTTGTCAAACGGACTGGTTTATTTACATTCCTATAGACGGACATAATCTTTTTAAAAAATAATACCCCTATGGAAAAAAGATAAAGGAATATCCAGCCTAGCTAAATAACCTGCATGGGGTAAAGTAAGCACAAACAGGAACAACATCAGCATAAACAACAAAGTGAATAATATATATATATATATATATATATATATATATATATATATATATATATATATATATATAATTGTAGCACATAGGGTGAAAACCAATTAATGCAGAAACCAAATTTTCAATATATATATGATGGCTCCGCATTTTTCATTGCAACAGAATTTGGCATAAAAGGCCTCTTAACAGGTTAAGTGGTAACATGAGTGAGAAATTTTGGCCACAAGAGGAAGAGGAAAAAGATCGAGCTAGGTTTTAAAACTCATATCGAACACAAAATAAACATGTTTAAGAAGATCTATAAAATTACTAAGAAGCTTATATACCAAGAGGGCAAACACCCAAACAAAAATTAATACTACTGGATGAACCCTATAACACAAAGTACCTGGAAATTAAGATGACAAGGATGGAAGGAATGTATTTGGTGGTTGAGAGATAGGATAGGAGCTCCAGTCTCCTCCACAAGGAAGACGCCAACAATTTCCACATGTGGACTACTAGGAAACACTTGGCTTCAATTTTCTTGTGTTGTTTCAATTCCTAAGCATGGAACATCATTCGAAAAAC
Source organism: Alnus glutinosa (assembly GCF_958979055.1). Classification (NCBI taxonomy): domain Eukaryota; kingdom Viridiplantae; phylum Streptophyta; class Magnoliopsida; order Fagales; family Betulaceae; genus Alnus; species Alnus glutinosa. Next base: position 14,227,615 of record NC_084886.1, read on the forward strand.
ACATAATTAAGATTTCCTCAATGCAACGCAACAAAATTTGCAGTTAAATAAGAGCTAAAACAGCTATATCACATAGAAAAGAGATGTATGATTAAAGCACTTGATAATATGATCAAGGGGCATCAACCAAGCCAAAATTGGATTGATCAGCACCATTTACTACTACTCCACCTTATGTTCAAGAGTTTTCAAAACACATCCCTAACTTCTTTTTCTGCATCAAACATAAAACATATTCGTAAACGACGTCACTTTTTTGTGAAGTTTGAACAGTAAACAACATCACTTTATTAATGATGTTTATTGTTCAAACGATACAGATTTAAATATTTATTTATTATAATCTAACGGCAGCAAGTATCACACTTCTACCAAAATGGCTATTGCCCAGCTAATTAAAATTGGTGATACATATATACATGATAGGATTGTTTTTGTTGGGAATAATCCCGCTCAATCGGGTCCATTTTGGGAATTTCGAGCCTCTAAGCCCACATTGGCTCACTTGTGAATATGGGCCCATGGCCCACCATAAATGAACCTGCAAGAACAAATACCCAGGAGCCTCGGGAAGTTATCGTCCTGGGACCAGCATAACAGATTGGGGATCCATTATATGCAAACCAGGATATCTCGGATTCGCGCCCCGTCCCTAGAAATCCGGGATTGACATTAAATGTCGGATCCGTTGCCGGGAATCTCACTTTAAGATTGTTAAGGAAAGAATCTTAACCTAGAAGGAAAATAATTTTGGGTCAATGAGGGACTCTGACGACGCTCCTGGGTTAAAATGGAAGGAATACGAAACCCTAATGTAGTAAGGGTTCTCATCATTCAGCCAATAAATAGGCCTATACCTCAAGTATGAAAACAAGACTGAATCATTGTGCTTGAGCATATTTTACACAGGAACACTAACTTTGGCATCAGAGGGAGGAACGCTGGCCAACCCCCGGTGTATTCTCTTGACTTTGTTTGTTTTGCAGCGATCATATGACAAGATTGACAGGTAAGGGCGTGTTATCAAGACCATACCGGAAACTATATAAACAGTTTTGTTCTTGCAACACCACTCAACAAGTACTAGATTGTTGGTGACAAGCAAAGGCCTTAAAGAACCATAGATCAAAACGAAAACCAAGAGAAAACATCATGAGCTCTTGCAAATATTGTAACAAATCTTAGTTAGAACACACCTTTGTAAATTGACTTACAAGATGATGATGTCCAATAGCTTATATACACATGGTTAAAATTGTAATTAACCAAATGTGAGATACTTGAGATCGTAACATTTCACCAAGCTTCTGAATCCAACGTTTATAGCTGCCCACTCTATCGACAATGACCTAGTGATAGTCATTTCCCTTTTGTCAGCTTATCTTGTCTAGCAACATTTAATGACTTAACACTATGTCCATACATAATATTAAGATATCTTAATCCAAATTACAGGTCACCCCTTCGTGACTCAAACCCATAACGTTGTGTTTGTTATTATATCAATTATAACAAACCTTAGGTAGAACTCACCAGTAAAAACAGGCTTACTAAAGGAGGATGCCTAATAGCATATATACACATGGTGAAGAAATCACTTAACCAAATGTGAGACTCTTGAGATCATAAATTTCACGAAGCTTTTGAATCTAACATCAATAGCGGCCCACTCTATCGACATTGACATGGTGGTAGCCTTTTCCCTTTTGTCAGCATATCTCATTTATGAGTATTTATGACTTAACACTATGCCCATATATAATATTAAAACATCTTAATCCGTCCTATAGGTCGCCCCTCTGTGACTCGAACCTGTAAAACATAGTGCTTGTTCTCATACCAATTGTAACAAATCTTAAGTAGAACTCACCAGTGAAAACCGGCTTGCAAGAGGAGAATACCCAATAACTTATATACACATGATTAAGACTACATTTCACCAAACGTGAGACACTTGAGATCGTAACATTTCACCAAGCTTCTGAATCCAATGTGTCTATAGCGGCCTACTCTATCGATATTGACTTGGTGATAGCCCTTTCACTTTTGTTGGCTTATCTCGTTTATCAATAGTTAATTAGGGGTGGGTATCGGTTCGGTAGGTAGTTAAATCGGTTAATTCGGTCGGTTAACCGACTTTTGTCAGAATGCAGTCAGTGAATTTATTTTGATTAAGCGGTTAATAGGCAGTCGATTAAGTCAATTAATAGGCGGCTGGTTAAGTTGATTAAGTCGTTTAACATGGGTATGAAACGACGTCGTTTTGATTTTTTTTTTTAAAAAAAAAGAGATAAAATGTTTCGTTCTTACTAAAACGACGTCGTTTCATTTTATGTCAGTTCGGTTAATCGGTCTGAGTAAATGAGGTTCAGTTACCAAACTGGCTTTTGGAACAAAATTCTATATCGACTACCGGGCCGAAATTAGTCGGTAGAGTTGGTAGGCGGGCGATAGCGGTTCGGTTCAGTAAGCGGTCGGTAGGCGGTAGGCGGATAATTAGCCCCCTACAGTTAATGACTAACATAACAGTATGCCTACACATAGTATTAAGACATTTTAATCTAGCTTATAGGTCATCCCTCTATGACTCGAACCTGTAAAACTTAGTGTTTGTTCTTATACCAATCATAACAAACTTTAGGTAGAACTCACTAATGAAAATTGGCTTGTAAGAGGAGAATGCCTAATGTTTTTGTACACATGGTTAAGATTGCACTTAACCAAATGTGTGACACTTGAGATCATAACATTTCACCAAGCTTCTGAATCCAACATCTACAACGGTCCACTCTATTGACATTGAACTGGTGGTAGCCCGTTTCCTTTTGTCTAGGGGTGGGCATGGGGCGGGGTGTGCACGGGGCCGAGCGGGGCAATTTTCCGCCCTTTTTGCCCCCCCCCCCCCCCCCCGCACCACTGCGGGTTGGGGAAATTGGACCCGTGAACTGCTTATTGATGTGTTTTAAAATAGTACTCGCAAGTGCACGAATCATTTTGCAATATAGTGTTATGCAAGTGCGAGGTCGATCCCACAGGGAATTGTGTTGCGAAAATTAATCTCTATTCAAACTAATCCTACTTTAACCTAGTTCCAAATTTAGGGTTTTTTTGATAAAAGAAAACATGAACAAAAATAATGAAGATAAAGGGGTCTAGGGTTTCGGAATCCACACTCACCAAATCACAAGAACATAATCTCATGCTCATCACACATATTTTGAGGTTGTCACATTCAAATCTTAGGTATGCTCTACATTGCTTCAAAAATCATTTGAAACATTCAATGATTCCGTTCATAGCACAAATCACAAAGAGTACCAATTGAAATCAAAACATCCAATGTATCATTCAATCACAATGAATATCATCATTCAAACCGATAAAACAATGTATTAGTCGAACGACGCACAATGAATATCCAATGTTTTGATAGATCAAACACCAAGCAATCAATTTTAATGAGACTTATTCCACATCATCACTTGTATCCGGAAACCACAAGAGATATCAAAACATCATCTCATAAAAATCGAAGTAGAACAATGAGAAATCAAACCCATAAACTCAAATAGCATGAACAAGCAAGAAACTCGGTTTCTCTTCAATGGTGAGGTTTCATCCTCAACCCCAAACGAAAATATTAGCTACACATGATAAAATAACTACAACTTAAAACATTAAATTAAAAGCATAAAAATCAAAGAGTTGCAAAAGGAAAGAAATAAGCTACAAGAAGAAGAGAAGCAAGAAGTTATGTACAAAGAGGCTCATGCCTCTCCTCCTCCCTTTGATTTTCAGCCTTGGTCTCCTTTTATAGCCAAGTGGTTTGTGTGGAATGGGTGAGTGGATGTTATTTTATGTATGAGTGGAGAGATGAGTGATGAGTGTTTTATGGAATGATGGTATTTTATGTTGAGTGGAGAGATGAGTGATGAGTGTTTTATGGAATGATGTTGAGTGGAAAAAAAAGGTGATTAAGTGGTTGAGAATGTGGAGAAAAACGTGTATTGGCTCTAGCTTTGGGGAGACAAGGGATGAAGCAAAAGAAAAATAATAAGAGAGATGGTTCCGGATTTTCGGGATGATCCGACGACTGAAATTCAAACAGCCATATCTTTTTCCACACATCTCTAAATTGGCTGAAACTTGTTGCGTTGGAAAGCTGACATCTTGAAATTCAATGTAGACCTAAGAAACTTCCAAAAAGGATATCGTTTGGTCCTGTTATGATCAGTCTAGATGTAGTGGTCTGCTGCATCCGAATTTCCTTGTATTTTGCTTGAATTGTATCATTTCTCTCTTATTGTCCTACAAAATATAAAAACACTAAAACTAACCAAAGCATTAGAAAATAACAAAACTAAAGGTTTAACTAATGTAAATTAAGGGGTCCAAATATACACTTTTTGGCACTCATCACTTATTTTAAAGGAACCCCATGCAGTGCAGGTACCTGCGGGGCGGGGGTGCGGGTTTGCGGGGCACGGTGGGTTTTGTTGAAGAGAGTCAAGAGACCTCTCTGCATCTTTAAATATTCTGTTTTCTTTTCTTTTATCACATTTTCTCCACAAACCAAACAGGATGCCACTCACAATTCACAAACCAAACAACAAAATAAAACTTCAAAAGAAAGAAATCTCAAAATATTTTCTCAACTGAAATCTCGAAATATTTTCTAAGGAACAAAATAGAGAGTTAGAGAAATACAAATCGGAGTGCCAAAGAAAAAGACCTTGAAGATCTTCACCGTCAACTACGAGAGCATGTATGGGAACCTCGTGGACGTCCAGCAACCTTGACCACCCCACAATGTTCGCAACACTCGCTATGGACTCAGAGATCTTGAGAGGTTCGTGAAAAGGAATGAGTAATACAGTAAGAAAAAATGAAAAATGAAGAGAAAAAGGAGAGTGCGGCACTAGAAGAAAAGAAAGGAAAAAATAAGAGGGGGTTTGGGGAGCGCTAGGGTTAAGGCCTTAAGGGTTTTTTTATTTTTTATTTTTAATTTATACGGTGCGGGGTGGGTCCCTTGGATTTTGAAAAATCCCGACCCGCAAACCGCACCGCACTGTGCGGTTTGCAGAAAACTGAAACGAAATCCGAATATTATATGCGGGTTAAGTGTTTTTGCGGGGTAGGTGGGTCGGGTTTGTGGGGCGGATCGGTTTTTTGCGGGTCTTGCACACCCCTACTTTTGTCGGCTTATCTTACCTATCAATATTTAATGACTTAACATTATGCCCATACATAATATTAACACATCTTAATCCAGCCTATTTGTCACATCTCCCTCACTCAAACAATCAAACTCATAACGTAGTGTTTGTTCTGATACCAATTGTAATAAACCTTAGGTAGAACTCATCAGTGAAAATCGACTTGTAAGAGGACGATGCTTAATAACTTATATACACATGGTTAAGATTGCACTTAACCAAATGTGAGACACTTGAGATCGTAAAAATTTCACCAAGCTTCTGAATCCAACAACGGCCCATGCCACTTTATCGACACTCACCTGGTGGTAGCCTTTTGCCTTTCGTCAACTTATATCGTCTATCAGTGTTTAATGACTTATCACTGTGCCCACACATAGTACTAAGACATCTTAATCTAGCCTATGAGTTACCCCTCCGTGACTTGAACCTGTAATGTAGTGTTCGTTCTCATACCAATTGTAACAAACCTTAGGTAGAACTCACATTGAAAAGTGGCTTGCAAAGGGGTGATGCCCAAGAGTTTATACATACATGGTTAAGATTACACTTAACCAATACGAGGAAAAGTTGTTATTGCCATTCAAGGGTCTATTTTAGTTTATTGATTTGGGGTTGAATGAAATCCAAATGCAAATTATGAACTTTAGTTGCTAGGCTTGAACATATATGCTTTTATTTATATTTTTATTTGAATTTAAATCACATTTTACTAGAAGAGAAATGCTAGGGAACCCACCAATATCCCACCAGCATCCCACCAAGCCTAAGTAAAAAAACTGAAAATGAATTTACTAAATAAAAAGGCAAAGCCACTTAGGGCTTAGTGGGATGCTGGTGGGATATTGGTGGGTTCCCTAGCATTTCTCTTACTAGAATAGGGAGCGGAAATACTTGAATGATATATATAGGAGTTTAATGATAAATTTGGCATGTGATTATAAAACCCAATAATTATTTAAATATAATATATATTTTATTTTTTTAAAAAAATGAAGGGCATTAGCTGCGGCATTTGGTTTCAGTTCTAAATTAATTCCTTTTTTTTTTTTTTTTTTTTTTTTTTTTTTTTTTTCTTAATGTCTTTCTTGAATGCGTGCATGCTAATTAGTCGAATGTACACAAATTTTGGTCTCAGCTAATTAAGTACAATTAGCGAAAAGAGAAAACAATAATTCAATGATATTAACTTTCAAGACAACTCGGAAGTTTTGCTACAAATATTTCAAAGAAGACAAATAAATGCAAGGAAAAATTCTACCTTTACGACACCAACACAATATGGTACGAGATTTGATTCTTGTACAACACCAATGCAACAACTGTACAACAACCCCTCACATGAGGGTGGGCCCCAGTATGTAGGACTCACCCTTATGTACGTGAATGATTATTGTACAGTTGTTGTATTGGTGTTGTAAATTTAACATTTTTCATATGGTACAACAGCCTATCACATGAGGTGGAGCCCACAAAACTGTTCTCATGTTGTGTTGGTGTAGTACATCAATCAGTCCTCTAAATGCAAACATCTCACATAAGGAAAATGTTAGTTTTACAACATTCACACAACACCCTCTCACATGAGAGTGAACCCTAGTGTGTGAGCTCCACTCTCATGTAAGGAGGTGTTATACCCATGTTATGTGGGTGTTGTGCAGCAATCAAACCCCCTCACATAAAACGAGCCAAAGCACATATCTCCTTAATTATTGCAATATTAATTGCATATAATAAAGTTGAAAAATAGAAACCACAAATCAACATCTCACATAAAGTACTTGATATGGAAAACCGGCCCAAATCATCAATCACACTGGAACAGTCCTACTACCACCGGCCTCGGTGGCCTGCCCCGCAGTTTCATCCTCCTCCTCTCCCGTCAATTCCTCCAACGATCTTCCCTTCGATTCCGGGACCAAGAAGGTAAACACCATTCCCAAGAAGTTAATTCCTCCAAGCACAAGAAGGGAATTCTTGACCCCGATGCCAGTCGGGTACCCGGCATCTACTTGTTTCGGGTCTTGGCTTTGGGCAGCATACAAGAATCCAAACGCCCCAACTATAGCTCCTGCCTTCCCCGCAGCGGCTGATATTCCATGACACGTAGACCTTAGCCTCGCAGGGAAAATCTCCGCCGGCACAACAAATGTGGTGGCATTGGGTCCAAAGTTGGCGAAGAAAAAGGTCAAGGAGTATATTACGACGAAGCTAATTCTGTTGGGCGTCAGAGTCCAGTGATGGTACGGGATAGCAAGCGCAAACATGAACACAGTCATGAAGAAGAAACCCATCAATTGAATTGTAAACCGACCCAGATAGTCAATGAAAGCCACCGTAAACCAATACCCGGGCACGGTACTGCACAATGCTATAAGTGTTTGCGCCTTTGCAATCTTGAAAACCTCTTCGAGTGAGCTCATTGTCTGTGACTTTGGAATCCACCCAATCGCGGTGAAGATATCCTTCTGGAACAGATTTTGGCTGTAGAAGGCAATGTCCAGCAAGAACCAAGTGGTAGTGGTTCCGACCAAGTGAAGCCCGTGGCGTTTCGCAAATCTTTTGGAGAATAACCCAAATGAGTGCTCTTGAGTATTAATCCTTTCGAGTTTCTCCTCCTCAGCTTCAAGAGTCACGTGTAGCACCTTAGACATGTCTGCCGCCGCCTGTTTTGCGTTCTTCGCCACCAGGGCAGTGTAACGCGCAGTCTCGGGCATTTTCATACGCCAGTAGTATGTGAGGGCGGCCGGGAGAGCTCCGAACATGAGAATCAGGCGCCACACGTAGTCAGCTTGCGGTGGTAGCGAGGCTGCTGCATCAACCTCGTATGCGGGAGGGCTGTATTTGTTCCTGAATGCGCTCGACACAATTAAAGCAACAATCCCACCACCCAAAATTCCAAAACCTTGCATGGCAAAAACAGCGGCGATAAACGCCCCACGAGTCTTTTTGTTCGCGTATTCAGACATAATTGTAGCGGAAAGGGGATAGTCTCCGCCAATGCCAAAGCCGAGCCAGAACCGGAAGAAACAGAGCGTGGCCATGACACTGTTTGGCGAGTGTCCAAACGAGAGCCCTGAGCCAATGGAGCAGACCACCATGAGAATAAGGGTTATACCGTACACCTTCTTGCGACCCAATTTGTCACCAAGCCAGCCGAAGAAGAGCTGGCCAGCCAAAGTGCCACAAAGCGCCACGCCGTTAACAGCGTCAGCCACGTTAGGAGGCAATGTGCCGGGCTTCACTGCACCTGGTTTTGTGTAGTAAATTCGGCCGAGTAACTTGGACACAAGGGAGATACAGAACAGATCGTATGCATCAGTGAAGAATCCCATTCCGGCAATGACAATTGCCGTGAAGTGGTACAATTGAGTCTTGGCCACATCAAGAGCGTTAAGCACTCCCAATTGGTTTCCAGCCATGGCTATCTCTTGCTACTGTTCCTCCAACGGTTTCCTGCATAAAACGTACAATATATAAATTTAATATAAATGAATTCTCCGTATATGAATGCAAATGGTGTAGCTAGCTAGCACGACCTGTGACTTGTATTTCTATTTCTATTTCTATGGACCAAGACGTACAGTTATTAATGCAAATGGTCCTTTTTTATTTATCCCAACCAATCGGATTGTTGCCCAATTTATTGTTTCTATCACCGATAAATAGACATGCAGCGCCCACGATGTCCTATTACCATTTTTTTCTATTGTAATTGATGATGTTCGACAAATAAAATGTGAAATGCTCAGGAAAAAACAAAGAAGGAGAAATAAAAAAATAATAAAAAAAAATCAATAAAGGAAAAAAGACATATTAGCATGTTGACTTTGAAGTAGGTTTTTTTCTCCTTAAATCATGAACAATAGAATTGAACTGATGGATCAAAACCAATTAATTTGATACAGATTGATCAGCTACTTAACTAATCAACTATTTAGTGTTTTTTTTTTTTGGTTATTGCTCCACAACTAATTTTTATGAACTAAAAATTATTCCTCATCCTTCTGTCATTTAACTATTTTCTTTTCCAATTTTTCTATATTCCAAATATTCCATTCCACGGATAGAGACGACTTGAATAAAAATCTTCCATTGTATTATGTTTCTGATAGAAGAATTAAAACCTTTGGTTGAAGATAGAAAAAATTTGTGGCCGACTTGCACTTGCAACTTGCAAAGCCAGCCTGTCAAAGACCTTAAGAAAATATCAGAGGCAATTATATACATGGCTTGCGGAACTTTCTACTCTTATTAATTAAGTAATATTACGTATAAAATGAAATAAAGAAGTGGGTCGATCGCTACCAAATACATACATATATATATAGTACATTTGGTTGGTACGAAATTAAATATCAGCAAAATACATATAGTTAGGCGCCCCTGTCAACGTCGCAAGGACAAGCTATTGACCCAGATGAGCAACAGTAAAACAATGGAACTGAACATTCAAATATGATAAGAGAGCTGCTGCTCAATGCTCATGTGTGTTCAAAGCAGGCACTAATTACAGCAGAATAAAGTAAGAGATCGAGAGTTCCCCGGCCGCTTCTGTGGCTCATATATATATATATATATATGAACGATACTAAAAACTAAAAGAGAGATATAATTTTTTGTTACTTTACGACACAATTTTAAGGTATTTTTTTCTAAAAAAATAAATAAAAAAGTAAAAATTGCTATGTGGACAAAAATAATCAAAAGTTGTATATCTTAGAGTAGCAATATATTATATCTCAAACTAAAATGAATGATCGGCTTAACACATAGATGAGATAACTCACGAGTGTTTGATATATTAATTTATATAAGAATGTAATGAAACTGGGAGATAACTAAAAGGTATAGCTAGTCTGATCTAGGCAGAATGGATGAAAGCTAGTGGCTTTCAACTTCAAATGAAGGGTGCCCTACCATGAATACTCTGATCACCTTTTGCTAAAAAGTGTTGAGGTATCTAACTACAGTGGTCCTGATATCCTACGACGCCAGTTCCAATAAGCGAGGAATGTATCAGGTTTCATGCATGTCCCAAGTCTAAAGAAATATTTCGTAACATTATGCAGAGAGAGAGAGAGAGAGACAAAAAGACTGACCTGCTTTTTGAATCTTCAACTAAGTTGAAGGAGGAGAGCGACGAGGGAGAGAGAGAGAGAGAGAGAGAGGCGTCAGTGTGTTGCGAATGGCGATGATAAGAAGGAGAGAGGCCGGCTATATATAATATTGTGTGCATCGGACTCATAGAAAGCCCATCAAGTCCAGCGTCCAATGGCATATACCCGAGGATCCAATTTAGTCAAAGCTTTCACAGCCCTTGCTTCTTTACCTTGCCCTGTGATGATGACCTACATCTCTTTTCGAAGCAAGTAATTCCTCATTATTGTATTAATAGACTTTTGTACAATGAAACGGCAATCCATCACATATAATGTGGCTTCACCTGCTGTGTGTAATTACCACCATGGGAACATAATTATAAAACTAAAGAAGAAAAAGAAAGGAGAAGATCAAGACCGTCGGCTCACTTCAAGGTTGATCATTTAGGTCTACAACTATATATATATAAGTCTAGTTGACCCATAAATGGTGCATTAACAAATTTCATTATGAAAAGAAAATTTCACAGCATTGGGATGATCGAAGTATTTACTAGCTAGATGTTATACCATATCTCTATATATATTATTATGTGATCAGTAGAAATGCTATCATGCATAAATAAACAAATTTTACTGCAAATTCATATATTTAATTACGTGCAATCTTGATACTATACACACGGGTTGTTCGATCTACTCGATCCATATATGGGGCATATTACAGATAAGGCCATTGAGAAAGCAACATGACATTCATTAATTAATTGCTGCTAATAATTTGTTTAGTTGTATTACCCCTTTTATTTTCTTCCATGCCATATACGTGATTGCTACGTATATACTTTCTATGTAATTTTTCCAACTCGATCTACTAACATTTACTAACAGCAGAATATTTGGTTTTTTGCATTTTTTTTATTTGCATTATATTAATGTAAGAATATCAGTGAGAAATTACAAAATAAAGTCCTACGGCTACAATTACAAATAACAAAATATTTGTCATGAATTCATGCCAGACAATATACTACTGGGGATATTAATAACGCATTTAGGCCATTATATATTCTAACATTTATGTCCTTATCATGACAACTAGCGCCCTATATGTGCTGCTTCTAATGTAATATTGTACGTGCAAAAAATAGCAGGCTAAATTGCCTTTGAAATTTCAAAGCCAAGGAATTGTCAAACAATTTCCTCCTGTCCTGTACGGAAAAATGATTCTTTGAAATGATTAAAACCGCTAATCTTTTTTTTCTTGAAAACCAGAGTAACTTTATAAAAGCGATTTTAAAAGTCACTTCATAGTCGGAGGAATACTTGCAAGAGTGACACATGAATGACTTTTAACATTACTATGAAAACAGCGCGCTCTCCTAGCTTTTCGACAAACGGTACAAATTAATGTCCACATAATAATTTTAAATATTACTCCAAATTAATGTTGGCTCGGTATTGTGTCGCACAAAATGCGTATAATTCTCCCGTATATATGAAGATCAATTGCCATAGAGATATGATACATTGTCACCCTCAAAACATAACTTTTGACTATTTTTGCCCACGTGGCAACTTGTACTTTTATTTATTTGTTTATTTATTTTAAAAAAAAACCCTAAAGCTAGTTAGGGGACCACCTTGCCACATAAGCAAAGTGATAAAGAGTTGTATTTTGAGGTGATAAAAAGATGATATCTCATTGTCATATATGTAAGGACCTTAATTGGCGCTTAATTTCATGCAGACAATTATGAGAAGCAAATCTTATAGTTAAATATTCCAACTGGCTAGCCGCAAAAAATGATCGACAACATTTACCAATTGACTTTCTATATAGTAATGAATTTTAATTTTCAAAATGGAATGGCATTAATATGAAGGGTATTACCACATGCTACAAGCGAAAACGTTGACAACATTAATTATTATTGTTAATATCTTTCTAGCAACAAGTATCAATAATTAATTTCTTGTTCACCCATTTGTAATTTGGATCGAATTTTTTAAGTTGCTAACAATTATAGTTTAGAAAGTTACACCTTACACACTTGAGGCTACATTCTTTAATATTTGTTCAATCCCAAATTGTTAAAATTTGTATGTATAAATTACATACAAGAAAAAAAAAAAAAATAGCAACCATATTACAATTAAAACACACTAAATTCATGAGTTAAAACCAAAGACAGTTAGATTTCATGTAGATAACATATAATTTCCATAACCATATAAGTTGACAACTTGAGTTTAATGGATAACATGTAACTTTTTTGATAAAACTATGACTTTTATTAACAATTCTTTATGGCCACGACAACAAGCTTTGCAAACGAGGTATGCAACAGAGGATTACGATCCCCAATCATTTTAATTAAATTGTAAATTTTCAAATTATCGAATTTAGGTCATTTTTAAGTATAGAAAAGCTTGGACAATGCTATTTATTAAAAAGGAGGCATGCTATCAAGGCAGTCAGAAATAATTTTTCTCCTAAAACGCTTTTTTTTTTTTTTTTTTTTTTTTGTTGCAGAAACACGTTATTTTTTTTTTTTTTATAAACTAAAAGACAGTTTTTTGCTCAAAACTTTTTTACAACATAAAAAGAAATAATCTGATGAAAATATACTCAATTCTTAATTGTAACTTATTACATTTTTAATATGTGGCATTTTTCAAGCATTTTGATTGATGCTTAGAAACGGCCGCCTAAATTCCGTAATTTCAAAATTTACGAATTTTTTATTTTAAAAAAAAAAAATTGTAGAAAACTTGATACACGTAAGATTGGCAATCGTACCTATAACTTTGTCAAACAAACAAAAATAGGTTTAAATAGTTGTCGATTACCAATTCTTTTAGGTGTATGTCAATTTTCATACTCCTAATCTATCCAAACCGATCGATCGATGACATTCTTATGTTGGGACAACAAGAAGGGCACATGTAGAGTGATGATCAAGCTACCAATTGAATGTCACATATATCCCATGCAATCACAATCACAATCAATTCTTTTTCGCATGGCAATCTCTTGTTATTATGCCATTGGCGTTACATATTCGAATGTCATATATATTGCCTTCTTAATTAAATTATTCTCAATCTCACATTCCCATGTCCCCAAAAAGTAATGCTTTAATTTGAATATGCAACAATGTCCCAACCAAAAGAAGAATAATTTGCAATATTTTGTCCCCAAAGGCTCAAATCTCAGTATTTAGTTGGGCAGATAAAATGATTAATTATGGCCATTTCCACTATTTAACAATCTTTTTAGGGGATTAAGATTAATTCTATACAACTTTCCAATTAATGTATCATTAACGCCTCTAAACGTGCCCCGCTACTCTTATCTTCTGATCATGAGGGGATGACATGGGTACACCAAAGGTTTTCTTTAGTCAAAAGCGGTTTTTTTTTTAGTAGGCGGGAGGGAGGGGCACGGTGGTGTTGAAATTAAAACTGGCATTAGATTATCTTTTTTTAGAAAAAAGAATTAAATTTAAATAAGATATTTGACTTTATTTTTGGCTGGAAAATAAGATAAGTATTTGACTTGCACATAAAAGTTGAATTAAAATATGGTGTCGCGCGCGTGCTAATTCCATTGTCAACTATTAACGCGCGTTCCCAATCTAAAATATTAGGAAAGAATTCCATTTAAATCATCCATATTCTTTATGTTAAGTTAATCATCCATGTTCTGGCAGAAGCAAGTAGACAGGAAATAAAAAAGAATAAAATATCCACATCATGATATATAGCTACATCTATTGAATATATAATGTCGTATTGTAGTGTCAAACTGGCGTCACAATTAAGCCATTGTAATTTGTATCCCTTGTTGGCTTAAAGGCCAAGAAAGAAATGGAATTTGGCGTTTCAACTTTGCATAAATTTATTAAATAATTTTAGACGGCATACTCATGTTCCTCTAATAATGAAGTAGCTTTTAAAATCACCATTAGACTTGTAATTGAATATTATTAAATTTTGATCAAATGATGACGTATAGAGAAACATTGATATGACTTTTATAATTACTCCAATTTATAAGTGTAGCCATGAGGAATAGGTCATGGACCTATAAATAAGAACCTTTCAACACTTTTTTTTCAATAGAACTTTGATTGCATCATCGCTTGCACTTAACTTCGAGTTTCTAAAAATAAACAGCATGCATATGACGTGGTTATCTTATAAAATGAGTTGACTTTGGAAAGTTTGAATAATTAAACCATGGGAGGATAATGATAGATCCTGATCTCCGCCATTTATAGCCATTTTATAGTGAAATTATAAAGTAATTTTAGACAGCATACTCATGCATGTTCCTCTAATAATGAAGTAGCTAGCTTTTAAAATTAACATTAGACTTGTAATTGAATATTATTAAATTTTGATCAAATGATGACGTCTAGAGAAACATATATTGATATAACTTTTATAATTACTCCAATTTATAAGTGTAGCCACGAGGAATAGGTCATTGCATCATCGCTTGCACTAATTAACTTCGAGTTTCTAAAAATAAACAGCATGCATAGGACGTGGTTATCTTATAAAATGAGTTGACTTTGGAAAGTTTGAATAATTAAACCATGGGAGGATAATGATATATCCTGATCTCCGCCATTTATAGCGCCATTTTATAGCGAAATTTTTATTTTATAGCATTTAATGATGTACGTACATAACACCATGACATTTTAACTCTTCATTTCATTTGAAATAAAAATTATAGATCATTATCTCTCGTGACAGGGTATGGCCCCCCTCAATTCCAAAAAAAAAAAAAAAAATTAGGTAAAAGAAAAATTATAAGGTTAAAATATATATATATATATATTAGCCTACGTACTGGCCCCTACCAATAATTTTTTTTGGTCCTTGGTCCCTGCCCGTAAAAATTTCTGGCTCAGTCCCTACCTTGTGACCTTCAAGAGAACCCTGGAACTAGGGCAACACCCGTAATTTTATTTCGTTCTCAAGGGAGTTGGCAACGCCACAACTTGGCATCAATCCGATCCAAGACAAGTGTGGACAATGAAGAAAGGTTCTGATGGTGATGAGTACTGTGTGATGGTGGCTCCCAATAGTGGCAGGAGACAACTCACATGTTAGTTCTACCCATGGTTGATTTTATTTTATTAATCTTTTTTTTTTTCCTAAAGCAATACATGGGAAAGGGAAGAACTAATGTGCTTAATTTTATGGTGATCGGGGGTGTGCTTGGGTGTTTTAATTTCTTGTTTGTGTGATTGTATTTCCACTAGCCCTAAATGTCTACTATATATTTGGAAGCTGATACAGGGGACGGAAAACACTCTCTTTCTTATTTTTTAATAAAAAAATAAAAATTAATTTGTCATTTGATGTGACTACCAAAGAACAAATTTTTATTTTTTTGGCTTAAAAAACCAAAAAGAAGGTGATGGAGGACGATTTTACGTCCCCACAAATCATTTCCGATATATTTGTACTAAAACTTCTGTTGTCCCGACAATATATATTGGTGAAACGGAAATAAATCTAAATGTTCAAATAAATCTATAAACTACAAAATTGAACATCTTCAAAATCTCGCTTCAATTAGTAGATAAATCAAATGATTATATTTTTGCTTCTACTTGAAAAGTGATTAGTATAGCATGCACATGTAAAGAGATCGGGTGTACCTCTACCTTTTTTTTTCTTTTTCATTTTTTTTTAATTTTTTTTTATTTGATCTCATGAAAGTGAAGATAGATTAAGGCTTTGTTTAGGTCGTAGAATAAGTCTTTGGAATGGAATATATTCTATTGAAATAGCTATTCTTTTATTTGGTAGGGACATATTCATTGGATTAACTATTCCATGAGAATAACTATTCCATGGGAATAACTATTCCCTTACGAAGAGGAATAGCTATTCCTCTTATTTTTTAGAGGAATAGACAACCTTTTCAAAAAAAAAAAACTAAACTGTACTTTTCTTTAATTTTTCTAAACTAAACTAAAAAAAAAATTTTAAAAAAAATTAAAATTAAACCAAAAAAAAAAAAACAAAGAATTTAGATCAGATTTGTGGGTGGCCGACCACCCACATATCTAAGGTCTACCATTTTTATTTTTATTTTTATTTTTTTTAAGATTTGAGTTTTTTTGAAAAATAAGAAATTATGTAGCTGAAATACAAGTTCAGCGTGACAACAGGAGATTTTCGAGTTATTTGGTTTTTCAGCCATGAACAAATATGAGAAATATCTTGGACTACCAATTTTAGTGGGAAAGTCTCGATCCCAGGCTTTCAAGAGTATTAATGATAAAGTTTGGAATCGATTATACAATTGGAAGATTAAGGCCTTGTTTGGCAACCTCTTCCTCTCAAGTATGGGGGGAATTCGTCCCCAAGGGGTAGCTCAATCGGTTGGGGACCACGCCTCTTGAAGCGGATATCGCTAGTTTGAATCCCTCATCCTCCCTCTTGTGTGGACATGTAAAATAAAAAGGAAAAAAAAAAAAAAAAGAAAGAGTATGGGGGAATTCTTTTTTTTTTTTAGTGATAGTAAAAAGT
The DNA here is from genome assembly GCF_958979055.1 of Alnus glutinosa. Lineage (NCBI taxonomy): Eukaryota > Viridiplantae > Streptophyta > Magnoliopsida > Fagales > Betulaceae > Alnus > Alnus glutinosa. The sequence goes on from NC_084886.1 coordinate 14,244,494, forward strand.
GATTGATGTGATATATAAAATAGAAAGAATTTATATGAAAATGTGGAAAAAAAAAAATTTGTATTATAGTGCCTTTTTTTCTTTTTCTTTTTCTTGAAAAAAGAATTTAAATAGTAATAAAAATTTATTGATGTGATGTAAAAAGTAAAAAAAGTTAGAATGTTTTCAAGTTGATTTTTTAGTTTTATTTTATTTTTTGGAGAAGTGAAAAAAAAAAAAAAAAAAAAAAAAAAAAGGAGAAGGGGAGGGAAGTGGGTTGCCAAACGGGGCCCTAAATTCCTTTTACAAGCAAGGAATGAAATTCTTCTGAAAACTATGGTCCAAGTTATTCCAACATATAATATGAGTATTTTCCAACTTCCATTTGGACTTTGCAAAGAAATTAATGTGCTGATGCAGAAGTTTTGGTGGAGACATAAGAAGAATGAGGCTAAGATATGTTGTGCAAATTATAATACTCGCAAGTGCACGAATCGTTTTGCAATATAGCATTTTGCAAGTGCGAGGTCGATCCCACAGAGAATTGTGTTGCAAAAATTAATCCCTATTCAAACTAATCCTATTTTAACCTAGTTCCAAATTTAGGGGTTTTTGATAAAATAAAACATAAACAAAATTAATGAACAATAAAGGGGTCTAGGGTTTTGGAATCCACACTCACCAAATCACAACAACCTAATCTCATGCTCATCACACATATTTCGAATTCTTTCAAACCAATCTTAGGTACGTTCTACTTTTGCTTCAAAAATTGTTTAAATCATTCAATGAATCCATTCTTTCACAAATCACAAAAGATATCTAGTTTCGACTAAATCATCAAATGTATCCATAGAATGAAACACAATGAATATCCAACATACATGAAAACCCAAGCCATCAATTTAATGAAATTATATCAAATCATCACTTGTATCCAGAAATCACAAGAGATATCCAAAAATAATCTCAAAAATCGAGATAGAACAATGAGAAATCAAGCCCATAAACTCAAATAGCATAAACAAGCATGAAACTTAGTTTCTATTCACTGGTGAGGTTTCATCCTCAACCCTAGATGAAAGTATTAGCTAGACATGAACAAAGAAAGCATAAATAAACTACAAGAATGCATTAAAAATGAATAAACTTACAAAAGATTGAAGTTCTACGTCAAAATCGACCAAAAAACCCTAAGATACAATGAAATCGGCCCCTAAGGCACTCTTAAGCGGCCTCCTCATCAAACAAAAGAAAAAATAATGGTATTTATAGAGTTAGCTAGGGTTTCTGAAATTCCAGCTCCGCATAATATTCGATCGATAGATCGATCGAATATTTCGATCAATCTACTTTTTCAGCACTTCAAAAAATCCAGCTTTTCTATGTATTTTTGCCTTGAAAATTGTCATTTTTCTCTTATTGCCATGCAAAACGCAAAAACACTAAAACTAACCAAAACATCAGAAAGTAATAAAGATAAAGGTTTAACTAATGTAAATTAAGGGGTCCAAATATACACTTTTTGGCACTCATCAAATACCCCCAAACTTACATTTTGCTAGTCCTTAGCAAAACAAAATGAAAAACAAAATCAAAGCATGAAACATAAGTCCTCTTTCGTGGGAGAAACGATTGCATTTAGCATATGCAACAAGCCTTTTAAATCTCTAGGACTCCCTAGTGGACGAGTGAAGTCTCGTGAGGGTTTGCCAGAAATGATACCCACAAACATTGAAACACTATGTTGTCAACAAGAAAGAATTTTCACACAAACTATGGTTCATACGTCATTGGCATGCTTAAAAAGACAAACCCCATCATAAACATCAACAGGGGATCCAACATCAAATCACTCATAAATGGACAGTTAAGACATCACATTTTCTCAAAAGTGTAGAGTGAAATTAACATGCAATTATGAGGTTTCATTTTAATCTCAAGATAAGTACTTCAAAAATCATTGGAATCCCTATCAAATGAAACAACCAAGGCAAGATATGCAAATTATTTTATTTTATTTTATTTATATATTTTTTTTGCCTTTTTTTATATGTTGGCTGTGCAATGCTCGGCTCCTTTAAGCTTTCTAATTGACCCATGTAACGAGTGTTGGGCCAGTGGCTCCCAAACCAGATGGTCTTAGGGCACTAGATGTAGAAACATCCCTAAGGGCTTAATTACTCAAATCAAAAAGACTACGAAGCCAAATTAGCCATACAATTAACCAAATTGAAATTCTCACATTTTGACGCGAACACTCAATGCTTAGTGAGGCAAGAGGCCCGGTTACTCAGTGAAAAACTCAAAATGATCTTTTTTTTTATTATTTTTTTTATTTTATATATATATATATATATATCTTGCAAGCCAAGGTTATTTATCAATAAGTCATCCAACAATTCTCAAAATACACAATTAAGCACAAATTCATACCCCACAGATTACATGCTAATGTGCTCGTGATAATTCAACTCAAACAAGTGAAGTCTCACTAGCCCAAAAATAAGTCAAAAGATTCAGATTCCCAAAGACATAATGTGTTCAAAACTTTAAGCAAGCCGATGAAATGCAAACCACAGCTATGGCTTAACTCAAACTTGACAACATAATTTTTTTTTAATTAAAACATTTTAAGAACAAAAAGACAACTAAAAATAACTAAACAAACAGAAAAATTAAACAAACAAACAAATGGACAAAATATTTTTCCATACCCCCAAACTTGAATTACACATTGTCCGCAATGTGTAGTGTATAAATACATTACCAGAAATACGGAAACATCGAGGTGTGAAAGGTCAAGGCGTCCCCCAAACTTAAACACCAAAACACCTGTCAACAAAAACTAACCACAATATTTTTTCATAGAAACAAATATCAAAAGGTTAATTGCTGTCAGAAACAAAAATAAAATAACAAGAAATTAAATGAAAAGTGAAAGAAATTAAATGTACAGAAAGTAAAAAGGGAAAAGAAAATTTACAGCGCCTTCCCCGATCATGTGGTGGATGTCCAACCAATCCCTTCCACCCTTTCCTCTTGAAAATTTGGTATCCCTCTGGTGGAATGTTTCACCATTTTATGTAGCCAACTTGCTTGCTTCGAATGATCTTCTTAAGACGATGCTGCCTAGATTTGCGCAGTTGTGTGCATAGATCCTTGACAGTTTTGGTATAAGATGACTCTTTGAGACATTTAAGAATTGAAGCTTGGGGCTCATGAAATGTCTCAAGAGGGATGGTGATGAAGGAATGAGCTTCAGTACTCATTTCCTTGTCATTGGACGTATTTGGATTTGGCGAGGGCGCTGTGTGCTCCAAGTGCTCCTCCTTTTCTTTCTCCTCATTGCTATCCACAATTTCTTCATTCTCAAACATGGTGATGGTAGGGACATGCCCATGACTAGAATAGCTAGCATCATCCTCATCAATCATGTAGTGCCCTTCAGCCATCAATTGACTTCGAAACTCTTTTTCATCTATTCTAGTGACTTCAGCAACCAGATATTTCGAGCTGTCCTTCTATCCTTGCAATCGCTTGAGTGTTTTCCATAGTAGCATTCTTCATGTCACTAATAGCCTGGCCTGTGAGCTCTATGAAGACCTTGAGAGTGTCTTCCAAAGTGGAATGTGAAGAAGATGCTGGATAATTGTAGGATGAAGGATGGGAAGATTGGTTATCGAATTGTGGATAATCAGGATGGTGCAGTTCTTCAGATTGGGGAGCACAATTTCCCATGGCTTGAGCTTGCCACGAGAAATCAGGATGATCGCTCCAGTCCGGGTTGTAAAAATCAGAATTTGAATCAAATCCCGGGCTGGAGAAATTGGTGTTCACTTGCTCATAAGAAAGATTGCAGAATTGTCCCCAAGAGGGACAACTACTGACACTATGATAAGGATCAGAGCAATATGAACATGGTTCATGTGGGTTGAAACTGTAAGGGTAGTTGGTTGGAGCAAGTTTCCTACCACTAGGTGAAGCATGTTGTGCAAAAGAATCACAATAATTATCAAAGTAAAAACTCATGTTTCACTTACACCATATAGCAAAAAAATATCCCACAAAAAATATGAACCAATTTTTTATTTATTTATTTTTATTTATTTATTTTTTATTATAAATTAATCAAAGAAAAACAAACAATAAAATAATATAAAACAGAAATAGAATATTAACAAAATAAACTAAAAACAACTGTTTTTTTTTTTTTTTTTCTAGTTTTCTGCTGCTTAGAAAATTCGCACGATCGAAGTAAAGTTCGATCGATCGAATTACTTCTAGATCGATCGACTTTATATAGGGCGAATGCTTTCTCGATCGATCGACTTCGCAGGGCACTCAGAAAGTGCAGAAATGGCAGAAACAGAACCGGGAACACAATTTTTTATTTTTTTTTAGAGAAAAGAAACAAAACAACAAATATTTGAAAGAAAATTTTATCTAAACTAGTAGAAAAATAAAATTAATTCAAACAAAAATCAATTTCCACAAACAAAACAATTCCCCGGCAACGACCCCAAAAACTTATTGTGCAAATTATAATACTCGCAAGTGCACGAATCGTTTTGCAATATAGCATTTTAAAAGTGTGAGGTCGATCCCACAAAGAATTGTGTTGCAAAAATTAATCCTTATTCAAACTAATCCTATTTTAACCTAGTTCCAAATTTAGGGGTTTTTGATAAAATAAAACATAAACAAAATTAATGAAAATAAAGGGGTCTAGGGTTTTGAAATCCACACTCACCAAATCACAACAACCTAATCTCATGCTCATCACACATATTTCGAATTCTTTCAAACCAATCTGTATGTTCTACTTTCGCTTCAAAAATTGTTTAAATCATTCAATGAATCCATTCTTTCACAAATCACAAAAGATATCTAGTTTCGACTAAATCATCAAATGTATCCATAGAATGAAACACAATGAATACCCAACATACATGAAAACTCAAGGCATCAATTTAATGAAACTATATCAAATCATCACTTGTATCCGAAAATCACAAGAGATATCCAAAAATAATCTCAAAAATCGAGATAGAACAATGAGAAATCAAGCCCATAAACTCAAATAGCATAAACAAGCATGAAACTCAGTTTCTATTCACTGGTGAGGTTTCATCCTCAACCCTAGATGAAAGTATTGGCTAGACATGAACAAAGAAAGCATAAATAAACTACAAGAATGCATTAAAAACGAATAAACTTACAAAAGATTGAAGTTCTAGGTCAAAATCGACCCAAAAACCCTAAGATACAGTGAAATCGGCCCCTAGGGCACTCCTAAGCGGCCTCTAAGGCACTCCTAAGCGGCCTCCTCATCGAACAAAAGAGAAAAGAATGGTATTTATAGAGTTAGTTAGGGTTTCTGAAATTCCAGCTCCGTATAAATTCTATCGATCGATTTTAAATATTAATTCGATCGATCTACTTTTTCAGCACTTTAAAAAATCCAGCTTTTCTATGTATTTTTGCCTTGAAAATTTTCATTTTTCTCTTATTGCCCTGCAAAACGCAAAAACACTAAAACTAACCAAAACATCAGAAAGTAACAAAGCTAAAGGTTTAACCAATATAAATTAAGGGGTCCAAATATACACTTTTTGGCACTCATCAAGATACATGGATGAGTTGGGAATATATGGGGATTTCAAAGACTCAAGGGGGTTTGGGGTTCAGAGATTTGGTGTGTTTTAACAAAGCTCTATTGGCCAAAATATACTGGAAACTTTTGAAGAACCTTAACTCACTAGCGCTACACAGATTATTGAGGCAAAATACCATCCACAATCCATAATTTTGGAGGCCACGTTGGGTAAACGACCATCTTTTGTATGGAGAAGCTTGATGCCTGCGTGCGATGTATTGAAAAATGGGCTTGTATTAAGGGTGGGGGATGGGAGAAATATCCGAATTTGGGGCAACAAATGGATTTCGATTCCAATATCTTTCTCAATTCAATCCCCACGAAGAATTTTAACGGTTGATGCAAAGGTAATGGAGCTCATAGACCAAGATACTAAGTGGTAGAATTCACCCCTTATCAAAGAAAATTTTCAAGAGGAGGAGACCCGTATTATATGCCAAATTCCGTTGAGTCTTATGCCGACTAAGGACTCCCTTATCTGGCACGGTACACTGAGTGGGGATTTTTCATTTCAAAGAGCGTATCATATCGAGAAGGATTTACAAGCCATTCGGCATAGTAGAAGTTCTCGACAAGGTGCAGAGAATATAATCTGGAAGACCATTTGGAATCTTAAAATCCCCAATGCAAGTAAAATGTTCATGTGAAGGGCGTGTAATAATCTTCTTCCCACCAAAACGAATCTACACAGATGCAGTGTAGCCCTATTCCCAATTTGTACAAGAGATATAGAAACTATAAAGCATATCCTTTATAGCTGCCATTCGGCTCAAGATGTATTGGGATACGGCCCCCAAAAGCTTCTAAAAGGTACGGATGGGGGTTGAAAAATTAAGACTCCTATGTGTGTGTGTGTGTAATCAACTAATATACCAAAATATTAAATGAAGAATATAAAGAACACAAATATTTTGGTGACGAACTGGAAACTCTTTCTACCAAAGAGAAAAACCACTCTGGGGCAGCTAAACCCTGGCAATCCATTATTCAGAAGAAAAAAGCTAGTTACAAATTAAGGAGTCGTACTCACATAATCAAATGCAGTAGTCGTACCTTTAACTATTACACGTACCTATACTTGAACGCCTCCCAACCAGACCTCATGTTTGAAGTGTTCTTCAATGGATTTATATAGCTTAGAGCCCATCTCTAAGCTAGACTTCAATGGTTGATCAAATCACATAAATACACTAAGAGAGTTAGCACATCTAACGATATCTGCCTAAACACTCTCTCTTAGTACACTGGAATTCAATACTGAATTCTTACAAATTACAAGCACAAAGCCCCTTTAAATAGGCTTCAAAAATTCTAATTTTAATTAAACTTGGATTTCCATAGGTGGTGTCCAGATGGTGCTTGTGGCGTCTGGTCCTTTACTTAAATCTACAGTAAATATCTGACGCGTGTCCAGACTTGTAACCCTAGCATACGGACGGTTGCATGAAAACCCTTTCTTCATCCGCAGTCATCGCAATTTCGTCCAGACCCTGTGCGAACAGAGACTTACTGACTTCAGCGCCTACTGGGCCGTCAGGACCTTGAGCTACTAACTCCACCGTCTGCTGTAGTGTTCGGACCTTGATCGGACATTGAGTTTCTGACTTGGGTGTCCAGACCTTGGCAACTGGGCGTCTGGACGATCTGTAGGAAAAATCGACTTTCTGAACTGTAAATCTTTCAGATTCTTTCCTTCACCAGGATATTAATTATTTTGGTGAAAGAAATTCCTTGATATAGAAGCATTTTTATCAAAACAAAATGAGCCAATTAAAATAAACCAACAGGGGTCATACTTTTATTCATATTTTTGAGTCCCTTATGGAGCGTTGTGATATGACCGATCTAAAGCTTATGGTGATTGTGGCTCGAAAAATCTGGTTTCCTAGAAATGGGGTGGTGTATGGAGGTGCGGTCATTCATCCTCAACAAGTGTTCCGAGAAGCAAGTATGTCTCTTGATGACTTTCAGAGGGCAACTGCAACCGATTTGGCTACTAGCAGCCCTACCCATCCAGATTCTCCCTTATTATGGTAGCCACCCCCAAAAGGTATGTATAAAGTTTACTGAGATGCAGTTGTGGATGAAAAGAATTGGTGTATTGGAATTGGAATGTTGTCAGTGATTATGAGGGCGTAGTTTTAGTTGCACCCAATACCACAAAGAATTTTATGGTTGTACTTGTTGTCGCTGAAGCTTTGGTAGCTTTTCATGCTGTGGAGCTGTGTAATGAGATGGGCTTTGCTGATATAATTTTGGAGGGGGACGCCCTACATATTGTAAACGTGGTTAAAACAATAGGCAATAATTGAAGTAAGTTTGGACACATCGTGGATGGAATCAAAGCTGGGTTGAGCCAGATGAGATCTTGGAGAATCGAACGTGTCAAGTGGAATGCGAATACAACCGCTCATACCGTAGCCAAATAGGCTATTTTGTGTCATAGATAGAGTTTAGATTAAAGAAATTCCAAATTGTATATGTGGTATTATTTCTAGGGAGCTTTTGTGCCCCTAGGTGATTGAAGTTTATTCAATAAAGATTGATATTAATTCAAAAAAGAAAAAGAAAAAAAAGAAAAAAAAAAAAATAAAATCATTACAGTCATCTCCATCTGTTGCCTAAAGATAATACTTCTCCATTATACAATCCCAAAATTTTAACTCCACCTCGCTTAATCATATGATTAATTAGATATGCTTTCAACTAGTTATTTATGAAAATTGTTGGGAATAATCTTACTTCAAGTCGAATTGGGGTAGTAGTCTTAATCTATGTCCAGTAATGACTCCTTGAAGAATCTGGTTAACAGCCTAACTCCCAGTTAAATGGAGATAGGATTCTTAGACCAAATCAAACTCCATGCATTCATAGTTTAATTGGGAGTAGAAAACCTAATTTAAGTTTGACTCTACGTCTTTGCCTATAAATAGGCCTATACCCCAAGTATAAACTACAAACTTAATATTTTATGCATAGAGCATACTTTTTTTTTAGAAGCTGATTTATGCATCGGAGTGAGATCCTCGAAAGGAATCTCTTAATTTTAGTTGTTTTTGCAGTATTATTGGGGAGCACGAAGAAGATCGAAGATCGTACAGTTTACACCGTACCGAAAACTGTTTGAATAGTTTGGCGCCGTCTATGAGAACGATTATTCGTTTCTCATATATATAAAATCTATCATGGTAATGAACATGCGTTCAAAAGATTGTAGAAGAACTGGGAGTACTTATGATGATTTGGGGACTTGGAACAATCCCTATGCACCGATAACAAATCCAAAACTCATGTATAACGGATATGTACAAATCCATGCAATTTGTGTTTTTGCACAACGAATCTGTATCCAACTGTAACAGATCTTCATTCACTCACCAAATCGATGTTCACCTCCCTCGGTTATGCAAAGATTTTTGTTCAACGGCCACGTATTGATATTCATGCACACCAAGTCGATGCTGGTCTTCACCGAGTGTGCGAGATAAGTTTACATTCTCCCCTTTATCATTGTTAGTAGCAATTAGCAATTTTAGCAGTTTATTGTCTTATTCTGTGACTTTCCATTCAAATACTTGCCTTCCGTAATTTTGAAGATTGTAAAATTTTATGAACATTGGTTTTACAAGAAAAAACAAAAGTTTGAATAGATAAGTATTATATCTTGAATGCTTTATTATTGGAAGGAAAAACTAAGTCCTTCATTAAACTAGTGCTAGAAGGTTTTGCCGAGATAAATAATAAATAAAAGTGCTTACTTTTATTAACATGTTAAAAACAAAAGCTTGAATAGATAAGTATTATATCTTGAATGCTTTATTATTGGAAGGAAAAACTAAGTCCTTCATTAAACTAGTGTTGGAAGGTTTTGCCAAGATAAATAATAAATAAAAGTGCTTACTTTTATTAACATCTTAGTATGTAACCTTTCATAACTGTGTAAGTGCAGAGAACAAGAAAATGAGAAAACCCTAATGCAAATCCAATGAGACAACCTTGCAGAGAAAACAAGGTAGAGAGAAAACCCTATTAAAAACAATAAGACATGGAGAAAACCCTAAGGCAAATTCAGGGAGACAACTTTCCAGAGAAAACAAGACAGTGAGAGAACCTAATCAAAAATAAGATAGGGATACAACCCTATTAAAAACAATGAGATAGAGAGAAAACCCTAAGGCAAATTCTGGGAGACAACTTTGAAGAGAAAACCCTAAGGCAAATTAAGGGAGACAAAATTGGAGAGAAAATAAGGAAGGGAGCAAACCCTAACGCAAATCCAGGGAGAACACTCTGTAGAGAAAACAAAGATGTGAGAAAACCCTAAGGCAAATTCAGGGACAAAACCCTGTAGAGAAAACAAGGCAGGAAGACAACCCTATAAAAAAAAGAAAGGCAATGAGACAACCCTACAGGGAAACAAGGCAGGGAGAAAACCTTATAAAAAATAAGGTAGTGAGACAACTCTACAGAAAAAACAAGGTAGGAAGATAGGAAGAAAACCCTAAGGAAAAACAAAAAAGTGTGGGGTTGGATTTAACCATCGATTTTCAGGTTTAACCGAGGCTATGTGGGGTACATATTATGTTGCACTTTCACAAGTTTGATTGCAGAAATCACAAAGGCATTACATACTTTCGGATGATATTACAGGAAAAAGCTATTTCATTCATTACCGGGAAAAGATTACAAAGTTCACTAAGGAGCACTACCTTCGGCAACTTCAAACCTGAGACATTTCAAGGGAGGAAGCTAAAGATTGTTAAAGTCTTGAAACAAGCTAAGGCTCGGATTTTTCGAGATATAAAATTTTCATTATCAGAGCATGTCTCGGATAAGGGAATTGATGGTAACTATTGGGAATAATTCTACTCCAAGTCGAATTGGGGTAGTAGTTGTCTCAATTCATGTCCAATAAGGGCTCCTTGAAGAATCCAATCAACAGTCTAACTCCTAGTTGAATGGGGATAAGACTCCTAGGCCAAATCAAATTCCAGGTACTCACAGTTTAAGTGAGAGTAGAAAACCTAATTTAGATTTGACTCCACCTCTTTGCTTATAAATAGACTCATACCTCAAGTATAAACTACAGACTTAATATTTTATGTATAGAGTATACTTTTCTTTCAGAGACTGACTTAGGCATTGTAGTGAGATCTCCGAAAGGGTTTTTTAATTTTAGTTATTTTTGTAGTATTCTTAGAGAGCTTTAAAAAAAAAAATCAAAGAACGTGCAGTTCACACTGTATCGAAAACTGTCCTAACAAAAATATAGAGGATAATACTCACCTGATGTGACGGGTAATTGTTAGTCTTAATTATGCATATGAACACATAACTTGGATTTAATTCCTTCGACCTTATCGTCAAAATGCAGCATTCCTGAAAGCAACATTGGTCTATTCTCATTACCGTAAACTATTTCCATGAAGTTTCTCCGGAAGAAAAAACTAGTTTTCTTTGAAGTTAGCTGGACAATGACCAATGACCAATATAAATGACAAGGAGATGGTTACTCTCTGAGAAGGTAAACCTGCTCAGATATTGTTAGAGAAGTGATGACAAAACAGGGCAGGAATTGAAGAGCAAATGAAGTACGGGGGAGGGCAATTAATTACGTCAAGCTCCGAGTAAACGTCAAAGTCGTTTAGCCCCTCAGTCTTCACGCGGAAGAAAAGAGCGTAGCCAATATATAGCCATGAAACGATGCCGTGGAAGAACCGGTGAAATAGAGGTATATATATACATGACAAATGTGTCGTTAATTAATGTCCGATTCGAACCTTGACAAACGAGGAACAACAAAGTATATGGGACCCATTTAGCGTGTGGACCAGGTGGATTTCCTTTTCTCTTAATTATTTTCCTGAGGTACTGTTAGGCCCATTCAGTAATTAATGCTGTAGGATACTCTAAATTGTTTATCTGACGTGAAATAATAATACATTGTAAATACTAAATACATACGTACGTAGTCGTTTTTTACTCCAAATTTCGTGATAACTTGTTTTTTCCTCTGATGAATAAGAAATTCATTAAGACAAAACTGATATACGTACACAATGAGGACAATCAAGCAAGCCCCTTATAAAAACACGACGACAGTAGACTTGCAACCAATCCACACTACAAAAAAAACAGATTTTCGCCACTTGCAGTTCGCCACGTGTACGGTACGTCACCGTACACGTGGCGAACTATTGGTCACATGCAAGTGGCCACGCAAATACACGTGGTAGATCCGGTTGACACTAACTGCACAGTTGGCCACGTGTATTTGAATACACGTAGCGAACAATTGGCCGCGTGTATTAAAATACACGTGGCCAAAATAATCCAAAACCAAACAACTAAACCAACTCTAGCTAGATGACTTTATCCCAAAAAAAAAAAATTAAAAAATAAAATAAACCCTCCGAGTTTTTATTATAGATAAAAAGCTGAAAATTAGAGAGAGCATTACTGAGGTGGATGTTCAAATATATGAAAAATATAATATAGTTTCAATATATTTCATATTTGGTTGATATGGGATTATTTTCTTTTAAGCTAAGGCTTGATTAAGATTTGATTATCATACATGTATTCGCTCACATACTCTATAAATAGGACATTTAATTTATATTGTAAATAAATTAAGTACTCAATGAGAGCACATTAATGTAGCCAGGGGTGGAGCTAGAAAGGGTCGAGAAGGAGCACATGCTTCCCCCCTCAACCTCCAAAAATATTTCTTACCCCGTAGTAGAAAATCTTTTAGATGCCCTGTTTTCTCACCCTCAATTGCAAAATCAGGAACAACTGAAACCCAGTCACCAAACTTCAAGGGCAAACTTCAGCTACGGCCTGCGGGAATGTCGTCTGAAATTTTGTCTGAATTCTAGGTTTAGATTAGAAGAAAATGGGGGAAGAAGATGATGACAACTTGAGAAGCACGATACCTTTAAACACACCATTTCAATAAAGTTGTCCTTAGATTGTTTGTGGGCCACGTAATGCCTTAGCTTCTTTTCTTCTTCTTCTTCTTCTTCTTTTTTTTTTTTTTTTTTTTTTTTTTTTTTTTTTTAATTTTATGTTATTGTTGTAAGTTGCATTACCTTCTTTCATTTGAGGCGTTAGTGGGCTTAGGAGAAAAAAAAAAAAAGTCCATGGGCCAAAGTGTTTGGTTGAGAGACCAAACTCCAAAGACTTTTCAAAAGTCCATAAGTTTAAACTCTTCTAACAACACAGCACCAACACCACTAAAAACAAAAGTCTAAACTCTAAAGCATATACTAAAAGGAAGAAGAAGAAGAAACACAAAATAGTATATTAAGGCCTAAATCTAGAAGGAAAAGTTGAGCAATAGATAAAGGTCATTGATATCGAAAAACAAAATTGCAAATTGAGAATTACGATTTAGACTTTTTCAAATTCTGAAAATTTTCTTTCAGTTTGCCAATTCTTTTTTATTCAAGCCTTTAACAATTCAAATCAATTGCTTTTTTAAAATTTCCCATTTCTTAAAAAATTTCAAGTATGTAATCAAACTTAATTCAATTTTGATTAAGCTTTTAAATTTAGATTGCTCAATTAAATTAACTGGTATGAATATATATAATTTTTCTTACATATTTTAATTGAATGAAATATATAATTGTAGTTACTTGAATTTATGAAAAACAACAATGATTTCATTATGCTCCAATCAAATTCTAAATGAGTTTGGCCGAGGTAGATTTAACAAATATAAAAACATATCTTTGCTTAAGAATTTTATTTTATTTATTTTTTAATTATGAAGACTTGTCGAAGATAATTGAATAAAGTAAAAGGTTAGGCTAGGCATGACAGAATAAATTGTATGTTACATTTATATGTTTTAAACAATAATTGATATATATACGCTCATAAATATTGGATCAAGTAATTACAAAGAGTTTCAAGTGTCTTGTATGAATTGAAGAAAAGTAAATATATAAGAAAAATGTCAAACTATTATCATGTGTTTTTGCTCTAGGTTTTAAATAGCTTTTTTAGATTCTAATTGTTAACAAGTTTTTCTTTTCCTATTTTCTATCAAATCCTTCTATCTCTATATATACGTCCTTTTTTTTTTTTTTTTGTTTAACAAAATTCTTTTACGATTCCAATAATGTCCCAGCAAAAAAATCCCAAAAAATTCCAAAAAAACAAAAGCAGTTGGGGCTAAGAGCGGGTTTGAGCCAATGAGCACATCGTCGTCACCCTTCCCCTTCCCCTTCCTCAACCGGTCACCCTGCGAAGATCGGGATTACTGGTGGTGAAAATCGAGGAGGGGCAGTTGTTATATGGCACCATTTAGCGTATAATTAGTTATATAGTATATTGTGTGTATTAAACTTAATTAACTAATTAATTAGCTAGTTAATTGGCCGGCTGGTTTAGTTATATATAAGGAAAATTTTATTTATAACCTTTGATCTTTCATTACTTTTGTAAAAAGATACTCAAATTTTAAAAAGTATCAATCTTTCAATTTTTTTTAATTTTAATATTCAATTAAAATTTTCTGTTAAATTCTATCAAGATTCTCAAAATACCCATGCGTTTATCCTAAGCTTATATGAGTTATATAAATGAACATTAATCGAGTTAAAATGAATTTATATGAATATCTCTCATTTTTATAATAGAGATTAATTTTGTGTTAACAAATAATTTATATATTAAATAAACCGAATTTGATTTCTCTTTTTAATAATTGTTGTTAATAAGAAAATGGTCCGTCTGACGGTTTTTGTAAACCTTACTTCTTCGCTGGCAGACGGCGAAATCACTCAAGAAAGTTGACCGATCTGATTAACACATGGTGGTACTCATCTAAGCAGTGAGCACGCGTACGCCATTACCAACCCGGCAAACCCCAGATTTGGAAGTGTGACCCACGCTTAATGCTTGAAGTAGCCATGGCCAGCTCAACTAGGATATATATATAGTTTGGCTGAAAATGGCGGTCACTACTATATACGGTAATGAGATTCATGTAGATCGAACAAGAACTCCCCATCTTTTGTAACTTGTCTGTCATATCCCAGCCGGCCCAGTCCTTGGCTTGGGTGAGCTGTCCCTCCATATCTATGCCCTCATTGATTAGCTTTTCCTAATCAGGAAGTAAACCAGAAGCAGTGAAAGAGTGAAGATGCATTTTGGCAACAAGCGAGTTAAGACTAACATACATATATATAAAAAGTGGTCCATGATGGAATCACGGAGTACTCTTCACAACTGATCTTGAGTGCACTAGTTGATCGAAATTTGAGGTTGGCGTGGAAGTTAGAAGTCGCTAGACACAGATTTGGCGGCCACGCAATTTCTGCTAGTCAAATATCTACACGCAAATTAATGTTAAACAAGCCTAGACTATTAGGAGGAAAGTGAGTAGAACAAAAATATCAAAATAAAATAAGCTACTGTGGAAGAAGACCGAGGAGGATTTGAGGAGGAAGAAGAAGCTATTGTCAACATGGAGACAGTGCAGCTCTAGAGGCTGCTGGGTGTTAGGGTTTTCGACCTACGCATCGCAGCCATTGATTTTCTGAATATTTTTGCACTGAATCATTGTAAGTGGTGCTTACACGTACAGCTTAGACGTTTAGGTTAATTTTGAAGTAGTCTATCAATCATCGTGTGCTTTTGCCTTTCATGTGCATCGTGCAGTGCCTAACTGCCTATGTTCCTTTCAAAGTGAGTCATTGTAAGTGTTGGTTGTCTGGCTCCTTATGGGCTGTGAGCAATTATGTAGTATCCCTTATATATTAGACCTAGGTTAGCCCATAGGCAAGCCCCAGGAGATGGGCTTCTAGTGTGCGGGCTTATGTTAGCTTAGTAAAATGGACCAAAAACTCACTATGAATAAGATAAAAAAAAACAAAATTATTTTGTAATTATATCTTGAATGAAATATATATATAGTTTAAGAGAATAACTTTTATAGAGACTTTGCACAAATCAAGTCATTTGGGCCCTCCAATGAAAAAATGACACCACAATGTAAATACAACACACCAAACATGATAAACTCGAAAACACCATACTGTTTTTCCATATTAATTATTTTCAATTTATCAACAAAATCCCTAATATTTATTCCGGTCCACTGAAAGCCACCGCCCCTTCTTCCATCGTACACCACCATCATCTGGCCAAATGGGGGTGGCTGGCGAAGGAGGTACGTAACTCGACCATTCTTTTTTTTTTTTTCTTAAATTTTTTTTTCCAAGAACGTTATCAAGAATTCAGGTTGTAAAAAGTCACATGTGACGCACGTGATTGACATTCTGTCCAAAAAGACGAAAAAAAGATAAAAAGATCTATGCCGAAGAGTCTAACTTGCCATTGTTAGATACTTTATAGGAGTCGAATGTCACTTTTTGAACATTTGACAGCAAAATAAAAACAAGAAAAAGAAAAGAGATATACTTCAAGGAAGGTAAAATGTACTTTTCCTAATAATCAATTGAACAAAACGAAAAAAAACACACACAAAGGCAGAGATTGCCCAACGTACACTGCCCCAAAACCCTAACCGAAGGAACAATAATCATATATAACGTCGTTGCTAATAGTCAATAGCAATAGTCAATAGCAACCACTTTAAGGGCTGTAGCGACGACTCAAGGTCGTTGCTAAAAACCATTTTTCTTGTAGTGAACAACACGCGCAACTATACTATATATCATAACCAAACAAGACCATATACACAACCAGCAAAAGAAACTAAAATCTAATTATACCCTCCCTCAAGACTCGACTAATCACCTATTAAAAACTCGACTAATCACCTATTAAAAAGAGAAAGTTGAAAGCTTGACAAAGGATTGATTCTAATTTTTACCCAAAAAAAAAAAAAAAAAAAAAGGGTTTGATGAGCATAGATTAACAACAAATCCTAAAGAGAATGAAATCAGACATTAACGTGCAACAAGTGGTTTAATTTATTCAAGATCGAAGATGCTATCACACAAATCCTAAAAGGATTAATTGAAATCAAACATGCAGTTGAATTTTCAAGGTCCAATCAAACATCTAGGCCTTCAGAAAGACGGGCACTACAAAGTTCAAATTGCCTTTTATTAAATACATGCATATAGTACTTCTTTAATTTCCAGCGCGCGACCAAAGTATAAAACTTCATGCATGTATATTGCATTGCACGAAAGCTAGAAACCCAAGTAAATATTGAAATTAACTCCTTATTACACAGGAACTTCGGTCTCTCCGGTTTCGTCCTCGTTCTCCCCTGTCAACTCCTCGAGCGATTTTCCCTTGGATTCAGGCACTAAAAAGGTAAAAAATATACCCAATACGTTGATCGAAGCGAGCACAAGGAGTGCATTTTTCATTCCAATGCCAGGCGGGTACCCTGGATCTGTTAGAGCTTTGTTACTGCTTTCAGAAGCGTACAAAAACCCAAATGCACCAACAATAGCTCCAGCCTTCCCCGACGCGGCGGATATTCCATGACAAGTAGACCTTACCCTTGCTGGGAAAATTTCTGCTGGTACAATAAATGTTGTCGAATTCGGTCCAAAGTTGGCGAAGAAAAAGGTGAAGGAGTACATCACGAGGAACCCAATCCGGTTGTGCGGTAGCTTCCAATGATTGTAAGGGATAGCAAGCGCAAACATGAAGGCGGACATGAAGAAGAAACCCATCAGTTGTATTACAAACCGTCCCAAATAATCAATGAAGGCCACCGTAAACCAATACCCAGGCACAACCCCGCACAGTGTTATTATTGTTTGTGCCCTTGCAACCTTGTAAAGCTCTTCAATGGCGCTCATTTTCTGCGACTCTGGAAGCCAACCAATTGATGTGAAGATATCCTTCTGGAAAAGGTTTTGACTATAAAAGGTAATGTCCAACAAGAACCAACAAGTAGCGGTTCCAACCAAGTGAAGCCCGTGGCGTCTCGCAAATTCTTTGGAGAATAAACCATATGCTTCCTGAGTCGGTAACTTGTGTTCTTCTGGTTTGATCTCGACCTGCAGCACCATAGACATGTCTGCCGCCGCCTGTTTTGCATTCTTGGCTACCAGGGCGGTGTAACGAGCTGTCTCGGGCATTTTCATGCGCCAGTAGAAGGTCAGGGCGGCCGGGATGGCTCCAAACATGAGGATTATGCGCCAAATGTAATCAGCTTGTCGTGGCAGGGATTCTGCCGCATTAACATTGTATGGAGGAGCAGGGTATTTGTCATTGAACGCGCCCGAAACGATCAAAGTAACAATCCCACCAGTTAAAAACCCAAATCCTTGCATGGCAAAAACCGCAGCGATAAACCCCCCACGAGTCTTTTTGTTAGCGTATTCGGACATGATTGTAGCGGAAAGAGGATAGTCTCCGCCAATGCCAAAGCCAAGCCAGAACCGGAAGAAACAGAGCGTGGTAATCACACCGTTCGCTGAGTGTCCGAAGGAGAGCCCTGAGCCAATGGAGCAGATTATCATCAGAAGGAGGGTCACACCATACACCTTCTTGCGGCCCAATTTGTCACCAAGCCAGCCGAAGAAGAGCTGCCCAGCCAAAGTGCCACAAAACGCAACACCATTAACAGCGGCTGCCACGTTGGGGGGCAAGGTGCCTGGCTTTGCTGCGCCATCAACTGTGTAGTATATGCGGCCAAGTAACTTGGTCACGAGAGAGATGCATAAGAGATCATATGCATCGGTGAAGAATCCCATTCCAGTTATTACAATTGCCGTGAAATGGTACAATTGGGTCTTTGCAATATCGAGTGACTCAAGCACTCCCAATTGTTCTCTAGCCATGGTTGAATCTTACAGCCTTAATGGTATTTTCCACTTTCGTTGCCAAAATTTCCTGCGAATTAAGCAGAGAAAATGGGTCTCAAAATCT
The DNA here is from genome assembly GCF_958979055.1 of Alnus glutinosa. Classification (NCBI taxonomy): domain Eukaryota; kingdom Viridiplantae; phylum Streptophyta; class Magnoliopsida; order Fagales; family Betulaceae; genus Alnus; species Alnus glutinosa. The sequence goes on from NC_084886.1 coordinate 14,263,008, forward strand.
AATTAATTAAGATCCATGAGAAGAGGGAATTTTTTTTTTTTAAAAAAAAAAAATCAATTCGTTTTCCACAATTATTGACTATGTTGTATCCACATTAAACTGAAGTGTCTTTTCAATCTTCTAGAAAATTTCTGTTAATTAGATTTCTAGAATAGCTCTAGAATTGTCCGGAGAGCTTAATGAAATTTTCATATATATTATTGCATTTGTTTATGCATTTTTCAAATTGTATTCTTAAGCTTTGCAGAAGCAACTCATCCAAAATGCTGTCTTTGTAAAACTTATCTAAATCATCAACAACATAATCATTATTATTTCAAATAATAATGATTATGTTGTTAAGTCTTTTTTCTTTTTCAATAAAATAAGAAGCTAAGAGATTGAATCTAGCCATGACATGAAGCAATTTCTTTCGGTGATTGAACTAGGTTCAGGACTAGCTAGGTTCAAGATAGGTTTATTATTTATATAAGAGCATTAGTAGCAGATATCATATAGGTAGTTCACTTCCCTAAATATAAGGAAAATATCAAAAAAATCACAAAAAATACTTGTAGCAATTCGCTACAGGTTCCCTAAGCATTGGGAATGCGACATTGCTTTCCAATGTGTAGGGAATCAAAAGAACTTCCTTATGATCGATTATTATAATCATAAACTTGATTCTCTCTCCTCTCACCTCTCTTCTCACACCTCTTTTATCTCTCCTTATAATAAAGTAAAAGTAAAAAAAATAAAAATATTTTAATAGTTTAGGAAAAAATTAAAGGAAGCTATTGTGGAGTATTTTTAGATAGGAAAGCAAAAAGTCGTTTTATTTCCTAAAATTATGAAAAATGGTTGGCCCGGTTGGGTGTCTGCTGCTAATACTTTAAGAAATTTTTTAATAAAATGTGGCATATAAGCCACATGCTTTTAGGTTGGTTTAATAAAACACTAATTAAGGGTGCTTGATATTTTATTTCAAATAATAAAATTATTTATTAAATTTTAATTGAAATCCGGTATTATTCCTTGATGTAAGGAATAAATAAGGTATAATATTCTAATTTACGATCCTCAGCCTAGCTTATAAATAAAAAGCTTGTGTATTAAACAAAAGGCATAGGCTAGATAAAACCTCTTTCTAAAGTCTTTATTCAGAAATTTTATTACGAGTTTTTCACTTCAAATCAAGAGTAACTTTGAGCAAACATGGCTTGGCCGGGGTATGTCTAAATTATTTTCCGTTGCGTACTCTAATGAATTTATGACAAACAATTTATTCTGTAATATATATGACTAATAATCGTATAATATATATATAACTCTCCCTCGCTCTCATTCCACCAAAGAAAGGAGAAATAAAAGAAAAAAAAAAAAAAACACACCAAAAAATAGGAGAAATATATGATTTCATTATTCTATACATCTTTTTTCCATTTTCTATTTGTGCAGAGATGGAGATTAGCACTATAACACTACAAAATTTTCATAATGAGGAGCAAGAGAGAGAGAGAGAGAGAGAGGGACTGACCTGCTTCTTGAAATATTTCCTATATATTTGCGCCGAGAGATGGAGAGTGTGGTTAGTTGTGTTGTGGATGGAGACGATCGATAATGAGAAGAGTAGCCGGCTATATATATATATAGAAGAGCTTCCGATAGACACCCTAGCTATAGCTAGAAAACTGAAATCACCTCCGCCATCCTATGGTGGCAAATACCACCTGCATCTACTCAGGTCAACTCTTTCACCAGTCACAATCATAATTCAACTACACCGTTCCTTCCTAACACTAGCTAGTGTTATAAAAATTACAGAATTTCAAACAAAGATACTAATTTTGTCCAGAACAAAATCTACTTTCCCAGGTGGACGTTCAAACATTTATATAAATATGTAAAATTTGACCAAAAAAAATTGTAAATTAGTATATATTCCATGCCATTAGGAAGCTAGGCTCACGTAATGTACGTCATGTTTGCAACGAAGACAAGCATATTGTAATTGACATTATAAACATATATGGCGTGTGTAATTTGAGGTCCACTATTTGTTTTCATGTTTTAATTTGTACACGAAATAAAAACAGACGTACAAGATAAAATTAAATGCCCACTTATATTTTATATTGGGATATAGACTAGCCTACGGAATAGCTAGGCCCATTTGATCATGCATGATCATTTGCCACATAATGACGTACTAAGTGAACGCTTAATAAGCCATCTAACTGGTGAAATTCACTTGCTGCATCGTTGCAAATATATATATATATATGTAAATTGTTTAATATAAAAAAACTCTTCTAGAGTCTTCCCCATAATAGACTCCCATTTTAACTTGTGTCTTTAATTAGAGAACGGTCAATGCATATGCATGGCACTCTAATTATCGTTTAATATAAAAATCTCTTATAGAAATGCATCCTCATAATAAACTCATATTTTATGAAGGAAACTAGGCATACATATAATTTTAGAATAGGAAAAATTGCATTAATGGTCCAGTGGTTAGCTTAAATTAGAAATCACTACTTCTAATATAAAAAATAATTATAAGATCCTTGTGGTGGGCAAAAGTTACAAATTACTTCTTCAAGTCGATTTTCATTCACAAACTTAACAAAGTTCGTCAGGTTGCTACATTAGTTCCAATAAAAACGCAACATGTGTCACTCTTAATAAAAAAAATATATATTAAAAACTAAAAAATTAAAAACTTAATTCAAATATTATTTAAAATGGCTGCCACCCCAGAGGTGGCTGGTGCCACCTTTGGGGTGGCCTGCTGTCAACCCCACGGGCCGGGGTGGTCACGCGCCACCCCCAGAGGTTGCTCTAGCCACCCATTAGCCCAAGGGTGGCCAAGCACCAGGGTGGCTCGAAGCCCACCCCTTGCTCTAGGGTGGCGCGCGACCACCTCCAACCGATTGGAGTGGCTTGAAGCCCACCCCCTGCCCATGCCACCCCCTCCCCAAAGGTGGCAGCCATCACTCCAAAGTCTCAAACCCTTTTTTCTTTTTCTTTTTTTCTTTTTTTTTTCTTTATATTTTTTTGGGTAAATATCTAATAAATCTCTAAGTCGGAGTGTCATTTGAATTCGATCCCCCACTTTTTGAAAGTCAGTATTCGATGCTTAACTTTTTCGCGAATTTGACATAGATCATTCCATGATTTTTCCATCCATTTTCACAACCTCCGTTAGTACCACATCAACATTTTCTCTACATCATCTTAAAATATTATTTTTTTATTTAATTATTAATTTAAAAACTTAATATATATATATATATATATATATATATATATATATATATATATATATATTATAAAAAAAAAAAAAAAAAAAAAAAAAAATAGGGGGTTTGGGGGTGGTTGCCACCTTGGGGAAGGGGTGGCCGCAGGACTGAAGTGGCCGCACAGCCACTCCCTAGGGCCAGGGGTGGCCTTTGGGCTAAGGGACCTAAGGGTGGCACCCCAGTGGTTGGATTAGCCCGAAAGCCACCCCCTGGATCTAGGGGTGGCGCACGACCACCCTCAGGGACCGGGGAAGCCACGTAGCCACCCCCAAATCCCTTATTTTCTTTTTGTTTTTTTTTTTTTTTTGGTAAGAAAATAAAATTTTAGTTTTTAAATTAATAATTAAATAAAAAAAAATTAAGATGATGTGGCAAAAATGCTGACGTGGCACTAACGGAGGTTGTGAAAATGGACGAAAAAATGGAATAACCTGTTTCAAATTTGCGAAAAAGTTAAGAACAGAATACTGACTTTCAAAAAGTTTTTTTGATAAGTACTAATTATTCCTAAGTAAAAAATTTATGTGGTGTTTTCGGGATCAAATGGCATTGAAATAGCCATTCATTAGGATAGCGACACTGACTTTCAAAAAGTCAGGGATCGAATTCAAATGGCGCTCCAACTCAAGGATTTACTGGACATTTACCCTATTTTTTAATAAATAATTTTTTTTTAAATTTTTTTTTAATATATTAATATAATTGTTTTTTTTTATTAAGAATGGCATGTATCGCGTTTTTATTGAGACTGACATGCCAACTTAACGGACTCTGTTAATTTTGTAAACGAAAAACGATTTCAGAGAATAATTTATAATTTTCGCTTACCACAAGGATCTTATAATTATTTTTTACACCACAAAAAGTCATTTGTAATTTAGGCCAATCACGTGAACCAATGATGCAATTATGAAAAGAAAAGCATAAGTCTTTTAATCCTATACGACTAATAATTATTAATGATTCCTCAAGTCATTACGAAGAGAAAAGCATTCTCCTTCTTCATAAATTAATAGGTTTGACATGTGCATATGAAATTAATTAATAGGGTTGACATTTTTTTTAGAAAAAAAAAATAGGGTTGACATTTGAGCGATGATTTAAAGAGCTTAAGATTATGAGAGGTTGCGCCAATAACTTTTGGAAGAGTAATGTTATAAGGCACACTTTCATCACATTATTAGCAGACTTTTGTGCCTACGTGTCACATCTTATGGTGAGATGAAAGTGTTTGAAAAGCTTTTATAATTCATATCACCACAAGATGTGTCACGTAGACATAAAAAGTCTGCTAATAGTGTGATGAAAGTGTGCTTTATAACACTGCTCCTGTTGGAAATAGATCCATGAAAAGTTGAGCCAATAACCAATGGAAATATATACGGTGATGCTTTAAGGCAACTTCAGTTAGAAATAGGCAAATATAATTAGGTGTATAAATTTAATACAAGCTTCTGTTTTTTTTTTTTTTAAAAAAAAAAAAAAAGTAAAAAAAGAAGTAAACTTGGACATGAAGTATGGCAAGTTCAAGCCAATTATGAGATTGGTAGTGATTGTGAATTTTTTTGAAAGATGAATTGAAAATGCATTAGTTTGGTGAAGAACCATGATAATTTAGGAAAGAAAATGCTTCTCTCTCTCTTTTATTATTTATATTCGACTGTTGGTTAAGTTTTCTCCCAATGCATTCATAAGAGCACTAGCAGCAGTTTTTCGTGAACTTTTCCTCAATTTAAGGAACTAAACCACTCTTTGTTTTTCTATTTAAATGCACTCTACAATAGCTTACCTTATCATTTCCCTATACCATTTTAATTTTCTTAAAATTAAATGTTAGGAGAAAGAGACATAAAAGAGAAATCATTTAAATATTGTTTCAAATAAATGTTAGAGGATTAAGGGAGGAAAGATAAAGTTTTTTATATTAAAATAATGTTAAAGGAACCACTTTTGCTTTTCTAGATCTAGGATACAACTTTTGATTCTTATGGTGTTTTTTTAGTTTAAGGAACAACAAAGAAATTTGATATTAGTGCTCTAAGAAGCAACAATTATGAAGGCATCACTTACACTTTGTGCACAAAAAGGAAGAAATATTTTGAAGGAAAATAGTGATTGTAGTGGATCATGTTAATTTGGTAATCTAACCCAAACCAACCGAGCCCTTATGAACGGGTTCAAAATCAACTATGTGAAGATTTTTCAATCCGGATAAAGTTTGGGCGGAATTTAATATTTGGTGAATTTAATCGTTTGCGTTCATTTCATTTACATTCTTACTATAAACTTGTTAGTTAATTAATTATAATTTTTGCAGTTCAAGGAATAATGTTGGCGATATTTGATTGGATTTGGGAAATAAAAAAATCTTAAAACTCAAATCGAGCTCGAATTGGATTTAGAAAATGAAATAAATAAACCAAAATCAGATTTAGGTCAAGCATAGAGTATAATATTATTTAATCAAGTCAGGTTTGTGTTGATGTAGAGCGGCCCAATCATGCTTTATATGTCCCTTTCCTCGTCAAATCTCAACCTTTATAATCAAAATTTGGCTAAAACCTATAAAAACCACGTCATATTAGACTAACACATAAGTCACATTTAATACTTAGTTGTTAGAGGCTGATAGTGTAGAAAAATCTTGATAGACAAGATCAAAACAACAATCGCAAGAATTGATCATAAAATCAAGTGTAATTGGAACAATATCGTGCTAGCATAACTTTTACTACAATTTTCAGAACTACACATAAGACCTTAATTTGAAATGCTCTTTTCAACTCCCACATCGCGGCGTGAGCGTCGTTTTCGGCCTCAAAATATGTTGTTTTTCCCTTCGAATTAGTTTTCTAAGTTATCTTTTATCATTCTTGTAAATTCCAATTAATAATTTAGCAATGTTTTAATTATCGAATTTTGCCAGATTTTCGATAAAATCTTTGCTTGATTCTCAGTTTCATTTTATGTAATAATTAGAATGTTTTGTTGTTGATAAAATTCGATTTTCTTTAGCTATTTAAGCTAGTTGGCCTGCCAGCTTAGCTCAACACTTCAAATTTGATAATAATATTTCATTGTTTCAGAGATATCATCTGTTTCCTTGGGTGGGTAGGATTTTTCTCAATTCTATTAAACAATTTCTCTCTTCATGAATTACCCTACAACCTTCAATCCACGATTTCATATTACTAGCTACTTTATTAGATCGATCCTTAAATTTGTTCGGAGTAAGTTGGTATCATTGCAACATCTTCTTTGGATCAAATTTCATTAGTTTTCATGGCTAGCGGTCGTGGTCTTGGCCAGCGTGGATACGTTCCGAATGCAGTATGCAAGACGTGATGAATGAAGACTTGCAAAGGCAGGTTGCAGAGTTGACTAGCTCTTGACGCAAAACATGGAGCTAAATCACGATATGGATGGTCACGATTCGGCGTAAGTTGGTATCATTGCAACATCTTCTTCGGATCAAATTTCATTAGTTTTCATGGCTAGCGGTCGTGATCTTGGCCAGTGTGGATATGTTCCGAATGCAGTATGCAAGACGTGATGATTGAAGACTTGCAAAGGCAGGCTGCAGAGTTGACTAGCTCTTGACGCAAAACATGGAGATAAATCACGATATGGATGGTCACGATTTGGAGTCCAGCTTTGAGAATCCTGAAAAATAAAGAGACTTCTAATTTATACAAGTGTGTCTGAACAATGTACAACAAAATATTAAATGCAGAAATTAACTGAGACAAATATTTTGTTGAAGAAGTGGAAATTCAATTAAGAGAAAACCCACTCCGGGGCAGCCAAACTCAAGATATCCACTATTTAGAAGACAAAGCTAGTTACAAAGTAGTAGCACTCACATACCCCTAATGCAGTGGTCGTACCTTGAACTCTAACGTGTAACTCAACACGAACGCCTCCCAACCAGATCTCCTACCTGAAGGGGTCTTCAATGGAATCCTTTACCTTAGGGCCAACCCCTAAGATAGACTTCACAGCTGATCAAATCACACACTGGCAAAGGCTAGAGAGCTAGCAGATCTTCAATATCTCCTTAAACACCCTCTCTAAGCTGTAAGGAATTCACTACTGAATTCTGTGTCGAATGCATGCCTCGAGCCTCTTATTTATAGGCTTTAGAAGACCTAAAACAGGTCAGAATCGGAGTCTCTAGCACGCACTGTTTTCGTGTCCGAAAAGCAATTCTAGAAAATTCTGCAGGGCCGTCTAGACGCTTGATGTTTCCATCTGGATGATTCTAATGGCTGTCCGAACCATCAATTTACAGCATTTTTCGTTAGCTTTCCAACGACGCCGATTTCGTTCCAATTTGATATTTGAGTAAAAAGTTATGACCAAAATATAGGAGGGTGTCCAGACTGCTTGACCGAGCGTCCGGACGATAAGCTGCAATTGCCTTTTCAAACTAGTGCTGAAAGCTTCCATAAAAAGGCCGCGTCCGGACGGTGTTTCCCTAGTGACCGGATGGCTGCACTTCGGCTGCATGTAATTACCATAATAAGGCTTTGAGCGTCCAGACCCTAAAGGCTGATGTCCAGACAGTTGAACTAGTGCACGCAATTTTCATATATGATGCTTGATCATCCGGACCATGAAGGCTGACGTCTGGATGGTTGAACTTTGTATGCATGACTTGCCTTATGGGAGACATCATCTGAACGGGATCACACGTTGTCCGGACGGTTGTAGCCGTCTTCCCATAACTGTGTCTTGAGGCAAAAACCCTAATGCTAGTTAAACACTGAATGGCGTCCGGACGGTATAGCCACGTCGTTCGGACGGATTCATTGGAACACTGGGATCTTCTCGAACTTTGAAGAGCGTTCGGACGATTTGCCATTACGTCCGAACAGATGCAAACTTGAATTGTTCGAAGCTTCTAGACACTGATGGGCGTCTGGACGTAAAGTTCTCGTCGTCCGGATGGATGTTGCTGACTGATGAACGTCCAGACGAAATACCACGTCGTCCAGACAGATGTAAGGGAACTGAACTGATTGATTTGAATTCTGCACAGGGTTTTCTTGAAGCTCATAACTGAAGTGTAGACTCTGAATAAACCAGCATCCATGTGAAAGCAGCAACATTACATAGAAGTGATTTTGTCCAACAGAATGCAGCCAACACAAAAACTAACAAACTCCCCCTTTGGCCATTCTGGGACAAAAGTCACTTGACTGGTTAAATATACAATCCCGGTCCAAATAAAAAATACTCTCCCTTTTTTGTCACAAAAGGACAAAGGGTAAAACAGAGTATGAAGAAAAATAAAAAATTACTCCCCCTAAGTGTCTCAGAAGGACAAGGGTAAACAGAGTAATAACATCCACAGACAAAAAAGTTCTAAAATCCAAAACCATAGGAAAATAAAGAAGAGTCTACAAGTGGCCCAAAAGAGAGGAACAAAAATCTTTCAAGTACCAAATCCTGCTGATCCACTGAAATCAAGTAACGGAGAGAAATCCGTATAAAAAGCTAGATTTGTACTACTTTGGCTTCTAGCTCAGGAAGCTGGGAACCATGGACTGAAAAACCTTCAGTCACTTGACATTGCAAAGCTTGAACCTGGTTATCCGCAGATTGACATCCTCTAAGCAACTGGTCTGCAAGATAAATGAGGAGATTCATCACTGAACCTCTAACTAATGCAGATCTGAGGGAATGTTACGGAAGGCTCTGCATGAGCTAGGGAAAAAGCTCATCTTAATCCTGAAACCTTTGGAATTTGAACATCCGACTTCAACGACGGTTAGTTTTCCAAATGATCCATCTGTTAGATATTGTGTTGGGAGTTGCTGGACAACATATTCCTAAAAAGATTTAAATAGAAATATTTTCAAAAATAACACCACAAAGAAATATTAGATCCTGTTAGTCCCAAAAAGAAAGTGGTATTATGACAGCTGTCAATTGGATGCCCAAGTATTGCAAAAGCAAAGATCGCAATCTAAATGACCCAGATATATCAATATCAACCCAACACACAGACAGAATAGGATTTTCATGCACACTATCTCAAGAAAATATCCCAACAAATATTCCAATATTCTAAAAGCACAAAAACTTAAAAGAATAACGGAAAATACAATGAAGATCATGGGATGAGAGATGTGCAAAGAAAGCCAAAATCTCGGGAGAAATCCACGAGGAAAAAAAACACACAGCATGCCATGATAAATCAATAAAAATGCAAAGATGTGTGTATGGCAGAGAAAGAGACGCAAGTCTTAAACCTATAGAGATCCTGTCCGGACATGTCACTTAACCATCCAGACAGCATACGGCAAGACTGCGCTCGTCTGGACGTAAGAATAGGTCCGTCAGGACGCTTCACACCGAAAATCTGAAACTTGAGGAAAATTTGCAGAAAAATATTTTTTTTCTTAAAGTTAGCTTCAGAACATGCATGTATGATCAACTGATAAAACAGTTAAATAGCATTGCAAAAATATGCAAAGATATAAATGAGAGTTAAGTATTCAATAAGCACAAATTTTCCTGCAGATAGAAATTTTAAATAGATTACTCAACTCATGCAATGAGTGTGTGTGTGTGAAGACTTTTCCCAAAATGAATGAATTTAACTCATATGACAAAAGCAACTAGATTTTCTAGACAATAGAGAAAATCAATGAAAGATCAGTCAAAAGTCAAACCTTATTAATTACTAGGGCCTAACCACCCTAACCTGATACACTCCTCCTAAGATGCAGCACCTAATTGTTTTACTTGTACCATGAAGGACAACGTAAAATTTTACTTGCACCATGAAGGACAAGGTTTATTTCAGCACAGAAGCAGTAAATGTAAGCATATAGCACAGAAAACTGAAGAGTTATTGTTTGATTCTAGTGGTGCTGCAATCTAGAGAGAATGCCAAAATTTTTAGGTTCTAAGTTCAACTAGCATCTAATCAATTTGGTCATCTTATCAAAAACATCTCTCTCATTAGAATTTCTAGAAGCAAGAAGTCAGAGAGGAAAATTATGTACCTTAAGGGAGCCTTGGATAGTGCACATTTTCATAGTATGAGGAAAGAAACTACCTATCATTAAGATGCAACATGAAAACTTAGTAGATATCATGCATAAACTCTCAATTATATATAAGCATATTTAATCAATGCACTATGAACTGAGATATCAGGCAAAAACACATGCAATATCTAAAAAACTATCGAGAGAGAAAAAAAAAAAAAAAAAAAAAATTCCGCTTCTTCCCCAATTTTTTTTTTTTTTTTTTTTCTGTGTTGTTGAAAAATGAGACAGAAGAAAAAAAAAAACAAAAAAAAAAAAAAAACAACGACATGCTTATGGAAAAGGAAATGACATCTATTCCCAGCATGTAAAGTAAAGCCAAACCTGTCCTTATGGAGAGAGGTTTAGAAATACCAAGACAGAAAAGCAGCCAACCGACGTGCTTTAACTGTCATCCCCAAAAAAATATCTGCAGATGTTTCTCAAGAAAACAAGAGAAAGTATAGGGAATAAAATAAATGGTTCCTCAAACAAAGTGCAAGGCATAAATAAGATATGAAATAATCAACTATGCAATGCAAACATAGCTAACATGCACTAGGATTTAGAAACTAAAATCCTAGGCATGGGAGACTTCACTTTTACTAAGTGAGTCCACTCCCCTTCAAGGGGTGAATGGTCCCATCCTTCGTTATTGATACCTTCTCTTCCTGTGAGGCAGGGGTGTGAGCCATGTCCCAATTGATCAGTTTGACTAGGACATTCTTCATCATATTGACAAGCCCTTCATTGGCCTGATTCTTCTTGGGCTTGTGAGGTTTCACTTTGAAGCATTCAGCTTTGATATGGCCATACTTACCACAGTGATGGCATGAGGGAGAACGGCTTTGATGATAATGCCGTTGTTGCCGAAAAGCATGATGAGGCTTGGAAGGTTTAGAGCTAGACTTACCTGCCTTTTGCTCTATTTTCCTGATCCGAGGTTGCTGATGTCGGATCTGAGGACAGTGTAGCCTGATGTGTCCAGAGACACCACAATGATAGCAGGTAGGCTGACTTCGTTTGCTGAAATGCTTATTGAAAGGCACTACAATGTTAAGATTAGCATTTTCACAAATAACAAAGTCCTTACCTCTTTGAGATATATCCCTCCTATGGGGCAAAATATATTTATCTGAGGAAGAATCTTCAATTTCACTTTTCCTCATAGCATCCTGCTTAATCTAAGGCCTGTGGTATTTCAACAAATAACAATTTGGCCTAATATGACCAATTTTCCCACAATTGTAACAACTAGGAACAAATTTACCTCGTGTTCCTAATTCCTTGGATTTTGGCTTCACATAATTATTCAAGAAAGAATTTTCAGAACAAGCTGCATCAACTATCACAGGCTTAATATCAACAGAATCTAATTCAAAATCAGAAGCATGTGAAGTAGAAGTACTCATATCATCAACAATTAAAGCAGGCTTATTAGAAATATCTGAATGAATACAAAGCATGCTCTTCAAATTATCACTAGAGAATTTTGTCAATTTATTCTCAAGTTCATCAATAATATTAAGCAACATGGTATTCTCAGATTTCAAAGAGTCAATCAATGCATGTGATTCAGATAACTAAACAATCAAAGACTCTTTTTCTTGCTTCACCTTTTTGAGTTCTTTTGGAGAAACAAGTTTATCCAATTTAGCAAAAACTTTAGAGAGCTCAATATCACAATTTTCTTCATATAACTGAGAGAAATCCATGATAAAAGGTGTAATAAAAAAATAGAACTCACAAAAAGATGTGGATCACACTCAGGAAATAAATCCTTAACAGAGCGTACCTGCTCTGATACCAACTAAAAAATAAAGAGACTTATAATTTATACAAGTGTGTGTGAACAGTGTGCAACAAAATATTAAATGCGGAAATTAAAGAAGACAAATATTTTGTTGACGAAGTAGAAACTCAATTAAGAGAAAAATCACTCTGGGGCAGCCAAACCCAGGATATCCATTATTCAGAAGACAAAGCTAGTTACAAAGTAGTAAGACTCACATACCCCTGATGCAGTGGTCGTACCTTGAACTCTAACGTGTAACCCAACATGAACGTCTCACAACCAGGTCTCCTAGCTGAAGGGGTTTTCAATGGAATCCTTTACCTTAGGGCCAACCCTAACATGGACTTCACAGCTGATCAAATCATACACTGGCAAAGGCTAGAGAGCTAGCAGATCTTCAATATCTCCCTAAGCTGTAAGGAATTCACTACTGAATTTGATGAGTGCCAAATATTGTATATTTGGACCCCTTAATTTGCATTAGTTAGAACTTTAGTTTTGTTATTTTCTAATATTTTTGGTTAGTTTTTGTATTTTGGTATTTTGCAGATCTTGGAGAGAAAACCGTGGTTTTTAAAGTGAAAAAAAAAATGCAAATTTTGGAAGTCAAAATCGGATTGGATTAAATTTCAAGTTCTGCATAAGTCATAGTATTTTGATCATAACTTTCGGCTCAACTATTGGATTGAAGTGAAATCAACGGCGTTGGAAAGATAATTCAAAATGCTACAAATCATTGTGAAATATAATTTTTCTTATTCGAATGTCTGCCATGTCATAAATGCCTCGCAATATAAGAGCGCGAATTTCCTTCTTCCTGTCGACTGCAGACACTCCAAACCCTATCATTCTTTTATCTTATTAGGGTTTTTGAGGGGTAGAGGTGCCATTTTGAAAATATGGCCCTAAATTCTAGCGTTCTTTTCTCCTATTAGGGTTTAGAGGGGTAGAGGTACCATTTTGTAAAAGATTGGTTTAACCTAATCTTCTGCTATAAATACCCCCTACTAGGTACCACTTAGAGCATAAACTTTTCTCTTCAGAGCACTTGTCTTAGCTCTTTTCTTTTCTTTTGTAAGTTGTTACTCTTTCTTTTAATTTTAAGTTATTCAAATTTCAGTTGTTCTTCTTTATTTTACTTGCTATTTAATTAATCGCTTTAATTTTAAGTTATTTTAATAATAATAAAAATCATATATATATATGTGTGTGTGTGTGTGTGTGTGTGTGTGTGTGTTCTCAATTTATATTCAATTCAATTAACACTTTCAAACATCTTTTTCAAATTTTGTTTCAGAATTTCTATATTATTCAAACATAATTTTAAAACTCAATTTTTTTTTTTTTATATTCATAATTTTAAATATAGTAAAACATAATACAAAAAAATTGAACACTCAAACGTGCCTTAAGGCATGGTAGTAGCGTCTTACGACTCTTATGGAAATGCCAGGGCGTTAGACACTGCAAACTATCGCTTGGCGTCATTTCGGTAAAGAGAGACGAAGCATTTGGAATCGGAGGTGCAGGCAATGGTTGTGATCTCGGAAGGGCTCAAGAACAAGAGGATGCAGATCTGGACATCCTCGGAAAAGTCGATGAAGAAAATGGAAGCACCGACTACTTGGTCAGTTCTGGGATACACATTGGATTTAAAAAATATTTTCTTTAGAAGGTTGAAAACTTTATCAAGAAAATGGAAGGGGAAAAAATTAAATTTAGTCTTAAGTTTTCTTACGGTTTCAGTTTAGTCATTAGTTTCTAATTTTAAGAATTAGGTCCATAGATTTTTCTTTGGCTTCAAATAAGTCTTTCCATCAACCTACCATCCAATTAATTAACCACACGACACATTAGACCAATAAACTGATGTCACATAACTCTCGTTTGATATGTCACGTATCCGTTATATGTGCCACGTACATGGCAAAATTAATACGTTAAATTACAAATATGTAATTTTATTTTTTATTTTTTATTTATTTTGGGTATATTTTAATTTGAAAGCAACTATGGCACGTGGCACGTACAATGATTGCAAGACATGTCAAACGAGAGTCATGTGGTATTAATTAGACATTAAGTTGATGGAGGGACGTATTTAATACCAAAGGAAAGGTTAAGGATCCAAATGTCAAAATTGAGTCCCCAAATGGAAGTTCAATCGGTTGGAAACCACGCCTCATGAAATGGATGTCATTAGTTTGAATCTCTCATCTCCCTCTTATGTGAACATGTAAAAAAAAATTAAAAAAAAAATGTCAAAATTGAAATCCCATAAAAGTGTAACTACTAAATTTAATTTTTTTCAAATGGAATTACTAGGAAAACACAAGAGCACTACAAAAAAAAAATGTTTTTTGCCACTTGCATTTCGCCACGTGTACGGTCACTGTACACGTGACGAACTGTCGGCCACGTGCAAGTAGTCACGTGCGCGCACGTGGTAGATCCGGGTATCACTAAATGCACATTTTGCCGCTTGTATTTTAATACACGTGGGCACTTAGACACGTGTATTAAAGTACACGCGGCTAACAGTTAGCCACGTGTATTTAAATACACGCGACTAACAGTTGGCCGCGTGTATTTAAATACACGTGGCAAATTTTTTTTTTTTTTTTTAATAAAAAAAAATGAAAAATTATATATTTTTTCTGATACGTGTTAAAAATTCTTTAAAAAAAAGAAGAAGAAAAGGACAGATCTGCATGTTCTTTTCTTCTTCTTGTTTTTTTGTTTTAGTTTTTTCCTTCCTAATACGTATACGTATGATATACCTATACGAAACACATGCAGAACCAACTTCGGCAACTCGTCGGAGACTTAGCTACTGGCCGGCCGGAGTTTGGAGAGATAGAGAGAGATACTGAGACAGAGAGAGATACCGAGAGTGAGAGAGACAGAGGTATTAGAGAGAGAGAGAGAGTGATGTACTGGCCGGCCGGTCGGTGTTTGGAGAGATAGAGAGAGAAAGAGAGATATAAAGAGAGAGAGAGACAGAGAGAGAGAGAGAGATTCAAAAACAGAGAGTGAGAGAGAGATACAGAGAGTGAGAGAGACAGAGGTATTAGAGAGAGAGAGAGTGATGTACTGGCCCGCCGGTGATGTACTGGCCGGCCGGTCGGTGTTTGGAGAGATAGAGAGAGAAAGAGAGATATAGAGAGAGAGAGAGAGACAGAGATATAGAGAGAGAGAGATACAGAAACAGAGAGAGAGAGAGAGAGAGAGAGAGTGAGAGGGTACAATTTTCTTACCCGCCGGTGATGTACTGGCCGGCCGGTCGGAGTTTGGAGAGAAAGAGAGATATATAGAGAGAGAGAGAGAGAGACAAAGAGAGAGAGAGATACAGAAACAGAAACAGAGAGAGAGATAGGTTAGAGAGAGCGATACAATGAGAGAGAGCGAGAGCGAGAAAGAATCGTGAGGAAGAAGAAGAACAGTACCGTGAGGAAGAAGAAGACGCGTGCCGTACGATCGTGAGGAAGAAGAAGACGCGTACTGCGTGAGAGAGAAAGAGAAAAAACTGTGAGATATATAACAAAATTTTTTTTCCTTATTTGAAACTTGAAATAATTAAGCCAAATCCCTTATTTATATTTTAAATTATATTTTTTTATATATATTTGATTAAATATATATGTATTTGATAAAAACAGTTGGCCACGTGTATAAAATACACGTGGCCAATTGCAAATATAAATATAAAAAAATATAAATATTTTAGCTACTCACATTTAATACAAGCGGCCAATTGGCCACGTGTAATAAATACACGTGGCCAGTTGGCCACTTGATAAAATACACGCGGCCAATTGGCCGCGTGTATTTAATTACACGCAGCCAATTGGCCACGTGTAATTAATACACGCGGCTAATTGTTTCCACGCCCTAAATAGCCACGTGTATATTGAGATACGTGGCCATCTGGCCACGTGTCTACAGTAACTGATACTGTAGACACGTGGCGAATTGTGGTTTTTTTTGTAGTGGAGAGAGAGAGAGAGAGAGAGAGAGGATAAATGTGGAATTTTGGTCGATTTTTTAAGGTGAAAATTATTCCTTTAAGTGATTGAGTTTAGGGCGGCGTCAGGATGGCGTGCTCAGCGAGGGAGAGGGAGAGGGAGAGTGAGAGAGAGAGAGAGAGGCGTTAAAATAAAAATAATATAAAAATATTATTTTAATAAGGTAAAGAAATATAATAATTTTAAAAAATAGGTAGCTAATTTTTGGCTAGTTGAATGCTAGTGCTAGCATAATTAAAAGGATATTTGAAATAGAGAAGAAGCGATATATTTGACAATTTTACTCCCCTCCGGTCTTTGAGTAAGAAACTGTTCCTCTCCGTTTCATAAAGAGGATCCTATTCCAAATTAACATACAAGTGTAACAATCACAATTCCCACCAACCCACTGAAAGATGTCACATTCTGAGCCACACGTAAAAGGGCAATATAATTGTGATGATCGATCAGGATAAGATTAGATTGGACACTCCAAACTCAACAAGCAGATCGAAGTCTCCCTATAGCTATTCTAATTTATGATCGATACAGTATTTGTTGATTCCTTGGAAATCTTCTTGGGTCCATTTCCATTGTGGCACTAGAAATGCTATTATGCTAGCTAAGAGTAAACAAAAGGGTAGCGTGAGAATCCATCCCATCCTGCAACAACGTACTCACGATGCCTAAAGAACACCATTTTTGATTCTTTGGAATCAGTACTTGTATATATATTATGTCTTTGTGGATCGAGTTGTGACAGGTTTAGGTGGTCCATATATGATGGAGCTGCAACACTCTTTATCAAAATTCTGCGGATAAAGGATGCAAAAGTCAACAACATTTCTGGTTTTGAACGTACAGCCTTATTCCATGGCCATTAGATTTAGATGGATGGGTCAATGACTAAATACCACTTCAAGCCACTAACATCCTTTTTTCACTTTATTCATTGTGTTATCTAACCAAAAAAGTCTTTCTTCTTTTTCTTTTTCTTTTTCTTCATTGTGCCTGTGTTTGAAATGGTCCTTGAATATAACGTGCTTCATTGTGCCTGTGTTTGAAATGGTCCTTGAATATAGCCATCAGTTCCATGGTGACCACAAATTCATCATCCAAGAAAACTCCACTCTTTTGGTGGGCCACAAGTTACCAAATATATCAAGAAAAGTTGTGGATTATTGAAAAAAAAACAAAAAAGTGACACTAGGGATATTATACCTTCTACTGCAAAGTCACTTACAAATTGACGTGTCAGTTTATAATTGATGAGCTGATTAAACAAAAAATCTAACTTCTCTCAACTTAATTAATTAGCAGCTGAGTTTTCAATCAAATACTCATTTCACCATTTACAGATTATCACGTCAATTTGTTTATGACTTTGTAGTAAAAGCTGTAATAACTCTAACATTTTCCATATATATATATATCATGAAAAGTTTTGGTAAAACTAATGCAAGGCAATGAAATTATTTACCAATTTAAGCACTTGGAATAAGGATTATTTAACATAATATCAGAATTAAGGTCTTGAATTCGAACTTTGACCCTATATTTTACTCAAAAAATTAAAAATATTCAACATGTTAGCTAATTCAATAAGTGAGGGAGAGTGCTAAAATATTAATTAAATTATTAAACTTTTCCTTTTCTACCCGCTTAAGCTAATATTTTACATATTTTCTTGTTTGTGTTGTCTGAGTTTATAAATGAGAAAGATTTAAAATATCAATTAAATTATTTATTATTTTCTATCTGCTTAAACTTTTTAAATTTAATATGATTTTCTAAAATTATCTGAAAACCGGTAACATACATATGGTATAAAGCATGTACCACAATGGACTTATATATGACAATTGCCATTATGTAGCGTACCGTCACTAGTTTATAAGACAAATCTTTTCCCCAAGTGCACTCAGCCGTTGCTTTGGCTCCCTACGAGCATCCCTACGGGCTTAGTCATTTTTCCTTCAAAAACCCTCTTCATCCGACTATGCAGAAGCTACATTTTGCATTTTTAGCTAAAATAGCTAACTATTCCTCCAAAAACCCTCTTCATCCAATTATGCAAAAGCTACATTAAAACCCGCTTCATCCGATTATGCAAAAGCTACATTTTGCTAGTGCCACATAACATATGCGGTGATACTATTTACCAATGCATAAATAATTTAGAGAAATACTACATGTACTTCAACTTTACAAAGAAAATCTTACTAACTGATGTGAAGCTTATTTATTGGAGATAATCAAAACTAATAAAAAGAAATGCTACGAATACCAATACATAAGCTTCACATCATCATAGTACTTATCTTTTAATAAAAAATTTAGTACCTCTCAATACTTTATACGTTTCTCTCTCTCCCTCTCTTTCTTCAAGATATTTTTCTATTCCTCTTTCCATTTCTCTCTCTCTCTCTCTCTCTAACGAAAAACACAACACAACTCTTCCTTCGTGAGTGTGCAATTTCACTATCAATGGGTCTCAGAAATGGCCTGCCATTCCCCTCTTTTCAGCTCGCTTTCTGGGTCTTCATCCTCGACCACCACGTTTCTGGATCAAGTTCAACTCTTTTAGGCTTGGAGTGGCGCAGCTAGCTGGTTAACAAGCTCCAGGTCATAATTTACTTCTACCATCAGTCCAAAGCGAACCAACAGAGCCCAAGAGGCCCAATTCTTGTCTCATTGGATTCCCAAAGTTTTTCTCCAGCCGCCACTGCCCGAAGTTTTGGCTCTTCAAATGAGCCCAACAAAATCCAAGTGGTAAGCATGCTCAAAGATATCCTACTACGAAATGGCACAGGAATTGTCCCATTTTGTAAAATGGACTGAATAAAGAAATTTTTTGTCGTGGCGAAAAACCTCATAACTACCAAAGGGGAAAAAAAAGAAGAAAAAAAAAAAAAAAGACAAATGACTTGAAGAGAATTTACAATACTCATTCAATAGCTAAGTTTATAAGCACGGGGCTATTCAATTCTTAAGGGTAGACGCTCCCTTGGAATTTTCAAGCTGTGACTATAATACAAGGAGAAAAAGGCAGGGAAAGACCTATGTCGTCGCTGCTCCAACTAGTATTCTACACAGTAGAGTGTTAGATGAGAACAGTAGGGATTAAATGAGATGAAAAGGGCTGCAGATTAAGTCAGCTTTCACCTTCGGTTATTGGGCTAGATTGAATTTCTCATACCTTGCCACCGAGAAACGACTGTAAGTACAAAAAAAAAAAAACCATTTTAAAGTTAAGTGTTAGATGAGAACAGTAGGGATTAAATGGATTGACGTCGAAGTTCAGGATAATTTTAAGTTTAATACAGAAGAAAAATGAAAATAAGAACATCTCTGTGAGTGCGACACCCATTTTGGATGAAGAGCGAGTTTAAACTTAATGAGAAAGGCAAAGGCTGATTAATACAACTTGTAGCAAATGTTGATAAAGATACAAGAGTTGAACTCTATGGTTAAATAAAACTATCCATGAATGATCTCATTTGTAATCATTTAAGCATGAGATTCCATTATTAAGATAAGAAGGTAGTCCACATCATTTATCTGTTAGCCGATCCAAAACTTGTTGCTTAATCATATAGGTCTGAGAAGATTATAGTTACCAGAAAATATTTGGTTGAATTGCCAACAAGGTATATGAAGCTTCCAAAACAGATTCAAACTCTTAAGATGCATCTAGATGACAGTTTGACCAACAATTTCTTGCATCTCACAGGACACTGGGCATAACTAAAAGAACCTCATGCCATAAAGAGATATAAATAAACTGGCAATAACAGAAGGAAGGACTGTAAAGTTAACATGACGGAATAACCAATGCAACTTGACAAAAGGAAACACATTTGAAATTTTTTGAAGGTAAGAAGATTAATGAGCCCCAAGAATCATTGCTATCCTTCAACAATAGTAAAACTTTGGAAATAGTTTTCAACAACAAAGAGATTAAGAAAGACAATAACAACCACAATTCAGAGAAAAAGAAAAGTATGCATGGGCTACAATCCGTGGACACTTCAATAAGGCTACCTGTGTCAAAAAGGGCAGAAACGGGCATGGCCTAGAATACTTTATCTATTTGTTCTCTAGAGGTTCCATTCAAAACATTCTTCAATTGTTCCTACTTCATGGTTAATTAACAATAAGTGAATCACTGATCTTGGACACACCATTACATAAGCACTGCAGGATACCTTAGAGTGAAGAAATTATCAGAGACTTCAATTCGAAAGTAGTTTGGTTTGGGTTTGAAATCTTGAGTTCACACTTCCAAACAAGATGCGTGATCCCTTAGAACACATATAGCACGAATTCACATTTGCAGAAAGCAAAATGATTCACAAACCTTTTATTGAGACCCAAAATAATTAGATCAAATCCTTTGAAATCACTTAGGCCTGTACTTTCTATGCCAGAAAATGGAGCAATGTATTATAGTTAAAAAGGACTTGCAAGCGAAATTTTGTCATTTTTCTGAATACCTTTCTTTTTATTTTTCTTTTTTCGGGGTTTGGGGTGGATGGAATAGAGCATATCCAAGGTCCTTCAATATACTCTTATGATGATTTGACCCATTATTTTTCAGTGCTCTCCCCTCCCTCAGACTGCACCAATGATGACTAGTAAATTTTTTGGAATAGAACTCGTTCTCCCATGGTCTTATCGATAGTAGTCGTAAAACATGTAAAATTTCATTTCCATCACTATTACAAAAAATAGACTAATTGGACTAATAATGAATGAAAATACCTTTATTTTTGTTGCAGCACCACCAGACTTAACTGTAGCTGTGCTCCCGAAGCTAAACTTTGGCTTCTTATCAGAAGGCTTTAATATTTGGAAAGAACACATTAAAGTCTCATCTATAGTCATCATGGCACCAGCATTGTCAAACTCTCCACAATAATTTGGTGCAGAAAATATGGTTACAAGTTGTCTATTAGCAAAGAACTCATATCCATCTTCCACAACCTGCAAATGTAAAAATATTTAGAAATTAAATGCAGTCTTAGCTTTAATGGTTGTGGCAACTGTTTAAATTTAAAACGCATTTCAAACCTGGTGAGCTCGACAAATTAAGTCAATGTCATGCTTCTGAATAAATTCTGCCACTCTATCAGCGCCAAAGGTATAGGAAACACCCCTCTCATTGATCCCCCAACCTCGAATATCTTTACTAGGATCAGACCAGAGGAGATCACATAGCAAACCAGTGTCTGGAACATCACAAGGCCGCTGTATATTCCTTATCTCATCCAAATTGTGCAAGTCAGGAGAAAGTCCCCCATGCATGCAGAATATCTTTTCATCAATGAGCGCTGCCACAGGTAAGCAGTTGAAACAATCTGTGAATATTTTCCAGACTCTGACATTAAATCTTCGTTTACACTCGTCATAAAATCCATAGATACGGTTTACAGAAGCACATTCATGGTTGCCCCTCAAGAGGAAAAAGTTTTCCGGATATTTAATTTTATAAGCAAGGAGAAGGCATATTGTTTCCAAACTTTGCTTTCCACGGTCTACATAATCCCCCAAGAATAAGTAATTGGAACGAGGAGGAAGTCCACCGTATTCAAAAAGCCTCAGAAGATCAGAATATTGACCATGAATATCTCCTGGATAAAGTAATATACAAGACATGTATTCAATGTTATCTTACTGAAAATAGAGAGAACCAATGAAAAAAAGAAAAGTAAATGAACCAGTAGTCTGCAGTCTTAAGGAAATATAAAAGAAATGTCCCTTACAGGCAGTTAGTTACATGTATGATTATTGTACCCCAGAAAGATATTAGATATCAAAATATATGATTTTAAATCTTGTATGCATGGGATATGTAGTTGCCATCCACAGCTTTGTCTTTGGGGGAGAAGATTTTGCACTTTGCGAAGTGAACTGGTTTCAACTAGAAAAGATAGAGCATTGGAGTTACGTAGTTAAGATAAATAGGGCAATTATAGCATTGATATGCATTTAGAAGTTCATTTACAGCGCAGGAGCTGGGAATTCAAATCTCTGTAGATAAGAACTTTCGGAAAGTAATTTACAACATGGAAGTTAGTCTGTGTATTAGCATAAGTGACACAGGAAAAGGTACAGCCCTAAATCCTTTAATATTAGAACAATTACCAGCTTGGGAAACAGGCAAATGAGACAACAAGAGACACAGAGGTGGTAGCGTGGACCTTGGAAGATGGCAAAGGAAAAGGCTTTGAAGTTAATAAAAAAATTCCAAAATCCCAACAGCAACTAAAATAATTGCAGAAGACATTGTACCCCAATCTTTGAAACTCTATCCTCTTGACTGAAACTCAGAACATTTAGCAACTCCCTCAGTGATTCTGGCCCTTTTCTTTATCGTCTTTACTTCTATTATCACTAAAAGCACCAAGAGCAATGTCTCGTTCAATATTCTGATTTTGCTTACATTCTTCAGTTTTGCTTCCCTAGTCTTTGTCAAGCAATGATAAGCAAGTAATCATCCTTCATTCAAGCTAACAGCTACCTGCTCAAGATAGCATGCAGGCCAAGAATTAAGGCAGGTCCTGCCCTTTACACCAATTTCACTTCCTACGAACTTATTAATGCAAGGGTCAACCCAGATTACAACACGAACATTTTTTCTTTTTTTCTATAAAAGGTTGTTTATATAATACAATGGCATAAACATGTGAGGGGACAAAAAATGCTTTTAAACTAATAACATTGTTTTAGATCTTCATTTTTATTCGTTTTGCATTGATTGATTTTGTGGCACTGTATTTGTGGTACTAATCTAGATCATCTAATATGAAAAAAGCCATATTGATGTTAATGATGACCCTTCCACTCATTCAATTTCCATATTTTGAGGGTTCTTATGTCTTAATTCCCAATCCTATATTCGCCCCTAAGATCAAACTGGTAATTACAGATAGCCTTCCAATCCCTGGCCAAATTTCTCAAAACAGAATCTTTATCAACTCCCTTCACTTTAGTTTCAACAAGCCCACAAAGGGACAGCTTGTGTTTTGAGATCAGCTTCCTGACCTCCCCCTGTTTCCAAGGGTCATTGAGACCCCTGATGTTCCAGCAAGCAAAAAACATCGCTGACAAAAATAAAGGGGGGCCACAAACCTGCCAAAGGCTACCTCCTCCTCCCCCATAGAGGGGGGGAGCTACTCTTGTTCTTTACCTTCTTAGGATTTTGAGAAGGCACCTTCCTTTCAACAGAACCAACAGCGAGGGGACCAAGAGCAACTACGAGCAATGAAAGCAGCAGATTTTTTACTGTGATGTGTGATTTGATCAAAATTCTGATTTTACAGATTCAGAATGAGAAACTGTCACTTGCATTCCAAGAAGATACTCTTTTTTGTAATTCTTAAGATTGAAACATGTTTTATAATATTTAAAAACAGGAAAATTATACTAAACCCTCCCAAATCAGCAACCATTTTGCAAAAACATCTCCAAACTTCAATTTCTGGCATTTGACCCCTTCAAACTGCCATGTTGTTGCATTTTACACCCTTCATTAGATTTTGACCTTAAAATAGACAAAAAGTTGCACACGTGCATGTGCACGTGCAAAACTTTGGCTCGAAATACCCAAATTGTCCTTTTGTCAAAAAAATCGAAAAAAAAAAAAAAGATAAGAAAAAGGAAAAGGTAACAGAAAGACAATTTAGGTATTTCAAGTAAAAAAAATTGCATGGGTCACACATGCAACTCTCTCCATTTTAATGTCAAAATCTAACGGACAGTGCAAATTGCAACGAAATGGTAGTTTGAAAGGATTAAGTATCACAAATGATAATTTGGAGGTATTTTTGATGAGAAAAAAAAAAGTGTTCGTTTGATAGGGTTAAGTATAACTTTCCCTTTAAAACAGAGCTTAGCTAATATAAGTTATTGCTATGACAAATTAAGATTTTAGATGCAAACAAGTAGAGAAGGGAAAACAAAATAAATTAATTAAGCATAAAAACACAATATTTATTTATGTGATTCAACACAAATGCCTGCATTGGGAGTGGAGATGATCATAGAGAAATTCCACTAACAAAAAATGGACAAGGGTGATGAGAAACACTCAAACCTAGCCTCAAAATTAAATAAGCGTATTTAGTTGCAATAGTGTGAATACATAATGGTGAAAATTAAGCAAATTGAGACAGAATTCCCATGGATATGATGATATTTTGATAACCATCAATATAAAAAACAAGCATTTTTTTCTTTTTCTGGATATCGATATTCGTTTCCATAACAAAATATGAAACAATTTTAGAACATATCAATATCTGCCAGCAACCACAGCACTTATTTTCTTGGTAACTATTATGTTTATTCAAAGCCCACAGCACATAATAGTGTCATACTCCAAAAACAAACAATAATAATAATTATCTAAGAATTAAGAATGATAATCCGTAGCCAGGACACAAAATTCAAAAGTCAAACCCAAAATTTTATCAAGACCCAAACCAAATCAATACGCAGGATTAAGTATCATAATCAAAATTAAAACAATAATAATAGAGCATAAGGGTTCACGTAAAGATACCGCAGATCTTGATGGGTGCTTCGAGCTCCAGGAGATTAGGCTGCCTCAAGAAGATATTCTTAGAGATAGCACAAAGCTGCCTGATCTCTGCCTCAGAAAGCTGCACCTGCTTCCCGGGTCTCCCTCTAACTTCAAGCAGCCTGTTAATTATACCGTCGAGGACTGCGGGTTCCATATCT
The DNA here is from genome assembly GCF_958979055.1 of Alnus glutinosa. Classification (NCBI taxonomy): domain Eukaryota; kingdom Viridiplantae; phylum Streptophyta; class Magnoliopsida; order Fagales; family Betulaceae; genus Alnus; species Alnus glutinosa. The sequence continues at coordinate 14,287,876 of NC_084886.1, forward strand.
GAGTTGGTTCTTTGATCCAAAACTTAAGCTTCTTCAGACTGAAACAACCAGGGGATAAAGCAAAGGAAAAGCAAAGAATAATAAAGAAGAGCCACTTTGATTTTTCTTCTACGGTTGCAAAATCTTGCATGCGGTTGGAAAAGAATAAGAGGGAGAGAGAGAGAGAGAGAGAGAGAGAGAGAGATAAAAGTTTGAATTGAAATGGAAATTCTTTAGCTGTGGTGTCGCTTGGAGCTTTGGAAAGGAATGGTAGCCAAGGATTTGAAAAGTGGAGAATATATTCTTTAAGAAGAAAAAACTCCCACAAAGAAAGAAAAGAAAATTGTGAGGGAAGGATGGGCCAAAGTGGTGTGGTGAGTGCGGGACCTCAAAGAACTCACTCAAAAAATTGTGAGGGATGGATGGGCCAAAGTGGGTGTGGTGAGTGGTCATTCCCTCCGAGGATGACGCATGTAGTAATGTCAAATTCTAGATTGTACATTATTTTTGGGATTCTTTCAGCACTTTGAAACTTGAAACCGGGGACGGCAACCGCCAAGGCGCACCGCACCACACCAATTCTTTCCTAAGGTCAAAAAATGGGGGCCCCCAATTTGTATTAGCATGTCCGGGTTGGTGTAGGTTAAGTCAATTTGGGTTAATTTTAATACGACCATTTTACTTAAACTAGTTAAATCCATCGACTCATCATGACCCTATGCAAAAAAACACGTTTAATATAGAAGCCATGTTGGATCGACCTCCTTTTTCAAAATGAATTATGTAAGGAATCGAAAGTAAAAGGATACAAGGGTTCTCTCTTAGCTCACAAAATATTGGCCACAAGGTCTCTTAAAAATCATGCATAATGATATGCTTATAGAGGCCCTGAGAAAAACTGAGGTTTAAGTGAAAGTCAGTTTCTTAAAAACATAATCTAAGGCAATGGTGTTCGAATGGATTAGTGAAGCGTTCGAACATGGTATGACCAGAGATACGACTGAGACTATTGGATTTACCCCAATAAAGATCGTGTTCGAGCCTTCTTTGAACAACTTGCGACTGAGGTTCTTTGTGGCTTTTTGACAAACATCTTTTTCGAACTCCCTTTGACCACAATTGTGACCAGAGCTCTCAGAAACTTTGAATTTCAATAGCATGAGTATCTTTGTTTGAACTTCCAGTAGTTGAAACTACAACCGAAGCTCTTAGGTCTTAGTTCTTTGAAGTACTTGAAGATCACATTTGAACGACTATCACCTGGCTTGCGAACAGAAACTGACATTATTCAACTTTAAGCATAGTTTTGAATGAGTAATGTTTCTTCCACAACTCTTGCACAATTTTTTTTTTTTAAGATCAATTATTGAATATTTATGAATCACATGTAGAAAAACAAATCCAATGGTTGATCATAAAAAATAAAAAATAAAAAAATAAAAAAAGAAAAAAAGTAGTTAGAGTTGTGTAAGAGTTGTGCAAGAAACATTACTCGTTTTAAATCCTTAAGACTAAACTAATTCAACCACTAGACTTGTACTAAACTTAGTTTTGATTCCGAATCAGCCAACATAAAAACCAACATAAAGAATAAGAAAAAAAAAAAAAAAAATCAAATGGAGGGGTGGATTTAAGATGTGATCCTTTAAAATTTGAAGAAAATGGATCTTTAAAGCATCCGTTGTTGACAAAAGATTCCAAAGAATAGCTCATGTTGATCCGAACCCGTTTAGCCTATACTCAAATCCTATAATTTCGTGTTGAATTCGCAGGTCGTGGAAAAATTGACAATCTTATTAAAAATACTTGTGAGAATTAAAAATACATATAAATATTATATACATTTTGGACACATAACAGTTTAATATATTGAATTAAAAGAATTTTTTCTAATATGCATTTAATTACGAAATATTTTACTTTTAGTTGGGTGTTCGATCTATCTGCGTTTTATATTGAATTAAAATTAAACTAAGCTTGAGCTTTCAGCCAGTAGAGCTTAAGTAGAGTTGTGCTTATTTCAATTCCAATTTTGACTCACACGGTTGCATGTTTATGTTCTACTCTAATAATTTTTGTGAATTATTTATTTATTTATTTTGTAAAACAATATTCTAAAATATTATATGTATGATACAAGATAACATAAATATGATTTGTCTATGTGCGTACAGAAATTTCTCGATTCTCAAAGTATTTGTCATTCAAGTTGTTTGTTTTATTACATTCAGTCCTCTTTTATAATAGAGAATACAAAACTACAAAAATAAATAAATACTAGAATCAATCTAAATTTGGGGATTTTCCCAACTATAGAAGTTTGACAATTCTGAAGATGAGAAATCTCCTAAAGTTGAAAAACTAAAATTTAAAAAAGACAATGAATCCTTTTAAGGAGGAAACACTAAATAATACAGAATCTAATCTCTAAAGAAGGCAAGTCAAATAAAACTTGATAATTTCCTAGTCTAAGTTTGACAAAAATTGTGATGAGAATCGGCTGGAATCTTGAAATTAGGGGAAATTCTTTCATTTTGTGCTTTCATTGTCTAAGACGAAATGAAAATCTGCTCAAACGGCGCTTGCAAAAGCAGATTTTCGCACGACCAAACTGGTTGACATGCCACTTGCAAGACAAGAAACGGCCACTAGAGTGACTCTACCCGGGGGGCCCGACAGGATTCATAGCAAGCCTCCAATGGTTAAGTCAGTAAAGCATTCATAAGGAGAAAATATAATAGAGAAAATTTAGGGAGAAAATGACCCTTATCTTATTTGAATTAGGATCTTCTCCATTCCAAATGAAATGAATATCCATTTCATGGTAAAGATTTAAAGTTCGTACATTTAATAGCGTACCTGATTCCACATTATTTAAATTGTTTAAAATACATGACAACATTGGCTTCATAATATACACAGTTAGATGCACCAACTTTAAATCATAACCATTAAATGAATACTCTATATTTTATTTGAGGATGATCCCCTCGATCATTGTTTAATTGCCACTTGGTGGGCTTGTGATTGTGGACGCTCCTAGCCTTTCTGATTAATAGGTCTTTAGGTATCCATTGAGCTCAAGGCTTTTGGATCTCCAGCTTATTTATGGTATCACTATTAGGACTGTGTAAAACCCGCATCCCTCACAGCTTATTTATGGTTTTTACTTTTTTTTTTGCAGGTACAGGTTAAAAAATTGTATACCCGTACGGGGCGGGTTGTGGGTTGGGATTTTTAAAAACCCCTAGGACCTGCCCCGCACTACAGGAAGAAATAAAAAACGAAAAAAAAAAAAAAAAAAAAAAAAAAAGAAGATAAAAATAAAAATCCTAAGTCCCTTTTGTAAACCTAGCGCGCCACACACCTTCATTTTTTCATATCCTCTAGTCTTCTAGCGCCGCACACCTCTTCTCTTCTACTTTTCTCTTCATTTCTCTCCTCTTCACAGACTTCACTTAAGCCTCCCTTTGCATGAACCGATCTTCATCTTCTTCAATCTTCACCAAAACCCTAACTGAGTCACCCCCTCCCTGCGAAGTGCCGAGTGCGAACTGCAAACCCCCGGAGGTCGGATTCCCTCCCTCCTCAGTCCCTTCTTTCTTCATTTTGGTAATTTCTAGGGTTTAGACTCTTCAATCTTTGTTGTATTTTCTGGTGGTTTATTGTTTTGCAATTTTGCTGGTGGTTCATTAACTTCATTGTTTGGGTTTGCAGGTATTTTCAGAGAATTAGAGCTTCACCATTGTTATTTTTTTAGGTTAAATACCTTACACTCTCCTATGGTTTAAAAACTTTAATTTTAGCCTTCTCAGTTTTCATTTTTTTCATAGGTGGTATATGATGACCCTTTTTTTAAAAAAAAAAAAAAACACGCAAATGAGTCATCACAGTGGCACGACTATCTGTCACTCGGCCAACATATGGCACATGCCCCATAACATGTACTTGATAATCAGAGTTATATCTAACAGCGAAAAATATAAAGATACCATCATGATCACAACGGAAAAGCATATCTATAACGTAAGCTGTTGTTTATACAAAAAAAGCTATAATACATGTCTATCTATTTAAGGTTTAACAACATTACAACTATTACAAAAGAATGGTTTTACAAAAGAATACGTGACACATACGTCACAAGCCATATACAAAATAAACCAAAAGAGAGGACACCCTTGTTCATCCCACTACGATTGTCATTGTGGGCTTGAATCATAATACCTCAGATACAACGCCACTGGATCGTCGTCTACCTCAGGTGTACCTGCATCCATAAGACCATCATCTATACGGTTGTGGTGCTAGCCACATCCGTATAGGTGAAAAAATGAGTTCAATGTCTCAGTATAAAACATACTGAGACCTCAGTAGTATAAAAATCATTGAATTTTCACAATGAATCGACTTTTCTTTTGTCTTATGATTACAATAACAGTTACTCATTTTTATGAACTTTTTTCCTTGAAAACATGTATTTGATAGAGTAAACATTGACCTTTAGAAAATATTAAAGCATATTAAGCAGCTGGAAACATATAGAAGTTCATTTCTTTGGAAGCATCTACATATAGCCCAATCTACATTAATACTTTTATGATTTGGTGGCATAGACATATGTATACATAATGACTCCCTTACGGATTCACGTATACACACAGGCCTTAGCTGAAAAACAGTGGCTTCGTGTCTACTATACAGAGATGCAAGTATTTATGCTCAAGTAATATTGATATCTTGGCACATTGATGCCCGAAAGCATACTATACAGAGGTACTAATATCCCCAAGCTTTGGTAATGTTGGCATCTCAGTACAATGAAGCTCAATGCATTTTAGAACAATAAAACAAAGCATTATGCTCAGCTATACAAAGACATTTGCATTTCCAGAAATAGGTAACACCATACCTAAATACATTGAAGCTCAGTACCTTTGAACATCAGTTGATCATGCAAGCACTATAGTGGAACTCTAATATGCAAGCACGTATTTGCTGAAGAACAAATAACAGTTCGCCTATCTATATATAGACATTGGCATTTCTAATTCTAGGCAATTTGAACATCTAGGTACATCCAAACTCAATGCTTATAAAACATGCAACCAGTCGATAGAAATATACATATGTTCTTTGCCATTAAAACACAAATGTATACTAATACATCTAGCATAAAAACTACAATATTCTCTATGCTCATGCTTTATGCTTTACTATTCAAACTTTATAACCTTCTCTTTGTAAACTATGCCTTCTTCAAAACAATAAATCAATCAATATGCATCTTTAACAATCTACTATATATAATTAAATCCCAACTGTAACACACATTCAAACACTTTAAATCAATTCAACACCCTTCATTTAAGCATCATTTCATAAACGTCATTGATATAATTTGAACATAATCGAAACTACTTAATTCTTCAAAAAGCATATACTTAAGATTACGTTGGTTCGGTTAAGTAAAACAATATATATTTTGCAATTCTATAACATTCTTAAAAATAATAGTTCTCAGTGAGTGGAATACTTACCTTAGATCGCTTGTACACAAAACTCCAAATGACTCTAAGTTCAACCAACAAAGTGCCGCTAAAAATACAACACATTGCACTATTTAGTATTCTAGACAATAATTACCCATAAAATTCTAAGGGTTCTAGACAATTACCCATAACTTCTAATCACTAACTCAATCACAATAATGTTAACCCATAAGTATTTCTTAGGGTTAAGCTCACAAAACAACACTTAAACAAAATACCCATAAGTAAGGGTTTGAGAGAAAACTTACCAAAGTCCACCAAACCAATACCCAAGGTTTGGGTAGCCTCTAGCAAGCCCCAAATAGCCAAATACCTAAAGAATATTGAGGATTAAACTCACATTTACAAGATTTTACCCAAAAATCTCCAAAACATGAGTTTAGTGATTTACCTAAACGATCGGTCAAAACATAAATCTTAATGCTTAGATCACGTTTCTGAAGTTGAATTTGAGATTGGACCCTTAGATCTTCGTAAATCAAGGGTTTTAGGTGAAAACCTTAAAAGAAAATCCTGTTTAGGAGTGGAGAAAATGGAGAAATGAGCCAAAAATGGCTCTTTCTCGCGTTTAAACCCAGGGACGTCCGAATGGGATAAGTGGGCGTCCGGACACTCACACTTTAAATCGCGCGCGTCCACAACGCGTCCAGACAGTGCTGCGAACAGAAGTTCTTGGGGTTGAGCATTTGCAAGAGAGTCTGGACGAACAATGGACAAGAGCTCTCAGACTTTGGTGTAAGTAGAAGCATTCAGACAGGGCTGCGAACATGGACTTTCTGTTAAGGCTGTCCAGACGGGCTAAGTGAGCGTTCGGACGCCACCTAGAAACTCAATTTCTTGGATTTTCTAAGTATTTTCCACGCGTCTTCTTGCATTTTCTTGACACTTCACTAACTCTAATCATTTGTTTAGTCTAATTTCCATTTTAAGTATTTAATTAATACATTGGGTATTACATGGCACCTGTGCTATGGGAAAAGACGGAGATAGTATCTCCATCAATTTTTCCGTCCACAATTGACGGATTTTCACGTCAGCGATACGTGGCACCATTAAAATTGCGACATGTAGCCCCCATTTTTATTTTTTATTTTTATATATATTTTGATACTTTTTTAAAAAATAAAAAATCTATAAGGGTGGCTCCTTTGGGCCACATGGGGGTGGCCGGCCACCCCCACTTTGGCCAAGGAGGTGGCTTAGCCACACCCAAAGCCAGTTTTAGGGGTGGCCGAACCACCCCCATGGCCCTTGGGGGTGGTTCGGCGACCCCTAAGGGCCAAAATGAGGCTGGCTGAAACCACCCCCATTGGCTTTGGCCCATTTGGCCTAGGGGTGGTTCGGCCACCCCATGACCGGAACCAACCTCAAAGGCCAAAATTGAGGTGGTTCTTACACCCCCAAAATTGGCATTAGGAATGGCTGAGCCACCCCTACATTTTTTTTGTTTAAAAAAAAAAAGCTTCAAAATATATATATATATGTATAGACACACACACACACAAATACGTGTCACTGACGTGGAAATCCGTCAGTTTTGGACGGAAAAATGGACGAAGGTACCATTTCCATTTTTTTCCTCATAGCAAATGTACCACCTATGAAAAAAATGTAAACCGAGAGGGCAACAAATAAAGTTTTTAAACCACAGGGGGCAAAAAAGTATTTAACTTTTTTTTTTTTTTGCTTGCACCCAAAATAGGGGGTTGTTGTCCTACATCACATGACAACCCCTGCTTGAAAAGAACTCGACTCTTCCATGTTCTTCAAAATATTCGCCATCCTCCTCCGTTGTCTTGGTGTTATATATTGACAAGCTGCCCTTGTTGTGGATGAGGTGGTGGGTGGCGAATTCAGAGAAGTGTGTGACTCATTGTATTTGGCATGATCTCATTGTCTCTATAGAGTAGAGACAATGGGATCAGTCTATTAATTTCCTTCTTTTTGTTGCATTTCGATCAAAAGATTGAACAGAGATAGTGGCATCAAAGTGTTTTTAACGATGCAATCTAATCATCTTTCCAAGGATCCCAAATGAAGGATACTAATTAAGAGACCCGCCAACTCCACTTATTGTGAATTTACAAATATATGCTAGATCTATCCAACTGTTTTACCTATATATACAAACTGAGACAGTTGTCTCACATTGCATCAGCCTTGGGCTTCATCGCTCGCTAACGACATCAAGCACAACAAAGGATTAGAAGTATTTACCATAATATATACCCATACATCTCGTTCAACGGGCAATACATGTTGTTTAGTTTCTGCTGTGAGACGATATGATGCAAGTTTTTTAAATTTCAGGGCTATTCATGATCACTTGCTCAATCACTCATTGGTTTTGTGCTTTCATATGGACCTATCAGGCGTTGAATTTATATAATATAAGTGGATTATTGAATTGAGAATTAGAAATATGTAAGGTTAATGACCTTAAAATGGCGGAAATGGAGAATAATCAGAGAATAATGGAGGTAAAATTCAAGAAGAAAAAGAGAAAGATAGACTGAAATTCCAATAACAAAGCTACGGGCACTTGGAGAGGTCTAATTTCTCTAGAAGGAACGGTTTACACAATATTCTTTTCTTACCCTTTCTCTTATAGCTCACTTCCTATATATAATAGTTTGCTGATGGAATCAAATAGGAATCGATCCTCAACAAATTACTATAGCTGGCTAACAGAAATAAGCGTACTTTAGCATGGGTGCATGCTATTCAGGGTGTCAAAACGTCCATAACAGAAGGTAAAAGCAAATAAAGGAAAGCATCAAAACGAAAACTAAAAGGCCCAAAACGCATAGGTGACTAGACCACTGTAGCTTCTTATAGAAGCTTCTATTCCTTCCCAAAGCTGAGGCCAACTCCCACTCAGCCATGTCAACTCTGATACTCCACCGAAGAAGAGCGGTAGCACCACCTCTCCATTATCATACCCATAACAGGACGCCCCCTCCAAAGCACCTTGCCTGCAAGGTGGGGGTATTGTTCCTATAAATCCCAAAGTAGCTCCCATGAATCATCTTTCGTCGAAGCACCCTTCCAACGAACAAGGACTTCTATAATCGCCCTACCTCTCTTTTTAATCATTCGATGGGCCAAGACCTCCTGCAGTTCAGGCTTGAGCTCACTGTGGACATCCACCGGTGGAAGTGTAGGCAGGGGCGTGACATGCTAGCCTAATTTGAGCTTTAGACATGCAACATGGAATACCGGGTGAATTTGAGAAGACGAAGGCAGATCCAATTTATAAGCCACTGACCCAATCCGCTGCAGGATTTTGAAAAGGCCAAAAAACCATGGGGATAGTTTCAAATTCTTCCACATAGCCACAACTTTTGCCGGTATGACTAAAGCCTCAGGTAGACCCAATCGCCCTCCTGAAACTCTCTCTCCATGCGGCAGGATTTTGAAAGGGCCAAAAAACTATAGGTAGAGATTCAAATTCTTCCGCATAGCCATTGACTTCTGCCTGTATGGCTGAAGCCTCAAGTACACCCAATCACCCTTCTGAAACTCTCTCTCCGTGCAGTTCTTATTAGCATACACCTTCATCCGATTCTGAGCTTGCTGCAGGTGATCTTGGGGAGGTTCACAATGGAACTGCGGTCCTGAAGTTAGGAGTCCACAGCTAGATTAGCGGAGGTACCTAGAACATATGATAAGAGGGATGGGGGAGCATAGCCATACACGACCTCAAAATGAGTGATCCTTGTGGTGGAGTGGTGGTTAGTGTTGTACCACCACTCAGCTAGGGGTAGCCCACGACTCCATTCCTTGGGCTTGGATCTAGAATAACACCGGAGGTATGTTTCAACACACTTGTTTAAGGCTTCAGTTTGACCATCAGATTGTGGGTGGTAGGCAGAGCTGAAAGCTAGGGAAATTCCTTGCAAATGGAACAATTCCCGCCAAAAGGTGCTAGCGAAAATTGGGTCGCGGTTGGATACAATGTTTGGGGCATGCCATGGAGTTTAAATCTATGGGATAGGAAGAGGTGAGCAATTGTGGAGGCAGTGTATAGGTGAGATAGAGGTAAGAAGTGGCCATATTCGGAAAATCGGTCGACAACAACTAGGATGAATGTGGATCCATGAGATGGTGGCTAGCCTTCTATGAAATCCATAGAGATGTGCGCCCAAATTCTAGTTGGAATGGGCAGGGGTTGAAGGAGACCCATAGGATGAACCGTTTCATGCTTGTTGACTTGGCATGTTTCACACTCCCACATATTTTTTAATATCATTCTGCATGCCTATCCAATAAAAGTCACATTTAGCACGATGAACCGTCTTATGATAGCCTGAGTGGCCAGAGGAAGGATTAGCATGGATATACTCCACGAGCTGGAACTAGAAGGGGGAGCCTTTAACAATCCACAGGCGACCCTTTAAAATAATAAGACCTTGCTGCAATGCATATCCGGGGGAGGTGGGTAGACCTTGCTGGAGTGCAGCTAAAATGGTGGAGGTCTCGGCATCCTAAAGATAGGAAGCTTTCAATTTCGTAAGCCATGATGGAGTCGGGAAAGAAATTAAGGATAGGGAGAAATCCTCAACAACTAGAGGTTCTTCATGTTGTCTAGATAAAGCATTTGCAACCCGATTCTCTTTACCCTATTTATACTCAATCATGAAGTTGTATCCCAGCAATTTAGAAAGCCATCTTTGCTGGGAGACTGTCCCTACTCTTTGTTCTAACAAGAACTTCAAAGACTGCTGGTCCGTCTTGACCTTGAAAAGGCCGCCTAAGAGATAAGGATGTCACCGCTGCACTACAGTAACCAAGGAGAGAAATTCCTTCTCATATGTGGAAAGGTGTAAGGCTTAGCCCTTCAAAGCCTGGCTGAAATAAGAAATGGGGTGACCCTCTTGCATCAACACCGCCCCAATGCCCAAACCACACGCATCACACTCAATGGTGAAGGTCTTTGAAAAATCCGAAAGATGCAAAACTGGAGGAGAAGTGACGGCGTCCTTAAGTTTAAGGAAAGCAGCAGTAGCAGCCTCGGTCCAATGGAAGGAATTTTTCTTGAGAAGGGCTGTGAGGGGAGCTGCAATGATGCCATAGCTGCGGATGAACTTCCGATAATAGCCTGTTAGACCAAGAAATCCCCGAAGAGACTTAATGGTAGCAGGGAGAGCCCACTGTGACAAAGCCTCCAATTTTGTCGAATCTGCCCGTACTCTCTCAACTGAGATAATGTGACCTAGATAGTCAATTTTTGGGACCCCAAACCTGCATTTAAAAACCTTAGCAAACAATTAATTAGAGTGAAGGATATTCAACACGGTGTTTAAATGGGCTACATGATCGGCCAAAATGGTGTTGTACACTAAAATATCATCGAAGAACACCAGTACAAACTTCCAAAGACATGGTTTGAAAATGTCATTCATCAAGGCCTAAAAGGTAGCAGGGGTGTTAGTCAAGCCAAACAGCATTACAAGAAATTCGTAATGCTCTTTGTGTGGGCGGAAAGTGGTCTTGGGAACATCCGCGGAATTTACTCGGATTTGATGGAAACCTGAGCGGAGGTCCAGTTTGGAAAAATTGTAGCTCCATGCAGCTCGTCCAGCAATTCATCAATAACCGAATGGGGTATTTGTCCTTAACAATAACCTGGTTGAGTGCTCTATAATCGACATACATGCACCAACTTCCATCAGGTTTTCAGACTAGAAAGACCGGAGAGGAAAAAGGGCTTTGGCTAGATTGAATTACCCTCAATTGTAACAAATCCTTCACAATTTTTTCGATTTCAAACTTTTGGAAATATGGGTAGCGATACGGTCGAACGTTAATTGGCTGGTCACTCATCATCACAATCTGGTGATCCCGTGTTCTTTGAGGTGGTAGACCCTGTGGTTCCTCAAAAAGAGCATTAAACTGCTGCAACATATCAAAAATAAGGCCAGGGGGCAATGGAAAGCTGGACCCTCACCCTTAGCTACAATCTCTAAAATGAACACCTTTAGTGCTGCTGTGGAATGAAGAAAATGCGTAGCATCCTCCACTATTAATTCAGAAGGGTGAAGACCCCTAAGGGTGGTTGGGTGGGATTGAAAAGTAAACTTCATAGACATATCAGCAAAATTCCAAAGGATAGGACCCAAGGTCTGTAACCACTCAACTCCCAACACTACATCACACCCACCCAAGGATAGCAAAAAAAATTCATATGTGATAGAGGTTCCCTGCACCCGAATTATCATCGAGGGGCACTTACCCGAGCTTGAAAGGGTATCCCCATTAGCCACCCGAACCATCAGATGTAAAGGAATGATTTCTCCCAAGGATAACTTAGGTATGGCATCTAAGTTAATGAAATTATGGGTACTACCGAAGTCAATGAGAATGACTACCCTGTGATTGTGAATCCATCCTACCAATCGCATAGTCTTAGGGGCAATAGAGCCCGAAATTGGATGGAGGGAAATTTCAGGTTCAACCACCTCCTGAATAATTGGTTCAGTCACGGGTTCCAAAGGTTCGACTATTTCAAACGAAGGATTATCATTGACATCCTCAAAAGTAACTTCATGACCATGCAACAAATATAGCTTAGGAGACTTACAGACGTGGGCGTGGTGCCATCTTTCATCGCAGTTGTAGCAGCGGCCTTTTTCATGATGCTCACGCATCTGTGCTGGCAAGATGCGCTGAATAGGCACTCCTTGAAGAGGACAAGCCGAAGAGTTGGAAGTCCCACTCGGCAGTCTAGGCAAGACAGCTTGCTGACTCCAAGAAGATTGTAGACTATAAGAAGTAGATTGGTTCAGTGGTTTGTATGACTTCTTGCCACAAGTCAGATACTCTTCCTGTAGCTTTGCAAGGCCAAAAGCCTCCACCAAGCTATGTGGAGCAATCATCTGCGATGGAAGACAGATTTCATCCTTGAGACCTCTGAGAAAGCAACTTAGTTTGTATTTATCCGAGAGATCTCGGAGTCTGTTGGAAAGAGATTCGAATGGAGCAGTATACTCAGCCACAGAGGATGATTGATGCAATTTCATCAAGGATTCCATGGGGTCATCAAAAGCCGGTCCAAACTAAACCAGTAAGGCTTGAAGAAAATCATCCCAAGTGGGGAATTGGCCAACCTCATCGGCATCTTGGAACCACACGAGGGCATCACCTTCCATATGGAAAAAAGTAGGGCTGGCAATTTTGACATGACCTGAGAACCCAACACGAACACGACACGAAATTAGCGGGTTTGGGTTTACCTTAAACGGGTTTGGGTCATAAACGGGTCGACCCGTTTATGACAGGTTTATTTCGGTCTAGTGGGTCGTGTCACAGGTCACTCGTGGGTGACCCGCCAGACACGATTATGTTTTTATTTTTTTTATTTTTTATAGGAAATGGGATTAGGAACCAAGAACTGCAAGAATCGTCTTTTGCGTACCTTATTTGTATTAGTCCTTGAAGGATTTCTCAGGACATTATGCAAGAACGCGCTTTGGCTGTTCCAACTCGATTTAGATTGAACACTGGGAGTGCGTCGAGGCTGACTTCTGTACTTCCTGGAGTCTAGATTGACTCGTTCAACTTTCTTGTACTGGAGCTTCTTTGCACTGATCATGCTGGCAATTCTTGGATTATCCTCATCCATTAATCCTCCTTTGAAGTACTTCTTTGCTCCAAAGACTCCAATTTCTTCATCGTCTTCCTTTTTCCTTTCCACGTCAGCTTCCTAATCTCCATGAGTGGTGGTCATGATGAAGGGCATGAGGTTTCGACTTGAGTTAGCAAGTTTATGAACAAAGGTTTCCTCTGTGCCTTTCAAATACGCAAAAAAAGAGGCGTCGTGGAGGGTACCGTTGTCGTTTCCAAAGGGCAAAGTTTGCGAGGGGTTGGTGTTAACAGCAGATGCTAAGGTAACCATAGCCATGGGAGTTCTAGAAACACACAAGGAAGCTAGAGATCAAAAAAATGACCAAAAAATTAAGGTTTTGGAACAGAAGGTCCCTTGAGAACTAAACAGGCCTGAAATAACTTTGATGCAATCAAAAGCTTGTCATAGCAGCTAGCTAGTTCTCAAATTCAACCAAAAAAACCAACAACAAAAAAATCACTTTTAAGCTAAACGAGTCAAACGGGTCGTGTCGAGTTGTTTCGACCTGATACCACCCATTATGCTAAATAGGTTTCGCGGGTCGTGTCGAGTGACCTGTGAAAATTATCGTGTCGTGTCATGTCTGGGCCGACTCGTTAACATAAACAGGTCGTGTTTGGGTCTACCTTAAACAGGTCGCGGGTCCCCATGGGTCGTAAACGGGTCAACCCGCAGACCCGTTTTGCCAGCCCTAGAAAGAAACCATGCGAATCCTCTAGTAGAGTGGTGTTTGGTAGCACTCAAAAAATTCAGTTACCTTGTATGTCCAAGCTGCTGGGTTTTCACCATCAAAACGAGGGAAATCCAGGCGTAATGGCCGATGATGCATGTTCCGGTCACCCCAATGAGGATCAATGGCGTCATCATCCTGATCCCTGCGATCATCATGGTCATTTCAGCGGTCCCGATCAAAATGGCGACAATCCTCCCGATCATCGCAGTGGTCCCCGATCATCAAGCCGATCATGGCCCTAAGGAAATCGATCTTGTCGATCATGGAAAACGGAAAATGATGCCCCTAATCACGACCCTCTGGTGGTCGATCCTGATGTTGAACATTTTGGGTTTGAAGAACAGTATGAAGAAGATCGGTGAAATTGTTGAGTTTTTGCTCTAACATGGCGTTGAAGGTCTGCTGCTGAACATTGACGTTCTGTTGTTGGGTCTGGAAATTAGTGAACTCCTTGACGGATTCATGAAGCTGGGAAAGACGAGTGTCGTCAGCTATTGAAAGCTCGGAAAGCAAGAAGAGAAAAGAAAAAAGAAAAAAATTTGGTGAAGGCAAGGAAGGTGAAATGATAGGAGTGGCTTGCTCTGATACCACTTGTAAGGTTAAAGACCTTAAAATGGCGGAAATGGAGAATAATCAGAGAATAATGGAGGTAAATTCAGGAAGAAGAAGAAGAAGAGAAAGATAGACTAAAATTCCAAAAACAAAGCTACGGGCACTTGGAGAGGCCCAATCCCTCTAGAAGGAACGGTTTACACAATATTCTTTTCTTACCCTTTCTCTCATAGCTCACTTCCTATATATAACCGTTTGCTGATGGAATCAAATAGGAATCGATCCTCAACAAATTACTACAACTGGCTAACAGAAATAAGCATACTTCAGCAGGCCCAAAACGTAGAAGTGACTAGACCACTATAGGTTCTTCTAGAAGCTTCTATTCCTTCCCAAAGCTGAGGCCAACTCCCACTCGGCCATGTCAACTCTGATACTCTACCGAACCGAAGAAGAGCGGTAGCACCACCTCTCCATTATCATTCCCATAACAAAATATTGTGGGTTACTCTTCTGATGGCCAGGCCATGATTCTTGGTTTTAGAAGTTGCAATTTGAAGCCTCCACTTCAACCACTTTGTTGTGTTTTAGGTTGTTGAGAAATCCTATTCCAAGTCGAATTGGGATACAGTAATTCTAATTCACGTTTAATAAGGAATCTTTTGAAGAATCTGGTGAACAGTCCAAACCCCTTGATTGGGATATAACTCCCAAACCAAATCAAATATCAGGCACTCCTAGTTTAAGTGAGAGTAGTAAACCCAATTCAAGTTTGACTTTACCTTTTTTCCTATAAATAGACTCACACCCAGGTATAAACTACAAACTGATTATTTTATACATTGAGCATATTTTTATCTTAGAAGCTAATTTAGGCATCGGAGACCTCGAAAGGACGTCCAGAAACTGTACCAACATAGGTGCTGATGTATTTGGAATTTGGTGACTTTAGGGAGGAAAGAATACTTCTAGTTAGACTTTCTCTACCTTAAAAGTTTGCATCTTCATCATCGATGCTATAAGAACCTTGAATCCAGAAGGAATTTAAGCTAAAAACCTTGAATCGAGATCTTGGAAAGCGTCGTTCATTGTTTTTTGCTAGGCAGGGAATTGCTGGACGTTGTTTGAGGGCTTTAAGTTGTATTTGTTCTTCAAGTATTATGGATATCTTTGTTAGGTTGTTCGTTTTCTTTGTTTGATGATGAACCTCGTGACATCTTGTTGATTTGACATGCAATGGAGGCTGATGTAACCCTTTCTCTCTGCCTTAGTGTGTATTCTCATAATTAGTGAGGACTAACGATACTTCTTAGTGCAGGCCACCTCTGAATTCATGCTGTCAGCGATTGAGGACTTCTTAAAGAAAATCTATTCAGTGATTGGGATATATATCAGACTTCAAGTTACCTAGAAATTATCGGGTTTCTAGGCATTTAGGTGTTATTGATATCCTTTGACCTTCGGATATTTTAAGCAGATAGTCATGCATCATGTTCCTTTTGTTAAATGTGCTTGTAACTTAAACTGTTGAGGTAGGCATGTGTGAATGTTAAAAGACTGAGTCCTATTTAGAAGAGATGTCACGAGTGTGACTGTGTGAGTAGTTAATTAATATACTATTGTTAGGCCCAAATCCATAAGATTAAGCTTTAAATTGTTGACATTTTTGCTGTCTTTTTTTTTTTTTTTTTTTTTTTTTTTTTTTTTTTATAAAAAAAGAAAAGAAAAGAAAAAATAATAATAATTGAGTGAGATTGCATTTCTAGCTGGAAAAGAGAATATAAGAGGGGGTGGAGCACCTAAACAAAGATCCCACAAAAAACATTGCAATGCTACAAAAAACATGTTAATATCTGAAAATGGAACAAATAAATGGTCCAGCCCAATAAGGCTGCCGAAAATGGCAGTTTTTGAGGCAATCCAATGAAAGGGTTGGCTAGAGAGATGCCTACTAGGATGGCGAGAGAACTTGGTAGCCACACAAGAAAGATAACAATGATAATGATTGGACCGAAGTCTTGTAAAGGAGCATCACCTTGATGTTCGACGAGAAAGGTTCATGGCAGTAGATGCTCAATGGACATTCAGATGGAACTGGAAGCCTCCATAGACAAAACAAGGGCACCAATTATGGAGATTTAGAGGAGAATGTAGAAGAGAATCATGGATCTGCTACAGGAAATAAAAAATGGCGGCGCGTGTAGCTCATATGCACCAAGGCGGTGACACCGACCATAACTATGATTGTTCTACAACGTAGAACAGTAAACAAAAATTATGAATTGAAGATGTATGGTTATTCGAGGAAAGATAAAAATGTCGAACGGGGTCGGAGGAAATTGATTTTGCCCCCAAAGCACGGAATATGCTTTGGGAATATTTCTACTAAGTGCACATTGATGAATCAGCGATCAAAATGGCTTTCTTTTTCAGTCTGTTTTTTCTCGGAAAGGTAGTTTCTTTTTTGATTGCAAATGATAATCTAATATTTCTGCGAAAAGGTTAGTGACCCAAATAATCATTGATAATGTAATGAAATACAATAAGTATTAATTAATTGAAAACTGAAAAAAGGAATTAAAAGAGAACAAAAGACGTGATTAAATTAAACACACAAAACGAAAGGGTTGATTGAGAAACTGTTATACCATTATTTGCATCTGGTGGTGCTGTGTAGGTCGGTTGCTATCCAAATGGGCTTGGGTCGGTTTTCTTTTGCTTATGATTTTTCTAAAACTGAGAAACATAACCAATCCAACAATTTATTTAGCATATGTTGAAACTAAATTATAAATTTATAATAATGACACTTGCTTTTTTCTTTTTCATCCGTGATCTTATATCAGTATACACTTAATTTGGCCCGTACGCATGAAAATGCAAATAAGTTACAACTGGTTAAAGGGCCAAATGATTTTTGTTTTTTTTTTTTTTTCCTAAAATAATCTAATTTGTCAATAAAAATAAATGATCAACACAGGCTTGACAATATTGGTCCAAATTGACAATCCAGCCCAATCCAAACTGACTTGGTTTCGGATTTGTTCATTCTCCTCAGACCTCAATAGTTGGTTTAAAAGAACCCAAAAACAACTCAACCCGTGCACATGCCTTGTTTGTTTGTGGTTGAGGTTGCATGAAAGGAAAATGTATTGTCTTTCTTGTTGACAACAATCCTGGCAATGTTGAATCCACACACCACTTCTAACTTTTTACAAGCAGTCTCCTTTGATCTCATTTGGATGGCCAGAGACAACAAAATTCACAAAGACTACTCCAATCCTGACCCATTGACGTCCCCCCGCCTACAAGATAACTTTGACACGACTATTCGCACCTCTCACTTCCCTTCCGTTGCCATAGGAAAAAGTTCTAAACGGTCCATTATTTTTGTCATTGCTATATTGGGTTTCACTTGCGATCCAACTGTGGGAGAAGCTTTTACAGCCCTCCATGAAGTAAAGTCTGCACAAGCACTACACTGTCAGCACTTATTCCTTGAAGGAGACTCTTCAGCTATTATACTTAGTCTCCAAAAACCACTCCTCACCGCCAATCGGAGATATGCCCCCATTATTTCTAATGGTCTTGGTGGTCTCCTCAGACCATTTGCCAGTTAGAGAACTGTCACCAAAATCGATAGGAGTGTGAATCGCCATGCTCACAACAAAGCTCATTGGACTACTACCATCAGCTCGTGTGACAGCTTTTCCTCGTGTATGTTGTTAAGTGGATGATTTCGCAAAAACACGTAACGGCATAATTTGATAAGTTCAAAGAGAATTTAGACCTTTCCAACACAAGGTTTGAAATTAATTCTGCATACTTTTTATTAATCACTCACTTCTATAAATAAGAGAATTACAAAAGACATGTATATGTTCCCATTATTAGATTTTCCACTTAATTAACAATGGTAAAGATCCCCTTTGTAGACTTTTTGTACTCTTGTGTTTGACAGCCGTGTATCTTTTCTCCTCTGTTGTTTTGGTTTTCAAACTTATCTTAGAAAAAAAAGGAGAAGAAGAAGAAAGAAGAAAGAAGAAAGAAAGAAAGATCGTTCCAATTATAACAAAGTCGAATGCATCTATTTGAGTTCTTTCTCAGCAAGAGCTTTCACCTCATGTTATAGAAATTGAGGATTGAGGAACATATATAGTAGTAAACCATCAGCATTTAATAAGAAAAAAAGAAAAAAAGAAGAAGATCGAAGAAGAAGAAGTAAACGACATGTTTGTTGAACAGTAGTAATTGTACACTGAGACACAAACCATATGTTACGGTAAAATAATGCTATACCCTATGTTTTTATTCTACTTTTGTCTTATTATATTAATGTTGTAAGATTTAATAGTTATTAGATATAGAACAGCAGCCTTTGTCTTGATTTTTTGGACAAACGTGGAAATTTTCGTAAGAAAATCTGTAAAAGCAGATACACACGCACGTTTCATCAGATCTGCTGATCTAATCCGCACTTAATTTGATGGGCTTTTTCTTCCCCATGTTTTGCCAATCTGACTATAGCACGTTGGGTTCCACCATGTATTAATTAGCATGAAATAAGAGACCTTAATCTCTATCTGATCCGATCCTGCAGTAGAATGCGACTGCCAATGAAGCTCTAATTTTCACTTCTCAGTAACGTCTAGAACGAGAAGGCTTGCCGTCCTGTTCAACCAGATATTTCCACGTGTCTAATACATCTTATTTCCTAACTTACGATTTACACTTCCGGTTGCAGCTTTGTCGTATTGTCAATCTTTTCAACTCTAGTAGCTCTGATTTTCAGAAATCATGATGGGATTGTTTGGTAAGGGAGTGTGAGTTTGGAGTAGTAGTAAGAAATGATAGATGTGATATAAATTAAAAAGAATTTGTATGAAAAAGTAAAAAAAAAAATTGTATTGTAGTGAATTTTTTTTATTTAAATTGTAATAAAAAATTATTGATATGATATAAAGTTAGAATGTTTTAAAGTTGATTGTTTTTGAAAAAAAGTGAAGAGGGAAATGAAGAATTTTCTCTCCCTTGCCAAACAAGGCTGTCGAGATTCTCAGAACCCATATATTGAAGGCTTCCAAATAAGGATAGCTCTCTTCGTTCAACATGAAATAGATGAATTTTGGATTAGAGATATGATTTTTCACTATTTAAATATACAATTTTTTCTTATTTTATCTATGAGGTAAGGTGGTCCCCCACTAGCTTTAGAGGTTTTTTTTTTTTTTTTTTTTTTTTTTTTTTTTTTTTGTAAAAAAATAAAATAAAATAAGGTGGGAGACCACCTTGCCACATAGACAAGGTGGTGAAAAGTTGTATATTTAGGTGATGAAGAATCATTTCTCTTTGGGTTATTGATATGTTAGAAAATATAATATCTTAGAAAAAGTATACATACACTACCTCAAACTATCATTTCATTGTTAATGCGCCTTCCAAACTACCAATTGTATTAATGTTCTCTTCTAAACTATCAAAAAATGTTAATGTCCTTCTAAAGCCAATAAAAAAAAAAAACAAAAATAGCCTTAAAAATGTTTCAATAACACAAATATATACTTATAAATTCGAAAGAACAAAAATAATAATAAAAAAAATCCTAAAACAATTTTTTTTTTTAAAAGAAAAACGAAAAGAAATTTGAAAGATTGAATAAATAAATAATTAATGCTTTGATCGTAAGTCCGTTTGATAACCATTCGAACGCATCCTTCAAGTACCTCAAAAATTGGGATCCGAGAGCTTCGATCGCAAGAGGTTCAAACAAGAGTCTTCAAGCTTTTAAAATTCAAGCTCCTGAAAGGCTCGTTTGCAAGAACGATCGCACAAAGTTTGAACACAATTGAATCAGAGTGTTTTACAAGCTACCATCGAGAGCCCCATTCACAAGCATGTTTGAAGACCTTTCGAACGTTGGTATTTTAGAAGAAGCCACAGAGACGTCCAATCGCAAGTCCTTTTAAAAGAGCTTCAAATGCGAAGACTTTTGAGCTAGATTCGAGACACCCTATTGCAACGACGTTCAAACTCTATTGGAATGCCCCCAACAATAAAACTAACACTAGCATGCATTCAAATGCTACATTAATCTATTTGAACGTCGTAGCCTTAGACTATGTTTTTTCTTAAACTGACTTACACCTAAAACCCAAGTTTTCCCATGGTCTAGATAAGTAGGGGTGGAGAAAAACCTGCCCACTTGCCCCGACCTGCACCCCCCACCCCGCCTCGATTTCAGCGGTTTTAATGGGTAAATGTACAGGTAGGGTTGGATTTTATTCAACCCGTGCGGGGCGGGGTGGGTTGCGGGTTGAGGTTTTAAAAAAATCCGGGGTCCAGCCCACCCCGCGTGAAAAAAATAAAAAAACCCTAACCTAACTGTAAGTCCTAACTAAGTAAAGGCGCCGCATCTCGTTTTTTCCTCTTCGTATTTTATACTTTCTACTTTTTTAGACTCTTCACTTCATTCTCAAAGACTCTAACCCAGTAACCCTAAGCTCTTCCACTTCCACTTCCACTAAGCCTTTAACCTCTTCAATCTTCATCTTGCGATTTTGGCAGTGGCAAGATGCGCTACTTCCCATCCGCGCCTTGACAGCAGCCGTAAAAAGGTGTATTTCGGTAGGGAAGAGGGACTTCTTTTTGTGGTCTAATTTTTGAAGTCTCTCTTCTTCTTCTTCTTCCTCATTGATGTGCGTCCCACTCGTGACCATTCTCATTCCTATTCAACTTTGCTTATATTGATTGTGTTCTTCCCTTTAATTTACCTAAAAGTAAAAAAGAAAAAGAAAAAACTTACCCCGTAGTTACTAACATGCTTTAAGCAACTTAATTATGTATGTTGTTTTGCCAATCCAAACTAAGATTAACAATTGGTTTGTATGTAGAGTTTGGGTCGTGTTGAGGTATGTGTATAAGATTATACAGGTTAATGGTCAACCCTAACAAGATCTATTTAATTAAACAGGTCAAATCCCTCAACCCTAACCTATTAATTTCGTGTTGAGTTTGTGTCAAGTTCGAGGGTCATTTCAAAAGTTGTTAGCCCTAATGCCATGTCGAGACATGAGTAAAAAATTATATACTGTAGTGGTGTACAAGCGGGACAGTTATTAACCGCTAATAACTAGTAACCGCTAATCAGATAACCGGAAAATCGAAAATAACCGCAATCGGATAATCGGATAACCCAGTTGCGGTTACCGATTATAGGATTTTAGAAATCCGGTCAATAACCGAGTAACTGATTATATAAATATATAAATTAAAAATGTAAATAAGTAAAAGTTAAAATCCTAATTTTTCACGTGTGGCCTTCTTTTCTTCCTTTCTTCTTCTTTCACGTCATCGCCCACTCGCCCCATGCACCCACTGCATCCAGTGCTCTCATCCTCCCACTCCCCTTCCTAGATTGCTAGACTCACTTTCTCTTCTCACTCTCCCACTCATTCTCGCTCCTAGGGGTGTGCACGAGATGGGGCGGGACAGATTTCCACCCTTTTTGCCCCCGCCCCACAACCCTGGGGGTTGATGATTTTCAACCCGTGAATCGCATAGTAAAGGGGGAAACCGTACGTGCAGGAAAGGTTCGTGTGGGGTGGGGCGGGTGAAAAATTGAGAGGGGAAAGACTGGAGCTTGACTTGTGAAATCAAGAAAGCAAAATTCAAACAAATCACAAAAGCCAGATTCAAACAAATCACAAACAGGATGAGAGGGGAATCATAAAATATCGGTCTTGAAGCGAGCGTCTACGATCTTTCCACCGTTCCTGGTCTCCTCATCAACCCTGATCTGGAGCTTCATGATGTCCCCACAGGACCGGCGACTAGAAGATTAAGCGACTACGACCCTGCTAGTAAGACAACGCCGTTTGGGGGGCACAGAAATGTACTGCAAATGTGCATGAAGTGAAAGAAGAAGAAGAAGAAGCAGAGGAGGAGGATGAGAGATGGAAAGGTGGCGACTGTGAGGAGGTGAGAAGCTGCTGGTGTTGGAAGAGTCTAGAAGTTAGAAGAGGTGTGTGACAAAGACTAGAAAAAATGAAAAAATGAAGAAGGGTGCTAGGATTAACTGGGACCTGGGTTTTTTTTTTTTTTCTTCATGCGGGTCGAGTCCCCTGGATTTTGAAAAATCCCAACCTGCAACCCACCCCACCCTGCACGAGTATACCATTTTTGGACTTGTACCTGCAAAAAATCAACTAAAAACTGGGATTTTCGGGGCGGGGCAGGGGACATGGGTCTGTGTGGGTGGACGGGTTTTCGCCCACCCCTATTCGCTCCTTGTCTCTTTGTGTTTTTCTAGCCTAGGTCGTCTACGTAACATATTTGCTAGTTGCTGCAATTCCTTGTAATTTTGACTTGCATTATAGATTAGCATTTTTATTTGCTCTAATCTTTACTTAAAGTTAAAGCTATTTTTCTCTTGTTTGGACTTTGCTTAAAAAAACAAAACAATAATTTCTCAAAACTGATTACTGGTTAATTACCTCTGGTTGCCAATAATCGCAACCACGGTTGCGGTTGCAGTTGTGGTTATTAAAAAATGAATAATCAGGTACTCCGGTTGCAATTGTGGTTATAAGGAAATAACCGCAACCGCATCCAGTTGTACACCCCTACTATATAGGTCACCTCTAATCCACTCATTTAATTAAACATGTCAGACTAATCAAGACCTTCTTAAAGAGTGCCATGTACAAGTCAAAATCCTTCATAGAAAAAGGTAAAAGATAGCCTCTTCATTTATACTATTGGGGATCTACTCCTTTCACCAACTTTCATAAATAAATACACAAAGAAAGATATTGATAAGAGATATACCAGTTCTATTTTTCGCTTTCAAATATATAAACATGACGTCTCTATCATTTTAAAAGAACAACAGAGATAAAGTTCTCAATTTAAATAAGAAAAACTCTCTCTCTCTCTCTCTCTCTCTCTATATATATATATATATATATATATATATATATATATATATATATATATATATATATATATATATATATATATATATATATATATATATATATATCATGCTATATAATTAATCCCCCATGCATATATAACAGAATAACACACTTTTTCCAAGTTGCAAACAGGAAGTAGAAACATGGATATGGAATTCTTATATATTGTTGTTGGTTTTTAACACACATTACCACTGGACAAAAGCTTTAACATAGGGAATGCTCTTATGGAAAATGACAATGTTCTGTTTGGAGAAGAATTTGGAAGATGATAGTCCCAAATGTAGTGAAAGTTTTCATGTGGAGTGCTTGCGAGAATGCTTTGCCAAATAAATCAAATTTGATCAAGAGAAAATCGGTAGATGATCTATTATGCATGTCATATTTGTGGAGTAGCTGTGGAAACCATAGGGCACATCCTATGGAGGTGTCCGTCAGCCAGATAGGCATGAAGTACGTGTGGAAGAAGAATACAAAAAAGTTGTCTGGAGAACGAAGAATTTATTCATATTGTAGAAGAGTTGCAAGATAAGTTGGATGACGAAGAGTTTTGTACGTTGGCGGTAGTGGCTAAAAATTTATGGCTCAGGAGAAACACTGTAATTTGGGAGGGCAAGGGGGAACCTTTAGCCATCCTAATCTTATTGTTAGGAAAGCGTTAGAATCCATTGAGAAATTCAAAACTGCTTATGCCAGGCCGCATGCCGAAGGTGAAGGTACTTCATCTAATCAGAAGTGGATAGCACTCGCAGTGAGTAATATGAAGATTAATTGGGATGTAGCGGTAGATAAGGACAGATGAAAGATGGGCATTGGGGTGATTGTGAGAGACTATGTAGGAGAGGTTTTGACAACTTTGCTAGCCCCTTAATTGACAACATATCATTGACCCTGCTACAACTCAAGCTACAACGATTCTGAGGGTAACAATTTTTTTATAGGGATTTGAGACATCAACAATTGGAACAAGAAGGTGATGCTATTTAGATAGTACATGTTTTGGATAAAGAAGGAAAGATTTGGTGTAAGTACGGCCTTTTGATTGAAAATGTCCAAGTTATGCATAATAGTTTGCAATTATGGAGGGTGAACCATGATAGAAGGGAGACAAATGGAGTAGCTCATAAGCTATCCAATGATACAGTTTCTCTTATGGACGAACAAATTAATATGAAGGAAGGCCCTCTTTGTATTCTTGACATTGTAATTGCTGATCGAACACAATAATCTTTAATTTCTACATCTATGAAAGATTTGCATGCGTGATGAAATTAAAAAAAAAAAAAAAAAAAATTAGTCATTGCGCCTCAAAATAAATATCATGGTTTTAAATGACATGACTATGATTTTGAAATTTTAAATAATAATATTTTAAAAATGTGCTTTAGTTTTTATGATTATTGACATTTTTTTTTAAAGAAACTAAAAATAAAGAAATTAGAGAAATATTAATTTCAGGTCATAACCCCTCGATATTAGCAAGTACGCTTCCTCACAAAAATTATGGTTCATATCACAGGCTATAATAATCACTGATCTAGCTGATGATGGACTGACTTCAATGCACCAAATCAACAACTTCTTTGATATCGTAATAGGAAAAAGCCATAAATTAAGCAATCATTTGCCTTAACTTTTCTTCTTTTCCCACGATCACGGGCATAAAATAAGAGCATCATCTTTAGTGAGCTCTTTCATTTCAAAATTTTAATCAAAATTTAGTGAAAAATTTGAAAAAAGTTTACTTCAACAAATTTTTTATAATTTTTCTATTTTGTCTCTTATTAAAATTTCACATTAAATTTGGCTCACAAATTTTATGAGCTGTTGAATATTTTATCATTTATCTTTAATTTCACTTCACTTTTTACTTTTCCTCTCTCCTCATTTGTTAGGAGTGGTTGCTTAAAAATAATAAAAAATTAATATTTAGTTAAAATAGAGAAATATTTGGAGAGTTTGATGTATGGAGTTTGTTAAAAGTGATAGATAAAATAATAAAAGTAAATTGTTTAGCGAAAATTTAGAGAGCCTTCATACAGCTCACAGGCCAATCTATCAATGATGTGAAGAATGTCACTATAGTGAACATTCAAGCTATTGCCAAGTACTAGTCCATTTTGCTAAGATGAAGCTAAAGGGGGCAGGCTCACTAGGGATATTGCTCTAAGACCAAGGTAAGTGTTGGATATGATATGACATTAGAATTTCCGAAGAAGAGGCCAGGAAACATGTCATAGCTAGCTATGATAAAGCTTTTCCTGTTTGATTTTAAATAATAGATGATCTTTTGCCACCTCAATACACAACTCTTGCGCACATTGTTTATGTGGCAAGGTGGTCCCCTAACTAATTTTAAAGTTTTTTTTTTTTTTTTTTTTTTTTTTTTTTTTTTTCTAAAAATAAATAAATAAATAAAAAGTAAAAACAAAAAAGAAATTACCACCTGAATAGTGATGATTAAGAATTTTGTTTTGAAGTGACAATATATCATATCATTTTGAACAATATGATGGGAGTAGGTGAATTTATAAGCCCGGCGTCTATAATATTAGTAGTTGGTACTATGTACATGTGGCATGCATATTGCATAATCGCAATGAATTATTGGGCATAAAAGACGAATCCAATCATGATTTCGATAAGAATTAAAGTATAGTGGCAATTAATTAATTAACTTGTTCTTTCTTTTGTATCATACTATCAGAGACATGAGGACTGATCGGGTGACTCGGGTCCCTCTTTTTCCAAAGTACGTAGTGTTGGATGAAATTCATTGTCACGTGTGTCCACTCAGTGAACTTGGCTTGTTTTTTGGTTCAAATTAACACGGAAGTAATTTTACGACGCCATTTCTCGATTTTCCACTTAGGATAGCTACAGCTTGACTACAGCTACATTTTCATTTTATTTTATTAACGTGGCACCAACTAGAAAAATTCACATATTTTTGGATCGTTTTAAACCGTCTAAAACTTCTTGAAAAACCGTCAACAATTAATTCTTAACCCATTCAAAATCTAGACTTGGAAAATTTAATTCTATATGGTTTGGACAAATCCGTCACAAATTCTTGATTGTCTAGGCAAAACCGTTTAGAATTTTTATTCTAGATAGTTTTGCCCAAACTGTCCAGGATTAATAATTACTTTTTTTCTTTTCTTTTTTTAATATTAATATCATTAATAGTATCATTACCTTTTTATTTTATTTAATATCATAGCTTCTACGTTCTTCTTTTCGTCCTTGTTCGCACCCAATCTTCTTCCTTGTATGCTCTAAATTACCCATCGAGAAACTTATCTAAATCACCTACCGAAAGATCATCAACGGGACAACCCACCATTTGCCGGAAACTAGGCCTAACTGCCGAAGGTCCCGTCTCTGCTTCACCGGCATCAAAAGCATTATCCATCGATGACCCATGGAGAAATCGGTGCCTCAGCTCTCCCTTTCAGCCTCTCGGGTTTCTGAGCTTTTGGGTCTCTCTAGTTAACACAGGTTCTCGGGCTCTACTACCGGTCGGCTTGAAGATCGGACCTCCGGAAGGATTGGACCATCGCCTCTCCCTGTGTCTCTCTCGACCTCTTGGTTTTCTCCTCTCTGTCTCTCCCGATTTCCCCCCTATCATATAACTTCCAAACCAAACCCTAATTTTTTGAAACAAAGAACAAAGAGTAATGTACAAAGAATCGAAAAGAAAGAGAGTGAGAGAAGGGAAAAAGAGAGAGAACTAATGGTGAGACATCTTGAAGCTGTCGTCAGTGTCGTAGTCAACAATGAAGTCCGAGTCATTGTGACGGACCTAGAATTTCCGAGCAGCCATTTTCTCCCTTGTTCTCTCAATATTCTCTGTAATTTGTTGGACTTTGATTCGTCTTTGAACGAAGAAAGAAAGAGAGAGGGTCCTATTTTTCACTTTATTCTATAGTTCATAACCCTATGAATTTACAGACGGTTTGGAAACAAACCGTTTGGAAATTTACCTTTCCCGGCCCGACGGTTTTGTCCAAACCATCAACAAATTTCATGACGATTTTAAAAGAAATCGTCGTGATTTTTTTTTTACTGACAGTTTTTATAAAACCGTCTGTAAATTTTTTAATTCTTGACACTTTCCAGAAAAGCATCATTAAAAATTTAATTTTAGATGGTTTTTAAAATCACCTAGAAAAAAACCGTAAAGAATTAGTCTTTTTTTTTTTTGTAGCGACTGTCATTCGTATTAAGATGAAAAAAAAATATTTAAAAATTAATTAATAGTGCCATGCATGTCAATAAAGTAAAATAAAAGTATGTATATATACATGTGTATAGCCTTTTTTTTTTTTTTTTTTTTTTTTTTTTTGACACAAGTACATGAGAGGTAGAACACAATTTTAATATCCTTCGATCAATTCCATCTCATATACTTAATTCAATCATTTTCGTTGATGGCCATATAAAGATGAATAAACCCGGCCAAGCTAATTAAACTATATATATATATATATATATATATATATATATAACACAACGTGAAGATCAGTACTACTGAGTTTTGCTAGTATTTGTTGGTTTTTCCCGATCGACGTCGGTGGTGCTATTTATTTATTGTTATATATTTCTACACAAACAATACTAGCTAAGATCTTACCCAAATGGAAAAAGGAAAGATAACTGCGGATAAATTTAAAAGAATAGGTGTAGAGGATTTCATCTTATAAAAGTATTAATAACAGTAACTTCTCTAAATTTCATTATCTTGAGAAAAATTTCTAAAAATCCACTTGAATCAAATTTTTTTATTAATTGTTCCCTAAACTAAAGAAATATCAAGGAAATTAAACCAAAAATTGTACTCTATATCTAGGGAAATAAAAGTAATAGTTTCCTTAACATTATTTTAATATAAAAATAACTAATTGAGAAAAAAATTTAAGAAAATTTGCTCCTAGTGCTTAGTTAGGCCAGAGGTGATATAACTTTTTCTCAAAAGATCGACCTCCCCCAGGAGGTGACGCCAACTTTAATTAGCTAATAGTCCAACTTAATTTTCAACTCTGTGGGATCCAAAGGCAATATATAATTCTCATTGTGATCAAGACTCTACAACCTACGGACAAAATTAAAATAAACCACGTGGCGTGAGGAGATAGGCTCCGGGTGATTATAAAAGGCCATCAAATTGCTCCAGTTTTGCTCCATCCTAAACCAAAAAAAATGTCTCCCAAATACTTGCTAGTCTTGTTGATTGGAGTGGTGCTTCTCACCACTTACTCTCTTGCTGATCACCACAAACCTCCCCACAAACCACCACACCACCCTCCTACAGCGGAGGAGTTGTCCCAGGAAGAAAAGACATCAACCTTGGATGGCGGAGAGCACAAGGGACACAAGCCGCCGCCAAAACACAAGCCACCAACCTCAGTCGATGAGTCTCTTGAGGAGAACAAGCCATACTCAGAAGCTAAAGACTCGCACAAGCACAAACCACCCTATTACAACAGGCCACCGCACAAACCTCCAACGTCCGACTGAGTGCATGCTTAGGTTAATATAAGTATGTGTGTAATAATAAGAGCTAGCTGCTACTGATATTATTCTCTTGCCACTCGCTTACTGTTTACGATGTATCAGCAAGCTGTTGCTGCTACTACTAAACTATAAGTGGGCTATGTTCATGCGAATGTAGTCATCGCAGCGGCCGCACTTGTCTTTTAGCTTAATTGTGTGCATGTCATGCACTTAATAATTTGCTCCTGTACGTTGTGTAGAAATATCATTATCATCTATGGTATGATATCTATGCTTATGGTTTGGGCGTTCGATCTCCCCTGGGTTAATTTTTATATGATCTTTGGCTTTCTTCTCTGCTTCTACAATAAAAACCGTATTTTTGGGCAAACATTCCTAGTGATTTTGACTGATGGCACCAAGAATATAACATCACTATAGTATTTTACGAGCATAATAAATTATATCAATTATATATATGAGATAAAATGGTTTATTAATTTGACCTTTAAGAGGAAAATCCTGATCGACTCCAATAAGATATAATTGTTACTCAGCGACACGTACGTTCAATGCGACTGTGAAAAAAAAAAAGAACAAAAAAAAGACAAGGTAACTAAAACGGAAACAAATTCTCTCAATTTCAAATCAAATGCAGAAAAGCCAATTAGTGAATTTAGGAGGGATAAAATAATTATTTTTTTTTATTACCATTTTACCCTTATAAAAGAGCATTTTTAGTAGCCTCATCAAATTTTATTAGCCATAATAGCAAAAAACTAATTTTCTCTATTTTAGTCACCCACTTTTTTAAAGCACTCTTAGTAGCCTCACCGTATTAGCTATCCACTAGTACTATTCCATTTAAATAATCTTTTTCAAAAGGTTTTGTGTAATGCATGAAAGAGAAATAAAAAAAGAAAGGAGAAATGCTACATATATGTACTTAAATTTTTACAAAGGGAGCCTTACTAACTGATATGGAGCTTATTCATTGAACATGATCAAAACAATTAATAAAAAGAAATGCTATGAGTACCAATAAATAAACTCTGCATCATCTTAGTAAGACTATTTTTATAAAAGTTTAAATACGTGTAGCATTTCTCAAAAGAAGAGAGAAAGTTTTAATAGTTGTTTTTTTTTATTTTTTTTATTTTTTTTTATTTTTTTTATTTTATAGATTTGGTGAGTAAACAGTGCTCACTATTGTTGGTGAGTATTGTTTACTCGCCAATTTTTTTTTACCAAATTGGTAAGGTTGTTGAAGAGTCATTTTGAAAAATTTCACCAAATGAGCTCACCAAAATAACCCAAAAGTTATTTTGATGTGGCTAATAAAAATGCTTTAAATACACTAACCGAATCCGCTCCATTTCAAACAAGGGACTTCTTAGCTAGGCAAATAAAAATGATATTTTGGGCGCTTGAGTTATGCCATTGGCCCATTGGATATTTGCATAGCCCTTTTATTATTGAGGGAGGGGTAAGCCCAACCCAACTCAACATTCAAGGGCTTGACTCAATCGTCCCTAGGTATGTCCAACTTGTTTTAACGGTTTAACCCACATACGTATACGCATTGAACAACTACTTTAATAGTATTTTCCTGGCCTCCTGTTTTTGTTTGAGTAAAATGTACAAGTATAATTTTAGTTGGACATCTTTCTATAACGGTATTGAGGCCGAAGTCAATAACCCTTATTTTACTCAACAAAAAAAAAAAAATTTACTTGCAGGTTTTGTGTCCAATTTGAGACAATAAAATATGAGGAATGCTACATATCATCCCCTTGTCCTCCTTTTGTCCTCATAAAATTGATGTGGCTCTTAAAATCACCATTGAATTTATGATAGATCGTTGTTGGATTTTGATCCAATGGTGATTTTAAGAGCCACATCAATTTTAGGAGGACAACAGGACGACAAGGGAATGATATGTAGCATTCCTCATAAAATATATAGTAATTGAGGAAATTAACCTTGAGAGAGAGAGAGAGAGAGAGAGAGATTAATTATTTGTAAACAGAATTTTCATATGAGAGAGTGTTGCTAGGAGTATTACAAGTTTTTCTACAAACTGATGTGGGAGCCCATAATTGTTGAAATAATTAACCAAACAATCTCGCTTGTCAATTTAGTTTATGGCCAGTGTAGGCTTGCTCCGCCCTATTACTCCTGCCCCACAAGCCTTCACTCGACCGAATCAAAGAATTTCTCAGATAGTAGCGAGCCTGCCAATCATACATTCTTAATTATTTTATCAATTTATATAATGTTACATCAATTGGTAATGCAAAAGAATGAGTAATGCATGGCATCAAGGACGGGGTCCTCGAGCGAAATGACAACGTCGAGGGCTTGGTTGATAGAATTGGCCTTCTAGAGCATTTAGGTCTTAAAATTGAAACTTAGTCTTGGACCAACGGCGAAACTAGGATCGAATTCTTATTGATGCGGGCCAAAGAATGAATGACAAATATATTAAGATGGGGTCAAAGTATGGACTGAAAATATATTATGATTGAAGAATAAATCAATATGTAAAAAATGTTAAGAAATTATACAAAATGATGATTTCTGAATAAATTATAAAGCAATTGCGGTTAAGAGTGAATAATCTCAACTGGTAGAGCCCTACTATCAGCTTATTTGTCATTGTTCACGCTTAAAAAATCTAATATAATGAGTAATTTAAACCTAAAGAATGAATTAATAAAATGTCGAACCACATTACCAATACAATATATTTTTTTTCAAGTATTTATTTTTGAGAGAATGAGTCACGATGGATTAGTGGCAATGTTAATTGTTGTTAAGGCATCAGCTCACCTGCCATAAAACAATTAAGTGGCTTTCTCTTTTATCCAACCACCAAAAAAAAATATATATATATATATATATATATATATTTGAAAGCATCCGGATAAAGTACACGTCGGTGCATTTAGAATGAAGTGGCATTTTTTTTTAATGGTCACAGCTTCACATGTTTTGGTGCTATATATATATATATATATATATATATATATATATATTGAGCCCAAAAATGAATATATTTAACGACCACGTACATGATCGGTGTGCCTCTATCTTCAACAGTTCACACTCATTTGATTTATGAATGAGTGATCAGACACTACTTTATCTTTTCCATATATTAATTTCTGTATCATATTTAAAGATTGATATCTGCCCCCATAGATTTTAATAAAAGTTTAAGAACTATTCAATTAATGACTAATTGTTTGCATCTTTCTTTTAACCATTTCGGCTGCTGTGCGCGCGATATGTAGTAAAGTCACCGGCCTAAGTGGGAAATTGAGAAACACCATGTGTGGGATTTCCACAAGTTTATCCAAAGTAGCTGACATATGACATGACGACATATATATTGTCGATATATTGATTGGCACACAACGTTGGAGGAGTACTTCAAATTAATATTGCATGTGATGAAAATGTGATTTTATATAGTTGATAATATAAGCTTTTCGCCAGCTGAATTGGAGTGTCTTTTCCTCAGAGTAAAAAAAATGGTGCGTTTTGCTTATACTTCGGTTCCTGCTGAGACGTACGCCGCCTTGATGTGGACTACGTACGTGTACATGCATGTTAAATGACCAAAATTAAATTATTATGTGGACGCTCTTCATTTCTTTTAATTAATTGCTTCCTTTTGTTGGGAATGATATATATGGACGCCTAATTAGGATCGGATATTAAAAAAAATAAAATAATAATAATAAAAAGATCAAGGGAATAATTATTTAAGCTTTTAACTTTAATATCTGATTCAAAGACTTCATGCAATTAGAAGATATATGCATGGGCGACTGCACGGAGAAGAGCGAAATTGGTTATTTCTGATCACTAGCCTTCACCAGGAACAGCCTTAATTGGTGCATGCATTTCCATACTTTTGAGCTCAATAGGACCCAGATGGACCCCACCTACACATATATAGAAAATACTCAAGAAGAACACTTTTATTGACTTGGAAGTGTGTTTACACGGTTATGTACCCTTTGTAATGACATATGACATGACGTAATATATTGGCTCTGTTGCATTATAAAAGGCCAAGAATTCTAGTTGTTTTCAACCATCAACAGACCAAAAATGAGTACCAAATACTGTCTAGTGTTGCTCCTCGGGGTAGTGCTTCTTAGCAGCACTGCCTCACTAGCTGACCACCATGCATATGAGCCTTCTAAACATGACCCCAAATCTCCAATTCACAAGCCCCCTTCTCCTCCTAAACACAAACCTCTCACTCCACTTGATCACGGGGACAAGTCATTTCCTGAACACAAGCCACCTCTCAAGGGCAAGGGAGAGAAGCCTCCACCAGAACACAAGCCACCACATGAGGGTCACCCTGAACGCCATTTAGCTGAAAAATCAAGTTTGGATGGCAAACCTCCTAAGAGATCAGAAAAGCCTCCACCCCCGAAACACAAGCCACCAACCAGCTCACTTGACAAAGAAGAGAAGCCATTCCCAGAACACAAACCACCTTTCAAGGGTAAAGGATCAGATAAACCTCCATCAGAGCACAAGCCGCCACATGATCATCACCCTGGACGCCGTTTATTGGAGTCGTCTTCCCATGAACAAAATTCACCAAGTTTAGATGGCAAGCCTCCCAAGGAAAAGGGAGAGAAGCCACCTCATCATCATCACCCTGGACACCCTTCAAACGAGAATGCCAAAGACTCCCACAACACACCTCAGAAGTTAAAGCCTCCAACAGCACCGGAAAAGAAGCCGCCTAGTCCCTCTCACAAGCCACCCCACAAACCTCCACCAGCGAACTGAATGCATGTTTATATACGTAGAAATAAATAAGAGCTGCAGCATATGCTACCTTTCATGCCAGTCACTGTTCTATACTTGAACAGTTACGTTCTAGCTTCTAGTTCTGGTAGTCTTGATCTATGTTCACGTTGTGTCCTCGTTTTAGTGTTTGAACTTTGATTTGTAGTTTATGATCATCGACATGCAGTTATGCGCTTCCTGTGTGCAGAATTGTCTCCTAGTACCGCTATCTCGATTTTAATGAATCATTTTCTATCATTATATACGTTGGAGACAAAACAAAAAGTCACATAAAGCTGCTAACTATTCTTATTTGACATATATAATTATCACGTGTCTCGACGTACGGTAAAATCTCATAACTCGTACAAGAACCTAAGTAGCAAAAATGCCCCTAAATAATTACAACTAGCCACTACTAGCCGTTCAAAACTTTGGACTCACAGCTGCAAAATTATCATCCAGTGTACTAATTAAGACGCTATAAGCATGATCTAATCGTATGTGATATTGCTCCGTTGCTTTGGAAAGTCCGAGACTTGGTTGGCCATTGGAAACTTAATTATGTGATATTCCGTTGCTTCGTCTTCAAGCATAGTACAACGTCGTTTGCCTTGTAAGGAAATTAATTCGGACCATCAATTTCTTTTAATTGGAGATGTCCAATTATTTAGCCTACAGGATGTCAGCCAGATTCTTTTGATATATATGTTTGTTAAACTTTTCCAAAAAACCTTTCTATTTGACAAAAAAAAAAAAAGAAAAAAAAAAAAACACTTTTTCCAAAACATTTAACAAATGATTCAAAAAGCTAGCAGGTCCACACGTAATTTTAAAAAAAACATTTCACTCCATATATATGAATATTTTGATAAAATCAGTGCTTAAGGGTAGACAGCCGACTTATTATTTCAAAAATAATAATAAATCAAATTTCAAGACATAGTCGTATGGCCACTCTCAATCAAAGAGAGAGCTAGCCACGTGTTGACCTATGTCCTAATCAGAATTGGCCACACGACCATTCCAAGTCAGAGGTAGCCATGTGACGTCCAACAATGATTTTTTAAAGGTAACTGTGCGCGCAGCCACCCCATTAGGTCAGAGGTGGTTGAGTGACCACCCCTCCCTTCCGCTAATAGTAGCCATGCAACCACCCATTCTCCTCCTTTGGTTTGCCCATGTAGCCTCCTTTTATGTATATATAATACTAATAATCTTATAAATGAGAAGTTAGGCTCCCTACTTAAAAAAAAATAAGCATGTATTTTCTCAAAACAAGCATCATGTTCTTGTTTATTTGAAAATACAACACTTCAAAAAAGTTTACCAAACAATTTTTTTTGTGTGAACTCCAAAAAAAATAATTTTTCAAATATTTACCCTACCGAAAACACTTCTCAACCTTTTGTTACATCAAAACTATTTCAAATAAAAAAAAAAAAAACAAAAAACAAAAAAAAAATAGTTTTAAATCGTTCATCAAACATAACCTTTATTTCATGGACCTCTGACATTCATAACAATACTAGAAAAGTTCAGTTGGGTTTTAACCCAATTGAAAAGTCTGTTGAGCTAATCAACTTTTTTCTTTTTCAACTTTTTTCTATTAAATCATACTATAGGGATTGAAATGCATCATATTAAATCATACAATAGATTTTAAAACACATCAAATCTCTCCTCGATTTTTATTGGTATCAAATAATTCTCTCCGTTAAATTGTTTAACGGCAAACAATTAATGACACGTAGGGTAATTAACACGTCATATATATATATATATATATATATATATATATATATATATATATATATATATATATATATATAATTTATCAAAGTTTAATTTATGTACACATGCATGTTTGAGTTAGTACTGCCGCACATGAACTCCAAAAAAGTCAATGTTTAGTGTTACTTGAATGGTATCGTTTATGGCTTAAAAAAAAAAAGGACACTATTTATTTCGTGTCGTTTAAATAGTGTTGGTTGGAAAACGGCACTAACCATATGGTTTGGACT
The DNA here is from genome assembly GCF_958979055.1 of Alnus glutinosa. Lineage (NCBI taxonomy): Eukaryota > Viridiplantae > Streptophyta > Magnoliopsida > Fagales > Betulaceae > Alnus > Alnus glutinosa. The sequence continues at coordinate 14,323,635 of NC_084886.1, forward strand.
CTAGATTAACATCGTTTACTATTCAAACGACTCTAATTCAAGGTGCTTGAGCTCAAATGGCACTAATTGGTTAGTGTACTTCGAACAGTAACCAACACTAAACTTAAATTTAATGTCGTTTCATTGTACAAACGATATTAATCTAAATAATTAATTAAAAATAAAAAATTCATGGGTAAAGGCTGTTTGGGTCACAGAAAAAGCTTGTCATATATATTATTCCTTCATCCATTAAGCTCTTCATTGTTTGGCTTGTTTTGCTGGACAGTAAAAAAAATATAACAGAAACTAATTAAGATTCAAATTTTGTATAATAGAATCATGGTTTATATGTACAAATATTATCCAACAAATTTCATCTTATCAGCAAATCTTCGTAAACCAACCTACCAATTCTTACCCATTTTTGAAATCAAACAAAACAAATCCATCAAAAATCAAGAGAACCCATCAAAAATTAAAACGCTCACATACCTCTAAGCTAGTGCATTGAGTGGCTGGGGGGTGTCGGTGTTGGGCGAAGTGGTAATGGCTTTCGATTGTGGGTGGTTTTCTGTTCGATACCGGTAGTGGTAGGTACTGGTGGGCGTCACTGAGAGGTGAGGCAAGACTGAGAGAGCAGCCAAAGAGAAGAGAGGAGTGGGTTGTCACTGTAGGCGACAGGGGGCGTAGCCGAGAGGTGACGGGGGCATTCGGAGCAGGTGGGAGAGGGAGATGAGGAAGATGGGAAAAATTTGGGGGGAAATGAAATAATATTGGTTTGCTTTTAGTTTTTGGGCGTGGTTCAATTTTTCAAAGGATTTTAGTGTTGTTTGCTTTTTCAAACAATACTAAATTTTTAGCGTCGTTTACTGTTCAAACGACACTAAAAAATTAGTGTTGTTTGCCTGTTCAAAAAACACTAAATAGTAGGGGTGGGCAAAACGGTGCAAAGCCGCACCGCCATGCCCCGGCCCGCCCTTACCGGTTTTTAGCTTGATATTTGCGGGCACGGTTTGGATTTTTGCCAAACCATGCGAGGCGGGGCGGGGCGGGGCACGAGTTTAGGATTTTTTCAACACCGGATCCTCGCCCAGCCCCGCACCGCACCAACCTAAAACACCTAAAAATTAAAAAAAAAAAAAAAAAAACCCTAACCCCCATGTCCGACGACCTTGACTGTCCCTCATGAGTCACGGGACACACGCCTCACTTCAAATGAAATGAGTCACCATTTCTTCATCTTCGTTAGGACTACTAGCTTTGGATTCTTTGGCTTTGAGCAGGACTGGAGGAGGACAGCGGCTGAGATACGTTGAGACGACAGCTGAGATATGTGAGACGACGGCTGAAATTAGGGTTGCGATGAAGTCAACTCAAAAAAAAGGAAAACAAAGAGATGAATTGTTAAACGAAGGCCTAAAGGTTAAAATAGTAAATGAGGAAAGGCTGGAAGAAGCTAGAAGCCACGTGGAGGATGCAGATGAAATTTTTTTTCAAAGTGTTTTACAACTATTAGTCACTCTCCAATCAGTGCGTTTTATTTGATAAATCACTCATACGGTGCGTTTAACCTAAAAACGTAAAAACGCAACACTTTGCCCCTAATCTAGAATCTTCTTCTTCTTCCATCTCTGATCTCTCTACAGAGTACAGACTCCTCTCCGTCTTTCTCGCACTCGCTCACTCCTCCACTCCTTCTTCGTCTTTTTTTGGTTCTTCTAGCCTTCTAGGGTTTGCAGAATGGTGAGTCGGCAACCATAGAAAGCTCAGAACTTGATAGGTGCGGTTGTCGTTTGTGTTGAAGATCGAACTGGACCAGCTCAAGTCCTAGATCTGAACCCTTGTTTTCAAACCTTAGTGTTAGTGGCTTCTTTTTCACTTTTTATTTTTGATTTCTACATGTATATTGTGTTTGCTGTTTGGTTGCTGAGAATTTGAGATGCTCAGAGGCTTTCACACGAAAACCTGCCCCGCCCCTCTCAACCCGCACCCCTTGCTCCGCATCACCCCGCACCACACGGATTCTCCTATTTTTGTGCGGTTTGCGAGGGGAAAATTATCAACCTTCAGGGGCACGAGGCAAAAAGGGCGGAAATTCGCCTCGTGCACACCCCTACTAAATATGGTCGCTTTTTTCTTTTTCTTTTTTACTTATTCTTTTTTTTGGTACAAACGACACTAAATCTTTTTTTTTTTGTAGTGACGTTAGTTAAAAGATGCCACATTAAAAAAAGAAAAAAGAAAAAAGAAAAAGAAAAAAGAAAAAAGAAAATAGAAACAAAGAAAATAAAAGAAAAGGAGAGAGAGAGAGAGAGGTAGTTACAAGTGGTCCGACCACCCCCTTCAAGACAGGGACGGTTTGGCCACCCTTTTCGGAAAATGAGAGTGGTTTGACCACCATCAAAAGTCAAGTGAAGGGTGGCAGAGCCTGCTTCAGACTTCAAAGGGAGTTGTCAGACCACCGTAGAAGTCAAGTAAATAGCGTTGTTTTGTACAAGCGATACTAAATTAAACGACACTAAATCACTGTTTTTTGTAGTGACATTATTTAAAAGATGCCACATAATTTTTCTTTTTTTTTTCTAAAAAACAAAAACAAAAAAAGAAAAAAAAAAAAGAGAAAAGAGAAAAGAAAAGAAAAGGAAAGAAAAATAACAAAGAGAGGTGGTCCGACCACCCCTTTCAAGGCAGGGATGGTTTGGCCACCCTTTTTTGGAGAATGGGGTGGTTCGACCACCACCAAAAGTCAAGTAAAGGTTGGTAGAGCCTGCTTCAGACTCCAAAGGGGGTTGTCAGACCACCTCAAAAGGTCATTAGGTGGTCGATTGCGGGTGGTTTGGCCACCTCTAGTGGCCTTTCGAGATAGTCCAACCACCCACTTTGGATTTTGGGGGTGTTTCGGCCACCCTTCTTGGATTTTGAGGGTGGTTCGACACTCTCTAGTCTTTGAAGGAAGTGTTTTAGCAACCCCGAACCACCTCTCTCTCTCTCTCTCTCTTTATTTTCATATTTTATTTTTTATTTTTATGATTTTGCATTTTTTAAGGGATGTGGTGGTGTTGACTCGAACAAATGTAGATGTGTCAAATTTGATGGGATATGATGTGACTATCAGTTAGAGGTATACAAGCGAAGTAGTTCTTAATCACTAATAACTGCTAACAACCGCATAAGCTGACTGCGGTTAGGAATTTTAGTGGTAAGAAAAAACGGTTAATAACTGCTAACCAGTTTATATTATATATTATTATATATATTTGTATGACTCGATATATATATATATATATATATATATATATATATATATATATATATATAGCTTTGAAACCAAAAAACTGAACACAAAAAAAAAAAAAAAAAAAAAAAAAAAAGAAAAAAAAAGAAGAAGAAGAAAAAAGGTCGATCGCTATGCAAAAGGAAATTATGTTTTGTCATGAAAATATCTTTCTATAAATGGTCGTTTAATTAGTTCCGTTTAACAGAGGAATGTGATATCATTTACTCCGAAGTCCCAAAAGTATAGCATTTGTTCCAAAAGTATAGCATTTTTTGTATGTCGATCAGCAGTTGCACTTTTACGTTCATCACATTTTCACGTTGCTTGTAAAGCAATATATAGTTACAGAGGATGCTAATGGAAACACGACTTGGAGTCCTTTTTTACTTAAAAAATAAATAAATAAAATAAAGGCTCAAAGAAAGTCCACAACACTAAAATAGACCCAAAAAGCTCATTACTTAGAAAAACAGTAAGCAGTTAATAACCGAAATTCAATAACAGCATAACGCCTGTTGCGGTTAACTGCTAACTGACTTAATGGTTGCGGTTAGGAGTGAATAATTAATCTCAATCGCTTGTAGAGCTCTACCATCAACTTATTTGTCATTGTTCACACTTAAAGAATCTAATAAATCTAATGTAATGAGTGATTTAATATATTTTAAACCTAAAGAATGATTTAATAAAATGTCGAAACACATTATCAATACAATAATTTTTTTCAACTATTTATTTTGAGAATGAGTTACGATCGATTAGTGGCAATGTTAATTGTTGTTAAGGCATCAGCTCGATCACCAGCCATAAAACAAGTGGCTTTTTCTTTTATCCAACCACCAAAAAAAAAATTGAAAGCATCCGGATAAAGTACATGTCGGTGCATTTAGAATGAAGTGGCATTTTTTTTAATGGTCACAGCTTCACATGTTTTGGTGCTATATATATATATATATATATATATATTGAGCCCAACAATGAATATATTTAACAACCACGTACATGATCGGTGTGCCTCTATCTTCAAGAGTTCACACTCATTTAATTTGTGAATGATCATGAGTGAGACGTACACTACTTTATCTTTTCCATATATTTCTGTATCATATTTAAAAGATTGATATGAACTATTCAATTAATACGCACTAAAGCTTTAACAAAAGTTTAAGAACTATTCAATTAATGACTAATTGTTTGCATCTTTCTTTTAACCATTTCTGCTGCTGTGCGCGCGATATGTAGTAAAGTCACCGGCCTAAGTGGGAAATTGCGAAACACCATGTGGGATTTCCCCAAGTTTATCCAAAGTAGCTGACATATGACATGACGACATATATATTGTCGATTGATGAAAAAGTGATTTTAGTTCATAATATAAGGTTCTCGCCGGTTGAATTGGAGTGTCTTTTCTTCGAAGTAAAAAAAACAAAAATAAAAAATGGTGCGTTTTGCTTATATATACTACGTACTACTGAGAGTTACGCCTTGATGTGGACTACGTACGTGTACATGTTAAATGACCAAAATTATGTGGACGCCCTTCATTTCTTTTAATTGCTTCCTTTTGGTGGGAATAATATAGATATGAACGCCTAATTAGGATACATAAAAAAAAAAAAAAATAAAAAATAAAAAATTAATGGAAAGAATTAATATTAATTGAAGAATTAAGCTTTTAACTTTAACATGTTATTCTAAGATTTCACGCAATTTGAGGATGGCGAATGCGTGGCCGGGGAAGAGCTAAATTGGTTATTTCTGACCACTAGCCTTCACGAGGAACAGCCTTGGTGCATGCATTTCCAAACTTTAATTTTGATCTCGATCAATAGGACCCAGATGGACCCCTCCTGCACATACATAGAAAATACTCGATTAAGAAGAACACTTTTATTGACTTGGAAGTGTGTTTACACGGTTATGTACCCTTTCACAACAAAAGCCAAATGTGATGACATATGACATGACGTAATATATTGGCTCTGCTGCATTATAAAAGGCCAAGAATTCTAGTTGTTTTCAACCATCAACAGACCAAAAATGAGTAGCAAATACTGTCTAGTGTTGCTCCTCGGGGTGGTGCTTTTAAGCAGCACTGCCTCACTAGCCGACCACCATGAGCCTTCCAAACATGACCCCAAATCTCCAATTCACAAGCCCCCTTCTCCTCCTAAACACAAACCTCCCACCCCACTTGATCACGGGGACAAGCCATTTCCTGAACACAAACCACCTCTCAAGGGTAAGGGAGAGAAGCCTCCACCAAAACACAAGCCACCGCATGAGAGTCATCCTGAACGCCATTTAGCTGTAAATCCAAATTTGGATGGCAAACCTCCTAAGAGATCAGAAAAGCCCCCACCCCCAAAACACAAGCCACCAACCAGCTCACTTGACAAAGAAGAAAAGCCATTCCCAGAACACAAACCACCCTCCAAGGGTAAGGGATCAGAGAAGCCTCCACCAGAGCACAAGCCACCACATGATCATCACCCTGGACGCCGTTTACTGGAGTCGTCCTCTAATAAACAAAATTCACCAAGTTTGGATGGCAAACCTCCCAAGGGTAAAGGAGAGAAGCCACCTCCAAAACACAAGCCACCTCAACATCATCACCCTGGACATCCTTCAGAGGAGGATGCCAAAAACTCCCACAACACGCCTCAGAAGTTGAAGCCTCCAACCACGCCTGAAAAGAAGCCACCAAGTCCCTCTCACAAGCCACCCCACAAACCTCCACAAGCGAACTGAATGCATGTTAATTTATGTATGTAGAAATAAATAAGAGCTGCAGCATATGCTACCATTCATGTCGGTCACTGTTCTATACATGAACAGTTACTAGCTACTGGTAGTCTTGATCTATGTTCACGTTGTGTACTCGCTTTTGTGTTTCTACTTTTGATTTGTAGGTAGTTTATGATCATCGACATGCAGTTATGCGCTTCCTGTGTGCAGAATTGTCGCCTAGTTCTACTACCTCGATTTTAATGAATCCTTTTCTGTCATTATATATATGTTGGAGACAAAACAAAAAAAGTCACTTAATTACATAAAGCTACTAACTATTCTTAGTGTTGACATTATCACGTGTCTCGACGGTAAAATCTCATACCTCGTACAAGAACCCAAGTAGCAAAAATGCCCCTAAATAATTACAACTTGCCACTACTAGCCGTTCAAAACTTTGGACTTACAGCTGCAAAACTATTATTCAGTGTACTAATTAAGACGCTATAGCATATATGCATGATCTAATCGTATGAATTCCGTTGCTTTGGAAAGTTCCAAATTGACTTGGTTGGGCATTGGAAACTTATGTGATATTCCGTTGCTTGCTTCGTTTTCAAGCATAGTACAACGACGTCGTTTGCCTTGTAAAGAAATTCGGACCATCAATTTCTTTTAATTGGACATGTCCAATAATTTCGTCTACAGGGGATGTCAGCCAGAATATTCTTTATTTCATGGGCTCTGACATTGTTAACATTACTAGAAAATTCCCGTGAAAATTATAATAAACGTTCTGTCGGGGGCAAATCATTGTTGGGTATTCTTCTAAAATACATATTACACTAATGGATTTAATGGATTCTCGCTATTTTTGACTACAATGCCAATTTCTTTTCTTGTTAAGACAGAATTGATACAAATTAACCTCTTAGACACCCTTCAATACACTTTCAGTTTAGGTACTATTTAGGGAAAAAAATCCTTAGAAATCGATCTCTACGGTTTGACCCTCTATTAAATCATTCTATAGGGTTTAAAACACGTCATATCACTCATCGATTTGTACCAGCCGGTATCAAATAATTCTCTCGGTTTGATTTTGTTAACAGCATACAATGACACTTAGGGTGATTAACGAGTCATATTTAATCAAAGTTAACACCTGTACACATGCATGTTTGAGTTAGTACCGGCCACTACATTATTTAAAAAATGCCACATAAAAGAAATAAATAAATAAAAATAATAATAATAATAATAAAAAAGAATAAAGAGAGATGGTTGGGGGTGGCCCGACCACCCTCATAGAGGAATGGATGTTTTAGCCACCCTTTTTGGAGATTGATGGTCATTCGACCATCACCAAATGCCAAGTAAAAGGTGGCAAAGCCTGCTTCAGACTCCAAAAGGGGTTGTTAGACCACCCCCAAAGGCCGTCATTGGGTCGATTGCAGGTTGTTTGGCCACCTCTAGTGGCCTTTTGGCATAGTCTGGCCACCCACTTTGGAGTTTGGGGGTGGTTCAACACTCTCCGGTATCCCAATGAAGTGTTTCGACAACCCTCAACAACCTCTCTTTCTCTCTCTCTCTCTCTCTCTCTCTCTCTATCAACTAGGGGTGTACAAGCTAGCCAGACGATTATTAACAACTAATAACTGCTAACCGCTGACAACTGCTAATCGCATAATTGTCTAGACCGGTTGCAGTTAGCATTTTTAAGAGTAGACAAAATTGAGGAGAAAAAAAGTTGCTATGCAAATTAAAAGATAGAAATTATTTTCCTTCACGAAAATATCTTTTAATAAATAGTCATTTAATTAGTTCGGTTTAAAAGAGGAAAATGACGTTCTCAAACCACCAAATTAATGCAAGATGTCTATAGTATTTTTTGTATCTCAATAGAGGAACTTAATTTTTATGTCCATCTCATTTTCACGTTGCTTGTAGAGCAGCATATATATAGTTCAGATGATGCTAATGCAAACACGACTTGGAGTGTTTTTTAGGTCTTAACACGAAAATATCTTTTTATAAGTAGTCGTTTAATTAGTTCGGTTTAAAATTATTTTCCTTCACAAAAATATCCTTTCATAAATAGTCATTTAATTAGTTCGGTAATGAACAGTAACAACAACGTTAGAGGTTTTCGATGATATTTTAATTTCTTTCTGATATTGAGATGTCGGTGGATTTAGAATTGAATGAAGTGGCATTTTATTTTATTTTATTTTATTTAATTTTAATGGACACAGCTTCACATGTTTTGGTGCTATATATATATTGAGCTCAAAACGGAATATTATTTAAAAACCACATGATCGCGCGGTGTGCCTCTATCTTCAACTCTTCACACTCATTTGTTAATGAGTGAGACACTACTTTTATCTTTTTCATATATTTAAAGATTGATATCTGTACGTGTACCGAAGGAATTATCAAAACTTGTAGGATTTCGCATGTACAGACCACTGAGGCCAGCTAGGTGCATGATGGTGGCCATATATGGTACGTACTATTCAATTAATGACTAATTGTTTGCATCTTTCTTTTGACGTACCGCATGTGCTGCTGTGCGTTAGGTAGTTAGAGTAACTGGGAAATGGCCGGAGAAACACCACGGGGGATTTGGCAAAGTTTATCCAAAGTAGCTGACATATGACATGACGACATATATATATATATATATATATGTCGATTGATTGGCGCACAACGTTGGAGGAGTACTTCAAATTAATTAATATATATTGCATGTGATGAAAAGGTTATTTTATATAGTTGATAATATAAGCTTTTTGCCGGCTGAATTGGAGTGTCTTTTCCTCAGAGTAAAGAAAATGGTGCGTTTTGCTTATACTTCGGTTCCTACTGATCAGACGTACGTACGCCTTGATGTGGACTACGTACGTACGAGTACAAGTTAAATGACCAATATTATTATGTACGTGGACGCTCCTCATTAATTTCTTTTAATTGCTTCCTTTTGGGGGGAATGATATTTTTGTTAGGGGTAATTACATTTTCTTCTCATGAACTATCCACTTTTGCACAAATTCTCCACGAACTACCAACTTGACCAAAATAGAGCATTCAACTACCAAAGTTACCGTTTTTCCCCCTTCCGTCAGTCAGAAGTGTTATTTTGGACGGTCAACATCAAGTCCACGTTTTCACCTCCTCCACCATCGGCTCCGACCCACAGGACACCGGCTAGACAGAGAGAATGTTCACTGGCGACCCACCGATGCCCAAGTCCACTCACGCGATCCCACCCAACCTGATTCTCATTCTTCACACACTCGCGACTATCTCTCGCTCGCTTGGTCTGTTTGTTAGGCAATGACGACGACTGCAAATTGCTCGGAAGTCTTCTAAACGATGTGTTGCAGCGCGAGGTCTATGAATAAAAAATAAAAAATCACCTCAAATATGAATAAAAGGAATTGACAAACGGGCCATTCGGCTACTCAAAATTCACATTTTGCAACTTCTTGAAATAAAACTCTTGTTTGAGCAAAGAGGATTAAAGCAACTTTCCTACGGCACAAAGAGAACCCCAAATGATGAAACTGGTTCTGTAGCACTCCATTCCCATGCATGCACCCATTCCTTCCTTGCAGTAAAGACTAGCAGCCTCATAACCAAAAGCGAAGGATCCTAGTGGAATATTGGCAATTAACAGATTATAATTCATAGAAAATCCCTTCGTCCCGAACAACTCTTTGGTGATGGTCACAGCAACAGAAGTAATTGCTCCGATAGATGCTCCTATAATGTTAGTGCTGATGTACAGAGCCCTTCTATACGTTGTTAAACGAGAGACATGGGAGAGTAGTAAACTGTTATCCTCCTCTGTTTTAGGCTCGATAAACAGAGCATAAAACTTCATGAAGAAAATGACAGAAATAGAGCATGAAGAAAATGACAAAACATACCAAACAAATTCCGCACGTCTTGCATCCATTGTTAAAGAGGCATGGAGACAAGTAAACCGAGAATATTGATATGAGAAAAGTTGCAGAGGCGACGTGTTTTTATGGCTCTTGGAGACAAGGGAAGGTTTTAGAATGGTATGGAAGCTTCGGTAACTTGCTACAGAAAAACAAGCTCCTAGAAATTATTCTGAGGATGGTTTGGCAAAAATGGAGCTTTTTTCGGTCAAACAGGTGCCAGAGGGGCAAGCCACACTATAAGTGTCAAAAAGATTCTCAGGTTGCAGACTCCAGATCTATAATGTCATTGACAAAATCATCAGGAGCTGTACGATGCAGTTCAGGATCTAGATGCTGAGACAAAGAGTAAAGGAGATAACAAATGGAGCAATGGCACTACAACTTGAAGGCTAAATATAGTACCTAAAAGTGAAAATGGAGCTAAATATAGTACCATAGTGAAAAGTTGGCAATTGCTTTTGCTAAACTGAACACTCCTGCAGGTGTGCCAATAAGGGTGATGAAGAACTTGCGTGTATGCATTGATTGCCATGTTGCCATAAAGTACATCTCAGAGGTCATAAACCTAGACATTATTGTACATGATACTAGTAGATTTCACCATTTTAAAAATGGGAAATGTTCTTGTGGAGATTACGGGTAAGAGCCATGTTTTTATGGCTCTTCCGTCACGTGTTTTTATGGCAATTGACAAGAGCGATGGGAGCTTTTACGCGCTGAAGTGGGTACTTGATCACCTCTTTGGGTCTATTAGTGTAGTGCCGGAAACTAACCGGCCAGAAGAGGTGGGCACGGTCGTAATGGTTCATGTTTAACAGCCCTTTCAGCAATACGTCTTCCCAGCTGGGCCCGGGGGAGCCGATTCGTTTTCCTCGCACCTACCTACTACATATTCTTCTTAATTTGCTTGGTTAAATGGTCTTCACCCTTCAACTCTGTAATTTTTTTTTTACCTAATTATTGAAACGTGAGAAAAAAAAATAAAAAAAATAAAAAAATAAATAAAGGGTAAAAAAGCACGTATGTGATGACGTGTCTGTATACTGGGTTTCTTTTGACGAAAATTCTTAGATTGTGTGAGGAACTTGCTGGGTTGGATTTTGACGCCATTAAAGAATGAAAAAGTGTGCTTGAAATAGGACCAATGATGAAGGAGATGATAGTATTCTGGAGAGACAGAGAGATAAAGAGAAGAAGGAGAGAGAGAGAAAGAGAAACCGGCCATGTGGGGATAGTATAAGACCCTCATTCATTTGAAGGCAAAATTGGAAAAAAAAAATTATAATAAAAACGTATGTGTTGGTCACGTGATGGGTTGACCGTTAGATTTAACACCTCTGACTGACGGAAGGGGGGAAAACGGTAACTTTGGTAGTTGAATGCTCTATTTTGGTCAAGTTGGTAGTTCATGGGGGAAAAAGGTAATTACCCCTTTCTTTTAATTGCTATCTTTTTGTGATTGCTATGGAGGGTTTATTCCGGTTATTGGAGGAAGCTGCCATTCATAACCCTCTTTTTGATTTTCATCTGAAGTGTAGTTCTCTAAAGCTTACTCATTTATGCTTTGCGGATGACCTCATTATATTCTCTTCTGCTTCTTATGATTTTATTAAAGTCATCAATGATGTTCTTGAGGAGTTTGAAGAGCTGGCTGGGTTGAAGGCAAATCCAGCTAAGAGTTCGATGTTCTTTGGAGGAGTTCCCTTGGGGGTTAAAAATGATATTCTGAATTTTCTGCACATGCATGAAGGGAAGTTGCCTATTCGGTCTCTTGGAGTTTCCCTTCTGATGAGTGCCAAAAAGTGTATATTTGGACCCCTTAATTTACATTAGTTAAACCTTTAGCTTTGTTACTTTTTGATGTTTTGTTTAGTTTTGGTGATTTTACGTTTTTGCAGGACATAAAGAGAAAAATGGTTATTTTCAAGCTAAAATACATAAAAGCTGGAGATTTGGAATTGCTGTGAAGTCGATCGATCGAATCTCAAGTTCAATCGATCGAAATTTTCTCGATGTCGATCGATCGATTTTATAAATACCATTCTTTTCTCATTTTTAGAGAGAGAGCTGCGGAGGAAGCCGCTTAGGAGTGCCCTAGGGGCCGATTTCACTGTATCTTAGGGTTTTTGGATCGATTTTGACCTAGAACTTCAATCTTTTGTAAGTTTATTCGTTTTTAATACATTCTTGTAGTTTATTTATGCTTTCTTTGTTCATGTCTAGCTAATACTTTCGTCTAGGGTTGAGGATGAAACCTCACCAGTGAATAGAAACTTAATTTCATGCTTGTTTATGCTATTTGAGTTTATGGGCTTGATTTCTCATTGTTCTATTTCGGTTTTTGAGATTATTTTTTGGATATCTCTTGTGATTTCTGGATACAAGTGATGATTTGATATAGATTCATTAAATTGATGGCTTGGGTTTTCATGTATGTTGGATATTCATTATGTTTCATTCTATGGATACATTTGATGATTTAGTTGAAACTAGGTATCTTTTGTGATTTGTGGAAGAATGGATTCATTGAATGATTTAAACTATTTTTGAAGCAAAAGTAGAACATACCTAAGATTTGCATTTGAAAACCTCAAAATATGTGTGATGAGCATGAGATTAGGTTATTGTAATTTGGTGAGTGTGGATTCCAAAACCCTAGACCTCTTTCTTTTCATTAATTTTGTTTATGTTTTATTTTATCAAAAACCCCTAAATTTGGAACTAGGTTAAAATAGGATTAGTTTGAATAGAGATTAACTTTCGCAACACAATTCCCTGTGAGATCGACCTCGCACTTGCATAACACTATATTGCAAAACGATTCGTACACTTGCGAGTATTATAATTTGCACAACAAGTACACCTTCTTTCTAAGCGGCTGACAGCAACTGATTGTGATGTTTATGTCTCCAAAATTGATGGTCATATTGATTCCTGGTTAGCTCGGAATCTGTCCTTTGCTAGAAGACTCCAACTAGTATCCTTTGTTTTGCTTAGTATGCAGGTTTATTGGGCTGAAGTCTTTATTTTACCTAAAAGGGTTATTTTTCTTCTTCAGCAGAAATTTAATCGCTTCTTGTGGGGTGGAAAAGATATTAAGGCGCATGCTAAAGTTTCCTGGGATAAGCTTTGTAATCCTAAACGTGAAGGTGGATTAGGTATCAAAAATTTGGAAGTATGGAATAATGCTTCTATTTTGCAGTATATTTGGGCTCTCTTTACCAAAGTTGGATCTCTTTGGGTGGCCTAGATAGAAGAGAATAGGCTGAAAGGAAAGAGTCTTTGGCAGGTTTCTATCCCCAATGACTGCTCTTGGTGTTGGAAGAAGTTGCTGAAACTTTGAAATATTGATAAACAATTTTTGAGCTTCAAAGTAGGGAGTGGTTCTCAGATTTTCTTTTGGTATGATAAGTGGCATCCTACCGGCTATCTGTTAGATTGTTTTGGCTCTCGTGCAGTACATGACTCAGGTATTCCCCTTGATGCGAAGGTGTCTAAAATCATTAAGGGTGGGGATTGGTACTGGTCATTTGCTCGGTCCAATTCTATTGTGGAAATCCAATGTAGGCTGCCTAAAATTATTATTGGAGGTGCGGATTTGGCTGTTTGGCACTCTCCCAATAGTGCTTATTCTTGTGCAGCTACATGGGATTAGTTGCGAGTAAAACTCCCGATTGTTCCGTGGTGGAAGTTGGCTTGGAACCCTCTGGCCATCCCTCGGCATTCTTTCTTTCTATGGTTGGTGTTTAGAGAGGCTATAGTGACTAAATATCGTATGAGTAGTTAGGGGTATATTGGCAATGTGTTTTGTTGTGACGACCCTTTTTTTTTTTTTTTTTTTTTTTTTTTTTTTTATATATATATATATATATATATATATAAAACATTCGCATAAACATTAATCCCTTAAAATATAAACGGATCTTCACAGTGGCACGACGATGTGTCGCAAAGCCAACATATGGTACATATCCCATAATATGTACCTGGTAAATCAGAGTATAACATCTATTATTCATCTATGCAGCGGAAAACTTAAACCTAAATAGCGGAATTCATAACATAAACTTCTATTACAAATAATCATAAACAAAGAGCCGTATTACATCTATTTGTTTAAGTCTTTCCTCAATATAAATACATAACAGAAATGGCTTTACAAGAATAAGTGATACAAGCGTCACAAGCCATAAACTAAACCTATAAACAAGTGGACAACCCGTGGTCCACCAATTATGGCCGAAAAACCTCCAGCCAAATAAACATCATCTATACGACTATGGGGGTTTGCCACATCTATATAGGTGGAATTATGAGCCCACCGTCTTAGCATAAATAATTACACTAAGACCTCAGAGGTATACCATTCACTGAGTTTTCGTAAAGAACCAACTCTTCCTTTTTTTAGTCATGTGTACACTATAACAGCTACCAATTTTATAAACTTTTTTTTGAAAACTCCCATAGCTGATAGAGCAAATATTGACTAATAGAAAACATTTAAACATACTAGGCAGCTAATATTATACATAGAAGATTCGTTATAGAAAACAATGGCATTTAAATCATGCAACCATCCGATAGAAATATACATAAGTTCTTTCCCATATAAGACTCTTATGCATACTAATAAGTTTAGCAAAACTACAATATACTTATCATGAAAACATCACACAATTTAAACAATGCTATGCATGCTCATGATGGTCTTTTTATTCATTGTGAGGCTTACTATTGTGAGTTTTAAAGAGTACTCGCAAGCGCACGAATCGTTTGCAATATAGTGTGTGCAAGTGCGAGGTCGAATCCACAGGGAAATGGTCAAAAATCAGTGTCTTGCTCAATCAACCTTATTCTAACCTAGTTCCAAGAGTTTGAGGGGTAAACATGAACCAAAAATGCTAAGTAAAAGAGGAAGAAATGAAATATGTAAAAAGGGACTAAGGCTAGGGAATTCACCAAACCAAATCCAACAACTCACACTCTTGGTTTCCACTTGAACACCCAAAGAACATTAAGCTTAGGATGTCATTCAAGTTTCTCAACCATAAACCTTAGAACCATTAAATGAATCAAACTCAAAGATAAATCACAAAGAGTACCCATTTGAAATCAAATCATCCATTGTATCCATTCAAAGAATAAATCACAATGGATATCGTCATTCAAACCGATATAACAATGTATCCATCGGTTGAAACACATCAAATGTCCTATTTCTACCACCAACCACATTCATTGCAAAAGATAAAGCATTAAATGAATGGAACTTGAACAACATAATGATATAACATTAAATGTGCAAGTAGTACTACAAGAGTGTGAGTGTTATCAATGGAGAGGTTTCATCCTCAACCTTAGTTGAGAGTTCTAGCCTCCCATGACTAAGAACACCACAAAAACTTGAAGAACAAACATGAAAATAGAAGAAAAGCTTTACAAAGACAAATGTCTAAAGAAAAGAGCTGCTGAAATAAACTACAAAATGCACGAAATTAAACCTAGCTACTGCTCTCTGAACTCTCCCAACAAGGAGGCATGCCTATGGCTTTATAGAAGGAAATTAGGGTTAGAAACCCATGTAAAATGACTCCTCTAACCCCCTCTAGGGTTCCTCTCTTGCTAGAGACAACCAAGGTCACAAAACCAGTGTGTTCTGCTGCGAAAATCAGAGGGAGAACTGCTTTTTGTCATGGAGAAGCTCCTGATTGGGTGTTCTGGCGCGCTTATGCAAAAGTAAGTTCTGGGAAATTTCAATCGATCGACTTTTATTTGATCGATCGACTTCAGGCAAAATTTCGATCGATCGACTTTTCTGGACTTCTGAATTTCCAAGCATTTCCACATGAAATTTTGCCATTCCTCTCTTATTGACCTATAAAACACAAAAACTAACAAAAACATAAGAAAATAGCAAGGCTAAAGGTCTAACTAATGTAAATCAAGGGGTCCAAATATACAATATTTGGTACTCATCAAAACCCACAAACTTACATTTTACTAGTCCCTTAGCAAAACAAAATGAAAAACAAAATCAAAGTATGAAACATAAATCATCTTTCGTGGGAGAAACGATTGCATTTAGCATATGTAAGAAGCCTTTTAAACCCCTAGGACTCCCTAGTGGACGAGTGAAGTCTCGTGAGGGTTTGCCAGAAATGATACCCACAAACATTGAAATGTTGTATTATCAATTGAGCAAAAATCCTCATTAAAACACATGGTTCACACATCATGAGCATGTTTAACAAAATGAATATCACGTCATCATGTTATCAAAAATCGATCGACTCATAGTTGAAAAATTGAGACAGCACATGTTCAAAAGTGTAAGGTGTTAATAACATAGAATCATAAGGTTTCAATTTTTCTCAAAGCATGTGTGTCAAAAAACTCACAGGAATTCCATCAGATGAATATAACCAAGGCTTAAATGTACAATTACTTTTATTCATTATTTTTGTGTCGGCTGTGCAATGCTTGACTCCCTTAAGCTTTCTAATTGACCTATGTAACGAGTGTTGGGCCAGTGACTCCCAAACCAGGTGGTTTTAGGGCACTAGATGTAAAACATCCCTAGGGGCTTACTTACTCAAGTCAAAAAGGCTAAGAAGTCAAACTAGCCAAACAAACAACCAATCCTGAAATTCTCATCTTTTTACGCGAACACCCAATGCTTAGTGAGGCAAGGGGCTCGGTTACTCAATGAGAACTCAAATTGGTGATATTATTCTAAGGCTTTTTTTTTTTGTTTTGATAATAAGCCATGGTTTCATCAACAAGTCATCCTACAAGTCTCAAGACACACATTTTCAAATCAAATTTCATGCCTCACAGATCCTATGCTACCGTGCTTGTGATAAATGATTTAAACATGTCAAGTCTCTATAATCCAACAGATAAGTCAAAAGATTTCAGATTTTAAGGACATGCAAAATTCAACATGTTAGACAAACCAATGATATGCAAACCATAGTAAAATGTAACCATGCTCAACTAACAATAAAAGTTTTTTTTTCTTGGTGAATAAACACAAAATATCAACAAAAACAATAAATGATAACAAACAGACATGTCTATCCCACCCCAAACTAAAATGACACATTCTCCTCAATGTGGCGAGAGATACAATACCGAAGTGGGTGATGCAAGCTGGGCACACTACAAGAGAACATTCCCCCCAAACTTGAACGGCAGACATTGTCCTGAAAATTACGACTAAAATAACAAGAAATAAGATCAAATGATAAGGAAAAATAATAAGGGTTGCCTCCCAGAAGCGCTAAGTTTTCAGTCTTCAGCCAGACTTTCCATCCTAACGACAATCATTCCGAGTAACTCGGATCCTCCAAAAGGGTCGTCTCAATCTTCGGGCTCGGTAACTCCAAAAATGGCTTCAGTCTTTGCCCGTTCACCTTGAAAGTACTGCCATTCT
Organism: Alnus glutinosa; assembly: GCF_958979055.1. Classification (NCBI taxonomy): domain Eukaryota; kingdom Viridiplantae; phylum Streptophyta; class Magnoliopsida; order Fagales; family Betulaceae; genus Alnus; species Alnus glutinosa. The sequence continues at coordinate 14,341,012 of NC_084886.1, forward strand.
TTGGATCCTCAATCTCAATGGTCCCATAAGAAAATAATGAACGAACAATGAATGGGCCTGTCCATCGAGATCGGAGCTTCCCTGGAAACAGATGCAGACGTGAATTGTAAAGAAGGACTTTTTGACCAGGTTCAAAAGATCGTCTCAATATGTTCTGGTCATGAACCTTCTTCATCCGTGCTTTGTACAGCCTAGCACAGTCATAAGCATCGTTCATCAGCTCTTCCAATTCGTTGAGTTGAAGCTTCCTCAGTGAGCCAGCCTTTGTGAGATCGAAATTTAGCTGCTTAATGGCCCAGTAGGCTCTGTGCTCCAACTCCACTGGCAGATGACATGCTTTTCTGTATACAATACAGTAGGGTGACATGCTAATCGGGGTCTTGAAAGCTGTTCGGTACGCCCATAATGCATCATTCAAACGAAGAGACCAATCTTTCCTTGACGGGTTCACCGTCTTCTCCAAAATCCTCTTGATCTCTCTGTTTGAAACCTTCACTTGACCAGTCGTCTGAGGGTGATAGGGAGTAGCAACCTTGTGCATGGTGCAATACTTCTTCATCAGCTGCTCGAAGACCCAGTTGCAAAAATGCTTTCCACCATCACTAATAATTGCTTGAGGAGTACCAAAACGAGCAAATATAGTGTCTTTTAAAAACTGAACCACAACTCTATGGTCATTGGTCTTGCAGGCAACCGCCTCCACCCATTTGGACATGTAGTCCACTGCAATTAGAATGTACAGATAGCCGAAGGAGAGTGGGAAAGGTCCCATGCAATCGATGCCCCACACATCAAAGATCTCGACAATAAGAATGGGGTTGAGGGACATCTTATTTCGGCGTGAAATACTCCCTAGCTTCTGACAGCTCTCGCATGAAACACAATAAGTGTGAGCGTCTTGAAAAATGGTCGACCAATAAAATCTGCACTGCAAAATCTTTGCAGCGGTCTTCTTTGCGCTGAAGTGGCCTCCACAAGCATGATCGTGACAAAAGGAGATGAAACTAGATTGGTCGGGCTCGGGGACACATCTCCTAATGATCTGATCGGGACAATACTTGAACAGATAAGGATCGTCCCAGAAGAAATTCTTCACCATGGCCATGAATTTGGACTTATCTTGCCGCCCCCAATGCAAAGGCATTTGACTGGTGACAAGATAGTTTACAATGTCAACAAACCACGGTGAGTGAGTATGACCAATATGCATCAATTGCTCATCAGGGAAGGTCTCAGAGATGGGGGTGGCCTCCTCAGTAAAATCTACAGTAATCCTCGAGAGATGGTCGGCCACCACATTTTCGGAACCCTTCTTGTCCCGAATCTCAATGTTGAACTCTTGTAAAAGCAAAATCCATCGAATGAGGCTAGACTTAGCATCCTTTTTGGAGAAAAGATACTTCAATGCTGCGTGATCCGAGTAGATGATGACTTTTGATCCTAATAAGTAGGATCGAAACTTATCCAAAGCAAAAACGACTGCCAGCAGCACCTTCTCAGTGGTCGAATAATTCAGCTGGGCATCGTTCAGAGTCCGACTCGCATAATAGATGACATGGGGGAGTTTATCAATGCGCTGTCCTAAAACAGCTCCAACCGCGTAGTCTGACGCGTCACACATGATCTCAAAAGGTGTGCCCCAACTGGGGGGCCGAATGATAGGTGTGGACGTCAAAATCTTATTCAAGGCCCTAAATACCTTCTTGCAGTCCTCATCAAAAATAAATGGGGCCTCCTTTACCAACAACTTGTACAAGGGCCGGGCAATTTTGCTGAAGTCCTGGATGAATCGCCTATAAAATCCTGCATAGCCTAGAAAAGAGCGAACCTCTTTCACCGTACGTGGGGGTGGAAGGTTGGATATCAGATCCACATTTGCCTTGTCAACCTCTATCCCCCGATGAGAAATAACGTGCCCAAGTACAATCCCTTGCTTCACCATAAAATGACACTTCTCCCAGTTGAGCACTAGGTTCTTCTCTTTTCACCTCACTAAGGCTAGATGAGGTGGTGCAAACACTCCTCAAAAGTTGAACTGAAGACTGAGAAGTTGTCCATGAATATCCCAAGAAAACGCTACACCATGTTAGAAAAGATGCTGATCATGCACCGTTGAAAGGTAGCGGGTGCATTGCATAACCCAAAAGGCATGTGTCGGTAGGCGAATGTCCCAAACAGACAAGTGAAGGTCATCTTCTCTTGGTCTTCAGGGTCTACGGGGACCTAGTTATATCTGGAATAACCATCCAAAAAGCAGTAGTACTCGTGCCCAGCCAACCGCTCCACCATCTGATCAATGAATGGAAAAGGAAAGTAGTCTTTCCTGGTGGCGGTGTTCAGCTTGCGGTAGTCGATGCAGACTCTCCATCCGGACTGGACTCGAGTTGGCACCAACTCGCCCTCCTTGTTCTGCACGACCGTTATTCCAGTTCGCTTGGGCACGACATGAATAGGGCTCACCCATTTGCTGTCAGAAATTGGATAGATGATGCCTGCATCCAATAACTTGATTACTTCTCCCCTCACAACTTCTTGCATGGATGGGTTGAGCTGTCTCTGTGGCTCCCTCAATGGTTTGGTGCCTTCCTCCAAATGTATGTTGTGCATTACCACCGAAGGGCTGATTCCCTTAATGTCGTCAATGGTCTAGCCTATAGCTTCCTTGTGCTCTTTTAAGACGTCTAACAACCTCTCCTCCTGAGCAGCATGAATATCTGAAGCTATGATCACAAGCAAAGTCTCTGCTGGACGGAGGAACTTATACTTGAGATTGTCCAGTAGGGGCTTAAGTTCCTTCTTTGGAGGCTCAGGTACTGCTGCCTCCTCTTTCTCATTTCTCTCCAGAGGAGCAAACTCTAAAATGGCATTGGTTTGCTCAAGTAACATGTCCAAGTCCAAATCTTCTCCGAACTGAGCAAAGCATGCCTCCAGGGGGTCTTCTGTGCTTGATTCTTCAATAACTTCCTCTATGATCTCCTCAATCAAGCAGGCACTTCCGATCTCATCGCATTCCCTCAGTTTCTTGCTGATATCAAAGATATTCAGCTCCACTGTCATATTGCCGAAGGAGATCTTCATTACCCCCGTCCTACAGTTGATCAGGGGTTAGCCGTAGCTAAGAATGGTCGCCCGAGGATCACCGGTATTTGAACTCCAACGTTCTGTACCGGCTCTGTATCTAGCACTATAAAATCCATGGGGAAATAAAACTTGTCCACCTTAATCAAAACATCCTCCACTATTCCCCGTGGTATCTTAACTGACCGGTCAGCCAACTGCAGTGTCATGGAGGTGGGCTTCAATTCTCCTAATCCTAATTCCAGGTAAACTGAATAGGGTAGGAGATTGACACTGGCTCCAAGGTCAAGCAGAGCCTTCTCAATGTGGTTGACTCATATCGTGCAAGAGATAGTAGGACATCCAGGGTCCTTGTACTTGATAGGCAGCCTACATTGGAGGATTGAGCTGACTTGCTCGGTCAAACAAACTTTTTTCGGGACATTGGTTTTCCGCTTGACGGTGATCATGTCCTTCAAGAACTTGGCATAAGACGGCACTTGCTGGATGGCATCCAAGAACGGGATGTTGATCTGCACTTGTTTGAATACCTCCAGAATGTCCTCGAACTTTCCTTCTTTCTTGGGCGCGAGAAGTCTGTCAGGGTAAGGCGCCGTAGATATAAAAGACCTAGGAGGAGTCTCTATGGTCGGAGCTAATGTAGATGGCTCGGCATCTCTCTTCTCTGCGCTCCTGCTTCCTTGTCCTTCTTGTGCAGCAGGGTTCTCCTTAAGGTGAACCACTTGGTTGTCTACTTGTTTCCCTGACCTAAGTGTGACAACGGCTTGCACATGCTCTTGCCCATGCACTGCATTTGATGAACTTCCCTCATGGAACTGCAACTTTGGATTCGGCACAGGATGACTAGGGAGCTTTCCCTTCTCTCTCTCCCCTAGGTGACTAGTAATCTTCCCAATTTGGGTCTCCATCTTAGCAATAGCTTGAGTGTTCACCATGGTAACATTCTTCACATCATTGATGGATTGCCCTGTAAGCTGTATGAAGGCCTTGAGAGCGTCTTCCAGAGTGGATTGTGAAGAAGAGGCAGGGGCTTGAGTAGGGGCTAGGTATGATGGTGCTGGCTGGGTAGGACGACTTTGCTGGTGAACCGGTTGATGAAATCCAGGGGGGTATTGAGTGTGGGATTGGTGAGGAACTCCCTCTTGAGTCATAGGCTGGTTCTGCTTCCATGAGAAATTAGGGTGGTTTCGCCACCCTGGATTGTAGGTCTCGGAAAAGGGTCCATTGGTTTGCTTCCTATAGTCGTTGAAAGCGTTCACTTGCTCCATTGGTGACTCGACAAAAGCTGTCAAAAATGGGCAAGTCTGTGCTAAGTGCATGGGACTAGCACAGATGGAACAACAATCAACGTGGAATGGGTTGGCAGCACTGATGGATTTTCTTACAACTAGAGCTTCGACCTTCTTTGTGAGAGCATCTATCTTCATCTTCAACTCAACATCTTCTTTCACCTCATAGATGCCTCCCTTCTTTTGTATGCGAGCAGCTTTATCTCGACAGCTTGAAAAATCCTACTGTTGGGAATTGTCGGATAACTGATCTAAGGTCCTATACGCCTCCTCTCACGTCAAACTCAGAAATGCGCCTCCGTTCATCGACTCGATCATGCTACGATTGGATTGAGTTAATCCTTGATAGAAAAATTGCACGAGTCTCCACTTCTCGTATCCATGTGGAGGGCACTTAATCAACATATCTTGAAATCTCTCCCAACTCTCGAAAAATTTCTCATCTTCTTCTTGAGTAAATGAGCTTATTTCCTTCCTGCACTCATTGACTTTGGACATGGGGAATAATTTGTTGTAGAACTTGTTTAACAAGTTCTCCCAAGAAGTGATGGAACCAGGCATGGGGAATAATTTTTCTGAAGTTCTCCCATGAAGTGCGGGTAGGAGTTGGATGACATGGGGCTTAAGGTCAAAGTGAGTGGCATTGGTTGGGGGTAACACTATACATGAAGGAGAATTTGTTGCAACAGGTGCAAACAAATCCCTAAGTGTCCTAGTATGATCAACGTTTTCTCCCCGATTCCTCTCATTCTCACCCGCATGCATGTTATCTCCCATTTCAACAGAATTTCTAAGCCTTCTCCTAAGAGTTTTGTCAATCTCGGGATCTAAAGATGTCAATTCTAGATTCAAAGATCTTCTACCAAGCATACACCAATGTACAAATAATTATTTAACCAAAAAGACAAACAAAGTAAATAAAGAGAAGAAATTGCAAATGGGGGACAAAATTCTCCAAGGTACAATCTAGGTTAGTTCCCAGGTTGGTGAGAGGGGTCACACCGGACACACTTAAATCCCAAGACCTTTCCTTACCAGAATTCACCTTGACATTGCCCTTAGATAGCTAAGTAGACCCACACTAGCAAAATTTTTTTTTTTTGAAGATTAAAAGAAAAATAGCACAAACAAATTAAGAAAAATAAAGACTAATACAAATGCATACAATGACACAAAGGTAGCAACAAGGGCAAAAATTAAAACTTACAAGATTGGACCAAAAAATGTTTTGGCAAAAATTTCTGCTACTGAACTTATCCAAGAGCTGCCTCCTATGTTGAAGTCGATCGATCAGATGTACTAGTCGATCCATCGATTGTCGATCGATCGAATCTTTGAAACTTTGCAGGACCAGGAACAAAAACAGAAACAGAACATAAATTTTCTCTTTTTTTTTTTCTTTTTTTTTTTTTTTTTTTTTTTTTTTTTTTTTCTTTTTTAGCACAAATCAAAAACTAATAGACAGTAATATGAAGCATAAAACTACACAAAAAAAAAATTTAATTAAACTAAAATAAACTAAGAGAAATCAGACAAACAGTAAAATGATGTAAAACAGAAACAAAATATGAATAAAATAGACTAGAGAAAAGAAATACTTACCTGGTTTCGAGTTGCTGCTGTCTGCAGACTGTTCACTCGATCAAAGTTGAGTTCGATTGATCGATTGTTCGCTCGATCGAAGTTGAGTTCGATCGATCGACTTTTCGCTTGATCGAATTTCTTCTCGATCAATCGACTTTTTGTCAGGCGAATGTTCCGTCGATCGATCGACTTTTCAAGGCACTCAGTAAGTTGCAGCAGCTGCAGAAACAGATCCAGGAGAAACAAAAGAGAAACTTAGAACACAAAACAGAAGCTAAACAACAAAAAAAAAAAAATGAAACAAAAATCTATCTAACTAGTAGAAAAACAAAATCAATCAACCTTATTCTAACCTAGTTCCAAGAGTTTGAGGGGTAAACATGCACCAAAAATGCTAAGTTAAAGAGGAAGAAATGAAATATGTAAAAAGGGACTATGGCTAGAGAATTCACCAAACCAAATCCAACAACTCACACTCTTGGTTTCCACTTGAACACCCAAAGAACATTAAGCTTAGGATATCATTCAAGTTTCTCAACCATAAACCTTAGAACCATTAAATGAATCCAACTCAAAGATAAATCACAAAGAGTACCCATTTGAAATCAAATCATCCATTGTATCCATTCAAAGAATAAATCACAATGGATATCATCTTTCAAACCGATATAACAATGTATCCATCGGTTGAAACACATCAAATGTCTTATTTCTACCACCAACCACATTCATTGCAAAAGATAAAGCATTAAATGAATGGAAACTTGAACAACATAATGATATAACATTAAATGTGCAAGTAGTACTACAAGAGTGTGAGTGTCATCAATGGAGAGGTTTCATCCTCAACCTTAGTTGAGAGTTCTAGCCTCCCATGACTAAGAACACCACAAAAACTTGAAGAAAAAACATGAAAATAGAAGAAAAGCTTTACAAAGACAAATGTCTAAAGAAAAGAGCTGCTGAAATAAACTACAAAATGCACGAAATTAAACCTAGCTACTGCTCCCTGAACTCTCCCAACAAGGAGGCATGGCTATGGCTTTATAGAAGGAAATTAGGGTTAGAAACCCATGTAAAATGACTCCTCTAATCCCCTCCAGGGTTCCTCTCTTGCTAGAGACAACCAAGGTCACGAAACCAGCGTGTTCTGCTGCGAAAATCAGAGGGAGAACTGCTTTTTGTCATGGAGAAGCTCCTGATTGGGTGTTCTGGCGCACTCTTGCCAAAGTAAGTTCTGGGAAATTTCGATCGATCGACTTCAGGCAAAATTTCGATCAATCGACTTTTAAGTTCGATCGATCGACTTTTCAGGACTTCCGAATTTTCAAGCATTTCCACATGAAATTTTGCCATTCCTCTCTTATTGACCTATAAAACACAAAAACACAAAAATACAAAAACTAACAAAAACATCAGAAAATAGCAAGGCTAAAGGTCTAACTAATGTAAATCAAGGGGTCCAAATATACAATATTTGGTACTCATCAAATACCCACAAACTTACATTTTGCTAGTCCCTTAGCAAAACAAAATGAAAAACAAAATCAAAGCATGAAACATAAATCCTCTTTCATGGGAGAAACGATTGCATTTAGCATATGCAAGAAGCCTTTTAAACCCCTAGGACTCCCTAGTGGACAAGTGAAGTCTCGTGAGGGTTTGCCAGAAATGATACCCACAAACATTGAAATGCTGTATTATCAATTGAGCAAAAATCCTCATTAAAACACCTGGTTCACACATCATGAGCATGTTTAACAAAATGAATATCACATCATCATGTTATCAAAAATCGATCGACTCATAGTCGAAAAATTGAGACAGCACATGTTCAAAAATGTAAGGTGTTAATAACATAGAATCATGAGGTTTCAATTTTTCTCAAAGCATGTGTATCCAAAAACTCACAGGAGTTCCATCAGATGAATATAACCAAGGCTTAAATGTGCAATTACTTTTATTCATTATTTTTGTGTCAGCTGTGCAATGCTTGACTCCCTTAAGCTTTCTAATTGATCTATGTAACGAGTGTTGGGCCAGTGACTCCCAAACCAGGTGGTTTTAGGGCACTAGATGTAAAACATCCCTAGGGGCTTACTTACTCGAGTCAAAAAGGCTACGAAGTCAAACTAGCCAAACAAACAACCAATCCTGAAATTCTCATCTTTTTACGCGAACACCCAATGCTTAGTGAGGCAAGGGGCCCGGTTACTCAATGAGCACTCAAATTGGTGATATTATTCTAAGGCTTTTTTTTTTGATAATAAGCCATGGTTTCATCAACAAGTCATCCTACAAGTCTCAAGACACACATTTTCAAATCAAATTTCATGCCTCACAGATCCTATCCTAAGTTTTGGGAAATTTCAATCGATCGACTTCGAGCAAAATTTCGATCGATCGAATTTAAGTTCGATCGATCGACTTGGGTATTCCATAATACCTGGATAGGTGCATTAACCATTTAATCTCATAACTAAATAAATCGGAACCTATTTATGTGTTTTTATAAGCCTACTATCTTATACTTATCAACTTAAGGTTATTTGGGTAATTTACAACTCTTTGTTTTTCTTGTTTTAACCGCTATATTTAATACTCACTCTTTATTAATTACTAACCATCTAGGTAATTTAGATTATATGACCTTAACCTTATTCAACATATTAATTTATTAATTCTCATTAGATTAGATTGCAATTACATATGGTAGTATGTTTATTAACTAAAGCCAAGTATTGTTCTTAGGCTCTAGGTTTGCATTTTTATTTCGTTTCTTAACCTTTAAATACATTTACTCTATTTACTTATTTATCATATTGTCTTAGTACACCCTACATTCATCCTTGATGTTCATCCCTTGTATTTCTTCTATACTTTGTTTTCTTTTCAAGATTACCATACCAACCCTCTTATGTTCACCAAGAGTTAGCAATAGCTACAAACATGCCTAAAAATCAATCCACACCAAAATCTTCATCCACATAAAGTCATTTAGTCTATACGAGTCTCAACTTATCCAAATAACTCCAACAAACCAACCTAACCAATTTCCTTAATCAGAGCACCATTCGATGCTCAATTCCATACTAAAACCCCTACCGAGAACTTCCAAAAATCACAACTAAAATCGAACACCGAAGACACATTCAGCCATCCATTGCAACAAACCACAAATCATCAATCACAAATATCATATGGCCAAGAAAGACCAAAAACTAAACACCCATTCGGTCAAGCTTCACAGAACTCAATCGGAATTCCAAAACTCTTTAACTTAAACAATCCACCAATATCCAATACCAATTCATCAATATTCAATGAAAATCAATGAACCAAAAACACCACAAAATGACATCTATTAAGTCATAACTCACAACCCAATCAGTTTCCACCCATGGAAGCCTATCCAAAATTTCAACCACATAATCCGCATTCAACAATTCAACACCAATAGTTAACATCACAATTCAAATTCAAAATCCATTATTAACCAAACTTTAAATTCAGAATTTAATCAAAACACTATCCCACAACATAACCGGCCAAAGAACACGAGAACCCAATATCAATAATCAAATCCAATCCAAGACCATACTCGAATCCTCCCACAACCTAAACCATGGCTTGGTCGTAACACCAATATTAACCCCAAACAGCCCATCATTCAGCCAAAACAGGGTTCTTTTCTATTAACCAAAAATCATAAATCCCTAAATACCCAATATAATTTAACAATAACCTTTGAAAATAAGTGGAACACCGATCCCAAATCAGCAACCGAAAAGCTCCAAAAACCATAAAAAAAAAAAAAACAGAGTTTAAATTACTAGAACCGAAATTCCAAGGGACATATACCTTTCGGCTAATATCCCCACATGAACCCTAGATTTCAATCTATAAATCAAACCCCAAAGATACCCGAATCAGTTCTACAGGAAACCCATACCATAAATTCGAACCCATATGTTGCAACAATAATCGAAATCAACTCAAGACAAGGAACTACCAAAATCTCATCTAAAACCAAACCCAAAACCCATTCGGATCTAACCAAAATCACCACATCCGAGTACTTAAAGTTAATCAACAATAATACCAGTAGAACATAAGAATTTAAAAGAAATTACCTACTGAAAATTCCCCACAAACCACCGGAAATCGCACTGGGAGTCACCGGAATTTGACCCACTGCTTCACCAGAAACTGTTCATCGATCCATTAGAGAAATGCGTCCAAGACAGCCCACTGCACCACCCACCGGAAATCAGCCCGGGAACCACTGGAAATCGCCTCCTATTTGCTTCTCCGGCAACATCTGGTCCGGAAAGATCAGGTCTCTCTCTCAGGTTCACAGTCTCTCTCTCTCAGCGTCGATCGTTCTCTCACAATCTCAGCTTCTCTCGATCTCTCTCTGCTCTCCTGACTCTCTCTCTCTCTCTCTCTCGGTGTCTTGGTTGGATGAGAAAAGGAAGAACCCGAAGAAAGAAGAGAAAAATGAAGAAAAGAATAAGAGAGAAATGAATGGTGAGGGAGAGGGGTATCCGGATAAGGGAGAAAGAGAAAAGGGAGAAAAGGGATGGGGTGCCATGTGTCATCATGGGGTTGGTTGAGAGAGGATAATGCAATCTTCTCCAACCAAACAGGTGGTGACATGTGGCAAGCTAAGATTTCTTTTTATTAAAAAACCCTCAAACTATAATAAATTATATTAGGACCCCATCTTTCTTTTCTTTTTTTCTTTCTTTATTTTTTTAATTTCTATCATTTGGTAATTAATGTGTAGTCCCACATTCATTTTAATTGCATTCAATCCATTCAATTACTTATTTATTCTATTAGGACCCATTACTATTATTAATCAAGTTCTCATATTTTTAGCCCGGACTTATTTTATTTTCTTAACACAATTATTATTACTCAAAATATAATTATTAATCCCATCAATTTAATAAATACAATTTATTAATTGATAAATCTCCTATTTAATTTATTGGTCTTTACATTTGTCATACTTGTCATGAAAGTCAGGAGTATCTCTTTTTTTCCAGTGCGGATTTAGTTTGAGGATATGGAGGACATTGATGTTTGCGTGCCTCTTCACTAACATTCCATCTAAATGGGAGAAGGTTATGACTTGGAGCATTGCTACACTCTGGGGGAAAGGTTTACAGGCTAGTCTTGGTAAACTTTGTTTAGGTGCATGCATTTATCATTTCTGGCAACAAAGAAATGCTTTGGTGCACAGCAGCAATTTGAGAACTGGGGAAATTATGGTTGAACAGATTACATGGAATGTTCGTACTCGAATCCTTGCTATGGGATCTTTCAAGAAACTAGATAAATGTATAAAGCTTGTAATTAGTTGTAATTTACAAAAGTTGTTGGTATAGATTTGTTGTTTTCCTGTAGTAATGACTGTATAGGTCGTTCTGGATAGTGTCCTCTACTTGAGGTTTTTGGGCTAGTGTTTTCTAGCGTGTGTAGTTGGTTGAGCTCTTATAAATTTTTTGATTCATCCAAAATAAAAAAAATGATATATATGAACGCCTAAATAGGATATTAAAAAAAAAAAAAAAAAAAAAAGATCAAGGGAATAATTAAGCTTTTAACTCTTTTTTTTTTTTTTTTTTTTTTAAGCTTTTAACTTTAATATCTGATTCAAAGATTTCATGCAATTAGAAGATATATGCATGGGAATGCGCGGAGAAGAGCGAAATTGGTTATTTCTGATCGATCACTAGCCTTCACCAGGTTTAGCCTTAATTGGTGCATGCATTTCCAAACTTTTGAGCCCAATAGGACCCAGATAGACCCCTCCTACACATATATAGAAAATACTCAAGAAGAACACTTTTATTGACTTGGAAGTGTGTTTACACCCTTTCACAACAAAAGCCAAATGCGTAATGACATATGACATTACGTAATATATTCGCTCTGTTGCTTTATAGAAGGCCAAGAATTCTAGTTGTTTTCAACCATCAACAACCCAAAAATGAGTACCAAATATTGTCTAGTGTTGCTCCTCGGGGTGGTGCTTCTCAACAGCACTGCCTCACTAGCTAACCACCATGAGCCTTCTAAACATGACCCCAAATCTCCATTTCACAAGCCCCCTTCTCCTCCTAAACACAAACCTCCCACCCCACTTGATCACAGGGACAAGTCATTCCCTAAACATAAGCCACCTCTCAAGGGCAAAGGAGAGAAGCCTCCACCAGAACACAAGCCACCACATGATGGTCACCCTGAACGCCATTTAGTTGAAAAACCAAGTTTGGATGGTAAACCCCCTAAGAGATTAGAAAAGCCTCCACCTCCGAAGCACAAGCCACCAACCAGCTCACTTGACAAGAAAGAGAAGTCATTCCCAGAATACAAACCATCTCCTAAGGGTAAGGGATCAGAGAAGCCTCCACCGGAGCACAAGCCACCGCATGATCATCACCCTGGGCGCCGTTTATTGGAGTCGTCTTCCCATGAACAAAATTCACCAAGTTTGGATGGCAAACCTCCAAAGGGTAAGAGAGAGAAGCCACCTCCAAAACACAAACCACCTCATTACCATCACCCTGGACACCCTTCAGTGGAGGATGTCAAAGACTCGCACGACACACCACAAAAGTTGAAGCCTCCAACCACGCCCGAAAAGAAGCTGCCGAGTTTCCCTCACAAGCCACCCCACAAACCTCCATCAGCGAACTGAGTATTGCATGCATGTTTATATATGTTAGAAATAATAAGAGCTGCAGCTTATGTTACTTTTCATTTTCATGTTATTCACTGTTCTTACTAGCTACTGGCAGTGATCTATATATATATGCTCACGTTGTGTACTAGTTTCTGTACTTTATAGCTCATGAGCATCGACTTGATTGTCGCCTAGCTAGTACTTCGGTTTTAATCCTTTTCTATCACGTGTGATACTAACTCCTTTTCACCCTTTTTTTTTTTTTTTTTTTTTTTTTTTTTTTTAATTTTCACCATTTATAAAAGAAATAGGGTCATTTTGGACACTTTAACAAAAAATATGTGAAATTAGAAAAGACTGAAACATGAAATACCTATGTTAAAAATTTTTAAACTTCGAGATAATAATTACAAAACCGTTTATAATTGAGAAGTGTAATTGAATTTTTTTAAAAGTAATTTATCATAATTGCATAATTAGAAAGCTATAGTCATAGAATTTATGCAGTTACGATAAATTACTTGCATCGATAAGGGGCGAGGAACAGTACTTGCCTCGATAATCATACACATTCGTGACCCACCGTACGTCACCTTTGTGACCCACGTACAATGGGTCACGTTACTTGAGAATTTTTGTTTCTTTTTTTTTTTTTTAATTTTTAATTATTAAATCAATTTAATTTTTAATTTTATAAATATCTGAGGGTAGAAGTGATATTTTACTCATTAACTGATTGATTTAACATTAAATTTTGATGGGAGGATTAATATTGTAAGAAATTGAAAGATGGTTACTTCAAATTTACATTTTTTAAAGTTTAAGGGTATAATTGCAAAAATGATGAAAGATAATAATGAATGACAATGAAAGTTTTCAAAAAAAAAAAAATATACATACATACATACATACATATATGAAAGGTCATTTAACTCATTTCCTTTTGCCTAGTTTATTTCATGAAAAGCACTTTTTCTCAAAACACTTGGGGTCTCTTACATGCATGCAAGATTCATGATCCTAATGTTGGGAGATTTGAAATGGTTAACTTAATTAATTAGGGTAAAGAATAGCTAGGTAAGTCAATTAATCAAAAGTTATGTTAAATTAAAATCCTAAGATTTTATATATATATATATATATATATGAAATCTTTTAGAATGTTTGATCCAATTTTTATTTACCTAATTAGGCCCAATATAAATTGCTTACACATCTAAATCCAACACTTCGAACTATTAGGCCCACACCCTAAGGAAAAGGCGCTACGTAAAACACAATCGTAGTAACTATATATTCTAAATTAACTCATCAAATTAATATGGACCTCATCCCTAGCTTGCGTCATTCTGCAAAAGCAAAAGGACAAGGTCTAGGTAAATAAGATTCCTATAAAATACTTTAGAATATTTTAGAATGTGTTCAAGCAGTTTGATGAGTTCTGTCGGTGTCACTTAAGCATCACTTTCTCCTCTTTGAATGTGTATTTCATCTTCCATGGTCGAATGATAAACTCGTTCTATAAGAATTACGCAATATCCCAATTCCATATTAGGAATTTAAGAAGCGTAACTCCTAAAACCAATGGATTATAAAAATAGTTATGAGTGTTAATTAACTTCACATAATCACATTAATATATTTTTTCTTGATAAGACTGAACTTTATAAGTGATTTAAAATAGTTCTAAATTAACTATTTCTTTTTACAAATGGTATTAAAGTTGGTATTAAAACAATCTTCTTTTTTTTTTACATGTCCACGCAAGAAGTCGGAGGGGGTTATTAAAACAACCTAATAACTCTATGTGGTACTAGAATATTGCAAGTCGTGGTCATAAAGAAGACGTCAAGAATTTTAGAGAAATTATAACACCTCAATCTCACATTTAGAAAATGAATAGCTACATCTCCAAGAAGCACATTTGCATATTGACAACTCTTGCCTCTTTCATTTGCGCAAATACCAAAATCAATACTATCGTTTGAAGCAAAGGTTTTCAAAGGGTTCACAAAGAACGTACCTGATTTGTCGCCTTAATTTCCTTTTCATTTTGTCTTGTTTTAATGATAAAGGCTCTGCATTTGTCAATCAGTCCATAGGCCGAGCCCCACGTTCCCACCATCCCTAAAACAATCAGCTAATTATAATTTGGGTTTGCAGGAATCAATGGACACAAGAATCAATGGACACTTGCTACTTAAATCTCTAACTAACAAGTGTGACACTTAAATACATCCAATTATAATTGTATCGCAATTAAGCTACTTTCTTGTCATTTTTTAAAAAATGCCCTTATTTTCTTTCAAAAAAAAATTAAAAAATAAGAATTAAAAAACTAAAATCAAAATTTCAAATTTTGGTTTTAGTTTGTTTAAAATTATTTGTTTTTTTTTAAAAAAAATATTGGTATTTTGGAAGAATGACAAAAAAAGTGACTTAATTGCAACAAAATGGTAATTTGATGTATCCAAGTGTCATACCTGTCTTTTTTGTTTTATTATTATTATTATTATTATTATTATTATTATTATTATTATTATTATTATTATTATTATTATTATTATTATTATTATTATTATTATTATTATTATTACATACCCTCAAATTTCATCCCTTGTAACCCTTCCCTCATTTGATTTTTTTTCTTTTTTTCTTTTTTTTTTTAAAAAATGTCACACGTCTATTCATATAATTTTTTGTTTTTATATTTTTTTTTTTTATTTTGAAAATATATAGTTGATAGTTGAAATAGCTTAAGTTTATGTCAATTTAACACTTACAATTTTGTTAGGGGTAGACAGATCGATGCTTGATCTACTGCGCCTGGCTATTCGTCCACCACCACCCATGCATGCATCAAAGTCTCCATCTACATGAGAAATCAAGAAACGCGTATGCTTAAGGCATAATTTTCTAGTATGAGATAAAAAAGTGCAAAATCTTCGAAAACGACAAGTGTAGTGGTCCAAGCTCGATCAAATCCGGCCTAACCAGAAGCAGCATATAAGATCATGAAATTACCACCGACACTTTTTGATTACCCAAAATCAATCATGCATTGTTATCATCATATGGTCCACGTACATGTTGATCATGACATTTACTAATAAAAAGCAGATCGAGTTTCACTTTGAAAAACCCTCACATTTTGATGAGATGAAAAAATAAGGCCCGAAAAAATGCCCTTCATTCATACTAAATTTAAATTTGTAAGCAAACAAATAAAAGAATGTGAAAGCTAGGCCTAAGGAAAATTAAAATGAGAGAAGGTCATGATTTGGCATGCAATCAGGACTTAAAAATAAATAAATAAATAAATGCTCCAATTAAAATACTAAGCTATATAAAAAATTAGATTCTTTTTCAAATGCTTGAATTGCTTGTACAATATTTTTAAAATTAGATTCTTTTAAAAATACCTCATTTTAACTTTTTTTTTTTTTTTTTTTTGGGTCTTGCCCGGCCTCTATTTTCATTATTGAGCCGCCTCACACGTACGTAGCTAGTCAAAATGAATAGTAATATAATGTTACCACTCAAATATTCCCACTAACCTGGCCTCTTTGCTCAAATTTCCAACTTTTCAACTAAGAGGGACCCAAACGGGTCCCATTGTCACCTAAAATTAAAGAAATTATGCATCTTCGCAGATTACTTGTGGAGAGAAAGGCACGACTTTGACACCATACACTGCCGATGATGGCGCCAAAACCACTATAAAATGGTATACGATTCTCCAGTTTTGAATAATCAGAACACAATTGCCGAAGATCATGTCTAACACACACTTGCTAGTGTTGTTTCTTGCCGCCGTGGCTCTCACGGCCACTACTCCCTCCAATGCCGATTACCAAAAGCCACCGGTTCCAATTTACAAACCACCTGTTCCCATTCACAAGCCACCAGCTCCTCCTGTTTACATACCTCCTCCAGTGAGCAAGCCACCACCCACAGAGCATAAGCCACCAACTCCTCCTGTTTACATACCTCCTCCAGTGAGCAAGCCACCACCCACAGAGCATAAGCCACCAACTCCTCCTGTTTACATACCTCCTCCAGTGAGCAAGCCACCACCCACAGAGCATAAGCCACCAACTCCTCCTGTTTACATACCTCCTCCAGTGAGCAAGCCACCACCCACAGAGCATAAGCCACCAACTCCTCCAGTTTACACACGTCCTCCAGTGAGCAAGCCACCCCCAGAGCAGAAGCCACCGACCCCAGCTTATAAACCTCCCCCCGTCGTGAAGCCACCCCCAGAACAAAAGCCACCGGTCGAGAAGCCACCAACTCTACCTCCCAAAACTGGAAAATCTCCACCAGAGTACAAGCCACCAACCCCGGTGGAGAGGCCACAAGTACCAGAACACAAACCACCACCAAAGCACCTGCCACCGCCACCTTACGGACACCCTCCCCCGGAAAAAGGTCAAGATCCTCACAAGCCACCCCGGAAGGTTTTCCCTCCACCACCATACGGGAAGCCACCTACAAATGCCTAGTTTGCACTACAAGCCTTAAGATCAACACCTATCCATCAGGTCTGAGTTTATAGTGAGAATGGATAGATTATAGCCAATAGAAATAAGAGCTTGTCACTACTCATTATGCTTCCGTGTGTTATGTTCTATTGAATCATTGATCAAGCATATTTAGTGCCATCGTCAGTATTTTCCATAATAAATATTTCTTTTTACCAATGCGTTTAAAATTACCCCGCTAAGCTCAACAAAATTCGTTTTCTTTTTGCTGCATGGAAATTTGGTTGGTGAACAGAAAGAATCAGAAACGTCACATTTAGTACTAAAATGATGAATGATGACATACATAATTATTTATCTTCATCTATCCTGTTTACCAAATGTCAAAAAGAATAACTAATTAAGGCCAAAAACATGAACTAGGTTAGTTAATTAATAATAAGAAACTGGCATATAAGGGTCCGTTTGGATTTGCGATTTCAAAAAGTGCGATTTAAAAATAGCGATTTTAAAATGTGCGATTTTAAAAAGTGATTTTTAAAAACGTAATTAAGCGTTTGGCAAAATCGCAGTTTGGCCTTTAAAATCGCAGTTTATCCTTTTAAAATACTGCATTTTCAAAAAAGCACCACATTGCTTGCGATTTGAATAAGCACTTTTCTGCGTTTTCAAATCGCAATTTTTTAAAAACGCAGTTTCCAAACGGTTTACTTTCTGCGATTTGGTTTAAAATCGCACTTTTTTTCTACGAAATCGCAATCCCAAACGCACCCTAACTCGGCACTTCAAACAAGCATACGAGCTTATTACGATTGTAAGTGTTATAATAATAATTAAATGATTAAATTTTTTATATATATGTTTCTATCTCTTAGCGGTAATTTAAATTTTTTGGGATAAAATGATTTAACAGTAAGATAGGCTCATGAGCCGCCAGAATTCCGCTTAAAAATTTCAAGATATTTTATTGGTGTGAAACTCGACAAGCTGCACCATCACCCTGGTGACTACTTGCTATCAATTTTAAAGCAAGATTAACAAGAGATTGCTCTACTTCTATGAAGCCTCTTGTGTTAGTGGTATAAAATTATCACTGTGAACCAGAGTGCGTGAACACCGAGGAACATCTATATCCTAGCTAGGGCGTTGCTAAACGGGAAAAGGAATATATATATATATATATATATATATATATATATATATATATATATATATGAAAATGTAGAAAATTTGTCCTCGGATAGTGATGATGATGAACTAACTAGTAAGGGTGCGATTGAAATTGCATGCCCCCATTAATGTGGCTTGCAAGTTTGAAACCAAAAGGGAGAGACATTTACAAGAAAATTGCAACAAAATCTCAAAGTTTTTGATTGTCATGCTCCCCCTTTTTTTCAATGACTTAAACTTTAGTAATTATATTGTGAGTTCCTCCTACCTCGGTAACGAATTAAGTAAAATACAATGCAAAGTTTAAAGAACCAAAAAAAAAAAGAAGCACAATTCGTCTGTGATTAATTTTGCCGTATTCTAAAACATTCCATAAACGCATATGCATGTAACATGGAGGGATTACATACCGAATGAAGTGAATTAAAAATCATGTTAAGGGATTGCATGGATCCAACCTATATATATTTCTTATTCTTAAAGTATTGATTAAGTGATTAAATTTACCTCTTCCTATAAGTTTAAGCTTTTGAGATAAGTGGTAATTTAACATGGTATCAGAGCCAAAGGTCCTAAGTTCAAGTCTTGATTCCGTCATTTACCTCCCATTTCAATTAATTATTTCATGTTCATGTTGTGCCTCACCTATTAAAAAGAAGTTTGAACCTACACGTGAGAATAAATGTTAAAGTATTGATTAAGTGATTAAATTTACTTCGATCTTCCTATAAATTTAAACTTTTGAGATAAATAGTGATTTAACACCTATTAAATGCAGTTAATACCCGGTCACAATTTTTTGCATAGGGTTAATGTGCTATTCTTATTAAAATAGCACAAAACATTAGTTTCAAATATATCTAACTTGGTTCAAAATCAGAGCCTAGCCGCGATTTTAGGATATGGGCATGTTTGCCTGGCCATGTCCCAACAAGGTCAGTAAGAATAACAAATAAATTAAATAACAAATAAATCATAGAATTAATACTATATATTATAATGTCAAACTATATATATATATATATATATATATATATATATATATAGGAAAATAAATCAGCATTTGATACGATCGATATATGAATGGTAAGTGATCTCATTGTAATCATATTTCTGCAATATCTAGCTAAAAAGGTTGTATCAAAAACAAATTAATTCATAATATATTTTGAATATATTCTTACATCCTCTCAAAGAATATTCAAATTAACTCAAGTTGGCAATGTAGAAGCCAACTTGAGTTTGGAAACAATATTACAAAAATATCCAGGTCAATATGCTTTGATGAACACGTACGTACATTAGCCGGCTTATTACTAGATGCAAAAAGGGAAAGGCAGAGAGTTTCATGGTGCACAAAATGGCAATGGATCTCGCTGTGTTCAGTGCATTTATGGAGAACATTATTATGGAAAATTTGAATCGCATTGTAACGAAATGCTAAATTAATGATCTGAAGGGCACCCATATCAAGTGAACTCGATCAGCATAATTAGACTTTGATATTAGTCCAATAAAGTAAATTTCTAAAATACATTCCGAATATATTTTTGAATATATTCTCACAACTAATTAACTAGCGTAGCCATTCAAATGAGGTAGATCATGGCAACAATGAACAATCTATTGACAACAATCAAAGGCTAAAGGTATATTAATGAGTTTTGCTTCAACTATCAAAAGAAGATATAACTTTTTTTTTTTTTTTTTGGAATATGAACAACGATCTAGAATTAAACAAATTTGGAAGAATATAAACGAGAGGTACGAGTTGAAGAGATTATTCCAAGAAAGGCCTGGCCTTCTCACTTGGAAGAGAACTGATTTTCGATACCTAAAACAGTGCTTTGGATGCCATGAATCTCACATGTCAAGAGCTCACCATTCATTTTAGAGTCTGAAATAATACTAGGGAAAAAAAAACCGCTAGCCACTGTACCTCCAGTTTCTCTCCAGTTTAATGGAGATTATTTAGTCTCTTATAATGCAGTGACATTTTTATCTTTTAAAATTGTTTAGAACAAAAATATCCTTGCATTATAAAGACCGATTACTCTCCGTTCTCTTAGAACTAGAGAGTATCCTAATACCGTGTTTTGTGTAGGTGGTATATATATTGGAGGAAGAGAAAATGGTCAACAACGTTCTGACCGGAAAAAAAAAATGGGAGGAAAAAAGTCGGTTTTCACTAGCCTTTTACCTACCCTCACCTTCTTGATCTTTTCAATTAGAGCAGTGATACATGGACGGAAGGTCTCCGTCCCCCATCACCCACTTTTTTTATTTTTAAATCAAAAAATATATAAATTTGTCATTTTTTTGATGTTACATCAAAAGACAAATTTATATATTTTTTTTTATTTAAAAAACAAAAAGAGGGTGATGGGGACGGTTGTTTGTCCCTCACCTATCATTTTCCTTTCAATTATTCTCATGTGCAACCGGTTGCCAATTATTCTCAACATTTTGACGCCAAAAAAAAAAAAAAAAAAAAAAAAGGAAAATTAAAGCTCAATCGGTTCTACCCAATTACTAATGCTCTGTTTTTAAATACTCTAGTGGTACCTGAGTTTTACGTGTTTTTAAATTTAGTACCTAAGTTTTATTTTGTATCATAGGTGATACCTGAATTATGAGTGAAAACTCAATTGGTACCTCTGTTAGATTTTTCATCCAAAACTTAATGTACAGCCACGTCATTGCCACATGGGGCCTGATTAACGTGACACCTGTCCTCCTGGCCACATCATTTGCTACATAACTGCCATCTCAGTAAGTCATGCCACATGTATGTCCGATTATTTCATAATTAAAACCTGTTTTAATTAAACATTGTTTGTTTCAAAAAAAATTTACCGTTGGTTAAACTTAATGAACGACAGAGAAGAGAACGAAGATAATTTGAACATTACGAAAATCGGCCAAAACTAGGGTTCATCAGCCATTTCCCCCAAATTGCAGAACCAACACTAACCAGAACTGGTGCTTCGTTGACCATTCTTCCCTAACCCCAAATCTAAATTTTCGCAAGATCATGCCGAATTTAGCTTCCAGTGGACAAGATTTCTCAAAAATGCCAAAAATCGTCAATTCCTAATCAGCTCGGGTACGATTGTTTCTTCCCAAACGAAACGCCGAATCTACAGCAGATCAGGCCGATTTTTAGCTCCCCATGGATGATACCAGCTGTTCCGTGGACGAGATGGCATCAAGTCACCTACGAGATTGGAAAGGAAAGGAAGTTTTCTGTGGTATAGAGAAGGTTGGTTGTTTAAATTTGTTTCATTTGGATTTTAGATAATGTAAGTAATTTTTTTTTAAAGAAAAAAAACATGTTTTCATTTTGAATTTAGATTAATGTTTGGTTTGTTCTTTGGATTTAGTCATCTTCTGGATCTTCGTCGGTGACCTGCGGAGAGGGGTCCTATTACTGTTACTGCGATTTACCCGCACTATTGAAAACCTCTTGGACTATGGATAATCCTGGAAGAAGATTTTGGGGTTACGCCACCTACAATTCAAGAGTAAACATTTTTTTTTATGATTGAAGTACTTCCTGTAAGGGTGAGTTATTAATATACTTCAACATACAAACAAAAGCTGCATGCAAATTTTTAAAATGGAATGACAACCCAACTTTTGCAAGGGGTGAGGAGGTCTTAAAAGAGATTATGAAGAAGGTTACTGAGCTGGAGGATGAAAATGATAACTTGATGGCAATGATGAAAGACTTGGAGAATGAAAGGGACAGTTGTATGGAAAGGGTTAGGCAATTGTAGAAGGGGGATGATAAACGCATGGAAATCATCAATTGTCTAGAGAAGGAAAATGTCAACTACAGGGCAAGAGAGAAATTTCTGATGTATACTTTGTTCCTGTCATGGGTTACCATGCTGTTGATTGGTTGTGTTGCACTTATGAAATGATTTGTAAAAGATATTTCTATATGTATGGGAATTATGTAACCTTGGTACCTACTAATTTATTTAATATTGTTTATTTAAATTGTAACAGAAATAATACTTATGTTTTATCAAGGTACCATTTTTTGTACTAATGGTACCCCATCTATATTTGACGCTATGTCCAAAAATATCCAAAAGTTTAGTTTAGGTCTTGTGCACTACTTTTATTCAATGTGGTTTATCAATGTCCAAAAGTTACGGCTTTGGTATCAATGTGAATAAAAACTTATCACTATTAGTACCTAGGTTTTAGACTTGTATCACAAATAGTACCTCAGTTTTAAAATTGTACTGTTTTTGGTACCTAAGTTTTACTATATTTTCTCAAATGGTACCATCAATATTTCACTTACACCCATACATCACAAAAAAAAAAAAAAAAAAAAAAAAAAAAAAAAAAAAAAATTGTCCAAAAGACCCAGATTACCAACACAACAATAAAATGGTATCACAATAAGATTGTCAACACAACAAGAAAATGGTATCACACAACAAAATGTGTTCATCAACAAAGTGACCTATTCATCAACCAAAAGTTACATGTTCATCAACAAAATGGTATCACAATAACTAACCGAGAAATGTTGAAAAGTTAATGTCTTCTGCACCAAACAGTAACTAACCCAGATTTTTTACACCATCATAAAAACAAATTACACCAACGGTGTGTTAATGTATCCAAAAAACTACAACTGTACAGAATTTAGGACTGGATCCCTATTGAGCTGTACTCAGCTGTTGTGGTTGTGACTATGTATCAACTTCAACTGGCTGTGACCCCCCAGACTACGACACCTCTGAATTCCTCTTGTATATTGAAGAGACTCGCCTTTGTCTCCGTCGTATCGGTTGGCTTTTGGTTTGTGGGATGTCATCCAATTGTTGACCAACCGTATTTGTAGATTCAATTGTCCTAGAGAGTCTCCTTCTTCTCGATTAGTTTTCGGTTTGTGGGATGACCTCCGGTGTATTTGTAGATTCGGTTGTCCTAGAGAGTCTCTGTCTTCTTAGTTGGTTTTCGGTTTGTGGGATATCCTCCGGTGTATTTGTAGCTTCGGTTGTCCTAGGAGGTGACACTATCTCTGATGGTCCTCCCTACCATAAATTTAACAAACACATCAATATATCTAAAATTTAACGGTAAAACAGAATTTAAATTATGGTTATTCCACAAGTAAAAAACAAACTTACAACATTGGCCTTCGGCTTCCTAATTTTTTTTTCGAATACTTCTTCCTATCGGGATTTTCTGGTTCGCGGCAACTTCTAGCATTGTGGCCTTTTTTACCACAGTTTCCACAGCGTACATCGTATCCCTTGCGACACATTTTAATTCTCTCATCTAGTTTTTCCTCATCAGGTTCTCTTTTTCTCTGTTTTTTGGGCCTCCCGCGTTGTTTCTTTGGCTCAGGTGGATCTATGGGATCCACATCACGGTCATCCGGTCCAGGCATAGGATTAATCCCACCAGTATAGGCCTGTCTGAATGTATCCATAAGGAACCATTTACTAACATATTGCTCGGGTTTCTAATGATTTAGGTATATGGCAGCAATTGCATGTGGGCATGGAATTCCATTTGGCTGCCACCTCCCACAACCATATGTACGTTGCTCAAGATTTACCACCTTGCAAGCCTCGTGGGTACTGTCGACCTCAAACAACAGTTTGTTGCTCCAATGACATATATAGTTCCTTGCATCTGACTTGTTTCTCTCCAATTTTTTCATTATCTTAGGGCAAATAACATTTGTTGCAGTTGCTGCTCCAGCCCTTTTCTAATTGAACCGGTTCATAATTTGCCGCCTTATTGTCTCAAAACAAGTCAGTATTGGTTGCTCTCTTGCTTCCAATATCCATGCATTGAAGCTCTCTGCAGTTTTATTTAACAAAATATCACTGCAGCTGGTGGTTCGGAATGCATGCCTTGACCACATTTTTGGGTCAATTTTTTCAATGTATTCACCTGCTTCACCATGCATACCTCTGATCACGGAGAGGTAGTACTTGAACTGAATTTCATTTGGTGCCCTAGCTGCACCCCACAATGCGTCTTTGAATTCCTTTCCCTTAAATCTCTTGCCCTTGAAATTTGCATGCAAGTGCCTGACACAAAATCGATGCTCGAGACCGGGCATTAGATCCTCCAAAGCATCGAAGAGTCCCTGTATTGACAAAAAAATACATGTTAAATAAAAGGTTAATATGTAAATACACATATGACAGAGGTAGTTCATGCAGATATTACCTTCTGTCGATCTGACATAAATGATAAAGGTAGTTCATGCAGATAACCAACATCTTCTAATAGTTTTCGCAAGAACCATGCCCATCCCCCTCCTCCTAGGTACCCTTCGCCCTCTTCTTCCCCACTGTCTAAACTGTTGAAGTTATCATTGTCATATGACTAGTCATCCGGGTCATTTGTATCATCAACTTCATTGTTCACTTGTGAATTTGTATCCGACATGTGAAACCATTTACGCAAATCATCCATCACTTCACTCACAACATCATCGGGGTTACCAACAAATATGTCTTCCTCCTCACCGTCAGTTACTTCAAAATCACTCAACTCATAGTTTTCCTCCACTTCAAATTGTTGTGGTTGCTGCTGTGGTAGCTCCTGAGTTTGCTACTGAGGGGCCTGGTGGGGTTCCTGCTGATGGGGCTGCTGAGGTGGTGGATCAGATACTGCTTCTTGCCCATGCTGCTGTGACAAATTCTCCTCATAACTTATCTCAACTTCGGAAGGAGACTGTAACAACAACATTGGCTTCACCACCTCAATAGGAACGGGCTCATTCGGTACATTTGGTTCATGATCTACAAAGACATGCAGCCTCTTTTTGCCATTTAAAAGCCCTTTCAGTATAGTCTTGAAATCATTATCTGACAGAAGACCATGTATTTGCTCATTGCTCTCTTCATCATACTGTAAAACAAATTAGAATAATTGTTGTATGGATAGTCCAAGTATGTGTCCAATACAGTGTTCAAGTGCCAAATGTTGAACCGGTCTGCATCTAAATCGAGTACTGTAAAAATATCTCCTCCAACATACGTCATCCGATGGCCAGACAGTGACCCATGGTGGTAGATAATTAGATAAAAAAAATTGGTTCATTCATCCCTGCATCAATTGAATTAAAGAAATAGTTAGGGTCATTAAGTGTTGAATAGTGCTCATTAAGTGTTGACAAAGTGGTCATAAGTCTTGAATAATTTTGATAAGTGTTGATAAGTGTTTAATAGTGTTGATAAGTGTTTACAAGTGTTGAATAGTGTTCATTAAGTGTTGACAAGTGTTGGTAAGTGTTTACAAGTGTTGGTAAGTGTTCACAAGTATAGAATAGGGTTGATAAGTGTTATATGTAACTTTCTAACACCATTTCCAATGTACCAAACAACAATTGTATAACTTTTCAACACCAACTCCAATGTACCAAATGACATTTATATAACTTTCTAACACCAATTCCAATGTACCAAACAACAATTACTTTATTCAAAGCATGGCAAGTGGCAATAGAG
Source organism: Alnus glutinosa (assembly GCF_958979055.1). Taxonomy (NCBI): domain Eukaryota; kingdom Viridiplantae; phylum Streptophyta; class Magnoliopsida; order Fagales; family Betulaceae; genus Alnus; species Alnus glutinosa. Next base: position 14,366,813 of record NC_084886.1, read on the forward strand.
AGGTTTCAATGAGTCAAAGAAAGCAACTATGCAACAACTTCTTTTGTTTCTGTATAGATATTGCCAATTAAAGTGGAAATTGTCTGAAGTGTGTTTATTACTTTATAAAAAGTCATTGCCTTTTGTGGATAGGGACAAATTTTTCCTGTCTAGACCCAGAACAAAAATGCAATACATAAATAATGACAATAACACGTGTTAGGAGGCCCTACCCTCACTTTGCCCAACAATCGATAATCAAACAAAACCTATATTTACCATAAACAAACTTCAACCAAGTACTTTTTCAAAAGATGGTGCGACTGAAACTACCTTTGATTTAGAGTTCGATGTAGTGTCGCGGATTCCACTGAAACTACCTCTGTTCTGGAAAATCACATTCCAAACCACAATAGAGACCTTGCAGAACTAATATCCGGCCGATTTGGTGTGGGAAATCGACAAGTATGTAGATTTCAAAACCGAGTGAAGATTTGAGAGACTAGCCGATGAACCTTATAGTGGATACTTCGGAAACTGTTTGGGAGAGTGACCGATGGTTCTGCAATTTGAGGGAAATGGCATTTGAACCCTAGTTTTGGCCGATTTTCGCAATGTTCAAATTATCTTCGTTCTCTTCTATGTCTTTCATTAAGTTTAACCAACGGTAAAAAAATTTCGAAACAAAACGTTGTTTAATTAAAACAAGTTTTAATTATGAAATAATCGGACATGAGGGTTGCCTCCCATAAGCGCTAAGTTTTCAGTCTTCAGCTAGACTCTCCTCAACTGACGATAATCACTCAGAGTAACTCGGGTCCTCCAAAAGGGTCGTCTCAACCTCTGGGCTTTGCCACTCCAAGAATGGTTTCAGTCTTTGTCCATTCACCTTGAAAGTAGTACCATTTTTTGGATCCTCAATCTCAATGGCCCCATAAGGAAAAACTGACCGAACAATAAATGGGCCTGTCCATCAAGATCAGAGCTTCCCTGGAAAGAGATGCAGACGTGAATTATAAAGATGGACTTTTTGACCAGGTTCAAAAGATCGTCTCAAAATGCTCTGGTCATGAGCCTTCTTCATCCGTGCCTTATACAACTTCGCACAGTCATAGGCATCATTCCTTAGCTCTTCCAATTCATTCAGTTGGAGCTTCCTCTATGAGCCAGCCTTCGTGAGATCAAAGTTCAGCTGTTTGATGGCCCAGTATGCTCTATGCTCCAACTCCACTAGCAGATGACATGCTTTCCCGTACACGAGGCGGTAAGGAGACATGCCAATCGGGGTCTTGAATGTTGTCTGGTAAGCCCATAATGCATCATTCAAACGAAGAGACCAATCTTTTCTTGACAGGTTCATTGTCTTCTCCAAAATCCTCTTGATCTCTCAGTTCGCAATCTCCACTTGACCACTTGTCTGAGGGTGATATGGAGTGGCAACCTTGTGTGTGATGCAATACTTCTTCATCAGTTGCTCGAAAATCCGGTTGCAGAAATGCTTACCACCATCACTAATAATTGCTCGAGGAGTAGCAAAACGAGCAAACATAGTATCTTTTAAAAATTGAACCACAACTCTGTGGTTTGGTCTTGCAGGCAACAACCTCTACCCATTTGGACACATAGTCCACAGCAACAAAAATGTACAGATAGCCGAAGGAGTTTGGGAAAGGTCCCATGAAATCAATGCCCCACACATCAAAGATCTCAACAATAAGAATGGGGTTGAGAGGCATCATATTCCGGCGTGAAATACTCCCTAGCTTCTGACAGCGCTCACACGAGACACAATAAGTGTAAGCGTCTTGGAAAATGGTTGGCCAATAAAATCCGCACTGCAAAATTTTTGCACTGAACTGGCCTCCACAAGCATGATCATAACAAAAGGAGATGACATTGGATTGGTCAGGCTCAGGAATGCATCTCCTAATGATATGAACGAGAGAATATATGAACAGATAAGGATCATCCCAGAAAAAGTACTTCACCATGGCCATGAACTTCGACTTGTCTTGCCGCCCCCAACGCAAAGGCATTTGACCGGTGACAAGATAGTTTACTATATCAGCAAACCAAGATGAAAGAGTGTGAGCAATGTGCATCAACTGCTCATCAGGGAAGGTCTCAGAGATGGGGTGGCCTCCTCAGTGAAATCCACAGTAATCCTCAAAAGATGATCGACAACCACATTTTCGGAACCCTTCTTGTCCCGAATCTCAATGTCAAACTCTTGCAACAGTAAAATCCACCGAATGAGGCAAGATTTAGCATCTTTTTTGGATAAAAGATACTTCAATGCCGCGTGATCCGAGTTGATAATGACTTTCGATCCTAGCAAGTAGGATTGAAACTTATCCAAAGCAAAAACGACTGCCAACAACTCCTTCTCAGTGGTTGAATAGTTCAATTGGGCATCGTTTAGAGTTCGACTTGCATAATAGATGACATGGGGGAGTTTATCAATGTGCTGCACCAAAATAGCTCCAACAGCGTAGTCTGACGCGTCACACATGATCTCAAAAGGGGACCCCAACTGGGTAGCTGAATGATGGGTGTGGACGTCAGAATCTTCTTCAAGGCCCCAAATGCCTTCTTGCAATCCTCATAAAAAGTAAATGGGGTCTCCTTCACCAACAATTTGCACAAGGGACTGGCGATCTTGCTGAAATCCTGGATGAATCACCGGTAGAATCCTACATGGCCCATAAAAGAGTGAACCTCTTTCACAATACATGGGGGTGGAAGGTTAGATATCAGATCCACCTTCGCTTTGTCAACCTCTATCCCTCGGTGAGAAATGACACTTCTCCCAGTTGAGCACCAGGTTCTTCTCTTTGCACCTCACTAAGACTAAATTGAGGTGGTGCAAACACTCCTCAAATGTCAAACCAAAGACCGAGAAGTCGTCCATGAATATCTCTAGGAAACGCTCCACCATGTCAGAAAAGATGCTGATCATGCACCTCTGAAAAGTAGCGGGTGCATTGCATAACCCAAAGGGCATGCGACGGTAGGCGAACGTCCCAAAAGGACAAGTGAAGGTTGTCTTTTCCTGATCTTCGGGGTCCACAGGAACCTGGTCCATATCCAGAATAACCATCCAAAAAGCAATAGTACTCGTGCCTTGCCAGGCGCTCCACCATCTAATCAATGAATGGGAGTGGAAAATGATCCTTCCTGGTGGCGGTGTTCAACTTGCGGTAGTCGATGCAAACTCTCCATCCTGACAGAATTTGAGTTGGCACCTGATGAGTGCCAAATATTGTGTATTTGGACCCCTTGATTTGTACTAGTTAGACCTTTAGCCTTGTTATTTTTCTAATGTTTTGGTTAGTTTTTGTGTTTTCTGTTTCTGTAGGACAATAAGAGAGGAATGACAAATTTCATAAGAAGATAACTGGAAATTCGAAGACCCTGACAAGTCGATCGATCGAACTTAAAATTCGATCGATCGAATATTTGCCCGAAGTCGATCGATCGAAATAAAAGTCGATCGATCGAATTTTCCCAGAAACTGCTTTTGCAGAGCGCGCCAGAACGCCCAATTAGAAGCCAAAAAGCAGTCCTCCCTCTGATTTCCGCTGCAGAACACGCTGGTTTTGTGTTTGGGGTTGTCTCTAGCTGCAGAAGAACCCTAGAGGAGGGTAGAGGAGTCATTTCTTGCCATGGCTTTCCTCTATAAAAGCCATAGCCATCCCCTTGTTGAGGGAGTAGTAGAGAGAGTAGGAGAGGAAAGAATAGAGCAGAAACTCTGTAGTTAGTTTTAATTTGGTGCTTATTGTAGTGTAATTCAGTAGTTTATTTTCAGAATACTTTCTCTTTGTAGAGCTTTTCTTTCATTTCCATGGTTGTTCATCATTTTCTTGTGGTGTTCTTAGTCATGGAAGGCTAGTAACCTCAACTAGGGTTGAGGATGAAACCTTTCCATTGATGACACTCACAACCTTGCTGTACCACTTGCACATTTAATGATATATCATGTTAGTTGTTCAAGTTCCATTCATTTAAAGCTTTATCTTTTGCAATGAATGTGGTTAGTGGTGGATAGAGGACATTTTATGTGTTTCAACCGACTAATACATTGTTTTATCAGTTTGAATGATGATATCCATTGTGATTGAATGATACATTGGATGTTTTGATTTCAATCGGTACTCTTTCTGATTTGTCAATGTGTTGGATTCATTTAATGGTTCTTGGGTTTATGGTTAAGAAACTTGAATAACACCCTAAGCTTAATGTTCTTTGGGTGTTCAAGTGGAAACCAAGAGTGTGAGTTGTAGGATTTGGTTTGGTGGATTCCTTAACCTTAGTTCCTTTTATTTTACATATTTTATTACATCTCTTTCATTTAGTCTTTTGTTCTTGAATCAAGTCTCAAACCTTTGGAACTAGGTTAAAATGAGGTTGATTAAGCAAGATACCAATATTTAACCATTTCCCTGTGGGATCGACCTCGCACTTGCATAACACTATATTGCAAAACGATTCGTGCACTTGCGAGTACTATTTAAAACACATCAGCACCAACTCACCGTCCTTGTTTTGCCCAACTATCACTCCAACTTTCTTGGGCAAAACATGAATTGGGCTCACTCGCTTGCTGTCAGAAATTGGATAGATGATTCCTGCATCCATTAACTTTATCACTTTTCCTCTCACAACTTCTTGCATGGCTGGGTTGAGCCTTCTCTGTGGCTCCCTCGATGGTTTGGCGTCTTCCTCCAAGTGTATCTTGTGCATCACCATCAAAGGGCTAATTCCTTTGATGTCTTCAATGGTCCAGCCTATAGCTTCCTTATGCTTTCTCAAGACATCTAACACCTTCTCCTCTTGAGCAACAGGTAAATCGGAAGCTATGATTACAGTCAAAGTCTCTTCTAGATCTAGGAACTTATACTTGAGATTGTCTGGTAAGGGCTTAAGTTCCTTCTTTGGAGGCTCAGGTACTGCTGTCTCCTCATTCTCATTGCTCTCCAAAGGAGCAAACTCCAAAATGGCATCAACCTGCTCAAGTAAAATGTCCAATTCCAAATCCTCTCGGAACTTAGCAAAGCATGCCTCCAAGGGGTCTTCAGTGCTTGATTCTTTAATAGCTTCCTCTATGATCTCCTCAATCAAGCAGGCACTTCCGATCTCATCGCACTCCCTCGGCTTCTTGCTGATGTCAAAGATGTTCAGCTCCACTGTCATATTGCTGACGGAGATCTTCATTACCCCTGTCCTATAGTTGATCAGGGCGTTAGCCGTAGCTAAGAATGGTCGCCCTAGGATCACCAGTATCTGAACTCCAACGTTCTGCACCGGCTCTGTATCAAGCACTATAAAATCTACGAGGAAATAAAACTTGTCAACCTTTATCAACACGTCCTCCACAATTCCCCGTGGTATCTTAACTAACCTGTCAGCCAACTGCAGTGTCATGGAGGTGGGCTTCAATTCTCCTAACCCCAATTGCAGGTAAACCGAATAGGGTAGGAGATTGACACTAGCTCCAAGATCAAGCAGAGCCTTCTTAATGCGGCCGACTACTATCGTACAAGAGATAGTAGGACATCCAAGGTCCTTGTACTTGATAGGCAGCTTACATTGGAGGATTGAGCTGACTTGCTCGGTCAAACAGACCTTCTTTGGGACATTGGTTTTCCTCTTGACAGTGATCAAGTCCTTCAAGAACTTGGCATAAGACGGAACCTGCTGGATGGCATCCAAAAACAGAATGTTGATCTGCACTTGCTTGAATACCTCTAGAATTTCCTTAAACTTTCCTCCTTTCTTGGGCGCAAGTAATCTGTCAGGGTATGGCGCCTTAGGTACAAAAGACCTAGGAGGAATCTCAATAGTGGGAGTGGTTGTAGATGGCTCCACATCTCTCTCCTCTGTGCTCCCACTTCCTTGTCCTTCTTGTGCAGCAAGGTTTTCTTCAGGAAGAACTGATAAGTCTTGAATTATTCGATTCAAGACCCCTTAATTTACATTTATTAGACCTAGTTCGTATTGTATATATAATGTTTTGTTGTAGTTTTATTTTATGTCTTATTTTCAGGTCTTAGTTCAAATCTAATTCAAAACACTTGAATTAGACCTGAAAATACATCAAGGGTATTTTAGTCATTTCCAGAGTTCGAGATTGTTCCTGTTAGTTGAAGAATTGACCAAGGCAATTCGATTGATCGACTTTATAATCGATCGATCGAAGTTCATTAGTCGAAGAAAAGTCGATCGATCGAATCAGGGCAAGCCTGACTGCGATCGAGCGAAATGCTGTCGATCGACTTTATAATCGATCAATCGATTTCTCCGTCTTCCAGAAAATCAGATATTTCAAGATCTTTTGAATTCTTTATGCAATTCAAATCATAAGTTGGATTTTGTGGACAAAAATGGACGCCGACCAGCTCTGAATACTTGGCTAGAATTAATTCTTGATGGTCTTTTGTAAATCCAATTCTCTATATATATGAGATTAGGGATTTAGGTTTAGACATGCATCTTTTGGGGGTTTCAAATTTTCTCAGGTGTATCACTTAATTCTTAATGTTTTTCATTTACTTTGATGCACGTTTTCTGGGCTTAGTTCCAGAGAACAATTTCCTTTGTTAAATTTCATGTTCTTAGCTTAGGTTTATTTTCTTTCCTTGTAATCCGAATTTCTTAACTTTTAATCTACTTTTTTAGTTCATTTTCTTATTGTTTCTTTATTGTTTTTCATAGATTTCATGCTTAGATTAGTTTACTTCATGTCTAGCTAACTTAGTTCTTAGGGTTTGATCAAAATCCTCTCCAAAAACCATGAAGTGTTCTTGAGGTTCTTAGGATTTTCTTGAGATGTTTGATGATTGCTAAGGGCTAGAGGATCTCAAAACCCATGCTAAAAGGTTTTATTTTCAAGATTTCAATCTAATTATTCATGAAAAAGAGTTAAACTTGTCTATGAGTTTTCTTAGATTTCTTGAGTAAAACCAACGTTCTTGGAAACAAGAACGATGTCTTTTGCAATGGTTCTAATTTGACATAATTTATGTTTACCTATTAGAGTCACATTATAGGGTATACTAGGGAATACCGGTCGTTTCACATCTTTGGTAGTTTAAATCGTTTTTTAATTATAGTGCAACTTTTACGTGATGCGATTGGTGTGAAACTTGATACCTTATCATTGTGGCCTAATTAGGATTTTCATATATTGTGTATGCTTATTAGGATGTGTTATAGTGTAGTAAGCTAGGTAGCATTAATCACTCCACACCTTTGGTAGAGTAAACGTTTTTCAATTGTAGTTTAAATCTTTACGTGGAGTTGTTTAATGTGAAACTAGGTGCTTTATAACTACGTCCTAACGAAAGTGTTTTCATGCTGAGGTCGTCGTAATGGTTGACGCCCATTACGCGCTCATATCATGCATATTAGGAAGATCCATATAGACTTTAAGTATTTCATTGGTTGAGGATTAGATGAGATCAATACCCTAAGTTTCCTTTAAGTTTGTTTTCATTTTCCGCATTTCTTCACTTATTTGTTGTAGCTTCAATTCTACAACCTTTGCTTTTATTTTTACTTTCAAAGTTAAGTTAAATACACTCTTTAGATATCCTATTACGTAAAACAACCAGTAATCTCTGTGGTTCGATCACCCTTACTATAGTACAATCGATACGTACTATTGCGAGTGGTAAACTTATAAATTTAAAATCCACGTAGCCGGTTAGCCCGCTACCAAGAACCACTTGGTTGTCCACTTGTTTTCCTAACCTAAGTGTGACAATGGCTTGCACATGCTCCTGTCCGTGCACTGCATTTGATGAACTTCCCCCATGGAACTGCAACTTTGGATTCGGCACAGGCTGACTAGGGAGCTTTCCCTTCTCTCTCTCCCCTTGGTGACTAGCAATTTGCCCAATCTGGGTCTCCATCTTGGAAATAGCTTGAGTGTTCACCATGGTAGCATTCTTCACGTCATTGATGGATTGGCCTGTGAGCTGCATGAAGGCCTTGAGAGTGTCTTCTAGAGTGGACTGTGAAGAAGAGGCAGGGGCTTGATTGGGTGCTTGGTAGGCTGGTGCTGGCTGCACTGGACGACCCTGATGATGAACCGTTGATGAAATCTGGGGGGGTATTGATTATGGGCTTGATGAGGGGCCCCCCCCTTGGTTCTGCTTCCATGAAAACTTAGGGTGGTTTCGCCACCCAGGATTATAAGTCTTTGAAAAAGGTCCATTGGCTTGCTTCCTAAAGTCGTTGAAAGCGTTCACTTGTTCCATTGGTGACTAGACAAAAGTCGGCAAAGATGGACAAGCCTGTGCTAAGTGCATAGGACTAGCACAAATGGAACAACAACCAATATGGAACGGGTTTGCAGCATTGATGGACTTGCCTATGACGAGAGCATCGACCTTCTTAGTGAGGGCATCTATCTTCATCTTTAGCTCAATATCTTCCTTCACCTCATAGATGCCTCCTTTCTTTTGGATGCGAGCAGACTTATCTCGACAGCTTGAAAAATCCCATTGCTGGGAATTGTCGGACAATTGTTCTAAGGTCCTATATGCTTCCTTTCCCGCCAAACTCAGAAATGCGTCTCCATTCATTGACTCGATCATACTACGGTTTGATTCAGTCAAACCTTGGTAGAAGAATTGCACGAGTCTCCACTTCTCGTATCCATGTGGAGGGCACTTGATCAACATCTCTTGAAATCTTTCCCAACTCTCAGAAAATTTCGCATCCTCCTCTTGAGTAAAGAACTTATTTCCTTCCTACACTCGTTCACTTTGGACATTGGGAAAAATTTATTGTAAAACGTGTTCAACAAGTTTTCCCAAGACGTGATAGACCCAGGCATGTTTGAATCCAACCATGCCTTGGCTTTATCGTGAAGTGAGAAAGGAAAAAGCCTAAGGTGCATAGACTTTTCAGAAAAATTTTGAAATTTAAATGTGGCACAAATGTCTTTGAATTTCTTCACATGGCTATAAGGATTTTCAAGGTCCAAGCCATGGAATGAAGGTAGGAGTTGGATGACATGAGGCTTGAGGTCAAATGGGTGGCATTGGATGGTGGCAACACTATATACGAAGGAGAGTTTGTCGCAACGGGTGCGAACAAATCCCCAAGTGATCTAGTATGATCTACATTTTCTCCCCTATGCCTCTCATTCTCACCCGGATGCACATTATCTCTCATCTCAACAAATTGTCTCACAACAGGTGGTCTACGCCTTCTCCTAAGAGTCCTTTCTATTTCGGGATCTAAAGATATCAAATCTAAGTTCAAGGATCGCCTACCAAGCATACATCAAACACAAAAACTTAAATAAACTAGAATAAACTAAGAGAAGAAAAATAAACAATAATAAAATGTAAAACTGAAACAAAAAAGAAAAGGCTATTTTTTTTTTCAAAATAAGCAAAAATAAATAATATAAAATCAAAGATGAAAACTACCACAGAACCAAAAATTCCAAAAAAAATTAAAACTTAAACTTAAAAATTTGCAAACTGGACCAAAAATAAATTTTTGGCAATGTTTCAGCTACTGATCTGCCGCAAATGGTGCCCTTTGTGTTGGTGCCCTCAAGCACAATTTCGTGGATTGTCACACCAAAGCCGCAAAACAATGACAAAAACTTTTTTTTATTTTTTATTTTTAGACTAGGAAGCAAAAATAAAAATTGCAAGAAAAAGAATGAAACAAAAAAAAATATACCTAAACTAGTAGAAAAATAAAATCAATTCAAACAAAAATCAAATTTTACAAATCAACAAACTCCCTGGCAACGGCGCCAAAAACTTGTTGTGTGTTTTAAATGTACTCGCAAGTGCACGAAGCGTTTGCAATATAGCGTTTTGCAGTACAATGTCGATCCACAGGGAATTACATTGTAAAAATTAATTTCTATTTGAACTAATTAAATCTTAACCTAGTTTCAATTTTTTTGGTTTTAGCATGTAAAACATCAGACCTAAACTAAATTTGAAATAGAACAAATGATAAAAAGTACTAAGGTTTTAGAATCCACCTAACCAAATCAAACAACACACTCTTGTATTTTATTTATACACCCGATAAACATTTAAACTTTGTTCTTTACTCAAGTTCCCTAACAATGTATGTTAAAACATTTAATGAATCTGATAAGAAGGAGAAATAGCGATTAAGGTTCCGACATCCTAGCTATCAATTAGGATAATTAGGGTTTCCAGTGATTTAGGATCCACCTAAGGCAGGCGGCTAGAGACAGTTGGCGCCAAGACTGGGTTTCCAAATCCGGCTTTCTCCCCTAACGGCTACTTTCCTTTCTACTTCCTTCTCAGCCTATTTCAATATGGCAAGCCAATAAATCTTATTTCATTCCTTGTAGTGTTATTCCCTTCCTTGTTTACGCATCAAATTATCCTATAAATGTAACACTAGTCTACAAACTGGGTATCAATGATTTATCAATAACAAGTTCCTTTTGAGCCCTAATTTTGGGTTCTTATCATTCTGGTATCAGAGCTCCTCTGATCCGGTGTATGGTTCATACACGCCAGCAAAAACAGCAAAGGATGGATTCGGATCATCTCACCCGCTTCATGGAGCGAACGGAGCAACATATGAAAGAAATGACGGAAGCCATGGCCGCCATCAACCAGAAGTGTGATCGGCTGTCCACCAGTGTGCAACGAATGGAAGCCGAGTCCAGTAACGGAAGAACCACCGGGGGTGTCCAAGGTGGGGCTCCACCGCCTCCCCCACACAACCATGAGCCCGAATACAACTCCGGTACCGGGCCCAACCATGAGCAACGATGTGGTGACAACTCCATCCACACCCGGACCATACGCCTCGATTTTCCTCGCTTTGATGGTAGCAATTCGGCGGGATGGCTCTACAGGGCGGAGCAATTCTTCGAGTACCACCAAACACAGGCTCTCCAACAGATTCGTATTGCTTCTTTTCATTTGGAAGGGGACGCCCTGCAGTGGTATCGGTGGGCGACAACCGCCAACCCCATGGCCACATGGCCGGAATTTGCCAAGGCCCTCTTAACCCGTTTCGGGCCAACAGAATATGACGACTCTGCGGAAGCTCTGGCAAAACTGCAATAGATGGGTAGTATTCGAGAGTACCAGATCGAGTTTGAGAAGCTAGCCACTTAGGTCTCGGGCTTGAGCGAGTCGTTCCTGATCAGCTGTTTCATCGGTGGGTTGAAGGAAGACATTCGACTAAACGTTAAAATGTTTAGACCCACGTCCCTCACCTCGACCATCGGCCTCGTCCGGTTACAAGAGGAGAGGAGAACCGCAAGCCACCGCCCAAACAATCCATCAAGCCAACCCATTCCGTGGCCCCGGCTGTTCCGAAGAATCCATCGGTCAAACGATTGACCCTTGCAGAAGCTGCTGAAAGGCGACGCAAGAACCTGTGCTACAATTGTGATGAGCGTTGGGAAGCTGGACACAGGTGCAAACAGAAGGTGTTGTTCCTCATCGAAGGTGATGACACGACGACAGAGGATGCCGAAGATGTGTTTGAGGACGCTGAACCAGCAGAAGTATTGGAGATATCGGTGGCAGCCCTGGCGGGGGAAACGACTCCACGAACCATGCGCGTTACGCTGTACATCAAGCGACAACCACTCACAACATTGATCGACTCAGGGAGCACGCACAACTTCCTGCATCCTCGAGTGGTGTGACACCTTCTCTGCCAAGTTGATGTTAATGCAATACTAGAGGTCCGAATTGCAGACGGGGGCAAGCTGAGAAGCACCGGTTGTTGCCCAGATGTTCGGGTGACATTACAACAGCTATCCTTTTCGGCTGACTTCTATATCTTGCCGCTTAGAGGGTGTGACATGGTGCTGGGCGCTCAGTGGCTCCACACCCTAGGGCCCATCCTATGGGATTTCTCGGATTTGAGTATGGAATTCACAGTGGAGAAACAGAGGTACAGGGTGATGGGCAACCAACTCAAGCCGTTCCACGAAGTAGGAATCCGTTCCATGGAGCAAATCTGGAAAAAGTTGAGCCCGGTAAACAGCCTACTGATCCAACCGAGATGGGTCTCGGACACTGAGTGCCAGACCATCACTGTTGCGGGCCATCCGGCCGCACCTCAACTGCATCAACTACTGGACCGGTTCAGCCACCTCTTTGCGGAGCCCATGACGCTGCCCCCACGGCGCTCACATGACCATCAAATACCGATATTGCTGAATTGTGCTCCCACCAACGTGCGCCCCTATCGGTATGCCCACGTGCAGAAGGATGAAATTGAACGAACAGTCAAGGCGCTACTCGAGACTGGGCTAATTCGGCCTAGCCACAGCCTCTATTCTTCCCCAGTCCTGCTAGTGCACAAGAAGGACGGCACTTGGCGCATGTGCGTGGATTACCGAGCGCTCAATCAGGTAACGGTCAAGGATAAGTTCCCTATCCCAGTGATAGATAAGCTTCTAGATGAATTACATGGTGCATGCTACTTCTCTAAACTCGATCTACGTTCTGTCTACCATCAAATTCGAGTACATGAAGCGGATGTTGAAAAAACGGCCTTCCGGACACATGATGGTCACTACGAAATCTTGGTCATGCCGTTCGGCCTCACCAATGCACCATCGACCTTTCAACATTTGATGAACGAGGTATTTCGCCCATTCTTACGCAAGTTCATTTTGGTTTTTCTAGATGATATTCTGGTTTACAGTCCGACCCTGGAGACCCACCTTCAACATCTGGAGACGACTTTGTTGCAATTGCAACAACACCAGCTTTTCGTCAAACGTTCCAAGTGTGCGTTCGGGGTGGAACAGGTGGAGTATCTCGGCCATATCATTTCCAAGGAAGGAGTTGCAGCGGACCCCGCCAAAATCAGTATCATGCTCGATTGGTCCATTCCAAAAACGGACACGGGATTGCGCGGGTTCCTTGGCCTCACGGGGTACTACCGGAAATTTGTTCGGGATTATGGGAAGATTTGCAAGCCTCTCCCCGCTCTGCTCAAGAAGGGGAATTTTGTTTGGACTGCAGAAGCTGAGGAAGCGTTCAACGCTCTTAAGAAGGCCATGACCACCACCCCCGTCCTCGCCTTGCCGGATTTCACTCTGCCCTTCGTGGTCGAAAGTGATGCTTGCGGAACTGGTATTGGCACTGTCTTAATGCAATCAAACTGACCTATTGCATTCACAAGCAAGGCATTAGCACCGCGCCACCTTGGGCTTTCCACCTACGAGAAGGAGATGACGGCAATCATCCATGCCGTTACAAAATGGCGTACGTATCTTATGAGCCGCCACTTCATCATCAAGACCGACCATCAAAGCCTTAAGCATTTCTTGGATGCCCAGGCCACGACCCCAGCACAGCAAAAGTGGCTCACCAAACTTCTCGGATACGATTACACCATCTCGTACAAAAGAGGGATCGACAATCGGGTGGCGGACGCCCTATCCCGCTAGCAAGAGGAATCTGTCTCCCTCTCTGCCATCTCTTATATCCACTTGGACTGGCTGGACCGGATGAAGGAGGACTTGAAGAAGGATCCTTGGATACAGGCCAAAATCAGTAAGTTGCAACACGATCACTTTATGGCTAAACACTATTCTGTGCAGGACGGGCTATTGCAATACGATCGTCGCATCGTCATCAGTCCGAACTCTCCGTGGCGTACTGTTATCCTTGATGAGCTACACACCAGTCCGGCCGCAGGCCACTCCGGCTACCAAAAAACGGTGCAGCGCGTGAACAAGCTCTTTTATTGGCCCCATATGCGGCCGGATATCCGCACCTACATTGCGGAGTGTGAGGTCTGTCAACGACACAAGTACGAGACCCTGTCCCCAGCCGGTCTACTACAACCTCTACCTGTGCCTGATTACATTTGGTCCGAACTATCCATGGACTTTATTGATGCCCTCCCTAATTCTCGTGGCTACACCGTGATCATGGTGGTTGTAGATAGACTCTATAAGGCAGCCCACTTTGTGGCCCTCAAACACCCTTACACGGCGACATCCGTGGCAAGAGCCTTCATGGACAACATTATCAAACTTCATGGCCTTCTGAAGTCAATCGTGTCCGACCGCGACCGGATTTTCACTAGCAAATTCTGGCAGGAGCTCTTCCAAATGAAAGGTACTAAACTTAAACTAAGTTCCGGGTACCAACCCCAAACCGATGGGCAAACGGAAGTAGTTAACCGCTGTCTCGAGACATATCTACGGTGCTTCGTTAGTACGCAACCCAAGCAGTGGGTCCAGTGGCTATCATGGGCAGAATATTGGTATAACACCACCTACCACATTGCGACAAAGATGACCCCATTCGAAGCAGTTTACGGGCGACCTCTTCCGCCCATGGTAGGTTATGAAATCGGCACTACCATGGTAGCCCAAGTGGATGAGACATTATCCACCCGGGACTGCATACTTCGGACACTCAAGCAGCATCTCACTGAGGCTCAGAACCGCATGAAGCAGCAAGCGGATCAACACCGCACGGAACGTGAATTTGCTGTCGGTGATTTGGTGTTCCTCCGCCTCCAGCCGTATCGTCAGAGTACAATTGCTACCCGCCGATCCATGAAGTTGGCTCCTCGGTTTTATGGCCCATTTCGCATCCTTAACTGCATCAGCAAGGTTGCGTATCGTCCGGAGCTTCCAGCAGGCTCGGCTTGGCTCCTTGTTTCCTGCCTCAAGAAGGTCATCGGACGTACCAGCGTTCCAGCTCAGGATCTGCCCACCTTTGATGATCAAGGAACATTGCAGGTCTCACCATCCCGCATCCTGGATCGGAGCCACATCTGCAAGAAAGGCCGCACAATCACTCAGGTGCTCGTCCAATGGACCACCTTACCCCTGGAGGATGCCACGTGGGAGGAAGCTCATTCCCTCCAGGAACGTTTTCCTAACTTCCAACCTTGAGGACAAGGTTGATCTCAAGAGGGTGGGAATGATAAGAAGGAGAAATAGCGATTAAGGTTCCGACATCCTAGCTATCAATTAGGATAATTAGGGTTTCCAGTGATTTAGGATCCACCTAAGGCAGGCGGCTAGAGACAGTTGGCGCCAAGACTGGGTTTCCAAATCCGGCTTTCTCCCCTAACGGCTACTTTCCTTTCTACTTCCTTCTCAGCCTATTTCAATATGGCAAGCCAATAAATCTTATTTCATTCCTTGTAGTGTTATTCCCTTCCTTGTTTACGCATCAAATTATCCTATAAATGTAACCCTAGTCTACAAACTGGGTATCAATGATTTATCAATAACAAGTTCCTTTTGAGCCCTAATTTTGGGTTCTTATAAGAAATCCAACTCAAAGATAAATCACAACGAATATCCATTTGAAATCAAATCATCCATTGTATCCGTTTGATAAACAAATCACAATGGATATCCGCTTTCAATCAAATAAGTCGATGTATCCATCGGTTGAAACACATTAAATATCCAACCTTTTAACCAATAAACATTCAATCTAAAGACATAAATCAATAAAGTGAATGGGACTTGAATAATATTTTAATAAACATCGGATTGTACAAATAGCACAACAAGAATGAATGTGTTATCAATGGTGGGGTTTCATCCTCAACCTTAGTTGAGGATGTTATCCTCTCATGAATAAAAACAACACATTAACTTGAGTTACAACTATAAAAGACATGAATAACTAAAATAAATAAATAAATAAAACTACTGGAAAGGGCAAGAGACTGCGTGAACAGGAGCTGGAACGTGAGTTGCAGCTCACGTCTCACACACTGTTCACCATAGAAAAAAAACTGGGTGTCTCGGCTGTAGCAAAAAAAAAAAATGGTAGGAAAATGAAACTTAAAACTCCAAAAAAAAAACTGCACCCTCTTATGTCTGTGTAACCGAAAAACTCAGTAAATGGTAGGAGACTAAAACAAAAATACAAGAAAATGAAACTAACTACTAGAAACTCTGCAGTAAAAGAGAGAAAGAGTAGGAAATATAACCTAGACGACTCTGAACTGTTCTCACTCACGTTCGGATTAACAGTAAAAAGGGTTGGGTCATGTTGGGAAGCAAAGGATTGAGAAAAATAAAAACAAAAACCACCGATCTGCTCTATGTTTACAAAAGGAGAAAGAAAAAGAAAATGCAACTGCTAAGAGAAAAGGCAAACTAGCGTGTACTGGAGCTAGCCCCAGTCACGTCTGGTCTTATGTTTTTTTTTTTAAGGAGAGAACTAGGTTTTGAAATAAAAAGAAAGAACAGAATAAAAAATAAAAAATAAAAAAAAAATAAAAAAAAAAAAGAAAAAGAGAAAGAACAGAATCAAAACTTGCAAAATAAAACTGAACAGAAACTTGTAAAGACAAGAATTGAAATCATAACAAAACCAACGTGACTGGAGCTACCGTCCAGTCACATTCTGGACTATGTTTTTCTACAGAAAAAGAATTGTCTCCACAATGGTGTCTCTTGGTTTTTATAAGGAAAAACTAGGTTTGAAAAACAAGCTGAAAAGTGGCACCCACCCCTCTCTAACATCTCCTTCCTTTTCTTTTTTTCAAGCTGGTCTTCTTTTCCTTTTTGTTTTTTCTAGCTGGCCAAATGGGGACAAATTGTGTCTCAGTTTTCCTTTTGTTTGCGAAAAAATTCTGGGCATTGCCTTCCATAAGAAAGAAAAGTTGTTTCTTCCTATATTTGTTTTGTCTTTTTGGTTGACCGAAAACTTCATCTCCTTAAAGATTGCTACGGCAGAATAGGCTCCATGTTTCCCAGTGTAAGTCCCTTGAAATCATACATGGCTTGGATAACTTCACGTGATTTCATTGCTGCAGGTCTTCAAGGATTCGACGCATCACACTAAACAAATTTTGCTCCAGTTCACGTATTGCTAGCTAGGTTCAGCTTGCACCTTTTAGAAAAAACCTACAGGTCCTTGCCTTCTTAATTAGAAGTGCCTCCATGTTTTGTCTTATATATATATACTTTTGTTTCCACTGTTGATATCATAAAAGTCAATAATGGTTCAAATTAATCACAATCAAAGTGAGTCAAACTAAGACGATTTTTTTCGCTTCTTTGCAATTTTTCTTAAAAATCATCATTTTCTCTCAATGACCTGCAAAACACTGAGATACCAAAACTAACAAAAAAAAAGATTAGAAAATAACAAAACTAAAGGCTTAAAAAATACAAATTAAGGGGTCCAAATATACAATATTTGGACACATCAACGTGTTGTGGCCTCATGAAAATAGAACCCATTCACCATAATGAACCATGAGAGATATCTCTCTCATTCCAACCCCTGCCTGCCGACATGATCAAGACCATCATTTTTTCCATCAAATCCAGCAGCCACATCATGTATTAACAACAGATCCAACCCTGGAACAAAGTGGACAAAACGATATGCAAACTGTTTCCCTATAAGAGAAGATCTTCCCCAATTGACAGTACCATTCAATTCCTTACCCATAATCGTACCAACAGACGATACTCCTCTGATTTCAAGAAAAAACACCGTGGATTTGGAGAGATCCTCCGCCATGACGCCCCAACGAACCAAGAAAGAAAAAACAATAAAAACAGAAAATCAACTTCTCCATCCCAAAACAGGACGTGAAAACAACTACTTTCTCCTCTAAGGTAACAACGTCGCCATAAGAGAGAAAAACATCCTACTGGAAGCTAAAATCAAGAACCTAAAAACACCATGGGAGAAGGGAAGCTTTGTGCTTCCCTCCTAAACACGAGACCCTATTTCCTTCGCTCTTTGCTCTCAAATTTGAGAGAGTACTAATGCTCTGTTTGTTTGGGCATAAAATATTTTTTTAAACAACATTTTTTGTTTTTTTCGGTGTTTAGTGTGACCGTAAATAGTAGTCAACAAAAATCATTTTCAGTTTGACTGTAAAAGCCTTTTTAATTTTTGAAAAATGATTTATGGTTATGAAAATCGTAAATCATTTTGTGGATTTAAACTCTTTATTCTTGCACGCACGTTTGTCGGAATCCGTCACCGCCGAGCATTGGAGTTTGTTGGTAGCCCGAATCTGCTGTCGATGGTTCTTGAATTTTTGTATCCAATTGCTGGAATCCGACAGCACTGGCTGGATTCCAGCGATGGTAGCCGAAATCCAGCAGCCTAGATTCTAGTAAAACAGGCCAGAATTTGACCGGTGCCGGAATCTGTAATTTGCCCCAAAAACTGGCGACGTCTGGCCACCGTCTCCAAATTCCCGCTAAATTGGCCGGATTCTCCGGCCACCTTCATCGGAATCTGGCCATTGCCGTTGGATTCCAACCTCCATCGCCGGAATCTGGTGAAAGTGGTCGGAATCTTGACGGCTAGTGATGGAATCTCATCCCTGATGATTTTTTTCCGTTGGTGATTTTTTCCTACGAACCAAACGCCAGAAAATATTTTCAGAGACATCATTTTTCTAAAAAAATGATTTCATTGAAAATATTTAATGACGAAAAACATTTTACGTCTAACCAAACGGAGCATAGAGCTCCATTTTTCCATACACTCCTCTTAACTGTTGGATTCATTTGAAACAATCCTCACAGTTCCTTCCTCTTAAACCTAACACTTCCGGATACTCCTTAGTTCTTGAATTAATGTTCCTTAGTTCAACATGTCTTGAAATCCTAATGTCCTTCTCACCGACACACTGCCATACACAATGCCTAGTTCTTCGGTTCTCCCCCCTCATCTTCAGCCTTGATCCTCTTCTTCTAGAGAGCATCACGCCTCCATTTTTCTTTTTTCTTTCTCTATAGTTTGCTATTGGACCATTTGTAGATCTATGGGGTATTTATCATCTGCTCAGCAAACGCGCCGTCGATATGCATCCATCGTCCATCTCCACTTCCGTTGCGGCCTGTTGCCATCGCGCGTGTGGTCCATGCACTTCCCTGTTTTTAAAGCGGTTATAGTTGTACATGTATAAGTTTAAATAATCCCTAACTGGAAATTATATTATAACCGCTAACAGCCCGAGGCGGAACGATTATTAAATTAGAATAATCGCCTACAGTGGTTACGGTTATAGGTGATAACTGCTAACTGTAATTATCTTTTCATCCATATGAAATACTGCTTTCACAAAGTATTAAAAGTTATGTATAGAGAAATATATACTACTAGGGGTGTTAGATGAGACCAACTACTCGATTCAAATAATAAATAAGCTATTGGTGAATACAATAATATGCTCGAATATTAAACGAGACATACTCGTAATTAAGCTCGGCTTGGTTAAAGATCATAAGTTCGGCTCATATAAGTTTGAATTAACTTATTCGGCTCGAATCATTAGCTCGCTTGTATATATATATATATGTATGTATAAAAATAGATTTTATAAATCTAAGTACGAACATTAGTTATGAAGTGTTAATACTTTTATGATTTTGTTTGTGCAAGTTGGTTCGCAGGGTTGGTGTTTTTGTTAAAAATTCTGTAGGCAGTACCAAAAGAACCCCAAATATTAAACAAGTTAAAAAATGTTTGAAAAGGCAGATTTCAAGGGGCATTTAAAGTGCAACCCACAACATCGAAATGCACCCAGAGCATTCCCAGCAGACTCCCTATAGGAGTTTTATTCTCTAAATTTTAAGAAATTTTTTAAGAAAGTTTTAAAAACCATCCCACAACAGCTTTCTAAAATTTTCTATTCCCTGGAAAGTGAGCAGTACTTCCCAATGCATAGGGAAGTACTGTTCCTTTCCCATTCAATTGTTTAATAATAAAAAAATTAACCTCTATCTGCATCTGTTCTTCCTCACTCTCTGCCATCACTGCTACTCTCTGTCCGATCGCCATCTCTCATCTCGATTTGCTCCTCTTTTCCTTATGCATCTCTCCATTCCTCTTCTTCTTTGCTCTTCTGGAGCCTACCTCAGGAATAGATATCCCGAAGATTGGCCTTGAGCACGGTCCCGAAGATCTCCACTGCCGATTCGCTGTATAACTGCAAGAACCCGACGAGCATAATGTAGAAAATGACGCCGACGCTCCACACGTCAATCTTCTCGTAGTAGTCCCTCTCGGCGAGGATCTCCGGCGCCACATAGTAGGGCGTACTGACGATGCCACTCATCTGCTCGCCGTCCTTGAAAATCTCCGCCAAGTCACCAAGGGTGAATTTCTTGTCGATGGACTTTATGGCGTATGTGTCGCCGTCTTCGAGGGAGAGGCACCAGAAAACGACGTCGAATCGTCCCTGGTCGAGCTCTTCGCAGATCTAGTGGAGATCTTCGAGCGTGGTGGAGAGGTTGAGAACGCTTTAGTTCTCTGGATTTTTCTTGAGGAAGACAGAGAGAATAAAAGAAATAAAAAAATAAATTAAGTAAAAGTAAAAAAAAAAAAAAAAATTAATATTTTAATGTTATAGGAAAAATGGTTAGGTAACTGTTGTGAATTTTTTTTTTTCTTTTTTTTTTTTTTTTTTTTTTTTTTTTTTTTTTTATAAAGAAGCATAATGCAATTTTATTTTCTATATATTAAAAAAATAATTAAAAAGCTATTGCGAATGATCTTATACCAACCGAAAAGGCCATGCTCTGCTATAAGTCTCACACTGGAAAGGGCAAAGAGCAACCCCACACTAGTCTTTGCATAAAGTAGAATGCCCTTCATTTGTCTCACATCGAAAAGGATACGCTAGATCCTACCTCAAACATCTATAAAAATGGAAGCCGCCCCTCACTTTGTTTGCCAACATAGCAACACATGCTGACAAAAGGGACAAGTTAAAAATTTATTTTGATATTTTTTGTTTTGCTGTTTAAGCTTTTGATGGCTGAGCTATTTGCTTAAAAATTTTAAAAATTAATTGTAATCGAGTTCGAGCTGCTCCAGTTTGATTAAAGGCTCGGCTTGTTAAGCTAGTTAAGTTCGAGCCAAACTCAAGTTTAAATAAGCTTTAAACAGTCGAATTCAAACAATTCTTTTCAATTCGGTTTGAACCGAATTCGAGCTCATATATTATGTATTCGAGCTGAGTCCGATAGCCCTAAGCTCTGTCGGACTCCGCTCGAATACAACCCAGTATGCTACACCCACTTTTACTTCTACTCTTAGGTGTGCTCCTTGACATGACAATAATGATAATTTTCATTGACACATCAAAGTGGGCACTTAAAATTATCACAGTTTATACAAGTATTCCAGCTCTATTTCCCACAAAGAAATTTAGAAATTGGGTATAAACATTGGGACTTGTTGGTTAAAGTTAAAAAGCAAAGGAGCAGTGCTTCCTTAACTCACTCTGTTGCATCTACTATGTAAGATATTGGGGTTGTTTGGCAAGCTCCTGAACAGGACACGATAGTGTTATGCACTATTCTCATTATTTTTCTCAATTTTTCACATTTTCCAATAATAATCTACATCAAAACATGCTCACTTTTTTTTTCATTTTTTATATCACATCAATAATTTTTTATTATTATTCAAATAAAAAAAATTTACTACATTACAAAATTTTTTCACTTTTTTATACAAATTCTTTTTACTTTAAATCACATCATCATTTTTTACAACTTTCAAAATTAACAACCCACTACTCTGTTATATACAAGCATTTGCCAAACAAGGCCATTATAACCTGCATCATTACAAAACATATAGAATACCTCTTTCCTACTTACTTAGTTGCATTGGCCTAATCCAATTTGTTTGAATAATTTATGTGCATTTAGTTAAGTGAATTTCATTACTTAATTATTTTTTTAAGACTCATTCTTACATATGAGATTAAATAACACATGAATTATTTACATAAAATAGGGTTTAAACTATAGAGTCTAAACTTTATATAGAATCAAGTTTTATACCGAAAAACTCTGTTTCAATTTTATGTTAAAATATTTATTTATTTTAAATTTTAAATTGATAAAAAAAAATAATTATCTAATTAATATTTTAAAAAATACAAATTACTGAGATATCTTAGAATAACATTTAATGACCTACATCATTAGAGCTAGTAGTAGCATTCCTTGAACTTTTTTTTCTTAATTTAGGAAACTAAACTACTTTTTGTTTTCCTATTTAAATACATTCTACAATAACTTCTTTTATCATTTCCGTATGCCATTTAAATATTCTTTAAATTAAATGCTAAGGGAAAGAGAGAGAAAATAGAATTCATTTAAATATTGTTTCAAATAAATGCTAGATAAACGAAAGAAGATAGTTTTTTATATTAAAATAATGTTAAGGGAACCATTTTTACTTTCTTAGATCTTAGATAAAAGTTTTGATTTTCTTGGTGTTTTCTTAGTTTAGAAAATAATAAGAGAATCTAATTCATGTGATTTTTAAATTTATTTATTTATTTAAATCTAAAAAAAGGAATAAGATTTAGGGCTGCTAATTCCAACACATGCAGAGGCTGCCGTAGAATATGCCATGGTCCAGATAAGTCTTTTTTTTTTGTTTTTTGGGTAGATCGCCAAGATAGGTCTACATGCACCATACGATTGTGAATTATTTCAGGAAAAAAAAAAAAAAAAAAAAACCGATTGTGAATGTTTGAAATTTCAACTTAAATCAAAAGTTGTCAACAAATGCAACTGCATTATTGGAGCTAAAACATCGATGACTTGGGGCCCATCAGCACAACAACTTTGACTTAATCTTTTTGTAATATTTGAATTCAAATGTATCTATTTATCTATCTATCTATTTTGTAATTAAGTACTGATAAAGCCAAACAAAATTATAAATACAAGCACTGCCATACATATTATAAATTCAGGATCCGTTTGGATTTTCGATTTAAAAAAATACGATTTAAAAATAAAGAATTTTAAAATGTGTAATTTAAAAAAGTGATTTTTAAAAATGCAGTTAAGCGTTGGGCAAAATCACAGGTTAGTCTTTAAAAATTCTACGTTTTCAAAAAATCACCACATTGTCTGCGATTTGAAAATGTAGTTTTCTGCGTTTTCAAATCGCAATTTTTTAAAAACGTAGTTTCCAAACGGTTCATTTTCTGAAATTTAGTTTAAAATCACACTTTTTCTTTACGAAATCACAATCACAAACACACTCTTAGTAACTAGCTAGGCAACATACAATACATGAATTCACTTGATTACATTATATGGTATCAGAGCCCATGCAAAACAACTAGGGTCGTTTGATCTCAATGCCTCCTCCACCCAAACCTCTTCTTTTTCATCACCTACATCTACTATATACAATTACAAATTAAGCCACTTGTCTCTCACCGGTTCAACTTGGTCAAATTCAATAGGGACGTGTGTATTGGACATAGTTATCGGCCACTCCTTTCTCTTGGGTTCACTTCTGTTTTTACAGCCACAACCGGTCATATTCTTCTTGTTTGATTTTTCTTTTTCTTGGATACTTTATGTTACCTTAATATGGTCCACGTACATGTCAATCCTTGTACATTCCAAGAACCAAACCTCGGTCGGCTCCACCGCTCCATTTGCTATCTAACATTATTGCACCAATAGTCAAACTTTAAGACTCAATGTACCTATCACATTATAATCATATATATCAGCTCAGAACAAATTAAAGAAAAAATGCATGGACCATATATAATCATACGGCCAATAAAGGCATCAAACCTATGGCGGTTCAACCTTTAAGCGACTTTCTTTATATATATATTTTTTTCTATGTTCACACAAAAAGGAGAAAGGGAGATTTGAATTAATGACTCCCCTTCATAAGACGTGGTCCCCATGTAATTGAGCTGCCCCCTTGGGGATAACCCTTAACTGACTTAGGCGGTCGTCTAAGCTCTCAATAAATTAAGGTCTCTAATTAATAATTATACACTAGTAAAAAGGTAATAAATAATCTCTAATTAAGGACCTCAATTATGATAAAAATTAGTAATAATTTTATAATATTGTGGTCTTAAAAAATCTCAAGACATGAAAATGATAATTATGAACTCTAATGTGTAATCATTTCATTTATGTTGATGTGTACGTACAATTCATGTTAATAAAGAATGGACTTTCCATGAAAGTAAAAATGTTAATAATTAAAGACTGTAACGACATAAACTATTGCTCCAACGTCAAACTGAATTATATGAATGTTGAAAAGAATATGGAGTCTTTAAAATGAATAAATTTTCGATTGTTTGCATTATGCAAAACAGATAGAATTAATTGTAAATAACTCTTCAACGTCCAACTTTTTTTCGGTATCATAGTGCATTAAAAATCACTCTTTATAACTTTCAATTTTCTCTTCAATTTTTTCTTTAAGTGTTATTCTTTTAGGTTCTTAAAATCTTATTTAAGAATGTCAGGCGAAAGATTAAACGTATTATTAGTTGTTAGATTATATTTGGATTACAGAAGTTAGGAATTTGATGAGAATTGTATTGTTTTTTATAAAGATTATAATATCTTGAATTTAGGGATTTGATGATATTGAACCACCCTAAATTAAGGGATTTGATTAGGTTTATATTTCATCGGTAAGCTCTATAAATAGAGTCTTTTGTATTGTAAACTCAAAGCAATAAAAGCATAATGTAGCTCTTTGAGCTTTATCCTGTTGACGTAGATCATAGGCCGAACCACGAAAAATCATTTGTTCTTATTGTCTTTATTTCGCTTTTTTATTTTATATTTTTGTAGCATTATCTTTTTCTTTTATTAGTCATATTATCAATTGATAGTGAGATGTTAAAAAATATTGAATATACAAAATTTAAAGCATTAACATCTAAATCAACAGATATTTAGCCAAAATGTAGCCAAAAAACCTTCTTTTTTTTTTTTTTTTTTTTTCCCTATGCACTAAAAAATTTATGTGTTTTCTGTGTATGAAAATTGTGTTTTCTCCGCGTATGAAATTTTTTGTTGACAGACAAGTCACACAACCACGTATACCCTTGGCTACCAATGAGTCACTGGCGGAGGCTGTAGAACAGCCCTGCTAGCAGCCATGAGTCTTATCAGTTGGAACTGCTGAGGGCTTGGGAACCCTTGTGCAGTTCGGGACCTTTGCCTCATGGTGAAGGATAAGAACCCCTCTTTTTTGTTTCTCATTGAAACAAAATTGAAAAAAATGCAAAGCTTCAATTTCTTCGTACAAAGCTGGATTTTGAGGGGATGTTCACGGTGGATCCGGTTGGCAGAAGTGGCGGGTTAGCCTTTTTTTGGAAGGACTCGAGAGAAGTGGAGATCATTAACTATTCCCTGAGGCACATAGGTGTCAAGATTCGGCTGATTGGTACTGACTTCCAGTGGAAATTCATTGGGTTTTATGGACGTCCCGATCGAGCTCTTCGCACAGAATCATGGCAACTTCTGGCCCACATTAGTTCAAATACTCCTCAGGATTGGCTATGTACTGGAGACTTTAACGAGATAGTTTGCTCTTCAGAGAAAGTGGGGGGAGCAATACGTAATGAAAACCAAATGGCCAACTTTCGGTCGACTCTGGTGGATTGTGGGTTGGGGGACCTTGGTTACAGGGGACCGAAATTCACCTGGCATAACAAGAGAGAGTCATCTGAGTTCGTGAAAGAAAGATTGGATAGGGTTTTGGCCACGGGGGGATGGTGCGCCTGGTTTCCGATGGTGGTGGTGGAGGTCCTTGCAGCCCTGAGCTCGGATCATAATCCTATTTGGATTAGGTTCCAGCCGAACAATCATCTATCTAGGATAGCAAAGCCTTTCAGGTTTGAAGCTTTCTGGAATCTTGATGAGGATTGTGGGCGAGTTATTAAGGATGTTTGGGATAGGGAAGCTTTAAGTGGGAACCCAATGGCAGTGGCAACCAATTGTCTGAACTCGTGTAAGCAGGCTCTCACGTTTTGGAGTAAAATGAAGTTTGGTGCAGGAACCCGAAAGATCAAGGATGTGTTAAGGCATCTAGAGCGGTTGCAAAGAGATGAGAACCCGGGAAATCTGGAAACTATTAGAGAGGTGCAGCTGGAGCTTCATAAACTGCTAGAAATGGAGGACCTAAAATGGAAGCAGCGTGCTAAACGTAACTGGTACACGAAAGGGGATCGTAAGACAAAGTTTTTTCATGCTTGGGCCAATCAAAGGAAACGTCAAAATTTTATTGAAAAGGTACGTTATAGATGTTGAAGGAAACCAATGGACTAACCCGGAGGATTTGGAGAGGGTTTTTGTTCAGCATTTCCAGCGGATTTTCACCTCAGAAGGTACTAGGGGTATTGATGAGTATGTCAGTGGTACAACCAAAAGTCTCTCAATCTATGAACGAGGGGCTTCTGAGACCTTTTCTACCCAAAGAAATTGAAAGAGCTGTTTTCCCGATGCAACCTTTGAAGGCTCCTGGACCTGATGGGTTTGGGGTTTTTTTTTCCAACATCACTGGAATACGGTGGGGGGAGCAGTGATAACAGCAGCCTTGTCTGCACTCAATTCAGGTAATCTTGATCCTTCGATTAACAATACATATGTTGCTGTTGCAAAATCGATGAATGACTACCGGCCTACTAGCCTTTGCAATGTTCATTACAAGATCATTGCTAAGACTCTTGCAAACAGGATGGAAGTCGTTCTGCCCCAAATCATCTCACCTCAGCAGAGTGCTTTTGTTCTGGGCCATTTAATCTCGAACAATATCTTGGCCGCCTATGAGACTCTCCACACGATGTCTACCTGCATGAGGGGGAAGAAGGGCTATATGGTAGTCAAAGTGGATATGTCCAAAGCATATGATAGAGTCGAATGGAAGTTTCTTGAAAAGATCATGTGTCGACTGGGATTTGTGGATAGGTGGGTTTCCCTTATTATGTCATGTGCCTCCACTGTTTCTTATTCAATTTTGGTAAATGGGAGACCTACGGGACATATTACACCATCCCGAGGAATAAGGCAAGGGGACCCTCTCTCCCCTTACCTGTTTCTGTTGGTAGCAGAAGGACTAAACTCTCTTTTAACAAGAGCTGTAGAGAATGGGAGTCTATTGGGGGTTCCTACTTCGGCATTTGGAATCAAACTCAGCCATCTTTTCTTTGCCGACGATAGCCTTCTCTTCTGTCGGGCGAATTTTCAGGAATGGTGTAATTTACTACAGGTGATGACAGTGTATGAGCAAGCATCCGGACAGAAGCTAAACACTGGGAAAACATCGATTTTTTTCAGAGAATACTGGAGGGGCCTTTCGAAGCTTCATCACTAATTCGGTAGGTATCTCAGCTATCAGGGGGTACAACAAATATCTGGGTTTGCCTAGTTTGGTGGGGAGATCAAAAAACTCTGCTTTTGCTGGTATTGTGGGTAGAGTACCGAAGAAGCTTGATGAATGGAATGAGAGATTCCTCTCTCAAGCAGGGAAGGGGGTTTTGAGTAAGGCAGTAGTGCAGGCTATTCCGACCTATACTATGGGTGTGTTTCAACTACCAAAAACTCTATGCAAGCTGCTGAATTCGTTGATTAGTAGGTTTTGGTGGGGGCACAAACATAACGATGCTAGAGTTGCATGGATGAAGTGGGATGGCTTGGGAAAACCAAAGTCCTCGGGTGGTATGGGCTTTAGGGACCTGGAAATTTTTAATTTAGCACTCCTCGCAAAGCAAGGATGGCGGTTGGTACAGCAGTCTAATTCTTTGATTGCTAGAATTCTGAAGGATAAGTACTTTCGGGACAGGGACTTCATGCATGCGACCCAGGGCCAAAGTATATCCTATGCGTGGAAGAGCATTTTTAATGCACGTGATGTGTTGGATAGGGGTCTAGTGTGAAGAGTGGGGGATGGGAAGCGGATTCGGATTTGGGGAGACCGGTGGATCCCTATCCCGTCCACATTCCAAGTGCAATCCCAACCAGGCAGTCTGCCCCAGGATGCTTTGGTAAGTTCTTTGATAGACCCCGTGACGGGTGGATGGAATGTGGCTCTTATTCGGGCATCCTTCAATGCCACTGAAGTTGATGTTATATGTAGTCTGGTGCCTAGTCCATTGGGGAATGCTGATAAAAAGGTGTGGATTGCTTCCCCGAATGGGTGCTTTACTGTGAAAAGTGCCTATCACTCTGAGATGAAGAGAAGGGCTCAAGCTTGGGGGGAAGGTTTTTGTAACGCCCCGCCTTTTTTCAAAAAGACGTAAGTGAAAATTTTTCGATTTTCACGTGACATTACTAAAACATCAGAGTTATAAATTGGTAGCGGAATATAATTTATCTAACAGACTTGGATTAAATAACACATCAGAGCTTTTAAATTAAATACCTCTAGACATTCATTAGAAAATACTTAGAACAAATACATGGAAACAGGTGTCCATAGTGACACAAGAGTATACATGGAAATTATTAGCAATCTTGTCAACATAAAATGCTATAAACACAGAAGACTACAAACAAAATACGAACTATGTATCTTTAACTTGAAGACCACTCGAGCTCTAATCTTTGTCTATAAACCTGCACCAATGTATATATATATATATATATATATATATATATATATAGAAATAAAAACACAAAACAACCTAAGTGAGTCCACTGTTTCCCATAATAATATGAATGCTGATTTATTTAATAAAATACCACATAATGCAAATATGGTTTTATAGTCACGTATATACGCAATATATAATCCGTGGTAGCTAATCACAGTCATATATTAAATGTATACCTAACCATAAAACAGTAATATGACAGTTTTAAATGCAAGGCTTAATTATCAATTTTATGCACTCCTCTCGTGAAGGAACCAACGGTCCGGATTAGCGTGTCACGGGAGCCAACGGTCCCAGTTGGTAATACCATCAACACCCCAGCTGTATTAGCCAACTCTCACATTTATTAGTTTATTACTGGAATCCAAAGGTCCCAGCAGACTATGAGCCAAAGGTCATAACCCGTTTAGTTAATTTAGTGTCACGGAAGCCAAAGGTCCCACTGGCAGCCATCACCCCCCCGCTGCATACCAGCTTTGTTATTAACCATTTTAATTAAAATAGAAAATATGTAAAATCACATGCGCAAACAAATAAATAAAACAGTAAACATCATATTATGGAAAAATCCACCAGTTTCGTCCTCAGTAAGTATAGAGATACTTACAGTTCTCTGCTACAAAGAGAGATCCACGGAATAAAGACTGCACAGTTATATACATTTGATAATATATTAGTATAAAATACTAAGAACCTATTTGAACATTTTATCACTTTCGACTTACAAATCACTAATCCCAATTTCTAATGTCGCTTAGATATTATAACGGCATAAAATAGGTTAATTATATTACCACATATTTTATGCGGACATTATTACGGCATTTATTAATTAATATCCACAATATCCTTTTAAGTAAAACGGTATTATAAAAGCTTATCTGTTTTTGTACCAAATCAACATAGTGACTCGATTAATATAATTAATTGGTTTTATATTTTAAGAGTACCCAAGCGGTACAATATAAATAATCCTTATTTTAATCTTATTATAAAATTTGGGTGGAATAACGGCATTAGTGTTACTAATACCTAAAAATACTTTTAGAATTTTTGGCGGCATAACAGCACTTTTGTAAAATATTACTTTTTACTCAGGCATCACAACGGCATGCTTTATTAATTAACTACTCCGCTTCAAATATCCTGTTTTAAAACAAAATAAAACACTTTATAAGACTAGAATACTAATAACTTACAACATAATACAATAGCTTTAAAAGCCATAAAAGAATAAACTAAAACTTACCAAAAGTTAAGAAAATGGTGCACCACCGTCCAAGTGACAAAAATAAGTTTCTTTCCTTTATTTATTATTGTTTGCCCTTTCTTTTCTACTCTTATCTTTTCTTTCTTTCTTTTTGCTTGTTGACCGAACAAGAGGCCAAGGGAAACACATATGTAATAAAGAGAAATCAAAATAATAGAAATAGGAAGAACTTACGGAGAGAAAAGTGAGTCCTCTTCTTGTCTTTTTATTTTGTTCTTATCCTCTTTTTTACTCCAAAGACCACACACACAAGGAGAGGAAGAGAATAGCTTACGGTGGAGAGCTGAAAGGCTTAGAGTCCACAGTGAAGGTCGTGTACAGAAGAGAGGAAGAGAGAGGTAAGAACTTGGTTTTGTGTTTTTCTTTTCTTTTGACTGAAACAGAGAGAGGGAGAATTGAGAGTTTTTGTTCCTGTTCTGGTTCAAGCACTGACCGAAAGAGAGGAGGACAGCTGCTGTTTGGGTACCGACCGAGAGTGAGGGAAGAAGAAGGCCTAGAGCTCTTGCTCTTCCTGCTGCTGTAAAACCAGAAAAACACAGAGAAAGGAGGAGAAGTTGCAGAAAATGGAGAAAGAATGAAGAAGGAGATGTGCGAAGAACCAAAGGGGCTGCACCTCTTCTTTTATACAAACCTTGGAAGGTTCAGATCACTTTAAGCCATCCTTGATCAACGGCTGAGGACTTTCCAGGTGTGCGTTGAGTTCAGAATATCTCTCAAGAAGAATAAGAATCAGAGAAGGGGAGCTGCATCTTTCTTGGACGGTTGGATACATTTGGGATTGAGTAATCAATGGTTGGGGAAGATGGCAGGTGGTCGACGAGTGTCAAGGCCAGCTATGAAGCAATCATTACAAACTTAATATCTACTATCTCTAACCAACTACTTAGTTCATTTCTAACAAAAATGCAAATTGACTTATCATCAAGACTTGCTTAAGGACTAAGGTTGGGATTCAACGGTGCTGGGGTGAAAATATTGATGGGCTGAGTAACGTGTAGGCTGCCATGTGGACTGGGTTGTGAACGTGTGGGCTGAGCCTCGCATGGGTTGGGCTGGGTTTTTTTTTAAAAGATAGAAATGGGCCCACAAATGATATAAATGAATTTTCGTCCTATTCAGAGGTGTAATTTTTCGCGTATGTTTTCGGGTATTAAACGGAGTCCAAAAATTATGAAATTCGGAGGGTAGTTAGAGGACTTCGAGACGAGCGTTCTGGATTTTGAATCGACGAAAACGGAGTTCGTTTGACCCTATTTTCATTATTCCAAAGTTTAAGGTCCGTTTGAGTTTTTATCAAATTAAAACTATAAATGCTTCTAAATGAACATTTATTTTCATAAATATTCATATATATATTCTTTTATCATATTACTAGGTCTTAAATCATATTTTAATATATTTTATTCAATATATTAAAATATGGGGTATTACATCCCTCCCCCCTTAACAGAATTTCGTCCTCGAAATTCGAAAACTGTAAAGTTTTCCTTAACGAAGATTTAGATTTCTAAATCTAAAGTCAAGGGTCAGATTTTAAGACAGAAAACTTAATTGTTGAATATGAATTACTCTAACTATCACCACTTAAAAGTATTCTAAGGAAGGAAAAAATAATGCATATTTCTATCATCTTACCATAATACCTTACCTTATATGATCTTCTATTTGACCTTCACCATCCACATCATTTCTATTTCCATATCTCTGCTTCAACGTAAAAGTCTGCTCTAATCGTAGACCTTTATCGACTTTATTCATTCGTGTTAGCAGTACCTGATCAGATCATTGTATTTCCAAAAATCTCAAGTAATATGCTAGAATCTCATCTTATCTCTTATTGTTAAAATTTCATCTTACGTTATTGAAATTCCAGCTCCCAATCCTAGGGAAGAATCTTATTCAAAGTCCAACGTCTCGTTTAAAGGTTCGTCCTTTAGTTATTCCTTAGGGGTCGGAATTTCTTTCCATTAGAAAATCCTTTAACATAAATCCGGTCTAATTATTTCTATTCCTCAATTAAGAATTAATCCTTAATTCTTCGGACCAAAAAAAAAAAAAACATAAATCATTTCATGATAATAGATCATGCTAAGCAAGAATTTCAAATCAAGACCTCACTTACCTCAATCATCCTCATGTGCGGCTTAGTGGGGGAACTAAGGTATTTCTCTTTTTGTCCGATGAATCAAATTGTCATACATCACTAAGTTTATCTCGAACTCAGATTGTATTAGTCCATAAGTATTTTGACCTATGTAGTCACAACTATCTTTAAAATTCATTATATCCTTAACTGGAGTGTAAGGCCACAAATAACCCTTATTCAATTAATTCTTGCTCCTCTTTATCCACAAAAAAAGGGTGTAAGAAAATAATGTCTCTTAATTCTATCTTCAAATTAGTCCATAGACCTCAATTTATAATTTAAACACCCTCCTTGCATTCCATTGCAAGGTTTAACCTCGATATGGATCAGCTAGTAATCAAACATTCACTTAATAGACAATTCAAGAAATCAGTCATTCCAAAATCAATAAGGTATCACATCAAACATCAAAATCAGTTACCTGATTTAGAAACAATCTTCCTTCATCTACCACGTAGCATTTCTCACTTTCCTAAGGATCAACTAAGCATTGATATTGGCAACATATCATAACCTAGTCTCCACAGTGCCATAATCATTCTATCATGATTCCAGATAACAAACACTTAATACTATAAATCCATAAACAGAATTTCTATCCAAATTAACTTCAAGAATGGATTTATTTCCAATATAAAACACTTAAGTTCTTCTACTAGGTCATCAAAATCCTTTCCGTAACTCGAATCATATCTCAACTTTGAAATTAAAGATTACTTCAATAATATCAACTCATCATCAAGTCTCCAATATTTGGCGAATACAATATTTAATCTTTGAAAATCCTCAAGTTTAGCCCATCAAAGGTCAATTTGCATATCCTCAATTAAAAATCTATCTCAGATTATCTAAGATATCACCTCCCCAATTCATTTGGCTAAAATTCATAAATATCATAATCACATCTCAGTAGCCAAAGCAACTTAAACTCATCAGTACGACTAAGCATCAATTCAAAATCATCAGAATAAATGCTAACTCATCCTCAAGCTTATCATAACTAAAACTGGGGAATCAAGAGTTTCAAAATTAAACCAACTTCATAGCTCAATATATATACATTAGTCTTGGTGAGTACTAACCCTATATGAATAAGGCTACCATGCTAATACTGTACTTCTTAAGAATATAAATTCTTAATCCAAAAAGGTTGAGTACTAGCTCTACTCAATTTTAAAATATAACCAAGAGGGTTTACGTACTTACTTTGTACGCTTAACCAATAGCAATCTTGCCTCGTATCAACTTTTAGTCTTCTTGGTGAGAGCGTGGGTATGCGTGATTCTGATCTTGCTGGCCATTGCTTCCTTTTGATGTTTCTTTAGGCTAGTCTTTAACCCATTGGTTATGACAAGATCACCCTTTTCAAGGCGCGGCTTATCAAGACGTAAG
Organism: Alnus glutinosa; assembly: GCF_958979055.1. NCBI lineage: Eukaryota > Viridiplantae > Streptophyta > Magnoliopsida > Fagales > Betulaceae > Alnus > Alnus glutinosa. The sequence continues at coordinate 14,400,016 of NC_084886.1, forward strand.
GGTTTCCATTATCCAACAATGGTGTGAAAAATCCTTCTTGGTTCCGAACGTTGCATGCCTTTGTCGACGTTGTTCTCCTTGTCATCGTTGTTCAATTGTGGCGAAAAAAAACAAACAATCAATCAATCAAACAAACACAGTTGCAAGGATAATTAACCGACCATTCAAGTGATAGTAAATAAAACAATGTCAGTTATAAAATGAGACTTATCATCTTACTATCCCGTAGGACTAAGGACTCAAAACAAATCATATGCCACGTATATCAATCTATACCTCAAAAGGAAAGGCTTGGATATCAATATCTCTTCAAATGATTAACTCCTTAATTATCACAAAATTTCTATCTCAAAATTTAAATCAGCAATCCATTGCCTGTATGACTTCAAAATCCGCGGATCCAAATATCCTCTTGGGTATCAAATACCATGATTTTTATCAAAACTTTAGCAATGTAAATCTAAAATACCTGAATGATCAATAATCCATACCTCCAAGTATTGCGGCCTCCTTTGTGAGTTCATTGCATTACCCAAATCACATATAAACAATCTTATCAAAGATGTGAGAGGAAATAATATGGTCTTATAAAATCATCATAATCCCTCAAACCTCTATTTCCTTATTTCTTTATATAGTACCATGATCTTCTCATTATCCCTACATAAATATTATTATCCTCGAAAGTCATTAGATTAGATCCCAAATATCAATCCAATTTAATAATGCAACCCACCATGCTTCCGTTGCGCTACTCTAATAATTAACATGTATGTCCATCAAGCAAGGGTTTCTAAGAGAACAAATAAATCACATATTTAATTCTTAACTTAAACTCTTGAAAACCTCAATGATTCATCAATATATCATCTTTTCCAAAATCCATCAGATGCATAGGAAGATAATCTCTCCAATATCATCAAATCATTTGATCAACTAACTTCCTCAAATATAGATAAATCAGCAATCTATAATATATACACCTATCTTCAAAAGATACCAGATCTGGAATAATAGATACTCATAGTCACAACATATCTTTTCTTACATTCTAGGGTTAATCGGATAGACCTCAAAGCCTCAAAATTATCTTTTGATTCTCAGGTTATCCTTATTATGGTCACAAGAAAATATTATCTCAAAACACAAAAATATTAGCAAAGTGTTTAATAAATTTACCAACTTAATATCCATAAGTTCTGTCAAAGTATTGAGCATTTGAATCCTATATCTCCAAAAACAAATTTCATGATTATACCTCAAGATAATACTAGATATCAAATCATCTTAATCATGAAATTACTTCTATTCACATACCTCAAGTGTCTTATCCCTCTTATACTCGGATCGTCATTAGGGTGAGAGGTCTCTGCACTAAGATATCTAAATCTATTAGACCTTGATAACAGAATGTTTACTCTACATTAATGCTTATCAAATGTTAATACCATCATCTATCTATGAGCTTTGTAGATAGATCAAATAAACTCACAATATCCATTCAATATTTATAAAATAATAGATTTTAAACTCGAGGTCATATATGAGAAATTGATGACATTTTTTTATAAATGAAATCAAAAGTGGTACTATGTGCCATATATATATATATATATATTTTAAAAGCTTCTTCATATTAACCCTTTGTTTTCATAAAACTCTATTTCAAAATCTTTTTGAACCATATTAGTAGTACATGAAAGAGTATTTTTCATCCAGATAAAAATTTTTTATTTTTAACAAAAATACAAATATGCATGTATTTGTTATTTTCACAAACTTTTTAAGATGTTTTCATAGCATCAAAACATTATTTTTGTTAAGTAATCAAGGGAATAAATGTGGAAAGTTTATTCTTAAAACATTTTCCTCATTTCAAAATCATTTCTTAATAAAAGTAGTTTCATATTTAGTAAAATTTTCACTTAGTATGCAAATCAAATTAATATGTTTTCCAATATAGTACAAGATATTGAAAAGCATATATTCATACATCATCGAGGATGGAAGCATACATAAGCATACATCACACAATATCAAAATTCACACAAAGTATTTTTTTAGAAAAATGATTTATACTTATAGCTCTTGTGTTATTTCTAAACTTCTAAGGTCAAGTCTTAAGGTCCTCAGAGCAAACTGCTCTGATACCACTCTGTAACGCCCCGCCTTTTTTCAAAAAGACGTAAGTGAAAATTTTTCGATTTTCACGTGACATTACTAAAACATCAGAGTTATAAATTGGTAGCGGAATATAATTTATCTAACAGACTTGGATTAAATAACACATCAGAGCTTTTAAATTAAATACCTCTAGACATTCATTAGAAAATACTTAGAACAAATACATGGAAACAGGTGTCCATAGTGACACAAGAGTATACATGGAAATTATTAGCAATCTTGTCAACATAAAATGCTATAAACACAGAAGACTACAAACAAAATACGAACTATGTATCTTTAACTTGAAGACCACTCGAGCTCTAATCTTTGTCTATAAACCTGCACCAATGTATATATATATATATATATATATATATATATATATATAGAAATAAAAACACAAAACAACCTAAGTGAGTCCACTGTTTCCCATAATAATATGAATGCTGATTTATTTAATAAAATACCACATAATGCAAATATGGTTTTATAGTCACGTATATACGCAATATATAATCCGTGGTAGCTAATCACAGTCATATATTAAATGTATACCTAACCATAAAACAGTAATATGACAGTTTTAAATGCAAGGCTTAATTATCAATTTTATGCACTCCTCTCGTGAAGGAACCAACGGTCCGGATTAGCGTGTCACGGGAGCCAACGGTCCCAGTTGGTAATACCATCAACACCCCAGCTGTATTAGCCAACTCTCACATTTATTAGTTTATTACTGGAATCCAAAGGTCCCAGCAGACTATGAGCCAAAGGTCATAACCCGTTTAGTTAATTTAGTGTCACGGAAGCCAAAGGTCCCACTGGCAGCCATCACCCCCCCGCTGCATACCAGCTTTGTTATTAACCATTTTAATTAAAATAGAAAATATGTAAAATCACATGCGCAAACAAATAAATAAAACAGTAAACATCATATTATGGAAAAATCCACCAGTTTCGTCCTCAGTAAGTATAGAGATACTTACAGTTCTCTGCTACAAAGAGAGATCCACGGAATAAAGACTGCACAGTTATATACATTTGATAATATATTAGTATAAAATACTAAGAACCTATTTGAACATTTTATCACTTTCGACTTACAAATCACTAATCCCAATTTCTAATGTCGCTTAGATATTATAACGGCATAAAATAGGTTAATTATATTACCACATATTTTATGCGGACATTATTACGGCATTTATTAATTAATATCCACAATATCCTTTTAAGTAAAACGGTATTATAAAAGCTTATCTGTTTTTGTACCAAATCAACATAGTGACTCGATTAATATAATTAATTGGTTTTATATTTTAAGAGTACCCAAGCGGTACAATATAAATAATCCTTATTTTAATCTTATTATAAAATTTGGGTGGAATAACGGCATTAGTGTTACTAATACCTAAAAATACTTTTAGAATTTTTGGCGGCATAACAGCACTTTTGTAAAATATTACTTTTTACTCAGGCATCACAACGGCATGCTTTATTAATTAACTACTCCGCTTCAAATATCCTGTTTTAAAACAAAATAAAACACTTTATAAGACTAGAATACTAATAACTTACAACATAATACAATAGCTTTAAAAGCCATAAAAGAATAAACTAAAACTTACCAAAAGTTAAGAAAATGGTGCACCACCGTCCAAGTGACAAAAATAAGTTTCTTTCCTTTATTTATTATTGTTTGCCCTTTCTTTTCTACTCTTATCTTTTCTTTCTTTCTTTTTGCTTGTTGACCGAACAAGAGGCCAAGGGAAACACATATGTAATAAAGAGAAATCAAAATAATAGAAATAGGAAGAACTTACGGAGAGAAAAGTGAGTCCTCTTCTTGTCTTTTTATTTTGTTCTTATCCTCTTTTTTACTCCAAAGACCACACACACAAGGAGAGGAAGAGAATAGCTTACGGTGGAGAGCTGAAAGGCTTAGAGTCCACAGTGAAGGTCGTGTACAGAAGAGAGGAAGAGAGAGGTAAGAACTTGGTTTTGTGTTTTTCTTTTCTTTTGACTGAAACAGAGAGAGGGAGAATTGAGAGTTTTTGTTCCTGTTCTGGTTCAAGCACTGACCGAAAGAGAGGAGGACAGCTGCTGTTTGGGTACCGACCGAGAGTGAGGGAAGAAGAAGGCCTAGAGCTCTTGCTCTTCCTGCTGCTGTAAAACCAGAAAAACACAGAGAAAGGAGGAGAAGTTGCAGAAAATGGAGAAAGAATGAAGAAGGAGATGTGCGAAGAACCAAAGGGGCTGCACCTCTTCTTTTATACAAACCTTGGAAGGTTCAGATCACTTTAAGCCATCCTTGATCAACGGCTGAGGACTTTCCAGGTGTGCGTTGAGTTCAGAATATCTCTCAAGAAGAATAAGAATCAGAGAAGGGGAGCTGCATCTTTCTTGGACGGTTGGATACATTTGGGATTGAGTAATCAATGGTTGGGGAAGATGGCAGGTGGTCGACGAGTGTCAAGGCCAGCTATGAAGCAATCATTACAAACTTAATATCTACTATCTCTAACCAACTACTTAGTTCATTTCTAACAAAAATGCAAATTGACTTATCATCAAGACTTGCTTAAGGACTAAGGTTGGGATTCAACGGTGCTGGGGTGAAAATATTGATGGGCTGAGTAACGTGTAGGCTGCCATGTGGACTGGGTTGTGAACGTGTGGGCTGAGCCTCGCATGGGTTGGGCTGGGTTTTTTTTTAAAAGATAGAAATGGGCCCACAAATGATATAAATGAATTTTCGTCCTATTCAGAGGTGTAATTTTTCGCGTATGTTTTCGGGTATTAAACGGAGTCCAAAAATTATGAAATTCGGAGGGTAGTTAGAGGACTTCGAGACGAGCGTTCTGGATTTTGAATCGACGAAAACGGAGTTCGTTTGACCCTATTTTCATTATTCCAAAGTTTAAGGTCCGTTTGAGTTTTTATCAAATTAAAACTATAAATGCTTCTAAATGAACATTTATTTTCATAAATATTCATATATATATTCTTTTATCATATTACTAGGTCTTAAATCATATTTTAATATATTTTATTCAATATATTAAAATATGGGGTATTACAGTTTTGGCTCTTCTAGGAACACGAAAATATGGCAAGCGATATGGAATCTTAAAGCCCCGGAAGTATATAAGAACTTTGCTTGGAAAATGTGTAACAACATTCTACCAACAAAGGTTAATCTTCAACGGAAGCATGTGGTGCAGGACTCAATATGTCCTATCTGTTACTCTAGTCCTGAAGACCTATGGCACGCCTTATGGAGTTGCCCTGCTGCGGTAGCTGTTTGGCAGGAGGGTACTCGCCATTTGCAGAAGATGGGGCTGACTGAGAGTGATGGTAATGGCGTGTTTCACCAATGGCGGTCACGCCTGGATGAGGAAGGTCTGCTTCTGAGTTTGGCTGTGGCCCGCACTATATGGCTTAGACGGAACGCCTTTGTTTTTGACAAAGTGTTCACCTCTCCAAAACATGTGATGTGCCAGGCGCAGGAAGCAGTCATTTTTTTCTTGAGCTGTCATGATCCATTCATTCCACTGGCTCCTCACCAAGCTCCTATAATTCCTCGTTGGTTTCCTCTGTCTGGGGTTTTTTGAAGCTGAATTGGGATGCTACTTTCAACAAGAGCTCGAGATTCATAGGATTGGGGCGGTCTTAAGGGATGAAAAGGGGATAGTGGTTGCTGCTTTGGCTCAGTTTCTCCCTAAGTCTCAGATCCTAGTATGGCAGAGGCTGTGGCTCTATGGAAAGCAGTCTATTTTTGCAAGGAACTGGGCTATGATCGGGTCATCTTTGAGGGTGATTCGTTACTTGTGGTGGAGGCAGTGGGGCACGAAGGTCCTTGCTAGCGGAATTTTGGACATATTATTGAGGAAATACGGACTCTTTTTGGGGGTTTCCATTCCTTTGAGGTAAAACATGTTAAGAGAGTGGCTAACCAGGCTGCACATGGGTTAGCAAATCTAGTGTTGTCATAGTTGATGGATTTTGTTTGGAGGGGGGAATGCCCCTTTCCAATTCAACATATTGTACTCGCTAAACAAGCTTTGGCATGATTTATAAAATTCCTAATCTTTCAAAAACTATTAAAAAAAAACCCGCGTATATATACTTTTATATATGACTTATTTTTGGAGATAGAAGTAATTTACACGCATGGGTTTTGATATCCAGCATATCTTGTGCTCTGAAAATATGTGTCCCTTTTTTTTTCTTTTTTTTAACACTCGAAATTAAGCTAGGCCTGCCTAGCTTCTCACTTGGAAGAGAAATTATTTAATGCAAGTAAACAGTTATGGATAAGGTCGAAGCTACGTGTAGGCTTATGATAGCGTGGGCACAAGATAAGGCCCCAAGTCCATTGGATGTACATTGTAGGAGTAATTGTATATGTCAAATATCCATATAAAAAAATAATAAAAATAAAAATAAAAAATAATAAAAAAGGTAGTTTTTAAAATTATTATTGGACATGTGATTAATCAAATGATAATTTTAAAAGTTACTTTATTTTTTATGGACACTTAATAAACACTTAATAGACATATATAATTATTCTTGTTTAATTCCAATATAATCATGCAATTGCATTAGTACATTCTTTTTCTTTTTTCTATTCAGATTCATTAAATGTTATGTTAATACCTCTCGTCTGTATTATTTAAATATTTAATTAATATTTTTTTTTTTTAACAATTTAAACTTTAAAGATAATGGTGATTTAATATCTTATTCGAACAAAGGTTTTTATGTACAAAACCTTACTCAACAATTTAATCCTCATTTTATGTTTTAAAAAAAAATCCATGCGTTAATTAATTTCATATGTAATAATAAATGTTAAATTATTAATTATATAATTAAATTCACACTTAATTACATGCACATAAAATACTCAAAAAATTGGATTAGGGTATCATATGATTAATCTATAGTAAAGAAGTATTCTATATGTTTTGTAACATTGATATATGCAGGTTATATTATCTCGCGTGAGCCAAGGAAAGAAAAGATAATATAAAGAAATATTAAAACAGAATAATAAAATGAAGACAATAGATTTTATGTGATTTGGTCTATGACTTGTATACACAAGATAAAGTCCAAAAGACTATCTTATGCTCTTAGTTCTCTTGATATTTTTAAAATACATAAGACTCATATTTATAGCAAAATTGTGATAGATAAGTATGATAATCAAATCAATTTCATATATTCTTTTACCAAAAACAATCGCAACTATTTGGAGAATATATTCTCAATCAAGACCTCTAGTACTGAAAGTCGAAGACCTTTTGGCAATGTTTCTATGTCTATTTTCATTTTCCTCTTTTACTAGTGAGGTTAGGAATAATTAATGGTAGGAAGCCTCATTTTTGTTTATTTCGAATCTCTCTTGTATTTGCTTGCAATTTCTTTATATTTATCATTAGAGGCAACGGATTTTTCACATTACCCACCAAAAAAAAAAAAAAAAAACTAATGTGCCTTTTTTCGATCTCTTTACCATGCATGTATAATGACTTAATATTGTCCACGTACGTACATGTCAAAATTTGTTCTTGGAGTAAATTAAGTTTCCAACGGCTGCTTACCATATATATATATGCATAACGCCTTAATATGGTCCACATGCATGATACATGTCAAAATTTGTTCTTTGAGTTTACCACGTACCTCCATCGGCTCCTTACCACTCCATTTTGGATCTAACTTTGCACCGGTGGTTCAACTTTACGACGCAATGAGACCTAACAGTACCTATCACATTAATGAATCGTAACCGGAGGAGATGTGAAGTGTGAACCTTATTTTGATTTGCTTTATAATCTTACTGTGTACCTGTGTGGAACAAAATGAACCATATATCTTTGATCTTTTGACACGTACGTCCACTGCCACCAGTATAAAAAGGTATCCATTCTTCTTGTTTTGCGCCATCAAAAATGTCTTCTGCATACTTGCCAGTACTCTACTTGTTCCTTGGCTTGGTGGTTCTCACCACTCCAGCTCTTGCTGATTACTCCAAGCCTCCCAAATATGGGCACAATAACCCACCTGTTCCTATTTACAAGCCTCATCCACCGCCGGTGTACAAGCCTCCTCCAGTCGAGAAGCCACCACCGAAGTACTACAGGCCACCAACTCTACCTCCTATAGTGGTAAAACCACCACCTTATAAGAGTAAGCCACTACCACCTTATAAGCGGAAGCCGCCACCACCTTATGGACACTTCCCAGGACACCCTCCGGTGGACAATGTCGATATCCCATACAAGCCGCTTGGAAAAGTGTTCCCTCCTCCGTCACCATATAAGAAGCCACCCACCCCACCCTACAAGCCGCCTAGAAAAGTGTTCCCTCCTCCGTCACCATATAAGAAGCCACCCACCCCACCCTACAAGCCGCCCTACAAGCCCCCACCATCAGTTAACTGATGGAGTTTATATATATATATATATGAAAATGATAAATCAGATGCTAGAAATAAGAGCATGCAGTTGCCAAGTCATACTATATATGCATCCAGAAAATCATGTACCCCATGAGCTAGCGTATCCTAGTTTCTGTAATGTAAATTAAGGAACGACTGCCTCCAGCAGCGTTATTCTATAATATAGATTTCTTTCTTTTAATGTGTTTATGCTTTCTGGCTTGCTATAATACACTAAGCTCAAGAAATTTCTGAATTTTCTCCGCATATGAAAACTTTCTGCGTTTTGATATCCAGTAAATTAAATATGTTTTCGGTAAGCCGGAAGTGAGCTGATAGTCAAGAAATGGTCTTAGTGTACTTACATGATAATTTACAACGAAGCTGATTTACATGTATCAAGCAAGCAGCTATTTATAATTAATTAAATAGCTAGTAGCCCTAAGGCCCGTTAATAGAGCACGGTTAAGCTAGGTTCTTACACATGGCTGCAACCCTGCAAGGGACATTCCATTTGGTTAGCAATATAATGCAAGCGTTTCCTTTAATTTCTTCATATGCATCCGGCACCAATAACGTATGGTCCAGCTAATTGACACCCCTTGAAAAAGGGCAAGAATTATATGTAATTACGTTCAGCCTTTTGTGGAAAAAATGGACCCCAGCTACTCCAAATTGGTTCAAGATCAACTTTAACACTGTTATTAGTACACTACAAAAATTGCAATGGTGACGTACATTATTAAGATAATTTCGCAAATAATTAGCCCTTCTTCTCGTGCTTTTGGTAAAGCTTTAGTTGATCAATTAATTACTTCTCTAGCAGTTTCTCTTTAGATTAATCATTTTATCCTTGAAGGAGGCTTAATTATTGTTATTATGGCTTCACATAATCCTCTTTATCATTTAAGACTGGAGAATCTCTTCTCTAATCTCGGATATCATCGACCCAATTCCAGCTTTTTCCTTTTGGGAAACTCTTAACAAAAGTACAAACTTATGCGCCCACTATGTGACAAAATGAGCCACTACCAAATCACACTCTAGGCGCATTCCCACCTATCCTTCTCATTTCCCCTCTATCCAAATTGTTAGTGGAAAAGACCCAGCCACCTTCCCTCTTGTAATTTATTTTTCTTTTCTGTTTGTTTTTGGATTACATGTACCTACCAAAAATATAAAAAAATTGATAAGGTTTTTTAATAATAGTAAGAAGTGATTGATGTGATATAAAGTAAAAAAAAAAACTTGTATAGAAAAGTGAAAAACTTTTATATTATAGTGATTTTTTTTATTTGAATAGTAATACAAAATGATTGATGTTAAAAAGTGAAAAAGTTTTGAAGTTGACATTTTTTTAGAGAAGTAAAAATAAAGAAAGTGTAGTTACCAAACAAAACCAAAATTTTTTAAAGAGGAGAGAATGGTCGAACTAGTAAGTACGTACAATAACGTCAACGGGACAACAATGGCATCAGCAATTCGCCTTTTGATTAAGAGAAATAAGATAAATACATTTCCTACGTATACATATTTTACACATCTTATTTTCAAATCTACCATTGAATTTATGTGACTCAATGCGGATCCTACAAATTTAATGATGAATTTAAAACTTGATTGTAATGAGATGTATTAGGTATCTTTAAACTAAGACTTAGAGGCCATGTTGAGATAATGGATTGTGAAAGCTATTGCAACCTTTTTCATGTTTTCCTGTTGAGAAAAGCACTTTGTGGCCGGTTCTTCTCCGGATACTTTATGAGATGGAAGAGCTTTTGCCAAGCCCTTCTGGCCTGTGCGTTTCTAGAGACAAGGTCATGTGGCAACCAAGAACATGCAGTCTGATAACCAGATCGACTCTGTGTTCATCAAAAACTGGTCCACGGAGAAATTAAGGTAAATCTTGGAGTCTTACATGTTTACTTGTATGGCTTGTCATTCATTGATATTAATTGCCTTTTAATCCATCGCTTGGTGCAAGCTTGAAGCAGTGTCTATACCTTTGAACCTATTTCCATGTGATTTGGCAATGAAGGCATTTTAATCATGCCATTCACTGGTACCTTAGCACTTGCTTTATTGATGAACAGCAGCCGTACTTATAATGCTATTCTGGCTAGGTTTCCTTTTGGATGCGTGAGATGTGTTTACTTATTAAAAGGCATGTAACTTTTGTCAAAATTTTGGACTTCTAAAGGTTGAAGTCTGGCTTTTGAGTACCATCTTGGTGAAAATCGAACTAATTTGTTAAACTTGTAGATGCTTAAAATCCTAGCCTCAGAAGTGTCTTTATCAAGTTGTTTCTCAGACAACATAGGATATTAGAATGTGTTGTCCACCAAAAGTAACATAATTGATATCATATATATATTTGCACTGACGCATAAGTTGATGTTCATAAATGTGACCCTTTATGCTAGACTTGCATGTGTTAAACGACACTGCCGTCAAGATTCTAATGATTTGTTTCAAAGAGATTGTAGTCTCTACTATTTTTAACAGGGATAAGCAGTGATGACTAGTCGGTGGAGAGTTAACTAAGCAATTTCTACCTTTGTTGTTCCATACATCTCATACTGGAGTAGTGGCACGTGTAATGAATTTAATTAACAAAAGGAAGAATAAGCATATGAACAAGGTGTTTACCTGCCTATGGATACTTCGATTCGGTACTAAGTTCTTGCTTATGAGGGGTGCTACACATCCACCCCTCATCCCCCTCTCATCCTCCCTTTTTATTAAACAAATTGATTTTAATGAAAAAGTAGTCCTCTGATGTCACATCAGAGACTACTTTTTTTATTAAAATCAATTTATTTAATGAAAAGGAGGGAATGAAGGGGGGATGAAGGGATGTTTTTTAGCATTTCCCCTTGCTTATTCAACGTTCAAGTTCAATGTTAGTTGATGTTTCAATACGCATCCTTGACACCTTGAACACTTTTGTTTTGGGGGTATAATTGTATTTGTTTTTTTTTTTTTTTTTTTTTTTTTTTTTTTTTTTTTAGAAATCATCATGCTTCTTGTTAGAATAGTTTTCAAAGGTGATGTGTGGATCTTTGATTCGCCTTGTCCTTCGTAATCTGCAAAGAATAAACAATACTTCAAAGGAGGGTTTCCCGACGTCCCCTCTTCGATGTCTAAGTCAGTGAACAATTTTGGAGAGTATATTGAGAGTCGGGTTTTTAATATATTTTGTACTTGGGGTAGCAGCCTATTTATAAGCATATAGTTCTGAGAGTACTTAGAGTGCTCTAATGCACTTCTATTAGGAGCCTCTTCCCTATATTGTGTGGGGTTTGGACTGATCCTCCTGCATTTTAGTTTGAGTAGGACACTTACTCTTCATAGAATATTTGAATAATGTATCTTATCCTGTGTGTTCCAGATATAGCCTTCAAGGTGTTACAGGACTCTATTAAACCCTAGTGACTGAGCGGGTCAAGTTGGGCCAGCAAGATTAAGTAGAATGTAATTTCTCCAACACTTGTATAGAATGTAAATTGTTGTGATTGATAATATATATATGTTAGTTGTTGGTTTTTTTTTTAGTTAATTATATTATTAATATATTAATATTATAATACTTTTTTATTTACTATGATTTCAATATTTGCATTGTTTTTTATATTAAATTTATAAATTTTTTAAACGATGTCAAAGAAGATACCGGTGATTGCAAACAACGCCGGTAAAGCTTATACCAGTATTGGCAAACTAGTGATGCCTTGTTGTTAGTCGACCAGTCGGTAAGGAAATTTCGGCCTACGAGTATTGGGATATACTTTGCCCAACAGTATGTATCCCAATATTGAGCAACAAACACCAAGTATATATTCAAATGTTTTTTTCATCTTGCCTAGCGCAGGGACATTTTTTTTTTTTTTTTTTTTTTTTTTTTTTTCAGTGTGTTACCAAACTAATGAACATGGGTGTACATGTTACCGAATATTAACGGCTCGTATTTGCTACATGCACAAGCGAATGTGATTAGTAAAAAATATTTTTCAAATATACATATGCAGATTACGGTTTTAGAGTATGTGGCTGTGGTTATTAACTGCATCGCTATACTATATAAAACAATGGCTTGCATTTTTTACGGAGGTTTTGATAGAAATCAATAACATAATTAAGAGATCCTAAGAATCGCTGGAGTTGGGCTTTCTCAAGGATTTCATCAGGAAACTTATCTGCAAATTGGATTACTCTGCTAATTGGACTTATTCTCGATTGATAGATATTGTATCCAAGAAATCAGATGTTGGTTTGAATAGACTTAGTTTGAAGGAGTACATCTCTGTAAAACTCAATAGGCTTATCTGGGTGGATTGCTGGAAAATACCAAAATTAATACCAAAATTACTTCATTTTGAATTAGCTATAGATTATGTTTAGGAAAAAGTACACATAACCCCCTCAAACTACCACTCAATTGTCAATGTACCCCCTCAACTACCAATTGTGTCAATCTCCCCCTTTAAACTACCAGAAAATGTCAATGTCCCCCCTAAGACCAACAAAAAGACAAAAATTACCCTAATTTTTTTTGAATAAGACAAAAATGTCCTCATAAATTAAAAAAAAAAATAAAACTAAAACTAAAAAACTTAAAAAAATTAAAAATTAAATTAAATTAAATTAAATAAAAAACGAAAAAAAAATATTTAAAAAAAAAAAAGAACAAAATTTTTAATTTTTTTTTAAAAAAAGTAAACAAAAAATAACTGATTTTTTTTTTTTTACAAAAAAATCAAATGAAAAAAATAAAAAAGAAAAACCAGTTTTTATTAAATTAAAAAACGAAAAATAACAAATTTTTTTAAACAAAAAAAAAAAAAAATAACAGAAATTTATTTATTTAAAAAAAAATAAAATAAATGAAAAAAAAAACCAGTTTTTATTAAATTAAAAAACGAAAAAGAACAATTTTTTTTAAAGAAAAAAAAACGAAAAAACAAAAAATAACTGAAATTTATTTATTTATTTTAAAAAAATAAAACAAATGAAAAAAAAAAACCAGTTTTTATTTAATTAAAAAAACGAAAAAGAACAATTTTTTTTAAAAAAAAAAAAAAGAAAAAAAAAACTGAAAATTATTATTTAAAAAAATAATAAAAAACAGTTTTAATTTTTAATTTTTTTGTTGGAATAATTTTTTGTTATTTTATATTTTTTTAATAATTTTTTTTAGTTTTTATTTTATTTTAATAATTTTATGAAGGGCATTTTTGTCATTAGAGGGGACATTGACATTTTCTGGTAGTTTAAGGGGGGAGATTGACACAATTGGTAGTTTGGGGGGTACATTGACAATGATGTGGTAGTTTTAGGGGGTTATGTGTACTTTTCCCTTATGTTTACATTGGTTTGGTTGGTTGTGTTGTTTTCCGTGTAACACTTGGCCGAAAAGACAATTAATGTGAAATCAATATATTGTTCAAAGATATATTAGCCTAAAATACTAAAAATCGGCTTAAATTATTTTCAAAATTGTTTAAAATATGTCCTAATAGAGATCCAAAAAAGTCTGAAAGATTAAAATAGACCCAAAATGCCCATTACTTAATATGCAAATAACAATTATAATAACTGCGCAAATGCGGTTAGTAAAGACATATGTGTATGCAGATGCGAATTGTTAAAAGTAATATCTGCATTTTGCGGAAGCAATTACGGATGTTGCAATATTCGCATCAGCATGTACACCCTTACAGTAATGAATAAGAATGATCATTTCATTCTAGCTTATATTTTTAGTAATACTATTTTCTATTCCCAAGTAATCATAATCTCAGTGTTCGAATGAATAAAAATGATCATTTTATTCTAACTTCTTGTCTTTATGATAATTCTCATTCCTATTCTTAAGTAATCATATCTCAGTGTGTGCCAAACATACCTTTAGATGTAGAGGTTCATGCTACCAAATGCAAGAGAAAAAAACAAAGAAGAAGGGTGTGGAGGGAGCCACCTTCATGTTTAAGCAACGAGGCAAATTTTCACATTATTGGTATCTTCACCAATTGCCCACCGAAGCGAAGCTATTGTGGGCAGCACCATTTGCCTTTTCACCCAAACGATGACAAGGTCCTCGATCAAAGGTAAGTGTTTCAGAGTTTCAAACGAAAGAGAAATGATTCCTGTAGAATAGTTGTGCACATGTTGTGCAGGAGTATAGATACATGAGCATTCCTAGTAGCCTCACCAAAATAGTTTTTTAGCTATTTTTGTGAGCCAATTTGATGAAAATCCTGAAAATCCATTCCCAGCAGCCTCACCATTTTAACCAAAAAAATTTGATGAATGAAATTACTAACAAAATTAGATGAGGCATTTTCACTCAATAACTCACACCAAATTTTGTTTCACCTTTCTCTCTCACATGATTAGCACATTTTTTTTTTCCTTTTTTCTCTCATTTTCTTCTCCCATCTCCCATCTCTCACACGATAATGTCTTTATTTCATGGATATGAATGATTTTTTGTAAAAAGATTATATAGAGAAAAAATAAATAAATATGAAAAAATAATAATATTTAAATTGAATAGTGAATATTGACTAGTTAAAATGGTGAGGCTACTGGGAGAATTTTAATAAAGTGGCTCACCATAATAGAAAAAAAGTGATTTTTAGTTATTTTGGTGAGTAAAATTTGGTGAGACTACTAGAAATACTCTGATGGAGGTGGAATTCATGAAGTGGATCCCACCACATGAGTCACACCCCTTATATTTATAGTTGTATATATATTATGCATAATTATTGTGCAAGGATCACTCCTCCAAACCAAATGTTTATGGTTGTTTATTGACTCAAGTAGACCATGGCATTTCACGCTTACCCGAGAGGGCGATGGTAATTAACACTCATAGCCCTCACAGGATAGGACAAATGAAACAAGGAGCTAATGCAAATCATTGGCTTTAGTGCTACGCACATCTCTGATTTAACGTCAATACCGGAAATAAATAAATCAGGAAATCCCACTTTGCAAGCAAAAGTTGAAGTTGCCTCTGCTTTTATTATTATTTTCGTGTTGTGTTATTCAATGGTAATAAAAAAAATCCTGTGAAAAGTAGATTTTGTATAGCTTAGCCTAATTATTTTATTATGCAGCCTTAATCAAACAACTCAGCAGCCTTAGTCATAAAACTGTGCGGGTATAGAGGAACAGAGCGCGCATTTGCAATTTGCAAGCCTAGGAAGCACAACACTAAGAACATATGCAAAAGATAATTAAACATGCTCTGAAAGCCTTAATATGAGATTTTGTACAAGGTGGAACAATCCACTTCATTTGTGAAAGGCATTTTTCAGGAAAATAATATGTAGGATTCAAAAAGGCCAGGAGTAAAGAAGCAACATCAAACTTTCACAAAATATCATTCATGAGGTTCCTGTGACATTGATGACATGCATATCAATAATACACAACAAGTTTCTGGTACTCTTCACCAGAGATAGCTAATCCCATTTTACAACCTCAGGATTTACGATGCCACCTTCCTCCAAGAACACAGTCAACAAATTCTTCGAAAACCCACTCACAAGCGCCACCCCACTTTGCCTCGCAACCACCGGAGTCGACGACGAGTGCCTAAGGTTCCAAAACACAATTTCCGGCACCTTGTTGTATCCTCTCTCCCGGAACTTCCTCTGTATAATTTCATAATCTGTTTCCCATGGATTCGAACCATAATAATGCCTAGACGCCTGATCAAATTCCATATCACTGAAAACAACTACCCTCTTGATCAGTTGGTCTTCTGTCAGCTTGCCCTCAACCGCGACTTTCAAGATTTGGTCAAAAACTTTCTGGAAGTCTGTATTACCACCCCAATCCATCCTCCTTATGAATTGAGTCTTTTTCAGAAGAGTATCCCCCTGAATCAAGTGAATCTCAGGATGCGAACTAAACGTGATCACTTTCCCCTTCCAAGGCTCTTCACTGAGCTCCGAAACTAAAAGCCCCGGTGTGTCTTGGTTCTTAAGGAAATGGATGATGGTGTTGCACCGTTGCAAATGGATTTCAATTCTGCCCTTTTCTGGGTTCAGGTGCACGACATGCCACTTACTTGTATGTATAGGGAGGTTGGTGCCCGGATTGGTGCCTCTCTTGGGAAGGTGGATGAAGTGGATGTAACGGGTGATGGGGTTGCTGGGGACGGTGTTCGAGGATCCGTGTCCACCTTGATCTTACAAAGCCTCTTGAAAGAGGTCATTCTCTTCTTATTAATGGGAAGTCCATTTGGATTTCATTCAAATATGAGAAACTACCTCAATTTTGCTATGTTTGTGGTTGGATTGTACATGGGCAGTTCCGGTGTACTGGTGGTGCTGGTTTTCAGTTAAATGGCGTGTCTACTGTCAAAGGGTGGGGCAGTTGGATGCGGGCGGATGATCTGCGCTTTCGGCGTAGTTCTTTCGTTCCAGGCAATCCATGTGTTTCTTCTTCCTTACCTGATACTGTGGCTACTGGTTCGGGTGCGGTTCCTCCGGGGGTGCACTACAAAAAAAATTACAAATTGCCACGTGCATTTTGACACTTGTACAGTGTCGTACACGTGTCAAACAGTTTGACACGTAAATGTGCAAGTCACTAACTGCACAGTTTGACACGTGTATGAAAATACACATGTCAAACGGTTTGACACGTGTATTAAAATACACCTGTCAAACCGATTTTTTTAAAAAAAAAATTTCTAAAAATGTGCATTTTAAATAAATTTTTTATTTAATTAAATAAAAACTTCAATTTAGAATTTTTTTTTCAATTAAATTCTGTTATTGTTTATTTAAATTTATTTGGGTTAATAAATAAAGACATAGAGAGAGTAGAGAGAGAGTAGAGAGAGAGACATAGAGATACAGAGAGCGGCAGAGAGAGATAGGGAGAGAGCGAGAGAGAGAGAGAGAGACATAGAGATACAGAGAGAGATACACAAAGAGAGAAAGAGAGAGAGAGAGAGAGAGAGAGAGAGAAAAAAAAGATAGAGAGGAAGAGAGAGATAGAGAGAGAAAGGTAGAGAGAGAGAGACCGAGAACCGAACAGAGAGAGGTGGAGAGAGGGCGTCTCACCGGCGGGAAGGGCTGATGTGCGGTGGCCGGAAGCTGGCCGGTGCGGCTGTGACGGAGAGGGAGAGAGAGAGAGAGACCGAGAACCGAGCAGAGAGAGGTGGAGAGAGGGCGTCTCACCGGCGGGAAGGGCTGATGTGCGGTGGCCGGAAGCTGGCCGGTGTGGCTGTGACGGAGAGGGAGAGAGAGAGAGAGAGAGAGACCAAGAACCGAGCAGACAGAGGTAGAGAGAGGGCGTCTCACCGGCGGGAAGGGCTGATGTGCGATGGCCGGAAGCTGGCCGGTGCGGTTGTGACGGAGAGAGAGAGAGAGAATTCAGATCGGAAATGGGTAGCATCCTATATATATATATATATTTAATCTATTATTATATTATTATATTATTATATTATTTGAATTTTAAAAATTATATATATATACATATATACACATATATAAGCCAGCATTTCTCCCACGCAACTGTCCCAATCCGGGACATGTATTTAAATACACGTCCCCAATTGTTGAAATTTTATTTAATTAAAAAAAATTATATTTGGAAAAAAATAACAGTTTGACACGCGTATTAAATATGCGTGTCTAATTGTTGAAATTCTATTTAATTAAAAAAAATTATATTTGGGAAAAAATAACAGTTTGACACGTGTATTTAATACACGTGTCCAATTGGACACGTGTGTCCAATTGTTGAAATTCTATATAATTAAAAAAAAATTATATTTGAAAAAAAATAACAGTTGGACACGCGTATTAAATTGGACACGCGTATTTAATACACGTGTCAAATTGGACACGCGTATTAAATACACATGTCAAACTGTGAAGATGGTACAAATAGACACGTTTTTCAGAAGACACGTGTCTAATTGGACGCGTGTCTACAGTAACCAGTACTGTAGACACGCGTCCAATTGTAGTAATTTTTGTAGTGGTGGTTGCTTTTCCTGTTCCAGCAATTCCAGGTGGCCGTGCTTATCGGGGGTGGGGGGCGGTTAAGAGTTCTTTAACTGCTTCTATCTCTCCCTTGCAATATTCTCATGCAGATCTTAATGTGGGGCAATATTCTCATGCAGATCTCTCCCTTGCAATATTCTCAGTCAGTTGGGGCTCTTTCTACTGACGTGTGTCCAGTGGTATCAGGTTGTAGAGCCACGTCTTTAGTTGAGACGGTTGGTCGGGTGAAATTGACTGAATTACCCTCACTACAAGAAATTTCATCATTAGCGGCCACATTATTAGCGGCCAGTGCATAGTGGGGCCAATGCATAGTGGCCGCTAATAATACACTATTAGCGGCCAAATACAAGTGGCCGCTAATAGTAGTCGCTATTTTATAAACTATTAGCGGCCACCTAATTGTGGCCGCTAAAAATGGACGCTAATACACAAAATATTAATATTAGCGTTGAAATTCGGGTCGCTGCTGATAACTTGGTGGGGAGTTGCGGGAAATTCCGGGAAGCTATTAGCGGCGACATTAGTGGCCGCTAATAATCAACTATTGGATTATTAGCGGCCATTAATGTGGCCGCTAATAACTTGGCAGAAGCTGTGGGAAATTCCGAAAAACAATTAGCTAATAATAAAACTATTAGCGGCCACATAAGTGGCCGCTAATAATTGATTATTAGCAGCCACTTTTTTATGGCCGCTAATAGTTGATTATTAGCAGCCACTTTTGTCATGGCCGCTAATAATTGATTATTAGCGGCCACTAATGTGGCCGCTAATAACTTGGCTTGAGCTGCGGGACAGGACAGCAATTGAATAGGGACAAGACATCCCTTTTCTTTAGCCATAATACCGGGTAGGCGGATAGAAATACTATATTACAAGGTACGAGGGTTAGTGCCATAGCCCGGTATGAGAAATATCTAGGTCTTCCAGCCCTTATTGGGAGATCTAGAGTGTCTACATTTAAAGGGATTAAAGATAGGATTTGGCAACGTATTAACGGCCGGAAAGAAAAGTTTTTATCTCATGCCGGAAAGGAAATCCTCCTTAAGTCAGTCATTCAAGCCATACCTACCTATACTATGAGTGTGTTTCGACTCCCCAAAACTCTTTGCCGCGATATTAACTCTATGATGGATAGATTTTGGTGGGAGCATAAGGAGAATGACCGGAAGATGTCATGGATGTAGTGGAAAGGTTTGGGTCAAAATAAGCATTCAGGTGGTTTGGGCTTTAGGGATTTGGAAAGTTTTAATACTGCACTTCTTACAAAACAGTGTTGGAGATTCACTCAAAATCCTGGTTCATTGGCAGCACTTGTATTCAAAGAAAAGTATTTTCAAGGTGGAGATTTTCTGAATTCAACTCTTGGTTCGCGGCCTTCCTATGCCTGGCATAGCTTGTGGCAATCTAAACCAACTTTACAAGAGGGTCTCCTATGGCGGATTGGGGATGGTTCTCAAGTGAAAATATGGGGTGATAATTGGCTACCCTCTACTTATTTCCACAAGATTCAAGCACTAGTTCATATTTTAAGTGCGGACGCAACAGTCAGTGAATTAATCAACACAGAGAGTAATTGGTGGAACATACGATCTTGTTGAGAGCATTTTTCCTGCTGCTACGATGGAACAGATTTGTATCTTACCCATCAGTCCTAGGATGATGAGGGATCGGTTGGTTTGGGCGGGTACTAAATCGGGGCAGTTCACGATTCGAAGTGCTTATCATCTGGAAGTTGAGCGACGAGCTAGGCCACGGTGGAGTGCATCGGCTACGGCTTCTTCCCAGTCCATTTGGGAATTACTTTGGCAGTTGAAGCTCCCGTGCCCAACCCTGTTATTCATCTGGCGTGCTTGTAATGAATTACTCCCGACTAAAGAGAAGCTATATAGGCGACGTGTTGTGGAGGACCCATTCTGTCCTCTCTGTGGTAATATGGTGGAGTCCGCTTGTCATGCCCTGTGGGATTGTGCAGCTTCTCAGGTTGTCTGGTCCGAATGTTCACCTCGGATAAGTAAATGTAACTTTTCTGTAGTTGACTGTTTGTCTCTGTTTGAGCATTTGAGTTCCAGACTGGAGAGGGAAGAATTGGAGTGCTGGGTGTTTATGGCACAAAGAATTTGGCATAAGAGCGGATTTTTTGGGTGCTATGTGTTCGATGCAACGATATATCAGTGATCCTGCCACGGCAGAGGCTTTAGGTGCCCTTCGAGGAGCGGAGTTTGGGTGTTTTATGGGTCTTCAATCACTGATTCTTGAAGGTGATGCATTAGAGGTGGTCCTTGCTATACAACGAGATGATGAGGGGGCTGGATCGTATGGTAACTTAACATTGGACACCAAGGCTATTCTAGCGGGGGTTGTTTCCTGGACTGTCCAACATATTGGGAGAGATGGAAATCGTTCTGCTCACCACCTGGCTAAGTTAGCTGTGTCTAGTCAGTTGAATCTTGTTTGGCTTGATTCGTTTCCTTTGTGTCTTTCTGACATTGTAAACTCTGACTCTATTTTGTCTGATTATTAATGACATTCTATAGTTTCAAAAAAAACGTTCGTGAATGACAAGCCACGTGACATGAAAAAGAATTTCCAATTTGTTTTTGTCAAAAGATTTAAAAAAAAAAAAAAAAAAAAAAAAAAAAAACGGTTGCCGTGAATCATTAAATGGATTTCGGGCGTTCTTTCAATTTTGGCGTTTCTTCTTAAAGAGGTAAATCATTTATGCTATGAAATTAAAATTAAATATTATTTAATTTAAAATTATATTTTTATTTGAAATTCATTTTTCTCGCTTTTTGAGATACAAAATTACTTATTAAGTTTTTTTAATATTTCTTTTGCAATTGATAATATGGCTAATCTATTTAATATTTCTTGTGATATTGTTGATTTTAGCTTTTTTGCCTTAGATGAAATGAAGAAATGGTGGAAATTGGCTTACTGGATCTCGCCTCATTTGGTTCGCGGAATAAATTCTTGATGGAATAGTCATTCTTTTGTTTGGTAACTATTCCATGGTTGGAATACCTATTCTTTTACGAAGATGAATAAACTACATTTTTCACAAAAACCACTCATTATTTTATATTTTCTCTCAATTTTTTTTTTTAAAAAGAAAACGAAAAAAACAAAAAAGGGAAAAAAAAAAAAAAAAAAAAAAAAAAAAAAAAAAACCCTTACAATGGCTGGCCCACCACCCATTGGAGTGGCCGACCGGCTACATAAGGAGTCGGGGGTGGTGCGACCACCCTCGGACTATTTGGGGGTGGCCAGGCGACCCCCGATTTTCATCGGGGGTGGTTGAGGCCACCCCGGACCTTTGGTGGTCAGCCACCCATTGGTTTCCAAATTTTTTTTATTTTTTTTTAATAATTTGATTTTTTTTTAACTTTATTTTTAAAAAAACTAATAATAAATAATGTGAGGTTCTTTTAGTAATTTTGATTAAATTCCAATTAAAGTATATGAGTTGATACCAAACTAAAGAGTATGAATAGTCGTTCCATTCCGCTCTCTTTTATTCCTGGTAAGAACTATTTCATTTCTCAATGGAATACTCATTCCGCAAACCAAACGAGGTTTATGTAGGATTTTAATTTTTATGATAGGATTATCTAACACTTTTAACCTGCACAAGGAAAAGCAAATTAGTGTAAGAATATTTCCTAAAATCGAATAAAAAAATTAATGCAAATTATGCAATTGATTGATCGAGTTTTTGGTAACTAACCATTTCTTTTGTTTTTTATTTATTATTATTTATTATTATTCTTTTATCACTGATCAGATATGAAATGATTTTAAGGACTTTAATAATAAGTTATTGGGAAATAATGAAATTGGAGAAGAAGAGATAAATTCAAATTTGAATAACACTTGAATATGGAAATTGAGATTAAAAAAAAGAAGGGTTAAATATATTTTAGCCCCCCAAACTACCACCCTTTCTCCGGATGGCCCCCCAAACTACCAATGCTTAGATTCTGGCCCCCCAAACTACCACTTTCTGATTTTTTAACCCCATCCGTCTATTTATGCCGTTAATTATAACAGAAATTGGTCAAAAACCCGAAAATACCCCTCCCTTAACTGTGAGAATTTCAAAGTGTAGGAGGGGTATTTTCGGAATTCTGTTTAGAATTGACGACATAAATGGACGGATGGGGCCAAAAAATCAGAAAGTGGTAGTTTGGGGGGCCAGAATCTAAGCATTGGTAGTTTGGGGGGCCATCCAGAGAAAGGGTGGTAGTTTGGGGGGCTAAAATATATTTTTCCAAAAAAAAAAAAATGAAAACTTATAAAGAGTAGGATTTGTAATTGAATAAAATATTTAGGGACTTTCCATCTTTTTGACGTTTAATTTTTTTTTTCCCATTATATTTTGGTTTGATTCAATCATAAATGCACAATTTTTGAATGTTGTGTACGTATTGAAGCAACACATGTAAGAAAGAGGAAAAAAAATAAAAAATCATATCTCATGCAATGATATTAATGCATTTCTTAAATATTTTTTTACTAGAATTTTGGGCCTTAATTAAAAAATATTGATGGTAATTAAATAAAATATTTAGAGACTTTCCATCTTCTTAGCATTTTTTTTTTCAATTCTATTTTGAACTTGGGCTCAATCATAAATGCACTATTTTTGAACGTTGTGTGTGTACTGAGCAACACACGTAAGAGAGATAGAGAAAGAAAGAAAGAAAAAAAACCATATCTCATGCAATGATATTAATGTATTTATTAATTATTATTTTTATCATAATTTAAGGCCTTAATTAAATAATATTGACGGTAATTAAATAAGATATTTAGAGACTTTTTATCTTCTTAAAATATTTTTTTTGGGGGATAATTGCATCGTTGGTCCTTGTGGTATGCCATAATTATTTTTTAACGTTGTGTGTGTACTCAAGCAAAGATGTAAGAGAGAGAGAGAGAGAGAAAATCATATCTCATGCAATGATATTAAATTATTAATGCATTCCTTAATATATTTTTACCATAATTTGGGGCTTTAATTAAAGAATATTGATGGTAATCAAGTCCTTGATTTTTTTTGAAATAAATTTCGATTAATAGTTCATAATTGGAGGCCTTATTTAATTGGGGTCGCTTGCATGGTATTAATGCATTTCTTAATTATATTTTTACCATAATTTGGGGCATTAATTAAAGAATATTTATGGTAATTAAGGCCTTATTTTTTTTTGAAAATAAATCACCATTAATATTTTTTAATTGCGGGCCTTATTAAATTGAGGACCTTAGGCAGCAGCCTAATCCGTAGGGGTGTAAACCCAGAGTGGATTCCCGGGTATTGGCTAAAAACCAGGAACCGGCTCCGGGTCCCCGGGTTTTTTGTTTTCAATACTCGGCCCCAACCCGAGACCCGGGTACCCCGAGTATCCGGGATACCCGGATAACCGATTTTACCCGGGTACCTGGATAAAACCGGTTATTCGGTTCGGGTGTTATTTAAAAAAAATATATATATATTTTGGACTTATTTTAGCATTGGACCTACTTTTTTTTCAACTTCATTTAAACTTTTTTATACTAGTAATGCCCAAAAGCAACACTAGAAAGCTTATGCAGTGCTTCATTGGAGCTAGCTTCCATATCTTTCACTGCAGTGCCCGGGCTTTTATACTCAAACAGGAAGGAGAAAAAAAAAAGTTAAATGTTTTTGGTTTTTGTTAATGAAATAACTATAAGTTACATGTTTTTGTTAGTAAAATAACTAGAATATGCAGCTTTAGAAGAAGTATTTCTCAGCCATAATTCTGAACACGAACCTATAGCCTATAGCTTGATGCACCGTGGTTCAGAAGAGAGATTTAGGAGCCACTCTTCGACTCTTCGTGAGTGATATCTGTGCCACTTAAGGCAGAGACAATTATCAACATAAATGAAATATCAACTAATCCACGCTCAAAAACAATATATCCACATTTGGCAACATCATACACCAACATAATTAAAAAAAAAAAAAAAAAAAAACAATAATGCAAATATAAACATATTACAAATTACATATTAAAAAAGTTCAAACCCAAAAGTCCATAAACAATAAACATACAAAAAAAGTTCATAACCAAAAGTCCATAAACATATTAAAAAAGCTCATAACCAAAAGTCTATAAACATATTAAAAAAGTTCATAACCAAAAGTTCATAGAATCATAAACATATCCCAGCATGGTCCGGTTTCTGGCTTTTTGTAGCTTTGCTCTCAATCATCTATAACTACAATAGAAGGAAAAAAAAAAAAAAAAAAAAAAAGAAAAAAAAAAAGAAAAGAAAAGAGAGAATTAGTTACATGAATAAATAACTAAAATGAATTAATAATAATGAAAACTAAAATGAATTTATAAACATTTACCATGCTCATCAAATATTTCAATAAAATTCTCATACTCCAAGTCTTCATTGCTCTTTAACCAATCTTGTGTGCAAACCAAGGCCTCAACTGTAAATGGAGATAAAGAACTCTTAAAGGGATCCAATATGCGTCATCCGTTGTTGAATGCAGACTCAGATGCAACTGTAGAAATATGAATGGCCAATATAGCACGGGCTATCTCTGCGAGGATAGGATATTTAGGTGCATTAACCTTCCACCAAAGTAAGATTTGTTGATGCTTCACACACATCCAAAAAATAATGATCCACCTCCGACATACACTTCGAGTTGTTCTCTTCCTCAAGGTGTTTGATGAAAAACTTCATATATTTCGTCTCTGTAAGTGCATCATCATCATCAACACTAACATCTATAGAAGCAACACTTGAACTTTTCACACCCGCATCAAGGTTAGACATACGCCTCCAATATAACTTATTGTATTGCTCCCACAAACGGTTTAAGAGGTCTTTCACATAAGTCTCAATTTGTTTCGCCCAATCAGGGCCACTGCATTTTACCAAGTAATATTTTAACGCCTTCAACTTGGTACGCGGGTCAAGAACATGAGCAATATACAACAATAAGTTAATCCTTTCCATAGTCCCCCAATACTTTTCATTTTTTTTTTCATATCTCAACTCACTGCACTAAGGATAGGATTACAACTCATACACCCATTGGACAATGTCTTTATAATAATACAAAGTTGAATGAAATATGAGTTAGAGGTAACATGAGTTGAACTAGAAAACTTCAATGTGGCTTCATAAAAAGGTTTCAAAAACTTCACAAATTCCCTAGTATTTTTCCACTCATCATAGCTAGGAACAACAAAAGGATTACCATCTTCCTCCCCAAGTCGAGTAAAAGCTTTTTCGTACTTCTCAGCCGCACTCAACATTAAGTACGTAGAATTCCATCTTGTTTGAACATCTAGACACACTGTCTTCATACATTGAATTTTTTCACACTTTATGCATTCTTTAAACCTTGCCATTCTCTGCGGTGAAGACCTCATAAATTTCACTGCGTTCCTAATATTAGAAACACAATCACCCAATCCTTTCAAGCCTTCATTTACAATAAGATTTAATATATGAGCGGCACACCTCATGTGAAGGAATTCACCTCCCAAAATAGAACCTCTCTTGTCCTTCAACTTCCTTTTCATATAATCAATCGTCACATCATTGACTGTCGCCTTATCAGCTGTAATAGTGAACATGGATTCAATCTCCCATTCTATCAATATATTTTCCAACATTCTTCCAATATTTTCACCCTTATGACTTGAAATCAAGTTAAACTTGATTATTTTTTTATACATTCTCCAACTAGAATCTATGTAACTAGTGGTAACAACCATGTAGTTCAAATTTTGAAGAGATGCCCATGTATCAGTAGTGACACAAATTCTTTTACCCCTCAAAGAAGCCTTCAATTTAAGTTTTTCTTCCTCATAAAGTTTCATGCAATCTTTTTGTAGAGTAATGCGACATAGTAAATTGAACCTTGGTTCAATTCCATTTATCAATTCTCTAAACCCACAACTCTCCACATGCCTAAAAGGTAATTCCTCCATGATGAAATATTGAACAACCAACTTCCTTATTTTAATCAGATCGTACTTCACAAATCCTAGTTGGGTGGTATGGCAACTACCGCTCTCTGACATTTTTTGAAATGACTGTTGCAAGAAAGTTTGACCTTTGGGTACATTGGATTTTTCCAAATCTCTAATTGGAGAGGTTGGACAGTTATAGGTAAGGTGGTTCTTCAAAGCAGAAGTGTCATGTCTCCAGTAACACCCTAACATCTTATTGCAATAATTGCATGCTACCTTGGGCTTTTCCTTGTCAATTGGTGTCACTTTTGTAAAGTGCAACCATACTTTTGACTGATTCATAGCTTGTCATTTGTTTTTGGAGGGATCCAATTCGGTTTGCAAGGAAGGCGAGGAGGTTTCAACATTTGTAGTTGGAGGTCAGCATGTATACGAGCTGAGCTCGGGCGAGTAGTGGTTGCCCAAGCTCGGCTCGTTCAGAATTTTCACGAGCTCAAGCTCGGCTTGAGCTCGTGACGGGTTTTGATAATGGAGCTCGGCTCGGCTCATCAAGTGTAAAATCATGTTCAGGCTCGAGCTCGAGCTCGCTTTTTTGACGAGCCGAGTGTTTTATCGGGCACTCGGCTCACCCGACTCGTGAGTATACGACGGCCTCCTTCGTATGCCCTTCCGTTCACTGAATCTGACCTTCGTCCAAGAGTACGTAATAAAGAGAAAGAGGGAGGGAGAGAGGGGTATTGAAGCTTGAAAGGAAGAAGTTGAGAGAAAATGTGAAAATAGAAAAGTGGAAGAAGTGACGTTGAAACTTGAAAGGTAGAAGATGGAAAATAAAAAACTTGAAAGGTATAAGATGAAAGAAAATAAAATAAAATAAAAAACTTGTAAGGAAGAAGATGAAAGAAAATAAAAGACTAATGAAGAAGATGAAAGAAAATAAAAAAAAAAAAAAATAAAAAAAAAAAAAAAAAAAAAAACTTGAAAGGAAGGAGATGAAAGAAAATAAAAGGACAAATGAAGAAGATGAAAGGCGTTGAAACTTGAAAGTTGAAAGGAAGAAGATCAGAGAGAAAATAAAAGACTAAATTAATGGAAACTTTTGGAAGTTAGAGAAAATGAGAAATGATGGGGGCATTAGTGGGAGGCTCGAGAAAGTAGAGTTCCAACGCGTCAGAGTATATACTTTCCTCTGTGTGAAATATTTACACGAGTTTTGTAGAAATTTTGTACTAAGAACCGTTTAATGTGTCATATTCCTATCAATATCGTGGAATATATTAAAAAAAAATGATAAAAGAAGGTGCATAAATAATAATTAAAGTTTTGAAGGCTTGAAAAAAAAGTGTTCTTAATTTGATATTTTTATTATTGGTAGTGTTGTTATATAGTAAATAATTTTGACTTTGTGATTCATGTGTTAAATATGAAATAATATTTGTAAGAATGTCGTGATCATATGATTATTACATTATACATTGTGTCATATGACATGAGATTTAATGTCATATAAATTGTTATATCATACTTAAATTTAATAAAATGAATTGTTAGATCATATCACCAAGCTATTGTTGTTAAATCATAGTACATTGTTAGAACTTGGATCACACTTAATTATACAATGATACAAAATAAGTGTTGTTGATATCATTATTACATTATACATTGTGCAGTTATACTATATGACATGAGATTTAATATCATATAAATTGTTAGATCATACTTAAATTTAATCAAATGAATTGTTAGATCATATCACCTAGCTTTTATTGTTAGATCATAGTACATTGTTAGAACTTGGATCACAATTAATTATACAATGATACAAAATAAGTATTGTTGATATCATTATTACATTATATAATAAAGATATAATGTGCTATATCACATAAGGTTTAGGGTGCGTTTGGGATTGCGATTTCGTAAAAAAAAATTGCGATTTTAAACCAAATCGCAGAAAATAAACCGTTTGAAAACTTCGTTTTTAAAAAATTGCGATTTAAAAACGCAAAAAAGTGCTTATTTAAATCGCAGGTAATGGGATGCTTTTTTGAAAACGCAGTATTTTAAAAGGCTAACCTGCGATTTTAAAGATCAAACTGCGATTTTACCAAACGCTTAATTGCGTTTTTAAAAATCATTTTTTTAAATCGCACATTTTAAAATCGCTATTTTTAAATCGCACTTTTTGAAATCGCAAACCCAAACGGACCCTTAATATTATATAAATTGTTAGATCATAAGCATTTCATATAAATTCTAGTGATAATATATACGATCATATGTACTTGCGGAGCAAACCTTTTCTGGATGATTTTATAAAATATCTATGATTTCTCAATATATATATAAAATATATAATGATATGAATTCTAATAATTATACATAATTTGTGATTATAAGAAACACATTGTTAATTTTAATGCTAATAAATTGATTTGGGATTATACCAATTGCATTGTCATTGTATAAAATATGATTATTTGAATAATAGGACTAAGTATCAAGATTTTCATTAAATCATATGATTAACAATTTATTGTTAATTCAACAATCATTAGATATTTAATTATTAAACTTAGAGTCTTAGTCTCTTAGATCATATAAAATATAATCATATTAATTATCTTTTATAATTAAATTATATATTATATAGATACTTATAGATATAACTAATAATTATATATTTTATAACAATAATTAATTATTGTTAATTAATAAGTGATATACTAAATAAGTTTTATATATATATAAATATGTATATTAATAAATATATACGAGTCGAGCTAATAAGCGAGCCGAGCCTTTTTACGAGTATGTTCGCGAACTTTAAACGAGCGAGCCGGGTTTTATACGGGTATGTATCGTTTAATAATCGAGTATAGTTTCTTGTCCACGAGTAGCTCATTTAATAACCGAGTCGCGCACGAGCCGAGCCTTATCTAGCTGAGCCCGAGCGAACTCACGGGTACCTTTGCTTCGTTTACATCCATAATTGGAGGCTTGTCATGTGACTCATTGACATTTTCCATAATAGGCCTAGTTGGAGCATAAAAACAATATTACACTTAATAGTACTAACCATACAATTAAGAGCCATAATAATATAAAACAACATTAACAACATAATAATACAAAGTTTCTTGCAGTCATATTCATCAATAATATGAAGAACATGCATAAATTTAATTGTTTTTTTTTAAAAAAAAAAAAAAAAAAAAAAAAAAAAAAAAAAAAAACCTAAATTTCAAATTGAACTAGCATTTTTTCAATACTGTTTACCCACAAAACCTAAACAATTTAATGTAGTGTATGAATCATAATCCATCACGCAATAGATCAGTTTATTTATTGTCGTAGAAGACCCATATCAAAAAATGATGCAATTTTTTTTTAAAAAAAAGTCGACTATTAATATCAAACAGATTATCAAGTAGATGAAATATCATACTTAAAAAAAAAAAAATTAGAGAAAAAAACCTGATCTAACTATTTGAGGATCTCCTTCAAATAGACAAATATCCTTCAAATATTTGCTTGTTCTGCTTCAAAAATACAAAATCTGAATAGAAACAGAGTGAACGTGAAGAGTGAGCGACGAGTTAGAAGAAGAACTAAGAAGAAGAAGAAGAACTGAAGAAGAAGGTTGGACCGGCTGGTTACCTGGTAGGCGGCGAGGAGTTGGCGACGGTCGGCGAGGAGTGGCGAGCGGCTGAACAAGTGAAGGGTAGACTTTTTCAGTTTCAACGTGATGCGGTGAATCGGTGATGGAGAGTAAAATGGAGAAAGAGATGAGATGATTCAGACTCTCAGAGAAGTTGAGCGGCGGCAAAGTTTTGAATCTTTTGATTTTTGAATGGATTTTTGTCTGAAGGTGAACTTGAGCGGCGGCAGTGAGCAAAATTGAAGGGTCTTTGACTCTTTTGAGTTTTGATACTTGAATTTGATGATAGGGCAACAAAGTTTTTACGAAAATGACGAAACGCTCCTCCCTCTTCCTAAGCCGTGTAGTTTTAGGATAAAAGTGCAGGGGGTAATTTTTCTTTTTTTAATTAATTAACCTACCCGGAGCCGAGTACCCGGGTATAACCGAAGTTTTTTGAAATAAATACCCGGCTCCGGCTCCGAGTACCCGGGTACCAACCGGCTTTCCCGGTTTCCCAGAGCCGGTTAATGCCCGGATCCGGTTTCTCGGCCAGTTATATCCGGTCCAGATTTACACCCCTACTAATCTGCCTAAAGCTCCAACCAGTCTTGCATACAATAAAAATAAATAAATAAATTTTTGGGAAAACTTCACTTGTAACATCTATCTTTCATCACTTTTGTAATTCAATTATCCATCTTTTATTTATTTTTTATTTTTTATTTTAACCATCCGTTAGAATTTTCCGTTAAATTCTATCAAAATTCTCAAAACAACTTCTTCTTCTTCTTTTTATTTTTTATTTTTATTTTTTTTTAAAAAAAAACTTATAAAAAATTTCAAAGATTCAGACATAGGTATTTTTTCACATTTCGTTAAATTTTGACCAACACCTAAATCCTGACAATTTTTTTTTCTTTTTTTTTTTCTCTAAAAAAATGGGTATTTTAAAAATTTTCACAGGATTTAACGAAAAATTCTAACCAAGTGTTAAAATTGAAAAAAAAAAATGAAAGATTGATACCTTAAATTAATATTTTTTAAATATTGATACCCTAATTGTAAAAATGATGAAAGATTATGGGTTATATTGACGTTTTTCTTAAAACAATTTACTTGTTTCATAGTTTTGATATATAATATTTTTTGTTGTAAAACATTTTTAACAGAACATTTATCTAAACCAAACTTTGACAAAAAATAAATAAATAGAAATACAAAGGACCAGCGAAATTGGAATTAAGAAGCTAGGAAGAAAATCAAGATTCTTCATGAGCCGGCATGAATAGAAACAAAACAATTTCCGTCTTTTTGGCCCAAAAAACTCACGTGCCACGCACGAGAGTGCATTTCCATTTCATCAAACGGATCAATTGGGCGGAAAAAAGGTGGATTGCAAATTTCTTGAACTTTAGGGGTTGCAATTGACGCAATTGAAACATTGGTACCAACATTATAAATTGGTGTCAACTTCATGAGGGTAAATTGTAATTTTTCCTTTATTTTGTGTTTTTATGATTTCTCATTTTTTAATTGATATGGTGGTGTTGACTCAAACAAATGTAGACGTGTCAAATTTGATGGTATATGATGGGACTATCAGTTAGAAGTATACAAGCAGGGCAGTTATTAATCACTAATAACTACTAACAACCCCATAAACCGGTTGGGTTAGGGATTTTAGTGGTAGGAAAAAAAACGGTTAATAACCACTAACCGGTTTATATTTATATTATTATATATATTTGTATGGTTCGATATATATATATATATATATGTAGCTTAATTTGAAACCAAAACTGACCAGGTAAAAAAAAGATGCTATGCAAAAGGAAATTATGTTCTGTCATGAAATTATGCGCATAACGCCTGTTGCGATTAACTACAAACTGACTTAGTAGTTGCGGTTAATTAATTAGAAATAATAATTGCTTAAAGCGGTTGCAATTAAGAGTGAATAATCTCAATCGCTTGTAGAGCTCTACTATCAGCTTAGTTGTCATTGTTCACACTTAAAAAATCTAATAAATCTAATGTAACGAGTGATTTAATATATTTTAAACCTAAAGAATGATTTAATAAAATGTTGAAATACATTATCAACACAATATTTTTTTTTCAACTATCTATTTTGAGAATGAGTTACGATCGATTAGTGGCAATGTTATTGTTAATTGTTGTTAAGGCATCTCAGCTCAGCTGCATAAAACAAGTGGCTTTTTCTTTTATCCAACCACAAAATATTTGAACGCATCCGGATAAAGTACATGTCGGTGCATTTAGATTAATGGAGTGGCATTTTTTTAATGGTCACAGCTTCATATTTTGGTGCTATTTAGGCCAAAACGGAATATTTAACAACCACATGATCGGTGTGCCTCTATCTTCAAGAGTTCACACTCATTTATGTGAATGATCATGAGTGAGACGTACACTAGCCACTTTATTTTTTCCATATATTTCTGTACCATATTTAAAGATTGATGTCTAGCTGCCCCCACAGATTTTAACAAAAGTTTGAGTACTATTCAATGAATGACTAATTGTTTGCATCTTTCTTTTATCCATTTCTGCTGCTATGCGCGCGATATGTAGTAAAGTCACCGGCCTAAGTGGGAAATGGAGAATACCATGTGGGATTTCCCCAAGTTTATCCAAAGTAGCTGACATATGACATGACGACATATATATATATGATTTTAGTTCATAATATAAGCTTCTCGCCAGCTGAATTGGAGTGTCTTTTAATTTCTTCGAAGTAGAAAAAATAAAAATAAAAAATGGTGCATTTTGCTTATACTACGTACTACTGAGAGTTATGCCTTGATGTGGACTATACGTACGTGTACATGTTAAATGACCACAATTATGTGGACGCCCTTCATTTCTTTTAATTGCTTCCTTTTGGTGGGAATAATTTAGATATGGACGCCTAATTAGGATACATAAAAAAATATTAATGGAAAGAATTAATATTAATTGCAGAATTAAGCTTTTAACTTTAATATGTTATTCTAAGATTTCATGCAATTTGAAGATGGCGAATGCGTGGCCGGGGAATAGCTAAATTGGTTATTTCTGACCACTAGCCTTCACGAGGAACAGTCTTGGTACATGCATTTCCAAACTTTTGAGCTCAATAGGACCCAGATGGACCCCTCCTACACATAAAAAATACTCAAGAAGAACACTTCATTGACTTGGAAGTGTGTCTACACCCTTTTACCAAAAACAGCCAAATGCGTAATGACATATGACATGACGTAATATATTGGCTCTGTTGCATTATAAAAGCCCAAGAACTCTAGTTGTTTTCAACCATCAACGGACCAAACATGAGTACCAAATACTGTCTAGTGTTGCTCCTCGGGGTGGTGCTTCTCAGCAGCACTACCTCACTAGTTGACCACCATGAGCCTTCCAAACATGACCCCAAATCTCCATTTCACAAGCCCCATTCTCCTCCTAAACACAAACCTCCCACCCCACTTGATCACAGGGACAAGCCATTCCCTGAACACAAACCACCTCTCAAAGGTAAAGGAGAGAAGCCTCCACCAGAACACAAGCCACCGCATGAGGGTCATCCTGAACGCCATTTAGTTGAAAACCCAAGTTTGGATGGCAAACCTCCTAAGAGATCGGAAAAACCTCCACCCCCAAAACACAAGCCACCAACCAGCTCACTTGACAAAGAAGATAAGCCATTCCCAGAACACAAACCACCTTCTAAGGGTATGGGATCAGAGAAGCCTCCACCAGATCACAAGCCACCACATGACCATCACCCTGGACGCCATTTACTGGAATCGTCCTCCCATGAACAAAATTCACAAAGTTTTGATGGCAAACCTCCCAAGGGTAAAGAAGAGAAGCCACCTCCAAAACACAAGCCACCTCATCATCATCACCCTGAACACCCTTCAGAGGAGGATGCCAAAGACTCCCACAGCACGCCTCAGAAGTTGAAGCCTCCAACTACGCCTGAAAAGAAGCCGCTGAGTCCCTCTCACAAGCCACCCCACAAACCTCCACAAGCGAACTGAATGCATGTTAATTTATATATGTAGAAATAAATAAGAGCTGCATCATATGCTACCATTCGATCATGTGAGTCACTGTTCTATACATGAACAGTTACTAGCTACTGGTAGTCTTGATCTATGTTCACGTTGTGTACTTGTTTTAGTGTTTCTACTTATGATTTAATTTGTACGTAGTTTATGATCATCGACATGCAGTTATGCGCTTCCTGTGTGCAGAATTGTCGCCTAGTACTACTACCTCATTTTAATGAATCCTTTTCTGTACGTCATTATATATATGTTGGAGACAAAACAAAAAAGTCACATAAAGCTACATAAAGCTGCTAACTATTCTTATTGTTGACATATATAATTATCACGTGTCTCCACGGTAAAATCTCATACCTTGTACAAGAACCCACTAAATAATTACAACTTGCCACTACTTGCCGTTCAAAACTTTGGACTTACAGTTGCAAAATTATTATTCTGTGTACTAATTAAGACGCTATAGCCCTATAAGCATGATCTAATCGATCGTATGAATTCCGTTGCTTTGGAAAGTCCCAGAATTGGTTGGGCATTGGAAACTTATGTGATATTTCGTTGCTTGCTTCGTTTCCAAGCATAGTACAACGACGTCGTTTGCCTTGTAAAGAAATTCGGACCATCAATTTCTTTTAATTGGACATATCCATTAATTTCGTCCACATGGGATGTGTAACGGATATATTAGTTAATAGGCAGCCTTAATAATTTAATGGTGGGCCTTGGGTCTTATTATTTAGTGGCCTATTAGTTTAGTGCCTTTAGGTGGGTCTATATAGTAGTTTAATGGGCCTTATGCCTTATTAGTTAGTGGCCTATTAGTTTAGTGGCCTTTAGGTGGGTCTATATAAACAAGACTAGTTAAATGTTTTAGGCATAAAAATTGATATCCAGTCTTTGGCTGAAAATGGATGGGGAGTACCTCGAATCACTCACGGAGGTTTTAGGCATCCTCGAATTTGCCTAATTTCAGTATAATATCATATTTCCAATTTTATTGTTCTTCATTGTTCTAACATTTCTTCCATTCCATTTCCATTTTCCTTATTCAATTTTCCATTTCAGTAATCTGCGTGTAACAATTGGTATTAAAGCCTTAGATCCATGGCTTTTTTCTATCAAGCAGCCGAGCAGCGACGATTCAGGGCATCACTCGATGATTTTATGTCAAGATTGGAGCAAATCCAGAATGAAATCTTTAGGAAGTACGACCTTAGGACAATTGCAATTCTAGCAAAAATCCAGGACGAGGCAGAAGCGGCTCAGGCAGTCTGATTGGAATTCCCTACGTTTAATGGTGAAGATTCGGAAAAGTGGTGTAACAGATATATTAGTTAATAGGCAGCCTTAATAGTTTAATGGGCCTTGGGTCTTATTATTTAGTGGCCTATTAGTTTAGTGCCTTTAGGTGGGTCTATATAGTAGTTTAATGGGCCTTATGCCATATTAGTTAGTGGCCTATTAGTTTAGTGGCCTTTAGGTGGGTCTATATAAACAAGACTAACTAAATGTTTTAGGCATGAAAATTGATATCCAGTCTTTGGCTGAAAATGGAGGGGGAGTACCTCGAATCACTTACGGAGGTTTTAGGCATCCTCAAATTTGCCTAATTTCAGTATAATATCATATTTCCAATTTTATTGTTCTTCATTGTTCTAACATTTCTTCCATTCCATTTCCATTTTCCTTATTCAATTTCCATTTCAGTAATCTGCGTGTAACAATTGGTATTAAAGCCTTAGATCCATGGCTTTTTTCTATCAAGCAGCCGAGCAGCGACGATTCAGGGCATCACTCGATGATTTTATGTCAAGATTGGAGCAAATCCAGAATGAAATCTTTAGGAAGTACAACCTTAGGACAACTGCAATTCTAGCAAAAATCCAGGACGAGGCAGAAGCTGCTCAGGCAGTCCTATTGGAATTCCCTATGTTTAATGGTGAAGATTCGAAAAAGTGGTGTAACGGACATATTAGTTAATAGACAGCCTTAATAGTTTAATGGGCCTTGGGTCTTATTATTTAGTGGCCTATTAGTTTAGTGCCTTTAGGTGGGTCTATATAGTAGTTTAATGGGCCTTATGCCTTATTAGTTAGTGGCCTATTAGTTTAGTGGCCTTTAGGTGGGTCTATACAAGACTAGTTAAATGTTTTAGGCATGAAAATTGATATCCAGTCTTTGGCTGAAAATGTAGGGGAGGTACTCGAATCACTCACGGAGGTTTTAGGCATCCTCGAATTTGCCTAATTTCAGTATAATATCATATTTCCAATTTAATTGTTCTTCATTGTTCTTACATTTCTTCCATTCCATTTCCATTTTCCTTATTCAATTTCCATTTCAGTAATCTACGTGTAACAGGATGTCAGCCAGAATGTACTTTATTTCATGGGCTCTGACATTGTTAACATTACTAGAAAATTCCCGTGAAAATAAACGTTCAGTCGGGGGCAAATCATTGTTGAGTATTCTTCTAAAATACATATTACATTAATGGATTTAATGGATTCTCGCTATTTTGGTCTAAAGTCCAATGCCAATTTCTTTGCTTGTTAAGACAGAATTGATACAAATTAACCTCTTAGACACCCTTCAATACACTTTCAGTTTAGGTACTATTTAGGGAAAAAAATCCTTAGAAATCTCTATGGTTCGACCCTCTATTAAATCATTCTATAGGGTTTTGTTGGGAAAAATACTGGCCTTTTCGGGATTGCAAAGCCCATTGGGTCCAACCGAGCCCTTTAATATCATTGGGCCCAAGTCGGATCAACTGGTCCAAATTGCCGACCCGGATACAAGTTGAAGCCCACATCCGCGTATATCTCGGATGTATCCGGAACCTAAGGGACACGATGCACGACACCAGACTAGATCGTGCGTCCGGAGCTTCATCGATAGCATGTCATCCATCGAGGATCGTGCACCCGGGATAAGCGGCCATGAATCCGAAATGTTCGTGCGCCCGATGCCACGTCTTCATCAACCGCCTGTTCCCTCACATGCAGGGAATCAATTAACTGCCCCTAATAACTCTATAAATATTAGAGACCCATCAGATACTAAGGTAGGCTGATTAATCCTTGCTATTACTCTACACGTTTATTCTCAAAAACAGCACTCTCATTTAAGCATCGGAGCTGGATTGTCGGAATCCCCCGACGCAGCCCCTTTTTTGCAGGAGAAGTAGGACCGTTCCGGACAAATTCCTGATTGACACGTCACCTACCGGAAACTGTCTCAACAGTTTGGCGCCGTCTGTGGGAACGACTTGTGTTGTTTCTCTACTACAAATCCGTTATGGTGAACACTCGATCAGAAGCGAACAGAGCGTCTCGGGATGATATAAATGCCCGAGAAGAAGGAAACTCAAACGATCTCTAACTAACCCGGATGAATGAAAGGATCGAGCAAATGGCCAACAAAAGTATAGAGGATTTGGCGACTATGAATGCTGTTCTCCAGGCTCGGGTTCTGGAAATCCACCAGGCAGTCACAGATCCAGAAGTCCAAGAGGTCCACGATAGTCATATTGGAGAGCGACGGGAGGACGAAAAACCCGGAGGCAGCCGAGTCGAGGAATCCGGAGAAAGAAACAACCAAGAAGAAGAAATTCCCGTGCACCTTCCTCCTCCTCAAACCGAGGCAGAAAGGGCGGTGCAAGGCATGATCACCCGGCTAGAACAAAGATGCAATGTTCTGACTGCAGCTATAGAACGGAATGACAACGGAAAAGCCTCCCTAGTCGAGAATCTTCTACAAAAAACCATTTCTCCATTCACCGATGATGTGGCCAACATTCGTCTCCCTGAGAAGTTCAAAATCCCAGAGATTTCATTTTATACAGGCCTTGAAGATCCTGTGGAGCATCTGGACAACTTCCACGCCCACATGGACCATTATTGAACGCCCGAGATGGTAGCTTGTCGAGCCTTCCCTCTGACCCTCTCGGGTAATGCTCGCGACTAGTTCCGGAAGCTTCCTCCAAACTCCATCCATCACTTCGATGACCTCGGGAGGATGTTCCTGACGCAGTTCATGGCCGGGAGGGTTAGAAGGAAGCCTTCCAGGTCCGACGATGTCATTACACCAGGGACCAGAGGAGTCTCTCAGAAACTTCTTCTTGAGATTCAATCAGGCGAGGCTTGAAGCTGAGACCGCCACCGACGACTTCATATATGGAGCTCTCTTCCAAGGAATACAGAAAGATGGAGCTCTTATGGCTGATATAGCCCGAAAGACTCCACAGAATCTAGACGGCTTCATGAATAAAGCCGAGAAGTACATTAACCAAGAGGAAACGTTCTGAGCCCTGCTAGGATCCGAGCAGAATCGTACTTCCACGTCTGAGAACCAAAAAAAAGAAAAAGGATCATCGGAAAGAAGAGCGCAAGCGTGTCCCAGAAGAGGAGGCTAGGCCAAAGCGAGATCAAGAGTCGCAAAGGGGTCATAACTGGACACCCCTCAATGCTCCCATCATGGATGTTCTCCTGGAGATAAAGCGAAACCCTATGTATCGGAAGCCCATGCCAGTGCTGGTAAACCCGAATTCACCCCATGCAGATCAATATTGTGCTTTCCATGATACCACTGGGCATCGCACCGAAGCTTGTATTTCTTTGAGACTTCTGATAGAACGTTTTATAGAAAATGGAAAGCTCGTACGTTTCCTTGCAGATCAAAGAATTAACAGGATCCGGGGCACGGCAATCGTCCCCAGGAAAATTACAATCGGTTCCATCAGAATCGGAACAATCCTCGGAATGACCGAGGAAGAGATCAGGAAAGGGGCAGGGAACCAAAACATAGGCCGGACCCTCGGTTCGCACGAGAAAGAAGCAGGAGCCGTGTCAGACCAGACGATCTCGGGGGGTTTTGGAGGAGGAGGAGAGTCAAACTCGGCACGGAAGGCATATGCAAGGCAGTTACGGGATTTCGAGGTATACTCGGTGCAGAAACCTCCAAAGTCGCAGAAACGAGACGCCCAAGTGATCGAATTCTCGGATGATGATTATGCGGGGGTATCTTTTCCCCATACCGAAGCTCTGGTACTAAGTTTGGTCATTGCCAACCATAAAATACATCGTATATTGGTTGACACAAGAAGCTCGACTGACATCCTCTATAGGTCAGCCTTTGAGCAAATGAAGATAGATCGAAATAAGGTGATCCCGGCAAGACATTCACTTGTGGGATTCACAGGGGAACAAGTGCTCCCGCTCGGTTCTATCGAGCTCCCGGTGACAGCAGGAACGTACCCGAGGCAGAATACGATAATGGTACGATTCTTAATAATAGATCGTCCATCGGCTTATAACGCCATCCTTGGAAGAACAGCTCTCAACAAGCTTAAGGCGGTAACTTCAACCTCCCACCTGAGCATGAAATTCCCCACCGAAGGAGTCGGTGTCGAAAAAGGAGACCAACAGATGGTTCAAGAATGGTACAACACAAGCTTGAAAAGGCTCCCAGAAGCTGCAAGACTCGGAGAGAGAAAAAAAGAAGACGAAAAATAGCAATCACCGTTGGGGGAGCCAGTAGAAGAGTTGGAAAGTTTTGAGCTCGGTGACTCGAAGAAGACGATCCGTGTAGGCTCGCAGCTTTCCCCGGCGATAAAAATGGCATTGGTAGCGTTCCTTAGACAAAACCAAGACGTTTTTGCATGGAGCCATGAAGATATGCCAGGAATACCCCCATCCGTGATTGTTCACCAACTAATGGTCGACCCGAGTCACCGGCCGGTTAAACAGCGAAGAAGAAGTTTTGCTCCCGAATGAAATCAGGCTGTAGCCGAGGAGGTACAGAAGCTCCTGAAGGCTGGGTTTATCTGAGAAGTAGTTTACCCAGAGTGGTTAGCCAACGTGGTACTAGTAAAAAAAAACACCGAAAAATGGAGAATGTGCATTGATTTCACTGACCTCAACAAAGCATGTCCCAAAGATAGCTTCCCTTTGCCTCGGATCGACCTGCTGGTAGACTCTACATCCGGGCATGAACTACTCACATTCATGGATGCTTTCTCAAGGTATAACCAGATTCACATGGATGAGATCAACCAAGAAAAAACATCTTTCATTACCGACCGAGGCTTATATTGCTACAAGATGATGCCGTTCGGTCTAAAAAATGCAGGGGCCACATACCAGAGGCTAGTAAACAAGATGTTTCGGGATCAGATCGGGCGGAACGTAGAAGTGTATGTCGATGACTTGCTTGTCAAGAGCATTCGAACCTCCAGCCATATAGAAGACCTGACGGAGACCTGAGGGACATTGAGGAGTCACAAGATGAAGCTCAATCTAGCGAAATGCGCTTTCGGCGTCTCTTCCGAGAAGTTCTTGGGGTTTATGGTCTCGCAAAGAGGAATCGAGGCAAATCCCGAGAAGGTTAACGCAGTCCTCGGTATGCAATCGCCTCAGACGACCAAGCAACTGCAACAATTGACCGGAAGAATAGCGGCCTTGAATAGATTCATCTCTAGATCTACAGATAAATGTCTACCATTCTTCAAGATATTGAGGAAAGCGTTTGAATGGAATACTGAGTGCGAGGAGGCCTTTGGGAAATTGAAAGAATACTTGATCAATCCCCCACTCCTGAGCCGCCCGGATGAAGGAGAAATACGTTATCTCTACCTGGCAGTATCACCCTCGGCTGTAAGCTCTGCTTTGGTTCGCGAGGATTCCGGGGTCCAAAAATCGGTGTATTTCACCAGCAAAGCACTTCATGAAGCGGAGGAGAGGTACCCCAGGATAGAAAAGCTAACATTCTCTTTGATTGTCTCGGCACGAAGACTCAGGCCATACTTTCAAGCACATGCCATACGGGTGCTGACCGAGTATCCATTGAAAAAAATATTGCAAAAACCGGACCTCTCGGGCAGGCTGGTGAACTGGTCGGTAGAGCTCGGGCAATTCGACATAGAATTCCATCCTCGGACATCCGTCAAGGGTCAGGTACTAGCTGACTTCCTTCTAGAATTCAAAAATACACCCGAAAGCGAAGAGCTGCCCAAGAAAGAGACATGGGTGGTATGTGTCGACGGTTCCTCAGCCAACCGGAAAAGTGGAGTCGGTGTTGCTCTAGTAAGCCCGAATGGAGAGAAATTTCAGTATGCGATCAAATTAGATTTCGTTACTACTAACAATGAAGCAGAATACGAGGCCGTATTGGCCGGGTTCTCTATAGCTTGCGAAATGGGAGCAAAGAACGTAGAAATCCAAAGCGATTCACAGGTAGTAGTAAGCCATGTACAGGGAGTTGCCGAGGCCTAAGGAGAAAAAATGATCCAGTACCTCAACCAAGTACACAAACATCAGTCTAACTTCGAAAGGACCACCATGACAAAAATTCCTCGGGAGGAAAATATCCAGGCAGACGCCCTCTCCAAGATAGGCTCAGGTACCGGACTTGATGTCAAAACATCAGCCTACGGGGTGGTGATACAATCCGAACCATCAATTACTCCTAAGTTAGACGTGATGGAAACCGAAGAAGGATCGACCGACCCAGAATGGGCAACTGATGTAACTCAGTACCTCCGAGACGGATCTTTACCCAAGGACAAACTGTTGTCTCGTAAGGTAAAAATGCACTCAGCTCGGTACGTGCTTATTGGAAGAGTACTTTACCGAAGAGGGTACACCGAGCCGCTTCTCAAGTGTCTCACTAACTCAGAGGCAGAGTATATGCTGAAGGAAATACATGAAGGAGTTTGCGGGAACCATTCAGGCTCTCGAATGCTAGCACACAAAGTAATGAGAGCCGGGTATTACTGGCCAACAATGAACAAGGACTCAGTCAAGCTAGTTCAAAAATGCGACAAGTGTCAAAGGTTTGCTCGGGTGATGAAAAACCCTCCTGAAAAACTCAATCCGATCAGCTCGCCCTGGCCATTCACGAAATGGGGGTTTGACATAGTCGGACCAATGCCACCGGGAAAAGGAGGATGAAAATTCCTTCTTGTCGCAGTAGACTATTTCACGAAGTGGGCCGAAGCCGAGGCGTTCGCTACCATCACCACTGCCAACGTGATAAAATTTCTTTGGAGCTCAGTCGTATGTCGTTTCGGCATTCCCCATGCCTTTGTCACCGATAACGGAAAGCAGTTTGACTGCGGACCGTTTCGCAAGTGGTGTGCGGAACTTCGAGTTCGAAATTACTATTCCACTCCGATTCATGCACCGGCGAATGGACAAGTAGAAGCCACCAACAAAACACTCTTTAAAACACTAAAGAAGAAACTCGGCAAGAAGAAGGGAGCTTTGGACGAGTATGTTCCCGAGGTGCTCTGGGCCTATCGTGCTACAACACGAACTCCCACAGGTGCTACTCCTTTTTCTTTAGCATACGGTTCCGAAGCAGTCATCCCCGCTGAAGTTGGATCACCAAGCTTCCGAGTGTCACACTACAATCCAGGATTAAATGATGAGGGAATCAAGCTCAATCTGGATTTGCTACAAGAAAGAAGAGATGAAGCACAGGTCGCATGGGCCGCGTACCAAGACCGAGCCGCCCGTTATTTCAATAAGACTATAAATCCTCGAAAGTTCAAACTCGGGGATTGGGTCTTGAGGAAAGTAAGCCCGATAACCAAAGATCCAACTGAAGGAAAACTCGGACCCCAATGGGAAGGCCCATACAAAGTGATACAATGTCACGACAAGGGAGCATATCATTTGATTGATACAGCCGGTAGGGTACTACCGAGAGCATGGAATGCCGAGCATTTGAAGAAGTACTTTATGTGAATCACATGTAACCACATGATTTCAGTAAGTTCAAATTTAGAGTTTGTACAGCTCAAATTTTATCCAACTTATTTCTCAGCTCAAATCAAAAGTCAAACCAGCTCAAATCAAATCAAACCAAATGTTGTGTTCCTCGGTTTGAAATACAACCGTCTCGGAACCTACTCACCGGTCATACTCCTCGGCAATAACTCGGACAAATCCAAAGTTTGTTCAAGTCATTGGGGGTGACTCGGACCAGCTCAAATCAAAAAATCAAACCAGCTCAAATCAAATCAAATGTTGTGTTCCTCGGTTTGAAATACAACCGTCTCGAAACCTACTCACCGGTCATACTCCTCGGTAGTAACTCGGACAAATCCAAAGTTTGTCCAAGTAATTGGGGGGTGACTCGGACCAAGCTCAAATCAAATCAAATGTTGTGTTCCTCGGTTTGAAATACAACCATCACGGAACCCCCTCACCGGTCATACTTCACGGCAATAACTCGGACAAATCCAAAATTTGTCCAAGTCATTGGGGGGTGACTCGGACCAGCTCAAATCAAATCAAATGTTGCGTTCCTCGGTTTGAAACACAACCGCCTCGAAGCATAAGCAAAACACATTCAAATCAAAATAATTCTTTTAAATACAAAATGATAATTCTATGTACATTCCAGCCCGGCAGCAAAATTTAAGATTTTTAAAAAAAAAAATTACAAGTTCGAACTGCCTGGAGAGACAACTTCATCACCAGCCTCAACTTCGACGGTATCTTCATTCCCGGGAGTACAGTCTGAAACAGATGGCCCGGATGTCAAGTCATCACGGTATGGATTGGGAGCGTCCTCGGTCCAATCTGTCACGTCCGGAAAGAACTCCATGCCCAAGGTTTGAAGCTCGTTAGTAGCACTCTCAGGCATCTCAATGAGGTCGGGAGTTACTGTCTCTGGATCCACTTCAAAAATTTCCGGATGAAGGAGCATTGTTCCCAAGCTCTTGAAACCCCAGT
Organism: Alnus glutinosa; assembly: GCF_958979055.1. Taxonomy (NCBI): domain Eukaryota; kingdom Viridiplantae; phylum Streptophyta; class Magnoliopsida; order Fagales; family Betulaceae; genus Alnus; species Alnus glutinosa. The sequence goes on from NC_084886.1 coordinate 14,444,108, forward strand.
TTGACCCCCGACCCCAGCTAAGGCCTCGGAGCTAGGGAACCAAATCGAGTTGTTTCTTCAAGCGCTTGGACTTGGAATTGTAATGGTGACTCTTTTTCCGAAGCTTCTTGTACCGGGCATGAGCTTCCTTTGGTTTCTCGGCAAGGGCTAGCTTCTCGGATACCAACGAGTCCTTCTCCATCTCCATTTCGGCCACCCGGGCAGTCAGAGCGGCCTTGCGTTCGTTGGCCTCGGTAAGGTTATTCAGCACCCGGTCGAGGGTCTTCTCGCTTTCAGCGGCCTGGAAACGAGCCTCCTCTGCCTGCTTCCGAGCTAGTATCAGATCCTTATCCCGAGCCTCAATTGTTCGGTCTCAGAGTTGAATGTCATTTTTTAAAGTCTCAATTTGAGACTCTAAATCTTCGGTCCTAGACACATCGAATTCCAGCTCCTGAATTCGGGACTGCATCTCGGTAACTTTGGCCGCCAAAGAAGGTTGACTTGCAGAAGCTTCCCGGTGGGTTCGCCACAGAGCAACCGTCTTTATTATACCCTTAAAAAAAAAAAAAAACAAAAAACAAAAAAAAAACAAAAAAAACAAAAAAAAAAAAAAGGTAACAAATGGAAATCGTGGGTATGAGAAGTTAGGCAAGCAACTTACTTGAAGTTGGACATGAAGTATAGCCTCTGCGAGTTCTTCCTGGGACCGAACTCCTAGCACAGATGAAGACCCTTCCGGGAGTATCTCCCTCAAAGCCTCCAAGGGACATGACAATAAGTCCTCCCTTAAGGAGTCTATTAACGCTCCCGGTCGAGAGGCACTGGTATTCCCAACTCTGTTGGTCCCCGGTGGAACCAACGCTTTGGTCGAATTTGATTCCCCTTGAACCGGCTTCAGAAAATTCACGGTCTCGGTTTCCATATGATCCTGGGTTCCCATGCCATTTCCAGGACTTAGCAAGGTTTCGGGTTCCACCAGCATTTGATCCCCAAGTATCAAGCCCGCACCAGATTCCGAGCAAGCTTTGGCCTCGGCAATGGGTGATCGATCCGCAGGTTCCCCCGTAGGCGGTACAGCTAAAGTATCATAGTCCGAAAGGGAAGACATTGCCAGGATCTCCTTTGTAACCGGTGCTGTTGGCAAAACAAAGCGCGGCCAACCAAAAAGAAGCTCGGCTTCATTGGCCCGAGTCAGCGCATACTTTCGAGGATCCGAGGCAAAGCGAGTCCTCTTTATGGACCCTTGCACTTTCTCTTTTCCTTTGCGTTTGGCCGCTTTTTGAACCGAAGGAACCTCCCCCTCCGGCTCTTCAGGTTCGTCTTCGATTTCAATCACGTTGGAGTCAGGGGCACTGTCGGCTCCGACCGGGCGTTCCTCGGATGAAGCAGTGGGGACTTCTTTCTCGGATGTTTCTGCCATATCCTTTACAAGCGTGGTGGATTTCGATGGGACAGCCGGGGCAGAAGTAGTATGAAGCTCCTTTCCTGAACCTCCGGTTTCATGGGCAGAGACGATAGGGGTGCGGTCACCTGCTCCCGGAATAATGGTCTGCTTCCCGACCTTCAATTTGGGGGCGTCTGTTTTTGGCTTAGCACTCTTCTTTGGCTCGGAACAAGACACCAGGACATTAACTCGGGGGGTAGGAGCAGCCTCGTTCCCGGATTTCCTCACCATTGTTTTTCCCTTCCGGTCGTACCAAACCTTGCCGGTGGGAATTTGATATTTGAGAACTTTTCGCATGTTTTCATCGGTAACAATGTTGTCATAGTCAATCTTCAAGATGTTGACCGGCGTTTGGGAGAAGGTCAACATCGTGGCAACCCTCCTCCTCCCAGTTGCATTCAGGGCCGGAGGTTCCCTTAGGTCAATTTGGATTGGTCTCCACTCCCTGGACATCCTTTGGTCCTCTGCCAGGGGTGTAGCCGACTCCCATTCACCCGAGACCCTAAAGAATTCAGATCTCCACCCCCCGTTGTTTGAGTAACTCTGGGAGAGAAAAATGAAAATTGGGTTCTCCCAGACGGTGAACTCAACAACACCTTCCCTCTTATAGTTGACTCTATATATATTGAAAAACTCCGGAATCGTCATCCGAGCTTCCAGCACTGTACGCTATAAGATGAAAGATGCGAAGAGGTATCTCCACACATTCAGCGCGATTTGACTCGGGGAAACCCCGAGGTACAACACTAGCTCCCGAGCTATGTCGGGAAAGGGAAGACGAAGCCCGGCTGTGAGCATCCACTCGTAAATAACTATGTCACCCCTTTGGATCTCCAGGGTGACTGGATTCTAGAAGTGGAGAAGAACTGGCGGAAGAATGTCATAGTTATTCCGGAGACAGAACTCGTCTCCAATACAAATCCTCGAAGCCCCTCGACGATCGAGGGGCACAAGAGGCCAGTTGATGATCCCTCCCTGAACTAGATTGTCACCTAGTTCGGGCATCACCTCATCGTCGGACAGAGCATCTTCCTCTTCAAGCTCCGAGACGTCGACTACTTCAAAGTCTTCCAGGTTAGACATTTGGTAAAAGAAACTGAGTGAATGACGAGTGGTATAATTTAGGATAAGGTCGAGAGAAGATTGGAAGGCTAAAGAAAATTCAAGGTGAAAATGGGCGGAATATGGAAAGGATATTTATAGTAGTAGGTAACCTGGGTTAGCCAGTTTAAAGTCACCGGTAGTCGAAGCGTCTCGCTTAAATTACCTCCCTCGAAACCGGCAGTCGAAGAATCCCGGTTGCACGCCTGACAGCCGCAGCACGCCTCAAAAGATGAACCGGCGTCCAATCGCATTTAATACGCTGCACGCGCATGCCGACAAACTTCGAGGCTCGCGGCTATCGATAAAAGAGAATTTGAAATTTAAATTTCAAAAAAAGAAAAAAAAAAAAAAAAAAAAAAAAACGGGATTTTTATACAAAGAGAATTGGGGGGTAGCTGTTGGGGAAAATACCGGCCTTCTCGAGATTGCAAGGCCCATTGGGTCCAACCGAGCCCTTTAATATCACTTGGGCCCAAGTCGGATCAACTGGTCCGAATTGCCGACCCGGATACAAGTTGAAGCCCACATCCGCGTATATCTCGGATGTATCCGGAACCTAAGGGACACGATGTACGACACCAGACTAGATCGTGCGTCCGGAGCTTCATCGATAGCATGTCATCCATCGAGGATCGTGCACCTGGGATAAGCGGCCATGAATCCGAAATGTTCGTGAGCCCGATGCCACGTCTTCATCAACCGCCTGTTCCCTCACATGCAGGGAATCAATTAACTGCCCCTAACAACTCTATAAATATCAGAGACCCATCAGATACTGAGGTAGGCTGATTAATCCTTGCTATTACTCTACACGTTTATTCTCAAAAACAGCACTCTCATTTAAGCATCGGAGCAGGATTGTCGGAATCCCCCGACACAGCCCCTTTTTTGCAGGAGAAGTAGGACCGTTTCGGACAAATTCCTGATTGACACGTCACCTACCGAAAACTGTCTCAACAGGTTTAAAACACATCCTATCACTCATCGATTTGTACAGCCACTACATTATTTAAAAAATACCACATAAAAAAATTTAAAAAAAAAAAAAAAAAAAAAAAAAAAAAAAGAAAAAAGAAGAAGAAGAGAGAGATGGTCGGGGGTGGTCCAACCACCCTCATAGCGGAATGGATGTTTTAGCCACCCTTTTGGAGATTGATGGTCACTCGACCACCACCAAATGCCAAGTAAAGGGTGGCAGAGCATGTTTCAGACTCCAAAAAGAGTTGTCAGACCACCCCCAAAGGCCATTAGGTCGATTAGAGGTTGTTTGGCCACCTCTAGTGACCTTTCGGCATAATCCGGCCACCCACTTTGGAGTTTGGGGGTGGTTCGACATTCTCCAATATCCAAATGAAATATTTCGACAACCCTTAACCACCTCTCTTTCTCTCTCTGTCAACTAGGGGTATACAAGTTGGACGATTATTAACAACTAATTAATAACCGCTAACAACTGTTAATTACATAGCTATCTAGACCGGTTGCGGTTAGCATTTTTATGAGTAGATAAAAACAGTTAATAACTGTTAACCGGTTTATTATATATATATGTGTGTGTGTGTGTGTGTGTGTGTGTGTGTGTGTGTGTGTGTGTGTGTGTGTTTGTGTGTGTGTGTTGCTTTGAAACCAAAATTAAGGAGAAAAAAAGATGCCATACATGTATGCAAAAAGAAATTGTTTTCCTTCATGAAAATATATTTTTATAGATAGTCGTTTAATTACTTCGGTTTAAAAGAGGAAAATGACGTTCTCAAACCACCAAATTAAAGCAAGATGTCTGTAGTATTTTTTGTATCTCAATAGAGGAACTTAATTTTTATGTCCATCTCATTTTCACGTTGCTTGTAGAGCAATAAATGTATAGTAATGCAAACACGACTTGGAGTGTTTTTTAGGTCTTAAACACGAAAATATCTTTTTATAAATAGTCGTTTAATTAGTTAGGTTTAAAATTATTTTCCTTCACGAAAATATCCTTTTATAAATAGTCGTTTAATTAGTTCGGTAATAAACAGTAACAACAACGTCGAAAGGTATTGGTACGTACCATTCAATTAATGACTAATTGTTTGCATCTTTCTTTTGACAGCATGTGCTGTATAAGCTTTTCGCCGGCTGAATTGGAGTGTCTTTTCCTCAAGAGTAAAAAAAATGGTGCGTTTTGCTTATACTTCGGTTCCTACTGATCAGACGTACGTACGCCTAATATATATATATGGACGCCTAATTAGGATATTAAAAAAAAAAAAAAAAGATCAAGGGAATAATTAAGCTTTTAACTTCTTCTTCTTCTTCTTCTTTTAAGCTTTTAACTTTAATATCTGATTCAAAGACTTCATGCAATTAGAAGATATATGCGAATGCGCGGAGAAGAGCGAAATTGGTTATTTCTGATTGATCACTAGCCTTCACCAGGAACAGCCTTAATTGTTGCATGCATTTCCAAACTTTTGAGCTCAATACGACCAAGATGGACCCCTCCTACACATATAGAAAATACTCAAGAAGAACACTTTTATTGACTTGGAAGTGTGTTTACACGGTTACACCCTTTCAGAATGAAAGCCAAATTAATGCGTAATGACATGATATGACGTAAAATATTCGCTCTGTTGCTTTATAAAAGGCCAAGAATTCTAGTTGTTTTCAACCATCAACAGACCAAAAATGAGTACCAAATACTATCTGGTGTGCTCCTCGGGGTGGTGCTTCTTAGCAGCACTGCCTCACTAGCTGACCACCATGAGCCTTCCAAACATGACCCCAAATCTCTATTTCACAAGCCCCCTTCTCCTCCTAAACACAAACCTCCCACCCCACTTGATCACGGGGACAAGCCATTCCTTGAACACAAGCCACCTCTCAAGGGCAAAGGAGAGAAGCGTTCACCAGAACACAAGCCACCACATGAGGGTCATCATGAACGGCATTTAGCTAAAAAACCAAGTTTAGATGGTACACCTCCTAAGAGATTAGAAAAGCCTCCACCCCCGAAATACAAGCCACCAATCAGCTTAATTGACAAAGAAGAGAAGCCATTCCCAGAACACAAACCACCTCCCAAGGGTAAGGGATCAGAGAAGCCACCACATGATCATCACCCTGGACGCCATTTACTAGAGTCGTCTTTCCATGAACAAAATTTACCAAGTTTGGATGGCAAACCTCCAAAGGGTAAGGGTGAGAAGCCACCTCCAAAACACAAGCCAACCTCATTACCATCACCCTGGACACCCTTCAGTGGAGGATGTCAAAGTCTCCCACAACACACCTCAAAAGTTGAAGCCTCCAACCACGCCCGAAAAGAAGCCGTCGAGTTCCCCTCACAAGCCACCCCACAAACCTCCATCAGCCAACTGAGTACTGCATGTTTATATATGTTAGAAATAATAAGAGCTGCAGCTTATGTTACTTTTCATTTTCATGTTAGTCACTGTTCTTACTAGCTACTGGCAGTGATCTATATATATATATATGCTCATGAGCATCGTCGTGTACTAGTTTCTGTACTTAATAACTTATGAGCATCGACTTGCAGTTATGGGTTTCGATCGTTGCCTAGCTAGTACTTCGGTTTTAATCATTTTCTATCACGTGCGATACTTACTCCTTTTCACTTTTTTTTTTTTTTTTTTTTTTAAATTTTCACCATTTATAAAAGAAATAGGGGCATTTTGGACACTTTAACAAAAAATATGTGAAATTAAGAAATAATGCATTACAAATTTTTAAACTTCAAGATAATAATTACAAAACCGTTTATAATTGAGAAGTGTAATTGAGGTTTTTTTAAAAGTAATTTATCATAACTGCATAATTAGAAAGCTATAGTCATAGAATTTATGCAATTACGATAAATTACTTGCCTCGATAAGGGGTGAGGAACAGTACCTACCCCGATAATCATGCACATTCGTGACCCATGTACAATGGATCACGTTGCTTGAGAATTTTTATTTATTTATTTATTTATAATTTTTAATTATTAAATCAATGTAATTTTTAATTTTATAAATATCTTAGGGTATAAGTGATATTTTACTCGTTAACTGATTGATTTAACGTTAAATTTTAACGAGAGGGTTAATATTGTAAGAAATTGAAAGATTGTCACCTTAAATTGACATTTTTTAAAGTTTAAGGGTATGATTGCAAAAATGATGAAAGATGATCATGACAATAAAAGTTTTCAAAAAAATATATATATAAGAAAAGTCATTTGACTCATTTACTTTTGCCTACTTTATTTCATGAAAAGCACATTTTCTCAAAACACTTGGGGTCTCTTGCATGCATGCACGATTCATGATCCTAATGTTGGAAGATTTGAAATGGTTAACTTAATTAATTAGGGTTAAGAATAGGCAAGTCAATTAATCAAAAGTTATGTTAAATTAATATCATAAGATTTTATATATATATATATATGAAATCTTTTAGAATGTTTGATCCAATTTTTATTAAGTTAATTAGGCCCAATATAAATTGCCTACACAGCTAAATCCAACACTTCTAACTACTAGGCCCACACCCTAAGGTAAAGGCGCTACAAATTAACATAATCGTAGTAACTATATATTCTAAATTAACTCATCAAATTAATATGGACCTCATCCCTAGCTTGCGTCATTCTGCAAATGCAAAAGGACAAGGTTTTGGTAATTAAGATTCCTATAAAATACTTTAGAATATTTTAGAATGTGTTCAAGCAGTTTGATGAGTTCTGTCGGTGTCAATTAAGCATCACTTTCTCCTCTTTGAATGTGTATTTCATCTTCCATGGTCGAATGGTTCGTATAAAAAGTTGAATAAAGTTGAATAATATTTTACTTTTTTCAAAAATAAATCTTATTTTATTTAACATTTTCAAATTTTATCTCACAAAGTCAAACCTCGTAATTCGCGCAGTGTATTCGAATAATATTCGGATTCAACACCCAAACGCACCATTTAACTTGTTCTATGAGAATTACGTAATATCTCAGTTTCATATTAAGAATTTAAGAAGCGTAACTCATATAAAACCGATGGATTATAAAAATACTTATGAGTGTTAATTAGCTTCACATTAATATATTCCTTACTTGATGAGACTGGCCAGACTTTATAAGTGATTTAAAATAGTTATAAATTAACTATTTCTTTTGGGATAACTTCACAAAAGGGTATCAAACTATACCGCGTTTTGACGGAAGGGTACTGAACTAGCAAACCTATCGAACCCGGGGTTTTAACTATCAAAATGAGTCCCAGAAGGGCATTCCATCTGATTTTGGCGTTAAATCTTCACAGAAGTGGAGTCACGTGACTTTTTTAATGTCATTTGCCCGTTTTGCCCCTCACTTTCATGCATGTAAACACAACTCCTCAAGCTAGACCCACTCTCCACTCACACATGCAGATTGTTGTCGTCATCATCAACCCAGAGAGAAGCTCTGAACGGTCCTTTGAGGAGTGGAAAAACCGACATGCATGACGACATTATAGAGACGAACCAGCCACCAGCCAGGAGGAGACCGGCAAACGAAATTGGTTCAGTGAACGAAAAATGCCGCATGGTGCCGACGCCCCCTTCTGGGACACGTGTCTTCGCAGCTAGCATTCACCTTCGTTTTCACCTTCCTCACAGTCATCGTCGTTTTGCTGAGTGCTCCATCAATAACTCCAAGGTTACATGCAGCAGAACCTAGATAAAAGCAGAGGAAATTCCATGGCAGCTATTAAAATCCAGTCTAACAGCGCAACCTTCTTCAATTGCAGAATAACTGGCAGTACAACATCCACTAGTCCAATTTCCTCTATTTCATTCCTCTACATTATTTGGCTCAAATCCCCGTAAACAACTTCAAATTGGTGAATTCTTTGAATTACAACTTCCAAATGCCCCCACACCTGCCATAAACATCGCACTCAGTCTCCAAAGTTGACCACACGACCTCCCAATCCTCCCCATTGTCGAAATATTTTTCCTGTAGATTTCCTTGCGCGTTCAAGACAAAATCCTTTCGGAAAGACTCGTTCGGATAGGAAAAAGTGAAATAGAATGTTCATTCTTTATCATCTACAAGACTAAATCCATCAAGATATATAGAATTCATTTTATGTACTCCAATAAAGACCCGGCTGTTCCATGGACTGCTCCACCAATATGGGCTACCGTCATTCCAAACAAAAAATTCGGGAAGATTACGAACATCAATACCGGCAGAGAAGTTTCCAAGGGATGGATCAAAAGGATTTTTCCATGATGTTAGCTGCACTTTCTTACTCGTTCCAACATCAGTACTAATTTTCAGAAGGATGCTGGAAACTCTCCCATATGATTGTCCCTGTAGTGTTTCCTTGCAAGATAAGGTTTCTAGAATCTAAAAGCTGGGCACTCGAATTCACGACAGAATTTGTTAAACGTGATGACCAAAGAATCTTCTTTTGCCCATCTAATACTACCAGATTGCCATCTTCGGATATGGTTAGAATTCCAGAAGAATTCTTGATGGGCTTGTTTCTGTTAGCAACCCATTTGACAGTGGGCACAGGAATTTGAGACAAAAATCTGACTATAATTTTCAGCTTCCTCTGTTTTAGCTTCATAAAACAGAGTATAAGAGACTGAGTTATGTTCAACTCTTCCACCAACCATAATCATCCGTTCCTTTTTCCAAAGGAATTCCAGCAGGTTTGCTGCTAAGTTCCTCAAATATTTTTTCCAGATTATCAACACGCTGTTCCTTCAACTGTGTTTTTCTCATTGTTCCTTCAACTTCCTTGGTCGTTACGGATGATGCGGGGGGTGGGTCTAGTTTGGCAGATACTGTGGACGACGTCCGGACTTGGATGAGACGGATGGAGGAGATTCAACAACGTCAACGTGGAGGTTGAAGGTGGCATGGTTTATGGTTTTTTTTTTTTTTTTTTGAAAGAGCTAAGGGGCAACACGGGTAGAATGGGTTAAAATAATCACGTGAACGTCACATGACTCCACTTCTATGAGGATTTAACGCCGAAATCAGACGGAATGCCCTTCTAGGACTCATTTTGATAGTTAAAACCCCGGGTTTGAGAGGTTTGCTAGTTCAGTACCTTTCCGTCAAAACGCAGTATAGTTCGATACCTTTTTGTGAAGTTATCCCATTTCTTTTTATAAATGGTATTAAAACAACTTTTTTTTTTTTTTTTGACATGTCCACACAAGAGTGAGAAGAAGTTATTAAAACAACCTAATAACTTTATGTGGTACTAGACTATTGCATGTTGTGGTCATAAAGAAGACGTCAAGAATTTTAAAGAAAAATTATAACACCTCAATCTCACATTTAGAAAATTAATGAATAGCTACATCTCCAAGAAGCGCATTTGCATATTGACAACTCTTGCCTCTTTCATTTGTGCAAATACCAAAATCAATACTATCGTTTGAAGCAAAGGTTTTCAAAGGGTTCACAAAGAACCTGATTTGCCACCTTAATTTCCTTTTCATTTTTACTTGTTTTATTGATATGGGATCTGCATTTGTCAATCAGTCCATGGGCCGAGCCCCACGTTCCCACCATCCCTAAAACACACAGCTAATTATAATTTGGGTTATATATACTTAAATCTCTAACTAGCAAGTGTGACACTTAAATATATCAAACTATAATTGTATTGTAATTAAGCCACTTTCTTGTCATTCTTTAAAAATTGCCCTTATTTTCTTTCAAAAAAATTAAAAATAAGAATTAAAAAACTAAAATCAAAATTTCAAATTTTGGTTTTAGTTTGTTTAAAATTATTTCTTTTTTTAAAAAAATATGGGTATTTTGAAATGACAAAAACAGTGACTTAATTGCAACAAAATGAAAATTTGATGTATCCAAGTGTCACACCTGTCTTTTTTGTTTTTGTTTTTTTTTTTTTTTTTTTTTTATTATTATTATTATTATTATTATACTACTACTACTACTATTCGTCCACCACCACCCATGCATGCATCAAAGTCTCCATCTACATGAGAAATCAAGAAACGCGTATGCTTAAGGCATAATTTTCTAGTATGAGATAAGAAAGTGCAAAATCTTCGAAAACGACAAGTGTAGTGGTCCAAGCTCGATCAAATTCGGCCTAACCAAAAGCAGTATATAAGATCATGAAATTACCACCGACACTTTTTGATTACCCAAAATCAATCATGCATTGTTATCATCATATGGTCCACGTACATGTTGATCATGACATTTACTACTAAAAAGCAGATCGAGTTTAAATTTGAAAAACCCTCACATTTTGATGAGATGAAAAAATGTTTTGATTATCAAAGGAAAAATCTGAATGAGAGTAAGCTCAGAGTCAAGGCCGGCTCAATATATAGTATAGGCAAGTGAATTAGGCAACTAATAAGGCCCGAAAAAATGCCCTTCATACTAAATTTAAATTTGTAAACAAAAAAATAAAAGAATGTGAAAGGCCTAAGGAAAATTAAAATGAGAGAAGGTCATGATTTGGCATGCAATCAGGACTTAAAAAAAAATAAAATAAATTAAATTAAATGCTCCAATTAAATTACTAAGCTATATAAAAAATTAGATTCTTTTTAAAATACCTCATTTTAACTTCTTTTTTTTTGGGGGGGGGGGGGGGGGGGGGGGGGGGTCCTTGCCCGGCCTCTATTTTCATTATTGAGCCGCCTCACACGTACGTAGCTAGTCAAAATGAATAGTAATATAATGTTACCACTCAAATATTCCGACTAACCTGGCCTCTTTGCTCAAATTTCCAACTTTTCAACTAAGAGGGACCCAAACGGGTCCCATTGTTACCTAAACTTTAAGAAATTATGCATCTTCGCAGATTACGTGTGGAGAGAAAGGCACGACTTTGACACCATACACTGCCGACGATGGCGCCAAAACCACTATAAAATGGTATCCGTTTCTCCAGTTTTGAATCATCAGAACACAATTGCCGAAGATCATGTCTAACACACACTTGCTAGTGTTGTTTCTTGCCGCCGTGGCTCTCACGGTCACTACTCCCTCCAATGCCGATTACCAAAAGCCACCGGTTCCAATTTACAAACCACCTGTTCCCATTCACAAGCCACCAACTCCTCCTGTTTACATACCTCCTCCAGTGAGCAAGCCACCACCCACAGAGCAAAAGCCACCGGTTCCAATTTACAATCCACCTGTTCCCGTTCACAAGCCACCAACTCCTCCTGTTTACACACCTCCTCCAGTGAGCAAGCCACCCCCAGAGCAGAAGCCACCGACCCCAGCTTATAAACCTCCCCCCGTGGTGAAGTCACCCCCAGAACAAAAGCCACCGGTCGAGAAGCCACCAACTCTACCTCCCAAAACTGGAAAATCTCCACCAGAGTACAAGCCACCAACCCCGGTTGAGAGGCCACAAGTACCAGAACACAAACCACCACCAAAGCACCTGCCATCTCCACCTTACGGACACCCTCCCCCGGAAAAAGGTCAAGATCCTCACAAGCCACCCCGGAAGGTTTTCCCTCCACCACCATACGGGAAGCCACCTACAAATGCCTAATTTGCACTACAAGCCTTAAGATCAACACCTATCCATCAGGTCTGAATTTACAGTGAGAATGGATAGATTATAGCCAATAGAAATAAGAGCTTGTCACTACTCATTATGCTTCCGTGTGTCATGTTCGATCTGTTGATCAAGCATATTTAGTGCCATCGTCAGTATTTTCCATAATACATATTTCTTTTTACCAATGCGTTTAATAGTACCCTGCTAAGCTCAACAAAATTCGTTTTGTTTTCTTTTTGCTGCATGGAAATTTGGTTGGTGGCCGGACAGAAAAAATCAGAAACGTCACATTTAGTAATATAATGATTAATGATGACATACATAATTATTTATCATCATCTATCCTGTTTACCAAATGTCAAAAAGAATAACTAATTAAGGCCAAAAACATGAACTAGCTAGGTTAGTTAATTAATACAAAGAGACTGGTATAACTCGGCACTTCGAACAAGCATTCAAGCTTACTACGACCGTAAGCATTAGAATAATAATTAAATAATTAAATTTATATATGTTTTTCTAGCTCAAAGTGGTAATTTAAATTTTTGGGATAAAATAAAATGATTTAACAGTAAGATCGATAGGCTCAATATATACCGATCCAGAATTCCGCTTAAAAAATTCAAGATATTTTTTTGGTTGTGAAACTCGACAATCAGCGCGCACCATCACCCTGGTGACTACTTTTCTGTCAATTTTAAAGCAAGCTAGATTAATGAGAGATTGTTCTACTTCTATGGAGCCTCTTGTGTTAGTGGTATAAAATGATCACTGTGAACCAGAGTGCTTGAACACCGAGGAACATCTATATCCTAGCTAGGGCGTTGCTAAACGGGAAGTGATGATGATGATGAACTAGTAAGGATGCGATTGAAATTGCATGCCTCCATTAATGTGGCTTGCAAGTTTGAAACCAAAAGGGAGAGACATTTACAAGAAAATTGCAACAAAATCTAAAAGATTTGATTGTCATGCTCCCCCTTTTTTTCAATGACTTAAACTTTAGTAATTATATTGTGAGTTCCTACCTCTGTTACGAAGTAAAATACAATGCAAAGTTTAAAGAACAAAAAAAAAAAAAAAAAAAAAAAAAAAAAACACCATTCGCATGTGATTAATTTTGCCATATTCTAAAACATTCCATAAACGCATATGCATGTAACATGGAGGGATTACATACCGAATGAAGTGAAAAATCATGTTAAGGGATCGCATCAATCCAACCTATATATATATCTCCTATTGTTAAAGTATTGATTAAGTAATTAAATTTACTTCTTGCTATAAATTTAAGCTTTTGAGATAAGTGATAATTTAACATGGTATCAGAGCCAAAAGTCTTGAGTTCAAACCTTGATTCCATCATTTACCTCTCATTTCAATTAAATATTTCACGTATTGGGCATCATCTATTAAAAAGAAGTCTGAACTCACACGTGAGAAGAAGTGTTAAAGTATTGATTAAGTGATTAAATTTACCTCTTCCTATAAACTTAAGTTTTTGAAATAAATAGTAATTTAACACCTATTAAATATAGTTAATACCCGATCACAATTTTTTGCAGAGGGTTAATGTGCTATTCTTATCAGAATAGCACAAAACATTAGTTTCATATATATATATATATATATATATATCTAACTTGGTTCAGGATCGGAGCCTAGCCCCGATTTTAGGATATGGCCATGTTTGCCTGGCCCATGTCCCAACAAGGTCAGTAAGAAAAAGAAAAAGGGAAAAATACACATAACCCCCTCAAACTACCACCTCATTAATTGTCAATGTACCCCCCAAACTACCAATTGTGTCAATGTCTCCCCTTAAATTACCAAAAAATGTCAATGTCCCCCTAATGACAAAAATGCCCTTTATAAAATTATTAAAATAAAATAAAAACTAAAAAAATTATTAAAAAAATAGAAAATAACAAAATTTTATTCCAAAAAAATAATAAAAAAATTAAAACTGTTTTTTTATTTATTTTATTTTAAAAAAAAAAAATTAATTTTCAGTTTTTTTTTCGATTTTTTCTTTTTTAAAAAAAAAATTGTTCTTTTTCGTTTTTTTAATTTAATAAAAACTGGTTTTTTTTTCATTTTTTTTTTATTTTTTTAAAAAAATTAGTTATTTTTTGTTTTTTCGTTTTTTTTTCTTTTAAAAAAAATTGTTCTTTTTTGTTTTTTAATTTAATAAAAACTGGTTTTTCTTTTTTCATTTGTTTTTTTAAAAAATAAATAAATAAATAAATTTCTGTTATTTTTTGTTTGCTTTTTTTTAAAGAATAAAAAAATTGTTCTTTTTATTATTATTTTATTTTTCGTTTTTTATTTAATTTTTTTAAAATATTTTTTTTTTAGTTTTTATTATTTTTTTCTCTAAGTTTTTTAATTTTAGTTTTAATTTTTTGAATTTATAAGGACATTTTTGTTCCATTCAAAAAAAATTAGGGTCATTTTTGTCTTTTTGTTGGTCTTAGGGGGGACATTGACATTTTTTGGTAGTTTAGGGGGGGAACATTAACACAATTGGTAGTTTGGGGGGTACATTGACAATTGGGTGGTAGTTTGAGGGGATTATATGTACTTTTCCCAAAAAGAAATAAATTAAATAACAAATAAATCATAGAATTAATACTATACATTATAATATCAAACTATATATATATATATAGGAAAATAAATCAGCATTTGATACGGTCTATATATGAATTGTAAGTGATCTCATCATAATCATATTTCTGATATCTTTGATGAACACATTAGCCGGCTTATTACTAGATGCAATACTAGATGCAAAAAGAGAAAGGCGCGCAGAAAGTTTCATGGTGCACAAAATGGCAATGGATCTCGCTGTGTTCAGTGAATTTATGGAGAACATTATTATGGAAATTTTGAATCGCATTGTCACGAAATGCTAAATCAATGATCTGAAGGCCATATCAAGTGAACTCGATCAGCATAATTAGATTTTGATATTAGTCCAATAAAGTCAATTTCCAAAATACATTCCGAATATATTTTTGAATATATTCTCACAACTAATTAACTAGCGTAGCCATTCAAATGAGGTAGTTCATGGCAACAATGGACAATCTATTGACAACAATCAAAGGCTAAAGGTATATTAATTAATGAGTTTTGCTTCAACTATCAAAAGAAGATATAACATTTTTTTTTTAATTTTTGGAATATGAACAACGATCTAGAATTAAACAAATTTGGAAGAATATAAACGAGAGGTACGAGTTGAAGAGATTATTCCAAGAAAGGCCTGGCCTTCTCACTTGGAAGAGAACTGATTTTCGATACCTAAAACAGTGCTTTGGATGCCATGAATCTCACATGTCAAGAGCTCACCATTCATTTTAGAGTCTGAAATAATACTAGGAAAAAAATAAAAATAAAAAACGCTAGCCGCTGTATCTCTCATCCTTGTATTTTGGAAAACGGATTCTCTCCGGTGTAAAGAAATCGGTTATTATTCAATTTCTTATAATGCAGTGACATTTTTATCTTTTAAATTTTTTTAGAACAAAAATATTCTTCCATTATAAAAGACCGAATACTCTCCTATTCAAAAAAACAGGAGAGTATCCTAATACTGTGTTTTGTGTGGGTGGTATATTGGAGGAAGAGAAAATGGTCAACAACGTTTTGATCGAAAAAAAATGGGAGGAAAAAAGTCGGTTTTCACTAGCCTTTTACCTACCCTCACCTTCTTGATCTTTTCAATTATTCTCAGGTGCAACCGGTTGCCAATTATTCTCCACATTTTGACGCAGAAAATAAATAATTAAATAAATCAAAAAGGAAAATTAAAGCTCAATCTGTTCTACCCAATTACTAATGCTTTGTTTTTGTTTTTATTATTATTATTATTATTATTATTTTAATTCAGAGATCCCTTCCGATATATATAAAAGAGACCAAATGATTTAATGTTTATGGTTACAATGACTCCCCAATAAACTAAGTTAGAGTCTCCAAATGGACAAATGGTAGTTCAATAGGCTGAAAATCACGCCTCATGAATCGAAGGTCACTAGTTCGAATCTCCATCCCCTTTCTTGTGTGGACATGTCAAAAATAAATAAAATAAACTAAGTCAGAGTCAGGGGTGCAGTTTCCTTCACACAACTGCTAAAAAATAATTTGGACTACAAAAGATGCATCTACATTACACGAATACTTATAAAGATCTAAGAGATGACACACATTCTAAACTATAAATAGCTTAATTTTACGGTTCAGATTTGATATAAAAAAAAACATAACAGGTTGCATTAGAATACTACTAATAAACAAACAAACATAAAAATAGAGATCATGGGAGACGGTTGATGTAGAAAAATCGGACTCCCTTCTAAATCGCCAGCAAAATGTGCGCCTAGCTTGAGTGGAAAAACCGTATCCTTAAACTCCCCTATTTTCTGAGGGTGAGAAAAATGAGTAATGCTGCATATCATCTCTTTGTCCTCCTTTTATCATCTCAAAATTGATGTGGCTCTTAAAATCACCATTGAATTTATGATAGATCATTATTGAATTTTGATCCAATGGTGATTTTAAGAATCACATCAATTTTGAGGGACAAAAAGAGGACAAAGGGATGATATGTAGCATTACTCGAGAAAAATTGTATGGGCACGTCATCTATAGCCACGACCTACTCCAACCTCAACTTGTTGACCCATCAGTGAATCGCTCCCCGACTCCGCTGCTTATCCCGTGCTTTACTGAGGAGGAAACGCGTCATATCTGTAATCATGGAGTGAACTGCTGCTTATCCTATATTTATCAGACGGTTTTTCCACCTAGGCAAGTCCGCTTTCCTCGGTCTGTTGTCCTCTAGCATGAGAGCAGTTACCTTAGACTCGTAACCGCTCCCCACCCGAACCTCCATCCAATCAGAGAGCCATGCACTTGCCATCGTCACAGCAAGCCTCCATGGATCGGAGGAGAGACCATCATGGAGTCCACCAACAGTACCACATCGAGAAAACCTGTTACAACTATTGACACTGGCATTACTGCCCAAACCTCCTCCAAAACGTGTTATGGCCTCGTGAAAATAGAACCCATTTACCATAATGAACCATGAGAGATGTCTCTCTCATTCCAACTATAAGAACACGAGATTGTGTTTGAATTGTTTTTGTATTTTGCCTTGCACATTACAGTAGTGTATCAACACATATATATACATGGGCGATGAGCTTATGTTACAGAAAACGATCCCACAGATTGTGGGGTAATAAATGTGCAAGTTATTGTCCTGCCTTATGCGGTGTGATTTGATTTCCTTGTAAAACGATTACTGATGTTCAGGCTTGATGTTTGTGTCCATTTGCATGTATGCGTGGTTCCACGCTGTGTATACTTTTACTTGCAGAATCTTGCCTTGTGAGGTTGATCGGATGAGTTGGTGTATCATGCTGAGCTGGGTCATCTTCCTGTGATTTCGGGATTGACTTGATATCATGCTGAATATCTGCTAGTGTCTTAATACCAACCCCTGCCTCCCGTCATGATCAAGACCTTCATTTTTTCCATCAAATCCAGCAGCCACATCATAAATTAACAACATATCCAACCCTGGAACAGAGTGGACAAAACGATATGCAAACTGTTTCCCTATAAGACATGATCTTCCCCAATTGACAGTACCATTCAATTCCTTACCCATAATCGTACCAACAGGCAATACTCCTCCGATATCAAGAAAAAACACCGTGGATTTGGAGAGATCCTCCGCCATGACGCCCCAACAAACCAAGAAAGAAAAAACACAATAAAAACAGAAAATCAACTTCTCCATCCCAGAACAGGACGTGAAAACAACTACTTTCTCCTTTAAGGTGACGACGTCGCCATAAGAGAGAAAAACATCATATCGGAAGCTAAAATCAAGAACCTAAAAACACCATGGTATAGCTTCCCTCCTCAACATGAGACCCTGTTTTCTTCACTCTTTGCTCTAAAATTCGAGAGAGTACTAATACTCTGTTTGTTTGGACATAAAATATTTTTTTAAGAAAATATTTTTGTATTTTTCGGTGTTTGGTGTAACTGAAAATGGTAGTCAGCAAAAATCATTTTCAGTTTAACTGTAAAAGCCTCTTTAATTTTTGAGAAATAATTTTTGGTTATACAAACCGTAAATCATTTTGTGGATTTAAACTCTTTATTTTTACACATAGGTTTGTGGGAATCTATCACCGCCGTGCAATGGAGTTTGTTGGTAGCCCGAATTTACTGTCGAAGGTTCCCGAATTTTGGTATGTTTGTGCTGGAATCCGGCGGCACTGGCTAGATTTCAGCGATGGACCGAAATCCAGCAACCAAAATCCACTAAAACAGGCCAGAATCCGGCTGATGCCGGAATCTGGTATTTGTGCCGAAAACTAGCGACGTTCGGCCACCGTCGCCAGATTCCCACTAAATTGGCCGGATTCCGGCCACCTTAGCGGGAATCGGGCCATTATCGCCGGATGTCGACCTCCATTGCCAGAATCCTGATAGCTAGTGATGAAATCTTGTCTTCGATGATTTTTCGCCGTTGGTGATTTTTTCGTACGAACCAAATGCCATAAAATATTTTTTGCGACATCATTTTTTAAAAAAAATGTTTTCATTAAAAATATTTTATGATGGAAAACATTTTACATCAAAACAAATGGAGCATAGAGCTCCATTTTTCCATACACTCCTTTTGACCATTGGATTCATTTGAAACAGTCCTCACTTTTCCTTCCTCTTAAACCTAACACTTCCTGATACGCCTTCTTAGTTCTTGAATTAATGTTCTTAGTTCAACATGTCTTGAAATCCTAATGTCCTTCTCACCGACACACTACCATTCACAATGCCTACTTCTTCAGTTCTTCCCCCTCATCTTCAGCCTTGATCCTCTTCTTCCAGAGAGCATCATGTCTCTTTTTTTTTTCTTTTTTTTCTATAGTTTGCTATTGGAACATTTGTAGATCTATGGGGTATTTATCATTTGCTCAGCAAACACGCCGTCAGTATGCATCCATCATCCACCTCCACTTCCGTTGCGGCTGGTTGCCACCGTGCGTGTGGTCCATGTGCCTCTCTGTTTTTAAAGCGGTTATAGTCGTACATGTATAGGTTTAAATAATCCCTAACTGGCAGTTATATTATAACCGCTAACCGCCCGAGGTGGAACAGTTACAGTTATTAAATTAGACTAATCTCCTACGATGGTTACAATTATAGGTAATATTATATTATAACCGCTAACCGCCCGAGGCGGAACAGTTACAATTATTAAATTAGACTAATCTCCTACGATGGTTACGATTATAGGTAATAACCGCTAACTATTACTGTCTTTTCATCCATACGAAATACTGCTTTCACAAAGTATTAAAAATTATGTATAAAGAAATATATGCTACTAGGGGTGTTAGATGAGACCATCTACTCGGCTCGAATAATAAATAAGCTATTTGTGAATACAATAATATGCTCGAATATTAAACGAGACTTGCTCATATAAATTAGGCTCGACTTGGTTAAAGCTCGTAAGTTCGGCTTGTATACGTTCGAATTAACTTGTTCGGCTTGAATCATTAGTTCGCTCGTATATATATATATATATATATATGTATGTATGTATAAAAATAGGTTTTATAAATCTAAGTACGAACATTAGTTATGAAGTGTTAATACTTTTATGATTTTGTTTGTGCAAGTTGATTCGCAGGGTTGGTGTTTTTGTTAAAAATTATGTTGGCAGTATCAAAAGAACGCCAAATATTAAACAAGTTAAAAATGTTTTTTTTTTTTTTTTTAACAAGTATTATGTGGTACATCCATTGCAAAACAAAGTCACAAGGCATTACAAAGACAGATAAGAGGTAAAAGACACCCCTACATCCAAAGTCAAAACAAAGTTTGACGAAGCAGCTGCCTAAAACAATACACAAATGTTATATGAACACTCTTTTGAGCCTCTCTTTACATTAAAGCACACACTAAAAAATAAAAGATGGCTGATCTAGCAACCACTGCCAACAAATTAGTCCAGTAAACATTTGCGCATTACCAAGATACACTCTGATAAACAGGAAAAACAATAGAATTTACACAACCAACAAAAAAAATTAAAAAAATCGTTGTCATCGCCAAAGGATGAGAATCCATCGCCGGAGGCAGCGCGTGCAGGACATGCGCCATCCCCTGAAGCACCCACAACAGCAAAACACCGCCGCAAACCAACGACCACCACCATCGAAGGCCTGAAAAACAGGGCATGACCTACACGCGCCTATTCAAGAAAAGAAACCCCATCACATGCAGGCCACACCTCGAGCAGGAACGAACGTCGAGACCACCAGAGAACGACGGCCGAACTAGAAGAAAACGGCGAAAACTCCTGGGGAGCGCGTGTCATGAAAAAGCCGGTAGAAAGTCACAGATCTGGCACACAAAGATAACACCTCTAAGGCTCGGCCAAAAAGAACAATGGAGACACGAGGAAATGGACGATCCCCGACTCCAAACGCTAACATGAAAGCCTTCCTGTTAGAGAAAAAAAAAAAAAAAAAAGCAACAAAACAAACACAAACTCCATAACCCAAAAGAGTTAGGAGACAAAACCTCCACCGAATCTAGTCCAGGAGGAACAAAAACCCCCTAAAAGGCTAGGAGGACCGAGCACTAGGAGTCTAGGAGGGCAAGAAATTTGTTGAAGAAGGAACGCTCTCTCTTTAGGAAAAGTCAGACTCAAAAAGTAGAGAGAGAATTAAAAAAAAATGTTTGAAAAGGCAAATTTCAAGGGGCATTTAAAGTGCAACCCACAACATCAGAATATACTCAGAGCATTCCCAGCAGACTCCCTATAGGAGCCGTATTCTCTAAATTTTAGAAAAAATTTCAAGAAAGTCATAAAAACCATTCCACAGCAGCTTCCCTAAAATTTTACATTCTCTGGAAAGTAAACAGTACTTCTCAATGCATAGAAAAGTACTGTTCCTTTCCCATTCAATTGTTTAATAATAAAAAATTAACCCCTCTCACCTCTCAGCATCTGTTCTTCCTATCTCTCTCTGCCATCACTGCTACTCTGTCCCTGATCGCCATCTCTCATCTCTGCTCCTCTTTTCCTTGTGCATATCTCCATTCCTCTTCTTCTTCGCTCTTCTAGAGCCTGCCTCAAGAGTAGATATCCTGAAGATTGGCCCTGAGCACGGCCCCGAAGATCTCCACCGCCGATTAGCCGTATAACGGTGGGAACCTGGCAAACATAATGTAGAAAATGAAGTCGGCGCTCCACATGTTGATCTTCTCGCAGTAGTCCCTCTCGGCGAGGATCTCTGGCACCACATAGTAGGGCGTACCGACGATGTCACTCATCTACTCGCCGTCCTTGAAAATCTCCACTGAGTCGCCTAGGGTGAATTTCTTGTTGACAGACTTTACAGGGTCGGTGTTGCCGTCTTCGAGCGAGAGGCACCGAAAAACGACGCTGAATCGTCCCCGACCGAGCTCTTCGTAGATCTGGTGGAGATCTTCGAGCGTGGTGGAGAGGTTGAGAACGCTTGAGTTCTATGGATTTTTCTTGAGGAAGACAAAGAGAATAAAAACAAAATAACAAAAATAACAAAAATAAATAAATAAAAAACAATATTTTAA
Organism: Alnus glutinosa; assembly: GCF_958979055.1. NCBI lineage: Eukaryota > Viridiplantae > Streptophyta > Magnoliopsida > Fagales > Betulaceae > Alnus > Alnus glutinosa. The sequence goes on from NC_084886.1 coordinate 14,465,835, forward strand.
TGTTATAGGGAAAATAATTGGATAGTTGCTATGGGGTTTTTTTTTTATATAGGGAAGTAAAAAATAATTTTATTCTCTATATATATAAAAAAAAATTAAAAAAATTAAAAAAAATTAAAAGACTACTGTAAATGCTCTTATGCCAACCGAGAAGGTCATACCCGGCTAGAAGTCTAACACTAGAATGGGGAAAGAGCAACCCCACACTAGTCTTTGCATAAAGTAGAATGCCTCATTTGTCTCACATCGAAAAGGATATGCTGGATCCTACCTCAAACATCTATAAAAATGGAAGCCGCCCCTCTCGCGGACTGAGATCCCCTCAAATTCTAAAAGAATTTGAGATTCTCAAATTCTTTAATCTTGGCCCTCCATTTGATCCCATGGATGAAAACTTGCCACTAACTTTAAAATTTAAAATTCAAATTTTAAACCCATCCGACCAAAATTTTAAACTTGTCCAACCAAACATACCAAATACCCCTAAGACAAGACTTTAACAGAAAGTTTAAAGAAGAAGGTCGCATTTTTGGGTTTTTTGGTCGGATGGGTTTAACCCCGCTGGAGAATCGATCGCACCCAGGTGGAAGCTGACCTTGGGCCGCCCGCACCCACCGGTTGCCGAACCAGCGCCTGAGCGTGGGGAGCACAGAGAGTTTAACGGGCACCTGGACTTCCCCCGCAGGAGAATTTGTTGCCGAACCACATCAGCCCACGCCACACCCAGTTAGAAGCCGACCTCGGGCCGCTCGGGACCCCTGGGTTGCGCCATCCGATAGGTCCGGACCACGTCCATCGAATCCGACAAGGTTTCAGCGGGCGGCGATGGTGAGGGGATCTCATCGAGATCGATTCCGAGCCCCACGGGCTTTGGCTTCAGGTTCGGGTTCGGGTTCGGGTTCTCCTTGAGTTCTTTGCTTGAATCAGTGAGTTCTATTATCCAAGTCTCCGCTCTGAGTTTTTCTGGATTTTTCATGTACATCCCCTTTTGAAGTTTAAATCTCTGTGTGTTTTTATTTTTTTATTTTTTTTCTAATGAAACCTGCCTTGTGCTTTGGAAGACAGGTTATGCTTTGAGAGATTGCTTTGTGGTTTTTGTTGTTGAGTGTAATGCAGAAAACAATTTTGTTGTTGTATTTTGAACTCTTTACTTTGTTTCCATAGTTTACAATTGTTGTTGTACTTTGCAAGTGTAATTACATATACTAAATGAGAAGCTAAAGTATGGTATCGATTGAACTAGCATTTCAAACTTGGATTCAGACTCTGATGTTTATATTCAGGAATGGTTGGAATGATTCATACTAGTTGCTTTGTTCTTCTTTTCTATTCTAGCTTGTTTTGTTTTGGGCAGTTTGAAGAGGGCTGTGTTTTGTCCTGAAGCAAGGGATGCTGCTGGGTTTCTAGTACAGATTTTGCTTGAATTGTTGATTTCAGGTTGCTGCAACCTGAAAACACAAAGAACATAACAAATCCATTTGGGCATTTGCAAGCCGTCTATCCAAACGCTATCTGCCTTGCCATGAATTACTCTAGGTGAATGGATTACCATTAAAGCCCATGTAAACTAGACCATTGTGATGAACAAAATCGACAAAGGCATTGTATGAGGCATTTTCAGGTTGCTGCTAGAGTCTGTACTATTTATAGAGCTAGAATGTATGAGGCATTTTCAGATTTTGCTTGTATTGTTTTAAGATTTTGTGTTTCATATGGCTAAATATGCCAACCTAACATTACAATGATAACAAAATTTCCACCAATATATCAACAAACCCAATTTAAACATAAAACATCATAATATCAACAAACCAAACACAATTTTCATTTACTATATGCAATTTGAAGCACGAACACCATTTGGCCCAATTGCAAGTCTTACTGCAAGCATCCAATTGCTAGAAAATTTGGAGACAAGCCCCGGTCGGTTATCATTAAGATGTGTTCTCTGTAGGTTCATATAAATTTCCAACATCATCTGCCATTGTAAATGGTAAGGACTACTTCTATAGAAGCTAGGCATCGGCTTATCAAACGAGTTTAAGAGAGGAAACAGACATCAACCACAACGACAATTGTATAATCTCATGAGCAATGTAACATAATTCCAACACAAAATAACATAATTCCAACACAAAAATGTTATACATAGAACGCCAACTCACCAAAACAACAAAAAATTACAATTCTTGACCACCATTTAAACTTGCACCACTACACGAACTTGCTTAATTTTTCCAAGTGACGATAGAGAAATCAATGTCCTGTATATATTTCAAAATCAAAGTTAATTTTTAAAATTAACTCAATAAGAATATGCTAAAGAAAGAAAAAAAAAAATCTCTAATCATAAGCTTGTTACTTACCAAAAAAATTTATGAAGTTCACATTTGCATTTGTGCTATTAGCAAGGGATGTTGGTGTAAGATTTAACTCATTAGTTCCCTAAAAAAAATAAAAAATTAAAAATAAAATTAAAAAAACACACACACACACACACACTATCATTTAATAAGGCTCCTATGAGATGCATTATTGTTTTCAAAGCATGAATAAAATGTATATTTTTACTTGACTAATATAGGCATTATTTGATATTTGAAAAGATAAGGGCAATGAACTTTTATCAAATGTTCCCTACATAATTATCACAAAAATCACATAAGAATGGTAAAAATTGTCTCTATATAATGACAATAATCACAAAAAAAAAAAAATAAATAAATAAAATTAATTTGTTGGAAGAGTAAAAATGGTGAAGTGTACCGGTAGAAATTCATTGAGGCTAATTTCGCATCTATGTTGAAACGATTATTCAAATGTTGTCCTTGGTACTGAATAAGGCACTTAATCAATTTGCTATATTATAAAACAAAAATAAAATCTCATTAACAAAAGCCAAAAATAGAGAATGGATTTGGACCTATCATAATTTTGTAAAATGATTTTAGGCTACTTCTTCTTCTTCTTCTTCTTCTTCTTCTTTTTCTAAGTAGGCTATTTCGCTATAAACTCAAATAATTCTTACTTGATGAGAATGACTTTCTACATGTAAGTTAGAGTTGCCATCCCGAATGTTAAGAGAGCAATTAAGTTTCTGTGAATAAGAAGAAAATGTGATTAATCGAATAATGAAACTCAAATCTAATAGACGAATATGAATTTATAAAGCTAGAATGTTACGTGAGATAAATCTTTTCCAATATTACTCTTTGCTGTAATTTTTTTCTTCTTTGATTGCTTCTCAACCCAACCTTTAAATCGTTTTTTACCCTTTCGACCTTCCTTTTTCTTAATCCCTTTGACTGTTTCAAGTAATTTCTCAATGGATGGGGTGTGATTTGCATTTCATTGCCATCTGACAATAACAATTGAGCTCCATTATCAAGAGTGGCACTTGAACCCTTTTTAATATCTTGAACTTGCTTTCGCATTTCTTTTACCAACTTCTTTACAAAAGCATATGCATCTTCATTGTCAGCTGCTTCGATGGCTAATTCCACTAGCAATGGACATAATCTTCTATATCGTTGTGCAACATTTAAATTCACATTTTTCGTCATAGTATTTATAATGTATTCACTCTTCGCTTTTCTTGTCCACCTCTTCAAAATGTATGTACTAGGAATTATCTTTATATCAAGCCAGTCAAAAAATTTCAAAGCATGGCAACACAAAATTCCAAATGTTTCGAACTCCTACAACTACATGAAATTATCTGATTGGCAGGCTTGCAAACTTCTTTATACTCTCTACTTTCATCAAAAATCCAAACAATATATTCATGAACTAACCGGCTATCATTACTATGTTTTATGATTGTTGTTGATGCATAGTCATACTCATCATGGAATTTTAAATATCACAAGACTATATGTTTGAGCTACCTGCTTCAACAAAGGAGAATTTTTCAATCCTAATGTAGGCAATTTTTCTCGAACATTAAATTCAACCTCCAATTCCTTATTTCGCTTTTGCTCTACAACCCGTTCAAAATGCTGAAAAAATTCAACCATACTCAAATCTAATTTCAAGTACCCTTTCAAGTCAGCATTCAAACTTTCACTGAGTTGAGTACTTCTCACTCTCAAAGTAAACGAATTCTTCATGTGGCACCTGGCCCATTTTGTCTTTAATTTGTATATACTGTCCAACCAACTAACTGAGCCGACATTATAGTTCTGAATCATTTTCTTCTAAGCATTTTCAAATTCAACTGAATCATCATACTCAAACATACAAGATTTAAAGTCTCATAGAAAATGAGAATCATCTTTCATAAAATTTCCCATATGCTTGATGCCATTTTGCATAATGTGCCAAGTACATAATCCATGCCAGGTTTCAAGCATCACCTCGCCTAATGCCTTTGCCATTGCAGCATCTTGATCTGTAAAAATCGATTGAGGCTTTTTACCAGCATGTGCATCTAAGAAACTTTCAAAAAGCCATTTAAATGACTCTACTGTTTCATCATATAGAAGTGCAGCCCCAAAAATCACAACCCTTTTATGGTGATTCAAACCAGTAAAGACAGCTAGGGGTCTCAATTCTTTATTAGTGCCGAATGTAGTATCAAAGGTCATCATGTCACCAAAATAGACATAGTCAGCAATCATTATTGCATCAGCCCAAAAAATGTTGGTAATTTTTTCTTCATTATCTAATTGGACTGCATAATGAAATGCTGGATTTTTATTAATTTGTTATTGAAAGTACTTCAATAAGCTTGCTGCTTTACCATACATTAAGTTCCTTTGCCGTTTTGTTTGAAGATATTTTTTTTATCAAGCTCAGTATATCCAAGATTTTCCCTACTACCAGCCTCTCTAATCATTAGCGCATGGGTTGCCTTAGGAGAGATTCCAGAAGCATAAGCCAAATCAATTTCAGTGCTTGAACTTCTGACATTTTACGATGCGACCTCATCATATAAATGGTTTCTTCAAGATGCAAAAAATGATTATGTTCAGCTACAAAATCATAAACCTTATACTTTCCAGTCTCTCGTACTAATGAAACATGCAACCGTACAGCACAATCAGTCCTTACTTCGTCTCAATGACAGGTGTAAAGATGATTTCGCTTGTCTACTCTTCGAACACCTTGCTTAAAACAAGTAAATCACTTTGATGTTATTTTTCCATCTAACTTACTTTAATTTAATAAAACCTTTCCTCACACCAAAACCCATTTGCTTTTCATAATTTCCCCAATGCTTCCATGCATCTTCTCTAGTATTAAATTCCATACCAACGTGAGGTGTCCAATCTGTTTGGGTATTCAAATTGGGAGAGGAATCACTCACAATGCCGTCCATCCTTTTTCTTTTTCTTTTTCTTTTTTGGTTCTTTTTCTTTTTGGTGTAAAAGTAGATTTCTGTCATTTAAAAAAAAATAATAAAAATCAAAATCAATATATGCCAAATAAAAATCAGCTCCTATTTATTCTTTCATTCTTTCTTCACATATATATTTCTTGTATACTTCAAGTTTTTTGTTTTGTAAGTACATTCTAGATATAGATTTTTTTTTTTTTTTTTGGCTAGCTTGAGAAATGAGAGGACTATGTTAAGATTGTATAAGGTCCACATTGCGGACCATTATTTTACTATACGGAAATGGTCCACAAATTTCAAACCATCAGTGGAGAAAATGTCCAAAACAATGGTTTGAGTTTGTTTCCTGAGCTACCAAAAATAGAAAGACGAAGAGAGAAAAGTCCTCTATGTTAAAATATATATATATATATAAGAGCCATGATTTCAATATACGGAAATGGTCCACAATGTCAGACCATCAGTGGAGAAAATCTCCAAAACAATGGTTTGGGATTCCTTTCCTTGAGCTACCAAAAACAAAAAGACAAAAAAGAGAAAGTCCTCTTTGTGAAAAAAAAATATATATAAGAGAAAAAGACATGAGATTAGGAGAGTACTTATAGAGAAATATTTTTTGCTTGAGGAAGAATTGAAGAACCGAAGAAGATGCTCCTACAAATTCTGAGGTTTGGGTTCTTTGAAGAATCGAAACAGATTTTTTTGTCACCTTCACGTGCTTGAGGAAGAAGTGGTTTCTGCAACAAAAGCTACTCTCTTTTCTCAAGTTTGCTTGAGGAAGACCTGCACGACTGAAGCTAGAAGAAGGACGTACAGTCTTTCTTTCTTTCCCTTTATTTTTTATTTTATTTTATTTTATATTTGTTTTGGAGGGAAACAAGCTTGAGGGACTGAAGCTAAGGGAAGGACGTACAGTTTTTCTTTCTTTTCCCTTTATTTTTATTTTTATTTATTTATTGTTTTGGAGGGAAACAAATTTTTCTTGGGAAGCTTTAAAGTTAGTGGCAAATTTTCATCTATTGGATCAAATGGAGGGCCAAGATTAAAGAATTTGAGATTCTCGGGGATCTCAGTCCCACTTTGTTTCCCAGCACAGCAGCACATGCTGACAAAAGGGACAAGTTGAAAATTTATTTTGATGTTTTTTGTTTTGCTGTTTAAGCTTTTCATGGCTGAGCTATTCGCGTACAAATTTTAATAATTAATTGTAATTGAGTTCGAGCGACTCGAGTTTGATTAAAGGCTCGGCTTGTTAAGCTAGCTAAGTTTGAGCCAAACTTGACGCTAGTTAAGCTTTAAACAAGTCGAATTCCAACAATCTTTTTAAACTTGGTTCGAGTTGAATTCAAGCTCATATATTATGTATTCGAGTTGAGTCCGGCAGCCCTAAGCTCTGTCAGACTTGGCTCGAATACAACCCTATATACTACACCCATTTTTACTTCTACTCTTAGGTGTGTTCCTTGACATGACAATAATGATGATTTTCATTGGCACATAAGAGTGGGCACTTAAAATTATCACAGTACAAGTATTCTAGCCCTATTTCCCATAAAGAAATAGAAAATGCTAGAAATACAACTAGTGCACAATTTGTACACTACCCTAAAGTGTCTTGGGGTAGTGCATAAGTTGTGCACTAATAGTGCATGAATCATTCCCCTAAAGAAATTTAAAATTTAGGTATAAACATTGGGACTCGTTGGTTAAAGTTATAAAGCAAAAGAGCAGTGCTTTCTTAACTCACTCTGTTGCATCTACTTTGTAAGATATTATAACCTGCATCATTACAAAACATATAGAATACCTCTTTCTTAGTTACTTAGTTGCATTGGCCTAATCCAATTTGTTTGAATAATTTATGTGCATTTAGTTAAGTGAATTTCATTACTTAATTAATTTTTTAAGACTCATTCTTACATATGAGATTAAATAACACATGAATTATTTACATAAAATAGGGTTTAAACTATAGAGTCTAAACTTTATATAGAGTCAAGTTTTATAGAGAAAAACTCTGTTTGAATTTTATGTTAAAATATTTATTTATTTTAAAGTTTAAATTGATAAAAAAAAAAATTATCTAATTAATATTTAAAAAAATACAAATTAACAAGAGATCTTAGCATAACATTTAATGACCTGCATCATTAGAGCTAGCAACAGTTTTTTTTAAACTTTTTTATTAATTTAGGAAACTAAACTACTTTCTGTTTTCCTATATAAATGCACTCTATAATAGCTTCTTCTTCTTCTTTTTTTGATCATTTTTGTATGCCATTTAAATATTCTTTAAATTAAATGCTAAGAGAAAGAGAGAGAAAATGAAATTCTTTTAAATATTGTTTCAAATAAATGCTAAATAAACGGGAGAAGAAAAAGAGCTTTTTGTATTAGAATAATGTTAAGGAAACTTTTATTTTCTTAGATTTAGGATACAACTTTTAATTTCTTTAATGTTTCTTTAGTTTAAGGAACAATAATAGAATCTAATTCAAGTGATTTTTTTTAAAAAATCCTTACATCTAAAAAAGGGAATAAAATTTAGGGTTGCTACTAATTCTGACACACAGTGGCGGAGCCAAGATTTTAGGTCAGGGGGGTCAAGAATTTTTTTTTTTAATGAGTAAAAAATATTTAAAGTTGAACAAAAATTAATTAAAAACTTTAATTAAAGGTCTTTTTTTATAGATATGTACTTCGAATATTGTCTTTTTTATAGATGATAATCAGAATTATTTTTCCTTAAGCAATGATTGGTTGTCAGATTTGCTAAATTTACTTCAATACGAGCTCGTTTAGAATTTGATTGTAGCTCAATTGAATCATTGTTCTCCATAATGTAATTATATAATTAAAATATGAAACAAAAACTATATATATATATATATATATTCATAAACACTTAAATATAAAAACAATTAAAAAAAAACAATTTAAATATAAAAGAACAATAAATTGAGAAAAACAATTAAGATATAAAAGCTTAAATCTTAATCAATATAAAAATTTATTACATACCTAAAATTGAAAGGTTGAGTTTTGTTTGAAAATTAATTTGAACGGTTTTACTTTAAAGGCTTATTTGAAAGATTGAATGCTTTGAGTCGGAAGAAAATACCATGTTACATTGTAATTGTGAAAAGTGTTTGATCATGGCATACTTTTGAAACTGTCAAAACCTACGACCCTCATGCAGTCATGCGTACATTATCCAGATCCCATAAATACTAAGTTTGCCATGTGGCTGCCATCGAGAAGGATTGGAGCATCCCCATGAAATATCCAGAAGAAGTGTTGAGGTGAATTTGGCGGTGGGAATGTATAAAAGGGAGGGCTTTTGGCCTTGGGGATACTTCTTGTGCACAGTGCGCAAGACAGTTTGACGCGGTTTTTACCCTTTCCTCTATTCTTTTTATTTTTTATTTTTTGCCTTTTTTACCCCTTTGAACTCTGAAAAAGCGAGACTAAGTTTGTAGAGTTGTAGACTAAATTATGACTCTTGAACAAATTTCTGACGACTTCTACACGGTGCGTTTAACAAATTGTTGTGAACTTAGCTTGTCTTCCCCCTTCAGCTTCGTCCCTTCTTCAACCTTTCAAACCTCTGTATTTTTTTTTTTTTTTTTTTTTTACCTATTTACAGGAATGAGAAACGTTTATAAGAAAAAAAAAAAAAAAAAAAAAAAAAAAAAAAAAAAAAAAAATCTATCTCCTACAGGTATCGGCGTGCATGCAAGACATCTGTCCTCGTAGTACACCTCAGCGCTGACGTGGCTATCATTTTTTATTATTATTATTTTAATGATTTCTTATATATATATATATATATATATATATATATATATCACCCCCTTTGGGCCACATGGCCATCCCTATTTTGACCAAGGGGTACCCAAGGCCATTTTTGGGGTTGGTTTGGCCACCCCCAAGGGCCAAAATGGGGTTGGTTTCGACTTGGGGCTGGCCGAGTCACCCCCATTAGGCTGAACCACCCAAATGACCCATGGAGTGGCTCGGCCACCCTCAAGGGCTAAAGTGAAAAAATTAAAAAAAAAATTAAAAAAAAATTAAAAAAAAAAAAAAAAAAAAAAGGTTTTTGACCTTTGGGGGTGGCCGAACCACCCCTATGGGTCACAGGGGTGGTTCGGCCAACCCCAAACTGGCCGGTTTAAACCACAATTTTTTTTCAATTATACCCCTGTGGTTTTATACATTTCATGATGTGCCTCATGTGATTTTAATAAGTACCAGAAATGGTACTTTAGTTTTGTAATTATATCACAAACGGTACTTTACACACAAATAATATTTTGTATATTTGGTATGCATGTTTTGAACCAAAAGTAAAATGTATGTCTGTTGTGTATCAAAATAACATGTTGACAAGAATTGAACCCTTCATAAAAAATAAAAATAAAAACAAAACAAAACAAAATACAATCAATCATGTGTAACAATTAGAAACACAAAATTATATGCGTGACCAATTGATATAACCCAAAAAATGGCCAAATGTTTCTTACTTAAACACAATTTTTTTTTTTTCAATATATTCCCCTGTGATTTTATAAACTTCATGAAGTGCTGTATGTGTTTTGAATAAATATTAGAAATGGTATCTTGCCCTTGGCCAAAATGAGGGTGATTGCTACCCCAGTTTTTTTTTTTAATATATATATATAAAAGAAATCATTAAAAAAAAAATTGTAGCCACGTCAGCGCTGAGGTGTGCCACGGGGACAGGTGTCGTGCATGTACGCCGACACCTGTAAGATGACGTGGCTGAACGTTAGTTTTGGACGGAGGTACCATTTTCATCTTTTCATATACCACATGTACCAAATTTGATAAAAAGTAAAACTGAATGGACAAAAATAAAAATCGTAAAGCACAATGAGTAAAGAGGTATTTAACCCCTTTTTTTTTTTTTTTTTTTTCTTTTTTAATATATCGTCAAGATAGGTCTACATGCACCATCGACACCGATTGTGAATGTTTGAAATTTCAACTTAAATCAAAAGTTGTCAATAAATGCAATTGCATTATTGGAGCTAAAACATCGGTGACTTAGGGCCCATCAGCACAGCAACTTTGACTTAATCTTTTTGTAATATTTGAATTCTAATGTATCTATCTTGTAATTAATTACTGTTGAAGCCAAACAAAATTATAGATACAAGCACCGCCACTTATTACGTATTCAGGTCCATTTACATTTTCTATTTAAAAAAGTGTGATTTAAAAATAGTAATTTTAAAATGTGTAATTTGAAAAAGTGTTTTTTAAAAATGCAAGTTAGTTTTAAAAAATTATGCGTTTTTAAACAATCGTCACATTGCCTGTGATTTGAAAAAGCAGTTTTCTGCTTTTTCAAATTGTTATTTTTTAAAAACGTACTTCCCAAATGGTTCATTTTCTGAAATTTGATCTAAAATCACACTTTTTCTTTACGAAATCACAATCCCAAACATACCTTTAATAACTAGCTAGGCAACATGCATTACACAAATACACTTGATTACATTATATGGTATCAGAGCCAATGCAAATCAACTAAGATCGTTTGATCTCAATGACCTCCTCCACCCAAACCTCTCATTTTTCATCGCCTACATCTACTATATACAATTACAAAGCCACTTGTCTCTCACCGGTTCAACTTGATCAAATTCAATCTTATCGGCGGGCGGCTTACGGCCACTTACGTCGAGTTTGAGAGGGACGTGTGTATTGGACATAGTATCGGCCGCCACTACTTTCTCTTGGGTTCACTTCTGATTCTACAACCACAACCACTCACATTCTTCTTGTTTTATTTTTTTCTTTTTTTTTTTGGATACTTTATGTTACCTTAATTAATATGGTCCACGTACATGTCAATCCTTGTACATTCAGAGGCGGAGCTACATTGCAAGGCAGGGCCCCCCTTAAAATTTTTGAACTCCTTTTCACTTTGTAGGCCCCCTCCCCCGGCCCAAGTTTTTGTATTTCGCCCTCCCAAAATATTTTGTCTGCTAAACTTGGTAGGCTTTAAAAAAAATAATAAAATAAAATAAAATTGTTAAATATGAAGCTATCTCGCTTTTTTATGTGCCTAGAGACAAGGGTTCATGAGAAGTAAGATTGCAGACTGAGGTGTGCACTGCTCAAGGTATACTTACTGAAACAAAAGTTGCTTATTTTATTGCAAACTTTTGGACACATAAGGCTAAGAACATGCCACGTAAATCCCTTATTTAATTTTAATTTTTAAACCAAAATTTAACCACTTTTTCTTTTTATTTATACCTTTCTCCCCCACCCTTCTGCATACATCTTCTTCATTTCTCACTCTACCCAAAACTTAGAAGAATTTTGAAAATTCACTTTTTCATCTTGCATGTTGTGATCATTCTTCAAAAAGTCTATTCCTTTCTCAAATCAGACAGGAAGAGAAGAGAGATTAGAGGTAGAAAGAGAAATAGAGAGATAGCTCTTTTTGCTATTTTTCCAAATATTCGGTACGTAGTACCATTTACTTAGGACGATTCTTTTTCTACCTTGCTAAACTATACACTGAAAGAAGGTATAGATCAATAGTGAAATGGGTTTTTGAGAAATGGCTTTGACTTTGCTATTAGAGTTGAAGTTGACCCTCCCTTACTGAAAATTCTGCCTCCGCCTTTGTACATTCTAAGAACCAAACCTCGATCAGCTCCACCGCTCCATTTGCTATCTAACATTATTGCACCAATAGTCCAACTTTAAGACTCAATATACCTATCACATTATAATCATATCAGCTCTGAACAAATTAAAGAACTGCATGGACCATATTTTGACAAGCCTGCAGCCAATAAAGGCATCAAACCTAGGGCCGGTTCAACCCTTAAGCCACTTTTTTTTTTTTGACGTGTTCACACAGAAATGAAAAAAAAAAAAATTCAAACTAGTGACCTCTGTTTCATAAAGCGTGATTCTCATCCGATTGAGCTACCCATTAAGAATAACCCTTAACCGACTTAGGCGGTCTTCCAAGTTCTCAATAAATTGAGGTCTCTAATTAATAATTATACGATGGTAAAAAGTTAATAAATAATCTCTAATTAAGGGCCTCAATTATGATAGAAGTTAGTATAATTTTATAATATTGTGGTCTTAAAAAATCTCTAGACATGAAAATGAGAATTATGAACTCTAATTTGTAATCATTTCATTTATGCTGATGTGTACGTACAATTCATGTTAATAAAGAATGGACTTTCCATAAAAGTAAAATTATTAATAATTAAAAACTCAAACGACATAAACTATTGCTCCAACGTCAATCTGAATTATATTGAATGTTGAAAAGAATATGGAGAGTCTTCAAAATGAATAAATTTTCGATTGTTTGCATTATGCAAAACAGACAGAATTAAAGGTAGATAACTCTTCAGCGTCCAGCTTTTTTTTTTTTTTGGTATCATAGTGCATTAAAAATCACTCTTTATAACTTTCAATTTTCTCTTCAATTTTTTCTTCAAGTGTATTCTTTTAGGTTCTTAAAATCTTATTTAAGAATGTCAGGAGAAAGATTAAACGTATTAGTTGTTAGATTATATTTGGACGATTACACTGAAATTAAGGATTTGATAAGAATTGTATTGTTTTTTATAAAGGTTATAATATCTTGAATTTAGGGATTTAATGATATTGAATCACTCTAAATTAAGGGATTTGATTAGGTTTATATTTCATCAGTAAGCTCTATAAATAGAGTCTTTTGTATTGTAAATTCAAAGCACTAAAAGCATAATGTAGCTCTTTGAGCTTTATCCTGTAGACGTTCCTGTGGATGTAGGTTATAGACCGAACTACGTAAAATCTTTTGTTCTTATTTTCTTTATTTTGCTTTTCATTTTATATTTCTGTAGCATTATCTTTTCTTTTATTATTCATATTATTAATTGATAGTGAGATGTTAAAAAATCTTGAATATAAAAAATTTAAAGCATTAACATCTAACTCGACAGATATTTAGCCAAAATTTAGCAAAAAAACTTTTTTTTTTTTTTTTTTCTTTTTTCTTCCCTATGCACTAAAAAGTTTCTGTGTATGAAAATTGGGTTTTCTCCGCGTATGTTGTAATAATAAATGTTAAATTATTAATTATATAATTGAATTCACATTTAATTACATGCACATAAAATACCCAACCTCTTTCTCTCTAACCTCAACCTGATGTTCGAAACTCTCCTTCAATCTTTATGGAAATACTCTTATGTTTTGGATCCAGCTTTAATGCCTGAGCTTCGACCATTGCCACAACTCCCACCCCTTCCAGGACTTCCCTTTCCACCTATTCCATGAATTGAAAGATTACAAATTCAAAACCTGCTGAACCCTTACAAGATAAAAAGGAAGCCCACCCGGACCTTTTCTTTCCACCACTTCTGCCACCTCCACTTATCCCGAACTCATTCCAGCCACCTCCACTTATCCCGAACCCATTTCAGCCTCCGCCAGCACCGTTTGATTCCCTTCCCACCAATACCAAGTTTAACTCCATCACCACCACCCGCCGGAGTAGTCCTCGGACTCCCTTGAGACGTCGTTCACGGGTTGGAACCCTGGGAGAGGGAGGCACTCGCAGGGCCTCGGTCTCGTGCTATCACAGACATTGAAGCTGCCATACACGCGGCACATGCTGCCGTCCCCAACTCACCGTAGTCCAGTGGCAGACGAGCTTGAAATTCTCTGTTCAAGAAGAATATGGCAGAGAAGACTTGTAAAATACTAGTGTCATTCATCCCCCAAAAAAAAAATGCTAGTGTCTGCATATTTCCCCATTTCTCAAAACAGCGTTTATTTTTCTGTGTTGTTTAAATAACTGAAACGACATTGTTTTTGGTGAAACAGATCTGGACCCTTTATTTTTGTACAGCAAATGTGTTGTAGTTTTAAACTACAGCACTGAAGCCAGATCCTACTCAAACAAATTGGATTAGCATAAAATATGATTAATCTATAGTAAAGAAGTATTCTATATGTTTTGTAATATTGATATATACAGGTTATATTATCCCGCGTGAGCCAAGGAAAGAAAAGATAGTATAAAGAAAATATAATATAAAAAAATATTAAAACGGAATAATAAAATGAAGACAAGAAATTTTATATGATTTAGTTTATGACTTGTGTACACAAGATAAAGTCTAAAAGACTATATTCTGCTCTTAATTCTCTTGTTATTTTTAAAATACATGAGACTCATATTTGTAGCAAAATTGTGGTAGATAAGTATGGTAATCAAATCAATCTCATATATTCTCTTACCAAAACCAATTATATGGAGAATATATTCTCAAACAAGATCTCTAGTATCGAAAGTCGAAGACCTTTTGGCAATTTTTCTATGTCTATTTTCAATTTCCTCTTTTACTAGTGAGGTTAGGAATAATTAATGGTAGGAAGCCTCATTTTTGTTTATTTCGAATCTCTCTTGTATTTACTTGCAATTTCTTTATATTTATCATTTGAGGCGACGGATTTTTCATATTACCCACCGAAAAATTAGTTCGAATTCCCCTTCCCCCTCTTGTGTGGACATGTCAAAAAAATAAAAAAAAAAATTACCCACAAAAAATTAAAAAAAAAAAAAAAATCCAATGTGCCTTTTTTCTTTTGGATACCTTGCAAGTTTGACAGTTATTTTTTAAATCAATAATCATATGCCTGTATCGTGAAAGATGTGATAGCGAAAATTCTCCACAAATTTAATTTGTTTTATGTAGTCACAAATTTGTTTGGCAATTCCTTCCCCTCATATTTGGGGATTTTTTTTTAGTGGTAGTAAAAAGTAATTGATGTGATATAAAATAAAAAGAATTTATATGAAAAAGTTTTTTAAAAATAAAATCTGTATTATAGTAGATTTTTTATTTATTTAAATAGTAATAAAAAATTACTAATGTGATATAACAAGTAAAAATATTTACGCATGTAGATTAATACCAAATGAGCCGCACCATTTGAATGTACCCTACTCTCTTTACCATGCATATATAATGCCTTAATATTGTCCACGTATACGTACATGTCAAAATTTGTTCTGAGGAAATTAAGTTTCCAACGGCTGCTTACCATATATGCATAATGCCCTAACATGGCCCAGATACATGTCAAAATTTGTTCTTCGAGTTCACCATACCTCCATCGGCACCGTACTGCTCCATTTTGGATCACCCCCCAATTTCTTAAAAAAAAAAAATTATTAGGAGGAAATTTTTTTTTTTTCTAAAGAATTAAAAAATATAAGGTAAAAATAAAAATTTAGCTTATTTGGCCCTTATCAAAAAAAAAATTTTGGCCATTGGCCTATGCCCATAAGAACTTTTGACTCCGTTCACCACCAGTTCAACTTTACGACGCAATGGGACCTAACAGTACCTATCACATTAATAAATCGTAAAGGGTACCCCAGGAGGAGATGTGAAGTGTGAACCTTATCTTGATTTGGATTTGATTGCTGCCATACATAAACACAATATGGACACAACACTCCTTCACATGATGGAGGCCCTAGTAATAAATTTAACATTTTCCATTTTGATTTGCTTTACAATCATACTGGGCCCTGATATGCAGGGGACGGTTTGACGTCCCTTTGTCTCTTCTTTTCATTAAATAAGTGTATTTTAATGCAAAAATATTTTTTAATGTGACATCAAAGAAATTTTTACATTAAAATTTATTATTTTAATACAAAAAAGGGGTTGGGTGACGGTTAGTTGTGCCTCACAAATCATATTTCATCATACTGTGTGGAATAAAATGAACCATCTTTGATCTTTTGATCCGTACGTCCACTGCCACCTGTATAAAAAGGTATCCATTCTTCTTGTTTTGCGCCATCAAAAATGCATGTCTTCTGCATACTTGCCAGTACTCTACTTGTTCCTTGGTTTGGTGGTTCTCACCACTCCAGCTCTTGCTGATTACTCCAAGCCTCCCAACTATGGGCACAACCCACGTTCTTATTTTCAAGCCTGGTCCAATAATTAGGCGTCTACCGCCGCTGCTCAGGCCGAAGCCGCCACCTATAGTGGTAAAACCACCAACTTATGGACAATTACAAGGACACCCTCCGTACGTGGACAATGTCGATATCCCATACAAGCCGCCTGGAAAAGTGTTCCCTCCTCCGTCACCATATAAGAAGCCACCCACCTCACCCTACAAGCCGCCCTACAAGCCCCCACCATCAGTTAACTGATAGAGTTTATATATATATATATATGAAAATGATAAATCAGATGCTAGAAATAAGAGCATGCAGTTGCCAAGTCATACTATATATGCATCCAGAAAATCATGTACCTCATGAGCTAGCGTATCCTAGTTTCTGTAATGTAAATTAAGGAGCGACTGCCTCCAGCAGCGTTATTCTATAATATATATTTCTTTCTTTTAATATGTTTATGCTTTCTGGCTTGCTATAATACACTAAGCTCAAAAAATTTTGTGTTTTCTCCGCATATGAAAACTTTCTGCGTTTTAATATCTAGTAAATTAAATATGTTTTCGGTAAAACGGAAGTAAGTGAGCTGATGATAGTCAAGAAATGGTCTTATTGTACTTGCATGATAATTTACAACGAAGCTGATTTACATGTATCAACCAAGCAGCTATTTATAATTTGGAATAATTGCATTATTAGTCTTAATTTGTAGTATGCCATAATTATTTTTTACGCTTTATGGTTCAAAAAGTTCATGAAAGGTCATTGTACGTTGTTAGCAATAATTATAAATCGATCACTGGATTTAAATTCCATTAAAAATTTTAACAGATTCCGTCAAATGCCACATCAGCGCCACGTGTCGCCAATAAGATGGCAACACATGTCTATCTTAACAAAAAATAAAAAATAAATAAACTTATTTTTTAAAAAAAAAAAACAAAAACAAAAAAGAAATAAAAAAGAAAAAAGGAAAGGCAAAGGGGTGGCTGGGCCACCCCCAATGGCCTGGGGTGGCTGTCGCCTCCCCAAAGGCTGGGGGTGGCCATCGGGCCACCCTTTCTCTTTCTTTCTTTCTTCTTTTTTTTTTTTTTTTTTTTTAAAGTATATTTATTTATTTTTTAATAAATTTATATTTTTTTATTAAGATGGACACATGTCGCCATTTTATTGGTGACACATGGCGCTGACGTGATATTTGACAGAATCTGTTAATTTTTTTAATGAAATTTGACTCCAGTAATCGATTTCTAATTATTGCTAACCATAATGACCTCCCATGAACTTTTTAAATTATAGGAAGTGAAAAATAATTATAACATACTACATGAACCAATAGTACAATTATCCCTTATAATTAATTAACTAGCTAGTAGCCCTAAGGCCCGCTAATAGATTACGGTTAAGCTAGGTTCTTACACATGGCTGCAACCCTGCAAGGGACATTCAATTTGGTTACCAATATAATGCAAGTGTTTCCAGGGACGGAGCCAGCCATTGGTATGGGGAGGGGCCAATTTTTATTTTTATTTTTTTTATCATTATATTAAAATAGAGAGATCAAATTATAAATGAAAAATATATCATATTTAAATATTAAATTAATAATAAAACATTAAATTTTTATAATAATGGAAAAACCCGGAATATCCCTCAAAGCATAAAAAATAACGTGTCAGTGTAGGGATTCCTACAAAGTTCTATCTTCCATATATACTCTCTCTCTCTCTCTCTCTCTCTCTCTCTCTCTCTCTCTCTCTCTCTCTCTCTCTCTCTCTCTCTCTCTCTCTCTCTCTCTCTCTCTCTCTCTCTCTCTCTCTCTCTCTCTCTGGTGTTTTTCTGCATATGAGGTTTCATGGAGGCCCTCATTTTGATCACTTCAACAGCCCCTACTTTCTTCTTGATGTTTCTCTCGCTATATTTCTTTGCTTTCTTTCTGATTTTTCGCAACTGGGATCCAAAGTATAGACCAAAAACTTCCAGCTGCCCCTACAAAAAAAAAATAATAATAATAAAAAAAAAAATCAAAGGAGTTGGGGGTGGGGGCCATGGCCCCTACCGGCTACCCCCCAGCTCCGTCACTAAGTGTTTCCTTTCTTCATATGCATCCGGCACCAATACCGTATGGTTCAGCTAATTGACACCCCTTGAAAAAGGGCAAGAATTATATGTAATTACGTTCGGCCTTTTGTGGAAAAAATGGACCCCAGCTCCTCCAAATTGATTCTAAGATCAACTTTAACACGGCTATTAGGAACAACTTTTCAGCTCAAGCTACTATTTATAGAAATTGCAATGGTGACATTATTAAGATGATTTCGCAAATCAATAGCCCTAATTCTCATGCTTTTGGTAAAGTTTTAGCTGCTCACTTAGCTACTTCTCTAGCAGTTTCTCTTTAGATTAATCATTTTATCCTTGAAGGAGACTTAATTATTGTTATTATGGCTTCACAAAATCCTCTTATCATTTAAGACTGTGGAATCTCTTCCCTAATCTCATATATATTCATCGACCCAATTCCAGCCTTTTCCTTTTGGGAAACTTTCAACAAAGGTACAAGCTTTTGTACCTCCTATGTGACAAAATGGGTTGCAACCATATCTCACTTTGAGTATCATTCTCATTTCCCCTTTATCCAAATTGTTAGTGGGAAAGACCCAGCCACCTTCCCTCTTGTAATTTATTTTTCTTTTTTGTTTGTTTTTGGATTACATGTACCTACAAAAAAAAGAATCGCTAAGGTAATTTTTTTTTTTTATTATTTTTTTTTTATAATAGTAAGAAGAGATTGATGTGATATAAAGTAGAAAGAACTTGTATAGAAAAGTAAAATAGTTATGTATTGTAGTGATTTTTTTTTTATTTGAATAGTAATAAAAAATGATTGATGTTAAAAAGTGCAAAAGTTTTGAAGATGATTTTTTTTTTTTAAATAAGTAAAAATAAGGAAAGTGTAGTTACCAAACAGAACCAAAATTTTTGAAAGAGGAGAGAATGGTTGAACTAGTAAGTACGTATAATAACGTCAACGGGATAGCAATGGCATCGGCAATTCGCCTTTTTGATTTAGAGAAATAATATGAATACATTTCCTACGTATACATATATTACACATTTCATTTTCAAATCTACCATTAGATTTATGAGACTCAATGTGGGTTCTACAAATTCAATGATGAATTTAAAACTTGATTGTAATGAGATGTATAGGGGATGCATGTATCATTTATTTTTTTTATTAATATCTTATAAAGATATGATACGTTTACAACTTTATACAATTCTTGTACAACTATAATAACTTTTTTTTTTCAAACTAATCATTGAATTTATTTTTCTATATGTGGATTTTACATATCCAATGTTTGTCCTCAATGAGTAGCTCAATCAGTTGGGGACTACGGCTTATGAAGCGGAGGCCACTAGTTCGAATCCTCTCTTCTCCTCTTGTGTGGACATGTTAAAAAAAAAAAAAAATACATATCCAATGACTGATTTTTTTAAAAAAAAATTATTAAAGTTATACAAAAATTATATAAAAGTTGTAAACGTATCATATATTAATGTTATACGTCTGCATTTGAAAAGAAAACGTAAAAAAAAATTGAAATTTTGACTTTTAATCGAAATTATCATAACTGAGGGCATAATAGACTTTCCATCGAAATTTTGATTTTAGCGTCCAAAGGATCTAAAATATCATTCACCCGCCACCCTCCACAATTCCCCATATTTCGCGAAGAGACCTGCTCAAAGTATGTCGATTTGAAAGTAAAAAAATGGATGGATCATATGTATGGAAGATAGAGAAGTAGCATTTTCCTATCGCAAATCTCCCAAATTTCCTTTTCCTCTCCCTCCTCTTTCTCTCAATCTCTTCTTTCATTGAAGGTACAACTTTCGCCTGACTTGGCGCAGCCTCGCCCTCGTCACGGCTTCTTCTGCCACGTCGTCCCCATCTATTAACATGAGGAGAATACACAGTTTAGTTAGTTAGCATAGTTGGTAATTAGTTTGCAATCAGTTTGTAATTAGTTCTTAAATTCTGTTTTGTAGAACAGATTTTCTGTTATTGTAAATCAGTATATATATACTGCAAGTAATGTACAGATGACTTACTTACTCAATACAAAAATCAGAGAATCATTTTTTCTCCCAAACTTCTCTCGCTCTGTTTCTCTCACTCTGTTATTTTCACTTTATTCTTACATATTCAACATGGTATCAGAGCATTGTCTCTAAACTTCCGCATTATTTTCTTCTTTCACATTTTTTTTTTCTTTCTCAAGCTTTATCTCTCTTCAAAACAATCATCAATGGCGAATTGCAGTTCAATTGAGAATCAATTTCATCTTCCAGAAATGGATTATTCAAATCCATTTTTTCTTCATCATGGAGATAGTCCTGGAGCTATACTTGTATTACAACAGTTAATTGGTGACAATTATGGTTCATGGAAGAGAGCGATGATAATGGCTTTAACAGCAAAGAACAAAATCGGCTTCATCAATGGCTCTCTACCTAAACCGTCAGATGTTTCTGAATCTGATCCTCATGGTTTTGCTTGGTGTCGATGCAATAACATGGTGCTCTCATGGTTGATAAACTCTGTTTCAAAGGAGATAGCAGCTAGCATCATCTACATAGACTCTGCTGCAGACATGTGGATGGATCTTCATGATCGGTTTTCTCATCTAAATGGCCCGAGAGTTTTTCAACTCCAGCAGAAGATGTCTTCTCTTTCTCAAGAGAACGATTCTGTAAGTACATATTTTACTTCTCTAAAAGGATTGTGGGATGAACTTGATCATCAAGAACCACTTCCCTGTTGCACATGTGGTGCTGTGAAGGCTTTACAAGCCAAGCACCAACGTCAATATGTGTATCAGTTTCTCATGGGATTAAATGAGAGTTTCTCCCATATTCGAGGACAGATTCTTTTATTGGATCCATTGCCACCGATGAACAAAGTGTTTTCTCTTGTACTACAAGAAGAGCGACAGCGAAGCCTTTCCATTTCCAGTGGTTCTTTTAACCACAACACTACTGCCTTACTCACGAAGACTGCTGTTTCTTCTCAACCTCGCACCAACAGTAAGGCAAACTACAAGGGTAAGGATCGTCCTACATGTTCCCATTGTGGAATTTCTGGACATACTATGGAGAAGTGCTATAGGCTTCATGGATTTCCACCAGGCTACAAATTCACCAAGGGCAAGAATGCTTCTTCTGTAGCAAATCAGGTTTCTGCTGAACCTGATCATCCTCAACTACCGATCACATATGAACAATGTCAACAGCTCATGAATATGTTCAAGCCTGCTTCTTTGGAACCGTCTCTCACTCAAAGTGCATCAGTCAATCAAGTGTCCTCTGCCTCTCCTCAAGATCAGCTTATTTCTCACATGGCTGGTAATATTTCAGTTACTTCTCATGTTTCTTTAGATACAAAACACTCTGTTTTTGCATCTTCTTCTTCTTTATTTCAGAAAACTTATCTTACAAATTCTGTTGATGCTCCTTGGATCATTGACACTGGAGCCACAGATCATATGATCTGTACTGTTTCTTTGTTTACCTCCATAACTTCTGTTGTTTCAAGAACAGTCAAGTTACCTAATGGTCAATTCGCATCAGTTACACATATTGGAACAGTTCGGATTTCAGAATCTTTTCTTTTAACTGATGTTTTGTGTATTCCTTCTTTCTCATTCAATCTGATTTCTGTTAGCAAGTTAATCAAAATGATGCATTGTTGTTTCATTTTTTTGTCTAACTTCTGTTTTATTCAGCACCTTACAAGATGGATGACGATTGGAGTGGGTAAAGAGGAAGGAGGCTTGTACTATTTGCTGCAAGATCCGGTTTCAGTTTCTCATTTTCATTCAACTTCCAATAAGGCTTGTACTGTATTGCCTTCACATTCTGTTTTGTTCAAAACTGTTGTACCTTCTATTTCGTCGAATAATGTTGTATCTTCTGAGTTTTCTGACCAATCTGTAGCTAACAGTATATGGCACTACCGATTAGGTCACTTGTCTGATATTCCTCTTAAGATGCTTTCTTCTGTATTACCTCATTTTACTCATGAATCTAATAAGTCTTGTAGCATCTGTCCATTGGCAAAACAACATAAATTGTCTTTTCCTCATAGTGAACATACATCTCAGCATTCTTTTGATTTGATTCACTGTGATCTTTGGGGACCCTTTTCCACTAAATCTATTAGTGGCTCATCTTATTTTCTAACCATTGTTGATGATCATTCCCGTTTCACATGGATACATTTGCTGCAACATAAATCACAAACCAGAACCCATATTCAGAATTTTTTCACTATGGTTGAAACACAATTCAATAGCAAAATTAAATGTCTTAGGTCAGACAATGGTGTTGAGTTTAACATGGCTGACTTTTACTCATCCAAAGGTACTCTTCATCAGCTTAGCTGTGTTGAGACACCTCAGCAAAACTCAGTAGTTGAGCGTAAACATCAGCATATTCTCAATGTTGCCCGTTCTCTTAGATTTCAGTCTCACCTTCCTTTACATTTTTGGGGTGATTGTGTTCTAACTGCTGTCCACTTAATCAATAGAATCCCCACTTCTATCTTAGCCAACAAATCCCCTTATGAAGTTTTATTTTCTGTTCCACCTACTTATTCTCATTTGAGAATTTTTGGTTGTCTTTGTTATGTCAATACTCTTTCACGACATCGTCACAAATTTGATGCAAGAGCTAAGCCTTGTATTTTTTTAGGATATCCAGCTGGTGTTAAAGGTTATAAACTCTATGACCTTCAGTCTAAATCTGTTTTTGTTTCAAGGGATGTCAAATTTCATGAATCATTTTTTCCTTTTGCTCTTCATTCCCCAGATCAGCAAGCTTCCACTCAAACCTCCAATACACTTGTTGTCCCTTTACCTACTCAAGATGTTGTTCCATATTCTTCTTCATATATTCCATCTTCCTCTCACAATTCTACCATTCCTGTCTCTTCTCCTTCCCCTCCTTTAGTTCACATTCCAGTCCATTCTCATCGAAAATCCTTAAGGGTCAAACAAAAACCTGGTTACTTGCAAGACTATCATTGTAATCTTGCTGCTTCCTCTTCATCAATTCCACAATCATCTTCATCTTCAGGTATTCCCTATGACATTTCTGCTTTTCTTTCATATCAGAATTTATCTTCTACTCACAAAATGTTTAGTCTTTCGGTTTCCTCTATTGTTGAACCAAAGTATTACCATCAAGCTGTGAAGCATGCTGAATGGCGTGAGGCTATGCACAATGAGATCAAGGCTCTTGAGTTGAATAACACTTGGTCTATTGTTGATCTTCCTCCTTCCAAGCAGGCTATTGGCTGCAAGTGGGTTTATAAAGTGAAGTTAAAATCTGATGGAACTATAGAAAGACATAAAGCAAGGTTGGTCGCCAAGGGTTACAATCAATGTGAAGGGCTTGACTACTATGAGACTTTTTCTCCAGTTGCCAAGCTTACCACAGTCCGCATATTACTTGCTGTTGCAGCAGCCCGAAACTGGCACCTCCATCAGCTCGATGTGAACAACGCTTTTCTTCATGGTGATCTTCATGAAGAGGTCTATATGACCATGCCTCCTGGATTCAGTAGCAAGGGGGAGTCACAAGTTTGCAGACTCAATAAATCATTATATGGTCTTAAGCAAGCATCCAGACAATGGTTTGCTAAATTCTCTTCTGCATTACTTGAATTTCAATTTATTCAGTCTAAGGCTGATTACACTTTGTTCACTAGGACTCAAGGTTCCTCTTTCATAGCATTACTAGTTTATGTTGATGATATAGTAATTGCTAGTAATGATTCAGTAGCTGTTTCTCAGCTTATTGTTGTTCTTAATGACAAGTTTAAGTTGAAAGATCTTGGTCCTCTAAAATTCTTCCTTGGGCTGGAGATTGCTCGAACTAAAGATGGTATTTCTCTTAGCCAGAGAAAGTATGCCCTGGAGATACTTGAAGACACTGGTTTATTAGCTTCTAAACCAGCTAAATTTCCAATGGAACCTAATGTTAAATTCACTAAGACATCTGGTTCTCTCTTAGAAGATCCAACTTCTTATAGAAGACTTGTGGGTCGTCTTCTTTATCTCACCATCACTCGTCCTGATATCTCTTTTGCCGTCCAAGTTCTTAGTCAGTTTATGGACCAGCCAAGAACTAGTCATTTGGAAGCTGCAAACCGTGTGATTCGTTATATTAAAGCCTCTCCAGGACAAGGCTTATTTTTTTCAGCAAATTGTTCTCTCCAGCTGAAAGCTTTTTGTGACTCGGATTGGGCCGGTTGTGTTGACAACAGACGATCCATCACTGGTTTTTGTGTTTTCCTTGATAATTCTTTGATATCTTGGAAATCTAAGAAGCAATCAACTGTCTCCAGATCTTCTGCTGAAGCTGAGTATCGAGCCATGGCTTCCACATGTTGTGAGATAGTTTGGCTTCGGACTTTACTTCAGGATCTTCTTGTTTCTCCTCAGGTTGCCTTACTATATTGTGACAGTCAAGCTGCCTTGCATATAGCAGCGAATCCGGTTTTTCACGAACGTACAAAACACATTGACATAGATTGTCATGTGGTCCGTGAAAAACTCCAATTGGGTATCATTCGCACCTTTCATGTTTCATCTGCACATCAACTGGCAGATTTATTTACCAAGGCTCTTGGCTATTCTTTGTTCCATTCTTTGGTGTCCAAGATGAGTCTTTATAACATTTACTCCTCATCTTGAGGGGGAGTATTAACATGAGGAGAATACACAGTTTAGTTAGTTAGCATAGTTGGTAATTAGTTTGCAATCAGTTTGTAATTAGTTCTTAAATTCTGTTTTGTAGAACAGATTTTCTGTTATTGTAAATCAGTATATATATACTGCAAGTAATGTACAGATGACTTACTTACTCAATACAAAAATCAGAGAATCATTTTTTCTCCCAAACTTCTCTCGCTCTGTTTCTCTCACTCTGTTATTTTCACTTTATTCTTACATATTCAACACCATCCTCGTCTACAAGGGGCATTGTCCGTGAATTCGTAAGATTTCCCCTAATCAACTCAAACTCATTTCATTTCGTATTCGTATCTCTTTGTCGGATCTGCTGCTAATGCCTCTGGTGACTGTAGTTGTGAAATCTGAGGGCTGAGAATCTAATTATATTCATTTTTTACAGGTAACTTTTACCGGACCAGGTACTTCATTCATAGACATTATACCTTATCAGTTTGAAAAAGGTTCGTTTTTTTTTTTTTTTTTTTTTTTTTTTTTTTTTTCTGTCTAATTATTCTTAGGGTTGAATGGGGTTTTCTCTCACTTTCTCATTGACTCACGGCGTCGGTTTCAATTTTCAGTTGACTCCTTTGACTTTTTGTTCAGTTTAGGTCTCGGTGTAAGCCTTTAAGTTGCATAGGTGATTTTCTATATTTTGTTTAGTTGCTGAGAAAATGAACATTTATGTCTTCAAATGAAATTAAGAATGAACTTTGAGTTCGAATATAGGCATAAGACTTAGGGAGCTTCATTTTGCGAAAATATTCATAACTGTTTGGTTTATTGTTTGATTTTTATTGCCCCTCTGATTTGGTTGCCTTGCTGTGAATTTTCCGCAAATAAAGTGTTTTATTTTTTGCTGCTTCCCTGTGGCCTTATTTGCATTTTTTTTTTTTTTTCATCTGAATGAAAATTGATAGATACGATTTTACTTCTTGTTTTGATGTTTTTGTAAATTCTCTGAATATTTTTGATCTCCTTCATGGTTTACTATGATAATCAGACAGTAGCTATACTAAAATGTTGTTTTAGTATTAAGCACTGCTATTTTTGCCCTGGTTTGCACCCCCCCCCCCCCCCTCTCTCCCCTTTTATGATGAAGAAAAACTTTATAAAAGGTAGGAAAAAACCACATTTCAGCTACATATCAGTAGCAGAACCAGCAACTAACCCAACAAGCCTAAACAAACAATTCTGGAAGAGCTACATCAGACCAGAATTTTTTTTAGGCAAATTCCAAATACGAATTAGATCTAAGTTCTCAGTTGAAGTCTTGAAGGTGCCTTTCACCATGATTCTCGCACAAATCTCCCATCTGACCTTGTCTATTATAGCTTTTCTGTTTTTGGTGTGTTACCATGGATCAGGTCATTTCTAGCTCCAAGACAGCTTGCACAAGCTGGTTTTTAAACTTTTTCCTTGTAAATCTTGACCACTTCTTCCCAAACCACACACAGATTCAGGACCAAACAAGAAGTCATCAACTCCCTCCACACTCGTCTGCTAAAACTACACTGGAAGAAAATATGGTATCTGCTTTCCTACTTGCCTCTACAAAAGAGACATAAACTATCACCTGCATATCCCCATTTACTCATCTTCTCTTTAGTAACAAGAGCATCCTTAATGACTAGCCAGAGAAGAAAAGAATGGAATGGAATAGACAAAGAAAACCACACCACTTTCCACCAATACACAACAAGCTGATTCACTCTTAACAACTCCCAAGTTCCAGAACAAGAGTAAACCCCATTTCTAGACTTCCAGATTGGCAAATCTTTATCTCCAATGTCAATTTCTGGGAGTCTACTTTGAATCTCAACTAAAGTATCAGATCTTGCATACGGCCAGAACCAATACTTATCACGGATGATAAAGAAAATTTTAGCTCCTGCATGGCAACCTGCATCATAGATAGCTCTAAATCCGTACGTATCAAGGAGACAACCAGCAGGATGCCAATTATCATACCACATGAAAATCCTACTTTCATTTCCAACTTTAAATCTGATAAAATCCCTCTCCAAATCACGAATCATCAAAATTTTCTTCCAACTCCAAGAGCATGATTGAGGGATAGACACTTGCCAAAAACTCTTTCCCTTCAACCAATTTTCTTCCACCCAAGCCAGCCATAAAGAACCAGCTTGTGCAAATAGGTTCCAAACATGTCTTAGCATAGCAACATGGTTCCAAACTTCCACCTTCTTGAGCCCTAACCCTCCTTCCCTTTGGGAACACAAACTTTGTCCCAAGCAACTTTGGCTTTAGCCTTATCATCTTTGCCACACCACAAGAAACGATTGAGTTTATGTTCCAGCATTTTAATGACTTTCTTGGGGAGAATAAACACACTATCCCAAAAGACTTGAAGGCTAAACAAAACGGAAGAAATCAATTGAAGTCTCCCTACAATAGACAAATGTTTTGACAGCCAGGAATCAATCCGAGCTGTTATCTTTCCCATGAGAACTTCACAATCAGCAGTAGATAATCTTTTAGTAATAAGAGGAACACCCAAATATCTAACCGGTAAGATGCCTTCATTCATCTGCAAAAGCTCCAACATAGACTTTTTTTCTTCTAGAGAAACACCAGCACAAAAAAAAAAAGAAAAAAAAAAAAAGAAAATAGAAGCTTTTGGTAGGGTTGGCTTTCAAACCAGAGAGCCCTTCAAACTCATAAAGAACCTCCTTAATACCTTTTTTGAATTGCAATGACATAAACTGGTCTGTCGATTGCTCCCATATGCTCTTTAATGAAGTGTGGTTAATTGCTTGGTTACAAAGGTTTAACTGAATTTCAATGAATCACTAGTATACAAAAGATTTGATGATCATGAATTCCTTGCAATGCTAATGAGACTAAGTTGAGTGAGCAAAATTTATCTGATAAACAACCCCTTGATTCTGAAGATATCAAATTTGTATTCTAGGGGGTTCCTTATGACTTCCTTTGTTGTTGTTATCTTGAGAATAATGAAACATGGTAAGAGGGATGAACTAACGGATACACATCAGGAATAACCGACTCTATTGGCATTTAGTTGGACAATCTGACCTGCTCTGCACAAATTTCTTCTAAAGAATATACTTTTTATTTGAAACATATATGTTTATTTGGCAACAGACTTCCTGATGTAATGGTTAATTTGATTGCTTCTTCGTGGCTTCTCGAACTGGACCCTTTTTTTCTTCTTCTTAATGGTTCTTTGTTATTAGTAAAAATGTTTCTCTGAGAATTATTGGTATTTTATAAATTTTTGCTTAATTCCATGTGGAAACACCCACTTGCCCCAAAACAATTTCATGTGGAAGCAGAAGAAATTTTATTGCCTTGATGCTGCCGTTCTTCCCTGTTTTATGTAGATAGTAAATTGAAAAACTCGGCAATTACAGTTAGGCCATCGATTCTATTTAATGGGTTCCAATTTTACCTCTCACCAATGTTTGATTACTGTTGATCATCTGGGTAAATACCATTGATAGAGGGAACCTTCATAAATTGTGCTTGGATTGCCAAGTGTGTCACGTTTTAGAATGAGGGATTTGTAGTTGTAGTTGGTTGAAATAAGGGACTTTAGATAAAAAAAAAATAATAATAAATAAATAAACAAAAACCAAGTCATTCTCTGTGGTATCAAAGCATCCCAAATATGATATGGCTTGTCCAAACGTAGCTTTTTTTTTTTTTTTTTCCTATTATTTGTGGCATTTGTTGTTTTTGGATGGACGACTGTTTTCTCCTTTGCTCCAATCCCGCCCCACGCTCTTTTTTTTTTTGATGAATGAATACTTCATTACCAAAAAAAACACATTACAACACCTCAGTAAGAAAAACTTAAACAACCGATATTGCAAACCAGTATCAGAAACAACAAAAAAAAAAGCCAACACCTAGTACACAGAAAACAACCAGCAGAAAACAGGATATGCAGAACCATCAAACATCAAAGATACAACTAACAACAGACCCTACAACAACAGCTCTTCTTTGATGCTCCAATTTCGACAGGTTAACATTCTCAGAGCTCCTTTTAGATCTCCCCTTCCCCAAAATTCTGGTTCTGATTTCCCAAAAAAAATTCTGCAGAATTTGCTGTTTCTGTTTTGGGTCTGCTACCATACTCTAATCCAGCACAGCAAGGTGGATACATCATCCCAATCTGTCAAAAGGAGAGAAACATTGCATCAAGCCATACATTCCTTCCAAATTCTGGCACTAAAACCACATTTAAAAAACATATGCTCTCTAGACTCCATTTCACTCCTTCAAAACAAATACACAACAACTCCATTATAACCCCACTTGATTAATCGATCATCCGTTGTTAGGGAATGGCTAACAGGAACCAAATTACCCTTCACCAGTCAACAAGAGGACTTTTTACTCAAATTGCATTCCATGTTTCATGACTTGTATAACTCCCCCGTCTTGGAAAGCAGCCACACTAGCCTATCCCCGTCTTGTATAACCCCACACTCTTTTTACCCTTGATATTTTAGTTAATTATGAAAACTCTTGCCTGACCACGTAGACATTCAAATGACAATGTAACTCAATATTACGTGCAGCTTAATTTAGTTGGTAATACCCTTGGATTTTTTGTTATTTGATTTTTCTCTTTATTTTCATTCAGGTGTCACTTTTGTTAATGCAAACTTATGAGCCACCAGTATTTGCCTGTGCTGTTAATGACATTCTATCACAAATAACTGGAGAAAAATCGTCCTCAATGCCCACACTAATAGTCCTATTTGCCCTGGCATCATCAAAGTCTTAGTGGGAAAGCTAACCTTTAACAAAATATGAAAGCAAAGCTTCCATTTATGGAATACAGATAGGCCCAGAAACAGATGTAACTAAGGCCATGGCTGCCAGTACCCAGAAGGTGCCATCATTGTTGCCGATTTTTCACGAACCTTCAGCCTGCCTTCTTCAATTGGTCCATGTCTTGAAATTGACAACTTTTGTTCTTATTGGGCCAATAAGAGGTCGCATGTTTCTGATAAAGCTCTAGGACAAGAACTTGAGGTATTCATACTCTGGTTACTTTCAGCTAATGCGCCTATAATTGGTGAAATTGTTCATATTGTAGATTAGGTATCTTTAAACTAAGACTTAGAGGCCATGTTGAGATAATGGATTGTGAAAGCTATTGCAACCTTTTTCATGTTTTCCTGTTGAGAAAAGCACTTTGTGGCCGGTTCTTCTCCAGATACTTTATGAGATGGAAGAGCTTTTGGCAAGCGCTTCTGGCCTGTGCGTTTTTAGAGACTGGGTCATGTGGCAACCAAGAACAGTCTGATAAACAGACTTGGTTCATCAAAAACTAGTCCACGGAGAAAGGTAAATTTTGGAGTCATACATGTTTACTTGTATAGCTTGTCATTCATTGATATTGCCTTTTAATCCATCGCTTGAAGCAGTGTATATCTTTGAACCTGTTTCCATGTGATTTGGAAATGAAGGCATTTTAATCATGCCATTCACTGGTACCTTAGCACTTGCTTTATTGATGAACAGAAGCCGTACTTATAATGCTATTCTGGCTAGATTTCCTTTTGGATGTGTGAGATGTGTTTACTTTTTAGAAGGCATGTAACTTTTGTCAAAATTTTGGACTTCTAAAGGTTGAAGTCTGGCTTTCGAGTACCATCTTGGTGAAAATCGAACTAATTTGTTAAACTTGTAGAAGCTTAAAATCCTAGCCTCAGAAGTGTCTTTCTCAAGTTGTTTCTCAGACAACAGAGGATGTTAGAATGTGTTGCCCACCAAAAGTAACATAATTGATATCATATATTTGCACTGAGGCATTAGTTGATGTTTATAAATGTGACGTTTTATGCTAGACTTGTGTTAAACGACACTGCCGTCAAGATTCTAATGATTTGTTTCAAAGAGATTGTAGTCTCTACTATTTTTAACAGGGATAAGCAGTGGTGACTAGTCGGTGGAGAGTTAACTAAGCAATTTCTACCTTTGTTGTTCCATCCATTTCATATTGGAGTAGTGGCACGTGTAATGAATTTAATTAACAAAAGGAAGAATAAGCATATGAACAAGGTGTTTACCTGCCTCTGGATACTTCAATTCGGTACTAGGTTCTTATTCAACGTTCAAGTTCAATGTTAGTTAATGTTTCAATACGCATCCTTGACACCTTGAACACTTTTGTTTTGGGGTATGATTGTATCTGTCTTTCCTTTTTTGTTTTAAAAGAGATCATTATACTTGTTGTTAGAACAGTTTTTTGTCTGGTGATATGTGGATTTTTGATTCGCCTTGTCCTTCGTAATTTGCAAAGAATAAACAATACTTCAAAGGGGGGTCTTCCGACGTCCCCTCTCTGATGCTTAAGTCAGTAGACAATTTTGGAGAGTATATTGAGAGTTGGGTTTTTAGTATATTGTGTACTTGGGATAGCAACTTATTTATAGGCATATAGTTCTGAAAGTACTTGGAGTGCTCTGATGCACTTCTATTAGGAGCCTCTTTCCTATATTGTGTGGGGTTTGGATTGATCCTCCTGCATTTTAGTTTGAGTAGGACACTTACTTTTCATAGGATATTTGAATAATATATCTTATCCTGTGTGTTCTAGATATAGCCTTCAAGGTGTTATAGGACTCTATTAAACCCTAGTGACGAAGCGGGTCAAGTTGGGCCAACAAGATCAATTGGGTCTTGGTTCGGGTATAGGCCTATTTAGCTTAGTGAATGATAATTTTTTCAACACTAGTATAGAATGTAAATTGTTGTGATTGATGAAGAATGTTGGTTGGTGTTTTTTTTTAAGTTAATTATATTATTAATATTATAATACTTTTTTTATTTACTATGATTTCAATATTTGCTTTGTTTTTTATATTAAATTTATAAATTTTTAAAACGATGTTGAAGAAGATACCGGTGTTTGCGAACAACGCCGGTAAAGCTTATACCAGCATTGGCAGACTAGTGATGCCTTGTTCGTCGACCTGTCGGTAAGGAAATGCCGACCTACGAGTGTTGGGATACACTTTGCCCAACAGTATGTATCCCAATAGTGAGCAACAAACACCAAGTGTATATTCAATTTTTTTTTTCATCTGGCCCAGCGCTGGGACGTTTTCTTGTTCTTTATTTTTTATTTTTTATTTTTATTTTCAGTGTTACCAAACTAATGAACATGGGTGTACATGTTATCGAATATTAACCGCTCATATTTGTTATAGACACATGCGGATGTAATTAGTCAAAAATACTATTCAAATATACATATGTAGATTATAGTTTTAGAGTTTGTAGCTGTGGTTATTAACTGCATCGGCATACTATATATATATATAAATTTACAAAAACGATGTTATTTTAGTGTTTAATACCAAAATTACATCATTTTGAATTAGCTATAGATTATGTTTACATTGGTTTGGTTGGTTGTGTTATTTTTCGTGTAACACTTGGCCGAAAAGACAATTAATGTGAAATCAATATATTGTTCAAAAGATATATTAGCATAAAATACTAAAAATCAGCTTTAATTATTTTCAAAAATGTTTAAAATGTCCTAATGGAGACCCATTAAGGTCCGGAAGATTAAAATAGGCAAAAAATGCCCATTACTTAATATGCGGATAACGATTACAATAATTGTGCAAATTTGGTTAGTAAAGACATGATGTGTATGCGAATGCAAATTTTTTAAATTAATATATGTATTTTGCGGAAGCAATTATGAATGTTGCAATATTCGCATCAGCATGTACACCCTTACAGTGATGAATAAGAATGATTATTTCATTTTAGCTTATAATTTTAGTAATACTATTTTCTATTCCCAAGTAATCATAATCATTAATCTCAGTGTTCGAATGAATAAAAATAATCATTTTATTCTAACTTCTTGTCTTTATGATAATTCTCATTCCTATTCTTAAGTAATCATATCCCAGTGTGTGCCAAACATACCTTTAGATGTAGAGGTTCATGCTACCAAATGCAAGAGAAAAAAACAGAAAAGAAGGGTGTGGAGGGAGCAACCTTAATGTTTAAGCAACGAGGCAATTTTCACATTATTGGTATCTCCACCAATTGCCCACTGAAATGAAGCTACTTGTGGGTAGCACTATTTGCCTTTGCACCCACTATTAGCACTATTGCCAGCAAAAGTTGAAGTGGACTATGCTTTTATAATTATTTTCGTGTTATTCAATGGTAATAAAAAAATCCTGTGAAAAGTACATTTTATATAGCTTAGCCTAATTATTTTATTTTATGTAGCCTTAAATCAAACAACTAGGCAGCCTTAGTCATAAAAGTGTGCATGTATGGAGGAACAGAGCGCGCATTTGCAATTTGCAAACCTAGGAAGCACAACACTAAGAACATATGCAAAAGATAATTAAACATGCTCTGAAAGCCTTAATATGAGATTTTGTACACTTTTCATTTGTGAAAGGCATTTTTCAAGAAAAAAAATATATATAGAATTCAAAAAGGAGTAAAGATCGAAGCAACATGAAACTTTCACAAAATATCATTCATGAGGTAGGTTCCTGTGACATTGATGACATATCAATCATACACAACAAGTTTCTGGTACTCTTCGCCAGAGATAGCTAATCCCATCACAGCCTCAGGGTTTACGATACCACCTTCCTCCAAGAACACAGTCAACAAATTCTTCGAAAACCCACTCACAAGCGCCACCCCACTCTGCCTTGCAACCACTGGAGTCGACGACGAGTGCCTAAGGTTCCAAAACACAATTTCCGGCACCTTGTTGTATCCTCTCTCCTGGAACTTCCTCTGTATAATTTCATAATCTGTTTCCCATGGATTCGAACCATAATAATGCCTAGACGCCTGATCAAATTCCATATCACTGAAAACAACTACCCTCTTGATCAGTTGGTCTTCTGTCAGCTTGCCCTCAACCGCGACTTTCAAGATTTGGTCAAAAACTTTCTGGAAGTCTGTATTACCACCCCAATCCATCCTCCTTATGAATTGAGTCTTTTCCAGAAGAGTATCCCCCTGAATCAAGTGAATCTCAGGATGCGAACTAAACGTGATCACTTTCCCCTTCCAAGGCTCTTCACTGAGCTCCGAAACTAAAAGCCCCAGCGCCACGCACACGTCCATCGGAGTCCCCATCATACTCCCGGAAACATCACAAACCGCAATGCAATTCTTGAGCCTCCCTTTCTTGGCAACATCACCCACCATTCTTTCCCACTGAAGCTCCGCCACCTTACCACCATCCTCATCATTCAGCGACTCGATAATCTCGTGTGGAAGCAATGCCCCAGCGGCAATCTTCGCCTTCCCACTCTTCACCTTCTCAAGATATTCCCCAAACCTCTCCGCATCGTGCTTCGTAAACAGCCCCTTGTAAGTCTTCATGGCCACCGAAGCAACCCTGTTATACGGCAACGCGTTCCACTCATTGGCGCTCATGTAGACCTCGGGCAACTCCAATGCCTTATGCAACGGACCAAGAACTTGTTTCCTCAATCTATCTCTAACCCTGTACACATAATGCGCCTCCTCGATTTCCTCGTACTCTTTCTCACACTCTCGCGGGAACACCCGCCTCGCAATCCCTTCGCAGATCAACAACGACTTGTCGTACGATGAATCGATCGTCGGGCACCATTTCCCCGCAAGACTAATCTTACGAACCTCCCCACTACCCCAAAACGCCAAGTCCAATTTCAAAAGCTCTGCAAACACATCGCAAACGCAATCGAAAAGGAACCGGTAATCAGAGTCGTTGTTATACCTATCCAAAGCCTTTGCAGCCTTCGAAGCCCTGTCCTTCTCCTTATCACCTACCCCACTCCTCTCCACCAATATACACCGCTCGGACTTCGAAACAACCCCACTGTTTCCTTCACTTCCTCTCTTAAATTTCCTGGAATTCACCTTCCTGTTCTGTGGTAATCTTTTCGTTATTCTCCTTCCCTTCCTTTCCTTCCAGGCTTGCTTTGCGAGTTTGCGGACCTCGGGTCCTTCGAGGAGACGATAGAGAATCTCGGGCAAGTCCTTCAGGTACCCAAAATCTGCGAGAGCCCTGATGTTGAGAGCCAGGGTTTTGGGGTGGGCTTTGTGGAGCCAAAGAGCGGAAGTGTAGAACCCTTCTTTATCAGACTTTCCGGTGCCTCTCACACCCCTCAGATTGAAGATAAGTTTCAGGGTGGTCAGGGCATCGTGGACCCACGCCAGTTGGAGCCGTCCGATCAGATCCTCCGCAGGGGTATCGGGCACCACGTGGAAGAAGAAGTCCAGGCAGGGGTTTCCGGTGGACAAAAACGTCGGGGAGAGGTTTTCCGTGAGACCCATCGGCGGTCTTCCGGCGTGGTTTTTGTTGGCATCGTCGCAGGTCGGTGGTTTGCATGTGTTGATTTGGGGGGCTATGGCGGCGGGTGGGCCTATGAGACGTCCAGCAGATGCCATTTGTTTTAGGTTTGCGCTGTAGGTTCCGTAGCCTGCCCTTTATAAAACTACAAAGTGTCGTGGGAACTATTATTCAGTGTGGTTAGGCATACGAATATTCACTCGTTTCTCAAACTGCTGGCTGACACGTTTCATTTTTTCGTCGAAGTGTCTTTTTGGTGGTACGTGGCGAGTGGTTATTGCCGAAGTTTTGGTTCGTCTCTTGGCGTTGGTTATGCGCAACAGGATCTCATTTTCTTGCTACGCACGGTTACCGATTTCATTCGCTGCGTAACGTTCGTGAATGACAAGCCACGTGACATGAAAAAGAATTTTCAATTTGTTTTTGTCAAAAATGGGTTTCGAGCGTTCTTTCAATTTTGGCGTTTCTTCTTAAAGAGGTAAACCATTTATGCTCTGAAATTAAAATTAAATATTATTTTATTTAAAATTCATTCTTCTTACTTTTTAAAATGCAATATTATTTATTAAGTTTTTATCTTTCTTGTGATATTATTGATCTTATATATTTGTGTAGGATTATAATCTTTATGATAAGATTATCTAACACTTTTAACTTGCATAAGGAAATCAAATTAGTGTAAAATTATTGGGATCTGATTCTTGTACAACACAAATACAACAACTGTACAACAACCCCTCACATGAGGGTGGGCCCCAGTATGTAGGACCCATCCTCATGTGAGGAATTGTTGTACAGTTGTTGTATTGGTGTTGTAAATCTAACATTTTCCAAAATTATTTCCTAAAATCGAATTAAAAGATTAATGCAAATTATGCAATTGATTGATTGAGTTTTTGGTAACTAACCATTTCTTTTGTTTTTTATTTTTTTATCACTAATCAGATATAGAATGATTTTAAGGACTTGAATATTAAGTTCTTCGGAAATAATGAAATTGGAGAAAAATAGAGAAATTCAAATTTGAATAAGACTTGAATATAGAAATTGAAATAATAAAAAAAAATGGAAACTTATAAAGAGTAGGATTTGTAATTGAATAAAATAATATTTAGAGACTTTCCATCTTTTTAACATTTAATTTTTTTTTTCATTATATTTTGAACGTTTGATTCAATCATAAATTGCACTATTTTTGAACATTGTGTGTGTATTGAAGCAACACATGTAAGAAAGAGAAGAAAAAAAAAAAAAAAAAAAAAAAACCCCATATTTCATGCAATGGTATTAATGCCTTTCTTAAATATTTTTTTATCGTAATTTAGGGCCTTAATTAAAAAATAGGGTTAAATACCTCTTTGCTCTCTGTGGTTTAAAAACTTTATTTTTTATCCCTTCACTTTTCATTTTTTTCATACGTGATACTTGTGCAATGCGAAAAAATGGAAATGGTACTTCTATCAATTTTTCCATCCAAAACTAATGGATTTCCACATCAGTGACACTTAGCATTATTAAAGTTGCGACACGTGCCCCCTTATATTTTTTTTAATTTTATTTTTATATTTTCATACTTTTTTTAAAAAAAAATGTAGAGGTGGCTTTGGCCACATGAGGTGGTTGTCCACCCCCATTTTGGCCAAGGCCAGTTTTGGAGGGTGGCTTTTTTTTTTTTTTCTTCTTCCTTAAAAGGCTTAAAATTAAAAGAAAAATGAAAAAAATTTGTGTAGCCACGTGTCACAATTTCAATGGTCCCTCGTGTCGCTGATGTGAAAATTCGTTAGTTTTGGACAAAAAATATGACGGAGGTATCATCTCTGTCTTTTCACATAGCACATGTACCACGTATGAAAAAAAAATGAAAACTGATGGGGTAAAAAATAAAATTTTTAGACCACAAGAGGCAAAAATGTATTTAATTCTAAAAAATATAGATGGTAATTAAATGAAATATTAATTTATTTATTTTTTTAATTTTTCATTCTATTTTAAAAGTTAGACTCAATCGTAAATGTATTATTTTTTAACGTTATGTGTGTACTGAAGCAATACATGTAAAAGAGAACAAAAAAAAAAAAAAAAAAAAAAAAACCTTATATCATGCAATGATATTAATGTATTTCTTAATTATTATTTTTTACCATAATTTGGAGCTTTAATTAAATAATATTGATGGTAATTAAATAAGATATTTAGAGACTTTCTATCTTCTTAGCATTTTTTTTCCATTCTATTTTGAACTTTGGACTTAATCATAAATACACTATTTTTTTAACGTTGTACGTGTACTCAAGCAACACATGTAAGGATGGTCAAAAAAAAAAAAAAACAACACATGTAAGAGAGAGAGAGAGAAAAAAAAAAAAAAACCTTATATCTCATGCAATGATATTAATGCATTTCTTAATCTATGTTTACCATAATTTGAGGTTTTAATTAAATAATATTTATGGTAGTTAAGGCTTTATTAAATTTTTTTTTTTTTGAAATAAATCTCTATTACTATTTTTTAATTGGGGGTCTTAAGCAACCGCCTAAGGCTCCAGCCGGCCCTGCATGCAATAAAAATAAAGAAATAAAATTTTGGGAAACTTCACTTGCAACTTCTATCTTTTATCACTTTTGTAATTCAAGTATCCATCTTTAAATTTTTTAAATTTAAAATTTTTATTTTTTAATTTTAATCATCCATTAGGATTTTCCGTTAATTTTTTTTTAAAAATTCTCAAAACACCCGTTTTTTTTTTTTTTAAAAAAAAATATATATTAAAAATTTCAAAGATTCAGGCATGATTATTTTTGCAAATTTTGTTAAATTCTCGCCAACACGACTAAATCCTTACAATTTTTTTCTCTTTTTTTTTTCCAAAAAAAATGAGTATTTTGAAAATTTTGATAGGATTTAACGAAAAATTCTAATAAATGGTTGAAATTAAAAAAAATAAATAAATAAAAATTGGAAGACCCTAAATTGACATTTTTTAAAGATTAATACCTTAATTGTAAAAATGATGATGAGTTATAAGTGAGGTTTTTCTTAAAATAATTTACTTGTTTCATAGTTTTGATGTAAAACATTTTTAACGGAATAATAATCTAAACCAAACTTTGACAAAAAATAAATAAATAGAAATAGGAAAAAGTACACATAACCCCCTCAAACTACCACTCAATTGTCAATGTACCCCTTAAACTACTAATTGTGTCAATGTCCCCCCCTAAACTACTAAAAAATGTCAATGTCCCCCCTAAGACCAACAAAAAGACAAAAATGACCCTAATTTTTTTTTAATAAGACAAAAATGTCCTCATAAATTCAAAAAATTAAAACTTAAAAACTTAAAAAATAATAAAAAAAAGAAAGAAATAAAAAAAAACTAAAAAAGAAATATTTTAAAAAAATTAAATAAAAAATGAATTTTTTTTTTTAAAAAAAAAGAACAAATTTTTTAATTTTTTAATTTTTTTTTTTAAAAAAGCAAACAAAAAATAACTGAAATTTATTTTAATAAAAAAACAAATGAAAAAAAAAGAAAAAAGAAAAACCAGTTTTTATTAAATTAAAAAAAAGAGAATTTTTTTAAAAGAAAAAAAAAAAGAAAAAATAACTGCAATTTATTTATTTTTAAAAAAAAATAAAAAGAAAAACCAGTTTTTATTAAATTAAAAAACGAAAATTTTTTAAAGAAAAAAAAAACGAAAAAACAAAAAATAACTGAAATTTATTTATTTTAAAAAAAAACCTGTTTTTATTAAATTAAAAAAAAAAACGAAAAAGAACAATTTTTTTTAAAAGAAAAAAAAAACGAAAAAAAAAAGTAAAAAACAGTTTTAATTTTTTTTTTTTGGAATAAATTTTTGTTATTTTATATATTTTTAATAATTTTTTTTAGTTTTTTTTTATTTTAATAATTTTATGAAGGGCATTTTTGTCATTAGAGGGACATTGATATTTTCTAGTAGTTTAAGGGGTGAGATTGACACAATTGATAGTTTGGGGGGTACATTGACAATGAAGTGGTAGTTTGAGGGGGTTATGTGTACTTTTTTCATAGAAATACAAAGGACCACCGAAATTGGAATTCAGATCCTAGGAAGAAATTGAAGATTCTTCATGAGCTGGCATGGAGGGGGGGGATTCCGGCGCAAGTGGTTGGGCTTTGGTTCCACGTCCAGAATGTTTTGAGAGAAAAACAATATTATTCAAAAAAAAAAAAAAAGATTATTTATAATGTTTGGAGGCACCAATATGAAGTGGTGCCAGAGATTTGGGGTTCTTCGAAGATCAGACCCAAGATTATGGGCTCTAGTTGCCAGCATTTCAGATCGCAAGAGATAGGGCCTTTTTAAGGTTGTTTCACTTAAAACAACTCATAAAATCTGTTAACATTTGAAAGCCCACCTCTTTCGCTGGACTCCAACCCAAGCCCAATTTCTCGGTTCGCCATTTCAGCATCTACTATATCCAAAGAGCTTCCTTGATCCCAGCCCAACATCTCGGCCCACATTAGTCGGGTTAAATCTTTTGGCTTATATCAAACATTCAGATTTATTAGTGTAATATTCCAGGTAACCGCCCAATTAGTGTCAAATCCTTCTTTCACATCTAAATGTTATTCCAAGTATAAAATCTCATCTTGATTTGGATTCCCATCTTTTTTGAATCACATGGTAAACAACAAACTTTCTCTAAATGTTTATACTTTAAATAAATACTATTTTTTAATCATTTATAATAACATTGACACGGTTTGCTAAAAGTATTATTAAAAAAAGTTATAACATTGTCTTTTTGGCTTTTTAAATCTAAAGAAAAAAATTTGACGAATTTTAAGTTTAACATTTGTTAAAGAGTCTGTTATTTGGGCATTTTTCGTAGTTTTTGTTAAAAATGTAGAGAAAATCTAAATATAAAGAGTCCATTGTAAGTGTTCTAATCTAATGATACTTGTTATAGACACACCAAACAGTCAAGTCGTTTATGTCTTAACCCATGATTCTTGAAGCAAAGGAGGAATAAGTCCCCTTAATTGTTTGAAAAGGAAAAGAAAATTAAAAAATTAAAAAAAAATCATATGTGTCGGTTTGTTTAGCAAGTATTTGTTCTCCATCTCAAGAAAGAGAAGGTTTAAATTCATCTAATGCTTACATGTTTAAATTTATGGGGTTAGAGCTTATTTCATTAATTATTTTGCTAGAATTTAATTTAAAAAAAATTAAATTACATCAGCCTTAATTCCTCATGATTTAAAACATATGTCAAAGATTTTATTTGGCCATTAGAGCTTCTTTTCCTTTATTTAATGCCATTTTGGAAGACCCGAATTACCAAACACCTCAATATACAAATGATTTCAAGAGAAAATGTGAGGGCTAGCTTCACTAGAGTGTAATATATTTGGCCATTCGTTGAAACTTGAAAGTCTTTTTCATTCATTGATATTTTGACATTAAATTGTACGAATAACAGGTTTTTCTTTTGGCAATTAAGTAATTAATTAGCACCTTATTAATTTATTATTGCAGGGACTATGAAATTGAAATTAATGTAACACTCGTTTAGTGGAATTACAAAAGACTCTCTCTCTCTCTCTCTCTCTCTCTCCCCCTCAGGTTCCACTAATTAAGAGATTTACTTAGAATTGAATATGTTCTCTCGAAAGGTGACCAAGTTCAGTTAACTATTGGGGAATATTGAAACCCTCAATAATCAAAGCTAAACTATTCAATTATCACTAAACGAAATAGTTAATAAATTCCCCATCAATTTAAACAAGAACAATTGATGGTTTGAATACTTTTCAACTGATTGGCTAGTTAGAAAATTGAACACAATGCTAGCTAGCTAGGACTTTGACCTTGAACTTTATTCAGCACAACAAAGAATCACGTGCCAAAATTGGAGGGTGAGATCATTTTTGTTTTTGGTTAGAATTAGATAATTCTATTAAAACAATCAACATCCAAATTACTTGGTCGCTGAATGTGCCTATGATGGGTGCAGCCCACCCTCCTTGTGATCTTTGTCTATAGTCTCACTATTATGGACACCAACAATTGTGACAAAATCGCCATTTTTAATTTACCATCTTCAATTCTAACTTTACAATTTACAAATGTCAATCTTCAATTCTACTTTTACAATTTACAAATGTCAATAAGATTACTGACTCTTTTTTTTTATTAATATTAATTACATTTCAAGCACCAAGACTACTTTAATTCTCAAATCCCTCCCTCTCTCCCTCTACCTTAATTCTTTCTTTTTTTTTTTGTATAATTACTAATAAGTATGAATTGATCATTTTCGTACACTTCATTTTTATAGGCGAATTATTTGTAACAAAATTTTGTTCTTAACATTTTCAATCTTATGATTTGGACTTGGTCAACTTTTGTATGGAAGCACCAACAAAAGTCACTAATAAAAAAATAAAATAAATAGAAGTGGGAGTATTAATTGTAGTTTTTATAATAAAAGACCCACGTGAGGATAATCTATGAATTAGATAAGTCACATATATACAAATTGTTAGTTTAACCAATTTCATACAATGAAGGTTCTTTGGGTTTGAAATTGGACCCAAATAGTATTCAAACTATTGGAGTAAAGAGCATTTCTTAACTAATACTTCGTCGTTTGATTGACACTCTAGCTACTCTTGTCGTCTTCCCTTCCTAACTCCTTATCACAAACAGTGCTTTGTTTCCAAAATTAAGGGCTTTATTCTTTGCCTAAATTTTATTTTTATAGTGTCACTTAAAAGCTCTTGATACTTTTTATTTCAGGGAAAAAAGAAGAAGCGATTTTTTTTTTACTTTTTTTCATGCGGATATCCCATGCATGGTTAAGGTAAGAAATGATGTGACAAGTCTCTGTAAAATGAGAGCAAAAGTGATAAGGATGGGTTTAGAGGGTAATTGGAAGGGAAAGTAGGCATAAGGGCGTGCTTGTTGACTTTAAGTCACAGCTAATTAAGACATGATACAACAAGATTCCTCATCAACTCAACTTTACAAAAATGAAAAAGAGAATTAAGATACAGATTTTAATGATTTCAACCATTACAATGAAATCAGTCTAAGAAAGGAAAAAAAAAAAATTAAAATGAGAAGAAGTACACAAAGGGTAGAGTAGTAGTAATTAAAAGAAGGATTATGGTAAGGGCAGAAGTGGTTGATATTTGCTTTAATTACCAAGGCGTAGCAGTCCCAGATGAACTCAATAGTTCTTCCAAGTAATCCGGGCCTAAATCCTCCAACTCCACCACACTCTCTATCTTTACATGATCCCTCTCATTGCTTTTCTTGCTTATACTTTTCCTTCTCATCGAGTGCTTTCTCTTAAGAGCCACCACCGGCGAGCACCCCTCTTCGAAGCAGTAATTCATGTCCCTAAGCGATTCCCGGACTCTTTCAACCGGAAAGTTGAGTATCGCCGAGGAACCGCGCATGGAAAAGGCAGCTTGGTCGTAGGCCAAAGCTGCTGCCTCGGCACTATCAAATGTTCCTAACCATACCCTTATGCCGTGCCTAGTGGAATCCCTTATCTCCGCCGCGAACTTCCCCCACGGCCGCCTCCGGACGCCTCTGTACGACTTCTCCTTCTTGGGATTTTCCTCCGCTATTGAGCTTACCTCTTCTTCCTTAACCCGGTTCACGCACGTTTCCGATGTGATCTCTTGGTTCGCCTTAGAAATTAGACCCAAAAGAAGCATTTCCTCCGAGTCATTTTCATTGAAAGGAAGGAAATTTTGGTGATCGAAATTCAGGCCCTCCCAGGAGAAAGATTCCGGCGACCCAAAGGAAGATTCCGATGAGAAAT
This sequence comes from Alnus glutinosa, assembly GCF_958979055.1. Taxonomy (NCBI): domain Eukaryota; kingdom Viridiplantae; phylum Streptophyta; class Magnoliopsida; order Fagales; family Betulaceae; genus Alnus; species Alnus glutinosa. The sequence continues at coordinate 14,509,131 of NC_084886.1, forward strand.
CGGAAACTGGGGAGTGGAAGATTGGGGAGTCCATTCAAGGGAACGTGTTTTTGGGTTTGAATTATGTGCGTCTTGTATGCGACTACGGGTCTCACTACTTTTGAGGGCCACGTTTGTGGTTAGCTAAAAATTGGAAGCCTCACCCACTCCTATATATACCCGGTGGCAGACTAAAAAGGTAAAACAGGTAAAGAAATAGGGGCAGAGAGGGTAAACAAGTTGCCATTTACTCATTTTTGTCTCCTTCTTTATCTTATTTAGTATTTAATAAGTTAAAAAAAATTATGATTTGCTTGGGGTGCACACAATATGGGTTAATTGGACACATGGGTCAATGACTCAATGGGAGCATGGCGGCTGGGTCAGAAGAGCAACTTGGATTGACGTCACCCTGTGATCTCAGTTTTGTCCTGCAAAGAGGTGGTGAGGGACCCTTCACCCTTGTATACGTGTCATTCACGTGAGCGATGTTGATTTCAGGCCCGGCCGTTGAATGGGCGTTGGGCGTATTAATTGAATACGAGAGCTTCTTTCAACGTCATAATTTTTGGCAACATCGATACATTAACATTTTTAACAATGCGTTCGTGTTGAAATTTCTTTCTTTTTGGCACGAGATAGGATGACGTGGCATCTGATTTTTAGCAACATCCGTAACATTTTTAACATGTAGCTGTAAGCATGAATTCAAGAGGTGATTTTTTTTTATTTTTTTTTTTAAAAAAAATTATTTTAAAGGCAATAAGAGACGATCAGAATGATTACGCTATATAACACTTGCTTGCTGAAAATCGCTGAAAATCGCAAAAGAAAGGCTTAGACAATTGGTTTTGCAAACACTCTATCAAGTTCGAGCCTCATCAAGTTATTCAAGTTCAGTGAGGACCACATACGCTTCTTCAAATCCGATTAAGTCATAATATGACCTAACCTCATGAGGACATCAGTAAGGTTTTAGGTAGCTATTACTAATACGGTTTGAAGATTCTCATTACGAGAGTTGAATCTTCGTCCTAGTACTTACTTAACCACTTGAGAATTACTTTGAAACTACTGAATTATCACTACTGAAGGTCTCAAGTTGTAGTTCTTGAAAACGATTGAACCACTTTTAATTTTGAGAAATCTTAACTTAGAATTAAAGTTTGAATGTTCAAAGATTGTTTCATAATAGGTTATTTTTACAATTATATTTGCTTCTTGCTCTACTGATACTATCCTAGCGTGTATGCATGGCACTAGTATTATAAGGTAGGAACTTCTTCAAAAACATAGTAGAAAGTGATAAATTATAGAAAAATAAAGATAAAAATTAATAGAGAAGATATGAATATTGACTGATATGTGTAATAGTACATAGAACAGCTCTATTAGTAATAATGTCAGCCTACAGAGTTCAATACAATTAATACAGACTACAAAGTAGAATGCAATAGCTGAAACACAGTATAATACAATATAGTACAAAATACAATACTATATCCAATACAAGTAGTATAGTAGATGTATAGTATAAAAGTGCATCACCCTCACACTCAGAAATGAAAATACATGAAGTTAACTTGAATTTGGAAATTAAATAAGAGCATCAAACATCCAAGTAGCTAGATATATACATATTAGTAATCACGCAAGCAAACTGATTGAAAGAAGCAACAAAAGAAATATAGAGTATCTAATTGTAGGTGATGTAACAGAATCTAACTTTATGAAGAAATTCACTTATTAGACAAAATGTTAAAACAGGCATGCTGCCTGTTGATGTTTTGATATATTCCATGATAAATAATAGAAAGAAAAAAAAAAAAAAAAAAAAAAAAAAAAACACGGTATATTGATTGATATGTGTAAGAATACAAAGAATATTTTAATTAATAATAAATGTTAGAATGTAAATTAAATAATTTAATTTAATTTTTTCTATTATCTTAAACTTTTGAAATAAATATTAATTTAGGAAAAAAAAATACACTTTACCCAAAGTTTCACAACTTTCCACTTTTACCTCAAAGGTGTAAAAATTGGCCATGCCCCCTGCTGAGTTTCTGAAATTGTTAATGTAACTCATTCGTTAACAATTTTCATCTTTTTTTTTTTATGGAAGGAGAAGACCCGCTTGCGCCATACGTGAGTTTTTAGGGGCAAATGTCGTCAAATTACTAATAACTTGATGTGTGTTTCCCCAAAATGCCCAATTTTTTCAAAAAAAAAATTAAAAAAAAATTATCGAACCACCCCCAATTCTGCAAGTTGGGGGTGACCCCACTCCCTTGACCAAATGAGAGTAGTCAAGTCACCCCCAAACCCTTTGGGGTTGATTTCGGCCTCTCCATTGGCCAAATGGAGGTGGTTGAGTCACCTTCAAACACGTGGGTCATCTTCCGTCAGACAAGACAGAGATTGTTTACAGATGAATTACATTGGCAATTTTAGAAACTTAGAGCATTCACATTGGATGATGTAAAAGTCCCTCTAAATTTATAATAGATAATAAACTCACAAAAACACTCCTCTATTGGATTATCTATCCTAAATCTAAAATAGAGTTTTGGTAGATTTGTGAATAGTGCAACTCTACATGTGGAGTTGCACTATTCACCAATCTATCCATTATTTTATTGTTTTCTATATACAAAAAAGTGAAGAAAGTAAAATGACAAAAAGTAGAAAAAAAGATAAAAAGAATAAAATAAGAGTAAAAAAAGAATATAGAGTTAAGAATAGATAATCGGATGTATGATGTCTTTTCAAATCCATTAGCTAAACTAACAAAAGTAGGTTTTCATTAGCTATTATAGATGAAATTTTAGTGGGGGATATTGCCATTTTTAAACATTTGAGGTAAAAATGAAAATGTGCTGAAACTTTGGTAGGTAAAATGTATTTTTTTTTTTCCAATAATTTAACAATAAAGTCGACAAGTACTATGCAAAATGATGAAATACAATATAGTAAAATACAATTCAATGTGGTGGTGCTGAAGTTCAAATATTGTGTTATTCAGTATAGTATAAATATTGTACGAAACTAAGCAATAAGATATGTTTAATGTCATCCTTTTCTACATCTATTTTGCAAATTCATGATTAAATCTGTGAGACCCGCATGTGAGTCTCGCATATTCAATAATAGATTTACAAATCTCTTGTACGGAGATGAACAAAAAATATGCAAGAGAATGAAATTAAACATTTTTCTTCTTAAAATACTTGAACGTATAGATCTAATAAATTGGCTCTATCAAATAACATGGACTTTTGAAATAAGATTAATTATTACCTCATGAGAAAATGCAAAAAAAAAAAAGAAAAGAAAAAAAAAGTGTTGCTTTGGATTGGTCCGCAACCCTTTTTTTTAATTGCCCGAATTTAAGTGAAATTTAGACAACCAACTTTCAAGGAACCCTCATCCAGTGACCCTTTTTAAATTTTCAAAATTTATTTCAATCGATCGAAACCTTAAAAGTGAATCATTTTAAGCGGTCTAAAACGGTTGATGATCGTAATCAACTTTGATGATGCTGAAATATATATACACGGCCAATTCCCGCTAAAGAGGACCTAAAATCACTTTTAAAAATTTTAAATATAATATTCTACACAATCCTTCCTGCGCAAATGTTTTTCTATCGAAGCAAACAGTTTTCTCCCTCTATCTTTTTTTTTTTTTTTTGGGATTATATATATATATATATATATATATATCCGCTACAAAAAAGAAAAACCCATATGATCGATAATGACATTTTCTTTGAATCCTCATGCGTTGGCGAATTTTCTTGGGGAATTGCTAATTGATTATGATATATAAATTAAAATGATTATCCTAATATAAAACCTGTCAATCAGACATAGGAATTGACGTTTAATTGTCCGGATACAGGCCCCCTGCCTTAAAAGTCATGAAAACTATGAGATTTTGTTCAAGTTTGAAAGTCCTCCAAAAAGAATGGATACTATTGTTTGAGGCTGACCCTGCACTCCTGATCAGCTCCCCCCACGAGTCCATCACTGAGCATCTTTGAAAATCAAATGGAGCTTCCTGGAAAAAGACCCATTTGGGATAATTCTCTTGCCATGCGTCTCTCCGGACATAAGACAAAGAAGCTTTGCCAAAGTTGGCATTCTTTTGTCACATTATCGACATACAAACTTTAAATTTACCTTTCAGTCCATAGTATATTCGTTTAATGCAAATCTATTTTTGTAAAAACATAAGACATATATAGTCCTCTCCCATTTCTCTTGAGAGGAGACGACGTTGGTGCAGCTCCTCCGCTTTTAGTGCAATTAATCTTATGAGTATACATGCGGGCGCGTCGATGTTAACCGCTCGCATCCGCTATATGCGGGTATTCGGATATATTTATGAGTATACATGCGGGTATCGCAAATAACCCCGTGAATATATATTTATATGTGCACTCCTAATTAACTTTATTAATAGGTTTGAGAATTCGCGACAATTGACGGTATTTGCATTTGCATTTTTTTTGTGGTTACCTGTTGTTTTCACGGTTCCTATTTTCTTTTATTTTTATAATGAAATTTTCAAATTTGACAACCATATATGTAACCAAAAGATCATAAAAGAGATCTAGAAATATGACCAAAGCCATTATAGAAATGCAACTCCCACCTTCTACTTGAAATTTTCTTTTTTGTTTATTTGAAACAAATGAAGATGGAGACATGCATAGAGGCTAGGCAAGTTCGAGGTGATTTCTGATTAAATGAATAAACTAAATTTTCTTTCAAACACGTGATCAGATAGAATGGGTGGTCCTGCTGAGTGCTGAGGAATAGGAGAATCTCCACCGCAACGGCCATGAAAACCAGACAAGAGAGAGGAAAGTCCAAAAATAGGAAGCCTGGGCTTAGTGTTATAATTGTCTGACTAAGTCGTTAGGTAAGGGATGAATAAGACGGTTACAGAGATTCATAGTACATGGTCCATTCACGGATTTTTCACATTTTTATTTTTTTAATATCGTAATTATTATGACTAATGACGATGATGCCTCTCTAACGCTCCCCGTGCTCTTTTCTACCAACCCAGACTAATGGTCATCCTCCAGCCGCCGACCTGAGCCCTTCTCGTTAATTACTTCACTACAATGTGTCCCTTTGTTGCTGTCGGATTAATACGTGCAACACTTTTTCTTTTCTTTTTTGCTTTATTTCTATATATCCAATGGTATCTATAAGTGCTCTGGTCCCTGGACCATCAGCTTTATATTTTGAGTGAAAATTCTGTAAATAATCCTCTTAAAATGTCTCCAACAACAAGTATGCATGTCTTCCTTCTTCTTTTTTCTCTTGGAAAACTTTGGGTTTTAAAATGGGTTTGGCACTTGGCTTTTCTTGAGTCACCTTTAGAGACATATATATATGGTGCCATGTCTATTCGAAAAGTAGGGTTTATAATTAAAATTTAGCAAAAATTATACACATATTTTTCTCAAATTAATACTAAATTTACAATGTTTTCCAAGCTAAAGATTGTTTCAATATTCCTTTAAAACTAAATAATAATAATAAATTTGCAATGCACTCCAAATGACATAAATACCCTTTTTTAAGGGGTGACAAGCCTACTGTAGCTGCTGTGGATCACTAGGACTACTGCTGCATCTTTTTTTTAAAAATAAAATAAAATAAAATAAAATTTAGGGGTATTTTTGTTTGACTTTTTAGGTTGTTTGGAAGGGATATTAATATGGACATTAAAAATTGGGTATTAGATTGAGGTGTACCTGTATTATTTCTTAGAATTAATTTATTCATTTGAATGGGAAATGAAAGCATTATTAATCAAGGAGGAGTTTGATTGTTATCTCTAATTTAGCATTAATCAAGCCGCTGGGAAGGGAGAAACTGTTGAAGGTGCATATATTCTAGAAGGTTATTGGGAACTCAACGAAAGTATTTATTTATACTTCCATTTTATCAAATTGGCAGTAAACTTTGAACCCCAGTTTTGAGTCCTTTGACGTCTTAATTGTCCCCTTATGTAGTTCGGTAAGTCGGTGATAGAAGAAGAGAGATATAATAATAAAATAATATATACATATATTCAACACCTTAGAAACTTGAAATACGGAGCTGATTGATCTCGATCAACTTAACGAGCATCCTAATTATGGACTAAGATTTTCAATAATTTTACTGTCTCGATTGTTAATTTAAAATTTATTTGTTCAATTAAATTTTGAATTATTTGTCAATTTATTTGAATAGGTGAATTTCATAAAAAATTTCAGACATTTATTGTTCGTAATGGTAGTAATTAAAACAGTAAAATTACTGAAAATTTAGATCACTTAATTAAATATGTTCATAGCTTGAAATATTATTGTGCAGTAGGAAGTTAGGAACGTATGAATTAATGGAGTGATCGATCCACCGTTGGTTATTGACAAACCGAGTAACTTCCCATCTTCTCTGCTTTGCATTCGAGAAATTAAACGCACCAAAGACAAAATAAAACCAATAGTATGTGTTTTGAAGTTCCTAAGTGGTCAAGAGGTCACGCAACGTTGTTTTCACCCCCCCGAAGAATTTTAGCCTTTCAACATTAATCTTCTAGTAATTTTTTCCTTCATCATTCTTGTGCAATAAGGTGGGAGATGTCAACTTATTTTTTACTTTACTCTTCCACTTTCTTCCTTAGATTTTTTTTCTTTCTTTCTTCTTCTTCTTCTTCTTCTTTTTTTTTTTTTTTTTTCATCTTTTTTGTCTGTTGATCTGCCCTTGCCTTGCCTGCATTTTCCAGTTATTCTACATTTTTTTCTCTCGATCGCTAAGCCAACTGTTAGGGCCGTAAACAAGTCCGTTCGACAACTTGTTTGATACCCACTTGTATAAACTGATTTGAATTCGATTTGTTTAATAAATAAGCTGATTGTAAACACAAAATTAAGCTCTATTTTTAAATGAGATATACTCGTATAAATTCGGCTCAACTTGTATAAGTTTGTATAACTCTATTTATATTATTTTTTATAGTATTTATATTATTTTTTGTATAACTTTTGTTATATTATTTTTATAACTTGTATAAGCAACTTGTATAAGTTTGCTTGAAAAATAAAACCAAACTTGAATATATTATCTAGCTCATCCCGTGTTCGGATTATAATTAATGCTCCGTTTGTTTCGACGTAAAATGATTTCCGTCGTAAAATGATTTTGACTAAATTATTTCAATTATTTTCAGAAAAAATGATTTTCTTGAAAATATTTTTCGGTGTTTGGTTCGCACGAAAAAATTACGAAATGTAAAAATCACAAATGTCGCTGGAATCCGGCAACGTCCGGTTGCCGTCACCGGATTCCGGCGAAAAAGTTTGACCGGATTCCGTCCGGAATCTTCTTGATCCGGCCGGATCCGGTCATATCCGGCCGGATAAATGGCTGGATCTGGTCATATCCGACCGGATCCCGGCCATTTTGGCCGGATCCGGTCATATCCGGCCGGATCCTGGCCGTTTTGGCTAGATCCGTCCAAATCCGGCCGGATCCCGGCCGTTTTGGCCAGATCCGGCCGGCTTGGCCAGAAACCGGTAAATTCCGGCCGGAATTTGGTCATCCCGTGGCCAGATTCCGGCGCCGGCAGGTTTCCGGCGACCTAATGTTCTCGGACTCCGGCGCCGACTGGATTCCAACGACCGGATGTTGTCGGATTCTGACGCTGACCAAATTCCGACGACCGATAATTGTTAAATTCTGACGATCGGATATCAAACATGCGTGTAAGGACGAAGAGTTTTATTTCGGAAAACGATTTACGGTTTTAAAAATCTTAAATCGTTTTCTGAAAATTAAAAAAGCTTTTACGGTCAAATCGAAAATGATTTTCGTTGACAATTATTTTCGCCCCTACCAAACACCGGAAAATGTCGAAATCGTTTTTCAGAAATTATTTTACGCAGAAACAAACGCAGCATAAATGAAATGAGTTTGAACAATATTCAATATTCGATTTGACTCGATTACAACCCTACCAACTACAAATTATTTTTGGTACCACTTTTCAACTTTCTTTACTTTGAATTTAAGAATAGAATGTGATGTATTATTCTTGGAATAGATTGTTTTCACCTCACTTTGACATTTACGGTCATACTTCTTGACATTTCAAATAGACTTCATTTGCTACTCATTAATCTCTTCTCTTTTTTCTTCTTTTTTTCTTCTTCTTCATTTTTTTTTTTTTTTGAGAATTTAAATCTCTTCTATTAGATTATCTTGCATAAATATAGAGTTAGGTTTGCATTTTTTTCTTACAGACAAATTTCTACAACAAAAAAGGTATGAAAAAACACTTCTAAAATGAGAAGACGAGGTTCGTCTTGCTCAAAAGGGAAGAGGACGTACCACACCATATGGTACAAAATTTTTGTCCAAGGTATTGTCTCTATAATTATTAGAAAAATTGGCCAGGAGGAACCATACTATGATTATAAAACACTTTCGAAATTGATTAAAATTTGAAAGATTATGTTAGGGAGATTGGTACTTTGGAAAGTCTTTTTAGTGAGTCTCTATAATATAGTATGTTAAGACATAATTCAACTCAAAAGTTTAAGCCTATGAATTTTGGTCTAACTATGCTATATTAATAAATAATAATTCACACTTATAACATCTTTTTAATATTGGACTCAAACTTTTTTACATTCACACGTGTATACTTAACAATCTCGCTCTCACGTGTGAGTCCATCACCATATTGCTACACTCTTCCTCAAACGAAAGTTTTTTTTAATCAATTTTATGGGCTCTCTCCAAAATCACTTGTGGGTTACGTGAATTTTCCCTCACCACGCACATTTGTAACTTACTCCATAGACCATTGTTCGTGCCTGCACCATTCTATTATACTGTGTTAAACTGTTACTTATCCTCAAAAGTTTAAGTTGATAGGAAAAGGTAAATTTAATCAATATATACTTTGACACCCCCTTCATGTATGAGCTCAAATTCTCTTTTAATATGTGAGGCTCAACACGTTGAATATTTAATTGAAATGAGAGGTAAATGACAAAGTCAAGATTTGAACTCAGAACAATTGGCTTTGATATCATATTAAACTACTACTTATCCCAAAAGTTTAAGCGGATAGGAAGATGTAAATTTAATCATTTAATCAATACTTTAACAACTGCACACCATCATTAGTTTTAATACCACTTGTTAAGGAGATTGATAATTTGAAGAATTTTTTTAGTGAGTTCATAATATATCGTGTTTAGACACTTAAAACTATGAGTTTGAACTCAACTATACTATATTAATAACTTACATTTATGACATATTTTTCAACGTGAGATCGACTCAAACCTTTCTAGACGCTCGCATGTATGCTTAACAAATTGCATGTAATCAAGTCAATTTGGGAGTTTGTTGTACAAAGCCAAATTTAGGATGTCAAATCCAATCACATTTCAGAGACAGCCCGGCCATTTCAGAGCTTCCTGTGCAGTGCACGGCATTAATTCACATCACATGTATGGATAAGCCAGCGACGAATCTTCTATGTACAGATCGCATGTCTATGAATTCTCAACTTTCTCTTTCCTTCTCCCTCTGCATTTATTATTTATTACTACGAAATTAAATTTAGGGTTAAATACCCCAGAGGTATCTGAGTTTTACGTGTTTTTAAATTTAGTATCTCAGTTTCATTTCGTATCATAGGTAGTACCTGAATTTGGAAGAAAAAAGCTCTAGGTAGTACCTGTCAGATTTCTCGTCTAAATTTCAACTTCTCGCCACGTGTCAACCGCTGAGGTTGACACGTGGCAAAAAAAAAAATTTAAAAATTAAAAATTTAAAAATTAAAAAAATGATTAAAATTAAAAAAAAATTAAAAAAAAAAAGAAAAAAAAAAAAGAGGGGTGACTGAGCCACCCCCCTTGGCCACCATGGGGGTGGCCGGCCACCCCATAGTTGAAAAAAAATAAAAAAATAAAAAAATTTGAAGGGTTTTGGCCTTAGGGGGTGGCCGAACCACCCCCTAGGGCCACGGGGGTGGTTCGGCCACCCCCAGACCGGCCGGACTGGGGGTGGCCGAACCACCCCTCTTTTTTTTTTTTTTTTTTTTTCATTTTTTTAATTTTAAACATTTTTTTAATTTTTTTTTATGTGGTGCCACTTGTCAACTTCAGCGGTTGACACGTGGCGAGAAGTTGAAATTCCCACGAGAAATCTGACAGGTACTACCTAGGGTTTTTTTCTTCCAAATTCAGGTACTACCTGTGATACGAAATGAAACTGAGGTACTAAATTTAAAAACACGTAAAACTCAAGTACCTTTAGGGTATTTAACCCTTAAATTTAAGACTTATCTCTTCCATTTTATATAAATTTTCTCACACTATCTCACACACATAGAGAAATTATACGTATGTATGTGCTTATATATGTATCCATGCAAAGAATCCTAATTTCGCCCCTAAACAGTAAACAGGGAGGATGACACATTAATTAAGTGATATATGTAGATCTTTCAATTCACCACTTAGATTTTATTTTATTTTATTATTTTATTATGGTCGTGATCACTGATTACTTTGGATAATTTGTTTTTTGTGTTCTAATTAAGTGAACATTATTTGGTTTGTAATTTGATTAGTTCTTTATGGATGGGCATCGGTATTCTTAATAAATCCTATCATGCTTATTGAAATAATTTTCTTTATAACTAGAGTATATTATATTGTTCTAAATTAAATTGTTGGGAGAGAGCATGTATAAATATGGCTCTAATACAATAATTTTTGTATTTAACTAAAAAAGACAATATTTTCACTCACAAAAATCTAAACAAATATATATATCCTTATGTACGTTTCTCTTAAAAAATGCCCAAATCATATATATAAACCATAATTATCTATAACATATTTTTATAAATTATGATTATAAGCTTTTAAATGAGGGAGTTCAAAGTGATCAGTCAAGCATCCGCATGGTGTAAGTTGAAAGATCGGAACTTTAATTACATAAAATTCTATTGGAGGAAGCTATACAAGTGGCGTACCTCATCAATAATTGCTTGGTGCATCAGTGCATGAAAAATGCATGGGTGAATTGCACATGTGCGAGGCTTTATGACGCCTAGTTAGATGCATGAATGATCTAGATGATGCACAGGATAAACATCGGACACGGGTATGTTTCAGACAACCTCGTTATATAAAATAATAATAATAATAATAAATTACTACATCATGACGCCGAGATGCGGATTTTTAAAGGAAAAAAAAAGAAAGATAGATATATGTGGAGGGGCCAAAACACAAAAGAAATGATAAAAAGTTACTATTAATAAGAAAGATTTTTATTTACATGCATGAATGATCTGTTTGTATCTGTGTTGGGGGAGGGGGGGGGTGGGTAAATGTATAGATTTACTTGCTGTTAGTTTTTACCTACCCAATAGATAATGAATAATGATAGTACGTTGTACATCACTCCTACAACAAATGTACAACACTCCTTCACATGGGGTGGGGTGATGTACAACAAATATACAACACCCCTTCACATGGGGTGGACCCCACACATTGTAGGGCCCACCCCATGTGAAGGGGTGTTGTATATTTGTTATACATTTAGTGTACAGGAATCACTTCCCATAGGTAATACATGATGCCAATATCAACGGGGGTCCACCCCCGATGATTGGTTAGTTATTACAAATAATGATAAAGATTTTCTGTTATTACACTCAGATAAGTAAGGCTAAAAGGAAGATTAATTTTTTCTTTTTGTGTCACCTTAAGATTGGTTAGTTATTAGGGGTAACGATAAGGATTTTCTATTATTACACTGGAGTTCAAATCTTTTAAGAGTAGTATATATATATATATATTTGTGTCATTTTAAAATTGAGGTGGTTTTGAAAATCATTATTAGATCAAAATTCAATAATAGTCTATCACAAATTTAATTGTTATTTTTAAAGGTACTTCTTTTTTGAGACCACACAAGGAAGATAGGTCTTCTTTTTAGCATTACTTGTTTAAGAGATTAGGATTGTGAAGTTCACTTGTTTTGAATGGTTTATGATGTGAGATTCACCTGTTCGCAAAAAGATGAATCTTATATCTTCCTTTTAAGCATACTTGGCTTAGGTGTTATAGGTGCCGAAATTTTTTTAACGGTTTAAATTTAATTATAATTTTTGTATGAGAAGGAGTGAGAATAAAACTAAATCTGCGTCGTTGGAAAAACTGCAACATTGTAATTTTTTTTTATAGCAACTCATATTTTTATTAAATTTTGACAGCTTACTAACGAGAGATATGATTTCTTTCCATCTAGCATATATACGTTGTACATCTCCGTATAGTTTTTTGGGAAATCAATCATTAGATTTGTAGCACTTATAAATTCAACGATTAATTCATTTGCAAAAAAGATAAACAACAAATGTATAAGAAATGAACGTGTATCACATCTCTATTACCAATCCCATGACCAGAAAATAAATCAGTTAAAAAGTTGGACAAGTATATAGTATATTTAATTGAAATACAATAAATGATGAAGAGTTCGGGTTCGAACTCATAATCACTGATTTTGATACCATGTTAAATCGCCACTTATCTTAAAAGCTTAAGCTGATTAATCAATACTTTAACAACTTGTAGGATATGGGGCTATTACATATTATTTGCCTTTGAACATAGCAGTAACAAAATGGGCATGAAAAGTGATTTTTCTTGCCAATTACTCAGTTTTGAAAACAAAAACTGAGCTGTCTAAAAGATTATAATAATTGAATATCAACACGTTGGCATTTCAATTTTTTGTCTTTTGCAATTCCCTTTTCAATGAATAAGTTTGGCAGAACATCATAAGCATTTCTACTTTATGCACCCGGTCTCTGTTTTGAGAACCAATCTGGCAATCTGTTACATCGACTATGTTTAGATTCGATTTTAACAGAAACAAGAAATACTCTGAATTGATACTGAAAATAAGGATAAAGAGAGAATTTAATGAACAAGATCAAGAACAAGAACAAAAGTGACATTGAACATATGCTTTTAAAAAAATAAAATTAAATGGATTGAGCCCTTTCTCTATTTGCGGATGTAATGGGTACATGAATCTGTATACTTCATCAAAACTAAGGGCTATCAAATCCATTAAAAAAAGTTAAAAAAGTGACAAAGTTATGGATCATAGACACACTGAAATTCAAATTTGTAAGTCTTTAATGGAGATTGCTTTTCAATGAAGTCAAGCTATAGTGGGGAAACGATTAGTTGTTAGGCGATATGGGACCCCATGAGTTTCAGTCTCGAATGTAACAATCTTTACTTATTTCACCTCAACCCTTTTCAGTTCACATTATAAACATGCCCGACACATAATTCCTTACCTTAAACTCTAGTGTCTCATATAGAACGAAGCATTTGGCTACTATGGCCAGGCTCAATGTACCTATATATGCTTCTCTATTGAGTGATAAGCTTATCTGATAAGATTGAACTCATCCAAAGAAGTCCTTTTCCTCTAAATAAAAATAATAATAAATGTGTACGTTGTTGCAATACCAGTGCCAATTAGTTAAATCAACTAATTAATCGCTTCTAGAGTGAAATATTAATCCTAGTATGTAGACTAGATAGTGCATAATTGCAAAGATTTGGAGCCACCAAACATTAGAATATGCTTAGGTGATGATGACCACATCCATTCTCAAATTAGGATTCCGTCTCTCTTTTTAATTTCAGTATACATATATATATATATATACACAGTTCGTTCAATATATATATATATATACACACAGTTAAAATTTTTTTTTTTTTTGATTGCCGGATGGGCGATAGGCTACTTGCAAAATAAAGAAAGTAGTCGTTAAAAAAGAATTTTTTTTTTTTTAATTTTTATAAACAACTAAAAAATTTGTCGGTTCCCGAGAGGATGGGAAACACTCCGATACTAAAGTCAATACATTCTTTTTTTAGAATAAACTGACCAGAGAAATTTTTAGTTAGAAAGCATATCTGAAATTTTTTTTGTGAGGATGAAGAGAGAGTTAGTGTACATGACCCACACACCACCTCAGCAGAGGATCGATCCTTCATCCATCTCAGCACCTCATCAAGGCACTATCACATACTATGCAAATCAAGGATTCAGCTCGACAAACATGGGCAAAAATTAGCTACAATCAGGTTTAATAAGCTGACAAGTGTCCTAAAACATGTAAGATGCAAATGTCACTTTTAATAAATTTTAACGGTATTAACTTTAGGTTTGTTTTCTTTTTCTTTTTTTAAACATTTCTTCTTCTAGTCTAATCTCTCTCTCAAATAAATCTTATCGCCTTTAATTCTTCTAATCCCTTATCATTATAAATAATAAATCTTCTGCTGTGTTTTAGTCACGTCAGCTAAAATCATTCTCCAAAACCTTACCCAGAGAGATCCTCGTTCTGGGGCGTGTGCCTCTTTTATAAGAGATTTCATAAAGATGCAATTATATATTATTCATGCACTGGTTTTTTTTTTTTTTTAAAAGTTTTATGTAATGGTAGTCATCCCTCATGTAATTGACTTGCATAGAAGAATTCCAAAAGAATACTAGAATGAGTTCAAAGAATAATAGAATGAGTTCTAACATTTATCTTATTTCTATGTAGGGGAATGAGTGGATTTTATCCTCAACATGTACAGTAGCCAGATCAAGTTTGTAAAATGTTATTAAATTTAGACCTTTATCTCATAAGCCAATTTTTTTTTTTTTTTTTTTTTTTTTTGACATTGCGTACTAATAAAGGAACCACGTTAGTGGACCACGGGTCCACGTGGGTTTTTGGACCAAGCATTCTTTTATCAGATCATCTTGGTTACATGGAGTGCCATCACAACCTACTCCACATGTCGGCCTAACTACAAAGAAGGGCTCCAGACCCAAGGCCTTAAAGGATGGCCCAAAACCCAAAAGCTAATAAAAAGTGAGTAATGCTATTTTTTTTTTTTTTTTTTTTTGGCCATTTACTATTTGAAACCTAATGCTGGAATGTTGAGCAGATGGGCAGAATCAGGATTTTACACGAGGGGTACAAAATTAAAAAATAAAAAATTTTAAAGGTAAAAAATGAATTTTGTGGGGTCAAACTCATAATGAAAAATAAAAAATAAAAAAATTAGAAATTTTCTTTAAAAAATTAAAGATTTTTAAAGTTTTTGAAGGGACTTCTGTTTCCAAGCTTAGGAACAGTTCCGCCCTGGTTGAGTAAGTGAAGAAACCAGAGTACCATTTGTCAATGTTGGAGATGCTATGGTCTACCATTGTCTTCAATGTTGTTGGGTTTTGTGTTGATTTACTGTTGGTTGACACTTGTGACAAAGGTCATGGTCTTGATTAAGCTAATTGTTTGAGCTTTTTTGTACAAAAGTTTTGTTGTTGTAAGTCGATAGTATTATGTTTTTGTAATTGATGAATCACTGTTTGTTATGATGATATTTCACTTATCTCCATTCTGCCAATTGGGTTCATTTACTTTTTCATGATGATATTTTCTATGCTTCTTTGCAATAGAGATTAAAACCTGCAACAACATGGTCCTACTCCTTCACAATATCAAAGCCAATCATGTTTCTGCCAAGTAAATATATTCTCCCAATCCAACTTCATTAATGACTAAATCTAATTAGTTAAAAGTTTAGTTTGTAAGAAATTACATGTGTCCCTATGCTACATTTAATAGTTGTAACCATAACGGCTAAATAATTACCGTAACAGTAATTATAATAATTGTATTCAATATAATTTAAACGGTTTTTTATATTTCAGATTATGGTTCATGAAAATAACGGTTTTTATATTTATATTTCTGATTTAATTCTTTGATGGGAGGAATAAAATCAGCTAACCATCAAAGATGAGGGTCCCTGACCTACCTATATAAAGAGCCATGTGTATCCATCTATTGGCACCTGTAGGCATAAGTTAGAAGATCTTCAATCTAATTCTATTTTGCAGAATTTCTGTTTATCACTAAAGCTTCTTCATATGTTTGAGCAAAAATGGCCGGAGGTATTTATATTCAATTCCGCTGCTTATTTTATTAGCATTTTATTTAAATTATGCTTACATGTGGTATCAGAGCCAACCTCTATGCCAATTTGTTCAGCTTTTAGTTTTGGGCAATTCTTCGTTGATTGAATTGTGTAAATTTTCTGTTCATAAAAATTTATATCTGTTTATTGTTTATTATTTGTACTGTTTTACATATGTGCCTAAAAATGTTTAAGAAAAAGCATGAACTCTGTAAAGTATGTTTAACACATACTTTACAGAGTTCATGCTTACCCACATAAGGCTGAGTGGGTTTTTCGTTGCAAACAGTAGGTGGCCGGCTCCATTTTTGTGTGAGAGGTCGCTTACCGACACTGAAGCTGGCGGCCCTTACGGGCCGCCTGGCTTCGGGTAAACGGCGACCCTTCTGGGTCGCCATTGCAGCTGAGCAGCGGCCACGAATGGCCGCTGCATAAGGTGGCTAAACAAGCTTTGGGGCCGGCGTTTAAAAAAAAAAAAAAAAAAAAAACTGAAGAAGAAGAAGAACAGTAACGGTGCAGAGGAGTCAGGTAAGGGGATTTCTGACCGGGTCGGGTTGGTACTTTTAATATGGGCCGGGTTGACCATTGGACATGGTTTGACCCAATGGGTCAGCCCAAATTGCAGTTTTTTTTTAAAAAAAAAAAAAAAACTTGGGATGTTGAGTGGGCCGACCCAAAAGCCCAAGTGACCCATTAGAATTTTACTATCCAGTAGCCCAATCTCTTAAGTAGCACATCCAGATTAAAAAATAAAAAAAAAATTGGGGTCTTTTGGTGTGGGGTTTAGAACTTTGGCTCTCTAAAGGGTCTAAAACTACTAAGACCATTGGGTCATAAGTTTTATTATGTCTTTATATTGCAATTTTATTTGTTTTATATTTCCATTATTCAGTATTAAAATTAAAATTATTGTTTCTTTAATACTTGAACTTAGGAATATAATTAATTTTTTAATTATATTGTTTAAATATAATTGGTTTGATGCCTAGACCTAAGAATAATTAACAATACCATACATGCTTGAGTGTTTACAGTAATATCCAAGAATGCAATGTCTAGAAAAGTTCTGGCTAAGGAAAGTCTTGGGATTTAAGTGTGTCCATGTGACCCCCCTCACTTTCCTGGGAATTCACCTGGTTGCACCTTGGAAAATGCTGTTTACCCCATTTAGGTATTGATTTGTTATATTCTTGAGACTTTTGTGAGGATTTATACAGTTAATAGATGTTAATGAAGTAGTAATTATTATAATATTTTTTGGAGAGCCACAGCATCCCAATTTTGGAATAATAATTACATCAAGATTAAACACATGAACTTCATATTAAAAAATTAACATCGATTATGTAATTAATTCATAAATTTAATTGCTAATCCCCACGGGGAAGTTTTTATTTTTATGACTTAATTAGAATAAGATAATAAATTTAATGTTAAAAAAATAAAATTTCTTTTAGGCCCACAGGTACGGAGAATTTTATTTATTAATATTTAAATTTATTAGTCTTATTAATAAAAGGTAAATTTCATGCATGATGCAACCTTTACCCACAGGTAGGTTAAAATTTACTATTTACTATTAAATTGGCATTGGCTAATTTAAAATAAAGTTACTTCATAGCATTAAAGTATTCTTTTGTTTATTTTTGGTTATTGCAGTTATTTCTATCACTCTACTTTTAGTAGTTGTATGTTCCAATACTTTATGCTAATAATAATTTTTTCTGATTGAAAAAATGTTTTTATAGTCTCAAAAGTGTTTCTAATCCCATTATGGGAATGAAGGATATGATAGCTTAGCTTAATTCCCTAAAGGTTGAGATTATTTAAGTCATTCTTGGTATATTTCATTTTGAATTCTCTCTTCTGATAATGTTATTTTATCTTGTGAAACACATAAGAATAATTGGTTAGTTAAATGAACTTCTAACCATGTGTGTTCAAGAAGATGAGAGAATCCATAAAGTCTTCATATGGTTACTCATGTTAAGGAAAATACCAATAAAGGCAATCATGCCCAACATTTAAAGCATGAGAATAATGTGCCAATAAAATATTATGGCAATCAAGATATCTATTTCTCATGCAATAAGAAAAATTAAGGGCATATAAAGAAAGATTGCATGAAGTATGAGAAATAACTTAAAATAAAAATAATCTTATATATCTAGTATGTCGTGAATCTCTTTTAATGACTCAGTCAAAAATGTTGTGGATTGATTATGGTTTAACAATCCACATTATCAACAAATGCAGAACACGTATTTTTTATAATTGGAGATTGTTGGGATCTATAGGTTAATTTTGAGATTCAATTATATTTTTACCTCAAAAATGATTTATATTCCATAATATTTTAAAAATTTATTTTCTAGTTTGGTTTGTTAAAAAAAAAAAAAATCAATTTTATTTTAAACTTGAAATATTTTCTTATTTTGAGAGGAATATTGGTTGGGGTTTATTTAAAGTCTATTTAAAATTGACCTACGTCCCAACTTTTCAAACAAAATTATTTGTTTATTTCTGCATACTGATGTTGACGTAAAGTAGAGTCTTTGAGAATTTAAAAATGCTCTTGTTATGACTTTGGAGATTGAAATATATCTCCATACAGAAAATAAAAGTTGGTAATTTACTGACTTTGGTACTTGTGTGGACTGCATAAGGGAAAGCATACCAACAAGACCACTAAAGGTGTCAAAGAAAACCTTTTGAGATTCTTGAGATCATGTACATTAATAGGTGTTGACCGTTTCATACTCATTGCCTAAATTGTCAGAGATATTTTTATCTCATTTAGTGATGACCATATAAGATTTATGTATCTCTATCTTCTAAAATAATAAGGCTAAAGTATTGAATGCTTTCAATACCTATAAGGTAGAAGAAGAGAAACAACGTGAAGATCATAAGATCTGATATAGGCAAAGAGTATTATGGTAAGTACACACACAAAAAAAAAAAAAAAAAAAAAAAGGAAATTGATTAGTAATATTAATCTGCTATTACCCTTATAGAGTAAAGCTTTGAAGACCGCTGTGTATATGTTAAACAGGATTCCATCTAAGGTTGTCCTTAAGACACCTTTTAAAGCATGAAATAGATGGAAGCCTAGTTTAAATTATTTACACATATGGGGTTGCCTTGCTAAAGATGGGATTTATAATCCTCGCCTAAGGAAATTAGATTCAAGGACAACCAGTGGATCTTTTATAAGCTATACAATAAACTCGAAAGGGTTTTAGGTTTTATTATTCTTCATATAATCTTAAAGTTGTTGATTGTAAAATTTCTAGAGGATGTTGAACTTAGTGGGAGTGTTTATCCTCAAAGGTTTTACTTAGAGGAAATACGAGAGTTGACTGAAATTCCTTTATATAAATGATGTTTGATTGTACTTATGGAAAATCAAATTGATTACTCTAAGCTACAATCAATTTTAGAATTATCAACTCATGAATAATAGCTTCAATTTGAATCTACTTAAATTTTGCAAAATGTAGAGGAAGTAGAATTAAGAAAATCATATAGAATAAGGAGATTAACAATCTCTAGTGATTATGTTGTGTACCTCAAGAGTCTGATTTTGACGTCAGACTTAAAGATGATCCAAAATTGCTTTCACAAGTCATGAGTGGAGATAATTCCACATTGTGATACAGTAGCTCATTTTGATCTAGAGCTACATCAAATAGATGTGAAAACAACTTTCCTGAATGGAGATTTTAAAGATGAGGTTTACATGACACAACCTAAAGGTTTTATAAATAACAGTCAGAATGCTTGATAATTAAAGAATTCTATTTATGGACTGTGACAGATCTCTCATCGGTGATATACTTTTTACAAGGTTATTGTTTCATTGTTTATTGAAAACCTTGTTAATTAGTATATATACCTTAAGGTCAGTGGGAGTATAGTAATCTTAAGGTCAGTGGGAGTATAGTAATCTTTCTAGTCCTATATATAGATATTATTTTGCAAGTAGTGATTTAAGTTTGCTACATGAAGTTTCTTTCACAAAACTTTGAAATGAAGGATTTGGGTGAAACATCTTATGTCTTTTGACATAGAGATTCACAGAGACATAAAGAATATTAATATTGTCTCAGAAGGCCTACATTGAAAAGGTTTTGGGAAGATTTATAATGAAGGATTTTGCACCTTCAGTAGCAACTAAGAGGGACAAATTTAACACATATTAAATGTCCCAAAATGTATTGGAACAAAGGGCAGATGAAAGGTCTTTTGTAAGCATCTGCATTATGCAACCTAATGCAAGCATAGACTTGCACTAGACTTAACCATTTGACTGACAGTAAGATTACTGGGTCAATAAAGTGCTGCAAATAAAGTCTTGCGGTATACGCAAGGAACCAAGAATTACAACTTAACCTAAAGATACACTTACCATTTGGTGGTGGTTGGTTATTCAGGTTTTGAATTTTGCTGATTGTGTAGATAGTAGAAAGTTTACTTTATGGATATTTTCTTATTGAGGGATATATCATAGAGATGCAGAAAGCAGACTATAATTGCTACGTCTACTAAGAAAGTTAAAATTCTTGCATACTATGAATTTGACTACATTGGCATGATGGATAAGACATTGTCGATTTACAGTTAGACCATAAAGATATTCTGCGATAATTCTACTATAATATTATTTTATAAGTAGAAGCAAAAATAAATATATCGACATCAAGTATTTCAGTACGAGAGAATATTAAAGAGACATAAAATGTCTATTGAGCATATACGTAATGAATTAATGATTGCGTATCCAATGACTAAAAGTTTACCGGTAAATAAAGTATAAAGTCATGCGGAATATATGAAATTCATTAATTCATTTTTTTGTTTTGTTTCTCTCTATTTGGTCTATAGACATTAAGTTATTGTTAATAAAGTTTTGTGCACATTTGTTACATTATCCATGGGGGTAAAATCAAAGTTAGACCCGAATAGCTTATGAAAAGATTATTCATAAAGTTTTTATTGCCCATATAGTACTCATTTAAGGAATATTTTATATTTAATACATGGAAGGGATGACTTATTATATAAAGTTTTACCGCCATGATTCATGTGTAGTATTCCTTGTGTGAGTGGGAAGATTTCATGAATAGTAGAATAAATAAAGTAATGATCATATTGAAGAACCGAACATCATAAGAAATTATATGTGTCATGAGGGCCAAGTGGGAGATTGTAAGAAATTACATATGTGTCCCTATGCCACATTTAATAGTTGTAACGGTAAAGGCTAAATAATTACTGTAACAGTAATTATAATAATTGTATTCAATATGATTTAAATGATTTTTTATATTCCACATTATGGTTCATGAAAATAACGGTTTTTATATTTATATTTCTGATTTAATTCCTTGATGGGAGGAATAAAATCAACTTACCATCAAAGATGAGAGTCCCTGGCCTACCTATATAAAGAGCCATGTGTATCCATCTATTGGCACCTGTAGGCATAGGTCAGAAGATCTTCAATCTAATTCTATTTTGCAGAATTTTTGTTTATCGCTAAAGCTTCTTCATATGTTTGAGCAAAAATGGCCGGAGGTATTTATATTCAATTCCGCTGCTTATTTTATTAGCATTTTATTTAAATTATGCTTACATAGTTGTCATCAAATAATAGTACTAAAACACATTAAATGGTAGACTTATAAGAAATAGACTATCAACAACTCAGTAGATTGATAAACATTCTCAGTTTCCTATTTACTCAAATTATTCATTTAATTAACTTCAACAGCCTAAAAGCATGCATAAACTGATGCATTTGATAAACTTTTCCCTTTATTATAACTTTCTTACTTATTTTGTGTGCATCTAATGCAAATAAATCAACCTATAATTGAAGTAAATGAAAGCTTCAAACTTGTTGGTCCTCTAATGACTTAGAGAACTTCAATCCAAGAGAATCAATAACAAACTAATTAAGCATCAAATTATCTATCTCAATATGGGGTTTCCTTAATGATTAAGTAGTAATATTAATAAAGGCAATGCTTTCTAGGACAAATGTAAAAGATCAACAAGAGCAAGTGGTAAATAAGTAAACTAGCTAGTTGATATCATCAAATGGCTAACATTTATGCATACTAATTAAATATGGCTGACCATGAAAGAGTACAAAAGACTTGCAACACAACTAAGTTTTACCAAAGAACAACCAAAATGCATCAAATAGTAACTGTAACTGCAAATCAATCATTACAACCACATTTACATCAAATAGTGTTTTACAATTTAAATTTCATTGTTCTTCACTGTAACATTATATGAGCCATAATGGCATCACTTCCTAATCTATAACTAGTAGCAAAAAAAAAAACCCATTTATAAGCAAAAGCAATCTGATAGTTTTTCTCCCTTGTTTGGTATTTTTGCCTTTTTGCCTTTTCATCAGCCTCTCATTATACTTCTACCGTGCTCACACATAAAAAGGATCAACGCAAGCAAAAAATTCACACAATCAATCAACAAATTTCAGCTAATTACCAAAAAATAAAATGTATTTTTTCTTATCACCTTATAATTTACGCAAGTAAAAGACCTTATACCAAAAATTGCAACCATTTCTTGACCTTCCACGGAGAATATTGGAGCGGTTGGGTGATGTGGCAGGGTTGTGATTCTTTGCTTCGCACTTCCTAGCTTTGACAATGAGTCCGCAATAATGGGTCCATTCGACATACCCATCAAGAATATTAGGCGATGCTGTGGGCTGAGAGCCCAACCAAACGGCTGGATATTGGCTGGGTACACAAAAAAATACTAATATATACCTTAACAAATTAGACTAATATGAAATTATTCTGGTTTTGGTTTAGTTTATGTGTAAGGCATTGATAAGCGTCGAATGTTACACATTCAAGCCCCTTAACTTGCATATGTTAATTTCTTAGCATTGTTATTTGTTTGATTTTGTGTTGTTTTAATGTTTTCAGGTTTTAAATAAAGATGCAATTAATTCCATTAATTTTGGGCTTAAAGCACACTTTGAGAAGACCTAGAAGATATGTTTAAGCTTAACCAATCATAGAAGAATACTTATATGATGTGGTTAAGTTTAATCAAATCAAGTGAAGGATTAAATCGGAATTTCTCTACTAAGAGTCAAAATCGGATTGGATTCAAATTTGGATTCTGCATATGTCTCAGTGTTTGGATCACAACTTTTGCGTCAGATATCGGATTGCAATTAAATTGGTGGTGTTGAAAAGCTAATAAAATATTCAACAAATATGTCAGAAATAGCTTTTCTCTAATTCGAACGTTTACTATGCTAAAATTGCCTTGCAATAAAAGATCGCAATTCTTACCGAATTTGAAATCCTTTTCCTACTTGGATTGAAGTTTCAATCTCCTACTTGGACGAAAAGACTTAAGAGATGATTTTTCTGGAATTCTAAGGGCTTCTAGGACTTGTGTGCTCCCTATAAATAGACCCCTAAGCTTCAAGAGAAGGTGTGCTTGGTGCTTGGGCTTGTGCTTAGATTTAGACAGAAAATTCTTCTCGGAGGCCTGACAAGTTGAAGAGGAGAAGAACATGGCAGGAGGCCATCCCAGCACTACAATGAGCGGCTAAATTCCTAATAGGGTATTGATGTAGCCCTTTCCAAGTAACGATGGTTTAATTGCATTTTAATTTGGCATTTTCTCTATGCATGATAGTTGTATAATTGTGAGAATTGATTTTAATGTTTATATTCAATCATTATGAATTTCTTATCTTGTCTTAGAAAGTCTTTTATATTGATTGAACTCAATCTTTCATATTTTCTGTGATTATGTGAATGATTGTTATACAACAGTTTTAATTGACATATGATTAAGAGGATTAGATAGACCATACCTAGGGAAGACGGATTGTACTACACCCTAGTTTAGTGTAATTTAGGTAGATAGTCCGTGCCAACCGAAGATGGGTTATACTATTCCATTGATTGTGTGTATATCCTATTAAAAACGTTGCTAGTCCATGCCTAGGGAAAATGGGTCGTACCGCATTAAAAGGATTAGATAGACCATGCCTAGGGAAGACGGATTGTACTACACCCTAGTTTAGTGTAATTTAGGTAGATAGTCCGTGCCAACCGAAGATGGGTTATACTATTCCATTGATTGTGTGTATATCCTATTAAAAACGTAGCTAGTCCATGCCTAGGGAAAACGGGTCGTACCGCATCTTAGTGGTTAGGTGGACGGTTTGTGCCAACCGAAGATGGATTATACTTATTTTTTAGAGGTAATTTCTTGACTACTCGAGTGAGACGAGCCCTTTATCATGCATAGTATGAATTTTCCTTGTTAATTTATTATTGACCATTGTTATGCGGTGAGTGGTGAAATCAATCCCCTATTCTTTATCTCATCCCTACTATCTTTAAATTTATGTCTTTTACTTTTATGTATTTATTTTTTAAAAACAAAATCAAATCAAACATATTTTAAATTAAGTTATTTTTAATCTCAAAAAGCTTGATAACAACACATACGCAGTCCTTGAGGTTCGACACCCTCTCTATAGCCTTATCCTACAAGGATTCGTCCTATTGCGAGTGGTTATTTATTATTGATATATTTTGGTAAACAAAAGACCACATCAATTTTTAGCGCCGTTGCCGGGGACTGCAAACGGTTATGTTATTAAGTTTTAAAGATTGAATTTAACTTGATTCTCTTTTTTGTTTTTATTTTATTTTATTTTAATTTTGGTTTCTTTATTATTATTATTATTTTTTATTTTTTATTTTTTGCTTTCAATTTTGTTTTCATTTTCTTTTGTTATTTTCTTTTATTTTTTTCAATTTAGTTCATGTGGGGAGGCATTCCAACACCCCATGAACCATATTCATATTGCTATAGTCCTTATCATCATGTTAAAGATTGTCCTACTGCAGGACAATTTTCTAATTATTCTTATGAGCATATGAACACACAGTTCTCTAGACCCAGGAATGAGCCTTACTGTGATTCCTATGACCCGACATGGAGTAACCAGTCTGATATCCCATGGCAAGCTCAAGCTCCTGAAAGTTATGCTCCACAATTTCATGAACTGTACCATCAGACATATCCGCAGTTCAATGATCAAGCGACCTATCCACCATCTAACTTCCATCCTCCCCACCAGCAATGGCAATCATCTCCATATTATGCTAACTTTGAGGATAACTGGCAACCTTCTTCTCAGGCCACACCACCGCCTCGGTTTGATTCGGATTTTCGAGATCAATTGTTGAAATTTATGAACAAGATGGATCAGATAGTGACCTCTGTCAGTCAGACATGGAACTCTCACTCTGAATCCATTGCTAAGATAGATGCTGATGAAGAGGAGCCATCTCCCATTGACTGGTCTCCACAACAACAATACCATGCCGAACCACCGCCTCGGTTGGATTCGGATTCTCAAGATCAGCTGTTGAAATTTATGAGCAAGATGGATGCTCATGAAGAGGAGCCATCTCCCATCTACTGGCCTCCACAACAGCAGTCTCAGGCTACATCATCTACTCAGTCAGATTCTGACGTTCAAGTTCAGATGTTGAAACTTATGGGTGAGATCAATCAGAATTTGAAATCTCGGGGTCAGACATTGAACTCTCACTCCTAAGCCATTGCCAAGTTAGAGCTTCAGATGGAGCAGATGGCAAAGCAAATAGAAGAAGAAGAGTTTCAAAGACAATCAGAGGCTGATCTTGATAGATACTATGTGATGGATGAGAGTATTTCTTATCATGAGCAAACCATCACCACAATGAATAATGGAGAAGTGGTCGAAATTCAAGGGGGAGAGAAGAAGGAGGAGCATATTGAGGCCCCACAAGCTCTACATCGGGCAAAAGGCGAGGAAGTGAGCACTGAGGCTCATATATCATCCACTATTATTCTCAATACGCCATATGAACCCCGAGCCCCTATTGCTTGTGATTTACCAAGAGGTCAGGAGAGTAGTTTGTTGGGGATATTAGAAGAGCAAAAAGAGACCATCAAGGTAGAAAACTTCCTTGTGTATTCTCCTCATTCTATTCCAGTTCATGATTCCCTTTCGGATGAGAAACTACTTAAGAATACTCAGAGGGATCTACCTCGATATGCGGGCATTCGGAATTACCTTTTTGTAGGTAAACTTTATCCTCTCTGGTTCAAGAGAAGAAAAGATTGGTGCTTCAAATTTAAATTTAAGGGTCAAGGAGCACTGAGCGCATCAAGGATGTGGATTCTGTTGGCTTAGCATATCCCACATATTTCGACTAAATGAGTCAGCATCATAGGTTCGAGCAGAGGCCCTGTACGCTCGAGTCCTCTATCAGGTCAGGGTACATGATCTCCGTCCAGGTTTATCTTCTCCATTGTTGCTTCATTCTTAGTTTATATGTTTACAACAATGTGTTGCACTTTACTAGTATTTGGTTGGAGTATCACTATCTTTTTCAGGACATGTGTTTTTGCAATCAAGTTTGGGGGTATGATATGCCCCGCATCTGCTTATTCAGGTATTCCTATCCTCTTATTGTTATGTTCAGTTTTATACACACATTATGGACAATTTGTGATTCAAGTTTGGGGGTATAGAAGAACAAAACACTATCCAATATTTTGCTATATTATTCTTGAGCATGCTGTTGATTTTGAATTCTGATTCGTATTTCATTGGTGAGCTTAACATGATGAACACATGATCAATTGACTAAGGAATTAAGAAGTTTTGTTATTTTCTTTAGCAGCATGAGATATTACTTGTTTCAATTTGATTCTCACAAGCACACTAGCACGTAGTCTGTGGGATATGAAATTTGAAATCAGTTATGTCTGTTATCAATATCTTGGATGCAGTTGGGTAACTTGTTGGAGGAATAACCTTGGCATAAAAAAAACCTTGGCATAAAAAAATAAAAATAAAAAATAAAAATTGAAAAGTAAAGAAAAGAAAAAAAAAAAAAGAAAAAAAAATAAGAGAGAATAATATTGATCACTTTGAGTTTTTCACTGAGTAACCGGATCTCTTGCCTCATTAAGCATTGAGTATTCACGTCAAAAGGTGGAAGTTTACCTTGATTGATAAATGGCTAAGTTTAGCTTCGTAGCCTTTTTGACTCGAGTTAGTAAGTCTTTAGGGTGTTTTACACCTAGTGCCCTAAAACCATCTGGTTTGGGAGTCATTGACCTAACACTCGTTATATGGGTCAATTAGAAAGCTTAAGGGAGCTAAGCATTGCACAGCCTGCATATATAAAAATAATAATAAATATATATGCTTTGGTTGTTTTATCTAATGGGGAGTCCAGTAAATTTTGAGTGTTGAACCATTCATGATCGAGATTAGTTTTTTAAACCCCACGACTATGTGTTAAATTCACTTTACACTAATTGAATCTTGTGATATCTCATAATGCCATGTTAGTAACTTAATTTTTAATTCCCTCAAATTGTGAAGATGGAGTTTATTTTCTTAAGCTTGCCAATGAATGAGAACCATTATTTTTTTGATACTACATTCTTGGGGATAACATGGTAGGAACAATGTTTGTGGGTATCATTCCTGGCAAAACCTCACGAGACTTCACTCGTCCACTAGGGAGTCCTATGGGTTTAAAAGGCTTGTTGCATACGCTAAATGCAATCGTACATCTCACGAAAGAAGGATTTATCTTGTTGTTTTTCAATTTTATTTCATGTATTGTATTGCTAAGGGACTAGCAATATGTAAGTTTGGGGGTGTGATAAGTGTCGAATGTTACACATTCAAACCCCTTAACTTGCATATGTTAATTCCTTAGCATTGTTATTTGTTTGATTTTGTGTTGTTTTAATGTTTTCAGGTTTTAAATAAAGATGTAATTAATTCCATTAATTTTGGGCTTAAAGTACACTTTGAGAAGATCTAGAAGATATGTTTAAACTTAACCAATCATAATCGAATACCTATATGATGTGGTTAAGTTTAATCAAATCAAGTGAAGGATTAAATCAGAATTTCTCCACTAAGAGTCAAAATCGGATTGGATTCAAATTTGGATTCTGCATATGTCTCAGTGTTTGGATCATAACTTTTGCGTCAGATATCGGATTGCAATTAAATTGGTGGCGTTGGAAAGCTAATAAAATATTCAACAAATATGTCAGAAATAACTTTTCTCTAATTCAAACGTTTACTATGCTAAAATTTCCTCGCAATAAAAGACCGCAATTCTTGCCGAATTTGGAATCCTTTTCCTACTTGGATTGAAGTTTCAATCTCCTACTTGGACAAGAAGACTCAAGAGACGATTTTTTTGGAATTCCAAGGACTTCTAGGACTTGTGTGCTCCCTATAAATAGACCCCTAAGCTTCAAGAGAAGGTATGCTTGGTGCTTGGGCTTGTGCTTAGATTTAGACAGAAAATTCTTCTCGGAGGCCTGACAAGTTGAAGAGGAGAAGAACATGGCAGGAGGCCATCCCAACACTACGATGAGGGGCTAAATTCTTAATAGGGTGTTGATGTAGCCCTTTCAAAGTAACGATGGTTTAATTGCATTTTAATTTGGCATTTTCTCTATGCATGATAGTTTTATAATTGTGAGAATTGATTTTAATGTTTATATTCAATCATTATGAATTTCTTATCTTGTCTTAGAAAGTCTTTTATATTGATTGAACTCAATCCTTCATATTTTCTGTGATTATGTGAATGATTGTTATACAACGATTTTAATTGACATATGATCAAGAGGATTAGATAGACCATGCCTAGGGAAGACGGATTGTACTACACCCTAGTTTAGTGTAATTTAGGTAGACAGTCCGTGCCAACCGAAGATGGGTTATACTATTCCATGATTGTGTGTATATCCTATTAAAGACGTAGCTAGTCTATGCCTAGGGAAGACGGGTCGTACCGCATCTTAGTGGTTAGGTGGACGGTCCGTGCCAACCGAAGATGGATTATACTTATTCTTTAGAGGTAATTTCTTGACTACTCGAGTGAGACGAGCCCTTTATCATGCATAGTATGAATTTTCCTTGTTAATTTATTATTGACCATTGTTATGCGGTGAGTGGTGAAATCAATGCCTTATTCTTTATCTCATCCCTACTATCTTTAAATTTATGTCTTTTACTTTTATGTATTTATTTTTTAAAAACAAAATCAAATCAAACATATTTTAAATTAAGTTATTTTTAATCTCAAAAAGCTTGATAACAACACATACGCAGTCCTTGAGGTTCGACACCCTCTATATAGCCTTATCCTACAAGGATTTGTTCTATTGCGAGTGGTTATTTATTATTGATATATTTTGGTAAACAAAAGATCACATCAGGCGTACATATCTTATTTTGATATAAGGTTTTCTCTTGAAGGTGAATTTGTTGTGATATATATGGTGCACACTAATTGAACAAAATTATTTTGAGGGACATTCTCCTATATTTCTTGGTAAACAAAAACTTTACATCAATAAAATTCACCTCATTTCTGTTGTAAACATTACATGGGAAAGTAAGGCTTTGCTACCTCCATTTGTGACGTTTTTCCTCTACCACCGGTGGTTTTTCAAGGGAGGAGGGATGGATCATTTTCCTTCCCTCCTCTCTTTCCCCCTTGTTCTCCTTAATTGCTCCTCTCATTCTTGACGTTTTTCTCTTTCTCCATAGTTGATGATTTTGTTTCCTCCAAATAACACCTTTACCGGTTGCTCTCCTCCCTTGGCACATTGTCCCCGATGTCGTAATTCTCTCCTCCCCTTTCCCGCGCCCATTGCCAACAGTTTCTTGAATCTGTAATTGAATCTGTAATTGAATCTGTAAACCTCTGTCAGCTCCGCCCTCAGACACACCCCACCTCGATGCTACTGGGCCTCCCCGCTCTCCTTAGTGTCGCCGTTCGGCCACCACACTCTGGCGTGTGGCCTTTCTGGATTGTGGCTTCATCGTATTCCTCTTGCGTTGCAGCTTTTTTTTGGGTGTTTTGTTGTATTTCTGTCGTTTTTCTGGTGTTTTCTATAACTGTTTTTGTGTTTTACTACGTATTTTGTGTTGTTTGGGTTACCGTCTCTTTGCACCTATGTGGACTGATATGTTAGTTGAGACATTTGTAGACAGCGTTTGTTCCTCTCCAACGGTTCTCGTTCGGTTCTTAACAATACTTTTCTTACAACAAACCACTAAATGGTGGTTATTGCCTTCACCAAATTCTGGTAGGTGACGTGTAGATCAGTAATTCACCAATATACTCCTTGGAAACCTGCAAATGAAAGCTGCGCCAGGGGATGCCGACAATCCCTCTCCGATGCTTAAGTGTATTGTTTGAGAGTAAATGCTCAGAGTAATATTAAGGAGATAATGTGTGTACCTTAATATCTGAAGAGACCTTGGTATTTATAAAGATTGAGGAACAGTTAGAATAGTTCCTGGTTTGTACGGGGGTTGATAGTTGAGGAAGACGTGGCCTCGGGCGCACAGATATTTCGGGTTCCTCGTCCACCTATCTCGGGCGCATGATCCCTTCCTCAGTGACGCGTTGCTGAAGCAGTTTTGGATGCACGATCTAGGTATGCATCATGTGTCGTGGGCCTAACATCCCCGATAATCCCGAGACATTCGCGAGCACGAATTTCTTGGAACATCTGACACGACTACCAGAGTCGGGTGGTCGGGTTGGATGAATTGGGCTGGGCCTAAATGAATTCTGATGGGCTTTAGTACCTGAAGGTGTGAACTATTTTTCTTGAATGGTTTGGCCCAGTCGGGTGGACACAATGGGCCCGACTGATCGGGTTGGGCCTAGTGCCCGAGGGGGAGAACAATATTCTCCTTAACAACTTGGAACTTCTATCATAACCCTTTTACCCTTATTTATCATTTCGTGTGGTCTTTATAGAGGTCCCAATCATGTTTTAGATTCATTGCTTATTGTTTGTTTTCATCTATGTGTTGCCTTTGGCCAATTCTACCTAGGCCTCAGCGAGTTTGATCTCTCTTGGTCTCATTCAAAGTTTCCGGAGAGACCTTCAGTCGAGAATTCATTCTGAATTTTGACCACGCATGCGAACATGCCTCAACTGTCCATTCCAAGGCAGAGCTCCTCTTTGGTCGGCCCCGTTTTGTACTGCTAATGGCTCCGGTCGTATAGAAGGTCTTGGCAGAGGGCTCCCCTCCGGAACCCAGCATTGCGGCTATATCGGTTGCCAGGGAGCTTCCAGGTCTTGCCTCGGTTGAAATGATCGAGCCTTTTTCAGAGCTCGAGGTAGATTTGGAACCCGGGACCAATGCACCGGGGGAAGCCGATGTTCGTATAGAGCCCGAGAAGGGCTTTGATACTAGGAACCAAGCGTTAATGGAACCCCTGGGTCGTTTGGAGATCGAGGCTGAGCATTTACCAGATCCAGTTGGAGAAGACTTAAACGCACCTGGGGCGGTAGACTCTCCAGGGCCCGAGGCATTAAAGGTACCCAAAACCGGAGTTTGGAATTCCATATTGAGTCACGGGGAGGCCAGTACTTCCCGAGAGGGAGAATGGATGGACTCCCTAAGAGAGGGTTTGCTGTCATGTCCCTTGGAGGCTCTGCTGCAGGTACTCCCGGAGAAGTTCATGTCAGTACCCAGAATCGGTTCTTCGGGGGAGCTTGTGGAGGCAGTCCTTCATGCCCAGTTTCAAGTAAGTTTAGTGAGTAAATAATTGTCTATACTCATTGTTTTTCTTCTTAC
This sequence comes from Alnus glutinosa, assembly GCF_958979055.1. Taxonomy (NCBI): domain Eukaryota; kingdom Viridiplantae; phylum Streptophyta; class Magnoliopsida; order Fagales; family Betulaceae; genus Alnus; species Alnus glutinosa. The sequence goes on from NC_084886.1 coordinate 14,540,945, forward strand.
CCTCTTTTTTTTGTAGGGCATAATAAGGTCGGTTGCATTGTGGCGAAACGACCGGAAAGCTACCGAGAGTCAACCTTCTCTGAAGGCCAAGGTTGCCGAGATGCAATCCCGGATTCAGGAGCAGGAATTCGAGGAGTCTTGGACCGAGGATCTGAATTCTACGATCGAGGCCTTAAAAAAGGACATTCAAATCCGAGATCAGAACATTGAGGCTCGGGACAAGGATCTGGTTTTAGCTCGGAAGTAGGCGGAAGAGGCTCGTGCCCAGGCGCTTGAAAGTGAAAAGACCCTCGATCAGGTGTTGACCAACCTGACTGATGCTAATGAAGCCAAGGCAGCTTTGACGGCCTGGGTGGCTGAGATGCAGTTGGAGAAGGACTCACTGGCAACTGACAAGCAAGCACTAACCGAGAAGCAAAAAGAGGCTCATGCCCGGTACAAGAAGCTTCGGAAGAAGAGCCACCATTACAAGTCCAAGTCCAAGCGCTTGAAGAAGCAACTCGCCTTGGTTCCTTGGCTCCGAGGCCTTAGCTGGGGTCGGGGATCAAATTGGGGGTTTGAGAGCTTGAGAACTATAATCCTTCATCCGGATGTTTTCCAGTTCGATCCGGAGACTGTGACTCCTGATCTTATCGGGATGCCGGAGACTGCCACCGATGAGCTCCAGACTTTGGGAGTAGAGTTCTTTCCGGATGTGGAGGACTGGACTGAAGATGCTCCATATCCTTATCGAGAGATGACTTGACATCTGGGCCTTCTGTCTCAGACTATACTCCCGGGAATGAAGAAACTAAGGAGGTTGAAGCTGGTGACGAAAGGGACTCGGCAGGAAGCCCAAACTTGTAATTTTTTTTTTTTGTTTACCCGGTTGTATTTTGAACTGAGATTTTAAGTTTTACAACCGAGTTAGCTTGTAACCAGAATTACTATTTTGCAATTAAAATTACTGTTTAATTTGAAAGTGTTGAATTGCTACTTGTGTTGAATTGCTGGCGTACTACCGAGCTACCCCCAAATAACTTAGACAAATTTTAGTTTGTCTAGGTTATTTTCTTCCGGGTTCAATATTTGATTCCAGTTGATTTGATTTGAACCGGGTCAGTCCTCAATGACTTAGACAAATTTGGGGATTTGTCTGAGTCATGACCGAGGAACATGACTGGTGTGTGTTCTGAGTCGGTTGTGTTTTCAACCGAGGGAGACAACACTGATTTGAGCTGGTTTGATTTGAACTAAGTCACCCCACAATGACTTAGACAAATTTGGGGATTTGTCAGAGTCATTACCGAGGAACATGACCGGTGTGTGTTCCGAGTCGGTTGTGTTTCCAACCGAGGGAGACAACTCTGATTTGAGCTGGTTTGATTTGAACCGATTCACCCCCCAATGACTTAGACAAATTTGGGGATTTTTGAGTCATTACCAAGGAACATGACCGGTGTGTTTTTCGAGTCGGTTGTGTTTCCAACCGAGGGAGACAACACTGATTTGAGTTGGTTTGATTTGAACCGAGTCACCCCCCAATGACTTAGACAAATTTGGGGATTTTTGAGTCATTACCGAGGAACATGACTGATGTGTGTTCCGAGTCGGTTGTGTTTCCAACCGAGGGAGACAACACTGATTTGAGCTGGTTTGATTTGATCTGGTTTGATTTGAACCGATTCACCCTCCAATGACTTAGACAAATTTGGGGATTTGTCTGAGTCATTATCGAGGAACATGACTGGTGTGTTTTCCGAGTCGGTTGTGTTTCCAACCGAGGGAGACAACACTGATTTGAGTTGGTTTGATTTGAACCGAGTCACCCCCCAATGACTTAGACAAATTTAAGGATTTGTCTGAGTCATTACAGAGGAACATGACCGGTGTGTGTTCTGAATCGGTTGTGTTTCCAACTGAGGGAGACAACACTGATTTGAGCTGGTTTGATTTGAACCAAATCATCCCCCAATGACTTAGACAAATTTGGGAATTTTCCTAAGTCATTACCGAGGAACATGACCGGTGTGTGTTTTGAGTCGGTTGTGTTTCAAACCGAGGGAGACAACACTTTGACTTTAGCTGGTTTGATTTGAATCGAGTCACCTCCTAATGACTTAGACAAATTTGGGGATTTGTCTGAGTCATTACCGAGGAACATGACCGGTGTGTGTTCCGAGTTGGTTGTGTTTCCAACCGAGGGAGACAACACTGATTTGAGCTGGTTTGATTTGATCTGGTTTGTTTTGAACCGAGTCACCCTCCAATGACTTAGACAAATTTGGGGATTTGCTTGAGTCATTACCGAGGAACATGACCGGTGTGTGTTCCGAGTCGGTTGTGTTTCAAACCGAGGGAGACAACACTTTGATTTGAGCTGGTTTGATTCGATCTGGTTTGATTTGAATTGAACTGAGACAACAATCCAGATGATACTTGATCTGTACAAATTCCGAAGCAATTGAATTTACTTAAAGCATATTTGGTTACATGTGATTGACATAGAGTACTTATTCAGATGCTCGGCATTCCACGCTCTTGGTAGTGCCCTTCCGGTTGTATCGATCAGATGATATGACCCTTTGTCATGACATCGTATTACTTTGTAGAGGGCCTTCCCATTGAGGTTCGAGTTTTCCTTCATTTGGATCTCTAGTAATCGGGCTGACTTTCCTAAAGACCCAATCTCCGAGTTGGAACTTTCGTGGGTTCATTGTCTTATTGAAGTAAAGGGCGGCTCGATCCTGGTATGCTACCCATGTAACTTGTGCTTCATCTCTTCTCTCTTGTAACAAGTCCAGATTGAGCTTCATTCCTTTGTCATTGAGTCCCGAATTGTAATGTGATACCCGGAAGCTTGGTGATCCGACTTCTGCAGGGATGACCTCTTCGAAACCGAATGTTAATGAGAATGGAGTGGCACCAGTGGGAGTGCGTGTTGTCGTACGATAGGCCCATAGTACCTGGGAGACATAAACGCCCTAAGCTCCCTTCTTCTTGCCGAGCTTTTTTTTCAGTTTTTTGTTTGTGGCTTCCACTTGCCCATTTACCGATGGGAGAATCGGAATAGAATAATAATTTCGAATCCTTAGTTTTGCACACCATTTGCGAAACAGTCCGCAGTCAAACTACTTTCCATTGTCAGTAACAACGGCATGTGGGATGCCAAGCCTACATATGACCGAGCTCCAAAGGAATTTTGTTATGTTGTTGGTGGTGATGGTGGCGAGGGCTTCGGACTCAGCCCACTTGGTGAAATAATCGACTGCGACAAGAAGGAATTTTCACTTTCCTTTTGCCGGTGGCATGGGTTCGACTATGTCTACCCCCCATTTCGCGAATGGCCGAGGGGAGGTGATTGGACTAAACTTTTCAAGGGGGTTTTTCATCACATGAGCAAATCTTTGACATTTGTCGCATTGTTGAACCAGCCTGACCGAGTCTTTGTTCATTGTTGGCCAGTAATACCCGGCCCTCATTGCCTTGTGTGCCAGCATCCGAGAGCCCGAATGGTTCCCGCAGACCCCTTCGTGTCTTGAGCACATATTCTGCCTCGGAGCTTATGAGACACTTGAGAAGTGGCTCGGTATATATCCTCTTCGGTAAAGTAGTCCTCCAATGAGCGCGTACCGTGCTAAGCGCATTTTTACCTTACGAGACAGCAGCTTGTCTTCAGGTAAGGATCCGTTCCGGAGGTACTGAACAACATCAGTAGCCCACTCGGGATAGGTTGATCTTTCTGCGATTTCCATCATATCTAGCTTCGGGATGATTGAGGGTTCGGTTTGCACCACCACTTCATAAGCAGATGTTTTGATATCGAGCCCGGTACCCGAGCCCATTTTGGAAAGGGCGTCAGCCTGGACATTATCCTCCTGAGGAATTTTCGTCATAGTAGTCTTGTCAAAGTTAGACATATATTCACGTACCTTGTTGAGATACTGGATCATTTTTTCATCTTGAGCCTCTGAAAGCCCCTATACATGGCTTACTACAACCTAAGAATCGCTCCTGATTTCTACGTTCTTTGCTCCCATCTCCCGGGCTATGGAGAGCCCGGCCAACACGGCCTCATTATTGGTGGTAACGAAGTCCAACCTGATTGCATATTATAATTTTTCTCCATCCGGGCTTGCAAGAGTGACACCGACTTCGCTTTTCCGGTTAGTTAGGGAACCGTCTACATAAGCTATCCAAGTCTCATTCTTGGACAGTTCTTCGCTCTTGAGTGTATTACTGAATTCCAAAAGGAAGTCAGCTAGGACCTAGCCCTTGATGGAAGTTCGAGGATGAAATTCTATATCAAATTGTCCCAGCTCAACCGACCAATTCATCAACCTGCCAGAGAGGTCTGGTTTTTGCAATATTTTCTTCATTGGATACTCGATCAATACCCGTATGGCATGTGCTTGAAAATATGGCCTTAGTCTCCGTGCCTAGACAATTAGGGCGAAGGCTAATTTCTCGATCTGGGGGTACCTCTCCTCGGCTCCATGGAGTGCTTTGCTGGTGAAATACACTGGTTTTTGGATTCCTGAGTCCTCGCAGACCAGAGCCGAGCTGACAGCCAAGGGAGATACTGCTAGATGGAGATAAAATATTTCCCCCTCATCCGGGCAACTCAAGAATGGCAGATTGGTGAGATACTCTTTTAGCTTCCCGAAGGCTTCCTCGCATTCGTTGTTCCATTCGAATGCTTTCTTCGAAATTTTGAAAAATGGGAAACATTTATCTGTGGATCGAGAGATGAACCGACTTAAGCCCGTTATTCTTCCGGTCAACTGCTGCAGTTGCTTGGTGATCTGAGGCAATTGCATTTCTAGAATAGCACGCACCTTCTTGGGATTTGCCTTAATTCCTCTTTGTGAGACCATAAATCCTAAAAATTTCCCGGAAGAGACACCGAAAGCGCACTTGGCCGGATTGAGCTTCATTTTGTGACTTCTCAGTGTCTCGAAAGTTTCCCTCAAATCTGCTATATGGCCGGCGGCTCGGACGCTCTTCACAAGCATGTCGTTGACATATACTTCTACATTTTGTCTGATTTGGTCTCGGAACATTTTGTTGACTAACCACTGGTATGTAGCCCCGACATTTTTTAGGCCGAATAGCATCATCTTATAGCAATATAGCCCTCGGTCGGTGATGAAAGATGTTTTTTCTTGGTCTACTTTGTCCATGTGTATCTGGTTGTATCTTGAGAAGGCGTCCATGAATGTGAGGAGTTCATGCCCGGATGTTGAGTCTACCAGGAGATCGATCTGAGGCAATAGGAAGCTGTCCTTGGGACATGCTCTATTGAGGTCGGTGAAATCGACACGCATTCTCCACTTCCTGGTGGTTTTTTTTTACTAAAACCACGTTGGCCAGCCATTCTAGGTAATCTACTTCTCAAATAAACCCGGCCTGTAGGAGTTTATGCACCTCCTCGGCTACGGCCTAATTCCGTTCCGGAGCAAAACTTTATCTTCGCTGTTTGACTGGTCGATGGCTCGGGTCGACCATTAGCTTGTGGACTATCATGGAAAGGGGTATTCCCGGCATATCCTCGTGGCTCCGTGCAAAAACGTCTTCATTTTGTCTCAGGAATGCTACCAAAGCTTTTTTTATTTCAGTGAAAAGTTGCGAGCCTACCCAGATCTTTTTCTTTGGGTTCCCGAGCTCGAAATCTTCCAATTCCTTGACCGGTTCCCCCAACTGTGATTGCTATTTTCCGTCGTTCTTGGTCTTTCCTCCGAGACCCATTGCTTCAGGGAGCTTTTTCAAGCTTGTGTCGTAGCATTTTCGGGCCATCCGTTGATCCCCCTTTTCAATGCCGACCCCTTCCTCGGTGGGGAATTTCATGCTCAAGTGGAGGGTTGAGGTTATAGCTTTGAGATCATTGAGAGCCGTTCTCCCGAGGATGATGTTGTAAGCCAAAGGTCGATCTATTATTAGGAACCGGAACATTACAGTCCTCTGCCTCGGGTATGCTCCTGCCATGACCGGGAGCTCGATAGACTCGAGCGGGGCACTTGTTCTCCTATGAATCCCACAAGCGAATGCCTAGCCGGGATCACTTTATTTCGATCAATCTTCATGAGCTCGAAGGCAGACCTATAAAGGATGTCAGCTGAGCTTCCAGTGTCTATCAACATGCGGTGTATCTTGTGGTTGGCAATGGCTAAACTTAACACCAAAGCGTCGGTATGTGGGAACGATACCCCTGCATAATCATCGTTGGAGAACCCGATCACCTGGGCCTCACGTTTCCGTGACTTTAGAGGTTTCTGCACTGAGTACACCTCGAAGTCCTTCATTTGTCTTGCATAGGCCTTTAGAGCCGAGTTGGACTCTCATCCTCCTCTGAAACCATCGAAAATTGTGTGTATCTTTGGTAGGTTTTCCTGTGGTGCTGGTCAAGCCTGGCTCCTGCTACTTTCTTGCGCATCCCAAGGATCAGGCCTGCACTCTAGTTCCCTGGCCCTTTCCCGATCTCTTCCTCGGTCATTTTGAGGATTATTTTGATTTTGGTGGACCCGATTATGATCGTCCCGAGGGCGGTTGCCGTGCTCTGGGTTCGGTAGGATCCTCTGATTTGCAAGAAATCGGACAAACTTCCCATTCTCTATGAAGCATTCTATCAGGATTCTCAAAGAAATGCAAGCTTCGGTGCGGTGCCCGGTGGTATCGTGAAAAGCACAATACTGGTCTGCAAATTGTGAATTCGGGTTCACAAGTACTGGCCTGGGCTTTTGGTACATATGGTCTCGCTTTATCTCCAGAAGAACATCCATGATGGGAGCGTTGAGGGGAGTCCAGTTGTGATCTATAAGCGACTCCCGGTCTCGCTTTGGTGTGGCCTTCTCTCCTTCTGGAACACGCCTACGTTCTTCTTTCTGAGGATCCTTTTTCTTCTTTTGACACTCGAAAGTGGATGGGTGAGTCTGCTTGGATCCTAATAGGGCTCGGAGTGTTTCCTCCTGGTTGATGTACTTCTCAGCCTTATTCATGAAACCGTCTAGATTCTAAGGAGGCTTTCGGGCTATATCAGCAATGAGAGCCCTATCTTTTCAAATTCCCTGGAAGAAGGCTCCGTATATGAAATCATCGGTCTCTGTCTCAGCTTCGAGCCGTGCCTGGTTGAATCTCATGAAGAAGTCTTTGAGAGACTCCTCGAGTCCCTAGTGCAAAAACATCAAGGATCCGGACGGCTTCCTTCTGACTCTCCTGGCCATGAATTGTGTTAGGAACATCCTTCCGAGGTAGTCGAAGTGACGAATGGAGTTTGGCAGAAGTTTTATAAACCAATCGCGGGCATTGCCCGAGAGGGTAAGAGGGAAGGCTCGGCAGGCTACCATTTCGGGTGTTCGGTGGAGGTCCATGTGGGCAAGAAAATTATCCAAGTGCTCCACGGGATCTTCAAGGCCTGTGTAAAACGGTATCTCCGGAATTTTGAACTTCTCGGGAAGACGAATGTTGGCCACATCCTCGGTGAATGGAGAGGTAGTCTTCTGCAAAAGATTTTCGACTAGGGAAGCTTTTCCCTTGTCGTTTCGCTGGATAGTTGCGGTTAGAACGTTGCATTTTTGTTCCAACCGGGTGATCATACCTTGCACCACCCGTTCAGCCTCAGTTTGAGGAGGGGGAAGATTTTCGGGGATATCTTCCTCACGGTCATTTCTTTCCCTGAACCCTTCAACCCGGCTGCTTTCGTGTATTTCTTCCTCCCGACGTTCGCCGATCTGACTATCGCGGGCCTCTCGGTTTTCTAGATCCGTGACTACCCGATGAAGTTCCGGAACCCGAGCCTAGTGGATGGCATTCATATTAGGCTTATTAGCCAAATCCTCAATACTTTTGGCCATCTGTTCTATTTTCTCATTCAGGCGAGTGAGTTGTGGATCGTTTGAGTTTCCTTCTTCCCGGGCATTTTGATCATCCCGGGGCCCTTCGTTCGCTTCTAATCTAGTGTTCACCATAGCGGATTGTTAGTAGAAAAACGACACAAGTCGTTCCCACAGACGGCGCCAATCTGTTGACATAGGTTCCGGTAGGTGATGTGTCGATCAGTAATTCGCCAATATACTCCTTCTTGGAAACCTGCAAATGAAAGCTGCGCCGAGGGATGTCGACAATCTCGCTCCGATGCTTAAGTAGGTGTATTGTTTGAGAGCAAATGCTCAGAGTAATATTAAGGAGATAATGAGTGTACCTTAATATCTGAAGAGACCTTGGTATTTATTGAGATTGAGGAACAGTTAGGATAGTTCTCGGTTTGTACGAGGGTTGATAGTTGAGGAAGACGTGGCCTCGGGCGCATGAATATTTCAGGTTCCACGTCCGCCTATCTCGGGCACATGATACCTTCCTTAGTAACGCGTTGCTGAAGCAGTTTTGGACGCACGATCTAGGTATGCATCGTGTGTCGTGGGCTTGACATCCCCGATAATCCCGAGATATTCACGGGCACGAATTTCCTGGAACACCCGACCCGACTACTCGAGTCAGGTGGTCGGGTCGGATGAATTTGGCTGGGCCTAAATGAACTCTGATGGGCTTTAGTACTTGAAGGTGTGAACTATTTTTCTTGAATGGTTTAGCCCTGTCTGGCGGACACAATGGGCCCGATTGATCGGGTTGGGCCTAGTGCCTAAGGGGGAGAACAGTATTCTCCCTAACAACTTGGAGCTTCTATCAGAACCTTTTTACCCTTATTTATCATTTTGTGCGGTCTTTATAGAGGTCCCAATCATGTTTTAGATTCATTGCTTATTGTTTGTTTTCATCTATGTGTTGCCTTTGGCCAATTCTACCTAGGCCTCAGGGAGTTTGATCTCTCCCGGTCTCATTCAATGTTTTTGAAGAGACCTTCGGTTGAGAATTCATTCTGAATTTTGACCACACGTGCGAACAAGCCTCAATTGTCCATTGCATTCGTACAATTGACATCTTTTCACTCTTTGCACGACAACCTAAGTACCTAACATTCCTCAAAATCCACATTTCAATATATAGTCCATATGGTATATTTAAATAATTTATTAGTAACACTACAGTCCAAAGGGAATTGAAAATAATATAAACACGGTAAGGGTCAGAAAGCCATCATTATTTTAGAGAAAATCAAACTTGGAAAAGTAATTGAAGTTGCTCTTTATTAATTATGCATCTCATCATTTTTTTTAAATAAAAAAAAAAAAAACTTCTTTTCGTCGGACGCCAAAATGGTTTTGCATTTGAGACTCAACAGGCATTGACATGTAACGCCTAGATGCAAAGGTTCAATAATAATCTTTTTTTAATATGTTATATGAGAAAGAAAATTTGTTAAATAGTACACTTACATTTAATTGGACTGATTTGAGTGTTAATCAGTATTTTAATTTTATTTTTTTAACAAAAATTTATTAATAAACGGATAGACACGATCACAATAACGTCCGTCCAAGATGAAATTGGAATTCTATATATATATATATAAAAAAATATAATTATTGTTTACCATTTAACTACTCCATTAATACTTACAAAAAAAAAAAAAAAAACTACTCCATTAATATATATTCCTGTCTAGTTATCATGTTCTAGGGCATTCTAACCCTAGTTTCTTTTTCTTCCCCGACTTTTGTCCTTTATTTTTTCTTCTCTCTCTTCAAACGCGAAAAGATTATCCATTGACTGAGTCATTTTGGATACAAAACATATCTTGTCCAGGTAGTGACGAAGGGTATGACCTATTAATTCGTCGGCGCTTCTTGTTTCCCTAGTTTTATCTGAGGGTGAAATAAGTGGGGCGAAAAATAACGTATGCGTTTTTTATTTGTATTTAATTATTATTTGTTATTAGGATATGCGGATGTAATTAGCAAAAATTAATATTTGCATATATGCAGATGTTTTTTTTTTTTTTTTGACATGCATATATGCATATGTAAATAACCGTTTTAAGAAATGCGGTTGCATATTTGGTAAAACGACGTACATCATTTTGGATTTGGTAAGTTTAAAATATTTAGGTTATGTTTTGTATTTTTCACTATCAACTCAAAGTCATTTTGGTTTTGGTAAAACGAATAGCGGTTTTATGTTTTGTTTTTTTAACTATTATCTCAAAGTCATATCTCATTGCATTTATTTTCTTTTTCTTTTCTTTGGTAATTTAAATCTCAATTAATTTACTGTATGAAACAATGATCCTCTTTGAGTAATAATCACTAATTTTATTTATGATTGTATATAGTAATAACTGCATTATTTAATCTTGCATATAGATTTAGATAGTAATCCAAAGTGCCCATTACCTCATATGCGGAGAGCATATGATAATCCCATTTAATAACTCCAATAACTACGCGGATGCAAATAAATGATCATATATATAATGGGAATGCAGATGCAGATCCAGATACAGATGCAGATGGAGATATTAAAAAATGATAACCGCATTTTATGGATGCGGATATTATTTATAGTCGCATTTGCATTTGCATTTACATTTTCACCCTTAATTTCATTAAGTGTTTGCACTATTGTTCGTACTTTGATTTCTCTTTCAAGAATTCGGAGAAAACAAGACAAATGCTTACGATTTCATCTTACATTTTGCTATCGAAATTGACATCTGATTACAAAAGAATCAGATTGAAGTCCCAGGAGTTTAATTTGATGATTGGTTAAAGAAAAGAAAACTAGCTAATTAATTAGCTGAAGAAAAAGAAAGAAGGAAAATAACAATTCCTCTTATCACTTTGACAGTAATGTGAAATACAGATTTTTCCACTTCAGGTATTCAAATTTGGCGTGGAATTTTGTTCGGATACATTAAAATTGGCATTTGGCCGCTAAGAAGGGACAGAAACTGATCAGGATAAGGATATGGTAAGTCGTTTTCATAATTATTTGTTCGAATTGAAAAGAATTTATTAAGTAGGTGATTATGAGAGACAATTTATGGAACTCACTTGACCGGATAAATAGTTGGACAACCTAATTTTTAGTTAGTCAGATAAATTTCATAAGTGATCTCTCGTGATTATTTTCCCAAATCTTATGAAATTTAAGCAAATAACCGTAAAAAATCCTAATCCCAAAAACTGACGATTCTTGTGAAGGACGCCACGGGCCTTGGGGTTCAAGCAATTTGAGGTGTGGCCACACGTGGGCATTGGCTTTGGTCAGGTCAAATTGTACAAAATTACCCTTTGACCTTGGTCACCATAGCCCTTTTTAGCCCATACTGGCAACTGCCAAAGCCTCCTCTCCTACGGTCCAACGTATAACCAGTGGGCCAACTGTCCTTTTCATCATTTGTTTTTTTGACTTTCCCATTTTTTAATGGAAACCGCTTTGCATGCACTTTTAAATCACATATAATTGTCATGATGATTCTCATGAACGGGAGATGATTTTTGGGACCAAAAACTGTTCTCTAACAGGTTTTTTTTAATAAAAGAATTAAATATAATTAAAAAGTGTCATTTAATGTGATATTAAAAGACACTTTTTAATTATATTTAATTTTTTTTATGAAAAAGGTCTGCAAGGGACTGTTCCCCATTCCATGTATATCGCCTCTCCTCGTGAACATCTCCCCTCTAAAAACAAAAAGGAAAAAGTCATGAAGAAAGGTTTTGTTTGACTGATCAGCTTAAGCAATCAAATAACAACACAACTAATATTACATTTTCCTTCAATAATTATAGCTAGATGCCATAGATATATTTATTTTGGTCTAACTTGTGGCCTGATTTAACCCCGTAAGACAGAAAAAAACGTATGTAAAAAATCTAAGAGCTTCGGTGAAAGAACCAGTATATGCAATTGCTTTTATCATTGACAAAAAAAAATAAAATAAAACATATGTAGACTACAAAGATATGATCGGATAATGCGACTGATAAGAACTCACTCCCTATTAGATTCTTCACGACCCTTCATTTATTAACTAAGCTAAGGCATCTTTTCATTTAAGAATTTAATCATGTTTTTGTTAGAATATGTAGCTTTCTTCCCCCTTCTTCTTCTTCTTTTTTTTTTTTTTTAATTTTTTAATTTTTTTTTTGTTTATGTACTGCTGTTCCTAGGGCATGAACTCTTAGGCTGTGGAGCCCGGCTTGCATCCGACTCGGTTCGATGTTGTTGGAAGTGCTCCTGCTTTTGACATGTTCCAGTGTTTTGATCTAGTTGTGGATCATATTTATAGCAACTTCTAAAGGTTTATTGGGATTGAAGTCTCTTTATATTGTTTCTTAAGAAATAGTGAAATATCGCTGCAACTCAATAGACATAATCCTTAATTGTTAACCATGTAAATCTTTGTGTTTTGTTGTTACTTGTTTGTAATTGCGTCCTTTAATTTATTTCCCTAACATGAACATCTTCTTTCTTGAATCTTGAGTAGGGCTTCAGGGAGCAAATTTTCATCTCCAAATTAAGTTGGGAAATAATACAGAACCAATCTAACTGTATATATTTGTCCAAGTAAGGGCCCCAGCCTCTCATTGCGAGTGCTAGCTAGCTAGTTAGCAATTAGGTTTGAACATTGTCATGATCCACTCTCAATTCATAACTATACTTTAGGGAATCATATTTGATAATGTTTTAAGCTAATACACAGGAAAATTAGTTAAATTACACAAATCTCTCTTAAAGTTCAGGAAACCGTTAGAAAATTACCTCTGATTTGTAATCCATCCAATAGATAGACCTAATTAGGTAATCATATGTGATGGTTATTAACTAGAATAATTAGATTACAAGGGAAATCAGAAAATAAAACAAAAACCAGTGGCCTAAAGGGGTAGAGTGTGTTGTTTTTGAATATAAGATCGAGAAAGCAAGTCTATCGTGATCTTTCTCCAAACTTGAAAGCTAGGGTCATCAATCCATCCTAATAAGTAATATATATTACTATGAATTATTCTGATTCTGACGATGAGATATCCTATTTAAAGTTACACTTACTTTTACGATCGATATCGAACTTTTGATCCTCACGATACACTAAATGTAAGAGTAGTACTAGAGATACTACAATTTTTACTACAAATTCATTTAAAAAGCAGTAAAATAATTAAGAAAAAAATTATATAGTCAGAATAAAATTAATACTCTCAAACTATATATTCATATATAGGGCAACAAATTCATAATAAAGTCAGCATAAAAAATTAGTACTGTCAAAGTACTATTACTAGTGCAACAAATTTTACATATTATTCTCACACGTACAAAAAGAAGTAGAATCCGAACAATATTTAAAAAAAAAAATGCCTATCAGGGGAAAACAGATTCACCAGCTTTTTTGAATTTGATCATGGATTTAGTCGAAGAATCGAATTTTTACACAGCCACGGAGCTACAACTTTCCCAGAAAAACATTAATTCATGGTCAATCCACTTGCGCGTTCTGGAGGCCACGACACACACACATATAAATGTTCAATCAGACCCACCTATAAAATAGATTCACATCTGACCAATTTGAAAGCAAAAGGTTACGTTCAATATTTAAGGGAAAAAGGGAAAAAGAAAAGGAGAAAAGAAAAAGGCCGAGAAAAAGAAAGAAACTTAGCATGGAAGAGCCTCACAGAGGAAAGGATGAGAAGCACGAGAAGGAAGAAGTCCGGTACCGGGGAGTCCGAAGGCGGCCATGGGGGAAGTTCGCGGCTGAGATTCGAGACCCGTCCAGGCAGGGTGCTCGTCTGTGGCTTGGGACGTTCGATACAGCTGAGGAAGCAGCAAGGGCATATGATCGCGCTGCATTTAACCTAAGGGGTCACCTTGCAATTCTTAACTTCCCTAATGAGTATTATCCACAAGTCATGGGATCTCCTCCTCATCCTCCTCAATTTTCATCATTTTCACGGCCTACTACTTCTTCTTCCTCTCCCGGTGGAAGTTCGGAAAGGGGAAGTTCATCTTCTGGACAACAAAGGCAAGTTTTTGAGTTCGAGTACTTGGATGACAAGGTGTTGGAGGACCTTCTTGAATCAGAAGAGGAGAAGAGGAAGCGAACGCAAGGTTGAGGAGAAGAAAAATAATGAATCGAGGTTCAATTTGAGTCCTTTCTCTATTGCTTTGTTTCTTGAGAAATGCTACTTAACAGACTATTAAACGACTGCTATACAATTGAAATAACGTGACAGTAAAAATCAGTTTTTGATTTTTCTTCTTTGCAATTCCTTGTTGATCCAAAGGCTAGCTGATTTTCACTGCATGTTTTCTGATTGAGTTATATAATAATTGTATAACCGTCTACTAAATAGCATTACTCTTTATTAGTGTAATATGGAGAAAAAACTTATGCTTTGATTGTTAGGAGAAACTGATCTAAATCTTAATTATAGCTCCGATATTGGTATTGATTTTCTGATATTTTGATTGATATATACAAGTATGGTTTATGTTTGTTTTGTTGGTTATTTAGCTCATTGGGGCGACTTTTGTCGCAGTACGTGTTTAATATGAAAAGGAGGAGATTAAAACTTCTTGAAAGAGCATTCTTGCGTAGAATGGAGTTGTTACAGAAAGAAGAAACAAGACGTGTAACTAGGAAATTTGGTAAATGATGATGAAAGAAACAATAATAAAAGAACCAAACTCGATTCTTCTAAATCCAATATGTATATAGTAACAATCTCACTGGAGTTCAGACAAAGTGAACAAATATAGAATGCAGCAACACTAACAAACTTGATTGAAGCAACAGTATGAAGATTAGAACGCATCTTACCATAAAGCAATTCAATTTAATTATTCAGTTGATGGTCATTGTTCAAATGCATTGAATTGGCTTACTGAGATCAACAAGAATAAAGGTTAAGAATCTCGATCGAATGCTAATGTGATAATGATAGTGGAAGTTGATCAAGAACTTGATCTCCAAATATACTTTCAAGATAACATGCACAGTTTATCAAAAAGAAAATTCGAAAATAAAGAGGAGTACTCGTAGTGATCATGGGACCAAAAGTAATATGTATCTTCGATCTTCATTATATTGTCTCTCTAGGCAAATTACAGCAAGAGCAAATATGGTGAAGACCATTATAGCACAAGATGCCTATGAAAAGATTAACTCTTCTTCTTTTCTTTTCTTTTTCCTGAATAAATCATTTAGTGAAAACCTTAGGACTCATCTTTGGAGGCAGCAAAATGATATTAGCTAGGCATGGTAAACCGCCTAGAGCTGAAGAGAAAATGTTGCAAGATGTTGTTTGGGAGGTTAAAAATAGAGTTAGGGTAAAGGGAAAATTCAGGAAGCTAGAGTGATGTGAATGTAAAATTCTGTATAAATTTGGGTATTGCCCTTGATATCTTGTATTGACAGATTTTGTTTGTATTGTTGGTATATAGCTTTTGGTTGAATTGTTAGTAGATGGGTTAGACAGATTTGATTGGTTGATAGTTTTGGTTGTATTGTTGACAGATTTGGTTGAATTGTTGTTTCCTTGGTGATCTAGCTCTAATGCTAAAGTGTGGTGTAACCCTTGTTTTTTGTTAGTCAAATTTTATTCATCCAAAAAAAAAAAAAAAAAATCAAACAAACAATACTGTAGGACTCAATCAAGAAAAATGAAAAATGCAAAAACTAATAATTATTGTCAAGAACTTTGCATGATTTCCTTTTAAAAATGTTGTGGCCAATGCTCCATAAAACTTAAGCAATAAATAAGTAGCAAAATTTTCTAAATTGATAGTAAACTAAAAACTAACCGGTATGAATTGATTAAGGAAACCCTAAAAGCCTTAAACTAAAACTTTAAAAGATATATACCTAAAATATAGCAATTAAATTTTTAATCTTTCTTTAAAAACCAATTCTCCACAGGTCACATAACTCGAGGTTTCCTCTTGAATTTTAAAATGATTCACAAAAGAAATCATATGATTATTTAAGATTATCGAACTCAAGTTTCTACCTTATCACTATGATCAACTTACTGCACGTTTAATTGAATTTCAACAAATTCCAGCTACTCAGTCTTTAGATTTATGAGATGCAAATAAACTTGATATTTAATAAATTTCAACTCCAATACCCAGCAAGAAAGAAAGAAAGCAAATTAAACTAGGGATATTGGGACTTTGGATTTTGAATACCATAAATATGTTGCTCAATGGATTCTCCAAAGTTTTCTCAGAGACAATGCTTTCTTTTTTGACATATATCTTTCTCTAACTTTTTGTAAAATATTTTCCAAACAAATTTCATGGATCCTATATATGAATCACTTTGTCAATGAATTTTTACCTTTGAACTTGATCAAGTTGTTTTTCCATGATTCATGTTAAATTATGATTCACGTTTCATATGATCATAAGGAGTAAATTAAGTAATTGATTGCTAGGAGTAAATCATTAGATATGATTGTAGTCAAGTTATATTTGATTTAACATTCAACTTCAATAATATGTGATAAATTAATATATATATATATAGTTGACTCTTTATTTTCCGATTGTTTAAATCTCATTATAAATATGAGTTCCTTGTGTTATTTCTTTCTCTATCTTCATCTTCATCTTCATTAATTTCAGTCTTCCAAATTTTGATATGGTAGCTAGTATCAGGTCGATAGGCCCTTGCTAGCTTGAATCTCTTCATTTAGTTTATTTTCCTTTTGTTGAAGATTTTATTATCACTTAGACGCCAATCATTTATTATTATCTACCCCCTTTTTCTTTCTCTAGCTATATATATAATCAAGATTTATGCCAATACGCTGAAAGAGAATTCTGCACAACATTAATCGACCGTCGGTTTCATGTATGCTTGTAATTGCCGTAAAAACCATGCATATTCGTGTATCATGCATGTCTTCGATCTTCTGACTCTGTTTCCATTTTTTAGAATGTTTATTTTATTTTACTTTCACTAACCATGTACTTCAATTCTCAGATTTCCGACTATTGTTCCAATAATATGCATCTGGTGACCAAAGTAAGAAATGTTGAGTACCATCCCGTTTGATAACTACCAAGAAGGCCAGGGAAAGGAATATGGGGAATATATATATAATAGGCAATTATGAAAATATAGATATTGTAGGTGTTAGATAGATATATATATATATATATATATATATATATATATATATATATATATATAAACATGCAGCGAAAACATTAAATATTTATTACCTCATGCATGCATCGAAACCAAGATCTGATCAGTTGTGGGCGCTTTTACTTTCTACCCCAAAATATCCGGATTGCGCTTGCTTGTTCGCCTTCAAGAATCCCCCCCAGAACTGTGACTGGATTTCTGTTAAAATTGGATTTTTATTTTTATTTTTTTTTGTCTTTTATATTTTGGATTCTGTAATTTTATATTTTTGTAATATTTGTGCTAGCTGTTTGTTTCTACTCCTTACTGCTATAAAGAAGAAAAAAAATAAATAAAAGGATGGAGCCCATGGTTTTTTAACCTGCAGGCTCGACTTCTTCATGAGGATTCCTGAACATCTAGAGATCGAGTTGAGCAATAATTCCACTGAGGTTCCTCCACCGTAGTTTCAAATGAAAGTGCGAAAGAAAAGAAAAACATACAATGCAAACCACCTCTTCATGGTCTCAGTTGGTGGAAGCTTGAGATCGACTTTGAGTGCTCTTCATCGTCTCAGGTTTGAATTACATTGAGTGCGAACTACCTCTTGACAGTGGCGGAGCTAAGAATTTATTGTTGTTGGGGCCAATTAAAAATATGATAAACACAATTTAAAATTAAAAATAAATGTTTTTCAACTTCAACCATTGAGATTCCACAATTCGAGTTTTAAAATGATGATCGTTAGCTTCAACCCAGCTTAGAGATTTATTAAGAGAATAGTTTTTGAGATTTAAAGTTTCGTAATTAAAATCTAACAATGTATTGCTTTCTAGAATGTCAACTTCTTTTATTTTGAATCGATTGTTTTTTATTTCGACATGATTCATCAACTTCAAATTTTAAATTAAATTACAACCCCATAAAAAATAACCAGAGTTGATAAACAACAAATGAACAATCATAGAATAGAAATAAATATATATGTAATAGTCTAAATAAAAATAATCATGGAATAAATCATATAATAGTTTAATCATGGGATCAATCTTTATTAAAAATATTGTATCTAGCATTACTTTTCAAATTTTTTCCTTTTACTTATATATCTTAAAATTTTCTAAGAACTAATTTTATATGAATCTTATATTATTCTCTAAGTAGCAAATATGCTTAATGAAATCAAAACAATATAACTCACCAGAGAAAAGAAGATTGTTCACGAGCAACATAAAGTCTCTTACAAGGTTTTTTTTTTTTTTAAAAAAAAAAGAAATAATAAAAAAAAATTCATGTATGGAGGGTCAAGCTTAGAATTTTCCTAATAAATATATTTTTTAAAGGGTTTGTGGAGGCCACGGCCTCCACCGGCCCTAATCCGGCTCCACTATTGCCTCTTAATTGAGGCCAGTCCTCCCAACGAAGCCTGCGACTCAACCAATCTATGTTAAGAGAAGTGTGAGGCATAGATCCTGAGTTTACTTAATAGGAATGAATACACGAAATAACATTGTCTTGAAGGGCTTTCCTATATAAAATACAAAAAAAATAAAGGAGATGTGATTGTGATACTCGGCTGCTGATTGGTGGATGTTTTCATTCCGAGCGAAATCTGAGATTAAGCAGACGAGAAAACGTACTGGCGGCCGGACTGGAGGCCGGTTGGTCTTTTACTGTGATTTACTTCGTTGGAACATTTCCAAACAGCCCCTAAAGCAAATAAAGTTTCAGAACAAGTCAGCCTGTTCAACAAGCATAGGCCAACGTTTAATTAGTAGAATTGTAACAGTTACATACCTCCCCTAAACTACTGTCCTAAATCCTCGATCTTTAGAGAAAATGAACAACCCCCAAAATAACATGAAAAATACAACAACGGCAATGACAACCCAAGCTCTCTATCTGTTTCAACATGAAACAATACCACTTGAACAAAATCTTCTTTGTAAACTGTACTGCACAACCTATTTTATAAATGATTTGCAAGTAAAAAGTTCACAGTTAGTTCAATAAGTTTTGTCTGGAAGTGATAGAATTTTGATGATATTTTAATTCCAGGGATACATACGTACGTACTTATATATATAGCACAAACATTTAGAGACCACCTCTCATGAAGGATAGAGATCATTAATTTATAATATCTCTCCCTCCACTTTCATAATTGAGGCAAAACTCAAGCATAAAAGAGAGGGGAAAAAACGATACGAAAAAGAACACGACCACCCTCACCCTTTCTTGTTCTTTTTCTCTTCATCTTCAAGAAGCTCCTCAAGCAACTTATCATCAAAGTACTCAAACTCGAAAACTTGTTTCCCATGCTCATGACTTCTAGCACTGATCTCCACATTCCCACGCCTTGAGGAAGAAGATGAAGCGGAAGAGGAACCACCACCGCTCGTCATAGGGTACTCATTTGGGAAGTTGAGAATGGCTAAAGAGCCCCTCATGGCGTAAGCGGCTCGGTCGTAAGCTCTAGCGGCCTCCTCCGCCGTATTAAAAGTCCCAAGCCACACGCGCGCGCCATGCCTAGCCGAGTCTCGAATCTCGGCTGCAAATTTCCCCCACGGCCGCCGCCGTACGCCGCGGTATTTGACCTCACCTGCTTCCTTCTCCTCGTTGGCCTTCCCTCTATGAGGGTCCTGATCACCCATGCTTGCATGGCTGCTTGTGTTTTGGGAGACGGGCATTTTATATGGGTAGAAAAAGAACCCGATTTTGGCAGATTCTCAAATAATTTAGCCACGTGGAAGAACCTGTGATTGAGAATCGTTCGCACGTGTTCAATAGAAACTTCTATAAAGACCTTATTTTGGGTCCAGTGTATCTGGATGGTCAAGCCGATGGCTTTGGCGTAGAAGCGCCCTCAATTATTTCACATTCAGAAATGATTCCTACACTCATTTCTCATAATAGTCTCACAACAAGCTGATGTGGCTGGTAATATTTTATTATTTTTTTACAAAAAGAAAACAAAAGAAAACAAAAAAAATAATAAAATATTACCAGTCATGTCAGCTTGTTGTGGGGCTATTGTGAGAAATGAGTGTAAGAATCATTTCTCTTTCACATTCGTGTAATTTTCTCACTTTTTTTTTTATTTATTTAATTTTTTAGTGTTTTGTTCTTTTCTAACCTTTTGTTCATATGCCGCCACAGAGAAACGCATCATTTATTTGCTTCATAAAGAGAGGTTGAAAAGTAAGTTTAGCATCTAATGTTGTATAGGCTTAATGGTACACGTGCACGAACGGGTGGTAAACGGTCAAGATTTTGCTTACCTAATTACATCTAACGCTGTAAATTGTGTCCCGTCATTTAAAAATTTAAATTTGACATGATACTATATTCATTATATGACAACATATATAACATTAAATCTGTGAAATTTAATTTTGAACCATAAAATAGCTTATCCTGGATATATATATATATATATATATATATATATATATATATATATATATTTGCACCTTTATTGACACAGTATATTTTAAAGCTGCAATGACTATGAAATAATGCTACATATCATCCTTGTGTCTCCTCAAAATCGATTTAGCTCTTAAAATTACTATTGAATTATGATAGATTACTATTGGATTTTGATCCATTAGTAATTTTAAGAGTCATATCAATTTTGGGAGACAAAAGGGTGATATATAGTATTACTCATGACGATGAACCTATCCAAACTCCACAATTAAGCGTGCTTCTGTGAGAATAGTATCAAGATGGATGACCTCCTGAAAAATTTGGTTCAAATGAGCCAAAAACAAATAATATTGTATTGTTATAGGTGAATCGTTATATAACTCATCTCCCTATTACTGGGTCCTTGTCATCAATTTTTTTTTCCAAGTTATTACGTACGCTATTGCGTTTGTATGATCGAGTTACTAAAACTTTTATTGATGTGTTTTTATTAATGGTTAATTAGGTTATCCTCCATTCTTTATTATGTAATTGGTGGTCCAAGATCGATGTACCATTTTATATATTAAATCAATTTAGGGTCAGTGCAGAAAAAAAGTAAGTAATTTTAAATTTTGTGGATTCCATCATCCAGAAGTAGAATTTGATTCGGGAGGGTGTAAGAATCCGAATTTTTCATGATGTCGATCGTAGGACTGATGAGCAAGGGACCAAAACCCTTGGCTAACCTTTGTATTTAAGGAAAAGCATCTAATTATTACACTAACCAAACATTAACTTTAAGGTTTTACTTAATTATCAAAAGAATAAGATAGTTTTCTAGGTAGTGTACGTATATATTATGCTTATAGAAATAGAAGTATATATGCTTCCTTTGTTCACAATTTACATGGAATGTGAAAGATAGCCAATTTGACGATCAGTATCGACTTAATTAGATTATTAGTGTCACCCAAAAAAAAGTAGAAAGATCATGGTTTTAAAAGTATTCAGATTTGAACAAGAGAAGTCAAATGAGAATTGCATATAATAATTATATCGACGTTCAAAGATCGAACAAGATCCTAGCTAGGCCAAGAGAAAAAGAAGACAAAACAAATGACCAGAAGGGAAGATGGGTGTTCAAAGATTTGATATGTAATATCAAAAGTTATGAACTAGTTTAATTTATAACTCTATTCACAGACAGAATTTGCCTTTATTCTCCGCGAAAAGTTCCATTTAGTTTGATTCTTAATTTTCATCTATACTTTTGTTTGGTTTCGGTTTATGTAAACTCGATGATCCCTTTTTGCACGCAACTTCATGTTTTTGCATCTTTTTAGTTTTATATTTCATTTGAGTACGTATATACGTGTGAGTTTGATTGATGAGAAGTTATTGTTACACTCACACTTTATAACTCTAGTACTCACATCAGATACAAGGAAGTGGGACCCAGTATGTAGGTCTCATTTTCTTGTGTCTAGTGTGAGTGCTAGAGTTGTGCAATGTGAGTGTAATAATCATTTTCCTTGATTGATTAAGTTAATTAATTAATATTATGTAGCAGTCATCAAAATAGGTGATAATTTGTATAATAGAATTGGCCGGGTCCAAACATATACATAAGTATAAGTTTTTGAATTAAGGGATGATCTAATATATTAAGTTAAAACATCACAAAAAAAAAAACATTCAGGCATTAATAGCTGTGTGAGTGGGTTTCACTGTGAGCATCCATCCTGCCACACCATGACAATAAAGAAAAAGCTTGCTGCACAACAGGTTGTACATGTGCACAACTATTCACATGAGTGGAATCCATCTGAGTGAGTGAGTCTCACTCAATACTCATGGGATTTGATTGGTGTACTATGGGGTCTACCACATGTGAGGGGCTATTGTACCATTGTTGTGTGGGTACAGTGTAAATAGCATTTTTCCTCACTCATATGAGTGGGTTGTGTAATGTACACCCTGTTGTGCAATTATTAAACCCCTGACAATAAACATGCTACAAACAAGGCATGAAAAAATCTAATGCATTGAGCCGCCCTTGTCTATCAAAATGACATGATAAGGTCAACATTTAAAAAGTTAAGTATTTAAATTAGGGTTAGAAATATTAAAAAATGATTATGTCTATCGATTTGACATGAATGACTATGCTCGCCTGGACTCCCAATATCTAACGCAAAATATGTGCTACAAACAAGGCATGAAAAAATTTAACGCATCGAGCATCACTTGTGTATCAAAATGACACGAGACCATAGGGTTTGAAAATGCTTGGGTGATTTGTGGGAGATAGGGAAAATCGAGAAAGCATAAATCAATTTAGGGTTAATTTTTGTTTGGGTAATTTTTTAACCGATGTGGCGCTGACATAGTTTTAAATACACAAATGACATTGACGCAAATTAAATCATTCTTAATAGGATATATGATGTGACGTATAGATTGTGATTAGACTTGACGTGGCACATTGTTAACGGAACATGGACAGAAGTACTAACTGCGCTTATCAGATATCTACAGGTATCATCTATGATACTTTTTAAAATCGAGAGGTTGATATATTTGATTTCCGGTTAAACTACGTCTGCTAATAAAATATTTAATCCTAGATAAGTCAATGGTGATGTGCATCTAGCATGATAGATTATGGTTGTCCCTTTCGAAAATAAAGTAAGAATGGTGCATGCATAGAGAAAATCAATCCATGATAGATACCTAGTAGTATTTGAAGCAAGAATATGGACCATATGGTGCATTTCACGAATTATCTTTTTGGAAAATTATTATAATAAAACAATTCAATCGAAGTATAGCCAATGTAGTGTTAGACTCATATGTGAGGAAGAGAAACAGTCAAATAACGAATTATATATTCATAATTTTATATAATATTATTGGGTTCAAACTTATAAGTTTAAAGTTTGGGCCGGGTTAAGTGATATCCTACGACGCTATATCAAAACCCACTTGAAGACTTCCCATGCATATATGCCTGCAACATATTTTGTTTTACAAAAAAAAAAAAAAAAAAAAAAAAAAAACTATACTTAATTACCCTTCCGATCGAATTAACATCCTATTTGTAAATGCTTCATATAAACTTTAAACTGTCACAATTGTCTGCTTTAAACTATGTACGCCTCATATAAAAATATATATTAAAATAAAATCCACCACGGCTTGACCGTGACGCAGGCCATGATTCCATGCATGGCCTCCATCATGACCAAGCTGCGGTGATGAATTCCTTTTTTTTTGGCTTTTATTTTGTTTTGGTCAAATGGCTTTACAATATTTGAACCCCCCCCCCCCCCCCCCCCCCCCCGATTTCGGTGGAATATTTTTTAGGCTCTCTCTTTAAGCCCGTTACATGATTTGATGAGCTTGTACGTCTACGGAACTTCAGACTCATCTATATATATATAGAAGCTTGGGTGCTGCATCAAACATGTAGATTATCTGCCGGATTAAATCATGATCCCTAAACACACCTAAATCATGAATGAGTATATATATATAGTACGTCCACATATATATATATGCACTGGCCGGTCAAAGTTAAACAATTAATCTACGCCATTTGATTTTGTTTAATTGACAAATAAGCTTCTTGGGATTTAATCAGAGTAATTAGAGTATATGGACATATTTTAACCATACTTAATTAGCTATTGTGATTGAAAATTTAGTCTGTTAATTAGTTTAATATATGGACGACAGAATAACAAAAGATCGATCCTTGGTGTTATATAAGAACATACCAGAGATGCTCGGTTTTGTCAACGTTTGACTGCATGTGTTGACTTTCTATGATATGAATAATGCGTAGGAAATTAACTTGTATATATGGACAACTTCTGAAACACGTGATAGCACGTTTCTCTTACCCATGTTAAGCAATTCGGTGGTAACTGGTACATAATAATACGTACATTGCAGGAAAATATCTACCAAGGGAAAACATGTGACGGTCGATCTGTTCAACGTACTGGTGCACTCACGTGATTACCCCGCCAAAGGAAGCACCCACGTGATATGGGATGCGCAGGGTTGACTGCACATATGATTGACCAATGACCACAGACCACAGACCACAGACCACGCACAGTAATAGACGTGGCAGTGTATATATATATATATATATAATTACTGGTTCGATCTACTGACTTTCAAAATCCATGCAAAAATGTCATTTTTCTTCACTAGCTTGTTTGTTGCAAATTGCAATCAAACCAGAATCAAATGGGATAGATGTTAAAGGCTCAACATTAGTCTATTTAATTTTGGTTCTAAAATTAATTGAATTCAAGTGCATGTATTAACAAGTTAGATTATATGTTTTGTTAATGTCGAAAATTGACAATGACTACGCATGCTTAGTCCTTGATTCGAGATCCCTGCAATATAGTTAAAGGTCAGAGTGCTGTACCGCCAAGGAGGAAGGGGGCGACAGCACTACCTCTGATGTTTAAGTCAATAAAAATATAAAAATGAAAATGAGAAAATAGATGTAGATTATGGCATGAGAGCATATCTGGGTCTAGCATCCTACTGACCTTATATAGGCTAAGTACAATTTTATGTTGTGTGCCTTCATAAGGCAATTGTCATCAATCATTCGTTAATTTGGCCTTCAATTGTGCGGGTGAGTGTGATCTGTCTTCCTTAAGTGAGTTCTCATTCCTAGAGAGGTGCATATATATGTTGTTTTTCATAAAAGATTGTTGCTTAATATTAAATTTCTCTTCTGGACGTGTGCTTCACACAAGGTTGCGTTTGGGCTGGTTGTCCACTAAGCCAGTGGGAGTGTGGACTTCCATTCCATGTTTAAAGTAATAAATTAAATTTTTTCAGTACTATTTCATAAATCTATATTAATAAGTCAAATTATATGATTTTTTTTTTTTTTTAACATGCATGGGCTGATCCAAGGATGGATTGGCACTAGCTAGCTACCATGTAAGCAGAATGGGATTGTGGTGAGATATTGATGTGGTATATAGCATTACTCATTTAATATTTATATATATCAATTTTATATGATTATGTCATTATTTTGAGTTTTGCTTATTTATGTTTAAGTTTGATTTATATATTGAAGAGCTTATTCATGATTATATTATTATATTGGATTTAATTCTTGATCAATCATAGTTCACATATATCACTCTAAAAAACTTACGTTGCATAAAGTTCAAAGTTTAAATTTACTTCTTCCTATTAGCTTAATCTTTTGGGACAAATAATGATTTAACATGCATGTTATCAGAGCCGAACGTCTTGAATTCGAACCTTGACTCCGTCATATGCCCTCCATTTCAATTAAATATTCTACGTGTTGGACCTCACCTATCAAAAGGTAGTTTGAGCCTACAGGTGAGAGAGGGTGTTAAAGTGTTGATAAAGTGATTAAATTTACCTCTTTCTATTAGTTTAAGCTTTAATTTGAGATAAGTAGTAATTAATTTAATAGGTTCTAATTAACTCTTCGTCCAAATAAACTTGATACCAACGTTAAACTTAGCTAGCTAGGATAAAAAGTTGTGGTAGTGTTAATTCATGGAAGAGAATTTTACAACATTACAACATCAATTGTGAGGAAGGTGATAATACATCCAGATCATGCAAATCGTAAACCATCGGGCAGGTGTCGGGCAGGTGTTGGCCTGTAGACTACCCTCTTCTTCCTCTGCATAGTTCTTAGTTGAAACAATGTATGATGCTCCCTCTAAAGTCTAAACACGAATAGGCCTAGGATGTCAAATCGTTTCCTTGAAAACCACTATTCTCACCATCACTAGGAAACAATTGAAAACATGCAACGTACTCGATCTGTGCAACTTTTAGTTTAATTCTTGTTGCCGCAATAGCTAGACTTTGTTTGTAACTTCATCAAATTTTGAATTTAGACGGAGACAAAGCTTCCAACTTATTTAATATTTATTGAGCTAAAAAAATGAGAGAGCAGCATCAAGATCTATCACAACGACAAGCTTGCACATTGAACTCTTTGGCTAGCGTTGTTAACGTGGTTATTGTTGTTGGCTTCGTGTACGTGGTCAGAGTTGGATCTCGATTCGAAAGCTCTGCATTTTTCTTCCATAGTTGAGCTTGAGCTTTTGCTTCGTTGAGATTTTGGTTGCTAGTTGCTGCTGTCAAGCCACACCTTTTGGTGCAGAGATGTTTATATAGGTTTCCTTTCTATGGATGCCGAGTACCATGCGTGAAAGGGGGAAAAGAGAGGTTATGCGCAGATATGGGGCGAGTGAAAAGCTACGAGCATAAAGGCTTGATGTGGGTAAGCACAAATCTTTGAGACTGGAAAAAGGGGTAGTTAAGAACTTGTTGGTACAGTTTTCGGTATGGTGTGAATCTGCACGTTCCTTTGATGTTCTTCACGCTTCTAAATAACTCTGCAAAACAACAAAACCTAAGGACCCTTCCGGGGGTCCCTCTCCGATGCCTAAATTAGCTTATGTAAGAAAAATAATGCTCTGTGTATAAAAACTGAGTCTTTGTTTATACCTGGGGTATAGGCCTATTTATAGGCATAGAGGTGGAGTCAAACCTGGATTAGGACTCCTGCTCCTTATTGATCTAGAACTGCTGTCCGAGTTCTAATTGGACTTCAATCCTTTACTAGACTTCTAATTGGATATCTTCTTAGACTTCCAATCTGATATCTTCTTAGACTTCTGATCTGATATCTTCTTAGACTTCTGATATGATCATTATCCTTATCTGTTTGGACCTATTTGACTTTTGAATCTTCTCTTTGGATCGGGTTGAGTGGGATTTATCCCCAACAGTTACCCCCCAATTCCCTTATCCGAAGCTTGCTTGAATAATGGGAATTCCATGTCTAAGGAAACCCGATCTTTGTCTCCTTCTGAAAACCTGCTAACCTGCAAAACCTGAGAGTTAAATCTTAACCCCCCATTACCTTCTTGTTTTTCCTTAGGGTTTTCTCCCTGTCTCTTGAAAAACCTGCAAAACCCGAGGGTTAAATCCGACCCCCCTGGCTCTCTTTATTTCTCTCTCTCGGCAAGGATTGATCCGAGAATGCTTTCTTCTTGCTCTCGGTTAGGACTGATCCGAGACTCTCGGCTAGGACTAATCTGAGAGTTTTCTTCTCGTACTCGGCTAGGACTGATCCGAGAAGTTTTTTCTTGCTCTCGGCTAGGACTGATCCGAGGGGCTCCTTCTCGGCTAGGACTGATCCGAGAAGTTTTTTCTTGCTCTCGGCTAGGACTGATCCGAGAGGCTCCTTCTCGGCTAGGACTGATCCGAGAAGTTTTTTCTTGCTCTCGGCTAGGACTGATCCGAGAGGCTCCTTCTCGGCTAGGACTGATCCGAGACTCTCGGCTAGGACTGATCCGAGAGTTTTCTTCTTGCTCTCGGCTAGGACTGATCCGAGAGGCTCCTTCTCGGCTAGGACTGATCCGAGAAGTTTTTTCTTGCTCTCGGCTAGGACTGATCCGAGAGGCTCCTTCTCGGCTAGGACTGATCCGAGAAGTTTCTTCTTGCTCTCGGCTAGGACTGATCCGAGAGGCTCCTTCTCGGCTAGGACTGATCCGAGAAGTTGTTCTTGCTCTCGGCTAGGACTGATCCGAGAGGCTCCTTCTCGGCTAGGACTGATCCGAGAAGTTTCTTCTCGCTCTCGGCTAGGACTGATCCGAGAGGCTCCTTCTCGGCTAGGACTGATCCGAGAAGTTTCTTCTTGCTCTCGGCTAGGACTGATCCGAGAGGCTCCTTCTCGGCTAGGACTGATCCGAGAGTTTTTTCCTGCAAAAGAAACAACATCAACGGGTTCCCGGTCCCTAGACCGGGGACACTCCGATGCTTAAGTCAGCTTTATTCATTTATTCTGAATATACTTATTCCCAAAATCTGGGAAATTTTCTGTCTAGTCTGAATTAAAAATAAAAGTCTAGTTCTTTGCAAATATAAATACTAAAAAATAAAAGCAAGCCTGAAATTCCCGAGAGTCCTTTTTATGGGATCACGGGCAGATACTGTTGTTGCCTCGGCTCTCTATGCTGTGGGCTTCTGCTTCTTCGGTCCTCTCTTCTTTCTATGTCATCTCGGGGAGCATTCTCTTGATGCCTCTCGTCTAGCTGAGGACGGTCTCGGGGATAGTAATCCCGTGGCTGTTGATCTCGGGGCTGATAGTCCTGATGATTCCGAGGCCTGTTATTTCCTTGATGGTTCCGTCGCTCTCCCAAGAACCGAACCAACTTGCCATTCTTTATGAATTCTTCTATTAACAACCTTAGGGTTACGCACCCCTCGGTATAATGACCTGCTTGTTTATGGAAATCACAATACTTCCCTGCATTCCTATAAGGAGGATTACCTGGTATCTTTTGCGGTTCCCGAAACGCCGGATCTCTCTTGATCTCCATGAGGACTTCTGATATCTCGGCATTGAGAGGTGTAAAGTTGTAATCTTTGAACTTCTTTACCTGCCTCTGCTCTTCCCAATCAGCTTTCTTGAGTTCTTTCCTTTTCTTTTCTGGGGCTGTCTCTCGGGGTAGTCTAGAACTGGCCATAGACTTCAGCGTCTCTTCCTGATTGATGAATTCTTCTACCTTATCCATGAGGCCCTGCAAGGTACTCGGTTGCTTCCGGATCAACTTCTTCATCAAAGGCTCCTCGGGTGAAATTCCCTGATAAATGGAAGCAAAAATCATATCCTCGGTCGGATCTTCGACCGTAGCCTTCTCTCGGTTGAACCGAGCCATAAACTCCTTAAGACTCTCATTGCCCTGCTGGTGCAATGATAGCAAATATCCCGAAGGCTTCTTCCTTGTCCGGAAAGTCAAGAACTCCGTTAGGAATATCTTGGACAATTCCTTGAACTGATCAACGGAATTCGGGGGCAGCTTCCTGAACCAGTCTCGGGCATTCCCCGAAAGAGTAAGAGGGAAGGCCCGACATGCTACTTCATCGGGTGTCCCGTGAAGGTCTAGATGAGCTTTGAAATTCTCTAGGTGATCCAAGGGATCTCTGTCTCCTGCATAACTTAGAATTTGGGGTACCTTAAACTTCTCAGGAAGCCGATAGTCTGCTACCCGTTTGGTGAAAGGTGAGTCTGTACCCATCAAAAGCTTGTCCACCATTACGGATCTGCTTTTGTCCTTTCTTTCCATCTCCATGTACGTGCACCTTCTCTCCAGCTCGGCAATAACTCTGCTCAGATCTCATTGACGGTCATCCTCCCTCCGAGGATTAATGTTGCTATTGTGATCTTCTTCCTCACGCTCATCCCTGTTCATCTCGGGATTGGGCTGTCTCGTCCTCATGCGTAACAATTCTGCATTTAAGTCTTCAATCTGGGCTTCCAACGCTGCTATGCGATCTTGATCTCCACCCCCCGGGGGAGGGTTCGGTGGAGGCTGCAAATTATTCTGAATAGCCGGTTCCTGTGGGGCCACGGGCTGTCGATTGGTCTGGCTTCCGGAACGTGTGTTCATCACCATGCTGGATCTTCTTTTTCTTTTATGAGGAACGAATAATCGTTTCCCACAGACGGCGCCAAACTGTTGGTACAGTTTCCGGTATGGTGTGAATCTGCACGTTCCTTTGATGTTCTTCACGCTTCTAAATAACTCTGCAAAACAACAAAACCTAGGGACCCTTCCGGGGGTCCCGTTCCGATGCCTAAATTAGCTTATGTAAGAAAAATAATGCTCTGTGTATTAAAACTGAGTCTTTGTTTATACCTGGGGTATAGGCCTATTTATAGGCATAGAGGTGGAGTCAAACCTGGATTAGGACTCCTGCTCCTTATTGATCTAGAACTGCTGTCCGAGTTCTAATTGGACTTCAATCCTTTACTAGACTTCTAATTGGATATCTTCTTAGACTTCCAATCTGATATCTTCTTAGACTTCTGATCTGATATCTTCTTAGACTTCTGATCTGATATCTTCTTAGACTTCTGATATGATCATTATCCTTATCTGTTTGGACCTATTTGACTTTTGAATCTTCTCTTTGGATTGGGTTGAGTGAGATTTATCCCCAACAGAACTCAAACAAACATATATAATCGAATAAGGGGCCATCCGCCCAGTTCTAGCCGCAGGAGACCAAGAAATGGAGAAAGACCTAGAAACACGAAATTTTCTAGCACTCTTTCAAAAATGGGGAGCGTGTAACTACTAACAATTATTTAAAGAGAGATAAAAGAAATAGAAGAAACACAGATTTTAGGTGATTTGGTTTATGGCCTATATCCAAAAGTCAAAACCTTTTGTTGACTACATTTTTCCTTGATATATTTAATTGTATACAAGACTAATCTATTTATAGAAAAAGAATCTAAACATTACAAGTATCTTCTATTTCTACACTAACAATAATTTATCACTTTGTAACTCTTGTTTCTTGAATATATATAATTTTTGTCTCTTGAATGCTTGTAACTCTTGTCTCTTGAATTCTTATAACTCTTATCTCTATAGAGTGCAATTTTATTTTTTTTCCTTTAACCTTAATTTGCATTTCTCTACTTTTGTTTGTTTGTAACTCTCTATTAGAAATTGTCTCTATAAGGAATTGTCTCATTAACGTTGAGATTATTAGCGATAAATTATAAGTTGGCGCTAATAGTCAACTCTAATGACGTGTCATTAGCTGTGACACTGATGGGTCAACGCTATTGACCCTATATAATATATATATTGAAATAAAAATACTTTAAGGACAACATTTGGTATCTAATGACCCTTCATAATAAAATAAAATAAAATAATAGCCTAATAAAAACATATGTTTCTATTGTGCGAAAGAAAAAGCATTTGAAATGGGGAATAACTTCAATTCGGTCCTGACTGAAAGTTGGATTTTTTTGCCTGCCAATGAGAATTTGACACGTAAGCTTAAAACAAAAAAGGCGCAATTCTGCCAATGAGATGCAATACACCCGATTAGCTTCAATTCTGCTATAGCCTCCTCATATTCTCCAGTTCTTCTCTCCCTGACTCCTCATCTGAGACGAACGCTCCCTCCACCCAAGATGAACACTGCCGCCACCCACGCCGGGAATTCTGAGAAAGACCGATCATTGGAGAGAGAGAGCCACTGTGAGAGAGAGGATGCAGATCGAGAGAGAGATTGAAACTGAGAGACCAAAAATGCAGAAGAAGAAGAAGAAGAAGATGGTTCCGGCCAAGAGGATGGTTTTTGAGGTAAATCCAGCCATTTCTCATGATCTTCAACAGACGATGATTTGGGGCGGACGGACGAATTTGGGGCGGATGAGATTTGGGGCTGATTAGGGATGGACAGACGGAATTTGAGGTGGATTAGGGGTGCCCACGCCAGGACTTCGGCGGCGTGCTCCAATTCTGGCGGACATGCGGTAATTTTGGGTGGATTTGGGGCGAACGGGATTCAGGCAGATTGGGCAGTGGCTTTTCTTTTCTTTGTTTAGAACGTAAGCTACTTCATAAGCGGGAATCAGAATGGGAGAGAGGGATTGGGTGCTTCACCAATATTTCATTTTTTTGTCTTTAGATGATGTGTCAAGTGACTATTGGTGGGCAGAAACCCACTACTTTTTGTCAAGACCGTATAGAAGGGGCATTCTTTGAAATGACCTAGTCAACTGACAAACACATTAAATTGTAATTTGAAAATTTTAAGGATTTATCAGATATTCTGATGTCTCCAACTCTGCCCCCAATGAAACTGCCAATCAACAGTTGTTGCCTCCACCCATGTGCCTCTCACTGCATTTGTATTTATTAAAACAATTAATAGTACTGTATATTCAATTTGTACTCACATTATTAATTTTCAACTTGGGAGTTTTTGTATACTTCACCTGTTGCCCACTTTACCATATATACGTACGTCATTCGTTAGTTGCACCCATTTGATTCCTTCTAGAACATCGCGTCACCATTGGTTAACTAAAAGAAGAGGTACTTATGATTGGATAAATATAATTACCCAGTAAACACAGTCAGCAGAAGCATCTAAATAAAACGAGGGATGATTCTTCAAAACCTAAATATATATACAACTTTATGTGTGTGTGTGTGTGTGTGTGTGTGTGTGTGTGTGTGTGTGTGTGTGTGTGTGTGTGTGTGTGTGTGTGTGTGAGATAAGGTGGTTCTCCACTTTATTTTATTGAGATATGATTTTTTGTCAACTTTTTACATAACTAAAAACACAACTATCTTATGTTTCGAAAAATTATAGGATAGTTGTGATATTTTTTTATTTATTTTTTTTCAAAAATCATATGATTCTCTGCCACATAGAATAGTTGTGCTTTTAGTTTTATGAAAAGTTAGCAAGGAATAATATCTTTATTTTATTTTTTAAAAAAAAAAAAAAAAAACTCTAAAATTAGTGAGGGACCATCTTACCACATAAATAATATGGTAAAAAATTGTATATTTAAGCGATGGAGAATCATATCTCAAATAAAATATACTCAAATCTATTAGACAACTAGTATTAATTAACTTCTTTTAAATTTTATTTAAATTTATAGAATTCTATTCAAATAAACTTTATAATAGCTTTCTTTATTCTTTATCTACAATAGTTTTTTTTACTCTGAAATACAATTTTTTAGATTTAGAGATATATTAGAATATTGCTATGGCGTAAATGAGTTTTGGTGAGAGATGGAGAATGAAAAAGAAACAAATAAAGAGAGAGAGAGAGATGCATATGCACTATTCACAAATGCATTTTGCATTTGATTTGCATAATCAGATGGAGGGACTTTTTAGTAAATTAGTTGGTCATTTTAGCACAAAGGTGAAAATGATTGAGCCAATTAAAATGCTTTAAGTCAACTACTAACTTAGACCAAGACATGGTTGTTTGAGTTGGACTTGAAAAGTTGAGTATCAAATGCGAACTAATTAAGAAGGGGCATGTTAACCATGCAGCATCAGAGAACTTAGAGAAGTGGGCAATTTTTTAAACTATACATATATTGGGATGAATAAACTATATTCTTTTGTAAAGTAGAAAAAAGATAAACAAATGAATACTGCTATATATATATATATATATACTTCATACAATGAATGTATCAAAATGTAATACATGTTATGATTCTCCTTATAGCGCGACAACTAATTAATTATATATGCCCAGATCTTCTAGACACCATCAACGGTGACATGCATGCAGTCCACTACCATTGCAGCAAGAAATGCTTCAAAAAAGTATACATTAGCCACCGACAAGTACCTCCTTAATGACGGAAACATTCTTCAAATAAAATAAAAAAAGAAGGCTTTCTTTCAGCTTTATGATGATTTCTAAAACGTTCGGGTTGATGTGATTGTGATGTGAACAAAAAGCTTGAACCGTGTGGAAAATTTGGACGAACAGTCGGGGAAGTTTCTTTGGCCGAGCCCTCAACCTTTGACTGCAGAACCAAACCACGTACCTTTTTGAAAGAAAATAAAAAAACACTCACAGAGTCACAGTGCCTTTCTTACCTAAGTGCCTTTCTTTTCCTACATATTGTCAACACGCAAGTGTCGATGATGTCGGCTCTGCTTTTAGTGTGTTATCTTTTAGGATTTCGTACGTAGACTTATCTGCAAAGATGTATCTGATTGGGGCCCAGTACTGGACTTTCTTTTAAAATTGAAGAAAATTTGTATTTGGATGAATGTTGTTCAAACCGGAGTAGCGTGGGAGACAGAAAAGATGTGTGAATAATTTAAATGACAGTTTTTGAGTTGAATTTGAATATTGTTTTCACTTATGGTATGAGTTATGAGGTT
Source organism: Alnus glutinosa (assembly GCF_958979055.1). Taxonomy (NCBI): domain Eukaryota; kingdom Viridiplantae; phylum Streptophyta; class Magnoliopsida; order Fagales; family Betulaceae; genus Alnus; species Alnus glutinosa. The sequence continues at coordinate 14,575,160 of NC_084886.1, forward strand.
TGACTTTGTATTTAGATGATTTAAAATTAAAGAAATTTTGTCATGAAGTTTCCTTTAAAATTGGAGAAAATTTGTATTTGGATGATTTTTGTTCAAACTCGAGTAGTTGGGGAGACAGAAAAGATGTGTGAATGCTTTAAAGGTCAGTTTAGGCGTTGAATTCGGATATTATTTTGATTCATTGTGCGAATTACGAAGTTTGATGTTGTGAAAAATTTGTATTTGGATGATTTAAAATTGAGGAAAATTTGTATTTGGATGATTTTTGTTCACACTGGAGTAGCGGGGGAGAAAGAAAAGATGTGTGAATACTTTAAAGGTCCGTTTAGGTATTGAATTCGATTATTATTTTAATTCATTGCGCGAATTAAGAAGTTTGACTTTATAAGATAAAATTTAAAAAATTTAAATAAAATATGATTTATTTTTTAAAAAAATTAGAATATTATTCTACTTTTTATTCGAACCAAACATACCATAGGCTAGGATATTGGGCATATCAGTGTCGAAAAATCATTTTCGAATTTCGACCAAAATAGCCAGTAAAATCGGGTAATTATCCGACATTTTTTCGTGGAAGCCTAATTTCAAAATCTTCAGATAAATCGGATAAGACAGGTAATTCGGTAATTATTTGGTCAAAAATCGGTAATGGTGTTTTGGGCGAGGGCGGGCTGGGAGAAAAATGAGCTAAAAAAGATTTAGAAAAAAAAAAAAAATCAAGACCCTAACAAAGTGATAAACATATAAATATATATATATATAAGACGAGCGGTTGGGTGAGCCAGCGAGGGCAACATTGCAGATAGGCATGGACGAAGGGAGGGAGATGGCAAATCTAATGTTAGGTTAGTTGAGGGAAATGGCAAATCGATGAATTGTTTGTTTAGCAGGTTTGGGTGGGTGGGTGGGTGGGGGGGGAATTGAGTGAGTACTATATATAGAGTACCTAAACAACATTGTTTTACTCATTATCAAAACGGCGACGGTTTGGTAACAAGTTAAACGACGTCATCTAGAGACTGACAGGTCGGTAATCGACAAAAAACTTTTTTACCGATTACCAAACAACTAAATTTTTGAAAAAAAATTATTTATTCTGATTTTTTTTTTTTAATTATTATTATTATACGGTAGGCTGTCAAAAGCAATTCGATGGCAGTCAATAAATTTTGAGTGTGCGGTAATCGAATAATTTGCCCATCACAAGAATGGTTAACATAGGCTCCGTTTGAAATTCCTCTTTCCCTCCTCTTTCCTTATTTTTATTTCTCCCAAAAAACATCAACTTCAAAACATTCTTAACTTTTTTCATTTTTTTATATCACATTAACACTTTTTTTTTATTACTTTTTAAATAAAAAACTCACTACAATACAATTTTTTTTTCACTTTTCCATATAAGTTATTTCAACTTTATATCATATTAATCATATATTTAATCATTCAAAAAAAAAAATTAAGGGAAAGAGAATTTTCAAACGGGGTCAAATCTACGTTATGAATGCAAGTGGTTAGGGGTGTAAACCCGGAGTGGATTCCCGGGTATTGGGTATAAATCAGGAACTGGCTCCGGGATCCCTGGTTTTTTCATTTTCAACACCTGACCGCGGACCCAGGTACCTCGATTAATCGGGGTACCCCCCCAGGTAAAACCGATTATCTGGGCCGGGTGGTATTTAAAAAAATAAAAAAATAAAAAATTAGGCTTATTTTTAGTATTGGACCTACTTTTTTGAACCTCATTTAAACTTTTTTTAGGCTTTATTTAAAAGTTTTAGCCCATTTTTTTAAGGTATTGGACCTAATTCAATCAAGAAATTTCAATTACTATAACAAGAGAAAAATTTTCTCATTTGTGCTGCAGATTTGAACGTAAAAACTTCACATCCATACATAATTACATATTAAAAACATAAAAGTTCATAAACATATGACATATTAAAAAAGTTCAAACCCAAAAGTCCATAAACATACTAAAAAGGTTCATAACCAAAAGCCCATAAAGAATTAAACATATTGAAAAAGTTCAAACCTGAAAGTCCATAAACAAATTAAAAAAATTCATAACCAAAAGTCCATAAACATATTAAAAAAGTTCAAACCCAAAAGTCCATAAACATATTAAAAAGGCTCATAACCAAAAGTTCATAAACATATATTAAACATATCCTAGCATAGTTCGGTTTCTGGCTTTTTGTAGCTCTGCTCTCAATCATCTTTAACTACAACTGAAGAAAAAAAATGAATTAATTAAATGAATAAATAACTAAAATGAATTAATAATAATGAAAACTAAAATGAATTTATAAACATTTACCATGTTCATCAAATATTTCAATAAAATTCTTATTGTCCAAGTCTTCATTACCCTTTAACCTGTCTTGTATGAAAATCAAGGCCTCAACTGTCAATGGAGATAATAAACTCCTAAAGGGGTCCAATATACGTCCACCATTTCTGAATGTAGACTCAGATGCAATTGTAGAAATATGAATAACCAATATATCACGGGCTATCTCTGCGAGGATAGGATATTTGGGTGCATTAACCCTCCACCAAAGTAAGAAGTCAAATTCAATTGTTGATGCTTCACACCCATCCAAAAAATAACGATCCACCTCCGACATACACTTCGAGTTGTTCTATTCCTCAAGGTGTTGGATGAAACCCTTTATATATTTCGTCTCTGTGAGTGTATCTTTATCATCATCAACACTAACATCCATAAAAATAACAATTGAACTTTCCACACCCGCATCAAAGTTAGACAATCGCCTCTCATATAACTTGTTGTATTGCTCCCACAAACGGTTCAAGAGGTCTTTCACATTTGTCTCGATTTGTTTCGCCCACTCAAGGCTACTGCATTTTACCAAGTAATATTGTAATGCCTTCAACTTGGTAAGCGAGTCAAGAACATGAGCAACATACAACAATAAGTTAACATTTTTCATAGTCCCCCAATACTTTTCATAAATTTTTTTCATATCCCAACTCACTGCATTAAGGATAGGATTACAACTCATACACCCATCAGATAATGGCTTTATAATAATACAAAGTTGAATGAAATATGCATTGGAGGTGACATGAATTGAACTAGAAAACTTCAATGTGACTTCATAAAAAGGTTTTAAAAAAGTCACAAATTCCCTAGCATTTTCCCACTCGTCATAGCTAGGAACAACAAAATGATTACTATCTTCCTCCCCAAGTCGAATAAAAGCTTTTTGGTACTTTTCAGCCACACTCAACATTAAGTATGTAGAATTCCATCTTGTTTGAACATCTAGAGACACTGTCTAAAAAGGTTTAAAAAAAGTCACAAATTCCCTTGGAGGTGACATGAATTGAACTAGAAAACTTCAATGTGACTTCATAAAAAGGTTTAAAAAAAGTCACAAATTCCCTAGCATTTTCCCACTCGTCATAGCTAGGAACAACAAAAGGATTACTATCTTCCTCCCCAAGTCGAATAAAAGCTTTTTGGTACTTTTCAGCCACACTCAACATTAAGTATGTAGAATTCCATCTTGTTTGAACATCTAGAGACACTGTCTTCGTACATTGAATTTTTTCACACTTTATGCATTCTTTAAACTTTGCCATTCGATATCTGCGGTGAAGACCTCACAAATTTCACTGTGTTCCTAATATTAGAAACACAATCACCCAATCATTTTAAGCCTTCATTTACAATAAGATTTAATATATGAGCAACACACCTCATGTGAAGGAATTCATCTCCTAAAATAGAATCTCTTTTGTCCTTCAACTTCCTTCTCATATAATCAATCGCCACACCATTGGCTGTCGCATTATCAGCTATAATAGTGAACACTGATTCAATCTCCGATTCTATCAATGTATTCTCCAACATTCTTTCAATATTTTCATTCGTATGACTTGAAATCAAGTTAAACTTAATTACTTTCTTATGCATTCTCCAATTAGAATCTATGTAGCTAACGGTAACAACCATGCAATTCAAATTTTGAAGAGATGTCCATATATCAGTAGTGATGCAAATTCTTTTGCCCTTTAAGGAAGCCTTCAATTTAAGTTTTTCTTCCTTATAAAGTTTCATGCAATCTTTTTGTAGAGTAATGCGACATGGTAAATTGAACCTTGGTTCAATTCCATTCATCAATTCTTTAAACCCACAACTCTCCACATGCCTAAAGACAGTTCCTCCTTAATGAAATATTGAACAATTAACTTCCTTATTTTAATCAGATCATACTTTCACAAATGCCAGTTGGTTGGTATTGCAACTACTACTCTCTGACATTTTTTTAAATGAGTGTTCTAAGAGAGATTAACATTTTGGTACATTGGATTTTTCCGAATTTCTAAGTGGAGAGGTTGGACAGTTAGAGATAAGGTGGGTCATTAAAGCCGGAGTGCCATATTTTCGGTGACACCCTAACATCCAATTGCAATAATTGCAGGTTGTCTTAGGGTTTTCCTTGTCAATTGGTTCCACTTTTTGTAAAGTGCAACCATACTTTTGACCGATTCACAACTTGTGATTTTCTTTTTTAAGGATCCAATTCTGTTTGCAATGAAGGCGAGGAGGTTTCAACATTTGTAGTTGAAGGCTTGTCATGTGACTCATTGATATTTTTCATAATAGGCATAGTTGGAGCATAAAAACAGTTTTACATTTAATAGTACTGACCAAACAATTAATAGCCATAATAATATAAAACAATATTGCTCAAACCCAAAAGCCTACACGATAGAGTATGCATATACTTATGAAGTTAAGGCACAAACAAATACAAATCACAGCAGGATAAAAAAGAAAATTGTAGAGGAAAATAAGTGAAAGGTTAGACACATTTTTAGAAAGGTGTCAGCATAAAATCTAGCCTCCTTCAACAATCAATCCACCTATTCATATAAGAAGACATTTGCACATTTGACCAAACTTATGTCAAACTAAATAATTGACAAAGAGAATCCTCTGACAAGGGGCATAATAAGCTCAAAATTCTCACAGACATAACAGGAATACACAAACTTCACGACAAGAACCCAAACAAACACAAACTTATCTCAATGTTTAGCCACATTGATTCTCATCCAAACAAACACCCATCATCAATATTAAATTGACATCGACAATATCGTCTATATTGATTCTCATAAGCTACAAATAAATGAAACAACAAAATTTGATCTGTGTAACCAAGTTTAGAAAAAGAATTGAAAAAAGAAAGATGCTAAAAACGAAAAAATGCACATCATACAAAACCTGATCTATATTACAAAATATTACAAGGCTACTAGGCTAGTCGTGAGTCGTCAAATAATTATCGAAGGACTATTAAAATTGGGAAATAATGAAATATCATACTTAAAAAAAATTAGAGAAAAAAACCTTAGAGAAGACTGGAGAAGAGTGATTTGGCGAAGTCGGCAACGAGTGGCAAAGGAGAACTGGAGGAGTGATTCGGTGAAGTAAGCGAACGAGCGAACATGAAGAGTCAAGAGTGAGCGCCGAGCGGCTGTGGGCCGAACCATCGTTGGCTGAACATCGTGAAGCCGTGAAGGAGACGATTTCTGCAGGAGCTTCAATGGGCTGAATGAGGCAACGAGTGGGAGGCACTTGGAGCGGCTCAGCGGCGGCACAATATGCACATAGGGAGTTAGGGTAAAACGTAAAAGACTAAAAGTAAGGAGTTAGGGCAACAGCTACTAAAAAGACGAAAAAACCCATTCATAAGCCATGTGCAATTTTAGGGTAAAAGGGTAGGGGTAAATTTTTTTATTTTTTTTCATTAACTAAGCTACCTGGAGCCGGGTGTCCGGGTATAACCAGGATTTTCTAACATCAATACTCGGCTCTGGTCCCCAGGTACTAGCTGGGCTTTTCGGTTTTCAAGTTTTCTGGAGCCGGTTATACCCGGTCCGGATTTATACCCCTACAAGTGGTCAAGAAATTCAAAGGTGGCTTGGGATTGATGAGATTAAAAGTCAAAGGCCTATAAAATCATTTTCTAAACTCCTAACCCCTAGCCCTACCTTTGATTGTTTTCTCTTTTGACAACTCGTGTTTCTTGATGATTGGCTTTGTCTTCTTACTATAATTTAGCTGTTACAATTGTTAATGTAGTACAAACATATTCAACACATATTATTTTGTTTGTTTTTCCAAAAAAAAAATCTCTCCAAAAGCACACTGTCACCCTTCGGGTAGATCAATTATCAACCAACAATATTGATCATGATATGTTGCTGATTGCTTGGCGTACAATTAAAACCATAATACTTAAGATCTTGATAATGCTACAATGAGACACCCCCTAGTCTATATAAAAAGATTAATACTATTTCTTTTTTTTTTTTTAACAGCGCATGTACAATCTTAATGATGTCACCCTCTATTTCCACTTGGTAATATCTAATTCCCTAGCAAAAACTGTCTCCCTTAAAACTGCGGTAGATTAATGCTATTTAATAGATCGATGTACGATTGCCACATAAATTAGGATGATGTTGTACTAAAAATCAGTCATTAAATAAGCATTTAAAAAGATTTAGAATTAATTTTCAACACCTCATCATCCTAATTATATGACAATTACTCTACTAAATAACAAGACTATTATAGAATTTGGCATCATACATTTTGCCTCATCCATCATGGTCGCCCACCATCTTGACATGCGAATATGCAAAGCCCCCTATCATTCATCATAGAGAGCCAACCATTCTGCAATTTCGTTTTTGTATTAGCCCGCGGTCCCCATACGTGTCTGTTACATAAAAAATAAATAAATAAAAGCGCACAATAATCGAGGAGCTTCAACAATTTTCTCGACAATCTTCTCGTATGAACCCGAGAGAAATTCACCAACTACGTAGTCTGAGCTCAGACTCGACCATTAAAAAAGTAAAAGCTGAGCACCATTTTCATTGAATTCGGAAGCCTTTCGTGTTCCCCACAACACCACCCTCATTAAAACCCACCTGGGTTTCTTCTCTACTGCTCCTTTCGCCTTTCTCTTCAGCAATTGGAAAGTGGGTTTTCTGATTCTCTCTTGTTGAGCTCTTTAAGACTCATCCTTCCGAACAACTTCATTTATGCTATCTTTTCTACTTTATCTGTCTGAGTTTTTGTATATATTCAAGATCTAAGCAAACCCATTTGTTTGTATTTTCCTTAAATCATCTTGTCATGGATCTTGTAAGCAAAAGCTACACGATCCATGACTCACAAGCTCTTTCTCCAATCACAAGTTCCGGAAGCTCTATCCTTCGGCCTACCATGCATTCCTCGGACACCAGTTTCCCCATTATAGCCATTGCCGTGATAGGAATCCTGGCCACAGCTTTCTTGCTTGTTGGCTACTACGTCTTTGTCATCAAATGCTGCCTCAGCTGGCATCGTATTGATCTTCTGCGACGGTTTTCGCTCTCGAGACGCCGGGAAGAGCCTCTGATTGTCTACTCCCCGGGGATAGAGACTCGAGGGCTCGACGAGTCTGTGATCCGATCAATCCCAATAATGCAGTTCAAGAAAGAAGGCAACAGAGACTTCGGCGAAAGAAGCTTTTGCGAATGTGCCGTTTGCTTGAACGAATTTCAAGAGGACGAGAAGCTGAGAATAATACCAAGCTGTAGCCATGTATTTCACATCGATTGCATCGACGTTTGGCTTCAAAGCAATGCTAATTGCCCGCTTTGTAGAACAAGCATTTCTGCCATTTCCCGGTTCCAAACTGATCTGGTATTTGCTCCGAGCTCTACCCCTGAAGATCCGACACCGTATACGGATAATCTCATTGGCGGCGATGACGACTTCGTGGTGATTGAATTGGGTAACGATTATTCTCCCAATCAAACATTGCTTGGATTAACCCAACAAAGATCAGTGAATTCAAGAGAAACATCGACGATTTCCATTAGTCCTTCGCCGAGGAAGTTTGAGCAGAAGAAGTCAAGGAAGTTTGATAAGGTTACAAGCATGGGTGACGAATGCATTGATACTAGAGGCAAAGATGATCTTTTTGCCATCCAACCCATCAGGAGGTCTTTCTCGATGGACTCATCCACGGACCGGCAGCTCTACTTAGCCATTCAAGAGGTTTTAAGGCAAAACAGGCAAGTCAATGACAATGAGGTCAGCCCCATTGAAGGCTGCAGTAGTAGAGTGCGAAGATCATTTTTCTCTTTTGGCCATGGTAGTAGATCCAGAAGTTCCATTCTACCAGTTTCTTTGCAGCCATAGAACGTACCTCTTTGCTTTTTGTTTTTTGTTTCTTTTGGCATTTCGTTAGTGTATTTTTTTTTTTTTTTTTTTTTTGTGATTTAATTTAGAGATTTCGGATGTATTATTGAGAGGATATAGTATTTTTTTTCTTTAAAAATTAGAAACATATTCAACGGAAATTTGAAAGAAAGTAGCTTTATTTGATGATTATTTGAGATTGTGATGGCATGGGGATAGGCCCGTTATGTGCTCCAAATGACTTACAGCCATGATTATGAGCATCATTGCTGAAATCACCACCTTTTTTTAAGTACTTTTTTCAGTTTAATTATTTTTCTACTTTGATTCAATTTAAATTTCGGTCATTTTCTACTGACTTGACACCAACTATTTAATGAAAAAAAAAAAATCTACAACTTAAAATCGGTTCACTCTATTCCTCATGTCTCTTTCTAAAAAAAAGAGTGATTGAAAGACAGACCCAAAAATACCAAGGTCAATGTTCTAGCATTTTTCATTTTAAAAAGCTTGTTGAATAAAAAAAGTTGAAAAACAAATGTTTAAATTACCAAATGCCAACCCAAAGGGTCAAAAAGGTGAAATGACCCAAAAAAAAAAAAAAAAAGATTGCCGAACAGGGAGCTCATTTTCAAGCTTCTTAAAACGAAATTTTGGACTTTTTATTAGAGTAAAAATAAAAAATAAGAATATTTTTACTAAACGGACAACTTCTTGTTTAAATAAAATACTTTTGATGTATTAAAAATAATTTAAGCTTCTTTACGCAATCTGGGTCTTTAGATAAACAAAGAAAAAAGAGAAGATGACAAAGAATGACAATGTTGGAGCATTGGGCGGGGGAGAAATTAAAAGGGAGAGGCCCGCCATTGCCGTTGCCATTGACCAAACTATAACTAGCGAGGAGCATCCGAGGGATAGAATAAAGTTTTCCATTGATTGGGGAGGAGGAAAAGAAAGGTCCTTTTCCATTGAAACAATCATACAGGCTACACCTAGGCCACCAACTTCTTGTTTCAATAATGTTGTTGTTACGGAGGAATAATTGTTTGGTCGACATACACGGTTGGTAATGCTTCTTGATCAATAACCCATTATTTTTCAGCGGCCAATATTAATCATCGATCTATTTATCGATGATTAAAAACATAATCATATCTAATTTAGGTACGTACGTACTCCTATTCCAAATTTTTTGTAATTATATATAGTAGAAAGGTAATGAACAATTCTTTTTAGGCTGGCCATTGACTTATTTTATGTGATTGGCTTATAATTCGAATCATGGAAATTACCTCTTATTACTATAAGTCTATGTCTTCTCAATTATTAAAATGTATCTACGCTTAAGTCTTTTATTTATTTATTTATTGTTTCTCTTATATTGATTTCAAATTCGTAGTTTCGAAAGTATACCCTAGCCTTAAAGTCATCTTAGTAGTTAATTCTTAGACCGATGACTTAAGTCTATAGATGGTGATTGGTGCGTGGCCTTCGGTTAGTTGGCTTTGGTGGCCTTGCTGATTGGTTCTTGAATGAATGACACCTAAGATGGACCAAGATTTTAGATAACCATCATCAGCTTCATTCTCTTTCCAACATTTTTAGGGTTTTATATTTTTACTTTTTCTTTGGCGAGGCATTAATTTCTTCCTCCTTGTGCAGCTGTTCCAGGGAAAAGGGATCTCTTCTCTCCTCAGTCACTTCTCTTTTCTCTAGCTCATCTTTGTTAGAGAATATATTCTCCAATTATGATTAAATATGGTATGAGAATATATGAGATTGATTTGATTATTATTAGATTTGATGGTAGATTTGATTACCATATTTATCTACAACAATTCTCATATAAATAGGAGTCTCATGTACTTAATGGAAATGAGAAAACCTTCAATCCGGACCATCTGTAAAATAACATTTATACAACCTCTAATAAGAATTTGACACATCATTTAAAAGATACTAAATATACTAGCTAGAGCCTAAAGCACCGGGTCATCACTCTTTTTATTTTCTTCTATCCTTAGTGAAACCAACCCACCTCTCCGAGCCAATGCCGCCGCTGGAATCCACAGAGTCACGCCGAAGTACGCCGAGGTCCACAGTCGGAATCCGCTCGGTTTCAATCATAATCACTTATGTAAATGTGGGCTAAAAGAATTTCCTAATTTCTATTGGTATTCTCCTATACACAATCTATCAATAATAAGGACAGAAATTAATAGTTCCACATATTCAAATTAAGCAATTGAGAAACCAGTTAACAAGAAGATGATTCTCAACTCAAAAGAATACAAATAAACAAATCCGATTCACAAAAAGCAATTAACTTAGATCACATATTTCTGCTTTGAGTTAATAAAACCCGGCCAAAAACCCACAGCACAAGAACGCCACAAACTGCCAACAACCAAACCTTCAAAAAAAAATTTGCCCAACTAGCCACAAGACTAACTTAAACGATCACAGCTAGCATAGCACAAGAAAAATGACATAAAGAAATTCGTTCAAAATGAAAAATTCAAAACCATTAGCCGCTCAAGCTTCATATATGGAAATTGCATGCATCAGATCAACCGTCTGGACGACAGATGTTATGGTCCGAATGCGCCAAGCCTTGATATGAAAATTGCTTGCAGCAAAAGTGCAACCGTCCGGATGCTAGGGCAACACCGTCTAGACGCAACTCAATTCAGGAAAGAATTTCAACGAATTTTGGAAAGCCAATTGCTCAGTTGCTCGTCCGGACGCCTTATGTCTACTGTCTTGGCGGGGCCTAGATATTTCAAGTCAGACGCTCATTTGAACCTGTAGCCTATAAATAGAGGCCCCTAGGCTTAAGAATTGTAAGAATTCGATATTGAATTTTGTAGTGCTTAGAGAGTTATATTTTGTAGTTATTGTGCTGAGTTAGTCTTTCTCAAAACCATTGCCAAGTGTTGTTGCTGTGCTGAATTGAAGTCTATCTTAGGGGTTGGCCCTAAGGTAAATGATTCCATTGAAGACCCCTTCAAGTAGGTGACTTGATTGAGAGGCGTTCGTGTTGGGTTACACGTCAGAGTTTAAGGTACGACCACTGCATTAGGTTATGTGAGTGCTACTTCTTTGTAACTAGCTTTGTCTTCTGAATAATGGATATCCTGGGTTTGGCTGCCCTGAAGTGGTTTTTCTCTTAGTTGAGTTTCCACTTCGTCAACAAAATATCTGTCTCTTTATTTTCCGCATTTTGATATTTTGTTGCATACTATTGCACACACTTGTTAAATTAGAAAGTCGTCTAAAGTTTTGGGTTCATGATGTGTCTCAAGAGGGATAATGATGAAGGAATGAGCTTCAGTACTCACTTCCTTGTCATTGGACAAACTTGTATCTATTGGGGGCTCAATTAGCTCTATGTGCTCAACTTGCTCATCTTTTTGTTCCTCCTCATTATCATCCACAATTTCCTCACTCTTAAGTATGGCGGGGACGGTAGACTTAGGGCGTCCGGATGGACAACTGTGCGAACGACTTTTCAAATTCGCTGAAATTCTTTCCTAATTTGAGCTGCGTCCGGACAGTGTTGCCCTAGCGTCCGGACGGTCGCACTTTAGCTGCACACAATTTCTATATATGAAGCTTGACCGTCTAGACCATGAAGACAGACGTCCGGACGATTGAACTTTGAATGCACGACTTGCCTTATAAATGAGCGTGTCCGGATGGGAATACACATCGTTCCGACGGTTGCAGCTGTCTTCCTATATCTGTGTTTTGGAAATAAATCCCATAGCTAATCGAACACTGAACGGCGTTCAGACGTGCTGCTGAGACGTTTGGACGGATGCAAGCTGGAACAGTTCAAAGCTTCTCGACACAAAGGAAGGTCCAAACGGAAAGTTTTTGTCGTCTGGACGGATGATACTTGGACAGTTGAGCGTTCGGACGGTATAACACATCGTCTGGACGGTTGCAAGGGAACTAAACTAACTTCTTTGAATTCTGCACAGAGTCTCCTTGAAGCTCAAACTGAAGTGTCGACTCCGAATAAAACAACATCCCTGTATAATAAGCATCATTACATAGAGGTGATTTTGTCCAACAGAATGTAGCCAATTACATACCAACAGGTTTCGTGTCAGAGTAATAGGAATGATCACTGCATTGGGGTATGTGAGTGTTACTTTCTATGTACTAGCTTTGTCTTTTGAATAGTGAAAATCCTGAGTTTGGCTTCCCCGGAGTGGTTTTCCTTTTAACTGAGTTTCCACTTCGTCAACAAAATATTTGTCTCTTTTAAATTCTCCAATTTAAATATTTTGTTGCACACTATCACACACTTGGTAAATTAGAAGTCAATTTTATTTTTCAATTAGTATTAGAGCTTGGTACACTCCGTTTAAAAGATTTATTTCATGAGTGTGATCCTTATTAGAGTTGAGGAGAGAGAGAGTTTTTAGTTATTTTCTTAGTTTTAGTTTTTGGTGCATTTCTTTGATGTACTCTTTCCCTTATGTTTTCCAGAGAGCTTAGATTTAGTGTATTCTAGTTCTATAACTCACTTTAATTTTGTTTTTATTCAAGTAAATGTTGAATTTAGTTGATGCAATTGTTCTAAATATTTTCCAGCAACTTCTTTCTTCTTCTTTTTCTTATTTGTTTCATTTTATGTTTGATACAACCATGGAATCCAAAAATTCCAGAGAGTTTAGCTAGTTTCTTTAATGCTTTTCTTTAGATTTTCCTTTCCTTAATTCTTGGGCTTTCGTGTCATTAGTTCTTAGATTAGTTCTTTTATTAAATTAAGTTGTTTTACCTAATTTTAGTTTGAATTGTAGTCTTTAAACCTCTTAGGGAAATGGGTTCTTCTTCTTCTATAAGAGAATCTCATATCTCCCTAAGTAACTAAACTAGTTATAGGGTTTTGATGAAACTCTTTCCAATTGCCATGGTTTGATTGTGTTATTCTTGGGTTTCCATACATGTGTGATGATTACATAGCCTAGATATGGTTATGTAAACAAGCACCTGTTGTTTGTACTTCCCCTTCAACTTCGAGAACTCTACATATTGAAGTTGATAGGTTGTCTGCACATCTTCTTCATCGCTGTTCTCATAGTAGTAAGATTGCGAGTCCTCCTTTTCTTCATATAAGGCCACGAAGGCCAAGATTTTTTCTTCCTCAGGAGTTTCTTCTTCCTTCTCGGACTCATCGCTAAGAGTAGCATTAAAGGCTTTCCCTTTTAGTTTCTTCAAATTTGCACACTCAATCTTGATGTGCCCGAAGTCTGAACATTCAAAGCATTGGGGACCCCTTGGATCCTTTTTCTCAGCTTATTTTGGCTCAGCTGTGTGGGGAGCCTTCTTTAATCTGTCAGAGAATTTCTTCTTGAATTTATTATTTTTCATAAATCACTCGGAGTTCTTTGCTAACATTGCCACTGCATCTTCATCAATGCTGGTCGCATGCTTATATTGCAATGTGCATCCGGACGGGTTAGTGAGCCGTCCGGACGAGGACCCCACAAGTTTTAAAACCCTAGCCCCGCATCTCAAGCATACCCCACTCGTTTTTCTCTTAAAATTTTGTCTTTTTGTGCTCTTTTATCATGGGTTAGTACAAAATCTCGACTTATTTTGTCCTCTTGTGCTTATTTCTCTCCATTCTAGGTATCTTTTTCACTCCTCTTTATTCTTTTCAGTATTTTGCTAACTGTTAGAATATTGACTCTTTTGGGAATATGTTTTGAGAATATGAATTGCATATTTGTGATATCTGCTGTGTTGGGACTTTGTGTTTCGGTATCATTTTGGATTGTATTGTGATATTTGCTTATTGTAACTTTTGGAAAAGTCATGTTTACTGCCGTTATAACGCCGAATTTTCTTTTGAAACTAATAAGAATCTAATCTTTTTGTGATTTTTTTTGTATGATTGTAACTTTGGATAATTTTGGGAGAAATTTTCCTTTTTTCATTCTTTTGGAAGTTTTGGAAGTGTTTTCGAAATGGGTCGTGACTTGTGAAGAATCACTCATCGAAAGTGCTAAATTTATCATCGCTTACCCAAAAAAAGACGTTACTATAATTATTCTATCGTCCCTTTTACGTTGGAAATGAAAAGATCTAAAAAAAAAAAAAAAAAACTCAATTATATAGAAAGTCGCGTAAAACCATGTTGGAAACTAGGTAGAGTCGGGGGTGTAGACGTGAAATATTATGTATACAAAGATTTTAAAGTCAATATACATATGAGAAAGTCGAATAGTTTCGTGCTACCTTTTCTAATTCTATTTCGCAAGGCAAATAAAACCTCCATATAATTTTTCTTGATATTAAGCTCTAGGAATAAGAATATGCAATCTGTATAGAATAGATTGCCAAAAGCATGGAATTTTTGCTGTATTATAATAACATTTTTTGTGTGGTGTTTTGTCATGCAGTCTTTGTTCAAGAACATGTGCTATGGGAAGGCTCATGAGGTTTTGTGATTGGTGGGTCGCAAGGGCGAGCGATGATCAAAGCCGACAATAGGTTCTAAAACAGTTGAGATTCACAAAGTTTTGGTTTATTACTCTAAAGTTTTTAGAGGCAAAGTCCTTCATGCCTCTTCATATACTTTTTGATGAGATGAGGGTTTAGGGTGTCTCAGGAAAGAATGTAGACCGGTAGGTTTAGGATTTTTAGATGAACAAATGAGGTGCTTTTCTCACCATAGGAGGAACTTGTGAGATACATTTTTGAGGTTTACAAGCTTCTTGAGTGGCAAACTAGTGATTTCCTGGTATCTCGAGTTGTGATTTTTCGGGGTCTTTGTTTGTAATATTAGTTCTAGTTCATCTAAAGAGTTGGTGGATGAAGAATTGATGGAGAGAACGCCAAGGAAAAGTGATGAAAAAGATATGGAATACTGAAAGGGCAAAAAAAAAAAAAAAAAAGCACGCCAGATCCATCCGGTTCACCTTCGCGCTTGTTGTCACCATTACAGATTGGGCGTGATTTTCGGCGCCGTCGTCGTAAGTATGCAACAACCCCTCATAGGTTAGGCCCTTCTCCCCGTCGATGAAATCGCCATAGGTCCGGAACACCTCGTCAAGAATGGCGTTGTGTTGGGTTATAGGATAAGGGCAACAAGGAGGACGCGTGTGAAGGAGAGAGGAGAGAGAGATGGTTTTTTTTTTATTAAAATAATAGGTTGGGAATCTATGGTAAGAGCACTAGCAGCAGTTACCCTATATTGGTTCCCTTCCCTATATTTAGAAAAAATTTCATGAAAAAATCAAAAAACCTCCCACAACAGATGCCCTATATTTATATGGGTATTTGATGAATGCCAAATATTGTATATTTGGACCTCTTAATTTGCATTAGTTAGACCTTTAGTTTTGTTATTTTTTGATTTTTTTGGTTAGTTTTGGTGTTTCAGTGTTTTGCAGGACTTTGAGATAAAATGCAGTCTTTTCTGTGGGACTTGCAAAGAAACAAGAGAAGGAATTGTTAGAGCCATCAAAGTACAGGTGTTAGGGTTGACGTGGCAGCATCTTTGGAGAATCAAGCACCTGAAAGGCGTACAAGGGCTCAAGCATCGATGTCGATCAATCGACCAAAATGTTTGATCGAGTGCATTTTCGATCGATCGACCAAGAAATTCGATCAAGCGCATTGTCGATCGATCGAGCGACAATCAGGGCTGATGTGGCGTGCACGAATTCCAATGCTCTGACGACTGTTGACAAGCCTATTAGGGTTTTCTAGGGTTAGAGGCGCCATTTTGTAAAAGTTTGCCTAAACCCTAGCATTCTTTTCTCATATTAGGGTTTAGAGAGGTAGATGTGTCATTTTGTAAAAGTTAGGTTTAACTTAATTTTCTGCTATAAATACGCCATGCTAGGCACCACTTAGAGCATCAATTTTTCTCTTCAGAGCACTTGTCTTAGCTTTTTTCTTTTGTAAGTTACTTTGTTCTTAGTTCTTTTAATTTAAATTTTTCCATTCTTATTTATTTTCTTTGTTATTTAATTCATCGCTTTAATTTAAAGTTATTTAATTTTCAGTTGTTCTTCTTTCTTTCTTTCTTTCTTTTTTTATTTTTTATTTTATTTTATTTATTACTTAAGGGTATATGAGTGCTACTGCTTTGTTGTAACGACTCACCCCCAATGACACAATATTGTCTGTTTTGGGCTCCCCAAACCAGACTTCCCAATAGGTCACCTATCCTGGGATTGCTCTCGCAGAAACACGCTTAATTGCGGAGTTCTGATAGGTTCATGGCCATCCCGGCTTTAAAACGCGTTGTGTCATAAATGGTGCATTTATACATATAAGCACATCCTCATTCCCAGGCGATGTGGGACGTCACATTTGTAACTAGCTTTGTCTTCTGAATAGTGGATATCCTGGGTCTTGCTGCCCCGAAGTGGTTTTTCTCTTAATTGAATTTCCACTTTGTTAACAAAATATTTGCATCATTTAAATTTCGCTTTTACAATATTTTGTTACACATTATACATACGCAAATTAGAAGTCACTTTAGTTTTCAATTTGTATAAGAGCTTGGTATACTCTGAGAAGATTAAATTCTTAATTGTGATTTTGTTTGACTTCTAATTTTTTTTTTTTTTAATGTCTATCAATTTTGATTTGATGGAAAAAGGTGAACTCCAAAGGATGTGTGTCGAATTGTTTAAACAATTTGAATATTTTAAAAATTCTACCATTGATCATTTACAAAGACTTAAAAATTTTGAAATTGAAAAAGATGTGTTTATCGGAAAAATTAAGTCTTTGGAAGATGCTCTAATGAATTCAAAACTTCCTTGGAACAAACCTTTTGATTCTAGCTTTATTTTACCACTTAAATCACATACATCAAAATGAATTCATTCAAGTAAATTCGAAGATGATCTATTAACACTTGGAAACGGTTTTCTAGTTAATTTTGTTTTAACACAAATTTCACAGTTGTGTCTATTATCATGCAAATTAGAAGGTGACAAACCTAATTTAACTATACGATTAACAGAATCATAATTCACATGACCTAATCTAGCATGCCATAATGAAAAAGAGTCAACAATATAAACAACTCTTAGGCATACTAATACGTCTAGCATAAAAACTATAATATTCTATATCATGAAAACATCACCCAATTTAAACAATGTTATGCATGCTCATGATTGTCTTTTCATTCATTGTGAGGCTTATCCTCCCTTTCATTCTTATGAGGTTAACCCTCTCTTTTCATTCTTATGAGGCTTACTTTTCCTTTTATTATTATGTTCATGCTTTATGCTGTACAATTCAAACTCTATACTCCTATTATTTGCAAATCATGCTTTCTTCAAATACGATAAACTAATCAACATGTAATTTTGTCATTCTATGTTGCATAATTTAAATCCCAACCGCAGCTCACATTAAAACACTCTAAATCAATTCAACACATTTCATTCATACATCATTTCATAACATCATTGATATATTTGAACATAATCGAAACTATTCAAATCAACCAAAACAAATATATTCAACATACAATTGGTTCGGATTTACAAAACAATTTACATATTTTGCAATTCTAATATACATAAAAATAATAGTTTCTCCATGAGTAAAATATCACCTTGGCTGCACTGGACTCATGACTCCAACATTTTTCCCGTGTCCTAGTTACTTGAACTCTACATTGGAGAACACGTTGAAGTCTCCAATCAAGACACGGTCTTGCAAACAATGGTAACGTTAGACTACACCATTGAACTCTATTCTCTATGACATATAGACTACCCGTAGTGTCTAAAAGCTTCAGCGTTGAAGACGCCCGGACGCTAGGTTAAGCTTCTCCAATTTCTATTCAGAGTTGGATTTTAGTCGACACTTATTTGGGAAGTTGTCTGCAAGATGTCAGAATGACATGGCAACTTGTCCGGACGATATCCAGCATCCCAGAATATTCTAGATGTAACGACCTACCTTTTACAAAAAGGCGTAAGTAAAAATTTCGATTTTCACGTATCGTTATGACATCAACAACGACGTCATTAGAGTATAAATTGACAGTGGAATACATTTTTCTTTTACAATAACACATCAAAGTTGACTGAATAACTTCAATATGTAAAATAATAACCATTTGTTCTGATATAATAAAATACATCCAAATAACAACATACGTACCACATGCGGCACAAACATTCCATAACCATTGTATATAACATCTACATACTAAGGTCTCGTCCATAACCTAGAAGCTCCTGCCTTCATTCCTACAAAACTTGCATGTGATTGTGGTCATGTTTTCGGTCAAGATTCCAATTTTCAATTTTCTAAGAAACAATCTGAGCATAAATTCCCTTGGCTATTACCAAATCTTTCTTCTATCTATGTTGTGCCATGACTCTATTTTATTTGTTATATAGGAGAATGGGGTTTGCCTTCGCCTCCAATGATTTTCATTGTTATGATCACATCATTGATTTTTTGTGTGACTATTATTACACGTTCGTTGTGGGCGGGGTGCGCTTATCTGATCTGAGAACTTTGTCTCTGCTCATGTACTGGCATATGGTGGGCTTGGTGAAGGGAAGTGTAGATTTGTTAGAGGTGGGTGAGTCAGTGGTGGGTTTGGGTGCCGACGGCACAGTAGCGTGGGGTGAGCGGATTGCATGGGTGGTTGGCTGCGGCGCTGGCACGGTGGTGCTGTTGGGGGATTTTTTTTATTTTGTTTTTTGAATGGAAGTTGTCTTGGGTGTTTGGAAGTTGGTAGGTTTTATGATTTGCTTTGGCGAGGTGTGGAAGATGATGGCGGTGGCTTTTGGCGAAATCCGGCAACGACGTTGGGCTGAGAGGAGGTGGTGGTTCTTTAGGGCTGATTGGGCTCTTGAATGAAAAAACTAGAAAGTCTTTTTTTTTTTTTTTCATAAGATTCGATGCCCTCATATGTGTTTATTGTATTTAGTCTTCTTAGATGATGTGTTAACTCCTTATTTAAAACTGTAAAACATCACTTTTACGACACATCCTTATAGAAAGGGGCTCTCATTGTAAATATATCAAGGAGTAAAAGCAAAATGTAGTTCTTTGAAATTTATCTTGTGGACATAGATCATATACTGAGCCATGTAAAATTCGTTGTGTTTATTTCTTTTATTTCTGTTTTGTCTTTATTTTTCTATTTGTTTATTTTTTTCAATCTTCATCTTTCTGGGTCTTCCCCCCCCCCCCCCCCCTCCTTTTCTCTACTTTTCGTTCCCCTAGCCTCCAAAAATTGCAGCACCAGCTCCACCCCCCTCTCTAGCCACCGCTTCCCCCTTTGCTACTCCGCATTATGCCTCCCTTGGAACTGATTTGGAGTCCATATCTTGGTCCTTTATAGCTAGATTTGCCCTCCTCCATCAGTCTTGGCCACCCACATGCCTCTCCTACATCTTCCTCGGCCTCTCCGCTTTTATCTACCGCCCTCTGCGTTTCCTCATGCCACCCTTTGTGTGGCTGCCAATGCCCCTCGTCACTGCCCTATGCCGCTAGTGTTGTTGTGTTTTAGCTTTTTGCTTTAGTTATGTTATTTATTTATATTTAGAGACCAGTGGTGTAATTATTCCTAATATTAAAATCTAAAAGTTGAGGTCTTCAAAACTAAATGAGCCAGAACATAAGAGATGAAATGTACCAAAAAGAGGGCATTTTACTAGGTGTAGACTTAATTAGTTTAGTGTTAATTTATGCTCTTTCTTTTTGAATATTTGTATTTATACTTTCCATTAATCTAAAAAACATATTACAAATATTTTGAAATGAAATTATATTAAAAATCCCCACAAGACTGTATTTCCTTAATTTCGTCCAAAAAATGAAGCTATATTGCCCAAAAAATAGTACTATTATTGAACTCACGTGGTTCTATCGCAAAGCTAGTTGTTGAAGTATCAAAAATATTTGCAAGCAATGTGGGAGACGTTTTCATTAATTTGAGGGGTCATCTCAAGAATAATTTCTTATAATTCCCTCAATTTTGTCAAACATTCATATATACCATATATGAATCTGCCCACACTTCCAAATAGGCAAATCTAGCCTCAATCTAAAAAAAAGTCAATCCTGAGAGAGCCATATGGGATAACATGTGCTCAAACGTATGGGCAAGGAAAACATATATGTCAGACGCTTTACAGATGTGTGTGGTATGAAGGGTGTTAGAAATATTCTATACAGCGGAATAAATCAAGATATGCATAATTTAAACTATGGACAAAAAAATTAGGATGCGGCTGTGGATAAGCTAAAGAAAATGATGGGCTTCGTTGAGATAGTCGGAGATAGGTTGGGTGAGGTGTTGGCTATATTATCGGCTCCAAAATATTATATCACTGATTTGGTTATAGTTGAAGCTTCAGCAGCTCTGAGGGTTGCTTGTTTTTGCCTTGAATTGGGAGTGCAAAGGGTAGAACTGGAAGGTAATACTTTTTAGATGGTGTAAGCGTTACAACAAGATGGCAAGAATTTGAGTTTGTATGGCAACCTCATTGAAGATGCTCGTGATGCTTTAAGAGGTCTACATAAATGGCACCGGCTTGTGAATTAAGCTCTTTTGTTTAATGAGGAAGTTGTCTTTATTAAGGATTTTTCACCGTGTATTTTGGATATTGTGTTTTTTGAGCACGATTCTTAAGCTTGATTCTTTTTTTCTTTTTTTTTTAAAAAAATAATAATAATTAAAAATAAAAAATTTGAGAAAAAAGAAAGAAAAATGCAATGCGCTTGTACAGAACATTTGTGTTTTTCTTTTTCCTAACCAATGCAAAGGGAGGGAGTAAGGGTTAAGGGTTGTAAAATGTAAAGCATGGTTTGTTGTTACCATATCATACTTTTTTCTTGGGAAGTTCCATAAAACCCAACTTCTGTGATTTTTAAATGATGAAAACATTGTATGGGGTTGTACTCTGCTAATGTGGCAACTCTCCAGGAAAGTCTGTTGTTAAGTGTAAGTGGGTTTACAAAATTAAGACTTGTTCTGATGGTACCGTTGACAGATACAAGGTTCGATGTTTTATTCATGAGTATGGTGTGGATTATGAGGAGACCTTTGCTCCAGTTGCTCATCTATCTTCTGTGTGTGCTCTATTGACAATTGCAGCCTCTCAATATTGGTCACTTTCTCAAATGGATGTAAAAAATACATTCCTTAATGGCGATCTAAGTGAGGAAGTCTATATGCAGTTATTTCCTGGACTCTCACTACAAAAAAAGGAAAGAAAAAAAAGCATTTATGGATGGTTTTTCTGAAACCGTCTATAAAAAATTTATTATGGACTGTTTTTTCCCCAGCCAAAATCACAACCATTCGTTTCTTTTGACAACCAAAAAATTTCCCAACCAAAAAAATAAAGGAATATGGGAGGTAGATGTTTTATTGGGTCTGAAAGCCAACAAGAACAACGATGATGACGGCGACAAATTTCACTCGCCCATTAATGCCGCCACCGACAACGACGTCTCTGGGGTCTACAGTTTGAGCGAGAGCATGTCAACTACAACCACCAAGAGAGACAAAGATGAGGAGGTCTGTTATGTGCATTCCTCCAGATCTGCCATCATCAAACAGATCATCCCCAGATATCGGTGCATTCCTTCCTGAACAACAGCATCGACGCGTCCCTAGTGGAAATCCTGGAAGCGGCAGGCTCAGCACTCACGACGTCCCGCACAAGGTTGAGGAGTACAACGCCGGCGATCATGCCACCGGCCATCCCGTCAAGAGGCCGCAGGCGACGCTGTCACGTTACTCCGTTGGCCGTCGACGCTGTCCTCTCCGTCGTCGACCAGGCCAAGCCTGATCTGATGTAACTACAGTGGCATGGGTTTGCTCAGAAAGAGAAAAACATAATTATCTAAAACATTTCGGGAAAAGAAATAAATAATTAAAAAAAAAAAGAAAAAGAAATATTAGTTAATGATATATATATAAAAGAAATACATCGAGACAAAAAAAGAAAAAAAAAAAGAAAAGAAAAGAAAAGAAAAAGAAGGACGGTTTGCCCAAACTGTCCAGAAATCCATTTCGTAACTTTTTATTTAGGACAGTTTTAAACCGTTTGAAATTGTTTCCAGATGATTTTTCTCAATTTTTGGACGGTTTAAAACTGTCCAGAATTTGCCCTTTTTTTTTTTTTTTTTGGTAGTGTCTCTTCTCCTTCGAACAAGGTCTGTCGTCTTTGTTGAGTTCTCTATGGCCTAAAACAAGCTCCTCGAGAATAGTTTGCTA
The DNA here is from genome assembly GCF_958979055.1 of Alnus glutinosa. Classification (NCBI taxonomy): domain Eukaryota; kingdom Viridiplantae; phylum Streptophyta; class Magnoliopsida; order Fagales; family Betulaceae; genus Alnus; species Alnus glutinosa. The sequence goes on from NC_084886.1 coordinate 14,597,647, forward strand.
AATTTAGTGTCATTGCCTCTAGCCTTGGTTATTCCATTAGCTCTTATGACTCTGCTTTGTTTTTTCGTCGCACGGATCGAGGCATCATTCTTCTTTTGTTATATGTTGATAACATGATTATCACTGGCAATGATTCCATTGTTATCCTGGAGCTCAAACTGTGTCTCAGTTTGCATTTTGAAGATGAAGGATCTTGGCACTCTCACCTATTTTCTTGGTCTTGAGATTTCTTCTTCTTGTGATAATTACTATTTGACACAAGCAAAGTATATCTCCGATCTACTTTCGCGGGCCAATCTCACAGACTGTAAAACCATCGACACACCAACTGAGCTCAATGTTTGCCTTAATCTCCATGATGGTGAGTCTCTTTGTGATTTCACTCTGTATCAGCATTTGGCTGGCAATCTTGTCTATCTTACTGTTAGTAGGCCTGATATCTCATATGTTGTCCATAAAGTGAGTCAGTTCATGGCTGCTCCCTGCTCCACTCACTTTTCTGCCGTCCTTGGCATCCTTCACTACCTCAAGGAGACATTATTTCATGGGCTCCACTTCTTTTCTCAGTTCTCTCTTCAGTTACATGCTTTTATTGATGTAGATTGGGTTGATGATTCTACAAACCGTCACTCCACTACTGATTATTGTTCCCTACTTGGCACCTCTCTTATTTCTTGGCAAAGTAAGAAACAGTCTATTTCTGCTCGATCTAACACCGAGGTAAAATATCATGCTTTAGCTGACACCACTTCAGAGCTCCTTTGGTTACGATGACTTCTACAAAATATGGGTGTACAACCAGTTGCAACTGCAATTATTTGGTTATAACCGCAACTGTGACTGGGGTACCCGGTTATTCCCATTTTAATAACCGCAACCGGTAGACCGGTTATGATTTTTACCAACCGCCGGTTATCTAGTTATTAAAAGCCGGTTATTAAAAGCCGGTTATTAATCAGATAATCGGTTTTCATATATTGTTAACTTTTTTGGGTTTTTTTTTTACTCCAATATTTGGCCTTGCAGAGGCAAGGCTCCTCGCTGAAGCCCTACAAGAACTTCCTCCTCGCTGAAGCACCACAAGAACTTCCTGTTCTTTGGCCATTGCGAGATCTGCCAGAGAGACCCAACGAGAATGAGACTCATCCAGCATGTGAAAGCCATAAAACCATTGGCCAAGCTTCCACCATTTAACGCACACTCGGCGCTTTGAAATCTTGCAACGTTGAAGTGCTTCAATGATATCATCGCCCTTGCCAATTATGATTTTAACATACCACATCATATATTCTATAATTCCCAAAACTTGCAAAATCCAAATTAGGATCCGGCTCATCCAAAGCCAAAGCTAGCAATAGTGAATCACATAACAAGATCTACTCAGGGATTGAAGCACAGATAATATATATATATATTTTAAAAAAACCGGTTACCGGTTATTTGATTATTAACTGGTTTTTTTAAATGCTATAACCGGTAACCACAACCGGTTATCCGGTTATTTTTTGTTTCCCCGGTTAGTGATTGTTGACGGCTATTAACGGTTACTGGTTATTTCCGATTAATAACCGTCCCGCTTGTACACTCCTAGTTGTGATGGTTTCTACAAGATATGGGTATCTCTTTTCCCTCAACTATTTTTGTCTACTGTGACAATATAAGTGCTATTCAGATTAACCATAATGACGTTTTTCATGAATGGACTAAACATATTGAAATTGATTGTCACTTTGTCCGTTATTATCTCATATTCAGGGCTCTCTACAGCTTCATTCTGTTTCGTCTCATGATCAACTTGCGGACCTCTTCACAAAGTCTCATCCTCCAGGGTGGTTCCACGATCTTGTGTCCAACCTCAAGATGGTCTATTGCACTCCATCTTGAGTTTAAGGGGGGCTATTAGATTATATGTTATATTATATTACGTGTATGTATATACCTTGTCCCACATTGGTTATTTGTATGTATATTTGTGATACTAGCCTATATATGTATAAACCCTCTCATGTACAGTATTATGTGTGATTCAATATACAATAAAGTATTATATGTGTCTTTTGAACATGTAAGAAACACGTTTTTTTTTTTTTTTTTAATCAGATGTTGAGTGACACATAACACTTATAGAGACTAAGTTGGAAATTTTTTCCTACAATCTAGTTTCTAGAAAATTTATGTCCCTATAAAAAATAAAAAAGGTGTAAATTTTGACTTGAGCCTCTCATATATGTTTTTTTTCTTCATTTTAATTCCTTGCCGCTATTATGATCCTACGGGGGTATCCCATAATAGTTTAGTGCAATTTAATAATACTTATATAAGTCCTTTGATATTTTTTCCTCATAAGTTGATTTTCAATGGAAAGTTGGATTTGAGAGTTGTATCATTTAGAATTAGAATCAACCACCATGTTATGGGGTTCGAATCATGGTAGAGCCGACCTATAAGATAAAGTAGGTCATAATGAGACATCGAATTTAAAAACATGGTGGTATGTTATAATCCTAAATATTCTATATCGATTTAGTGTAATTTTAACCGTGCAATCTTAAATAATAGTTACTTAAATTGCCGGTAATTTAGACAACTAATTACCATATATTCCAATCCAAACAAGCAAACATCATGATGCACGATCCAAACAAGCAAAAAAGCATATTGTGTCAAAACAATGTTGTGTCTGGATAAGAATCACAAATATAAAATAAATAAATAAATAAATATTTTTTCTGGGCCTAGATAAGAATTACATACTTTAAGCCTAGTGATGCGTGGACACTTGGAAAGATTATAATTAAACAGACAGCACTCCTTCGAGCTCTGGCAGTGGCAAAGGTTCCAACCTTCACCTTCAAAGTCTTTCCAGCCTTCTCAAACAGAACCAGAAACCCTTCGAAAGATGAAGATAATGGTGGCCGTAAAGCGAGTTGTCGACTACGCCGTGAAAATCAGAGTCAAGGCCGACAAAGTAAGCAATACACACAAACACATGCTTTTCTAACTTTCACTATTTTTTGTTTCCTTTTCTTGTGATTCCTACACTCGTGATATTCGGAGAATATTTCGTTTCATTTCTCAGACGGGCGTGGAGACCCAGAACGTGAAGATGTCGATGAACCCCTTCTGCGAGATAGCGCTCGAGGAGGCTCTGCGGATCAAGGAGTCGGGCCTGGCCTCGGAGGTCGTGGCAGTCAGTATGGGCCCAGCGCAGTGCGTGGACACTCTCAGAACCGGGCTCGCTATGGGCGCTGATCGGGGCATTCATGTGGAGGCCACTGGGGCTCTGTACCCGCTCTCTGTTGCCAAGCTTTTGAAGGCGCTTGTGGAGGTTGAGAAGCCCGGGCTTCTCATTCTGGGCAAGCAGGTTTGTCTAATTTTGAGTTTTGGAGAAATGGGTTGCTTTTGTTTTGTTTGAAACTACCGAGGTTCCGTAAGTAATTGTGTATGATGTGGTTCTTTTATAGGTTTGGCGAACGGGTTATTAAATTTGAGTTTTAGATAAATGGATTTTTGGTTTTGCTTGACGTTATGGATTTGTAAGTTATTGCAGAACATTGTCGGCTTGAGGTTGGTTTTAGGGATAAACTACGGTTGGGGGATTTTAGTTTTGGGCTGTTATTGTTTTTTTGTGTTGGAATTTCAATTTGATTGGTGGATTTTGAGATTTATTCTGAAGATTAAATTTCCATGTTCAATTCTGAATCAAATGGGAGGATTTTGAAGTAGGCATTGAACATTTTAACTATGTTGTTGAATTTGTTGGGTGTCATATCTGGGAAGGTCCTTATTATTCCCTCAATTTTGTTCATTTCTTTGAGGCTCCGTATTCATGTGGAAGAGTAACTCGTCATTTACAAATTCTTGTGAAGGCCATTGATGATGATTGCAATCAAACAGGGCAAATGGTCGCGGGGCTTCTTGGTTGGCCACAGGGGACCTTTGCTTCAAAGGTTAGTCTGAACTCTTTAAAAGTTCTACATGAAGAGTGTTCCATTATTTAGTGTAGTGAAAGTATAAGCTGCTACTCCACCAGGATAAACAAATTCATGCCTTCTTAATTTGTTGTTGGGGCTCTTTGAGACTGAACTGTATAGCAGCACATTTTTTTTTTTTTTTGTATTGCTGTCTGTTTGAGCATCAAATGGAAGGGTTAGACTTTAGATGAATATAAAAGAATTGGTGTTGTCCCCTAATTATTGCTGTCTGAAGTTTATTGTTTTTCATCTAAAATGGGCTAATTTCCTTGCAAGGGATTCTCCTGATGTTTCTGTTGTTCTCACTGTTTCTTCTGCTTCTTTTTTAGAAAATCTATCTTACTATGATTTACTGCTGCTATCTCGTAGGTTGTGCTGGACAAGGAGAACCAAGTAGCAACAGTGGATAGAGAAGTGGATGGTGGTCTTGAGACCTTGTCTTTAGACTTACCAGCTGTAATCACGTAAGTAACATATCCTCTCGTAATTTTGAGTTTAAACGCTTGCAATATGGTTGCTCCTAACAATAGTGACTATGGTCAGTAATTCTCTCTGTGCTTCCTTTTTTACATACCATTCCTTTACATACTTCTCTTTACCTTGTTGAGTCATTCTCTTGAATCTCAAAACTTATTTTTGAAGCATTTTTGGTGTTTTTGAATTTTGACGCTTGTTTGTTGTTGTTGTTGTTTTTTTTTTTTTTAAAACAAAATTAATGTATTTGTGATGTGTATTCAATTAAAACTCGCCTTTTGAATAAAGTTTTAAACCTTGGTTGTAAGGGCACTCACGATAGTTTTCCTAATTGAAGGGAACCAAGCTACTTTTTGTTTCCCTATTCAAATGCACTCCATAATGGCTTCTGTATTTTTTCTCTATACCATTTAAATATTCTTTGTTTATGATTTCTTTATTCCCAAAATCATCTAAACTTGTGGACGTCATACAAAATTATTATCATATTAGGTGACAGAGAAACCCATTCTCAACTCCACTCGGACCACATTGAGCATTTTAAATTTCTGATGATAACATTATGTCTACTTATGTTAGTCTTCAATTAATTTTTAATTTTGTGTGATACCATCAATTATTTACATAGGCAAATGACTGTTTGCACCACTTTCCCATAGGCAAATACCAATGCACAATCAAGAGTAGATTAGAATAGATCCATAGATTAGTAATTTAGTATATGATTAACAAAGTACTTAACAAACATAATAGAATCCTTGCACAATACAAAAATGATATGATTAATTCATTTAATAAATACATTCCAATGGTGATGACTATTTAGTTAAGATTTCCATTTGATGTGAATAAATATATCTAGTCCTACGCTTCTCAAGGATTTTTGTTCATTCCCTTGAATCCTAGCCGATACTAGTAGATTGTCTTCTTCAACGAAGAAGTTTCCACTCCTCTTAGTAGTGGATCTCATTCTAGCTTGGGGTGGAGTTTCATTGTGGCCTTGTTCCCCTTCTTATAAGAGCATAGTGAAGAAAGGGTCTTTGCTCATTTTTTAATCCATCCTTTGAACAACACAAGTAAGAAAAATCAATGATGGATATGAAATGAAGCCTATCATACAACGATCTTTAACTGTCCAAGCCACACATAAGGCAGTGATGGACAATCTAGCAACAAAGTTATCTTCTGAAACACAGCTATGCCAAATAATATTTTAAAAAAAAATTTGAAAACAGGAAATCTGCTGTCTATTAAAGAACCATTGAGTGCAGCTTCAGAACAGAAAGTGCAATTGCGAAGTACGAGCAATTACAGAGACAAGGAAAGAAAAAAGTATTAAGCTTCATATGACGTGATAAAGATTCAGCAATTCTGCGTGTAACAAACCAAATTGTTGAGAATCCAGCCACAACAAGCAAGCAAATTCAAATTTGTTTATAGAACCTTAAGACTATCTTGCTTGATAACAGTAAAATTCCCGCTCACTTCAGGGCATAGTGAACTACAAACATTCAATAGAACTCCAAACTTTCATTGGAATAGGTAAGATTTGCTGGGTTCAGAGACATGTAGGTATGTAGAATTAAGCTAACAAGTAAGCTCGGTCACAAGCTCCAGCTCAGACAAATTGAAAAATATGCTTAGATAGATACACAAACTCAGGTCAAACTTCAGTGGTTCAGTTCACTTAATCTAGATCCAAGCTCAACCAAGACAAACTGAACAACCTAACACGCGACTCAGTGTTGGTTGTGTTTGTCGTACAAAATTTGGGTGTTGCATCTGCAATGAAATTCTGACTCAAACTAACCATGAATACAATGGCAGAGGCCATTTTACAATTTTAGCTTAGCTTCAAAACCTAAAAGTGAAGCCAGAATCAATTTGTAAAGCCTCAAGTCCAAAGCTGCTTCAATACCTGAGAAAGCTACGGTGTAAATTATTACTTATCAAAAATACCTAAGAAAGCTGAAAGAATACATATGTATAAAAAAAACCCAAAGCTTCACAGAAATTTCCACATTTTACAGCATGTAGTGGCTTAATATATATATATATAATGAATAATGTGGTGGCTTAATTATAATCTAGTCCAAAATATTTGCACAGGGGAAGGGGGGTGGTAAAAGAAGTGATCTAAGTATAAGCTCTCGCCCAATAATTCTAGTACACGGGAGGGGACATCCCAAAGAGGTTATCTAGAAAGTTATTCTTGCCCTCTTAATATGGAGCATTTGGAGAGAAAGGAATCATCGTATTTTCGAGGATAGTGAGACAAACATGTTTTTTCTAAAATCTTCTTTTTTGAAATCTCTCTTGGGTTGGGTTCTTGTTAATGTTCCTAACTTTGTCTCTACAAATTTGGTTGATTTGATTAGCTTTTTTCATTGTAGCAGCTTATAGGGTCGAGTCCCTATTGTATACTTTTCGTGTACGAGGGTTTAACCTTTTTTTTTTTCCCCCTCAATAAGATCTGAATTATTCATTAAAAAAAAAAAAAAATTCTAGTAAAATCCTCAGCAGAGAATGTAAGCAGACATCCCAGTTTTAGTCATAAAATATCAATAAAAACTTTTTCACTTAAAACTTTTTTCACTTTTCCATACAAATTCTTTCTACTTTATATCACATCAATCACTTTTTGCTACTGCTCAATAAAAAAAAAATTAAAAATAAAAAATAAAATAAAAACTCAATAATCTTTACCAAACACACCCAATACTTATCAAAAATACCTAAGAAAGCTGAAAGAATTCGTATGTATAAAAAACCCAAAGCTTCACAGAAATTTCCACATTTTACAGCATGTAGTGGCTTAATTTTTTTTTTTAATGAATAATGTGGTGGCTTATTTATAATCTAGTCCAAAATATTGGCACAGGGGAAGAGGGGGGTGGGGGGAAAGAAGTGATCTAAGTATAAGCTCTCGCCCAATAATTTTCCCAGTTTTGGTTATAAAACATCAATAAAAACTTCCTTATGTATCACATATGTATTGTTGAGATTCTTTAAACTGCTTATAGTTGTAGGTACATTCACAGAAACCAATTTCAAACATCAGATCTAACAAGAAAAGTCTAGGATTTCCCCCTTGATAGTGAACACAGACAAAATAAATACATGATATACATATTCATGCCTCCTTAATGATAGAATCACCAAGTCCCATGCCAAACAGGTGTTCCATTCTGTTAAATGGTGTGTTAGATTTTAGGTCTTAATAAGGCCAGTCTGAAATGCAGAATTGAAAACAAATGCAGACAGTTATGCACCCCAGCATAGGTCAGCGCTCACATAAGCTGTGCAATTAATTAATTAATTAATTTTTTTTTTTTTTTCCAAAACTATTTCTCCAAAACTATTTCTCCAATGCTCTCTTTGTTTTGACCGAAAATAGTTTCCGGGAAGACGGTATTTGACAAAGGATAAAGTCAGGTAAATCCAGTGTGAATTTCATGGAAGAAAGCTATGGTCTGTTTTCGTGTGCAAACTTATCTCCGATTTTAGCCATTTGCAATCATGTTAAAATTACTGATTTTAGTGATTTGCCTCCATTCTACAACATGATGAAAATCAAAGGAAAGAAAATGAACAGGAAGATTGGAAAACTCACACTGTTGTTGCCGTTGATAGAGCAGATTTTGAGCCGTCAAGAACGGTTCACCCAATGGCACTGTCAGTGGAGGGAGGAGGGGAACCAAGCCAGGAATGTCTTGAAAGAGAGTGGAAGAGGGAGAGAGAAAAAGTTGCGAATAAAAAATAGAAAGACAAGGGAGAGAGAGCCTTTTTTTTTCTTTCTTTTTTGTGAAGAAAGAACACATTGGATGAGCTACAGTGCCAATCGAAATATGGGTTGGTATGTCGCTCAAATGGTAGTTTAGGGAATCTCTAGGGAAGCCAATGGAGTGAGATTTTTTTTTTTTCCTTATTGAGATATATTCAAGAATAACTGCGGTAGAAAGAAGCAGTAATGTATTTGTTAAAGTGCTCATATTCTTGTAACTACTTGAATTTTATTTCAAGTAGATACCTGTCTTTGCCTGAGTATCGCCCAGATCAAGTATCTTTTATGGTTAAGTTGTATTGGGAAGGTCGATTGCGTAACTCTTCTAGATCTTCCCAAACTACAATCGGCTTGTATTGGATAACTGTTTTCTGGGATGCAACTAATCTCCCCCAATAAGGGCAAAAAAAATAGAAAGTTATATTTAATTTCTATTGGGATACAACCACCATTGTAGCGGGCCTTTGTGGGAAGTGGCTTACATGTTTGTCTTGACTTCTGCTGTTGCATCATTATTATTCACATAATTATGATAGTGATGATCATACCAATTGTTGTCATCATCATCATGCAATTCTTATGATTTTTCATTATCATCATAATCGTTATCAAGTGTGTGTGGTTGCCGAAATCATCGTTCAAGTTCATGCTTCTCTTTTGGTTTGTAATATTCACTTTGGGATGACTGTTCAAGGTGCTATCTTTCCCATATGCAGAAAATATTGACTTCTTCTATTGCTAGCTTCTTACTATGTGTCATTTTTCCAGTAGTGAAACACAGAATCCTTAAGACATTGTGGTTTTGGTTATTAGGAAATGATTTTTTTTTTATGTTTCTTATGTGCATGCACATGTACATGTAAAATGATAAATTTATTTGTTCTCATGCAGCACTGATTTGAGATTGAATCAGCCGAGGTATGCAACACTCCCCAACATAATGAAAGCAAAGTCGAAGGTCATAAAGAAATTCACTCCACAGGAGTTAAACGTGGAAATCAAATCTGATTTAGAGGTTGTTCAAGTCACGGAACCTCCCAAGAGAAAAGCAGGTGTAATAGTCTCCTCGGTGGACGAGCTTCTTGACAAGCTGAAGAATGAAGCTCACGTCATTTGATTTTTTGATAGCTTCTTGATCAAAAGTCATGTACTGGGCATTTTTTTATTTTCTCACCAAATGTTAAATGCTGATTTTTCAACACCGAAATATACAGAAATGCAACTATAGAATAACTCTGAATGCCAGTTAAATAAAATTTGATTTTTCATATAATGAAAGTTAAATCAGTTTCATTTATTGTTGTCATCCTCTTCTTTGTTTATTGCTTCATCCAAAATTAGCTTCTTCTTCTTCTTCTTCTTCTTCTTCTTCTTCTTCTTCTTTTTTTTTTTTTTTTTTTTTTTTTTTTTTTTTTTTAAAAAAAAAATTTTAAACTTCACTTAATTCCTCTTAATTTTCATCGCTTTTGCAATTTTCATATAAAGTTAAAAAACTCCTAATTTAGTATATCGAATATTCTTCTTTTTTTTTTCTTTTTTTTCTTTTTTTTCTATCTCACACATTCGTTAGAATTTTCTGTTAAATCCTGGTAGAAGGCGTGGAAATTACCAAAATTCTACTGTATTTTTTTTAAAAAAAAATAAAAAATTATTATAATTTATGGGTAATTTTGTATTTTTATAAAGTTTACATGGATATAGAAGTTAATTTAACCTCAAATTGATATTGCATAAAATTAAAAGTTTGTTACATTAAATTGAGAGTTTTTAACTTTGGAGGATAAATTGTAAAAGCAGTAAAAGTTTAGGAGAGTTAAATGAAGTTTTTATTTTTTATTTTTATTTTTTAAGTGAAATGGGTAAAGGGGGATTACAGATTGAAATATGATACATTGACATCCCAAGACATAACTCCGAACTACTTTTGTCGTGTCAACTTTTACTTTTACTTTTTTCTCTTTTTTTTTTTAGAAAAAAAAAAAAATCTTAAAGCTAGTTAGGGGACCACCTTGTCACGTTGGTAAAGATAGTTAGGAGTTGTGTATTGGGATGTCAAAAAATATCTCTTACGGGTTAGAATTGTTTTATTAGCCGATAACCATAGTAGCATCTTACCCGCTGAGCATTAGTCCGGACGAGTGTAGACCGGCCCACAAGTACTCTCTCAAGTAAGGGCGTGCACGGGGCGGGGTAGGGTGGATTTCCGCCCTTTTTGCCCTCGCCCCCGCCCCACACCCCTGCGGGTTGACAATTTTCAACCCGCAAACCGCACAAAAAATAGGCAATCTGTGCGGGGCGGGGATTGCGGGTTTCGTAGGGCAGGGCGGGTATACACACAACAATGAAAAGTTCTTTCTCCACCCCTATTCAAATCTCTCACCCTTTTTGTCGTCTCTCTGTTCTCGTTGAAGAACACACAACGAAGAACCACAGAGGGAGAGAGAGAGAGAGAGAGAGAGAGAGAAGGCATTTGCAATAGAGAGAAAAACAGACACAAAAAATCAAATTAATTGGAGAGAACTGCTAGGTTTTCCAAACCCTGAATCCGAAATTCGAAGAAAAATCGAAACGGCGACGCCATTTCCGAGTCTCCAGCACCGAGACGGAGGTGGGGGCGTGGCGGTAGACTGCTACAAGCAATAGATCAAAAATCCAACTTAAAATGGAGATTCAATATATGCAGATAAAGATTCAATATAAACTATACATACAGATATTGCACAGGAAATAGATTGAGCACATAATACCTGCAAATGCAAACCCAAAGAAGATGGAGAGGTGAAGATTGAAGAAGGTTGATGAAGAGGCGAAGATGCAGAGAGAAGAACAGTGAAGTGCGGTGCTCGAACTCGAAGACGGAAGAAAGAAAACTGAAGTGAAGGCCGAAGGGGTAGTGTGCGTGCGGTGCTAGGGCTGGATAATTGGGTTAATGAGGGACTTAGGGAGTTAGGGACTAGGGTTTTCTATTTTTTTTTTTTAATTGTTTTCATTGATGCGAGGCGGGGCGGGGCGGGGATCCGAATTTTTTAAAACTCTAAACCTACAACCCGCCCCGCACAAATATATCATTTTTAGACCCTAAACCGCAAAAAAAATTTTGAAAATCCGATGTTTTGCGTGGCGGGGTGGGTTTTGCGGGTTTTGCACACCCTTACTTTCAAGACAGGTAGAAACCCTAGCATCATATCTGATTCCAATCCTACCAAGAAAAAAAAAATAAAATCTTATTCATAGGTGTGTTATTTACAAGTAGGATAATTAATTGGAGGCAAACAGAGAATTATTATATTATTAAAGTTCATTATAATTTAGCTAATTAGATTATTCGCATAATATAGTCATTGGATAGCAGATAAGTTGATTGTAGGTAAATACTCTGTTTGTTTTGATGTAAAATATTTTATGTCGTAAAATATATTCAATGAAATCATTTTTTATAAAAAATAATAATAATAATTTTTTTGAAAATATTTTTCGGCGTTTGGCTCGTACGAAAAAATCACCAACGATGAAAAATCACTGGTGGTGAGATTCGTAATTTGCCGAAAAGATTCAGACCAGTTTCGCCGGAATCTGGCCATTTGTTATGGATTCCGGCCAAATTAGCAGGAATTTGACGCAATCTCGCCAGATTTCCGACCAGCCGGATTTTGGCGGACCAGTGTCAAATTGCGGCACTGGCCGGATTTCAGCTTGTTTTGTCAGAATTTGGTGGCAATTGCCGGCGCTGGAATCTGGCGATTGAATACCAAAGTTTGGGGACCTTTGACGGTATATTCCGGTTACCAACAAACTCTAATGCTTGGTGGTAGCGGATTTCCATAAACGTGCCTGCAAAAATGAAGAATTTAAATCCAGAAAACAATTTACTTTAAAACCGTAAATCGTTTTCCAATAATTAAAGAAATTTTTACGGTCAAACTGAAAATAATTTTTTTACACCATCATTTTTAATTGTACCAAATATTAAAAAATACAAAAAAAATATTTTTTACGGGAGCAAACATATTTATATGATCCTGGCATAATTCCACAGCGATAGAGGCCAGCAGTATCACATCTTCTCCACAAAAGCGACTCGTAGCAGAGTTGTCACTTACTGGTGGGCTTGTTCCTGGGCCGATATGGGCCTGCTTCAGCAGTTAGCCTCAATCCGGTAGAGCAGTTGGGCCACGTGCGGTAGATTTGAAATCTAAAATAAAGACGCCGCGGCGACTGCGAGCAACCCTCAATCGCGAATTCGCGATAGATTCCATCCACGTGGTGCAACTTTATTGGGGCGTTCTTTTATTTCGATCCCCGCACGTTCCCTACTTTTCTGCGAAAAATTTCCATCCTAATACTTTTCAAATCGCCATTAAAATGTTATAGTTCTCAATTCCAATTCCAATTCCCAAACAAAATGGATCCGTCGTTAGAGGACGGTAGCTGCTGGGATTTTCTCGATTACAGCTTCATCGACGACAACCCTTCCCCGGAGTTCTGTTTGCCTAATCAAAGGTAATCCAATTCCCTTTTCTCTCTCCTTAGGGCTATTTTTTCTCCTTCAATTCCATATTGCATTATTGCTAAATGGAATAATCTGAGTTTCATTTTAGGATTTAGATTGTAAGAAAGAGATCTGAGATTGTTTCACTTAAGAATTTACAGTCTATTTTATTATATATGGTTGCAGTGGTAGCGCTGAAATTGATTTATCGTCTGGGCGAGACAGGGACGGCAGCGAAAGAGAGTGCTCGCGAAAGAGGTATTACTTGATAGGGTTTTTACGTACACAAATTGCATTATTTTAGCTCCAAATTATTTTCCTGGCTTCAATTTGTGGTGTTTGCCTTTTGATCTCATACATAATATAAGCCTAATATTGTACAAATTAAAGTGTTCTGTAGTTGTTCGTTTGTCATCTACGGTATTCTATAAACGTGCGGTATTCTATAAACGTGCGGCTCTGTCATTAAACCTTAGTCGATAATAGATAGCTCTGCAGTTTCTTGTATTATATTCCTTTACCTCATGACGTTTACTTTTCAATTTGTTACGTTCATCCATTTGAAGAATTCGTTCCAACCAAGAATTTGATGCATTAGCACATCTGTTTTCTTGCTCCCCTTTTGTGGACTCACACTAATCCTCCCGTTTTGGACTCGCGCGTGTAAACTCTGCTTTGAACTCAGAAAGATGGGCGTGTATATGGTGCCAACGAGGCTAAGAAGAAGATAGCATTAAGAAGAGAGCAACTACGAGGGATGAAAGCAGAAGATTGAATATGAATAAAAGGAGGCTACAAAATTCAAGATGAGAGCTGCTAGCAAGCAGAAGCGCAGAACTAGGCAAGCAAGTCGAGTATAAGCAATAGCCTCTTCTTTCTGGTCTACATCAAGTGGATTGAATGCCCCACAATCAGAATCAAAGAGGATGGGTCAAGGGGATGTTAGGGATGAAACCAGAGTGGATCTGCAGCAAAATTTGGGGACACAGGAAGGAAGACATGGACCAGAAGTGACACAAAGTGGGTGGAAGAATACATTACGTTCGTGGCCCATGGGTACCTTATGCAGCCAATCGAAGTCAGCTTAAATGCTCTATACCGCAGCCTTTCTCCCGTAGTTGCATTTGAACCAGTCATTCAACAAAAAGGGGCAGCTTGAAAGCAGAAAACTTTTTTTTTTTTTTTGATAAGTAATTAAAACTTTTTCACTTTTTTTTTTTTTTTAGCTCGAAAGCAGAAAACTATGGAGCTCGAAAGGTTTACGAGACTTTCTGTTTTTTCTAGGCCTGCTTTTGTCTCTGGTTTGATGGTTGCAAGTGCTAAAAATCTGGTACATTCCGTTTTGAAGACGATTAGACGAACAAATCATATAGTAGTTAGCCCTCTGCCCCATCTTACTAATAAAGAAGGGCTTGGCCTGGCTATATTTCAGCTCGCTAAGTGTAGCCTCATTTGATCTTTCTTGAATGTTATAGAATCTGTGCCCTGTTTTCTGAAACCAAGGTTCATTTTTGGATCTGATCGTTAATTAAGGGTATAGGCTGGGTGCTTTAACCATTCAACCATAGATGCAAAAAGACTCAGTGAGTGAACTAGGTTTTGTTATTCCTTCTCGAGCTTCTATCTGATGTTATAGAGTGAAATCACTAGCTGCAGCTTCTGCATTTTGGTGCCCCTTGGCATTTGTCACCGCTAATCTGGGTTTATGATTCATTTTCTGATGAATTTGCCTAGGCACAAAGTGGCAGTGGAAAATTGCCTATGCAGTGTAATTTTGCCCAGCCGAATGTTCAGTTTCATGCAATGTATCTGACACCCCAAAAGCGGAAAAAAAAAAGAAAAAGAAAAAGAAAAGGAGTAGATAGTTTATAGTTGGCTGATGATATCAAGTGCCCATGTAATTCTTGCATTAAAGGTGATCCATTATTCGTGCATAGTAATATAATTTTGAATTTCTACTTGTAAAAGAGAAAAAAAAATTGAATTTCTGTATGTTGTATTGATAGTTTGATCTGCTGTGCTCTTGCATTTCCATGATAATTCTGTTACATTGATTACTTTTAGGCGGCGCAATGATTCATGCAGCAGGCCGATATCTAAAGCTTGTCGTGAGAGATTGCGAAGGGAGAAATTGAATGACAGGCATGCAACTTTTTCATCAGATTCTGTGTTTTTTCATGGTTTTTGTTTTCAGCATTCAATATATGCAGTTTATTTTTTTCCTTCCCTTTTTTTTGGTTCATCCAGAAAAGAATTCCAGCATTTCTAATCGACTTTTAAGCAATTTCCATTTATAGTCAAATTACATTTTGCATTAGAATGGTCTTCTGTTTCAGAATGTGCAATTTTTATTCTAAAGGGTTTTAAAGTCCTCGTACTTCTCAACTGTCTAAATTCTATAGGTTCCATAGACCTGAAAAGATATGTGATGTTTACAGTACTTTCAGTAAAAATTCTGCCGATTTGTAGAAGTCATGAGATTTTTGCACCTTATTTTCCCATGAATAATGAACATTTGACTAGTTTGTTACTTTTATTCTCTTGCTCTCTCTCTCTCTCCCTCTCTCTCAATGAGGTTATAATGAAATGCCAGGTTTTCTTTATGACTCATGCAGGTTTCTAGACTTGAATTCTACTTTGGATCCTGGGAGACCTGTGAAAATTGACAAGCACGCCATACTTGATGATACCATCAGATTACTGAACCAACTAAAATCTGAATCTCAAGAGCTTAAAGAAACAAATGAAAAACTACTAGAAGAAGTAAAAAGTCTAAAGGTTAGTCATATACAAAGCATTTTACTGCATAATAAAGGTTAACACATTCCTTTTGACAGCTTGTGCTTTGCACATGCTCATGATACCGTTTTACTTGATACCGCGCTTTTTCCTGATCCCATGTTCCTAAGTTTGTCGCTCATGTTTTTAAATTTTATATGTTTCTTTATTGAGGACATTGCGTAGTTTATTCAGGTACTTTTTGGCCTGATGATTATATCTATAGAAATGATTCTTTCTATGATAAATTTTCAATATATTATTAAGTGCTGTTTAATGCATGCATCTGAATGTGGGAAGAAGTCATCAGTTGGCATATACTTTACATCAAAGAAACGTTATGTTCAGAGTATAGTTCAGGTACAGACTTCCTTTTGAGAGAAGAATTAACTTTAGATACTATGGATACCAGTTTAAGGTGCTAGAAGGGAGAGTACGAGGTTCAAAGCAAAAGAAATGAAAATATCTTCCTCTTCTTTTTTTTTTTTTCTTTTCTTCTTTTTTTTTTTTTTTTTTTGCTGGAAAATGGTGGAATGGTATATATATATATATATATATATATATATATATATATATATATATATATATATATATATATATATATATATATATATATATATATATATATATATATATATATATATATATATATTTTTTTTTTTTTTTTTTCTGATCCGAAATTGGTGACTTATAGCATTGCCTATCAATTATCAAGTTGTATTTGTGCCTTTGTTGGTTGTGCTAATTGTTGATTATCATGTCCCTCTCATACTTGAGGGCTTTAGTAACTGAGTTAATGATTCATCTTTTGCTACGTTTAACTTTTACCAATATGAGCTCCCTTTCCAGAGATTCCACTTACGAAGAGCGATGATTTTATTGTGGGAAATATCTAGCAAACCCCGTTGTTCAAATTCTTTTGATAGCTAATATTGCTGTTCTGACTTTTGTTTTGCGTTGTATCTACCTAGATGCTGGTTTTAGCGTGTGATTTTTTGTGTCCATCAATTCCGAATAGGGCCATGGCATCTGTGGTGTTGGCAACACTGCATAACTAACTATTAATGAATAAATGATGCAGGCAGTTCTATTTTAATTTAGTTTTATCTAATTTTAAGAGTCAAGAGTATTTCTATCTATTTATTTTTGGACATCGATTGTGCTTTTGGTCCATTAGATCTTATATTCTGTGTTCTATATTTATATTTACGTTTTTGGGATTTTATTTGTTTATTTTTTTAGTTATTTGGTTTGGGCTTAGTAGTCAAAACCCATAGAGTCAAAGTCTTACTAGGAGTTCAAGGTCTATTAGAGTTAGGTTTAGTTTTCTATAAATATAATTGTAATGCTATTAATCTGATAGAGAAGTTTTAAGACTGCTGTAGCAATTATGGTCTTAATGCTTGTGTGATGCTATCTTTCTGTAAAAGGTGATGCCGAGGAAGCTTTAGGGGTGATATTTAGGATCTCTAGGTGTGAGGCTTAGGAATATTTTCTTCTTTTTCCTTTTTCTTCTTGTCTTCCAGTAATTTTTCTTAAATTACCATACCTGTTTTTGCTTTGATTCTTGTCTTTCAAAGCAAAATCTCAAAAGCCCTATCCCCTATACCACTAATTCATCAAATAGTTTTTAAATTAACCGAGTATTCAATTTTAAAGTTCTCGGATACTGTTCATAGCATCCAGAACAGCAGTTCAAAACTTGAGTTTCCTCGTAGTTTGACATTCAAACCCTGCCCTATGCCTTACCCTGTTAGAAACCTTGTTCCCTACTTTTACCCATCTTTAGCATCATAAAACCCAATCCTAGCTGTTCTTAAACCCTAAAATAAGTTGTGTCAGAAACTCTTACATCAAATTTGGTATCTCAGGCTCTCAGCCTTTGTATTGCATCAATTACTTAACTTGGTCAGTTTGTATTGCTATTGCCAATTACAATCTTACTACTATTGCTACTATTATACATATATATATATATATATATATATATATATATATATATATATATATATTCATTAACTGCTGTTGTTGCTGGTTTATCTTCGAGAAAATGATGGGGATAGGATATTTGGGAATTGCACGCTAGCTTAGTGAAAATAAAAAACCAGGTAGTTCAAAATTGTCTATTCCATGCTGACATAATTACTTTACACCTTTTGAAGCAAAGGAATGTTTGGACGAGCTGTATGATAGAGGAAAAGTTAAGAGGAATAAAAATATGTTGAGTCCCTGCTTTTGTAGCATTCTGAAATTCAATGTTCATAGTTTTTTCATAATCATAATAAGGGTACGTTTGGGATTGCGATTTTATAGACAATAAGTGCGATTTTAAACCAAATCGCAGAACATATATCGTTTGGGAACTGCGTTTTTAAAAATTGTGATTTGAAAACGCAAAAAATCTGCCTTTTCAAATTGCAGATAAGATGGTGCTTTTTTGAAAACGCAGGATTTTAAAGGTAAATTCGCGATTTTAAAGGCTAAACTGCGATTTTGTCAAACGCTTAACTGCGTTTTTAAAAATCACTTTTTTCAAATCGCACATTTTAAAATCGTTATTTTAAATCGCACTTTTTGAAATCGCAAACCCAAACGGACCCTAAGTTGATCGAATTATGTGGGGATCTAATTTTGTTGCTTGTTAGAGTGTATGAGTAAAGTGTTGAGTTGCTTAAACTCTTCCTTTCGGATGAAATTGCTTAGTAGTGGCAGTTTTAAAATTCTTTTCTGGTGCAACAGGCAGAGAAGAATGAACTTCGTGAAGAGAAACTCACACTGAAGACGGATAAGGAAAGGATGGAGAAGCAAGTGAAAGCTATGGCCATGCCACATGCTGGGTTTATGCCGGGGCATCCAGGCGCATATCATGCTGGACCAAACAAGATGGCAGTTTTTCCAAGCTATGGGTTTGTCCCAATGTGGCAGTACTTGCCTCCAGGTGCCCGTGATACATCTCATGATCATGAGCTCAGGCCCCCTGCTGCGTAATTTTTTTTTTTTTTTTAATGCCAACTTTTCTATCATTTAGCATTTTTGTTAATTGCCTTGCCGACATGTATATATAGCTGCTGTTTCAGTAGGGCTGATTTTGAAATTCAACTATTAGCAAATACGTGCAGCATTGGCGAAGTGTGTAGCTTGGTGGCCGTTATCTTCTAAATTCAATCATTTGAATCAATTGTCTCTATGATTTAAGTGCACATCAAACAATTCTTTCTCCCAGAAACTTTTCAGTGCTATATATGCGAATTTTCTATTTTCTTGCCAAAGATAGAGATGCTTCAAAGCCTCTGATATGGGGTGCTACACTTCCCAAACTTTTTTTTTTTTTTTCGAAAGTTGATTTCCAAGTGATGTGTTACCATCCCATGAGATGTTAATGCATCATTTGGGAATCAACTTTTAGACCAAAAAAAAAAAAAAAAAAAAAAAGGTTTAAAAATTGTTAAAATCATTGAACCATATATATGTGGATGTAGATCAACTTAGACTTACATAAAGAAAAAAGTTGGATGTAGAAGATTCTGTGATTTATAGGAATTTGAGGGAAGGTTACATAAAGATATTCAATTTTCATCTCTCAATCTGAGTTACTTAGCTTAATTTGCTGAATAAACTCGCATAGTGCAGGGGATTATTTTCTCAGCCCTTCCGTTATCTTTGAAGCAAAAGTTGATTTTGGAATTCCTCCCTTGACTTTCTCTGTCCTTCAATTGGGTTTCTTTCGTTATTTTCATAGGTGTTGCATCATGATGACACCTTTCTCTATGCTTATGATCAGAGGAGAGTGATTTAATTTTTAAGGTTCGCACTTCGATCCTTCCTTGTGAGCTGAAGTAACCATCAGCGTGTCGTCATCCTTTTGCTCTTTGTAAGTGGAATAATTTTGTTCTTGCGAATCGTTGTGAACTTGTGGGTCACCATCTTTACCCCACAGCAGCATATATAGGCCAATGATGACGATTACTGCCCCTAGTATGCTGAACAAGTCGATCATATCAATTATCAAAGTACTAGAATAGAATATACAAATGGCTACTTCTGTCTTATCTTTTTCTTCTTTCCTTCTGTTTAATTATGTGCATATGGATAGAACGATGAAAAAATTACCTGCCCATGTACAGTTTTTCGCCAAGGACAAAGTATGCCAGAATTGCTACTAATATTGTTGAAAGAGGATTAAACATGGTCACAAAAACTGGTCCTTTTTCTTCCGTGCACCACAGTTGAACGAAGATAATCAAACCAGAAACTACAACTCCCTGCCATGCATGTCAAATCCATGATCAAAACATAGTCATAATTTTGAATTTTGAATCTCTACCAGATCATAATCAAAACATAATCATACTTACACCGTATATGGTGGACCAGAAGTCAATATTGAATCCTATGGCCCAAGCAGCTCGTTTATGTTCTATGATCAGTGTGAACACAGCTGATTGTGCTCCTCCAATAAAGCTCATCCATGCAGTCAGTGACAGTTGAGCAGGATATCTTTTTAATGTAAATGCCTAAAATTTTCAGAAGATAATAGTTCTTTGATTATATACTCTGCAAGAAACTAATTAATCCAATAAGCTATATATACATAGTTGTGAGAGAGTAATTAGGGTTAAAAACCTGCATAATGTACCATATGGACCATGTTATGCAGCTTGCAACAGTAAGAAGAGAACCCTTTAACCAGTTCTCGTGGGTGGCAGTTTTCCCTTGAGCATGGATTGGAGGGTGCCATAGATTTCTCATCAGAGGCCCCTTGTATAGAGTCATGGTCATTACACCAGCCAGGGAAATCAACGTCCCAAAAACTTTCCCCATCCCTCGACGGCTTCGGAGATCAAGAACCTCCAACCTGCATGAATTAGATAATTAACTTTTAAATATTTAAACTGAAGGAAATAGTGATAAATATTCTCTTAAAAGAATACCAGTAAATTAAGAAGCAATATATATATTCCAACCTGAATACAACTGCTATTACAAAAGTCATGGAAGCTATGGTGTTAACCATTGATGCAACGAAGGTTGGGGAGGTATATCTCAAACTTGCAAAGTACATGTTCAGAGTCAAACCCACCCTGCAATCATTTGATCAAAGACAGTTGGCTTGTTAAATCACCCCACTTATTATAAAAGTTTAATTAAGCCGATAGGAATGATTAAATTTAATCAATACTTTAACATTCACTCACGTGTGGACTCAAACTCTTGGCCTCTTTAACAAGTGAGGCCCAACACGTACGTGAAATATTTAATTAAAATGAAAAGTAAACTGTGGACTCAGAGTTCGAACTCGATCAAGACCTCTAACTCTGATGCCATGCTAAATCATCACTTATTCTAAAAACTTAAACTTTTTAGATAAATGGTGAATATTATATTAATGAGTCTATTATTGTTTACCATGTAAATTTGAAGCATATATGCATGCCTATAATTTTTTACGTACCCAAGGAGAGAGAGGACAAAAATTTCCAATAGAAGAGCGAATGTCAGCTTCGGCCTGATGTTTCTGCAGGAGAGGATTAAAGATCAATAGCTACGGCATTATGTATCAAGAGTAATGCTGTTTAACAGACTGTTTTATACTACTGTCATACAACTCGATGAAGTGACAGTAAAAATCAATATTTTGATAAACATTTATAAACATAAAATCAATGGTTGATTTTCATTGTCACATCATCCTAATTGCATAACAATTGTATAACAATTTACTAAAAATAGTGCGCATTTTCGTGTGAACTGGAAAAGAATAATATATATATACCTCTCAAGAAAATAGGCAAAAGGGAGCATCACTACACCAGCTACAATATGTCGGTAAGTAATATAGACATGAGGATTCATTCCATGATTGAAAGAAGCTTCAGTGATAAAATATAGAAAAGTATAGCCCAACTGAGCCAGAGCCATGAGGAGGTGTGGCTTGAACTTGGAGTAAGTGCTCCCAAGGGAACAGGAAGAGCCATTTGTTAGTGCCATGAGCTCTCCTAGCCTTGTTCTTAATTCTTCCGATCCACTTAATTTGTTTTTTCACGATCGAGCTGATGAAGAAAGAAGCACTGAAGGCACATGTAAATATAGATCGAAGAAGATGACGAAAGAGGTGGCCTTGGCTAGCTTGATTCTAGCTCGTTGCATGTTGTCCGCATCGTGTTCGATCTCGATTAAATTCCCTTTGATATACTGACGATCGATTCCCGCATATATATAATTAAGTTTCAGATTTTATATGGACGGAAATGAAATATTCTCATGCATGCTGCTAAAAATCCAACAATCTAAAGCATAATTAATATATATATATATATAAATAATATCACGATAGATTTGCATGAAAGTGGCAGATTTTTGGCAAAGTGACGTTAGATTCTTGTGACAATTGGAACTAAAAGTTAAGTGCTTCTTGACTCGGCATGCATGATCAGGTGATCGATCACTACATATATATATATATATATATATATATATATATATATATATATCCTGGGCTCCTACCTAGAAGAGTCGGCTCTGATATATATATATATATATATATATGTTAGCAAATTTTTTGGAGCTGACGATTTGGAATCCCGGAGAACAGCACGCGCCAAAGCTCCCAAGTGTGTCGAAATCCAATGAGTATTCCTCAAGTGATCTGCAAAACAAAAGGGGTCGTCGGGGTGTCCCGGCAACGCCTCCTCCGACGAGCAAGTTAGAATTGGTGTAAAAAACTTCCTTAAGAAGAAATCTGTCTGTCTTTTTTTTAGGAAGAAGATACCTCTTTTTTTTTTTAGCCCAAACCTTTTATATGTCTGCCCTTAATAAATGTCCCTTAATAAATGTCCTTCGCGTCAACATTTATTACTCGAATATGCTTTTCTTTTCCTTCATCAATTCGAGCCCATTAATCCAGGCGCTTATACCGAATCATCCTACTTTCTCTAATCGGCGGCGGGCAACCATCGATTAATAAGACAAAATTATTAATTAGGGAGAATCTTCCGCTCCATCTCAGACATCTTCTCTCTTAACCGTAGACACCAGCTCATCTCTCTATTATTTTATTAAATGGCGGGAAATTCCTTAACACTTACCCCCCGAATTCTTTCTCCATCTTATTGAAGGGGAAGAGAATTCTAACACCTTGCCAGGGATTGTCTCTTCCAGCCATTTAATTCGGGGGCGCCCAGGCTTCCACGGTGGGCCCCAAGGAGAGGACATTTGATTTCACCCTTCTCTATCGTGACCAGCCTACCGGGAAAGGACTGGAAACGTTCCTACACTGAACAGGCGCGTTCTTTCAGGGATCAGAGACCTTAACGGGCGGCGTAATGATGACGACAGTAAGGCCTTTCGAGTTCCGCGCCGGTTACAGAATTAATTCGCGGCCATCAATCAAACAGTCGCGCACCCCTCCGTTTTCCAGAAGTTGTCGACTTTGCTATAAATATCTCCCCTCGACTTCAACTCTGTTCACTTCTTCCGGCGCTCATTCCGTCTTCACCCTCTTCCTTTCTCGGCTCTTTTTCTTCATTACCTCCACCGAATTCTACATGGCCTCCTCCCGCAGTGACCCAGCGTCCAGGAGTCTTGTGGATGCCCCCGGAGAGCCTGTTCCTTTGGCCGTTGTCTCCCCTCCCACCGTCAGACCTGGGGTCGCTCTTTTGGTGCCGCCGGAAGATCGGTTAGAGTCGACCTGGTTAGCATGCCACGAGGCGACTCTTCGGAGGGCCTATGACATCGGACCGTCGGTCAACCTCTTCTTTCAAGAACCCGAATCGCGGGGGATAGCCGGGGGTGAAGTCACCTTAACAGAGCGCATGTTCATGGCAGGGGTTCGACTTCCGTTCCCGAAAATCGTTCGCGAGGTTTGCGCGTTCCTCGGGGTGGCCCCCGGCCAGATCGCTCCGAACGGCTGGAGGTACGTGGTGGCGTCCTCTATCCTGGGGCGGCGGGTCCTCGGCACCGAGATGGACGCCGCTCAATTTTTCAGTATATACCGCCCGTCTACCAAGGACGGCGCTGTTGAGTTGCGGGTGCGCCAAGATCCGATATTCATCTACCTCGACCAACGCAAGTACGGGAACAATAAAGGTTGGAGAGAGCAGTTTTTTCGGGTTTCCGGAGAATGGGAATGTTCCTCCCAGTCAGTGATTCCGGACTCCCAGCGGGTGCCTAGAGAGTGGAGGTCACTAGTCGACGACTTGCGGATCCTTCCTACACTGAGCATCGCTAAAATCAAGGAGGTCAACACCATGATCTCCTTCTTGGCCAGGGCGGTTCAGTCGTCGATCGATTACGAAAAACTTGTTTCAATCCAAAGTCTGAATGACTGCTTTGGGTATCAAATCCCATAGCAAAAAGTAATTTTAGACAAGCGGGGAGCCCCAATGGTTGGGTGGTCCATCACGACCGGCAGGCCCATTCCGGGCAAGGTTCCGAGGAAGGTTGCCCAAAAGGGGAGTACATCAGGGAGGCAGGCCAACCAGTCTCCCCGGAGAACACGCTCTTCGAAGGTTCATCAACCACAGGCCCCGGCCTCCCGAGTTCCTCAGGCCCTTCCGGACAAGTCATCTTCTGGTTCATCGATCGGCTCCGATGATTCAATCATGAGGGAGATTGACGAGGTGCCCGAGGTTCCATCCTCGGAGGAGGAGGGGAATTCTTCTCCAGCTGTAAAGGTTCTTCCTCGTGATCCTCGGACGAGCCCTTCCTTCGCCGGTTCGGGCGCCCGTTCGCCTCCCATTTCTTTTGAAGACGTCGCCGAGGACGTGGCCACCGCTGCAGTCATCAAGGTGGTAGAGGACTCTCCTACCTCTCCAAGTGATCTCAACCCTCCTCCCCAACCTGCTGACGATCCGGTTATTCAACCTGGGGCGCCCCTACCTCAGCAGAAAGGGAAGAGGGTCGCTCCGGGGGCCGAGGAAGGCCCCGAATCCAAAAAACTTCGAGCTCAACGGGATAGCAGCTTTATGCTCGGCCGGATATTGGCCATGGCCAAAGTTTACACTCCTCCTGGCAACCAGAATCCTCCCACCACCGCCTCTCTTCTTGCACTTACCATGTCGGTGGCTTCTCCGGTCGAACCTGTGGCTCACCCGGAGGCTGAAGGGAGCCCCGGAGTCAACATTATCGGGGGAGACGAAATTCCTGGCAGGGGGTCACCAATTCAGTCACCATTGAGGGCGGAGCCGGATACATTCTCTCAGGAGTTCAATAAACTGCAAGAAGAGGTGGCCTCCGACAGGGAGGCGCTCGGGCAGGTCTCTCCAACGCCCGCTTTTTCCATCGGACCTGAGTCTTCGACCCCAATTCCGGTCCCCACATCACCCCAAGCTTCTACTTCCGTTCTCCCTTCCGACTCTGCAACTGCTGGACGACGACAGGACTTTCAGATCCACGGACTGGCAGGGTGTCCCCTGGAAGCTCTGAACTCCTTAGTCACCCCGGACTACAGCCCCCTATTCGGGGAGCTCCCAGTGGAGGGCTATGCCGAGCAGCTTACCGGGAAGATTCTTCAGGTATTCGATTCTAACACTCCTTATTTTTGGTTCATCTCCTTCCCCGTTCGAATACTGACACCTTATTTTTACTTAGTTCGCCGTGGACGTTGCCACATCCTGGAAGAGTCTTCGGGAACCCGAGCAAGACCAACGCGAGGCCATTCAGTCCTTACAGGCTCGTGTAAAAGAATTGGAAGAGGAATCCCGGGGTCAGAGGAGGGCTTTGGCTGAGTCCGAGAAGCACCGGTTGAGGCTCCAAAAACTATCCGAACTCCAGGAAAGCACGCTACAGAGCACTTTGACCAGCTGTGAAAGAATGGTCCACGATATGGAGATCCTCGAAGGCAATCTGTCCGAAGCCCAAGCTCGGCTGAAAGGCGCTCTTTCCGAGAAGGCCAAGCTCGAGGCCACGTTGGGGGTAGAGCTTCAGTCTTCGGGCTCCTTGCGGGCAACTGTTCAATCCTTACAAGCCGAGAATTCGGAGTTGAAATCTGAGCTGCAATCCACTCGAGCGGCGAGAGACCGAGCTTTGATCGACAATGAAAAGCTTGCCGAGGAAAGAAATCAAGCATTGTCCGAGAAGGGGATAGCCCTCACTGCTAGGGACAGGGTTACGTCGGAGCTCGAACAAGCCATCGCTGACAAGAAGCAAGCTCTCGACGAACAGACTAGTGCGTACCAGGAAAGGAGAGAAGCTGTGGAGAGGATGGAGGAGCTCCACCTTCAAGTGGTTGAACTTACCAGGGAGCTTTCCCAAGTCCCGGAGCTCCGAGATACGTCATGGGCCGTAGGCTTCAATTGGGGCTTCGAACACTTAAGGGGTGTTGCCAGAAGTGCTCCTCCCGGCGACGAGTCCTTCAAGGATCTCGACATTAGCACCATCCAGATCCCGGACGAGGCCTTGGAGACCATGGCCAAGCTAGGGGTCGATCAGTTCCCTCATGTAACCGATTGGAGCCCGAAGACCTCGAAACCCTCTCCGGCCGGAAACTCAGAGTCGGGGTCCACTTCCTCTTCATCTAGAGAAGAGGCTCCTTCCTCCAGCCGCCCCGGCCACCCCGGATAACTCCTTTCTTCTTTTGAAAATACCGATGTACTGTTTTGCTTTATTATTTTAATGAAAAAGAGAGATTCGTATATTTCATTTATGACTGTCATTAATGAACATCTTGTCTGGTCTCACTCCATTGATGGCTACCGGCCCAAATTAATTTTCAATCTAAATTCTCAGCGTTAGGTATACCTGCCATTAGTGGAATAGTGAACGCATTTAACCAACTCCGCCCCTATATATGTATGCACCTCTAGGTCTTCCGTCCATCATATTTTCCTCTCAAGCTCTCGCACTTGCTTTTTCTCATTTGGGGTCGCGTCGCGGTTCCAGCACTCAGGCATGGAGTCAGGAGTGCCCCAATTCCAGCACTTAGACCAACTTGGATGCGTGATCTTCGGCTTTATCTAGCAAGGGAGGCGCGATCTCCGGCTTTACGCCGGAGATATCCCATTGCTTGCCATGCTCAGTTGGGAGTCGCCTGCTTCAAGGTCCCCTCCGGCGTTCAGTGGACCCGCCGGCATCAGGGTCCACTCCGGCGCTCAGTGGACCCCATCGTCCGGCTTCCCGCCACTCTCCCACTATGCATTGGCCACCTATGCCTTTGAACCGGTGGGTTCCTGTCTGCTATGAACATCGCCCCCCGACAACGCCTTCATGGGGAGGAAGCGGAAGAGGTCGGTGACCTGTTGACACCCGATTCACCCTCATGTATGCCCGTTCAAATATTCTGCAACATGTAACTGTGTATTTTATCAATAAATATGTTCTTTCCTCTTTTTAAATATCTCCTTTGGACGTTGTTCCCATACTGCCCCACTTTCCCCTCCAAATCTATGCGTTGCTGCGAAGTAGGAACGGATAGATTTGTTATGTAGAACGGTTAAGTTGGAGTAATCATAAACCAAGCAGTTTTCGTCTATTCGTTCGTGAGGGTTGTTTCCGTAGCCCCCTGTCCGGAGACAGGGGGTCTACCTATCCGTCCCTTCATAGGGGCGGGCTCTGTTACCCCCCTGTCCGGAGACAGGGGGTCCACCCGTCCATCCCCTCGTAGGGGCGGGCTCCTTCTTCCCCCCTGTCTCGGACAGGGGGTCCACCCGTCCATCCCCTCGTAGGGGCGGGCTCTTTCTTCCCCCTGTCCGGAGACGGGGGGTCCACCCATCCATCCCCTCGTGGGGGCGGGCTCCGTTACCCCCCTGTCCGGAGACAGGGGGTCCACCCGTCCATCCCCTCGTAGGGGCGGGCTCCTTCTTCCCCCCTGTCCGAAGACAGGGGGTCCACCCGTCCATCCCCTCGCAGGGGCGGGCTCCTTTACCCCCCTGTCTGGAGACAGGGGGTCCACCCGTCCATCCCCTCGCAGGGGCGGGCTCCTTTACCCCCCTGTCTGGAGACAGGGGGTCCACCCGTCCATCCCCTCGTAGGGGCGGGCTCCTTCTTCCCCCTGTCCGGAGACAGGGGGTCCACCCGTCCATCCCCTCGTAGGGGCGGGCTCCCTCTTCCCCCCTGTCCGAAGACAGGGGGTCCACCCGTCCATCCCCTCGTAGGGGCGGGCTCCTTCTTCCCCCTATCCGGAGACGGGGGGTCAACCCGTCCATCCCCTCGTGGGGGCGGGCTCCGTTACCCCCCTGTCCGGAGACAGGGGGTCCACCCGTCCATCCCCTCGTAGGGGCGGGCTCCTTCTTCCCCCCTGTCCGAAGACAGGGCGGGCTCCTTTACCCCCCTGTCCGGAGACAGGGGGTCCACCCGTCCATCCCCTCGTAGGGGCGGGCTCCTTCTTCCCCCTGTCCGGAGACAGGGGGTCCACCCGTCCATCCCCTCGTAGGGGCGGGCTCCTTCTTCCCCCTGTCCGGAGACAGGGGGTCCACCCGTCCATCCCCTCGCAGGGGCGGGCTCCTTTACCCCCCTGTCCGGAGACAGGGGGTCCACCCGTCTATCCCCTCATAGGGGCAGGCTCCTTTACCCCCCTGTCCGGAGACAGGGGGTCCAAATGTTTTAAGAGTTGATACAACAAGAGCTTCACTTTACAAGACAAGAATTTCAAAAATAATACTTTTTTAGGTGTTCTACATTCCAAGCCCTTGGGACGGCTTTCCCTTGCTCCGTAACCAAGCGATAGGCCCCGTTTCCACAGGAGCTAACAACCCTGTACGGTCCTTCCCAGTTCGGTCCCAGCTTACCATCAGTAGGCTCTTGAGTCATCAGGTTGACCTTCCGCAAGACCCAATCGCCAACTTGAAGCTCTCTGGGTCTAACCTTCTTATCATAATACTTGGCCACACGGCGCTGATAGGCCGTACATGCTGTGCGAGCGTCTTCCCGGCGTTCCTGTAACAAATCCAAATGCAGATTCATTCCTTCTTCGTTCAACCCCGGATTGTAGTGGGCCACTCTGAAACTTGGTGACCCCACCTCAACGGGTACTACTGCTTCCATCCCATAGGTGAGGGCAAACGGGGTCTCCCCCGTTGCAGTTCTGACCGTAGTCCGGTAAGACCAGAGCACTTCTGGGAGATATTCGACCCATGCTCCCTTCCTCTGGCCGAGTTTTTTCTTTAACGTTTGGATCAATGTTTTGTTGGTGGCTTCCACCTGGCCGTTCGACTTAGGGAAGACAGGGGTGGAGAAACTCTTCCGTATGCCCAGCTCGGAACACCATTCACGGAAGCGGGCGCAATCGAACTGTTTGCCATTATCGGTCACCATGGCATAAGGTATCCCAAATCTGCACACTATCGACTTCCATAGGAACTTAATAACATTCTCGGTTGTGATCGTGGCGAGTGCCTCGGCCTCCGCCCACTTAGTGAAATAATCCACTGCAACAAGCACAAACTTTTTGTTACCCTTTCCCGTTGGTAGGGGACCGACAATGTCGACCCCCCACTTGGCGAATGGCCAGGGAGAGGTAATTGAGTGAAGGTATTCCGGGGAGCTCCTGGGGATACGGCAGAATCTCTGGCACGCATCACAGCTTCTTAGTAATTCCGCTGTATCTTTACTCATCGTCGGCCAGTAATATCCTGCCCTGACAACCTTGTTCATCAGAGCCTTAGCTCCTGAATGGTTTCCGCATACTCCGTGATGCACTTCCCTCAACACATAATTCGCATCTTCATTCGGTAGGCATTTTAGTAAGGGAAAAGAATACCCCCGTCGGTATAAAATTCCTCCGAATAAAACATAACGTGCTGAGTGCCGGACAATTTTCTGAGCATCTTCCTTGGCCGGCGGGAGCTCACCCGTTCTCAAATACCGTACAATTTCTGTAGCCCATTCAGGGTCTGCCTCGCCTATTTGCATCAGTTCTTCTGTCACAAATACTGTGGGGTGAGTTTTGGTCAGGAACTTGTAGCCGCGTACTGACACTGCGGGGTCTGACCCTGACCCTACTCGCGAGAGAGCGTCTGCCAACTCATTCTTCTCCCGGGGAATCTTAACTATGACGATCCTGTCAAAGTACGAGTAGAACTGATGTACTTTTCTGAGGCATTCGGACATCCTTGTTTCCTGTGTGGCATAACTTCCGTTTATCTGCTCAACAATCACTCGCGAATCACTCCGAATCCCTATATCCATTATTCCCATTTGCCGCGCGATCTCCATGGCCGAGAGCACAGCTTCATACTCAGCCTCGTTATTAGTGGCAGGGAAATCAAACTTCAGAGCGTACTTGAGCTCTTCTCGGTCGGGCCCCCGGAACACCACTCCGGCTCCGCTTCTTCCCCCCGCTGAGGAACCATCAACGTAGGCAACCCAAGCCGGTCCCTTCGTCGGCCCTTCCTCATCCGGACCTTCACCCATCTCTACTACAAAATCAGCCAAGGCCTGTGCCTTTGTCGCTGTTCGATGATGGTACTCGATATCAAACTCCCCCAAGTCGATTGCCCAATTGACTAGCCTTCCCGACAAATCGGGTTTCTGCAGCACCTTCCGAAGGGGGTACTCAGTGAGAACCCGTATCGCATGGGCTTGAAAGTAGGGCCTTAATCTTCGCGCTGAAATTACCAGAGCATACGCTAGTTTCTCAATCCGGGGATACCGCTCTTCCGCCCCATGCAATACCTTACTAGTGAAGTACACTGGCCTCTGCTTGCCCGATTCTTCCCTCACTAATACCGAGCTGACTCCAGTTCGGGACACTGCAAGATACAAATAGAGGATCTCCCCCTCCACTGGGCGACTCAGGAGTGGGGGATTGGACAAATAGGTCTTCAGCTCCGCAAAGGCCTTCTCACATTCCTCCGTCCAGCTGAAAGCCCTCTTCAACACCCTAAAGAAAGGCAAGCATTTGTCTGACGACCGGGAAACAAAGCGGTTCAAAGCGGCTAACCTTCCCGTCAGTCGTTGCAGTTGCTTCATCGTCCGGGGGGAGGGCATTTCCAAAATGGCCTTCACCTTATCGGGATTCGCTTCGATTCCCCTATATGACACCAGAAACCCCAAGAACTTTCCAGAGTCGACCCCGAAGGCACACTTCTGCGGGTTCAGCTTCATTCGGTACCTCCTCAAGCTTTCAAATGCTTCCGTCAGATCGGCAATATGGCCTCCAATAGACAGGCTTTTGACAAGCATATCGTCAACATAAACCTCCATATTCCGCCCGATTTGCGTTTGGAACATTTTGTTCACCAGCCTTTGGTATGTAGCACCAGCATTTTTTAATCCGAAGGGCATTACCGTATAACAATATAGCCCTCGATCAGTCGTGAACGACGTCTTCTCCTGGTCGGACTCCGCCATGCGTATTTGGTTGTAACCGGAAAATGCATCCATGAAACTTAATACTTCGTGACCAGCCGTTGAGTCGACGAGCTGGTCTATCCTGGGGAGCGGAAAGCTGTCTTTCGGACAAGCTTTGTTGAGGTCAGTGAAGTCTACACACATCCTCCACTTCCCATACCAACACTACATTGGCCAACCATTCCGGATAATCAACTTCCCGGATAAATCCTGCTCTTATCAACTTTTGCACTTCGTCTGCAATTGCCTGATTGCGCTCTGAGGCGAAAGTCCTCCTCCGCTGCTTCACCCGTCTACAGTTCCGGTCAACATTCAGCCGGTGTTCGATAACCGAGGGGTCTATTCCAGGCATCTCATCATGCTCCCAAGCAAAGACGTCCAGGTGGTCCCGCAAAAATTTCACCAACCTCTCTTTCTCGTCTGTTGGAAGCTGTGCGCCTACCCGGAGTTTCCTACCTTGGGGTCCGACCTCCACCTCCTCGAGATCCCCGGTCGGGCTCCTCGCCTGTAATTGCTATTTAGCCACAGGACCTGTCCCCTGACCGGGGAGTGCCTGGCGGGAAGAACCCCCCAGAGAAACATTGTAGCACTTGCGGGCTGCCTTCTGCTCCCCTCGGACTTCTCCCACCCCGTCGTCCGTCGGGAATTTCATTTTGAGATGGGGTATCGATGTGACCGCTTTCAACTCAGCCTGAGCCGTCCTCCCGAATATAGCATTGTATGCGGAGGGCTGATCGACAATAAGGAACCTTACCGGAATCGTCTTCTCTGTCGGGGAACTGCCCACTGTAACTTGAAGCTCAATTGACCCCAGTGGCATCACCCTTTCCCCCGCGAACCCCACCAGGGGAAATCTGAAGGCAGAGAGCTTATCTTCACTAATTTTCATCAAGTCGAAGGCCGACTTATAGAGAATGTCCGCTGAACTACCATTATCCACCAAGACCCGATGAATCCTATGATTTCCTATAACCATGGTTACCACCAGGGCGTCTGAGTGGGGTAAGTATACCCCCTCATAATCCTCATCCGAAAAGGTGATGGCTAACTTCTCGCGCCTCGCTGCTTTTTCCGGCCTTGTAATCGCGTAGATGGACACTTCTCGCATTTCCTTCGCGTAAGACTTGCAAGCGGAATAAGTCTCGCCTCCCCCTCCAAAGCCTCCAGCTATAGTCTGGATTTCGGGGAAGCACCCCGAGTCCTGCGGCCTCCCGCGGCTTCTGCTCCGCTCGCGCTCTGGCGACTTCTCCACTCAGACATCTCTGCGGGGCTGCTGAGGCGGTCTTCTTTCTCGATAGTATTGCTGCTTTCCCGGGCGCGCATCACGTCCGGATAATCCCTGATTCCCGGCAAATTTGTACGTAGGGCGCTTCTCCGAGGTGCCCTCTCGTCTCTCCACGAAACGCTTCAACTTGCCATCAGCTATATACTTTTCTATCACCTCTTTCAGAGAAATGCAATTGTCTGTATAGTGACCAAAAGAGCCATGGTAGTGGCAGTATTTATGCCGGTTGTGCAGAGGTGGATTGCCCTTTATTGGTGAGGGTTCCCTGTAACTCGGGTCCTTCCTGATTTCCATGAGAATCTCCTTCACCGGAGCATTCACAGGCGTCCAGTGATAACCTTCAACTCTCCTGGCGGGCCTGCGCTCTGCAACCTCCCTTCCTTCCGGGGCCGCCCTCGACTTTGATCTCCTGTCCGGTAACGGGTTTTCCTTTCCTGGCCCCTCAGCCCCTCGGAACGCAAGGAGGGTTTCTTCCTGGTTCACAAACTCTTCCGCTCGATCATAAAATTCCTGCAAACTGTCTGCCGGTCTTCTTGCTAAGTCCGCCATGAGGGCACCATCCTTCTTGATTCCTTGATAAATGGCACAGTGGATAAATTGCTCATTCTGGGTCTCCGCGGCCAACCTCTCCTGGTTGAAGCGGAGCAAGTAACTTCTCAATGACTCCTGGGGGCCTTGCTTAATGGTCATTAGTTGTTGAGCCGGCTTTTTCCGGACAACGCCTGCCATGAACTGTGACGCAAACTTCCTGGCGAGATCTTCAAAATTTGAGATCGAACGGGGAGACAAAGTTCTGAACCATTCTCGAGCTCCCCCAGCCAAAGTAAGGGGAAAAGCTCGGCACGCAACCTCGTCCGGAGTGGCATGCAGCACCACGTGTGCCCGAAAACTGGCCAAATGTTCAATAGGGTCCCCCAACCCTGTATATACGGGTATTTCGGGCATTTTGAACTTACTTGGGAGTTGGCATGACATTATACGATCAGTGAAGGGGGACACAGTGGTAGAAAACAAGCTATCGGTCAACAGAGCTTTCCCCTTAGCTCCCGACTGCGTAGATCCCATCAAGTAATCACACTGTTGCTCCAATTTAGTCAGTTTTCGAGCCCACTCTTTTTTCACCTTCTTATTCTTCCCCATAATGTCAACAAGTTCGGTATCACTGTCAGACTCGTCCTCACCTCCAACCACTTCTTCCGAACGCCCATCTTCACCCTCAAGATTCACCTGATCACCCTGTTGGGGGTCTCCTTGAACTTTTGGCCGCTTCGTGCGATCTCGCTCCTGCAGCTCCCTTTCGAGTTGCGCCACTTTCTCATTCAAGCGGGCTATCTCAGCTTGGGGGTCGTGTGAAGTCCCTGGTCTCTCGTGCACATTTTCTTCAACCATGCTTCTTCGAGTTAACCGCGTACTTACCATAGAAGATTCCAAGTATTCTGGTATTCACAGGAACACGTGACCACGTCGTTCCCACAGACGGCGCCAAAATGTTAGCAAATTTTTTGGAGCTGACGATTTGGAATCCCGGAGAACAGCACGCGCCAAAGCTCCCAAGTGTGTCGAAATCCAATGAGTATTCCTCAAGTGATCTGCAAAACAAAAGGGGTCGTCGGGGTGTCCCGGCAACGCCTCCTCCGACGAGCAAGTTAGAATTGGTGTAAAAAACTTCCTTAAGAAGAAATCTGTCTGTCTTTTTTTTAGGAAGAAGATACCTCTTTTTTTTTTTAGCCCAAACCTTTTATATGTCTGCCCTTAATAAATGTCCCTTAATAAATGTCCTTCGCGTCAACATTTATTACTCGAATATGCTTTTCTTTTCCTTCATCAATTCGAGCCCATTAATCCAGGCGCTTATACCGAATCATCCTACTTTCTCTAATCGGCGGCGGGCAACCATCGATTAATAAGACAAAATTATTAATTAGGGAGAATCTTCCGCTCCATCTCAGACATCTTCTCTCTTAACCGTAGACACCAGCTCATCTCTCTATTATTTTATTAAATGGCGGGAAATTCCTTAACAATATATATATATATATATATATACGTGTTCACTGGGTGTAATGATTGAATAATATATATGATCACTCGATCTATTTATAATTAGTTGATGAAATATTAATGGGCGCATAATGTTGGGACTCTTTTTATTTAACTAATTTTTCTTTTTGGGCATCCAAAATAATATTATCATGTGATTATTAGTATATAATACGAGTGTGCTTTGTAAGTCTTAAGTAAAATTCAGCATATATATATATATATATATACATTAACCCGGCCATATATATATATGCCTGATGGGCAACTTCAATTCGTATATTTTAGAATTAGCCAGAATTATTATATCCTCTTTTATAAAGACAAGTTGCATGTCAAAATTTTCATGCTATAACCACGTACAATATTCCTCTTAAATTATAAAATTATTTCATTGGTGAATTTAACTTTTGCATTATTATTCCAGAACCTGCACTTTATATGAAATCTGCATACAATTTGTCTCTGAGTAGATTCAATTCCTTTGCTACTTTCTTCGCTGGAGGAATCATTTATATCTATATATCCATCGATCAGAACAATCACGTTGCGTCATAGAATTTAATAGGAATTCTTTTCAGATTGTTTTAATTTGCAAAGTAGAATACTTTTATTCATTCTTAATGGAATCAATTTTTGAGTTAACGTGAGATATTTAATTAACTCTTGATCCTACACCTTCGATCGATCTACGGCATCAATTAATTAATATTAGAGGGGCCGGGCGGAGATATCCGTGCATTTATATGGACGTCGTTGGTTTGGGGCTCACTGCATGCTAATCAAAATCCAAATGCTTATGGTGATCAAGGTGGCGGAGATTTTGCTTTTGGTCGGTCAGGGCTAGCTCGATAAATTTTGAGGTCTAAGGTGACAAGTTTAAGTGAGACAATTTTCTTATATTTAAATATTTACATTATATATTTTTTATTTAATATTTCAATTAGAGCACTTTTTTCTATTTGTAAAATGTATTTTAAAACTTATTAGAAATAGAATGACTTATCACTCAATTCAAATACATGAAATAATAAGACTTAAAGAAAAATAAAGAGAAAATTGGAAATAAGTTATATATATAACTATTGATTTGTAATAGAACACAATGCGAAAGAAAATTGTTGAATATTGAAGATTCACCGAGGGTATAATTCTATATATCTATTATGCACAACTCAAATAATGAGAATTTATGCACTTTGAAGACTTTTCATATTTTTCTACACATTCAATTCAAATAAACGTTGGAGAAAAAATTATGCATGTTGGACTAATTTCATGAATGTAAAAATGGGGACTTTTACAAAGAGTATATAAGTGAGACTTTCCAAGTATTTATGGATTTTTTTGAGACTTTCAATTTGTAATTACTTTTACCATGATTGAAGGCCTTAATTAAAAACTATTTATTAAATTTTTACTATATTAGAGTCCTAAAATTTGTTTTGGAAATAACCTTAATTTATTGTACAATTATTAAGTGTGGGCCTTAATTAAAGAGTATTTTATTAAATTTTTACCATATTAGAGTCTTAAATATTTTTTTGAGCCTTAATAATAATTATTATTTTTAAATCATATATGTATATTTATTGTATAATTATTAGTTAGGGACTTAAGCCACCGCCTAAGTCACCTAAGCTTTGATGTTAGACATATATGTTTGATGTAAGGTGCAATATTAATTCGCAATCATCATTGTCAACCAACTCACGAAGAAGAAGATTCTGATGTAGACAATTAACGAAGATGAGGCATAAGGTGATCGATTCCAAATGAGGGGGAAAAATAGGGATTTTGAAGAATATAAGTTGACAGCGATATTCCCATCGGGGAGACTTGTACAAGTGAGCGATTATTTAACAGTCTAATAATCGTTAACCGCTAATTGCATAAATGCTTTTTGTAGGCGATAAAAAAAAATTACTAACTGTTTACGGCGGGGTAGTTAACGGTTTTAGGAATAGGCGAAGGAAAAAAAATGGAGACGATTAATAACTGCTAACTGTCTACCTTATATATATAACAACAACAACAACAACAGCAATAATAATAATATACAAAAAGACATTGTTTTGGTGTGTTTGATATATCTTATAGGGTGTTTATTTTGGGTTTAATGAAATTGATCTTAATTCATAAATAATAATATTCTTGAACTTTGTTACATTTTAAAGCCTTCTACTTATTTAAAAAAGCCCAAAACTAATCTAAAA
The DNA here is from genome assembly GCF_958979055.1 of Alnus glutinosa. Classification (NCBI taxonomy): domain Eukaryota; kingdom Viridiplantae; phylum Streptophyta; class Magnoliopsida; order Fagales; family Betulaceae; genus Alnus; species Alnus glutinosa. The sequence continues at coordinate 14,633,972 of NC_084886.1, forward strand.
TAGGCCATAAAAAAGGCTCAATGAAGGTCTAAAACACCAAAATAGATCAATTTCTAAAAAGCGATTAGAAGTTTAAATAACCGCTAATTGATAGTTATTTTAAAACTGCTAACCGCCTAAGACAGAGTGGTTGCGGTTATGACAATTTGATTATTGCTTAAGGCGGTTGTAGTTGGTAGTTAGAAGCAATAACTACTACCCACAATCGCTTGTACACCCCTAATTCTCATATTCAATGAATATGTATATTGAAGATTTCTTGGATTAGATCTTGAAATTCGAATGATTTTTTAAAATGATGAAGATTCTCGGAGGAGTGTATAGTAACACTCGTGGCTTTTCGATTAAAAAGCAAGGTTGCAGTTAGGTAGGATCAATTACAAAAGAGAATGAAGAAGTTATGTAGCATTAAGAAAAAGCGCTGTCGGACCATGAGCTGTCATTCCGCCTAAACCAATTGGTGTTAAAGAGGACAAATAAAAGTCTTTTATGGACCTCAACATCACGCCTAATAGACCTGTTTTTAGAGTGGTCATAAGGAGCGATATTATGTCCTAACCATCCCTGATCATAATATGGAGGAAGATGCATCAATTGTTGGTGGATAAATTTTTACTCCCGGAGTATAAGCAATATCTTTTAAAAATGTAATAGAATTGTGGGAAAGGTGGTAAGTCTATTTTTAGTATACCACTTAATTTTCTAGATTGTTGGCTTGTAATAATTTGAATGGGTTTGAATCATAAAGGATTGCTAGATATCTTAATGGGTTAAGGCCTAGTATTATGAATAAAATTGGTTTGCAAGTTCTTTGGTCCATGGAAAAAACTCATAATATGGGGTTAAAGCGGAGATGTTGAAAATATATATATATATATATATGAGTGGAGGTACGGATTACTCTCAAAGGGAGCACCTTGGAGTCATCATCTACCTTATTTTTTGAGAGAGGCATCATAAAATAGCCACCCCAAATCGGTAAAGGTCACTGTTGTAATACTCTCGAACAAAACTCTTGATAAAATTATAAAAGAAAATTCAATAACATGTATGATGAATAATAATTAAAGGAAAATATTAAATTCATGAAAATAATATTTGAGAGTAAAGAAATTACTTAATTTTTTTTTTTTTAAAAAAAAGAACCAGTAAAATAGAAGCCCTAAAAAGGCAAAAAAAAAAAAAAAAAAAAAATTTACGTAGAAAAATACTTAAAATACCAAAATTCAAGTGCACCTATCAATCGACGCACAAAAGTGACCGATCAATGCCACGTCAATAACCTTATAAAAAAAACCACTGATAGGTTGGTACGACCAATTAAACTACATCAGATTGCATGCGAAAATAATACACTCAAAACTTAAAACAAACACAAAAACCCTAGCAACTTCATTTCTTCCGTCTATCCAGTAGCAGAGATAGAGAGAAAAATGTGCCATTTTTATGGTGCTTTAAGGCTAAGGAAGGAGAAGCCACACTACCAAGGATAAGATCCAAAACTCTAACCTATATTTCATGTTATTTAAGTTTAATTTTCGTTAATAAGGTAATTAACATGTCAAAAGTATAGATCAAGCTAGAAAATGAGCCTTTTATTGAGAAAGAATGGCTAGATAACTTATGGTCAGGATTAGAACAGTGAAATACCATTCACACTCAACCCTTTTATGGGTCATTGTTGTTTAAGAATGTTAATGGGTGGGAAACTTTATAAGTTTAAGGGTTTTGAGGTAAAGTTAAGATTTTGAGACCCAAATATATTCAAGGCTAGTAAAGCGGGTGACTTTAGAACCCTAGGACTCATAAAAGACAAGTAGGTGGTAAGAAGTTGGGAGCTTGAATGGAGAAATATCCAAAAAGGATTTAGATTCAATTACCGATAGAACAGTGCCATTCACCAATCAGTCGATGCTTATGGACCACTAGATTGGTCTTTAGATAGAGATCGAACGGTGAAGGTCAAAAGGTAAAAATTAGGGCTTCAAGTGATAACTAGGGTTTTCTACGCCTAATAAAGAGTGGAATTGAATTGCTATTCCATTTGTTTGGTTAGTTTATTATTTATGGGAATAGCTATTATATAAGAATATCTATTTCTCAAATTCTTTCCCAAGAAGAGAGTAATAGCTATTTCTTTCCTGTTAGGAATAGCACATCAATTGACATTGACACAAAAGCCAACCACCTCTCTCTTGTCACACACTCTGTGATATATGAGCACCAACCAGAGCCACCTGCTCCACCTACTACTCTCGTGCTGAAGCTTGACGGCTCGGGTGAGGCACCTTAGCATAGCCTCTATGGGGTTGTCCTCCGAGAAATACCTCCTCCCACTTTACCGTGCCATCTCAATCACTTCTTATGCCGCCGGCCCGCCGCCACTTCTAGGATGCCAAGGTCGCCGCCTGCATTAGCGATAAGCTCACTCTTCGCCATTGTTGTCGATCTCTACGAAGAGCTCTCTCACCTTGTCCACCTCCGTAAGATTGTGCTTCCCATCTTTGATGCAGTGTAACACACTGACATGACAGGCGATGGAGTCGAGAAGTTGGGAATGAGCTGGTAAATTAGTATTGTATGAGAAAGGTGTTTTAATAAATTTGTTTACAATCTGATTTCATTCACCAGTATATTACACTGTACCAAATTACATATTTATGGTTCTATTTTAGTGTTACAATCAAACTAATGAATATGAATAGCTATTCCATTTTAGCTTCTTTTATTTTGAGCAATGGTTTTTCTTTTTTCAAATGAAATAGTCATTTCATGTACCAATTGCACACTTAGCCAGCAATAGTTTCTCAACTAATCTGTGTCTAACAACCATGCATACCTGATTTTAATTTTAATATTTACAAGGTCAAATGTGAATTAGAATCTCAACCCCCAATTCGAGCATTTGGATCCCCTCCGATTCAAATGAACTGTAGGGGATCCAATTAATGTTATTTGAGGAGTAAATTTGTCTATAAAAATATAAAAGAATAATTTTATCCCTAAAATAAAACTAACTGAATCTCTCTCCGGTTCAAATGAACCAGAGAGGATCGTTGTCCCCAATTCGATGGGATCTATTAACTGTTGTCCTACCTGCCCGTGGGGCCTAAAAGCAACAACAACAGACCAGCTTTGCTGGTTCCACATTGAGGGTGTTTCCATGTCAACGTGATTGACATAATTCTCACAATCCCCTGCCCACTCATGACCACAAACTGTCATTGCCTTTTCCTTCAAAACAAAGGATCCTAGTGTTTTCATTTCTTATTGTTTTCTGAGCAAGGAACCCTTTCTTTTTGAAAAGGCAGTGGTCCCCCTTTTGTATATAAATTATAAATCAAGCATCCGGGTGCCATTCATTACCCACTAATTCCCACTATAATGATGAGTTAAGGGTGAATCATTAATTTAACCATGTCACGCGATCAACAGAAGAACAAAACCACCGACAGGCTGTCTTACTATGCTTATGACAGTATATTTTAGCTTACTCATGCACACAAACATTATCATGAAAAAGTTAAAAAAAAAAAAAAGAAGGTAATTTGATTGACAAATAGTATGACTCATTTCCTCAACAAGATATATTTCCATTTTTTTTAATTTAATTCCACAAGAATACAAACTGTACCTTTCCCCAACCCACCTGGGGAAAAAAAAATGAAGGAACTGAAGTAATTGTAAAGCATTGCAACGTTGTTTTGCTTGTTTCCTTTTCTATCAACATCACGAAAAGATCAAAATTTCTGTAAGACAGATGGGTTGAGTGGCCTATATACAATGAAAAGGTCTAACCCGCAGCCAAAAGCCAAAGCATAATTAGAGATGAAATTGCAACTGTTACCCAGCTCATGTAGGCCAAGGCAACTGACATCTGGTACTTCTGGCATTCTTCTCCTAACTTGCAGCTTCCCAAGTCGCCAAAGTACAACACCGTGATGCCAGCTGAGGCAGAAGCTGCTGCAAGAGACAGTGTTGCAGTCACCTGTTGAATTTAAAAATCAATCGAGTTATAAATGAAAACCACTATAAACACAAGTCTTTTGGAAGAAATGAAACAATTAAGTTTGATCAAAGTTTCATAGAGGCTGACCCAGTCCCCGACCACAAAGAGGCTAACTAAAACAGGATTATGCAGGACCTTCTTTCTCACCAAGGCATATGCATCTAACACAGCAAGCACAAAGCTCCAGATGACTTGTAAACCCATTGAAGCAATCAGGTAGCTGCAACAAGAAAAAGAAAAGAAAAGAGAGAGAGCATAAAATTGTGCATTTCCCTCTGTAAATAATGGCATTTAAAAAAGTAAAAACCTGCATAAATTGCAAAGCTTGAGTAATAGTGAATCAATTATGTGCAAGTACTACATCTCTATGTTTTGTACCCAGACAAGCAGATGATGCTACAATGGAGTAATAGTGAACCAAGATTTTGTAAACTCAAGTGTCTATGATCTTATATAAATTTCAAGATTGACATCTTTGCTGCTATTAATGAGCCGCCAAAATCCATTTGCACGATTATATGGGTGGCTAAGAACAGAAAGGGTAGGGCTTAGATAGAAACGCTTTGTGGGAACTTACAGGTAGCAATAATAGGAGACAAGATAAGAGAAAAAATCAGATCATATGTGAATAGCAAAGGTAAAGAGATATCTCAAGGCACAACATAAAAGCATATGCCGTTCCATGGTGTCAATTTTGACCATAGTTTCCAGACACATTTTGAAAGCATGTATAGTGGCTATAGCATTTAATCAAAAAGCACCTTGCGTATACCATACCATGGCTTAATGGGTAAAGATTCGACATCAAAAGTGTATAAATATTCCATTACCAATGGAATCTCAAATACACTGAAACGTAAATCGTAATTATTACACTTTGTCTCAACCAGATTTCAAGTTCCAATAAAATATAGAACAAATTAAAAAGTTGAGCTTAACAAAGCACACAGGTTTTATCATATGCTCAATGGAAACTTGCTCCAAAGCGAATAATTCCTTTGAGAACAGAGCAGACACACAGCCAAATAAGTAAAATGGATATTGATTGAAACTTCCATATCTTCTGAAGCAAAATATATGCAAAGTGGCCAAGCTAGATTGCCTTGATGGAGAGAAGCATATAGTAATCTAGGGTATTCTCCTCTCAGCCTGAGTAAAATGCCTAAGAATGCAAAACACTAGTAACTAACTCCCCTTCTATTTGGTAACACTGCACAAGCACTCTATAGAAGGGCCTGACTGAAAATGCTGAGAACTCTTTGCTGATCGCTATCAAATGAGTCAGAAATGGTATGAATCAACTATTTAGGAAGGAGGATACATTGAATGTCGAACTCCTCTAAGACGGAAAACAAATGGCAAGCATAGATTGATGAAAGTACGTTCATGGCCATGATACACATAATTCGCAAAATTATTATTTACTAAGATGCATTTCAGTAAAAGGTAGTCAGTTCAGTCATGTAAGAAGCAGGATGGATTGCTAATGTAAACTAGATGTAAGGCTTTGTACCCAGTAGAATTCATTGCTGGAGTTACTGTAAACAACTGCAAGTGCCAAAGGCTGAAGGCTGAAGGACATGCTCAACTTGTTTTTAATTGAAAACATTCTTCATAATTGCCAACGAAATGAAGCTCACTAGAGAGTTTTAACTTTGTTGCTTGCAAGAATCATCATGATGCCAATAATTATGGGTGACATTAATTCCAACAACATCTGCAGAGCTAATTCGTGCAGATATACATTGGTCCTCTGATAAAAATGTTTCTCTAAATAACAATTTCCCACGCATGAAATGGTAAATTTCAAAACCCCAAGCAAGTCAATATAATTCTGGTGGACGGATTACTCATGATTAATTTGGGCACAACTCAGAGATTAACATATGGGTCTGAAGCTGAAGAGGCATTACAATGATATTGATATACTAGGCTTTGAACAGGAGATTAACAACAGGAAAAAAAAAAAGAAAAAAAAAAGAATGAATGAATAAAAAAGAAATTACAGAGTTGGGGAAGGAAAAAATACCAGAAAGCTGTGAAATTGAAGAAACTGGTGGTGGTGGCCATAGAAGCAATCGACCCAGCCGCAAAAATGCACTGTGAAATCCTGAGAACAAGCCCGGTGAAAGTCCCAGGCGTCCCAGGAAAATCCTTCATCTTTCACTCCAATACCAGGCACATTCAGATTCTCAATGGGTCAGAGAAAATATCCATCTTCCCAACCCATTAAGACCCATAAAAAAGTCGTCAAAAGATCCCAAAAAAGGAAAAACTAAAATTGAAGAGTTGGTATAATTTCACATCAGGGTCAGTCAATAACTACGAAAAGGCAATGCCTAAACGTGGATTTACGTGTTTGTGAGTGAGAGAGAGAGAGACGCAGGGACATGAAATTTTATTAATAAATAAGAAAAATAGCCAAACAAAGCTGGATATATCGTCAAAACTCTTCATACAATCATACAACGTTTCTCAACTCTTCAAACATGGCAACAGTCAGGTGGCGTGACCAAACATAGAGTGCTCTACCCCAGAAGGAAAGTGGAATGCTACTCCACACGCAAATTAGTCGCGTGTAAGCCACACCGTTTACTTTGGTCTAGCTCTCTCTACTCTTGAGTATTTCGAGCGTAGTCCTACACTTATTTAGCGAGAGTGGGTATAGGTGTGACACTTGGCAAATATTTAACGAGAAATATATTATTTTATCTTTCTTCTTTTTCCTACCTCCTAGTCTTCTACTTTTTGAGAAGCAGCCCAACTGCGGGCCGTACACATTGAGCTTGGACTTGAGGCATAAATTCCTTTGATTTATTTAGGAGAAACTCTACCAAAAATCTTTAAATAATTTATATAATACCGTGTAATTGATGTTTAGTGTTAAATTTTGTTAAATTTTTTAACAGATTCCATCAAATGCCACGTTAACACCACGTGTCGCCAATAAGATGGCGACACGTGTCAATCTTAATAAAAAGGGATAATTACACCGTTAGTCCCTGTGGTATACCATAATTATTTTTCACTTCCTATGGTTTAAAAAGTTCATGAGAGGTCCTCGTGATATGCAATAATTACAAATCGATTTTTGACGTCAAATTCTGTTAAATTTTTTAACAGATTCCGTCAAATGCCACGTCAGCGACACGTGTCGCCAATAAGATGGCGACACGTGTCCACCGAAATAAAAAAATATAAATTTTTTTAAAAAAATAAAAATACTTATTTTAAAAAAAAAAAATTCAAAAAAAAAAAAAACTGAAGGGGCCGCCCCCAGCCACTGGGGGTGGCCGCAGGGGTGGCGCGTGGCCACCCCCAGTGGCCGGGGGTGGCGCGCGGCCACCCCCAAGCCACAGGGGGTGGCCACTGGGGGTGGCCGCGCGCCACCCCCAGACAACTCTGGGGTGGCGCACGGCCACCCCGAGTGGCCGGGGGTGGCCCGATGGCCACCCCTGGATCTTCCAGGGGTGGCCGCACGCAACCCCCTGCGGCCAATGGGGGTGGTCGCGCGCCACCCCCTGCGGCCAATGGGGGTGGCCGCGCAGTGGCTGGGGGCGGCCAGGCCACCCCCAAAGGGGTGGCCGGCCCCTTCAGTTTTTTTTTTTTTTTGAATTTTTTTTTTTATTATTTTTTTAAAAATAAGTATTTTTATTTTTTTAATAAAATTTATATTTTTTTTATTACGGTGGACACGTGTCGCCATCTTATTGGCGACACGTGTCGCTGACGTGGCATTTGACGGAATCTGTTAAAAAATTTAACAGAATTTGACGCCAGGGATCAATTTGTAATTATTGCATATCACGAGGACCTCCCATGAACTTTTTAAACCATAGGGAGTGAAAAATAATTATGGTATACCACAGGGACCAACGGTGCAATTATCCCTAATAAAAAATATAAATTTGGGGTGGCGCACGGCCACCCCCATTGGCTGGGGGTAGGGGTGGCCCAGCCACCCTTTGCTGCTTTTTTTTTTTTTTTTTTTTTGTTTTTTTTTAATTTTAATTTTTTTTAAAAAAATAAGTTTATTTATTTATTTTTTAATAAATTTATATTCTTATTAAGATGGACACGTGTCGCCATCTTATTGGCGACACGTGGTGCTGGGGTGGCATTTGACGGAATCTGTTAAAAAATTTAACAGAATTTGACGCTAGGGATCGATTTGTAATTATTGCATAGCACAGGGACCTCCCATGAACTTTTTAAACCATAGGGAGTAGAAAAATAATTATGACATACCACAGGGACCAACGGTGTAATTATCCCTAAATTATGTCTGAGAGAAGGAAGGAACTCAAGGTATAAGAAGGAATGGTGGCAGCCTTATTCAGGATAGGTTGAAATGCTTCATTTTTTGATCTGCCAATAATAAGAGGAAGTCCAAGATGATAAGGAGCAGAAGATGATGGCTGGTATGGAATGATGCCTGTGATGCTAGAGATAGTTGGGACGTGAAATTTTTGTTGAATAGAATAAAGGATTTGGAATCACTCATTGCTTGCCCAGACTAGCTACAATAAGGGTCTAGACATGACTTAATAGCATAAGTTTTAGTAGAGGTGGCCTTAGCAAAAATAATAAGATCATCAGTAAATAGAAGATGTGCAATTTATTGGAGAGCGGTTCCGAGCAATTTTAATGCCCTTTAGAAGTCCACGAGATTCTGTTAATGAAGAAGTCAAGACATAACCTTCGTACCAAGGATAAATAAAAATGGAGACAAAGGGTCTCCTTGAGTAATTAACCCAAATGAGCTGCCATTAATTAAGATAGAGAAGGACGGAGAAGTGATACAAACCCGAATCTAGTTAATCCATGTAGGATGGAAGCCTAGTTTACTCAAGACGGCTAAAAGAAAGGATCATTTCATACAATCAAAGGCTTTTTCCATGTCAATCTTGACAGCCATAAGACCTCCACAACATTTTTTTGATTTGATTGCATGAAGTAATTTGTGTGTCATAATAGAATTATCTTGAATACTTCTAAAAGGAACAAAAGTAGATTGATATGGAGAGATAAAAAGGTGAAGCAAACCTTTGAAACGATTAGCTAGGATTTTTGAAATAATCTTGTAGATAATGTTGCACATGCTGATTAGTCGGAAATGGCTAACAGAGAAAGGACCCAATTGCTTAGGAACCAGAACAATAAAGGTGCGATTTTGCTCTTTCAGAACATGGTTTGTCTCAAATAAATCCTAGACACATTGTAGAACTACATGCTTTACGATATCCCAATATTTCTTATAAAAAAGAGTTGTGAAGGCATTCAACCTCAGTGCTTTAGTAGATCCAATGCTCGAAAGGATTGTGAAAATTTCATATTATGATGGAATGGCACAAAGAGCCAAGTTCTCTATAGTAGAAATAGAGCTATCAAATAAATTCAGCAAATCATCATTAATAACAAGCGAGGAAGTGGAGAACAAGGAGCTAAAGTGATTTGTAAAGCAACTTCCAATTGTAGCACGATCAGAGGTCCAGGCTCCATAGGGGAGCTTAAGAGAGGAGATATTGTTTCTTCTCCGTTTTATTAGAGTGGAAGTATGGAATAATTTAGCATTCAAGTCCTTGCAAGTAAGCCAGGCTTCTCTGTATTTATTTTTCCATAGAGTTTCTTCTTGTAGAAGAGCTCAGCCAAGTCTTGTTTCAGTGATACTTCCGCTTGAAAAGATTTGTTAGAAACGATAGAATGTTGTACAATATCAAGCTGTCTCGCTAATATGATAGACTGGGTCAAACTAATTATCTCCCCAATTTCTCTTGGCATTCCCATAAATGATCACCACAAGTTTCAAATCTTTGCAACTATGTTGTGTGATCTTCTGTGGCATTATTGCAACAAGGCCTTTCATGATGCTCTTCCTTTTGATGCTATTCAAGTCTCTCAGCATATCAACAAGATTTCTCTAGAACATTTTGCTGCTTGGCATAACATATCATCTCCAATGGAACACTAGCTACCTCCTACAAGCCCTGGCTACAAAATCAATTTTGACCCTATAAACCGAGATACCTTTTCAGCACAAGCAGCGGTTTGTTGCAATCATCGAAGTCATATCATTAGTATGATCTCCCAAATCAGTCCTCATTGTTTGCCAAATTATGGCGAAGCCTTAGTTGCACGCTTATCAGATTCTCTTGCCATCTCTCTTAATCTTGAGAATTTTATCATTGAGGGTGACTCTCAAGTTGTTATTCTATCTCTGCAACATCCCTAGAATCAGCTTGATTGGCGCATCTCATCTGTTATTTTTGATATCATTAACTCTATTTCAGTCTCCATCTCCTGGGGTGCTAGAAAAATCAATAGAAGTGCAAACTTCTGTGCTCATTTAATAGCACATTGGGTTGCACTCAAATCTTTTACTGGCTGCATTCCCACTGCTCCCCCCCCCCCCCCTCCCCCAACCCTATTGTAAGTGGGAAAGACCCACCCCTATTAGGTTGATAAATTGGTAGTTGTTAGCTATTGGTTGTTTTATGTTTTATTTCTATTATTAAGCTTGTTAGTAGCTGGTTTCTTTGTTTCAATATAATTACACCAAAAAAAAAAAGAATAAAAAAAAACTTTAAAAAACAATGGATGAATGCGGCGTATGTTGCATGGTTTTTAAGGGTTTAGAGTTTTTATCTGTCCGAATTTAAGAGAATTCGGGTTATGGGTAGGTGATTGTGAGAGACCACTTATTAGGGTTGACAATTGACACAATTCGCAAATCCAATACAAACATGACACAAAGCTATAGGGTTTGGGTTTAAGCTAAACGGGTTCGGGTTATAAACAGGTTAACCCTTTTGTGATGCGATTAGTTAAACGGGTTGACCTGCCCAACCCGTTTAGCCAGTCGTGTCGGGTTCGGGTTGGGCAAAACGGGTTGACCGGGTCGACCTGAACCCAACACGGCAACCCGAATTGCTAACCCTATCACTTATAAGACCCACCTGATCAAATAAAAATTGGGCTACCCAACCACTTATTTGATCAGGTGTTTTCCATAAGTGGTCTCTCACAATCACCTGCCCGAATTCTTTCAAATTCGGGCAGATAATTTAAGAGAATCCTAATCCAAAATAATGTCGATTGGGAATCTCTTACTCTTTCAAAGAAATTGTAGATTCTTAAATTATACAATTTTGACTATTTTTAGGCATCAAAGCGCTTGAAAAATGACACAGGCACACCCACTAACAAAAAAATCACTTCTCCTTAATAATAATAATAATAATATTAATAAACCCCATTGGGTTAAAAGGTTGGGACAACAGATTCTCTACAAACAATATTATAAATGAAAGGTGTGACTTCTTCCAACCAGATAGAATCAGTGACTTTAGCAGAAGCTGCTTTGGCTAGAGCGTGCACCGCTGAATTAGCTTCTCTCCTCGTATGTACCACGCTAAATGACCGGAGTGACAATACTTCTTTTTTGATTCTCTCGTTGAAATGTCTAAACCTGCTTAAAGTTGAAAGATCTGTGGTAATCGCTTTGACTATTTGCAGTGCATCACTTTCCAATATAAAATCAAACATCCTTATTTCCTTCTATTTGACCTCCTTGTTGAGTCTCTGGTCCCGCCATGACCAATGTAGTGGTTCCTTCCAAAATGCTTCTTTTTCACTATTACAAATACGTTTTTCATTCATAAAATTAAAAGACAGTTTTTTGCTCAAAACTTTTTTATAACATAGAGCAAGAACTTGGTAAAAATATAATTAATTCTCAAATGTAACATGCCACATTTTTACTAGAAACCTTTTTTTTTTCAAGCGCTTCGAGGCCTAAAAATGGCTCAAATTGCATAATTTGAAAATATACAATTTCTTTGAAATTTTAGTGGATCTTGATCCAAATAATGTTGAGATGAACTGAAATAGGCAAATAACTTATAATAGTCAAATTTGTTTTTTGGGTTTTTTTTTTTTATTATTTTTTTTAAAATTTTTTTATGATACTTCACTTGTCAAAAGAATGTGAAATTCATTGTAGGTGACTCCGTTAATGTGAAAATCCAATATTTTTTCTTTGATTGAGTGTTGGTAAAAATATAATAATAATAATAAAAAAAAAAAAGAGAAATAAAATTTAAAAGCAAGTAAAGAATAGAATATAAAAATCTATTGGAGATGGTATAGAAAAAACAATAATTAAAGTAAAGGTATACCTTTTCAATAGATATTTTGAGTATTACTATTGGAGGTGATCACAGAAATTATGAAATTATAAGAGCATCTTCAACAGAGTTGCTATTTTAGCCAAAATAGTCAAATTTGACTTTTTTTTTTACTCTTTTTTTCAATCCAGCAGATTAGCTTCTTTAACCTTTTTTCCTTAACAGTGAACAGTGAATAGCCAACACTGGCTATTCATTATTCATCTGTTTACATATTTTTTAACAATATTTTTTTCTCTCCCCCTCTCCGTCCTTCTCTACCTGCCATGAACAACCAACCAAAATCGACCATGAACAACCAACCAAAATCATCAAAATCAACCATAAATATAGCTTTAGCCGTGATACACATAACCGAAACAGGGGAGACACATTCAAGCTTAAAAATCAGATGGGTTCAACTAAAAATCATCAACCAAAATCAACCTATTTTACCAGTCACCGGAAATCGCTCATAATCACCGGAAATCACCTCTGAATCTACCGGATCTGCGCCTAGGTCAACTGGAACTCGTCTCAGGCCACCGGAGCTTGACTCATGGAGGTTCGGGTTGATGGGTTAATTTTGGGTTCGTCGAGTTCAACGGTTCTCTCTCGGAAATCGTTCATAATCACTGGAAATCACCTCTGACTTTGCCGGATCCGCCCCGAGCTCAACCGGAACTCGTCTCAGGCCACCGGAGCTCGACTCATGGAGGATCAGGTTGATGGGTTTCGTCTGGGTTCGTTGAGTTTAGCGGTTCTCTCTCGAAAATCGCTCATAATCACCGGAAATCACCTCTGACTCTGCCGGATCTGCGCCTAGCTCAACCGGAACTCGTCTTAGGCCACTGGAGCTCAACTTATGGAGGATCGAGTTGATGGGTTTCGTCTGGGTTCGTCGAGTTCAGCGGTTCTCTCTCGGATCAGTCTCGGCCTCTCCATCTCCGGCTCTCCTCTCATGGGTCTCTCCCTAAATCCCTCGATCTCTCTCTCGGTGTGTTTTAGACGAAAAGAGAAAGGAAGAACAAGAAAGAGAGATTGGACAGAAGGGAAAATGAGGAGAAGAAAAGAATAAAAAAAAAATATAATAAAAAAAAGAATAGGAAATAATATTTAAATGTAAGTAGAGAGTTGAATAGTAAATCTGTTAGAGAGTATAAGAAAAACAGTAGTTAAAGTAGAAATTGATACTTTTTGAGTAGCTATTTTAATTCTAACCACTGGAGATGCTCTAAGTAGTACATTGAAGCTCTTATTTTACTAATAGGAGTGGAAACACAACCATTAGCATGTGGCGTGGTGTGGCGCGTCGTGATGCCAAAAATGCATATTCTGTTTCGTCTTGTTGCAACTCAAAATCTCAAATATATTCTTCAAAAAAAAAAAAACAAAAAAAAAACAAAAAACTTGATCTATAAAATTATTATGTGTTATTACATGTAAGTACATATATTTTTGTTAATAGCTGGTAAGAAAAACATGTTTTTTTAGTAACTTAAAAAAAAAAATGTATTTCTTCAAAAAAATATATATATAATAATTTTATAAATTTAGTTGAAAGAAAATTGTCAAATTGAATCATTGCATTGCATTGGGAGACTTTGTCCGATTAATCACATGTTTACCCATGTAACCTTCTCTGAATCTTTGTCATCAGATTAAGACATAACTTGCTTTGATGAATCATAGCATATAAAGAAAGCTTACCATATGTTACACAAAATTTCTATAGCATTGGGAGAGGTACCAAACTCAGGTTGGCAATAAATTAAAAGACAGAAATTTCCTACAAACCAGTTTGTAGGAAATTTCATATAAATCATATCTAAGATTGACGAGGATTGATTCCTACACTATACAGGTACAACAACTTCACAACACCTCCTCATATGGAGGTGGATACCAGTGTGTGGGGCCTACTCCATGTGAGGGGGTGTTGTAAAATTGTTGTACCTGTGTTGTACATCTATCATTTTTCAAGATTGACATGTATTCTTTGGCATATAAGAAGCACATGTTATTTTAATAGCATATGCTTCTTACATGCTTTTTTAATAGCATTAATAAAAAAGATATATGATACATTGGCACCCCAAGACACAACTCCTGACCATCTTTGCCCACGCGACAATTTTTACTTTACATTTTTTTTTTTTTAGAAAAAAAAAAACCTAAAGCTAGCGAGATATGATTCCTTGCCAATTTTTCACGTAACAAAAAACACAAATATCCTATGTAATAGGGAATTACAGGCTCTTTAAAAAAAAAATTCACAACCGTTTTATGATTTCCTGCCACATAGAATAGTTGTTTGAAAAGTTTGCAAGAAATCATATCTCAAAGCTAGCTGGGAGACCACCTCCGGTTTGATGTCATTGGCATTTGAAATTGGGCCAAACAACTTTTCTTACAAGGAAATTAAAAAAAAAAAAAAAAGAAAACAAAAAAGAGAAAGAAGGGACGACTCCCCAATAGCAACAAACTCAAACGAAAATACAATGCATAAAAATAATAACAATAACTAAGAAATGGGCCAAAAAATAGCATAGTCTTTTCACTCTTTTGTATTTTGGGCTAAAAGCTTAAAATAAAAATGTTGCACAATACGGTTTCAGAGGCAAGCCAAGAAATTGGCACGCTTGAAAGCTGCAACAATAATTGGTAAGAAGCTGTTGAAGGTGTTGCACAGTTTCCAATGAGGAGCAAGAGGAGATTCCAAAAGTCTCCGTAGCAAAATAAAAGAGAAAACTATATTTTATCCTCCAATGTTTTACAGCCTTTTCAACCTTGCCTTCAAAGTGAAAAAAAAAAAAATGTAATGCACTCCAACCAAATATAACCAATTCTTTCGAAAATATCTCTAAAAAAATTATTATTTTTTTTAAAAAAAAGAAAGACTAAAAAATAAAAAATAATAATTCGGCCACCCCCATTCGGCCATCCTGGGGTGGCGAATCATCCCCATGGCCCATAGGAGTGGTTCGGCCACCCCCATGTGGCTAAATGGGAGTAGCTAAAGCCACCCCAAAGCCACTCCCATTTGGCCATGGGGTGGCTCGACCACCCCCTTTTGGCCAGCCTAGGGGTGGCGAGCCATTCCCATGGCCATGGGGTGGCCAGCCACTCCCAAATGCTCCATGGGGTGGCTTCGGGTACCCCAAATTTATTTATTTATTTTTAATTTTTTAAAAGATATATTTGTCTTATTAAAACTTTTTAAGGATTATCTGTCTTTTTGATGGCTTTAGGGAGGACATTGACATTTTTTGGTAGTTCAGGGGGGACATTGACACAATTGGTAGTTTGGTGGGCACATTGACAATATAGTAATAGTTTGAAGAGAATATATGTACTTTTTTCAATAAAAAGATAGTACAAAAGGAGAAAGTAAGGCACTCCAACATAGATCCTAGTACAAATGTCACAATGCAAGATACAACCTTAACATTTGGGAATGGACCTAAAAGAAAAGACTTGGATCAATAGTTTCTTGGCACATAGCCCAAGAGAAGGGCCATTAAAAATGACGATTTTTGAGGCAGTTCAGCAGATAAGCTGCCTGAAGAAATGCTCACTGCAACTCCATTGAACCAAAGCCCAAACAGCCAATATAGTAACCCTCATTGTATGATTTACCATTTACTTTCTTTAGAACAGGTTGAGTGTCACAAAATGCTATGAATACAATGGGGATAAAATGAAAATTGATCCAAAAGGTGCGTTTGGGTATTGAATTTTTAGAATTAAAATTGAATTCTAATTCTATTTACAAATATCGAGGTAAAAAATTGTGTTTGGGTGTTGAATTTTTAAATTGAAAAATATTATATTTTAATAGTAAGAAATGATTGGAAGTTTAAAAAGTTGTGTATAATGATTGGTATTTTAAAAAGTTGTGTGAAATAATAATTTAAATAATAATAATTTATTATATATTGATTATTTAATTAAAAAAATAAATAATATTTTTTTAAAAAAATAATTGAAATCAAAATTAAAAATTAAAAAAAAAAAAAAATGAAGGAAGGGGGGCAGCCACCCTTTTGGGGGTGGCCCGGCCATCCCCATGGAGGTCGGGGTGGCCGCGCGGCCACCCCCAGTGGTCGGGGGAGGCCGCGCGGCCACCCCCAGTACTCGGGGGAGGCCGCGCGGCCACCCCCAAGGGTCGGGGGTGGCCGGGCACCCCCAGTACTCGGGGGAGGCCGCGCGGCCACCCCCAGTACTCGGGGGAGGCCGCGCGGCCTCCCCCAAGGGGGGTGGCTGCCACCCCTCTGTTTTTTTTTTTAATTTCTTTTTTTTTTTTTTAATTTAAATTATTAATATTTTATTATTTAAATGTGGGACCCACGCGTTTTTTTAGTCAACTTTTCCTGCGTGTGGGTCCCACCATTAATCTGAAAAACAGCATTGAATTTTCTCAAAACTCGGGTCAAAATTCGGGTCAAAATCCGGGTTTTATGCGGGTGGGTGGGTTTTAGAAAAAACCCGAGTGGAATAATTATTCCACTCGGTTGCCAAACATTTCATTAAGTGATTCATGAGTAAATACTTGGAATAACACGTTTCCTTACACGTAAATGCAAATTAACCCTAAACAAATAAGACTCAATGCGTATAATATTTAATTAAAATAAGAGAGAAATTATGGAGTTAACAATTGAAATCATACCCACTTTTATGATATCATATTAAATTACCACTTATTTACTTAAAAAAAAAAAATCACTTATTCTAAAAGATAGTGATCACCTACTTGCATTGGGTTTGTCCTCGTTGCCATGAGGTCTACACGACCGAACCAAAGTAGGCATCTTGAACTGGTATTGTGGAATGCAGAGTTCAGCTGTTGGATGGATCATGATTTGAAGCATCTTCTCTACTTTGGCATCAATGATAATATTAACACCAATCAAGATGTTTTCTTTATTATTTTTTTTTTTTCTTTTGGCCTGGCCGTAATAAGACACAGTTCCAGTTGAGGAACAACTGACATTTGAGGCCTTCCTAATTGATCAGATATTATTGCACTTAATCTGGTTTTTGGACTCTGAAATTGAAAGAGAAGATAGCCAATCAAGATAGGGAGCGGCGTAGATGTCATGTACAACCCATCTCCATTAGGAAAGCTTCAGTATAGCAACAAGTCTTGGTTAGTAATTGGGCTAGCTTTCACTATATTACTTGTGCTGGTGTACCTGATTTATTTTGCACTCTAACATAACGGGAATGAAAACAAGAAGCTGTCAAACACATCTATGCATTTTAAAGAGCATGAAATGAAACATGGGCATCTTGTATCATATGCAACTTATTTTTCTGTTGTACATAAATAAAGCAAATAAAAGTATATTTAACATGATTTTTTTTTTTGGTCAATTAGGTTCTTATAAAATACATAATTAAGAGCCAAAGCTCATAATTCAAATCCCCTTATTTCCTTGTTTACCTCTTTGCAACTCGAAATGTGTTAGGGCAGAGTTCCCGTCAAGTCCTTTCTCATCATAGTAAGCAATGAAATCTCGCATTGAGGTTTCTCTGTATACAGGGGGACTATCTTCTGACAGCAATTCCTTGATGGGGCCATAGATCATTGTTGATGGGTAAAGATGAGGAGTGAAAAAGCATGCAACAGATACTCTTGGTCCTAGGTGGTTTGCTAGCACTTGGTGCTCTACACTTTTAAATCTGTTATTGGATATGAGCTGCAAAAATACAACAGAATAATCCTTTAAACAGCTGACAAGCAGTTGCGAATCAAATTCTTCTCCTATAGTTTTGGTTCTATAAACTTGAACAGCTACCAGGCATAAAAATCAAAATAACCAAATTATTCATCATATAATGATATATATTCTGCTAAATACAGGAACCAGCCTCCTTCTTTGTTAACAATTTGTATATCCTACCTTTTTGGTAATCTTGTTTCCATGTTTTTTAGTCTTCAGACACCATGGAGATCACTCCCATGCGCATGCAAGAAAACGATGATTTAAAAAGATAATTACATTGCTGAGTGGTGTTAACAAAATTTATGAGAGAAATTTAACTCAAGCAATGGCCATGTGCATTCATGGAAACAATGATTAAGAATGATAATAACATAGTTGAGTGGTACTGATTAAACAATGGTAGCTGTAAACATACTTAATGAGTCATGTAGCAGCACAGAAGTTTTTCCCTGGGAACATGCAACAGTTAACAAGTTACTGCACCATCACAGAAGAGACATCAAGAGCTTTTTTCCACATCAAAATAGTGATCATTTTAACAAGTGAGCTTTTCTTTCTACTTTCAATTTTTAGGGTAAATAAACACTTCTAACCAAAGGCCACAAATCCGCCTAGAAGAGCATATAAAGCATGCTGAAAAACTCAGCTTAACAAAGTCAAGGTACCATTAGAGCACTGGCCAAACAACAACTCTAATAAGGAACCTCATAATTATATGCCTACAATGCCTCAAAAGTGTCATCTAGAGTGCACATGTTCAACATTACGTGCACGCGTAACAGATCTGGTGATTTGGAAGTGAAAAAGGAAAGGACACAAGATCTTGCTTCTGTTGGTTTCCTATTTTGAAAACTAAGAAAGTAGGTTAGGGAACAGTAGGGAATTTTAACATGAGTTAGGTTTATTTCAAGGAAAACCTGGACCTCCCAAAACAAAGATGTAGTGTTTGTCCAAAATAATTCATGTCATGATCTTTATTCATGACGGGTCTTTAAATAAACTTACAATGATAAAAAAGATGGAACTACAACCCTATCATTATCATAAGGTAACTTATTATCCCTTAGACTTGTAAACGTACCTAATATAATTTCAACACATAACACAATAGAAGATAATTATTTGATGCAAACCAGGTCACTTCACTACCTAGCCACATTCACAGCTCTTCTTATCCTCACATGCAGTCATGCAATAACTTATCTTTTACCTTTACTTCTAAGGGTACATAACATTCAACAACTCGAGATCAAACGCTTGACAAGAGATCATTTTCTGATGGAATGAAACAGAACAGGGTCCATTTTTCATGAAGTTATGGTAGCTTTTATATGAATGTGAAGCTGAGAATGGTCCAATGTGTGCTCTACATGTACATGAATGAGAAGGCATCTTGAAATGACATGACAAAAATAAGTCTTGTTGCTAGCGGATAATGTAATTCCATGCATTTAAGCAAACAATTGTTCATTATTGATTTTAGCTATATATATGTCAAAATCTTGCCTGTAAGAGATCTCCAACGTTTACAACTAGAGCTCCAGGAACAGGAGGAACATCAATGTAATGGTTTTGATGAAGAACTTGAAGTCCACCGATATGGTCTTGAAGTAAGATGGTGAGAAAATCAGGATCTGAGTGTTTGGTCGTGCCCAATGTCATTTTGGGCTCAGGGCATGCTGGATAGTAGTGGCTGAGAAGTAGATGCCCCTTTGCACAATCCAAGCCTATAAGGTGGTCAGGTTTGAGCCCAAGTGCTTCTGATAGCAATTCAAACAATGTGATCCCCAACTTACGGACTTGCTTCGAATACTCCATAGTTATGTCTCTGCAAATCAAACAATGATTCAAGATCAATAAAACCAATTGAAATCTTCCTAAAGGTACGGTATTAACACGAATGATAATAAAAATAACAAGATAGACATTTCTTCTATAGATGTTCAATGTTTGTCAATATCTCCTTAATAGCATAGTTGCAATTAGAAGCAAGAAAGTGGATTAATTTGAAATTATGTGGGTGGTAACCGAATTCCAGACATAATAAAAAAAAAATTTGTGACACACCTGGAGCAATAAAATGGGAAATGAAGAAAAAGTAAGACTGCCAATAGAAAATATCTGTAAATATTCCTTTTACACTCTTAACTTTGTCACAATTCCATATCAAATAAAAAAGTTCGCCATTGAATGTGAGACTTAAATTAACAAAATTAATGAGAAACACAACCTGGTGTTCATTCAACCATTATGTCAATTTTCAAAAGAAAAATCACTTTATCTCTATCCATTAAACATTTATTGGGAGGAAGAAAATTCAGTTGTTATCTTCCAATCCTACGAATTCATGATTCTTAAACTGGACTGCTCCGAGAACTCTGAAAACAAGTATCCTTTAATGTTCCCAGAGTATCCAAGTGTTAATAACCATTCAGAATATGTAATGCAAGAATGAAATAAGAGATTAAAATAAAACTATGATCAGGTATAGTCATTGAACTATGACTCCATAAAAGAAGAGTACCTGCAGACTAGAGGCAATTCTTGAGGGTCAAGAGGCTCAGGACCCATAACACAAAATAAAGTATCCCTCCAATTAGCGAATCTTGATTCGTACAAATCAAAGTTACTTCCATACTTCACCTTCCTCATCAACTCCCGAGTATAATAATCAGCCTTCACCTCCCTTGGTAGCTCGTGGAACCCACGCGCCGCCTTCAGCATGTCCTCCAACACCTTTTCAGCTATTCCATGGTTCACCACCTGAAAGAATCCCACCTCCTCGGCGGCCCGCCGGACACCGGCAACTTTATCGGCACGCCTGCCGACGATGTCACTAAGGTCGATGACCGGAATTGTGATTTGGATATTGGTTGGCTCCCCGGAATTGTGGCCGTCGCCTGCGAGATCTTCCGGCGGTCGGACGAAAATTCTCGGGATTTTGGTAATACCAGCATCCACAAGGCCTTTGACACCTGCCTTGGATTCATCAAAGGACTTTAACTCTTGAAGACGATCATAGTTTACGGAATTCCCGGTCACTGATTCTCCGGCGCCGGTGATCGTCATTATTCTCGCTCTGGTCCGGGTTCTGGAAAGATAGATAGGACTGTGATAGCTGATTTTTGTTATATTTGCTTGAGGGTGTATCCGAAAATGTGGTCTGCATGGGGATGATCATTCTAACTAAAATCTGAATAAGGGTGTCAATTTTCTCCCTTTTTTTATTTTTTTATTTTTTTATTTATTTTTTTTTTAATTTGAACGCTTAAAAAGAAAAAGAAAAGTTGACTCAATTTTTTTTGGTTCTGTTTTTAGATTTGAGTGAGAAGAAATCGCATATGCTCTATAAAAACGTAAGAATTAGATGTCGGAGTGGCATGTTGTAGGAAAATTGTGTCCGTTTTCTCTGACAAAAAAAAAAAAAGAGGGTTTAAACTCAAGCTAGGAACCATTGCATTGTTAAAGTATTTTCAAAATTAATATGTATATATATTTATTTTGTGTCTTGGAAAATGATTTAAAAGGAAGGTGTTAAAGAGCATTAAATGAAGATAGTCCCATATGAAAAAAAGAGAAACTGAAGTTAGTATTTATAAGGACCAACACATTTTAAGCATTTAAAGTAATGCTTGGGTGTATACTCTAGTACGGTGCGAAGCACCGGACGCACACGCTCGCGTGTGGCAGTGGGCTGTAGGGCGCTAGTGGCGCTTTGATGGCGCACTTGGCACGAAGTATCGGAGCTCGGCTCGATCTAATCATGACCTTTCGATTTTGGATGGGTCCTGATCAATCGATCTAGTGGTTTAATCTAAACCATAGGATGCTTCTTAGGTAAATCCAATGGTTGGATTTACTGGACAATCAAATAAATAAACTGTAAGGTCAAATCACATTTGATCTAATGGTTGAAATTAATTAATAACGATCTAATGGTTATTATTAATCAATCATAGACAGTTATTTGATCTAATGGTCAGATTTAAGTGTCTGTTAAAACAGCAGTTTATGACTGTTACTTAAGCAGTTATGGACGGTTGGATTAGCAGTTATTTCAATATTATACAGAAGTAACTGCTGTCCAGTTATCAGAAAAAATACAGAAATAACTGCTATACAGTGTTTAATAAAAGAAATAATAAAATTTCTTTTATCTTCAATGCTTTTTCTGATACCTTCTGCATTTAAAATTAAAAAGTCTCTGTTTGTCTCTTGATATAATAGAAAAATCTGAAAGTGTTCGGGTTTAATTTTTCGTTAGTGCAAAACGAGATTAAACAAACAGAGGTTTCTGAGCTCTATTGCATCATGGAGAAATATTTGCTGTAACCTTTTTGCATACCTTTCTGGTGGGGGCAAATAATTTCTTAAGAAAAGCGACGTTGTAACGCGCCTTAGGAGCATTTTGTTTTTCTGCTTTCGTTTATATTTTCTAACATGCATTAATGATTTATCCATTGAACCAAAACAAGAACTAGCTAGCACTCTGGACGGGTCTCGTCCGTCTAAGCGAAAGTTTTTTTCGCATGGTCTTCCGGGGAAGAGTAATGCTACATATCATCCCTTTGTCCTCTTTTTATACCCCAAAAATTGATGTGGCTCTTAAAATCACCATTGGATCGAAATCCAATAATGATCTACCATAAATTCAATGGTGATTTCAAGAGCCACATTAATTTTTGGAGGATAAAAGAAGGACAATGGAATGATATGTATCATTCCTCCCCAGGGAAATGATTTGTGGGGATACTTTACCATCCCCGCCCTCCCCTTTTTGGTTTTTAAATAAAAAAGTGTCTTCTATGACACTTTTTTTTTTTAATTTTTTAATTTTATATTAAAAAGGGGAGGTTGGGGAACAGTAAAGTGCCCCCCATGTATCAGCTCCCGATCTCCCGTCCTTTCGCTTGTCTACCTTTCCGGAAATAATTTGTAGGGGATGTTTTTCCGTTCCCCAACCGGCATTTTTAATTAAAAAATTATTTTTTAATCAAAAAGAAATTTTTGATGTAACATCAAAAGTTACTTTTTGAAAAAAAAAAAAAAAAAATTCATGAATAGGGCGGGTGAGGGACGGTTTCCCATCCCTTGTGAATCACGCCTCATTCCTTTCAGCTGCTAAGGGAGAAGGGAAGGACCTCATCTCTTTATTTTTGCTTTTGTTGCTTTTAGCCTAAATGTTTCTCTAGCCCTTTTCTCCTCTCATGAAGTTTTATATGTCGTTTCGTACGACTTATCCTGCCCGGCTATAAAACCTCAGGGTCTTCGCTTCTCCACTGTGCAGGTTTCTTCCTCGTCCATGTTTGTTGGTTTCTCTCCTGCATTGTGACCGGTTTCGAAACTCTTAGATTTGGTTTTTTTTTCAAAGTTAGATCAACATTCCTCTGTTGGTCCCAGCATTCCATGCACCACTCCAACGCTCTCATCAATGATTCAGCTTTCCGACACTACTGCCATGTCTTCTGTCGCCATCCACGCACTGGAGCGTGACTCCTATGCGCCGACGGGTGGACCTCTTGCATCAGCACGTGGATCTCATGAGCCGGAGCTCTCCGCCCTACCAGTCCTTGTTGTTGCAGTGTTTTTGATTTTTTTTTTTGCTGCTTTTATGTACTTTTATTTTACTTGGGTTATTGTGTCCTTTTAGGAGAAACTCTTGTATTTGAATTTGTGTTGGTGCCTCTTTTTTCTGCAATCCCAAATTCGAACTTTAACAATACTTTTACCGCTTCAGCCTCCTTCGGGTGATTGTTGTTGTTCCCAATTGAGGTTATAAATATGTTTGTCTTAATTTGAACGTACCTTTTTAGCTTATGTAACTGCCTTGTACGGTCCCTTGAGAGGGCCGTGTCATTTTTTTGACCAATGTCTTATCATTTGTAATTATTTTAGCACTGTTTTGGTTTGTTTTGAATCGGGGAGCACACCCCTTTTTTGTTTATAGGATTGTTCACATTTTCTTCCTTTTGGATCAGAAGTGGAAATGATCTTCTCATGTAACCTTTTCCCTTAATCAATTTAAAGAAAAATAAAAATAAAAAAATAAAATAAAAAATGCAACTGGCTCTGCAAGACTATGCTATGCATGTATAGTGCCCCATCAAATGCTACAAAGTTCTACAATAACTTGAATGAAAAGGTTTCACTAGTAACCACCGTAGCAAGTGAAACAGGAAAACATTAAAAACAACAATTTATTCAAGTATTCCATATTCGAGCTTTGGAAAATAGAAGTTTAAATATGCAACACGTACATTAGACAAAGGCAAGCACATTGAAGCTAGACAGTCTTAACATGTACATATTGGAGCAACAGTCGAAAATCAGAGTTGCAGTTCAACAAAATAAATGAACCATATTCATCCATGACCTACTTCAAATTTTGAAATATTCTAGTCCAGAGGTCCCATCCAGCCCTTTCGAGTAAATATAAGTAACATAATCTTTTAGGGTGGTTTCCCTGTAGATTGGGGGGTGTTCTTCTGATAGCAGCTCCTTGATTGGTCCATACAACCTAGGACTGATGGTAGTTTCTTGCTTGAAATGTGTTCTGAAAAAACTAGCCACAGAGATTCTTGGACCAATGTTCTTTGCCAGTACTCTGTGAAACACGCTTTTGAACTTATCGTTGGAGATTAGCTGCACAGAGAGACATTAAAAAAGAGAACCTTCTTATCAGTTCAAATGATTGCTACAAGATATTCCCATGTTCTTGCCGTTGACAGATTTTAGATTTGATTCAATGTTGAGTCCATCGGATATTTATGTACAATTGAACCAATTAATTAGAATTGGAGGAACAATAATCTTTTTGGGTAAGTGAAGTGAGGAACCATAATCAATATAGAAAATGCTTGGCATAATTTTTTTTTTTACGACTTTTGACACGTGTTTATTAGAGGGTGTTGAAGAGTGTTGAATGCTTATAACTTTTGACTTCAATCTCACATGTTGGCATGTGTTAAAAGTTGTATGTGTAGCATTATTCATCAATATAACCAATGATGGATTGCAAGGATGGCTTAGCAATAAACATATATGCATTTTGAGTAATGCTAAAAACTACAATTTTTATCTTACAATTATCTAATAATGCTGACGCGACAGTACAAATTAACCAATCTTTAGATCAGTCATTATTAAAAAGTGGGTTGAAAATTACTTGCCTGCATCATATCTCCCAGGTTTATAACCAAAGACCCCGGAATGGGAGTGACAGTGACCCATTGATTTTGATGTAGGACCTGAAGGCCACCTATTTGGTCTTGTAAAACGACAGTGAGGAAGGCACTGTCGGTGTGTTTGGTGAGGCCCAAAGTCAAATCTGGTTCGGGGCATGGTGGATAGTAATGGCCCAAAACATAAAGTCCCTCGGCGCAACCCATGTCTTTGAGGTGGTTTGGTTCGAGCCCAAGAGCGTCCGACAGCAGCTCGAATATAGTAAGGCCTAATCTTATTACTGCGTTCGAGTAATCAATCATTATATCTCTGCAAATCGATCAATATTACATGAGTTAGAAAATCATGAATGAAACAATTATGGCACTAATTAAAGGTGTTATGGTATTATCAAAAACCTGCACACTTGTGGCAATTCTTCAGGCTTGGGTGGAGAAGGAGCTGTAACACAATATATGGTATCCCTCCAATTAGCTGCTCTTGCTTGATATAAATCAAAATTGGTGTTATATGCAACACTTTTCGTTTCATCGCGCGTATAGAATTCTTTCTTAACGTCGTAGTCTTGCTCGTGAAACCTGCGAACCCCATCGATCATCTCATCCAGCAGAGTTACCTCAATTCCATGATTAACAACCTGAAAGAAACCCCACTTCTCACATGCATCTCGGATTTCTTCAACTATGGTTGCACGTTGACCAGCATCTTTGCCGATGCCTTCAAAGTCTATGATTGGAATGCTGAACTTGGGGTCGGAGGAGGAGCAGCCTGAATCATTATGTTGCTGATCACCATGGATGAATATCCGCGGGATCTTTGCTACCCCTGCATCTGCGAGTCCCTTTACCCCAGCTTTTGACTCATCAAAAGCCTTCAGTTCACTGATCCGTTCATATTTGGATTCCTCCCTTTCTGCCTGAAATTCGAGTGAGCTTGTGGCCTCCATTTCTTTTTTCCTCATCTAATGCTATGAAGCATCAATAGATGTGCTTGTATACGGCTGCTCTTGCATGTGCAGTAAAAAGAATCTTTCTTTCTTTTTTTCAAGGAGGGATATCGAGGACAGGAAAGAAATGACAAAGTGCAACTGCATTTTTGTCTTTTAACTGGATCAGAGAACAAGACAAAGAATAAAAAAAGAGCTGATCACTTAGAGTGGCTAACAATTAGCCACGTGTATTAAAATACAAGTGGCTAACATTGGCCACGTGTATTTAAATACGCGTGGCTAAATGTATATATATATATATATATAAATTATATATTTTTCTTGATACGTGTTAAGAATACACGTTGCCAAAATCAAAAATATTGCTTTAAAAAAAAGAAGAAGAAAAGAACCTTTTTTTTTTTTTTCTTCCTAATACGTATACGATATACCTATACGAAACACATGCAGAACCAACTCGTCCCCCACTTAGAACTGGCCGGCCGGAGTTTGGAGAGATAGAGAGAGATACAGAGACAGAGAGAGATACAGAGAGAGAGAGCAAGAGACGTCGGGAAGGCCGGAGGGAAGGCCGACCACGCGGTGGTCGGGAAGCTGGCCGGTGGTCCAGTATTGACGGAGAGAGAGAGAGAGAGAGAGAGAGAGAGAGAGCGAGCAAGAGACGTCGGGAAGGCCAGAGGGAAGGCCGACCACGCGGTGGTCGGGAAGCTGGCCGGTGGTCCAGTATTGACGGAGAGAGAGAGAGAGAGAGAGAGAGAGAGAGAGAGCGAGAGACAGAGAGCGAGAGAGAGAGAGGGAGCAAGAGACGTCGGGAAGGCCGGAGGGAAGGCCGACCACGCGGTGGTCGGGAAGTTGGCCGGTGGTCCAGTATTGACGGAGAGAGAGAGAGAGAGAGATGCAGTGCTGACGGAGAGAGCTGGCCGGCGATGCAGTACTGACGGAAAGAGAGAGAGAGAGAGCGATACAGAGAGAGTGAGAGAGAGCGATACAGTGAGAGAGAGAGAGAAAGAACAGTGAGAGCGCGCAGAAAGAGAGAGAGCGAGAGATAAAAGAGTATATAACGATTTTTTTTTTCTTTTTGAAACTTAAATTAAGAATGGTCATCAGGTGGGCGCGGGACAATTCCCGCGCGCCTACCTACACCAATTCTGGCCACGTGGCGTAAAGCCACGTGGCCAATTCTCTGGTATATATATATATATATATATATATATATATATATATAGATATATATTTTTTTATCAAAACCTTAATAAAATTTGTTTTTATTAATATATATTTGATATTTGCAATTGGCCACGTGTATTAATTACACGTGGCTAATTGGACACGTGTAATTAATACTCGTGGCTAATTGGCCACGTGTAATTAATACACGTGGCTAATTGCAAATATAAATATAAAAAAATTATAAAAAATATAAATATTTTAGCCACGCATATTAATTACACGTGGCTAATTGGACACGTGTAATTAATACTCGTGGCTAACTGGCCACGTGTAATTAATACACGTGGCTAATTGCAAATATAAATATAAAAAATATAAATATTTTAGCCACGCGTATTAATTATACGCGGCTAATTGGACAAGTGTAATTAATACTCGTGGCTAATTGGCTACGTGTAATTAATACACGTGGCTAATTGCAAATATAAATATAAAAAAATTATAAAAAAATATAAATATTTTAGCCACGCGTATTAATACACGTGGCCAAGTGGCTACGCGTAAAAATACACGTGGCTACTTGGCCACGCGTATTAAAAACGCGTGGCCAAGTAGCCACGTGTAATAAATACACGTGGCTAACTGTCATCTAGCCACGTGGCTACAGTAACCGTAACTGTCATCTAGCCACGTGGCTACGTGGCTAATTGTATGTTTTTTTGTAGTGTATGTATTAAATTGTACAATATATTAGTCTATTTGTTGTTGAAAAAGGTGAGTGAATGAAGAGAAATACACTGTATACAAAATAAATAAATAAATTAATATATAAGAGGAGTTAATATGGTAGGTAATAAGGAATTTTACCATAATATGTTGAGAATATTATGAAGATATATTTTCTCGCACAATTGTAGTAATATTTTAACATTCCCTCAAACTCGAGGTGACGAAGCCCGCTTGAGTTTGAAAACAAGATCACAAGGTCGTCCAAGCAGATGAGATTTCCTGAATATGTGGGCAAGCTGATATTCAAATGAGACTAATCGTAGATGTAAAGTGCCCAATTGAGGATGATGCTTTATGAAGTGACAATCAATTTTTGAAAAATATCATTATGCATGCACGTGCAAATATGTATGGCACTTCGATTGTCACAACAAATAAGAGAAACAGCATTTTGAGGGGCACCCATGTCTGTCAAAAGCCAGCGTAACCACAAAATTTCAAAGGTAGTGTCAGCAAGAGCGCGATAATCAGCCTCAATGCTAGATTGTGCACAGATTGTATCTTACTGTGCCAAGATATCAAAGAAGTTCCAAATAAGCAATAGTAACCGGTGGTTGAGTGGTAGTATGTGGGATCATCAGCCCAATTAGCATCGAAATAGCTAGGCACGGAGTTCAAAGGACCAATGTGCAGAGAAGTGAAGTCCATGAAATAAAGGCTATGTTTGGCAATGAACATGCCATGCCACGGTAGTGGGCAACCATTTTTTTTATCTTTTTTTTTTCTCACTTTTTCACATTTTTCAATAACAATCAACATCAAAACATTCTCACTTTTTTTACTTTTTATGTCACATCAATAATTTTTTTATTATTATTCAAACAAAAAATTCACTAAAAATACATAACTTTTTCACTTTTTTATACAAATTTTTTTACTTTATATTACATCTATTACTTTTTATCAACTCCAAAAAATAACAATCCACTATTCTGTCATGGCAAATCACTTGCCAAACACTGCTTGAGTTCTCTTGACATAGTGCGAAATTTGAAGAACTGCAATGTAAGAGGAAGAGTGAAGAACACTCATAATTAACTAACCATATGATCAACAACATAGGAAATATTTGGCCATGTGACTGCTAGATAGATAAAACTGCCAACAAACTGCTTGTAGAGAGTGGCATTTGTTAGAGGTTCACCATTAGTAGCAAGAAGCTTGACATTCGTCTTGAGAGAATTGCTACTCATCTTACTGTCCCTCAAACCTAACCTAAAAAGTATATCAAAAGCATAGTTTGCCTGAGAAAGATAATAGCTATCTACATCAAAAATAACCTCTAGGCCAAGAAAGTAACAGAGTGTCCGATCCCTAAGTCGTTCATTTCAAAATTCTAATAATTATAATGTAAGGACAATGAGAGTTGCTAGACTTACACCAACTCTCCACTCCCAAACCTTGCTATTCTGGTGTGACGTATGCCAAATTAGAGAGTATAGGTTTGGAAGTGAAGAGTGGGTGTAAGTCTAGTATTTTTCAAGGACAATTGGCCTTGAGAATGCAAAATTCAATCAAAAATTTTAAAAGAGGATAACTTCATAAAAAAATTGTGGTGAATTCATGACCCCTTTAACATACAAGCTGGACAGTTTTGTTATATGGGTGTTTGCTAGAATTTCAAGTAGAATGAGGAACTAAGCTTCTTTTTAGAGTTGGATCATAGGTTTAAGTTTAGATTTAATTATGGTGAATACAGCAAATTACAGGTTCCTCTATGATAGTTTATTGTACAAGTTAGTTTGAAGTTTTGGTGAGGAACTAAGCTTCTTGTTATGTGATTTGTTGGATTGGAGTTTGGATATAAATAAAAGAGGAATCCAAGGGCTATGTAGAGATTTCAATCTTGGAAATCCGATCATATAGTTGAGTTTAGGGACTTTTAATGTTAGATAAAAGTAATAGAAAGTAGAAAAAATGAAATATTCCTAAAATACGTTACAACGTCACTTTCCTTAATTAAGAAATTATTTGCCCCCATCAGAAATGTTATGCAAAGGGTTACAATAAATATTTCTCAATGATATAATAGAGCCCAAAAATTTTTTGTTGTTTAATTGCATTTTGCATAAAACTAAACTAAACTCGAATACCCTCAAATTTGAACACGCATATCTTCTCCTATTTTGTTCATGAAGTAGAAAGTTTGATCTACATCAATAAACATCTCAAAAGGATGACGGGCAGTATTAAAGTATATGCCCATTTTGTTCTTCCCAAAACTTCCATCTGCAAGATGTGTTGAAAGTTGTTTCTGTAACGGCAGTTATACATCCATTCAGGCTTTGCCACTCCATGCTTTTATTGTCGTGCCTTGACAGCTCCCAAATAATGCTATGTAAGACATACATATAAAGTGCCCCATCAATTGCTACAAAGTTCTGCAGTAACTTGCATCATGAAAAGGTTTCACTTGTAACAACCGTAGCAAGTGAAACATAACAACATTAAAAACAACAATTTCTTCAAGTAATCCATATTCGAGCTTTGAACAATAGAAGTTCAAATCTGTTACACATTAGACACGCTTTATATATATATGCAGACTATAGGCAAGCACAATAAGGCTAGACAGTCTTAACATGTACATTGGAGCAACGTAAACAGTCGAAAATCAGAGTGGAAGTTCAACAAAATAAATGAACCATATTCATCTATGACCGACTTCAAATTTTGAAATATTCTAGTCCAGAGGTCCCATCTAGCCCTTTCGAGTAAAAATGAGTAACATAATCTTTTACGGTGGTTTCCC
Organism: Alnus glutinosa; assembly: GCF_958979055.1. Taxonomy (NCBI): domain Eukaryota; kingdom Viridiplantae; phylum Streptophyta; class Magnoliopsida; order Fagales; family Betulaceae; genus Alnus; species Alnus glutinosa. Next base: position 14,664,720 of record NC_084886.1, read on the forward strand.
TGTAGATTGGGGGGTGTTCTTCTGATAGCAGCTCCTTGATTGGTCCATACAGCCTGGGGGTAATCTCTCCCTTGAAATGTGTTCTAAAAAGACTAGCCACGGAGATTCTTGGACCTACGTTCTTTGCCAATACTCTGTGAAATACACTTTTGAACTTATCGTTGGAGATCAACTGCACAAAGATACATCAAAACTAAAACAACATGTACAATTGAACCAATTTTATCTCGCCATGGACGGATTTTAGCTCTGGGTTCAGTGTTGAATCGATTAGATGTATATGTACAATTGAACCATTTTATTTTTTTAATTTAAAACCAATTTGAATTTGAGGAACAATAATCAATGTAACATACACTGGATTGCAAAGCCCGCTTGTCAATATACGTACGTGAGAAATCTTGCCTTTTGACGCATGGACATGCAAAAATGTAAATTACATTATGTTCCATATCACAGTTTTATTTTTTGATGCAATCGAATGAAAATTACTTGCCTGAATCATGTCTCCCAGGTTTACAACCAAAGACCCCGGAATGGGGGTAACAGTGACCCATTGATTTTGATGTAAGACTTGAAGGCCACCTATTTGATCTTGTAAAACGACATTGAGGAATCCACTATCTGTATGTTTGCTGAATCCCAAAGTCAAATCTGGTTCGAGGCATGGTGGATAGTAATGGCCCAAAACATAAAGTCCCTCGGCGCAACCCATGTCTTTGAGGTGGTTGGGTTCGAGCCCAAGAGCTTCCGACAGCAGCTCGAATATAGTAAGGCCTAATCTTATTACTGCGTTCGAGTAATCAATCATTATATCTCTGCAAATCGATCAATATTACATGAGTTAGAAAATCATGAATGAAACAATTATGGCACTAATAATTAAAGGTATTATGGTATTACATATCAACAACCTGCACACTTGTGGCAATTCTTCAGGCTTGGGTGGAGAAGGAGCCGTAGCACAATATATGGTATCCCTCCAGTTAGCTGCTGGTGCTTGATAGAAATCGAAATTGGTGTTATATGTCACACTTTTGGTTTCATCGCGCGTATAAAACTCTTTCTTAACGTCGTAGTCTTGCTCGTGAAATCTGCGAACCCCATCGATCATCTCATCCAGCAAAGTTACCTCAATTCCATGATTAACAACCTGAAAGAAACCCCATCTCTCACATGCATCTCTGATTTCTTTAACAATCTTAGCACGTTGACGAGCATCTTTGTCGATGCCTTCAAAGTCTATGATTGGAATGCTGAACTTGGGGTCGGAGAAGGAGGTGCCTGAATCATTATGTTGCTCAGAGTGATGGATGAATATCCGCGGGATCTTTGCTATCCCTGCATCTGCGAGTCCCTTTACCCCAGCTTTTGACTCATCAAAAGCCTTCAGTTCACTGATCCGATCATATTTGGATTTCCTTTCTGCCTGAAATTCTAGTGAGTTTGTGGCCTCCATTTTTTTCTTTTCCTTATCTTAATGCTAGGAAGCAATAATAGATGTGCTTGTATATGGCTCTTGCATGTGGAGTAAAAAGAATCTTTCTTTTTTCAAGGAGGGATAATAAGGGCAGGAAAGAAATGACAAAGTACAATCACATTTTTGTCTTTTAACTGGATTAGAGAAATAGAGGAAAAAAAAAAAAACTGATCACTAGTTAGAGTTGTCTCGATCGTGTCAGCACTAACACACAAAGTGCATACTGATTTTGGTTGAATTGATCGAACGTATTCATTTCATATCACTTTAGTCTCTGTACTTTGTGATTGGTCTCACTAGTCACTGCATTGGTTTTTCGCATGCACACATGCATTCATTCATCATTTCATCTAATTATCATACATTGTGTTCATATTACAGTTGGCTATTTTGCACAGTAAGTTCATATGGTCACACACATTGCATTTGACTTATGCTAGCTTGGCTTCACTTTGTCTCATATTTTGACACCTAGGCACTTCAGTCTTCAGGTCTTGTGCATCACCCATTGGCCCATTAACTGTGTCCGTTTGTATGGGTGATTAATGACTGTATTGCTTGGATGCATGTTTGATTGTGGTATCTACTGATGCTGCTGCAGCAGGATGGAGTAGCTCTCCCGCATCAGCGTGCAGCTGGCTCGGATTGACGTACACTACAACAACATGTGAAAGACAAGTAGCTCTCCCTCCCGTATGCTTTTTTTAGCATTTTGGGAGTATATGTAATTGGTTCTAATTAAAATAATATATTTATTTGACTACTCTTTCCCTTCTTAAACTTGAATTATATATTCATAATCTTCAATCTTTTAGCCAACTTTGTGCTACAGTATTTGTCCAAAATTTCAGAATTCGTCTCTGGTTTCCAGTGTCATCGACGGCCCTTCACTCGTTCAATTCTTTTTTCTTTTACCAGGGACAAGACACTTGAATTGGGGTTGGTGCAAATAACGATTAATCAAGACTTGGCCATGTGCAAAAGGGTTTTCAGCTAACCCACTTAGGAATAAGCAAGATGGCACAGTGGTTACAACGTACTGGTGACTGTAGGGAGCAACCCTCCATTGCTGGGGAATTTTTTGAAAATTTTGAGGAGATCGAACGAAACGGTATTTTATCTTGTCGAATTTGAGCTCAGTGATATAGCACCGAGCTCAAATTCCAGATCCATGCAAGACACAAAATGGAGGCAAATCTGTGTGAATAAAACCATTAATATTTTCATAATTTAAAATTATATTATTTGTTTTTTTAAAAAAATTATAGTGTAGTGTCATTTCTATTCAAACAACACTATTGGGTGTCGTTTGAAGTTTGAACAGTAAACATCCTGAATTAAAATTCTCGACGCTATGTTTAACGTCGTTTAGCAAACAGCATTAAACTGTTAATGACATTTTTTGGGCATTAAGTGTCACTAAAAAAAATGTCACTAAATCCTCGAGTGAAACAGATAACATTAAAAACAACAATTTTCGGCAAGCAATCCATATTCGAGTTTTGGACAATGGAAGTTCCAATATGTTACACATTAGACACGCTTTATATGCAGACTATAGGCAAGCACAGTGAAGCTAGACAGTCTTAACAAGTACTTTAGAGCAAGAGTCGAAAGTCAGAGTTGAAGCTCAACAAAATAAATGAACCATATATATTCATATATTTAGCCGACTTCAAAGTTTCAAATATTCTAGTCCTGAGGTCCCATCTTCACCCTTCGGGTAAATATGAATAACATAATCTTTTAGGGTGGTTTCCCTGTAGATTGGGGGGTGTTCTTCCGATAGCAGCTCCATGATGGGTCCATACAACCTTGGGGTAGTCTTTAGGTTGAAATGTAAAAAACTAGCCACTGAGACTCTTGGGCCCATGTTCTTTGCCAGTACTCTGTGAAACACGCTTTTGAACTTATCGTTGGAGATCAGCTGCACAAAGAGACACCAAAACTAAGAGAGCATTTTTATGATCAGTTCAACATATGATTGGAACAAGACATTCCCATGTATTTATCCGAAGGGTACATGTTCTTGCCATGGACAGATTTAAGCTCTGGGTTCAATGTTGAGTCAATCTGGTATATATATATATATATGTACAATTGAACCGACTAGAATTTGAGGAACAATAATCTTTTTGGGTAAGTGAATTGAGGAACCATAACCATACAATTGTTTTACAGTCAATTTTCATTTTTATGTCACATTAACAATCATAACCATAATGTTTCATTTTTAAAGCATGAAAATTACTTGCCTGCATCATATCTCCCAGGTTTACAATCAAAGACCCCGGAATGGGAGTGACAGTGACCCATTGATTTTGATGTAGGACCTGAAGGCCACCTATTTGGTCTTGTAAAACGACAGTGAGGAATGTACTGTCGGTGTGTTTGGTGAGGCCCAAAGTCAAATCTGGTTCGGGGCATGGTGGATAGTAATGGCCCAAAACATAAAGTCCATCGGCACAACCCATGTCTTTGAGGTGGTTCGGTTCGAGCCCAAGAGCTTCCGACAGCAACTCGAATATAGTAAGGCCTAATCTTATTACTTCGTTCGAGTAATCAATCATTATATCTCTGCAAATCGATCAATGCATGACTTAGAAAATCATGAACGAAACAACTACGGCACTAACTAAAATTCTCTATTCTTGCCTAAGAAGTTAGAAACAATGACTAGCTATACTGAACATACATTATTTGATCAATTTCCACAAAAAAAAGAAAGAAAAGAAAAGCTCAAGAGTTGTGAATCTTTACAAGTACTAATATCCAGCAGATCCAACCTAAATCCATCGATCTTAATCTTGCCTTCAGCTCATTGGCTTTAGGAAATTAAAAATAAAAATAATTCAAATCGGAGATGCAAAAGGTAATATGGTATTATGAACAGAACAACAAACCTGCATACTTGAGGCAATTCTTCAGGCTTGGGTGGAGAAGGAGCTGTAGCACAATATATGGTATCCCTCCAAGTAGCTGCTCCTGCTTGGTATAAATCGAAGTTGGTGTTATATGTCACACTTTTCGTTACATCGCGTGTATAGAATTCTTTCTTAACGTCGTAGTCTTGCTCGTGAAACCTGCGAACCCCATCGATCATCTCATCCAGCAAGGTTACCTCAATTCCATGATTAACAACCTGAAAGAAACCCCACTTCTCACATGCATCTTGGATTTCTTTAACTATCTTAGCACGTTGACCAGCATCTTTGTCGATGCCTTCAAAGTCTATGATTGGAATGCTGAACTTTGGGTCGGAGGAGGAGGAGCCGCGGCCTGAATCATTATGTTGCCGATCATGGATGAATATCCGCGGGATCTTTGTTACCCCAGCATCTGCGAGCCCCTTCACCCCAGCTTTTGTCTCATCGAAAGCCTTCAGTTCACTGATCCGATCATATTCGGATTCCTTTTCTGCCTGAAATTCGAGGGAGCTTGTGCCCTCCATTCTGTGTTTTTTATTTTATTTATTTATTTATGTAATGCTATGAAGCAATTGATGTGCTTGTATACAGCTCTTGTCGAGTGAAAACAAAAACAATTAATCCTACTTTTTCAAGAAGGGATAACAAGGCCGAGAAGAAAGAACTGACAAAGTACAAACACATTTTTGTCTTTTAAGGGGATATAGAAAATGTTGGGACAGTTTTCCATGTTACGAAAATTAATGTAAAAAGTATATATTCTTTTTTTTTTTTTAATAGAGTTTGTTTTTTACAATTTTTTTTAATAGTAATAATAAAAAAAATGTGAGAAAAAACACATACTATTTTATTAAACTGATTTTTAAGAATTAATTACATAATTAAGATTGATTTAAAAATAAATTGGCAATATCAAATTAAATGAAAAAAAAGAAAGACAAAGAATACCAAATAATAGAGTCCGTACGTACGTTGTAAGCCTTGCTCTTCAAGGAAGGGATATATCTGTACGTACACATACAATTTAAATAACGTGTCAGAAGAACAATTAGAATATATTATAAACAAATGAAATACGAAGAAAAATCAGCTGAAAAAATTCGTGTGCCACAAAACTTTTTTCGCGATAAGACTGACCAAAGGCAAAGTAGCATAACAAGGATGTGTTTGGATTTGCAAACGTCAAAATGGCATTAAATGCATAGAATTTGCCAGCTCAAAATGTTTTTTCCTGATTAGGACATCAGAAGCCAAATCATTGACTTTATCCAATAATACAGCGTTCGCTACTGGCTGGGGATGAAAAATGTTAGAATATTTACTGTGGTTTTTTTTAAGATATTTTTGTGCTGATTTAACGTAGAAGAAAAGATAAATAAAAAGAGAATCGGTTAGAAGATCTAGTTTTTTTTTTTTTTTTTTTTAAATTAAAAAGGGTGTCAAGTCAGACTCAAAAAAGATTACAGTAAATACTTTAACATTTTCTAATTGGGATTGAGCGGAAAAATAGACATTCTAAAGTCAAAAATAATTTTTTTAAAAAAAAAATCAAAAAATGATTTTTTTCAAACATGTGTTTTGACCATTTTTAGAGTAAAAAATGTAAAGAAATACCTTTTGAATTTTCCTTTTTTTTTTTTTTGGTAGAAAGAAAGAAACAACAATGAAGGTACTAAAAAAGTAGAGGCGGAAACCTTTCCAAAACAGGTAGGAGAAGGTCCAGACAAGAAAGAAAGAATGAGAATCCAGTCAGAAAAGTTTCTAGTTGCGGTCCAATTTGCCACATGATGGGTACAGGAGTTTGCATTTCGGTTAACATGATTAGCCAGCCAAGTAGATGAAGCAGGAATCATGGATATAGCCTCAGAGATGATAGGAGCAATACGCTAGTCTTGTGTATGATCCGATTTCTGAAGAGCCAAAGTTACAGTAAGAGAATCACCTTCTAATATAAAAGAAGAGAGCTGTAAAGATACGGCCAGCCGAACAGCCAAAAGAGCAGCAAAAGCTTCCCCATAAATAGCTGTGCAAGGATGACTGATAAGAGATGAGCACTGTATGATAGAACCAGAAGAATCCCGACAGACTGCAGCTTGAGCAGAAAAACCTGATAGCAGTATCATAATTAATCTTCATCGACAACTTTTCTCAAAACTCCATATGAAAAAGACAACAAAATTGCATTGTGAGCTTTTTTGTGCTTTTCTTCTTTGGTTTTTTCGAAACTATGTTCAACTTCTTATGTCTAATTTCCTTTTAAGACTTTGTGCTTCCAATGTTTTCTAGAATACACCTGATGTTGTGAAAGTGCTTTACTTTCATTAATTTATTGACAAAATTTTTTCTCTATGGTTTTATACAAGAACTTAATTTTAAATTTCGTCAACTAGAACTTGATTTTGAATTCCGTCAACCTCTAGCAGAGTAGTGATAGAGTCAACATGTTTTAGTCTATATGCTCTTAAGAATTGTTAAATCACCACTTATTCAAAAGCTTAAGTTAATGAGAGATAAATTTAATCATTTAATCATATTTTAACACCCCCCCCATCACGGGGAGGGAGGTTTCACGCCTCTCTTCTCCCCACAGTGTTTTTTGTGATCTTCTAAAAAGTCTTTTGTTTTTCCTCATGGTTAGATCCATGGGTGTTTTGTCTCCTAACCTTTAGGGTTATGGAGTGGTTGTCCTCTCTGGTTTGTAGAACTAGTAAAGAGTTTTTTTTTTTTTTTGTTGGTCTGGCAGGTATGGCAAGCAAGAGAAGTTCGTTTGGGGAGAGATTTTCTAGCCTCCGGTCCTACCGCCTTCAGCCACAGCCATGTGGGTCTCCGGTGGTCGGCACGTGACCTGCAGGCGCCAAGGTTCTCCTTCTTTGTTTCTGTGCGTGTGGGTCACGAGCTTCTTTTTTTGGTCTTGGTTGGTGGTGGGGATGGTTTTCAGCGGTCGGCTGTCACTGGGGTGGTGTTTGTGTAAGGCGCGTGTTGTTCACGTGCTGGCATCGGCGAGGATTTTCAGACGATGGCTTGTTTGATGTTTCTGTTGTGTATTTGTTTGTTGTAGTGATCCTTATATTGTTTTTATCTTCTTTAAGTCTATCTATGACTTTTCAGATATTACTAGTCTATTTTAGGGCTTGTTCTGGCCTGGATCAACGTTCTCATCTTTAGGAATGGTGCTTAATTATAAAGAATGGCTCAATTGCCTGATTTTGTAATATTTGTTTATTTGTAAGCAACACCCAAGTTATATTTTCTGACTTAGTGGGTAGCATGCGTTTGTACTTTTAATCACTGTAATGTGCCTTCGGGCCTGTTGGTTTTTAATGCAAGGAGCCCTGAGCTTATTATTCCAAAAAAAAAAAAAAAAAATCCCCCATCACGTGTGGGCTCAAATTCCATTTTAATATGTGATACCCAACACGTAGAATATTTAATTGAAATGGTGGGGTTAATGTTCGAACTCAAGACTTCTTGTTCTGATACCATATTAAATCACCACTTATCCCAAACACTTAAGCTAATAGAAAGAGGTAAATTAAATCATTTAATCAATCCAAGAAAATTTGGGAAAAGGTTAGGGAGCGTTTGTTTGCTCGATTTTTAAAGGGTGTTTTTTTTTTTTCCTATTATTTTATCTGTGTTGTATGATTGGTTCATTGGTTGTATTTGTGATGCCAAACACGATTTTATTTTATTTTTTTTCGTTTTCACTAGTTCATTAGTTGTATTTTATTTGTGTTAACTTGTTCATTGATGAAAAAAGAAGAAGAAGAAGAAGAAAAATAAGAAAACTCTGTGGCTCTTAAGATCCTAGTTCTACCCCACAAATAAAAAAAATTAGTTCCATACTTGCATAGAGAGACTGTATGCATCAGTGCTTATTTATTCATTTAAGTAGGTTCGGACCCACATGAAATTCTGGCTCTGCCCGTGATGGCTTTGATTCTATGTTATTGATGGAGCATGGTAGAGTCACTACAAGAAGACACAAGAAAAGGTTTGCAGATAGTTAGAAACATGACTAGTTATTTCTGCAAACTACAAACATGAATCTAAATCTGTGTGGACATTTTCTGTAACATCCCACATCGCCTGAGTATGAGAATGGGTATGTGCTTATATGTATATTCGCACACTTTTTGACATAGCGTGTTTTAAAGCCGTGATGGCCATGAACTTATCAAAATTCTGTAGTTAAGCGTGCTTCTGTGAGAGTAGTACCAGGATGGATGACCTCTTGGGAAGTCTGGTTCGGAGAGCAAAAAACGGACAGTATTGTGTCGTTAGGGTAAGTCGTTACAAATGATATCAAAGCCATTGCCTAATATGAGATGGGGGAGTGTGCACAAGCTCATAAGGGTCGCTAGCGAGCACTCGTTGAGACGCTAAGAATGAGATGATCCTATAAGGGTCGCCAGTGGGGACACTGGGTCTCAAGATGGGGTGATTGTAACGTCCCATGTTGCCTGGATATGAGAATTGGTATGTGCTTATATGTATATTCGCACCATTTTTGACATAACGCGTTTTAAAGCTGTGATGGCCATGAATCTATTAGAACTCTGCAGTTAAGCGTGCTTTTGAGAGAATAGTACCAGGATGAGTGACCTCTTAGAAAGTTTGGTTCAGGGAGCCAAAAGCGGACAATATTGTGTCGTTGGGGTGGGTCGTTACAATTGGTATCAGAGCCATTCCAACCTGAGATGGGGGAAAGTGCACAAGCTCATGAGGGTCACTAGTGAGCACTCGCTGGGACACTAACGCTAAGAATGGGGTGATCCCATGAAGGTCGCCAGCGAGGGCGCTAGGTCCTAAGGGGGGGTGATTGTGATGTCCTACATCGCTTGGGTATGAGCTAGAATTGGTATGTATATTCGCACCCTTCTTGATATAATGTGTTTTAAAGCCGTGATGGCCACGATCCTATCAGAAATCTGTAGTTAAGCGTGCTTCTACGAGAGTAGTACCACTGTACCAGGATGGGTGACCTTCTAGGAAGTCTGGTTCGGGGAGCTAAAAGTGGACAATATTGTGTTGTTGGGGTACGTAGGTCGTTACAAATGGTATCAGAGTCATTGCTCAGCCTAAGATAGGGGAAGTGTGTACAAGCCCATGAAGGTCGCAAGCGAACACTCGCTAGGACGCCAAGAATAGAGTGATCCCATACGGGTGGCCAGCGGGGATGCTGGGTCCCAAGGGGGGGTGATTGTGACATCCCATATCACCTGGGTATGAGCTAGAATTGGTATGTGCTTATATGTATATTCGCACCCTTCTTGATTTAACGCGTTTTAAAGCCATGTTGGTCATGAACCTATCAGAACTAGTCATTGCCCAGCTTGAGATAGGGGAAGCGTGTACAAGCCTATGAGGGTCACAAGCGACCACTCACTGGGACGCCAAGAATGGGGTGATCCCATGAGAGCCGCCAACGGGGATGCTGGGTCCCAAGAAGGGGTGATTGTGACGTCCCACATCGCCTGGATATGAAAATTGGTATGTGCTTATATGTACATTTGCACATTTCTTGACACAACGCGTTTTAAAGCCGTGATAGCCATTAACCTATTAAAATTTCACAGTTAAGCGTGTTTCTGCCAGAGTAGTACCAGGATGGGTGACCCTCCTGAGAAATATGGTTCGGGAGAACCAAAAGTAAGCAATATTGTGTCGTTGGAGTGGGTCATTACATTTTCACAACCTGAAATCTTGTAAAGGAGAGTCCCGTCAATCCCTTTCGAGAAGTAGCGTATAAGATATTCTTTTGCATTTGTTTCCCTGTATATTGGGGGGTTTTCTTCCGTTAACAGTTGATTGGTCCATAAACTCTCGAGCCTGCTTGAACATAGGGTCTAAAAAAACTAGCCACAGAAATTCTTGGCCTTATATGGTTCGCTAATACTCTGTGAGTCATGACGCTAATAAACTTGTCGTTTGTGATGAGCTACACAAAAACAAAATGTATTAATTAAATATTCTACATGTTGGGCATCACCTATTAAAAAAGAGTTTTGAGCTCACACGTGAAGTGTTGAAGTATTGATTAAATAATTAAATTTATGTGTTCCTATCAGCTTAAGCTTTTAGAATGGATAAGATAGACTTGCCTGTAGGAGATCTCAAACATTGACAACTAGAGCTCCATGCACTCGAGGAACATTACCCATTGATTCTCATGGAGAACTTGGAGGCCACCTTTTTGATCTTGTAAAAGTATGGTAATAAAGCTCCCATCAGTGTGATCGCTACCGCCCAAAGTCAATTTTGGTTCAGGGCATGAGGGGTAGTAGTGGCCAACAAGAAGGAGCCCCTCGTGGTATTGGAACACTGCATGACATAGCCCTTATGAGAACGTCAAGGATTTAAGGGAATGAGATTATAGCACACTAATCTCATATATTGAGAATATGAACAACCATATAGAGTGAGTGGATTATAAAGACACTCAAAGGTAATACATTTTACATTGGTTCCTTATTAGATGAAACTAAACTTTATAAGTGATTCCTTTTAGAATGATAACTCAGATACGACTAGCATTTTTTCGAAATCATTACAAAAACATCAATGCAAAGCAAAAGCAGTACTGATCGATCACTATAAAATATTCGCACATTAGCGGCAACATCAAAATGTCGCTGCTAAAAGTCCGATGGTTCACGCTATTGGTCTTTAATGTATGTTAGTTGTTACATCTGTTAGTACTGCTTGGTGTTGATTTTTCAAAAAATAAAAAATAAAAAATCCAAAGAATAATCTTCAAGTTTGGTAGGCATGATCTGTAAAGTCGTGCATGCATGTATATCCATTCAATAATAATCAGAAATTCGAATTTAATAATAATGCATTAATTATACATGATATAAGCTGAGCATATATATATGGCTTTAAATAATTATTGATGGAGCATGCATGGTGGAGTCATTGATTAATTAATTACACGAAGACAGAAGAGAAGGTTGGCAGACAGTTTTTTTTGATAAAAGAAGAACTTCATTAATCATCAATCAAGAACATGGGAACATTTTGAATGAACAATCCGAAACAGGGGAGGACAAACCCCCACCCAGACACCAGCTAACCCAGAATGTGGCAACAGGCCAAGCAAATCTATTCCCCTCCAGGTGCACGTGGGGTGCACCCAGCTCCCCACCCCATTAATTCGCCATCCAATCCCCTAAGCCGAAGCTGTTTGCTGAGGAGACAGCAGAGGAGAACTCCCTCACAATTCTTTGGGCATCAAGGACAATCCTATCCGGGGGTGAGAACATCTTCTCAAAAACGAAGGCGTTCCTTCTCAACCAAATCAACCGGAGCACCACCATAGCCAACAGCAGCTCCTCCCCCTCAAGTTTCCCCATCAAAAATTGGATTAGCCCCTTACCATCCTCTTGCTCAACAGTCATCTTCTGAATTTTCTTACCACATTCTTGCCAAACTGCCATAGCTGATTTGCACTTCCATAAAATGTGAATAGCATCCTCCGGCTCTTGAGAACAGATGGGGCAATTCGGAGCAGGAATTACCTTCTTGTTGAAGAGGTTCAGTTTTGTTGGGAGGAGGTTATTACCCACTCTCCACAGAAAATTTTTGATCACCCCCGGAGCATCCACTCTCCACAGGTTTTGCCAGAACTTATCCTCCTTGCCAGCACCCGAGCTCTCTCCCCTGGATTGATTTTTCCGAAGCTGCTCCAATAGATAGGCACTTTTAACCGAGAACTGGCCATTTGCAGTCCCCTGCCAGATCGGAGTATCAGGGGCTAGGTCCGGGCTCGGGCTGATACGACAGATCCGTGCAATTTCATCCTCCCTGAAAATGGCTTGAAGAAGCTGAATATTCCACCAACCAGAGGTCCTATCAATGAGGTTGCTCACCTTAGAACCACGAGCAGTTCTGCCAACTACAAACATGAATCGATCTAAATCTCATCTCAATTTGAAATGTTGTAAAGGAGGGATCCCGTCAATCCCTTTCGTGAAGTAGTGCAAAAGAAATTCTTTTGAATCGATTTCCTTGTATATTGGGGGGTTTTCTTCCGATAACAGCTCCTTTATTGGTTCATAAACTCTTGAGCCCGCCTGAAAATGGGGTCTAAAAAAACTAGCCACAGAAATTCTTGGCCCGATATGCTGCGCTAATACTCTGTGACTGACGCTAATGAACTTGTCGTTTGAGATGAGCTGCACAAATACATGTGAAAACAGATCAAACAATTTATTGAACTTAATTATTTATATTATTTCAGTGATCAAAGAGGTACAACCCATGACTACTATGTCTTCCCCTCAAATTATATATTACCAAATTGACAATATTGTTTTCTCAAATTACCAAAAAAAAAAGTTGTCATTGGCTCCCTCAAAGCCAATGAATAAAAAAAAGGAGAAAAACTAATTAAATACATAAATACCCACGACCAAATTAACCACTTTTTATGGCTGGCCTGGGGTGGCCGAACTGCTCCTTGGCCATTTCTGAGTGGTCCGGCTACCCCATGACCTTAAGCGTGGCTGAGACATCCCTTGATTAGTTTTAATTTTTAGATTATGTTTATTTTAATTTTAAAATTTATTAACAACCGTTCAACTGTTATGTTGATGACACGTGCATATAAGTTTGTATAGTTAACACTATATGACTGACACATGTAAATTTAAATGAGTTGTCATTATAGTTGAGTTTGGCCCTGTTTGCTAACTCACGCACTTCCCCTCTCCTCCTCTCCTTTGGCCCTGTTTGTTGTCAGTACGGTATAATATAGAAAGCTAAAATGTTGGCTTCTTCAAGAAGCCAACGTTTAATCAATTCCCATTTTACCCCCAACCCAAAAACACCACCCCTGCAAAAAATCATGCCCAGCACAGTGCCTAGATCCCCTTACCCCAGTACTAAAGCTTTGTCAGGGCCTGCTAACCCCATCCTCATCAAAACAGAGCCCAAAGCGAAACCTATGAAGACACCTCAATCTCAAAAAGGTCCAAGAAATCAAGAGATTGAATTTTCTGGGGTAAGGGGGTCTAGGCATTGTGCTGGGCATGGTTTTTTGCAAGGGTGATGTTTTGGGTTGGGGGTAAAGTGAGAATTGATTAAACGTTAGCTTCTTGAAGAAGCCAACATTTCAGTTTTTTCTGCTGAACCGTACTGACAGCAAATATGGCCAAAGGGGGGAGGTGAGGGAGAGTGGGTTAGCAAACATGGCCTTTGTTATTCTACTTAACACTAACGGTGGTTACAGTACTAACTTGTTTTAGCTAAGTAGAATAACAAACGTAACTATGACAGCTCATTGACACGTGTCATTCATATAGTGTTAACTATAATAACAAATTTATGTAATGCATGTGTTACTAATCATACAATCAGAATCACAGTTGAACTGCATGTTGTTAATATATATATATATATATATATATATATATATATATATATATATATATATAACCGAGTAACGTTATATGTCCTTCTTATATCTTTTTTTTTGTCCTTTAAAATTGACGTAACTTTTAAAATCAGTATATTTTACATTTGTAATAAATTACGTACTGTTAAAATTTAATTAAATGATAATTTTAAAAGGTACCACATCATTTTTAGGACATTTAACATTACTCATAATGATAATCAGATATATAAAGCAGTAAATCAAACTCTTGATTATATCCTCTTAATGATATTTATTCCGGGCGGTAAAGTACTAAATACTGCACTTAAAAATACACTAGCACAAGTTCTTACCTATATTTGTGATCTGAGGCCATATGGTAATATAACACGGCAGCATGGTGATAGTTATAACATGATTATGATAGCGAGGACAACTATTATTCACAAAAGCTTAAAAAGGTTTAATAAAAAAAAAAAAAGCTTAAAAAGGTATTCATTAAAAAAAAAAAAAAAATTACTTTCATCAATCACTTTTGCAATCTCCTTTTAAAGTTTAAAAATTTTTAATTTAATGTATCTAACTTTACAAAATTTGTAATCTCACACATTCATTAAGATATTTCTTTTAAATCCGAAAGAAATGGTGATAAAATTTCAATTTCCCTTTTCTTTTTTTGTTTCCTATTTTACTTTTCTTTTTTCTTATTTCTTTTTTTCCTTTTAAAAAAGGCAATAGTAATTTTTGGGTAATTTTATAAGTTTATAAAGTTTGTAAGGGTATAATGGTCATTTCAACATTTGACCATCTAATTTAACTCTAAACCTTAACAGGATGGGTGAGATTGCGAATTTTTTAAAGTTTGATATACTAAATTGAGAATTTTTGAATATTATAAAATATGTTATAAATACGATAAAGTTCACATAATTAAAAGAAATTATTAAATAAAAGAAAAAGAAAAAAAGCTAGATCAGATAGACTTGCCTGTAGAAGATCTCCAACATTGATTACTAGAGCTCCAAGCACCGGAGGAACATTAACCCATTGATTCTCATGGAGAACTTGGAGGCCACCTTTTTGATCTTGTAAGAGTATGGTAATGAAGCTGGAATCAGTGTGATCCTTAGTTCCAATTGTCAATTCTGGTTCAGGGCATGAGGGGTAGTAGTGGCCAAGAAGAAGAAGCGCCTCAGCACAGTTCATGTCTTTTAGGTGGCTGGGATTTAGCCCAAGACCCTCAGATAATAACTCCAAGAAATCTAGCCCCAGCTTCATTACTTTTTCCGAGTATTCTTTAACAATCTCTCTGCAGCCTCAACCCATGGAAACATCATATATGTATAGAAATTTTTTATAAAATATAAAATGAAAAGAAAATAATAATAATAAAAATGGAAGCAAGAGTTCGAGAAAATGATAACAAGAGATTTTGGGATAGTTTGGTTTTAAAGAACCCGATAACGGGCAATAAGGCAGCGTAGACTATATATATATAAACCACATATATATATACCTGCATACTGCAGGCAGTACTACTTCTTCCAGTTCTGGGGCATTTGATGGCACAAGATAGACAAATGTATCCCTCCAATCAGCTGCTGTTGATTGGTAAAGATCATAATTGGATTGATAAAACACCTTTTTCCCATATTCGCGTGAATAGAACTCTTTCTTCACCTCAGTGTT
The DNA here is from genome assembly GCF_958979055.1 of Alnus glutinosa. Classification (NCBI taxonomy): domain Eukaryota; kingdom Viridiplantae; phylum Streptophyta; class Magnoliopsida; order Fagales; family Betulaceae; genus Alnus; species Alnus glutinosa. The sequence continues at coordinate 14,680,198 of NC_084886.1, forward strand.
CTGCTCATGAAACCTTCGCATTCCATTTATTGTCTCATCCAAAAGTGTAACAGGAATACCATGATTAACAACCTGAAAGAAACCGAATTTTTCGCATGCATTTCGAACTTTCTCAATGACTTGAGTGCGTACGATCGAGTCGTCATGGATACCTTGAAGGTCTATGATAGGAATACTGATCTGGGAGTCTCTTCCTGACCTCTCATGATCAAGGCTAAACTGTCCGCAGTGGAACATGCGTGGAACTTTTGTGACCCCAGAATCTAGGAGTCCCTTAACACCGGCTTTTGACTCATCAAATGTTTTTAACTCACTTTCCCGGTCGTAATTGGAGTCGATTCCTGCCTGCAGATACTCATCTGTACTCTTCACCGGCATCTAGCTTCTCTCTTTGCAAGACTTTGAGTTCAATTAACTAGACTGTGATGAGAATTACTCGTAAAATTAAAGCCTTCACTTACCTAGAACTAGTGGAGGTCGTTGAAAGTAGATAAGATCGATCTTGACGTTTTGTCTCTCTTTTGACCGACTGCCACTTTTACGATGCGTTATTTTTCAAATTCCACATTTTAAAGTCGTTATTTTATATCGCACTTTTTGAAATCGTAAACTCAAACGACCTTTGTTAAGACTCAGTTAATTCTTCGGGATTACGATTTTTAAAAGTGCATTTAAAAAGAAATAATAATAATAACAATTTTAAATTCCTTTTGCAGTACTTAGCGTTCGGTAACATTTATTAAAAAAATGTTGTTTCTATAAATTTAGTGTTTGGATAACATTCATATAGAAGTGCGTTTTATGTTCAAATTACAAATGAAGACATAATTTACACAGTTCACAAATATGTCTAATAGTAATGATCTTTTCATTAAAAAAAAAATAGTAATGATCTAACAACACATTGGAAGATTTTTATTGCCTTTTAATTTTTGTGTTTTTTTTTTTATTATTTCGAATGTCATTAGTTATGCTGATGAAGAAAAAAAATTACCATTAGTCCATTTGGTTAATATAAATTACAAATCATTTTCTATTGTATAAAATTAATTCAGAGATCTCTTTGGTTGGCCTAATTTATAAATTGCTTCTTAGAGTTAAATTTCATTAAAAAAAGTTTACAAATTTCATTAGGCTACATGTCAAAATAGTTACATATGTCATTCTTAATAAAAACAAATAAATACATTAAAAATATAAATAAACATTTTAAAAAAAAAATTAAGGAAAGAAAAGGGAATACTTCCCAGCCGACGAGTGTTAATAATGTTAACACTCTTTTGACTTTTGAGAGATGGAAAAAGAAAATGTGCCCCAGCAAGTTGTTTTTATTTCAAATGTCAATGCTTATTATGAGAGATGCCCCCTTCAATAACGTGTGCCAGCAAGTTTTAATAAATAAATAAATAAAAATCGTGTCATTTGTCACTTCTTTTGAAAATGCTCGAAATTATGTCGTGCATCACGAGTTTGCTCGACTAGTTTGGCAGTTTGCCAAGATGATCGGTATCGTTTGACAAATTATATTTTTTCTAAAAAATGTCAATTTAAAAATACTTTTATCATTTATACCATATCAATAATTTTTTATTATTATTTAAAAAAATAAAAACACTTATAACCTTTTCTTTAAAAAAAAAAAAATCAAATTTCTTCTAAGCTTATTTCTTGGAGTTCGAAGAAACAACATACACCCTATTGGTCGTTCAAGCACAAAATCAGAATATCATTCCCTTGCAAATGCAACTGCCGAAAAACTCACATGGTTTCAAATTTTGTTGAAGGAACTAGGCTATTTTCTTCCTTCTTCTCGAATTCCTTGTGTTAGGAAATTTATCCTATTTTTTAGAATAAATGAGAAGCCAAAAATAAGCAATCACAAATACAAAGATTTACGTAGCTCACCACTATTTATATAAGGGCTACATCCACAGAGATTTATAACATATATTATATTTATATTGCATCCATGATTATTTTGTCAAATAAAGAATTACAAATTTACATTGATGCATGTGATTTATATCTTAAACTGAGTTTACCATATGATAACATGTATATCATGTGTATTATTACTCACTAAGTCGTGAACTTACGCTTATATTTTTTTTCGCCTACAAAACATGTGTTGTTTTATAGTTGAGCTACTCATTTTGACTCAGTAAACATTGGAATTGAAAACACTTTTTGAAATACAAAGTTGTAGATTTTTGAGTTATCTTTCTAACGCCACCAAGTTTGTTTTTATCAGATTTCGAAATTAAAAGATAATTCCAATTTACTTTGACAATGTCTTTCTTGGATAACAGAGACAAACTTGAATGTTTCATGACTTAAACCATACTCAAATCCGGATTGAACCCTAGACTTAATGATAAAACTACCAAATGCATAAAATACAAACATGCATGTTTTGGACACCAAATGAGCCATTTAAAAATCTAAAATTTTCTCTTAATTTTATCTAAAAGAGACAATAAAATTGCACTATGGGTTTTATCTTAAAATTCTGCAATTTCTTCCTGTGATGATGTTGATCGAGCCTCACCATCCAAAATTTTTGCCAAACCATGTTGTCGCAACAAAGCATGCATCTTGATGTGTGAAAGGTTGAAACTATTTTGATCATTAAACTTTTCTACTTCAAATTTCATACTAGTCATCCAGAGAAAGAAAGAAAGAAAGAAAGAAAGAAAAAAAATCCAAGCTCCAATACTAATTTGTCACAACAAATTAGGTAACCACAGCTTGAATCGCAAAGAAGTAAAAAAAAATAAACTAAAAATAAGGAAATCACATAGGACACCAAGATTTATGTTGTTTGGTGTAACAAGCATGTATCCATAGGTGGAGACAATCAAGAGGAAATTCACCTATCAAAAGATGGAGTACAAAAAATAATTTTAAAAAAAAAAAAAAATCACTCAAAACTCAGTTCAAATATTTCACCCAAAGCTCAAAATCTCTCTTCATGGGCGCCGGCACTTAAAAACTGAGAGAATATGTCCTTTTTAAGGGACTCAAAGTCGGCTGTGGTAAGTCATTTAAAGAAGCAAAGAACAAAAAGAAACTTCAGGACTTATATTTGTTATCATTTCAAGTGGAAGTGGTTTACATCACAGTAGGTAACCACAGCTTTTCCTAGAAGAGTTCATTGGAGATTGCAAACTAGCTCCTCCGATCCGCTCACTGTGGAACCATTTATGGAGCAGCCAAGACAAAAGGGGGAGATCAAGAGCCCTTTAAGAGACAATTGCTTAGATTTCACTTCAGTGTTTCATTGTTCCGAGTCAAGATCGACCAACTATTCCCACTTCCAAAGTGCAGCAATAGTTCAGATCCCACCACGAGCAAGCTGATTCGTATGAAGCAATGAAGGATTGATTGAAAAATTTTTAAAGGCACGCACTTAAGAGCATTAATTTTGACTAGCTACTGCAGTGTTGTAGCTCAACAATACATAAATTAAATTAATTTAAAAATATTCTTCTCTCTCCTGTTTGAGAATAGTAAAAATAGATAAAAAAAAATATATATTTTAAATAGATCGAATGGCGAAAATGAATAAGTAAAATAGTCGGATGTAAGTGTTTTGAAAAAGCGAGTAATTAAAAAAAAAATGTGTACTTCAATTAAATTTTAGCCAAATGTGAATGCTCTTAAGAAAATAAAATGCAAGTCCTTCAATGGGTATACCGTAGTAGGTAATGTGGTTTTCATATGAAGCTCCTGGGAAATGATATCAGAAAAAGGGTCTAATTAAACATCATGAGATTAAGGAAAAAATAAAAGAAAAGAAGTGAGAGAGAGAGAGAGAGAAAAGAAGAAGAAAATTTACCCCTCTTGCTAGAATTGCATATCACTTTTGCATCCCTTGAGCATCCATGTAGAATGGCCTTCCGAGGTTTTTGTTTGTTCTTTTTGGCTGTATTGGCTCTTAGTTTCGAGCCTTGGCTCCTGAAATCTGAGAAACTGACTTGCAATTCAGTTGACTTGGGGGCCTTGATTGGTTTCTATAATTGTGTTGACTCGGAGATTTTCGGTTCTGGGTGGAACAAGACGGCCTCTCCCGATTGCTGTAGTTGGACTGGTGTCATTTGTGATAGTTCCACTGTTTCTGGCACAAGGGTAGTTGGCTTGGAACTTGGCAGCAAAAGGCTTACAGGTAAGATCTGTGGATCCTTGGCAGAATTGTATCACTTGAGAGTCCTAAACCTGTCTGATAATTATCTCAGTGGTTCCCTCCCTGCTGAGTTGTTTAAATTGCAGAACTTAGAGGTCATAGACGTAAGCAACAATGATTTTACCGGTTCAATCAATAGAGGTATGTGTAGAACATCTACGGGTATTCGAGTGCTTAATTTCTATAATAACCATTTTTCTGGAGGAGTTCCAAAGGATTTAGCAAATTGTACCTCCCTGCATTATCTCTCCTTTGCTAAAAATAGTTTATCAGGGAGTTTGCCCGAGAGTGTCTTCCAGTTGCAAAATATTAGACAACTGTATCTTCAAGATAATTGGATCTCGGGGCTGTTGAATAATGGATTTGGTAACCTCTCTAACCTTGTGAAGCTGGATATCTCCTCTAATATGTTTTATGGAGATCTTCCAGATATTTTTGGGAGCCTTACAAGGCTTGAGCGTTTCTCAGCCAATACAAATCTATTTACTGGTCGTTTGCCTACTTCGTTGGTGAACTCTCCATCACTTCAAATGCTATATTTGAACAACAACTCTCTAAGTGGCTCCATCAACCTCAACTGTTCTGCAATGAAAAATCTTGTCTCTTTGGATCTTGGTTCTAATCTGTTCCACGGTCCAATTCCTGATAGTCTATCCTTCTGTCAAAGACTGATTGTACTTAATCTTGCTCGGAACAACCTTAATAGTGAACTTCCCAATGATTTCAAGAATCTTCAAGCCCTAACACATCTCTCATTCTCAAACACCAGACTTGTTAATATATCATCAACTCTTGAGATTCTCCAACACTGTAGAAACTTAAGTATTCTGGTCCTTTCTTTGAACTTCTATGATGAAGAAATACCTGATAATGTGAATATGCAATTCAACAACCTCAAGGGTCTAGTTCTAGGCAATTGTAAACTCAGAGGTTCTATCCCACAATGGTTGAGTAGTTGCCATAAGTTGCAGTTGTTGGATTTATCGTGGAATCACTTGGGTGGAACCATTCCATCCTGGTTTGGAGAGTTTGAATCTCTTTTTTACTTGGATTTGTCAAATAACTCTTTCAAAGGTGAGATACCAAAGAGCTTGAGCCTACTACAGACCCTCATAAGTGGGAATATCTCACTTGAAGAGCCTGTCTCAAGCTTTCAGCTTTACACTGGTAGACAAGGTGGCCAAGGCTTGAGGTATAAGCAGATTTCGGGCTTTCGACCAACTTTAGACCTTAGTTACAACATGCTCAAAGGATCAATCTGGCCAGGTTTTGGGAATTTGAAAAGGCTCCATGTCTTCATCCTGAAAGATAATAATCTGTCAGGAAATATTCCAAATAATATATCTGGGATGTCAAGATTGGAGGTACTGGACTTGTCTCACAATAAGCTATCAGGAGAAATACCTATTTCCATGGCTAATCTTAGCTTCCTGTCGGCTTTCAACGTATCATATAATCAGCTGTGTGGGAAAATCCCTCAAGCAGTTCAGTTTGATACTTTCCCAGATACAAGCTTTGTGGGAAACATTGGTCTCTGTCGTGCACTGTGTACATGTGAGCCTGAACAGCCTCCTACTCATTCATTCGGAGAGAAAAAGACGAAAATCATTGGTTTGCCGTTCGGAATTGGAGTAGCAACAAGTTTTGTTCTTACTGTCACAGGTTGCTTCATGTCCGGATGGGTGCTTTCCAAGCCGAAAAAACGAAAGAATACAGCAACTAGAATTGGATATTAAAGGTATTGCAGGAAAAAATTGTAAAAAATTGCTGTCTTGTGCCACATTTAATAGTTGCAACGGTAACGACTAAATAATTACTGTAACAGTAATTATAATAATTATATTCAATATGATTTAAACGTTTTTTATATTTCATATTATGGTTCATGATAGTAACAATTTTTATATTTATATTTCTGATTTAATTTCTTGATGGAAGGAAGAAAATCAGCTAACTAATGAATATGAGGAGTCACTGGCCTACCTATATAAAAAGTCATGTGTACCTCTCTAATTTTTTTTTTTTTCAAAAACTATGTTGTTGCAGAAAAGTTGATTATTCTTCTCGTTTGAACAAAGCAATTTATTCTTCTCGTTTGAACAAAGCAATGACTAGAGGTATATATAATTATTCCGTTGCTTATTAAAATTAGCATTTGATTTATATTATGCTATCATGTGTATCATAGCTTGTCTTTATGCCTATTTGTTCAGCGTCCTATCAAGTATTGTTTTGCTATTTTTGTTTTACATCTGGTTATTGTTCATTGCACATGCCGTTTTCACATCCATGCCTTAAAACTGTGAAGCATGAAACTGAAACTTGAACACAGTAAAACTTGTTTTGTGAAAATAGCTAAAACAAATATTCTGGAGATTTTGAGCACCGCAAACCTGTTTTGTTGTTAAACTCGCTGTACATTGGATCATGAGCTTTCAGCACTGCATCATGAATTCTCACCCTTGTCGTGCCATGATCTAGAGATGATGGAGGATCCAGCAGTGATTTATCACTGCATAAGGGAGGATCCGCGCGGTAGAGGCCCAGGCGTCCACCGAAGTTCCACGAGGCTGCTATTGGTCGGTGCCTCCTCACTGGAAAATGCTCGCGTCGGCGCCTCCTCTCCGTACCAGTGACAGCGTTGCCGTGTGAGGAGAAGCCGCTTCCTGCGGCCTCTCCCCGTGACAGCACCGAGGGCCGCCTGATCTTACGTAAACGGCGACCCCGTGGCTGCTGAGCAGCGGCCACGAAGTGCCGCCGCATAAGGTGGCAGTGGGGGTTGAGAGCGGCGGCTCTGAGTGGCCGGCGCATGAGGAAGCTGAAGGGGCGGCGGCGGTGGCTGCATTTCCGGCTAGGGTTACTCCTGGGAAAGAGAGGTGGTGCATGAGCTCAATTTTTCCGGGTCAAATGAATAGATTTTCCGGTTAATGGGTTGGGCATCTGGGTAGGGTTTCAACCATATATAATTCGGGTCTAGTTAAAAAAAAACTGGGTCATTAAATGGGCTGACCCAAAAGCCCAAGTGGCCCATCCGGATTTTACTATCCAGATTTCAAAACAAAAAAAAAAAATTGGGCTCATGTGGTGTGGGGTTTAGAACTTGGGCTTTCCAAAGGGTCTAAGACTACTAAGACCATTGGGTCATGCAATTTATTATGTCTTTATATTGCAATTTTATTTCTCTTATAATTTACATTGTTTAGTATTAAAATTAATGTTTCTTTAATACATGAGCCGATGAATATATTTAATTGTTTAATTTATATTATTTAAATATAAATTGATTGATGCCTAGACCTAAGAATAATTAACAATGCCATATATGCTGGTGTGTTTACAATAATATCCAAGAATGCAATGTCTAGAAAAGTTCTAGTTAGGAAAGTCTTGGAATTTAAGCGATTTATTATGTCTTTATATTGCAATTTTATTTCTCTTATAATTTACATTGTTTAGTATTAAAATTAATGTTTATTTAATACATGAGCCGATGAATATATTTAATTGTTTAATTTATATTATTTAAATATAAATTGATTGATGCCTAGACCTAAGAATAATTAACAATGCCATATATGCTGGTGTATTTACAATAATATCCAAGAATGCAATGTCTAGAAAAGTTCTAGTTAGGAAAGTCTTGAAATTTAAACGTATCCAAGTGACCCTCCTCACTTTCCTAGGAACTCACATGGTTGCACCTTGAAGAATGCTGTTTACCCCATTTAGTATTGGTTTGTTATATTCTTTGGGCCATTTATGAGCATCTATAAAATTGTTAGATGTTAATGAAGTCGCAATAATTATGATAATTTTGGGAGAGTCAAAGCATTCGAATTTTGAATGATAATTACATCAAGATTACACATATGTAATTATCACAATAATTTTGGAAAAGCCACAGCATCCCATTTTTATCGATAATTACATCAGGATTACACATATAAACATCGTAAAAAAATTTATTAGATGTTCATGAATTGCAGTGTAATTATTAAGATTTTGGGAGAGCCACAGCATCCTAATTTTATAATAATTACAGAAAGTTCGTACACATTTGAACTTTATATACAAAAAATTAACATCATGTTGTAATTAATTCATAAATTTAATTGCTTATCCTCACAAGGATGTTTTTATTTTATGACTTAATTAGAATAAGATAACAAATTTAGCATTAAAAGTAAAGTTTCTCTTAGGCCCACAAGTACGGAAAATTTTATTTATTAATGTTTAAATTTGTTAGTCTTATTAATAAAGAGTAAATTTCATGCGTGAGGCAACATTTGCCCACAGGTAGGTTGAAATTTATTATTTACTATTAAATTGGCATTGGCTAATTTAAAATAAAGTTACTTCATAGTATTCAAGTATTTTTTATTTTATCGCAACAATTCATATCACTCTACTTTTAATAGTTTTATGTTCCAATATTTTATGGTAGTAATTTTCTGATCGTAAAATTTACAGTTTCAAAAGTGTTTGTAATCACATTATGAGAATGAAGGATATGATAAGTTAACTTAAGTCCCTAAAGGTTGAGATTTTATAAGTCATTCTTGGTATATTTCATTTTGAATATTTTTCGCTTCTAATTATGGTATTTTATCTTGTGGCACACATAAAGATAATTGGTTAGTTAATGGAACTTCTGACTATGTGTGTTCAAGAAGATGAGAGAATCCATAAAGTCTTCACATGATTACTCATGTTAAAGAAAATACCAATAAAGGCAATCATGGCTAACATTTAAAGCATAAGAATAAGGTGCCAAGAAAGTGTTTTGGCAGTCAAGATACTTATTTCTCCTACAATAAAGAAAACACAAGAGCATATAAAGAAAAATTGAATGAAATAAGATAAATGACTTGAAATGAAGAAAATCTCATATATTTAATGTGTAGTGAATCTCCTTTATTGACTCCTTTAAATATGTTGTGGATTGATTTTGGTTAACAATCCACGCTGTCCACACAATGCAAAGTTTTCTTAAAATAAATAACACGTGTTTACAATTGAAGGTTATTGGGATTTATAGATTAATTTTAAAATTCAGTTATTTTTGGACCTCAATAATGTTTTATATATTCGAGAATTTTCAAGAAATATTTAATTTATATTTTAACTTCTTAAATAAAATTTCAATTTTGAACTTGAAATTTTTATTTATGGTGGAATATTAGTTAATGGTTTATTAAAATTTAGGAGTAATTACATTTTTCCTCTATGAACTACCAACTTTTGCGCAAAGCCCCCACAAACTACCAACTCGACCAAAATAGAGCATTCAATTACCAAACACAACCATTTTCCCCCCTTCCGTCAGTTAGAAGGTTAAAACAAACGGTCAACGAGTCACGTGACCGTCACGTGCCATTTTACATGGGGGGCATGTTGGAAGATGGTGGTAGTTCATGGAGGCATGTTGAAAGATAGTGGTAGTTCATGGAGGGAAAATAGGAAGAAAATGAGGGTAAAACAGCATGTGACGGTCACGTGACTCGTTGACCGTTTGTTTTAACCCATTTGACAGACGGAATGGGAGAAAATGGTTGTCTTTGGTAGTTGAATGATTTATTTTAGTCGAGTTGGTAGTTTGTGGGGGCTTTGCGCAAAAGTTGGTAGTTCATGGGGGAAAAGGTAATTACCCTTAAAATTTATCTATATCCCAACTTTGAAACAAATTTATTGTTTATTTCTACATATTGATGTTGACGTAAAGTGAAGTCTTGTGAATGAAAAATACTCTTATTATGGCATTGGAGATTGAAATATATCTCCATAAAGAAAATAAAAGTTGGTAAATAATAATTTACTGATTTTGATACTTTTGTGAACTGCATAAAGGAAAGCATATTAACAAGACCACTAAAGGTGCCAAAGAGACCCTTTTGAAATTCTTGAGATAATATACATTAATGGGTGTTGACCGTTTCATACTCATTGCCTAAATGGTCGAAGATATTTTTTTTTTATCTCTTTTAGTGATGACCATATAAGATTTATATATCTTTATCTTCTAAAATAATAAGGCTAGGGTATTGAATGCTTTCAATACCTATAAAGTAGAAGAAGAGAAACAACATGAAAATCATAAAATCTTATATAGGCAAAGAGTATTATGATAGGTACACACAAAAGAGAAATTGATTAGTAATACTAATCTTCTATTACCCTTATAGAGTAAAACCTTAAAGACCGTTGTATATATGTTAAACAGGATTCCATCTAAGGTTGTTCTTAAGACACCTTTAAAGTATGAAATAGATAGAAACCAAGTTTAAATTATTTACACATATGGGGTTGCCTTACTAAAGAGGGGATTTACAATCCTTGCCAAAGGAAATTAAATTCAAGGACAACCATCGGATTTTTTATAGGCTATACAGTAAACTCTAAGGGTTTTTTATGTTTTATTATCCTTCATGTAATTCTAGAGTTGTTGATTGTAAAATTTTTAGAGGATGTTGAACCTAGTAGAAGTGTTTATCCTCAAAGGTTTTACTTAAAAGAAACACGAGAGTTGACTGAAGGTCTTTCATATGAAGGATGTTTGATTGTACTTATGAAAAATCAAATTGATTACCCTAAGCTACGATCAGTTTTAGAATTATCAACTCATGAAGAACAGGTTCAGTATGAATCTACTCAGACTTTGCAAAAATGCAAAGGAAGTAGAATTAAGAAGATCCTATGGAATAAGGAGATCAACAATCCATAATGATTTAGTTGTATACCTCAAGAGTATGATGATGATGTCAGACCTAACGATGATCCAAAAATTGTTTTCACAAGCCATGAGTGGAGACAATTCCACATTATGATACAGTAGCTCATTTTGATCTAGAGCTACATCAAATGGATGTGAAAACAACTTTCTTAAATTGGGATCTTAAAGATGAGGTCTACATGAGACAACAAAAAGGTTTTATAGATAATAGTAAGAATGCTTGCAAAATAAATAAATCTATTTTTGGGCTGATATATATCTCCCGTCGGTAGTATACTTTTTACAAGGTTATTGCTTCATTGATTATTGAAAATCTTGTTAATTAATATATATACCTTAAGGTCAGTGGGAGTAAAGTAATCTTTCTAATCCTATATGTAGATATTATTTTGTAAGTAGTGATTTAAGTTTCGCTACATAAAGTTCCTCTCACAAAACTTTGAAATGAAGGATTTGGGTGAAACCTCTTATGGCTTTAACATAGAGATTCACAAGAGACATAAATAATATTAACATTGTCTCAGAAGGCCAAGATTGAATAAGTTTTGGGAAGATTTAGAATGAAGAATTTTGCACCTTCAATAGCAACTAAGAGGAACAAATTTAATACATATTAAATGTCTCCAAATGTATTGGAACAGATGGCAGATGAAATGTCTTTTGTAAGCATCTGCATTATACAACCTAATGCAAGTATAGACTTGCACTGGACTTAACCATTGGGCTGACAGTAAGATTACTAGGTTAATAAAGTGCTACAAATAAAGTCTTGCGGTATACGCAAGAAACCAAGAAGAACAACTTAACCTAAAGATACACTTACCATTTGGTGGTGGTGGGTTATTCAGATTTTGAATTTTGCTGATTGTGTAGATAGTAGAAAGTCTACTTTATGATATATATTTTCTTATTGAGAGATATATATCCTTGAGATGCAGAAAGCAGACTATAATTGATACATCTATTAAGAAAGTTAAAATTCTTGCATGCTATGAAACTACACAGGCATGAAGGATGAGACATTTTGTTAAAAGTCTCAAGATTGTCGATTTACAGTTAGACCATAAAGATATTCTGCGATAATTTTACTGTAATATTCTTTTATAAGTAGAAGCAGAAATAAATATATCGACATCAAGTATTTCAGTACGAGAGAACATTAAAGAGACAAATGTCTATTGAGAGTATAAGTACTGAATTAATGATTGCAGATCCCATGACTAAAAGTTTACTGATAAAAAAAGTATAATGTTATATGGAGCATATGAAATTCATTTTTGCTTAGTTTCTCTCTATTTGGTTTATAGACATCAAGTTATTGTCAACAAGTTTTGTTCTTACTGTCATAGGTTGCTTCATGCCCGGATGGGTGCTTTCCAAGCCGAAAAAACGGAAGAATACAACAACTAGAATTGGATATTAAAGGTACTGCAGAAAAAAAATTGTAAGAAATTACATATGTGTCCCTATGCCACATTTAATAGTTGTAACGGTAACGGCTAAATAATTACTGTAACGATATTTATAATAATTGTATTCAATATAATTTAAACATTTTTTATATTTCACATTATGGTTCATGATAATAACAGTTTTTATATTTATGTTTCTGATTTAATTCCTTTGTGGAAGGAAGAAAATCAGCTAACTAATGAATATGAGGGGTCCCTGGCCTACCTATATAAAGAGCCATGTGTTTCCATCTATTAGCACCTGTAGGCATAGGTCGGAAGATCTTCTCTCTAATTTTATGGTTTTTCAGAATCAATGTTGTTGCAGAAAAGTTTATTCATCTCGTTTAAACAAAGCAATGGCTAGAGGTATTTATAATTATTCTGCTGCTTATTAAAGTTAGCATTTGATTTATATTGTGCTAACAAAAATGTCTTAATACATGTTGGTATATTTGTTCATGTGAATCAGGTTGGACATTTATTCTAGTATTGAAAGGCTTCTGCTATTTATTTTGATCTGTTTTAAGATTTTGAAGTGTCAAATATATTATAATATTTACCTTAATGATTTATGTTTTCTAATATAGGTCAATTTAGGCTTCTTTGTATAGGTCGACTTATTAATTATAAATAGGAACCTCTGTATTGTAAATAAGTCAAGTTAATGAGACACAATGTAGCCATAGGGGCTATACAAAGTAGTAGACGTAGGTGTCTAATACTAGACCACCCGTAATTCTTTTCTCTTTTCTCTCTCTCTTGCTTCTGCTATTGTTCGGTGCAAGCGGTTTACATCATGCGGATCATGAGTGAGGCGGGTTCGATGCTTCGTTCCAATAACTTGGGCTCATTGCTTTTGGTTTATTGGCCCAAGTAGGCCCTTTTAGTGTTTCAAGCCCAATTCAGCCCTCTTTTGGTTTTGGCACATTGTAGGCCCCTTTTTGGATTTTGGCATGTTGTTGTTCCTTTTAGGATTTTGGCCCAAGTAGACCCCTTTTGATTTTGGCTCAAGTTGGCCCAGTTGTGTTTGGCCCAAGTGGGCCCCCGCATTTCGAAGCCACCAATGCTACCACCTGCCGCCAACGGCCAGCCTCTGTCTCCTCTGACAGTGTCCGTCCGCCGTCAGTCTTCACCACTAGCCTTTGTTTATTAGCCACCATCTACAACCCTTTTTGGCTCCCACCGCCATCGTCATCACCAAAAAAAAAAAATCCCGTGTTTCTATTACCAAACTCAAGTTTTGAGAATTTTTCACCTTGAGTTTGAGGAGGATGTTAGAATATATTCTGAATATATTTACCTTACTGATTTATGTTTCATAGTATAGGTCGATTTATGTTTCTTGTATAAGTCGATTTAGGTCTCCTTGTATAATTCAACTTATCAATTATAAATAGGGATCTATGTTTTATAAACAAGTCAAGTTAATGAGACATGATATAGTCCTAGGGACTATTTCAGAGTACTAGTGGATGTAGGTATCTAACCCATTTTTTTTAGAAAAAACAAAGTAAACATTAAGAAAAAAAAAAAAAAAAAGTGAAATTTCTGGTAACCCATGGCCATGGCTGGCAGTGGCTGAGTCCAAGAAATTTTTTATTTTTGAATTTTCACTTTGTTTTTTCTAAAAGACATGAGGTCATTTCGGACATTGTTACAAAAAATGGGTGAAATTAAAAAAAGGGTTGAAATATGACATACTGACATTGTAAATTTTTAAATTTCGAGATTATAACTAAAAAATTGATTATACTTCTTAGAGTAAGTGAAGTTTTGTTTTGTCGTCTATATATATGGTTTAGGCAGCCTTTTGGGTAGGAATGTTTAATTTGCCTCTAGCATGCATGTGAAATGGCGGCGAGTACCAAATTGGAGCTTTTGTGGGGTTGGTCGAGGAAGTGGATGTGGATGAAACTGGCATCGGTTGGGGTGAATTTTTTAGGGTGCTCATAATTTTGGATCTTTCCAAGCCTCTCAGGGGTCGAGTATTAAAACTCCAAAACAAATCTATTTCGGTGGCCTTCCAATATGAGAAAATTCCCAAATTCTGCTTTTAAGTGTGGGGTGATCAGACATGATAAATGTGGTTGTGGGAAAAAGCTTGGGGGTAGGAGACTTCATGGCGGCGAGGAAACAATCAATTTGATCCCTGGTTACGAGTGAGCTCTCCCAACCGTCGATTGGGTCCTAGCGAAAGAAGCACTAGTGTTGCTCCGATGGCCAAAACCCATGGCTTCGACTATCCCACAGCGAATAGAAGTCTAAACACAGATAGTTGCAAATCAGACAGTAGTGGTTTCGACCATCCCCCGGCGAACTGCAGCCCCAAAACAAATAGCAACAAATCAGGCAGGCGAGGTGAAACTGATAACGTGAAGAGTGGCACAATACTTGGGATTTTGTTATGGAGAAATTGTGTAAAGGCTGGAGTGGAGGGCTTATCCTATTATGGAGAAATTCTATTAAATTGGAAATACAAAATTATAGTATCCGGCATATAAAAGCCTTGATTAAATTACGGAGCGACATGCTAGAATGGAACTTTATAGATATATATGGCAACCCGGAGGTCGCAAAGCGAAAGCTAACATGGGCGCTATTAAGGCTTCTCTATCACTCCCAACTTAAACCATGGCTTTGTGTGGGGGATTTCAACGAAATCCTAACACTGGCAGAGAAAAAGGGAGTAGCTACCAGACCACAGAGTCAAATGGAAGCTTTTCAAATAACACTTAAAGATTGGCATCTGAGTGATTTGAGATTTTCTGGTCCCCAGTTCACATGGAACAATGGTCGCAATGGCAGGGATTTCACCACGGAGAGACTTGACAGAGGGGTGGCTAACCAAGAGTGGTGCGAAATACACAAGTTCTTAGAAGTATCGGTGCTTGCCTGTCGGAGTTCTGACCACAACCCACTTTCATACAGCTATAGATCAAAATCTTTAAGATCATGCAACAACATATCACATTGCATATCATGAAATATGTCAAAGAAACTCCAACTAAGGAAACATGTCATGCAAGGAAAGTTTAGTTTAAAACAGAAAGGCAATATTTTCCTTGCTCATCAAGTGATCTAAAATATAGCCACAACCATGATATCATGGTTTGCAATTTATTTTAGTCCATGAAGCCTCAGAAAAAATCACATTTAAACCGTAGCGCTTCAAATGTAGAACCGGGTCGTGTACAAGCCAAGTCGGACACAAACCAGGCTCCACATAGCCCAACACTTTGGTGTGACAATATTGAAATAATCTATTTGGCTTCAAATCCTGCTTTTAACACTCAAACTAAACATATTGAGCTCGACTATCATCTTGTTCAGAAAAGACAACAATTGGATGTTCAGTTTCTCTCTTCGAAGGATTTGATAGATGATGCTCTTACAAAACCATTGTCTCCCACAAGTTTCAATTTCTGTGCAACAAAATCCAAACGTCAAATTGATGCCGTTTCATTTGCAGGGCGTGTAGGATCAGATGATGGTATTCAAAATTCAACGATTATGTTGCACAACAAACCCAACCACAAGATAAGACTCCACTCATAGAAGTTCAAGCCAAGTCAAACTAATCATTTGAAGAGTTGATAACACTCAATCTCATTATGTTTGTTTTGGGATAATTTTCGGTACGATGTGAATTGCACGTTCTTCAATGTTCCTCACACTCTCTAATAATACTGCAAAACAACTAAAATTAAGAGACCCTTCTGGAGATTTCACTCTGATGCCTAAATTAGTTTCTGAGATAAAAATATACTCTATGCATAAAATTATCAGTATGGTGTTTATACGTGGGGTATGAGCCTATTTATAGGGAAAGAGGTAGAGGTCAACCTGAATTAGGTTTCTTACTCCTTCTTAACTTAGGAGTGTAATTGAAGTTTTATTTGGACTCCGATTCCTTAGTAGATGTAGGATCTGGTCCGGATCTTCAGGGTGATCCCGAATCTTCAGGGATCAGATTTAGACTATGAGTCTTATTCCAATTCTACTGAGAATAGGATTGTTACCAAATCTATTGGACCTGAGTTCCTGAGACATATTCATCCTGATTCTTAGTTGAATGAGCTGACTCTCGGTTTCGGGATATCTACATTCCCGAGACTCAATTAGGATATACCTCATGTTGTGTATTTTTGATAATAGCCTTTACGGAGATGACTATTTAGTGTCTATCTCCCGGGATAGGACTACTCAGGAGTCTTGCTGTTTCAGCTTTACAGTCGTCAATTCTCTTTGGGTCGGTACTGACCTGAAGGTCCATGATTCTTTAGATGGGCGGTCCTAATGGAAATTATTCCCAACAATATTGTACTCTATAATTTGAACTTTGTACCTCTTTTTTTTTTTTTTTTTTTCCTTATCAATGAATATATGTCTTTTCTTGTATGTCTCGTATTTATATGAGTAAGCGGGGAGAAAATGTAGCCCATGAGGTGGAGTAAGGTATTGTGTTACATGTACGTTATACTAGTTTATAACGGCCACTAGTCAACAAAAGCTGGAATAGCTCAGTTGGTTAGAGCGTGTGGCTGTTAACCACAAGGTCGGAGGTTCAAGCCCTCCTTCTAGCGTTTGCCTTTTGTGCTTGTGGTCAGAGATCGACCCGCATTCGTTTGACTGGCTGTTTGATCTGGATTGAGCATCTTTTTCTTTATTTTTTTTTGTTCTTTTTCTCTTAACAGGGCAGAATTTCATTAATAAGAGTTAATTTCTTCTTCTAATATACTTTAAGAACAAAAGAATTTTCAGATATTATTGCTTTGAGCTCTCTTCGAGAAAGTCATGTAGAAGTGTTACCCTTGATTTTACATAATCAAATGAGTATTCTACTTGCTCATCACAAAAAAGTATGATCATGCCTATAAGTCCACTATTAGCAGGTCGCCAAAAACTCGAATTTTTTTGGGTCGAGTTTCATAAATAACCATATTTGTTAGTGCAAAAATCCCAAATTATCTACTATAATTTTGAGCCAAGACGTTCATGATAAGCCTTCTCATTGGATTACCATGTCGTTGACATTTTCTTAATTAATGCTATGTTTGTTTCGACGTAAAATGGTTTTCGTCGTAAAATGGTTTCAGATAAGTCATTTTTTATGGAAAATATTTTTCGCCGAAAGCATTTTTCGGTGTTTGGCGTGTACAGAAAATCACAAATATTTTTCATATTTTCATTTAATCATATTAACCTATAAAAATTAATTTTTATTCAAAACATATAAATATTAATATAAAATAATATAAAAATCATCGATGACGAGATTCGGTCACTGACCGACAAGATTTTGACAATTTTTACCTGATTCCAGCTAATATAGCAAGAATTCGAGATAAAGGCCGGAATCCGGACAGTTTCGTCGGAATCTGGGATAGCCGGATTCCGGCGAAAGTGGCCGGATTCCGACGGTTTCGCCTGAATCCTGTACAAATGGCCGGATTCCTGCCATCTGGCCGGATCTGGCCAGAGAGGCCGGATCTGGCCAGATCAGTCCGGCCAGTCGGCTGTTCTGGCCAGATCCGGCCGGAATCCGGCTCTCTGGCCAGATTCGATCAGATGACCGGAATCCGGCCGGTCTGGCCAGATTCCGGCGACATTAACCGGATGTTGTCGGATTCCGATACCGGCAATATTTCGATAGTGGTCGGTTGCTTGAACGTGAAGGTTGACTGTGTCGTTTAAAATAGATCGACCGCGTCTAGCGTCTTCGGAAAATGATTTACGCTTTTAAAAAGCGTAAATCATTTTCCGAAATTTACTAAGCATTTTTGGGCAAACAGAAATCATTTTCCGGTTGACTATTATTTTCGCCCCTACCAAATATCGGAAAATGCCGAAATCATTTTCCAGAAATCATTTTACGCAGAAACAAACGGAGCATAAGATAAGTATATTGTGGGGACTCTTTTTCGGTTGTCGTTTAGGTGGCATATGGACAACTCTTTGGGCCTGACTTCATTTGTGGAGAATCAAACTTGTAACACATGAGTACATGATCATAGTTAGGATAGCTGACGGCTACCGGTGCACCATAGGCATGCACAAAGAACTCAAGCTCAAAATTAATTATACGAGACGAGAAGGCCCACAACATGAACTCAATCAACAATTATAATATGGGAAATGATAGAGAGGGGACATTCATCCGTCCCCTCTCTCCCTTTTATTATTAAAAAAATTCAATTTCAATAGAAAAAAAATTAAAAACAAAAAGAAAGTGTACTTAAGATGTTCAGCTTCAGCAACTTAAGATGTTAACTACTGTTTTAGCAGTAACAGCATGAACCAAGCGAGAAGTTTTTATGGGCAAGAGTCGATGGTCAAAAAGATTTGTTGGTGGGAGTTAGTATTAAGTTTTTATTTTTTACTTAATTTTTCGTTTTCTCTTTTGGAATTGAGGGAGGTGGGGGGCCATAGCCTATACCGGGGCTCCCTAAACCGGTCCCTGAGAAACAGGGATTGTGACAATAAATGACATCATAAGTTATAATATATCAACAGTGCGTAAGATAACAAAGGCAATGCACGCATATAATGGTGGGGAAGAGGAAGAAAAGATTAAAACTGGAAGAGGAAAATGATTTATCAAATACTCAATCTCCTCTAGCTTTTGTTGGATTTTGATGATTTTAACTGTTGTGTTTGACTTAATAATTGTTGGATTTATCAAATACTCAATCTCTTCTAGCTTTTGTAATCTGAATTAATATTACAACTACTTGGGGTTTAAGTCGAATTTTTCATATGAGATTAAAAATCTAGAATTCTTACCATGCAAAAATATTTGGTATGCTAATTTAATTATTTTTTGTAAAATCAGTTAATTTGTAAAAACTTACAAGCTGAAGACATGTATGTCGAATCGTCGATGTTATTATAGAGCAATTAAAAGGTTTAATTATTTCATAGAAACATTATATAAAATTAAGATGGATTTTCATTTGCTTTTATTTCCATCTAAAACAATTACAATTGAAATGGATATAGTACTTATATTTCATAAAAATAAATAAATAAATAAAACTATAATTCATAGAAAAACAATTCATGAAAATGTTGATAATGAGACAACACAATTAGCTTAAGAATCACTGTCATAAAAGAAAAAAGAAAAAAGAAAAAAAAAGCTTAGAAGCACTTACTATTTAAACGCCTCTAACTGATTAGAAGCGCTTACTATTCAAATGCCTCTAACTGATTATAAGTGCTTATTATTTAAACGCCTCTGGGGAGTGATCCTTACACTCACACTACACAACAATGGCACAACACCAAGGCACAATGGAGTGGGGCCCACATGTGTAGTATGAGTGTTTTAATCATTTCTCAAGAAATAGAAGCGTTTGAGGTCAAACGTCTATAACCGAATAGAAGCGTTTAAGGTCTGGCGCCTCTAATTAGTGTTATTTGAACGGTCAACGACGCTAATCCTGTGTCCAACCCTATGTTTAGTTCCATTTACCAAACGACGCTATTCAAGGGCGGCTTCTAAACGAATAGAGGCCGTTTTTTGGCCAGAAATGCCTCTAAACCTTGATTTTTTTTTACTTACGTTGAGTGAGTTCACTTGTGAAGTGTTCTATATTACTAAGATATAAGAAGAGTGAGTGGTTTATATAGCATTGTTGGGCCGAAACTCATAGGCTTAAGCGTTTTGGTTATGTGGTGCCTTAACACGCATTCTAACTATATTATGGACTCACTATAAAGGACTTCCCTAGGTATTAGGGGTGTACATGTTGGAAAATATTATCTGCCCGCATTTATCCCACTATTTGCACATGCGAATGCAGTTAGCAAAAATCACTATCGGCATATTCGGACATCGATTTTAGGGTATGCGGATGCGGTTATCCGCATAATAACCGCATCCACATACTCTTTATATATAATATTTAGTAAATTCACCAAAACGATGTCATTTTAGATTAGATATAGGTTATATTTACATTGTTTTAGTTGATTATGTTTCTTTCTTGTATAACCCTTGGGCAAAAAAATAAAAGTAATGTAAAAATAAATATATTTTCAAAAGATAGAGCTTAAAAAAATAAAAAAAATAAAAAAAGCTCAAAACACTAAAAATTGGCATAAATTATTTTCAAAATTGTTTAAAATATATTCTAATAGAGACCCAAAGAATGCCCAAAAGGCCCATCACCTAACATACGGATAGCAGATAATAACAACAATAACCAAATGTATGTAGTTAGTAGAAACATTGTACGGATACGGATGCGGATATCTAAAAATTAATATCCGCATGTACACCCCTACTTGTTATTTTTTCCCAACAAATTAGTAATTTAAAATTAAAAAAAGAAAAGTTGAATCATTGTTTTAAGTACTATTTTTAATATTTTATATTTGACAAAATAATTCATTACTTTTTCAATAAATTTAAAAACATCTCAATTAAACCTTAATTTATATCCATTCGCCCATATCCATTCGATCTATAGCTACATCATCATATGGTAAATACGTTACAGAAAAGTGCCACATTATCCTAGTTCACAAACCAGATCGAACTTATGTGAATTCAAATCACAAACCATTTATTCATGCTAACACTACCGGAGCTCAAATCCTGAAACGCGGCAGCGCAGAAGTCCCATCAAGGTCTGTCTCATCGAAGGAGGCACAATAGTCTCTCACCGTGGTTTCTCGATACCTTGGAGGATTATCCTCAGACAACAACTCCTTAATGGGTCCGTAAACTTTTGAGGTTTGCCGAAGACCTGTGCAAAAAAAGCTCGCCACAGATACTCTTGGCCCCTCCCGATTTGCCAATACTCTGTGTCCACCACTTTTAAACCTATCATTTGTTATAAGCTGGAAAACACCAAAGGGAAGATATATATTGAAATTAATTAGCTACAGCAAATAAGTATCATTCTTAATTAATTCTTAACATCTTAAAGTTTTAAGACAATTTATGTGTTTAATACGGTATCAGAGTAAAGCATTATGTTTAAATTCTGACTTCACATTAATTGGCAGTTTGTTAGAACAGTCGGTAGCCCTTTTGATGCAAGCCTATTTATGAGCAGGCCAGTTCTACCAAAATGGTCATATCTTGTGATTCCAATATCACTGAAGATCATTTTGGTGGCGTTAGAAATCTTATTCAACGGGATACAAAGTTATATTTCATATTTTCAATTCCAAAGTTTAATAGGTCAAAATTGCTTGGCAATAGAAGTTTAACAATCTGGTTCGAGAAACTCAATAGATTCTCGATCGACCGAGAATGTTGCATCAAGTCTCCATAAAAAACCCAACGCATTTTGATGATGCACGACCAAAAGAGGATGCTTCAATAAGGTATTGGGGTTTCTTCTTTTTTCTTTTTTCTTTTTTCATTTAAAAATTAAGGTTTTTCGAAATAAGAATCGACTCGATTGATTGAGCCTATAGCTCGATCAACCGAGTTGTGGTAGGGTATTTTTGTCTCTTGTTTTTCAAGGCTACAACCCTATTTTCTATTTAAGCTCGATAAAAAACCGCCTGACCATCCAGTATGTTGTTTTATCATTTTTTTTTTTTTTTTTTGTTTATCAATAAGACTACTTTAGAGAGTTTTTTCTTTAATTTCCCTACATTTAATCCTTGATTCTTCTTAATTTGTGGAAGAGTTGTACGCTGTGTAATTGTTCAATATTCTGCGAATTACTGCATGCACTACGCTGCATCCATATATCATCTTCATACTTATAGTTATGCATGTAATAACAAACTATAATATTAATAAATATGAAGTGTAATTATGAAATGAAAGAAAATGTAAGTGCAACAAGTATCTCCACTAATAACACCAGAGAAAATACAAGAATAATGAGAAGACTTGCCTGCAGAAGATCTCCAATGTTAACCACCAGAGCCCCTGCTACGGGGGGGACGTCGATCCACTTGTCCTGGTAAGAAACTTGGAGGCCACCAATATGGTCTTGTAGAAGCACAGTGAAGAAGTCATTGTCAGTATGCGTGCCCGCGCCCATCGTCAACTCTGGCTGCGGACAAGCGGGATAGTAATGGCACAGGACCGCAACACCCTCACCGCAATCAATGTCATTTAGGTGCTCTGCTTTCAGCCCAAGCGCCTCCGACAACAACTCCAGCAATAAAATTCCCAAGTTCATCACTTGCTTCGAGTACTCTTCCATTATATCTCTGCAATTATATATATATATATTAACCGCGCGCATAAGGTGGACATGCGTGAAATGAAGGTCGATCATTCTTCATTCTCAATACTAAATGCAACAATTACAGTGAAAAGCTACCATGCTGATATCCAGAAAAATTATTCCCTGCAGTCGCCATGATCTGAATGGCCCATCTACAGCATTTGTATATCCACCCAATATATATATATATGTGCTGATTTTATATGGAAGTTATAAGATCACCATTGTTATTAGGGATAAATTAAAATATTAATTAACAAAATAATAACTCTTAGCGTTTTCCTGTACAAATTCCATGTCGTGGTCTGCCGTTGAACCGACCGGTCAAAAGATAAAAAGTCACTTAACCAGAATTCAACAGTACTATCTCAAATTCTAATTCGACAATGATGGCTGGAATTAGGATCAGTAATTTTTGACACTATACACAAAACTCAACAGGAATCCAATTGGAAATTAAAATGTTAGAGTTAAGGAGTCTGACCCATTTAATTAAATGGGTCGGTTAAGGTTGACTTATATAGTCTTATACACATGTTTCAACATGATCCAAACCCAATACGCAACATAATGACATGTAATTTTTTACATGACATGCGAACCCGATACAAATTCAATACAAAATTAGATCGAAAGTTATGATTGAAGGATTTGACCCGTTGAATTAAATGGTTCGGTTTATAATTGATATATATAGTCTTATAAACATACATCGACACAACTCGAACCTGACACGCAAACATAAATTACCACCCCTAAGTGAGATATATAATTGATTCCCTCACGCACTCAACCTTAATGTATGAGATGGATGTAATTCAGTTTAGCAACTGAGATTATCATAAAGAAATACAAACTGTAAGGTCGTTTTTAAATTCTAAATGCCTAGATCTTAAAAATTTAATCCTGTGGATTAATTATGATGAATTGAACATGACATATATACCTGCATACAGCTGGCAAGTCTTCTGAGTTAGGGGGATCAGGAGCCATTATACAAAGAAATGTATCCCTCCAACAGGTCGCCGGTGCACTATACAGATCAAAGTTGCTGTTGTACACCAACTTTCTGGTGAGGTCACGCGTATACAACTCTTTCCTCACATCATTATCTTGCTCAAAAAACCTACGCACCCCTTCCTTCATCTCCTCCAGAACACTCACAGGGATCGTATGATTGACAACCTGAAAGAAACCCCATGTTTCTGATGCATCACGAAGTCTTTCGACAACCTCCTTGCGCTTTATTACATCTTGGTCGATGCCGTGAAGGTCTATGACAGGAATACAAGAGTGGGTGTCACCAGAAACTGATGTATTGTCGAAGTCATCCGGTGGTTGATAGAATATACGAGGGATCTCGGTAATCCCAGCATCGACTAGTCCTTTAACACCAAGCTTCGTCTCATCAAAAGCCTTCAACTCACTTGCTCTATCATAGTCCGGCTTGAGTGTGGCCGGAGCTTCATCTCTTCCGGTAGCAACCATTTTTCCTTGTTTTGTGAGGCAACCGTTCAAGTTTAATTCGCTCAAATGGACCTCATTCTATAATCAACATTAGCACGTAATGAGGGACACAAGAAGATAGTTTTCTTTTTTCTCTATAATATTGATGAGAGTGACAAGAAATCTAAAGAAAGAAATTTCACCACTATGCTCCAGGACCAAGTAGTGCGGCTCACCGCCGTAACTCATAAAAGAGCATATATTCTAATTAAAACTAGAACATAAGATTAAGAATAATTTGTAAAATTATAAATACGAGCAGAACTCATCCTTTCATGTGATTGATTTACGCATGCTGTAACATATTTCGTTTTAGTATATACTAGAATATACTTTATTTTCTGTGCATTAATACTAGAATAGACTTTTTTGTATATATATGGGACTAATGAAGTTTTCCCCATTACAGACTCTTATTTTGGGATATACACCGACCTATTAAGGATTAACTACACATCAAACATGATTATGAGATAATCCTATGCAGTACTTAATTGAGGTGTAAAAATACTAATAAACTTTAATGATTGCTCAAAATATTAGGTTTACCTGTATATAATTACGTACTATAAGTCATATATATCCAACCTGTTTTTGTAAATCAAAACCAACAATTAATAGAAGCCTAATTCCAAAAAATATTGCATATTAGCTTCTAAGTAACTTTAATTGGCTTTTTCAAAGCCAATAATGTTTGAGAATTGGGCCGACAGGCCGGGCACACGGCCCACAAAACTCATTTGCAAGAACCACAAAACTGATCCACAAGTACAAAACTAGTCTGAGGCCCGGTTCCATCGTGTAATGCGTAGCAGAGAATCCACGCCAATAACAATGAATTGAACTCCAAGCCGAATAATTGTAGAGGATCCTGATCTAAATAACCATGCTCAATCCTACTATCCTGGATACACTCCTAATTAATTGAGGGATTGTATGGTGCTTAAACCTAGGCCATCGTGAGGAATAACCTATGATTAAGCTAAAACGTGACATGAACATTAAAGACGCTATAAGTTAAATGTAAGTCCCAGCAAAGTAAAAATGACTTTTGGCCCTAAATTCAAAACCCATACATAATGCATTTATATCTCTCTCTCAAAAAATACTGATTTAAACACCGAAACTATCTCTTGCCAGCACTTGTTATTAGGCTAACTCTAGGGCTTGCATTCTTTTTCTTTTTTTTTTTTTTTTTTCCAGGTGTGAATTAATTGATCCAGCACCTAACACTGATCAAAAATGTTCTACAAATGATTTTTATCAGATAATCCATCATTATCAGCTGCCACTTGAATGATGACATGGCATACGTAGGCTTTAGCTTTTTTAAAGCCAATAATGGTGTGTATATATATATATATAAGATAATCCGTCATTATCAGCTGCCACTAGAAAGATCGATGTAGACGCACTCGGGGATCACCACGGGTTAACACTAATGAAGCTGTAGGCTTGTGAGTTGTGACATATATAGCGGCTGGCCTCCACCCTTTGCAGATTTGAGCCTCCAAGCAGTAGTGATCCAAGTGGCGGTGTGGGAGCAATCGGCCATCCCTATCTTCGCACATATATAAGTAGATAAATGAGTCTTAAAGTTCATCAACGTTACGTCAAGGTTAGAAGACAAGAATAATATATAATAATAATATAGGACAATTATTTAGATGCATGCCAATTAAGAGATAAAAAAAGACAATTATTTATATATATGCTCACGAAAAAAAAAGGACAATAATTTTGATGCTTATAGTGACATTTGCATATTTAATTGACTTTACAAGACAAAAATGTCGCTCTCATTTTGTTTAAGTCATCATTACGTTCTCTATAAAGTTTTACCTGCTACCATCTAGTGGACGTACAGTTTAACTTAACATATCCTAAATTCCTAAAATATAATCAAAGACAATTAGACAGTAAGTTTTTGGGATATATATATATATATATATATATATATTATACCATAGTTGTTAATCAGTACGTTATCAATTAGCTCAACATTTTAATCATATTATATATACTTATAAATAAACCCCTTGTAACATAATTATGTTCAAGTCATTCAATCAAATGTCCAATCGATATCTTTTTACCAGTGGATGTAAGCCCCTAAAACTAAACCATCACAAATTTATGTATGCTCTCTCTTGCTTCACTATTTTCTTTATATTTTATTATTATAGTTCTAAAATTACGAAAAGAAATTTGGTCATTAACAACCAAACTTTCAACGACAACTTTTGCTAGTTGTCGTTGTTGAATGCTTATCAACGACAACTTTTGGATCGACGCTAATATTAAAAAAATATTGTCTACTAGCGATGACAAAAAGGTTATCGTTGATATATCGTCGCTAAAAACCTAACAGGAATTCTTTTCACACACAGGCAATAGTGGGAAGCTATTTGCGACGACAAAAGTCGTCGCCAATAGTAGTATATTAGCGTCTTCATTGAAGTTGTATCTAAAATTAAAACTCACATCCGCGACAACATATATGTGGTTGTCGATAGTTATATATCAGAGATTATACAAATGTCTTCGTTGATAGTGTATCTAATTTTTTTTTTTTTTTTTAAAAAAAAAAAAAAAAATTAAAACTCACATCAGTGATGACTCAAAGGTTGTCGTTGATAGTCTCTTTGAACTTAAAATAAATAATAATAATAATAATAAATAAATAAAAACAACGACCATGCCACTAACAGCCAAATATAATACATTATCCTAGCTAGGAAGGTAGATGATTCAAAGTAAAAGTAAAAAAAAAAAAAAAAAAAAAAAAAAAAAAAAAAAAAAACAAAAAAGAGAAACCAAAAGATCCCCTCATAACTGCCCAAACGAATGCCTACCAATTGCGTCTAATCAACAAGAGTGAGGATGCTATCTGCCGATCCAAGTTAGCCTAATGGGACCTGTGGTCTAATCGATTTTTTTTTAAAAGTGAACCCCCTTCCCTTTTCAAAAATTGGCTTTGAAGTTAAAGAGTCAAGCTCCCATCTTGACTTTGAGAGAGGATGCATGTTAGAATATTTCATATTAAAAGTACTGTTTTCTATTTCTTTGTAGGTTTATTATCTTTCTTATTTGGTCTAGGATTTCTTGTTCACTACTCCTAATCTCTATAAATATAGATAATTGTTCTATAATTTATAATATACTTCAATATAGTCAAGATATAGTTCTAATTTTTCATCACTTTTCTCTTTCTACTTCCGCTCTTACTCTTTGATATTATATATTTCAACATTTTAATATCTCCCTTTTGTCCATTCCTCAATATATTTCCAATAATTGAAAACTACACTGACCTTAGCTCAAATAGAAAGAGAATCCGAAAGGCTTGTTAATGGTATTTAGCTTGGTTGAGCAAAAGGGTTTTTTTTTTAGTCATTTATAGAAATTACAATAGTATAATAGATCAACTCACTACAAAAAAATCACATTTTCTTGACCTTTTTTTCTAGATGGTTTTTAGAATTATAGTTTTACAGTCGATTTTATAAAACTGTTTGTAAATTTAGAGACGATTTTATTGAAACCGTCTGTATATTTTAATTTCCAAACGGTTTTATTATAACCGTCCGCAAATTTACAGACGATTTTAATAAAACCTTCTAGTAATTAATATCCCGATAAATTTAGAGACGGTTTCTTAAGAAACTGTCTGTAACATTTTTTCTTTTCTTTTATTTTTTTTTTTTTTTTTTTTTTTTTTCCTGTTTCTTTCTTTTTAAAACAAAATCATTGATCGCTTTTTTAAAACAAAAGCCATCTCTCTGTTAGAGCTCTCTATCTCTCTCGTTCTTCTTCCTCTCTTTGGCCGGAGATTAAAGACGGGGGATGGGATTTGGACGGTCGGCGGGAACGGGATGATGCGAATGGGACGACAGGATCTCGCAACTGTAAAGAGTGGGTTTTCGGCCGGATCCGGCCGAAAGTGTCAAACCTACGTCGGTGTACATACGTGGGTTTGATAGATCTGGCCAAAACCCACGCTCGGCAAGATCTATGGCCAGAATACAGAGAGAGATCTGGCCTAAACACATGGATTTCCAGTTCTCTCTTCCTCTCTCTTTCTCTCCCCCCTCCGACCTCCTCGTCACCAATCTCTTCCAAACTACCGGATGGATCTTTGTTTTTTTTTTTTTTTTGGGTTTGGATTGTGTTTGTTTTGGGTTTGGATTGTGATTAGGGTCATGGCTGCACTGTGGGTACCATTTGACGACATCTATTGCGGCCAGGGCTCTTCTGAGCCTTCCTTATGCGATGGGCTTTCAAGGGTGGGTTGGGGGAGTTGTCTGCCTTGTTCTTGTGAGTTTTGGATCACCACGCACATACAACTTGGTCGTCGACAACTCTAGTAGAACGTAGAAGCTTGATTGCTGGACAAAAAAAAATAACAAATTAAAAAAATAACAAATTCTAGACAGTTTTGGGCAAAACCGTCCAGAAAATTTTGGACGGTTTTGCCCAAACCGTCTAGAATTACGGACTGTTTGGTCCAAATCGTTCGTAACCCAAATTAGCGACCCATTGTGCTGGACGGTTTGAAACCGTCTGGACCGTTTTCCAGACAATTTTTTCCAATTTCTAGACGGTTTAAAACCGTCCAAAATTCCTGATTTTTTTGTAGTGACTTCATTGAAAGTAAAGTCTTTTGATAACATACCAATTAACCATAAGAAGATTGAGAAGTCATCGCTTCAAGACCCATTTATTTAAGGCTACAAAATAACATAGATTTGATTTGGCCTTCAAACAAGGCACATAAACATCACTACTCAAGCTTCATTAGCATATGCACGGCAAATATGTTACAAAAAGTGCCATATTACCACAAACCATTTATTCATCTCTAATTCTCTATTATCGGAGTTTAGAGCCTGAAATGCAGCAGCGCAGAAGTCCCATCAAGGCCTTTTCCTCTGTAGTACTCAACATAGTCTTTCACTGTGGTTTCCCTATACTTTGGAGGATCATCTGCTGATAACAACTCCTTGATGGGTCCATAAAGTTTTTTGGTTGGCTGAACAGCCGTGGAAAAAAAGCTCGCCACAGATACTCTCGGCCCTACCCGGTTTGCTAATACTCTGTGTTCAACGCTTTTAAACCTGTCATTTGTTATAAGCTGGAAAGAGCAAAGGGAAAAACATGTAAATTAGTTGCAGCAAAAAAGGATCATTCTTGATTTTAGAGCATCAAAATTGACAAATACAAAAGAAATTTAGCTGCACCACAAATGAGTTAGAGAAAATTACTCAGAACCCAAAGACCCAAATCTCACTAGTACACAATAGAGATTATTTCTCAAATAATAAAAGAATGCAAACTTGTCTTTTATTGGGAACAAACGGTGACTTTGTTTCTCTCTTGTTCTCTCTCACATTCCTCCACTTTTTTTTCTCTCTTGTTTTGGCTCCTCCAAAACCAAGAAGAAATAGATTGCAGCGCTCTCTGATTTCATTTTTTTTGCATGGCTTCCAAGAAGAGAAGTAAACCTCTTTTTATTGCTCCTAAGATGGGTCAAACTAGCAATACGAAATCAATACTAATTTGGGCTCAAAGCCGGCGAAACAATGGAAGACCACTCCTTTTTGAGTTGGAGTTACGACTAGGCCCTACCATCATGAATTCAAGTCACGTCCAACAAATCTTCTTTAGATGCCTCCGCCAAAGCCCTTAAGGGCAATTACAATTCACAAGTACCACTAAAGTTCATGCATTTCTTGAATTAACTTGAGTATAAGACCTGATTTAGACAAAATACCACACTTCTCTACAGTCTCGTCGGCCACAATGTTTTCTTAGCTAACTATGTCTTCCTGTATACCCATTAACTGAATCAAAAGATCCTTCATCCTCCTCTACCAAAGAGAGAAATTGTTCTTTCCATTGAACTTCTTGACTTCATACTTAGTGCTCGCCATATTTACCGTAATTGCTAATCTGAATACTAAACCTTAGCTCTCAACATACTATTTAGTGAGCCCTCCAAGGTATCAACGTTCCTAATAAATGGTATCATAGCCAATGGTGGTATGTAGTATGGTGGAGTAGCACAAGTACGTACAAAGGTACAAGGTGCGAGTATGGACAACAGTCCTTGGAGTAAGGGTCAAAAGTTTGTGGCATGAACACAAATGAAAGTCCCTAGAGTAGTGGCAAAGGTGTATGGCGCAAGCAAACTCATATAGCGTGCCCACCAGTAATATTCTTAGAGACAATGGATATGATTGACCAAAAAAAAAAAAAAAAACACACAAAAAAATAGAACTTTTGAGGGGGATTGTAGCAATGTGGTGACAAACCTGAGGTTATTTACCCATTATAAGTGGGTTTTGATAGGTTCTAATCAGGTATGGATTGGACCTCTCAGAGTGTCCGTGCATCATCAATGTACATGTAGTGTGTGATAGGAAATAGAAGCTATTTACATGTTCGAAGTCTTTTACTTGGGTGAGCTGAGATCATGATTACACTGCACCAGAACAACCTCTGGCCCATGGCTTCAAATCCCGAGTCCTAATCTCTCAAAATAAGCTCATTTGGAAGCGCCCGTCTATGCCATTTACAGGACCACATGGTATGTATGAAATTAAAATTAAGGTTATTTTATGAATACAAAGTATCATTACTAAAATTAAATGAAATAAGGTGTCACAAGTATGATCCAACAACATTACACCCGAACAAACACAAGAATAATGCGAAGACTTGCCTGTAGAAGATCTCCAATGTTAACCACTAGAGCCCCTGGCACCGGAGGGATGTCGATCCACTTGTCCTGGTAAAAAACTTGGAGGCCACCAATATGGTCTTGTAGAAGAACATTGAGGAAGTCATTGTCCGAATGCTTGCTTGTGCCCAATGTTAACTCTGGCTGTGGGCAAGCAGGATAGTAATGGCACAGAACTGCAAGCCCCTCAGTGCAATCAATCTCATTTAGGTGGTTTGGGTTCAGCTCAAGCGCCTCTGATAATAACTCGAACAATAAAATCCCCAACTTCATCATTTGCTTAGAGTACTGCTCCAATATATCTCTACAGGCATATATATACATATGATATTAATAAGCGCATTGGGTGGTCATTAAGTTTGAATCAAGGATCAGTTGATCCTACATTAAAATGAGATGAGCTAGGTCCATCAGGGATCATTGAGGAATTTCTACAAATAGATTGTATGCGGTGACTCCTGCCCTGAGTGGAGAATGAATTTTAAATTCAATTCATTTCCTTTATATGACTACAGCCAATCACAATCGTATATATTTCGACAACAAGAACCCATCACCATCTCATTCGAAAATGATGGGTGAATTATTTCCCAACTCAATCTAGTCTAGATATGTAGAAATATTTGATGGATGAATAATATGAGTGAGAAAGAGAAGAACGGACGCAGAAAGAGAAAGAGACTGATGATAATTAAATATTCTAACAAATTAATGAGATAATTAGAAATCCATATA
The DNA here is from genome assembly GCF_958979055.1 of Alnus glutinosa. Taxonomy (NCBI): domain Eukaryota; kingdom Viridiplantae; phylum Streptophyta; class Magnoliopsida; order Fagales; family Betulaceae; genus Alnus; species Alnus glutinosa. The sequence continues at coordinate 14,711,750 of NC_084886.1, forward strand.
ATCTTTAAGGTCGTCGTTTTATGAATTTTAAAATGCCTAGACCTTAACAATAATCCTGTGGATTATATATTGCAAATCGCATACCTGCATGCAACTGGCAAGTCTTCAGCCTTTGGGGGATCAGGTGCCATTTGACAAAGAAATGTATCCCTCCAATTAGACGCTGGAGCGCTATACAGATCAAAGTTGCTGTTATACACCACCGGTCTCTTGGGGTCACGCGTATACAACTCTTTCTTCACTTGAGTATCTTGCTCATGAAACCTATGCACACCTTCCTTCATCTCCTCCAAAACACTCACAGGGATCCCATGATTGACCAGCTGAAAGAAACCCCACGTCTCCGACGCATCACGAATGCTTTCAACAATCTTCTTGCGTTTTATTACATCCTTCTCGATGCCTTGGAGATCTATGACAGGAATATTAAACTGGGTGTCACCAGAAGCTGAGACATTGTCAGTGTCATGCGGTGGGTGATAGAATATACGAGGGATCTCAGTAACCCCAGCATCCACTAGTCCTTTAACGCCGAGCTTTGTGTCATCAAAAGCCTTCAACTCACTTGCCCTATTATAGTCTGGCTTGAGCGTTGCCGGAACTTCATCTCTGCCGGTAACGACCATTTTGGTTCTTTGGTGATTAAACCGAGGAAGTTCTGCTCAAATGGGCCTCATTATGTTATATGCTAATACAAAAGAAGATATGTGACCAGAAATGTAAAGAAAGCAACTTGACAAGGATATGCACCAGGCCACTAGAAGCCCTTCCGAAACGCCCCACTTGACGAGGAAAGATTGTCGGCACTCGGCTCCCTATTGACTACTTTATATATATATATAGATCCCTATTGACTACTTTTAGTCCTTCACTATTGTGTAGCAGAGAAAAATGCTATGGTTATCTCCCCGGCTGATGATCGAGTCAACTAATGAATAATGATAATATAAAATAAGAGGTGGGGATAGAAGAATGAATGTGTGCCACAGTTGTGCCCCCCTTCTAGATGGAATGAAATGAGGGTATGCCATGCTAAAATTACTCAATATAATCCAGCACATCCAACCAGTCGAATCATCTTTGCCATTCGCTCTAAAATTCTCAAAACGTGGCATGGCTTTTATATTTATTATTGAATTTGAGATGAATTACTTTTAAATTTTGATTCAATTGTAATTTTAAAAATCTTCTTACATTTAAGAATAAATTGAAAATATGAGTCTTACATTTCATATTATTCTAAAAAGAATTGGGTTTAGCATTTTTGAAAAAATATGCGGTCGTAAAAACGAAGGTAAATGTCATTGTCACCAGCATTTTTACAAATTGCCGTGATTTTTTTTTTTTTTTTTTTTTTATCAAATAGCAGCTATTCTCAGAGAACATCACGAAATTGACTCCTTTATTGCAGCGTTTTCTTAAAATGTCGCTAAATTGGTTAGTTATAGAAATGTTAGAGCATCTACTGTGGTTCTTTTTGGGTCTTTCTATGCTGACTTGGCGTATCATTTTTTTAATTAAAAAAAAAAAAAAAAAAAAAAAAAAAAAAAAAAACTACAGCTTGTAACCGATTCTTTCTCTATTCCTATTTTCTTCTGTTCCAAGTCAGTATTGCACAAAAAGACCCAAAAAAGACCACAGAAAATGCTCTAGCATTTTTCAAAATATCATAACTATAATTGCATTCTATGGGAAATGCCACTTAATTCAAACATGTAGCGACGCCGCTAAATACGCTACTTTATAGTGTATATATATATGTGTGTGTGTGTGTATAATATTAAAATGTGTATATATGAAATGTACTTTGTGTGTATGCCCGTTGGCAACCCCCCTATTTTCAGTGCAAGCAAAAATTTTTTTAAAAAAAAACAACAACAAAAATGAGCTAGTATCAATAAAAGAATCCGTTTGATGTCATTCGAGCGGAATCCCAACAGAAAATATGGCTTGATCAATGAGCGGAACTTTTCCCTCATTGATCATAATTACAACTGATTCTCTTTTCCTTGTTTAAATTATTATTTTCCATGAAAGAATAGGAATTGTCATTTTTAAGTTGAATTTTTTTTCTTTTAAGGACTTAAGTTTCCTAATAAGTTTAGTATATATCCACCGTACCTCTAGAATTATATTGAAATCAATGAAATTTCGGTATCTTTGTGGTTGTGGTTGTATATAATTATTCTCTAGCTCGTAACTGCAGCAGGTTTAGACAATTATTCACTTTTAAATATAAGAAACAGTACTATATTCATATCTTAAAATACACAGTACATGATTCGTGCACGCTAACACGTACAATTTTTATATATACTGTTATCAACATATACCTTTGCCAGATACCAAAGCCAGTACTCTGCAACGTCTTGCCGATATATTGTAGCCCATGTATGTTTGAGCCCACATGTTTTACAATAGTCTCACGTTATCCATAATGGCGTTAGGCTATATATGGCAACTGAATTCTTGGCTCTAATGAAAAATGGCACGTGGGACTCGGTCCGTTCTAGACCACAAATAAATTTGGTGGGTTATAAATGGATTTTTCGTATTAAATGCAAGCCCGATAGGTCCATTGATCGTTATAAAGCCTGCTTAGTGACAAAAGATTTTCATCAGCAATTGGGGCTTGATTATGGTGAGACCTATAGCTAGCCTTGTGGTTAAACCCACTACTATATGGGTCGTCCTCTCTATTGCTGTCATGCAAAATTGGCCCCATTAGCCAATTCAAAGTTCAAAGTGCTTCTTAACATGTGATTTGCATGAAAATGTTTATATGGTTTGGCCACTTCAGTTTTATTTTTCATCCATCTCTACAACATCATTTATGCCATTTTCGCAAGGCACTTTATGGCCTCAAGCAAGCTCAACGCGCTTGGTTTTCAAAGCTCAGTTCCAAGTGTCTTGAGTTGGGCTTCATCAATTCCAGTTCTGACTAATGTAGCGAAAGTGATAGACGTAAAAAAGAAATCGTATTCTCCATACACAAAATCAACACACACATTAATAAAGAAAACTAATAATATTATTGATGGCAAAAACTCTACTTATTCCAATACAATTTATCCAAAGTTATAATAAAACCCTAAAGCTACAAAATGTAATAAAATTCTCCCGAGAATGGAAATAAAACAATATAAGAAGAATATAATAATTATAAAAATACTTGATAGTAAAGAAAACCTAAAGATGGCAAATTCAAATAAACAATTAAATCCTAATCTAAAATAGAAATCAATAAAATTGATTCTCTTTGTCAACCAAATATGGTTGAAAATCTTGATAGATTCTTTCCTTCTGTATTTTCATTGTCTGAACCAAATAGAAATTTTATTGAACGACAATTTCCCATTTCCCAATATGTTCTTTGTTATTTTTCTTAATTCGGAAAACACCGAAAACATGGGTAAATGTTGTCCTATATCACTGACACATCACTCTTCACTTACATATCAAGCCCATCTATGACGACCCCCCACCCCCCCCCCCCTCCCCACCTTTTTTCTTTTATATATACAAACATAAAAAAGTCCTCACAGTGGCACGATGATGTGTCGTAAAGCCAACATATGGTACATACCCCATAATATATACCTGGTAAATCAGAGTATAACACATATCTAACTATGCAGCGGAAAACATAAACCTGAATAGCGGAAATCCCAACTTATACATCTATCATAAATAAATACAACAGAGAGTCATTTAACATCTATCTGTTTAAGTCTTATCAACACAATAATTACATAACAATAATGGCTCGACAATACAAGTGTCACAAGTGACACGAGCCATAATTCCAAACCTTTAAAACAGTGGACACATGTGATTTGACAATTACAACCATCGCGGCGAGCTTCAGTCATAATAGCCCAAGTACACTTCTACAACACCATCAACTCCGACCGGAGTACCTATAGCTAAAGGAACATTCTCTATACGGTTGTGGGGGTTTACCACATCCGTATAGGTGAAAGGTTGAGTTCACCGTCTCAGTACATAATACCGAGACCTTAGTGATATTAAATTGAATTTTCGCAAAGAACTTACTTTTCCTTTATAGTCTTGCAAGCACTATAACAGCTGCCAATTTCATAAACTTTTGTTTGAAAAACTCTCAATAGCTGATATAGCAAAGACCGACTAATAGAAAACATTTAAAGCATATTGTGTAGCTGCGAACATATATAAAAGTTCCAGTCATCCCACCTTGAAAGCTTCTACATATCGACCCATCTACAATATATTACTTTGTGGTTTGTTTGCTTAGGTTTACACACACGCGAGGTCATTCGCATGCACATAACCCTTAGGCTTAAAGAATGGCATTTAGTGTACTGTACCGAAACACAAGCATCCTATGCCTAAGAAATACCAACACACTGTACATTGCAGCTCGAGGCATATCTATACAAAGCACTAGTATCCTTAAGTTAATAAAATACCTGCCTCCCTATACATTGAGGCTTAATGCATTTTGGAAATACTAAAACAAGACATTTAGCTTAGCTATACAAGGACATTTACATCCCCAGCTATAGGTAACACTACGCTTGAATACATTGAGACTCATTGCCTTTGAAAGTCAGTGTGATCATGCGAGCACTAGAGTGAGACTCCAATATGCAAGGATGTCTTTGCTGAAGAACAAATAACAACTGCCTACTATACCAAGACATAACATTCCAATCTTTGAACAATGTGAACATCTAGGCACATCCAAACTCAATGCTTCTTAGATCATACAACTAATACGTCTAACATAAAAATTACAATACATATCATGAAAATAGCACATACAAATACAACACAATACAAGTATGCATATGCAAGTCTCCAGAGCCCCTAGCTTAAGTAACCAAGTCCCAGACTCAAATAACCATGTCCCAGACACAAATAGATGTGTCCCAAACACAAATAGTCGAGTCCCAGACTCAATTAACCGTATCCTAGACACAAATACTCGAGTCGCAGACTCAATTAGCTGTGTCCCAGACACAAATAGCCGAGTCCCAGACTCAAGTATTCGAGTCCCCAAGATTGTATAACCATGCATCAATGCAATATGCTCCCAAAACTGTTTATGATAACACTCCCAAAATCCACAAACATGTTACAACACCAATTTCTCAAGCGCCAAATACATTATTTAAAATTCTCAACCGCAGCACACAGTCACACAATTCATTCCATACTCCACATACAATATACAATTTTTCAAAATTTCATTGATAAGTTCAACATACTCAAAAGTACTCAAATCTAAAACAGATGTATTTAATATACAGTTGGTTCAAATTTATAAAACAACATGTGTATTTTGCAATTCATTAATATATGAAAATAATAATTTCTCAGTTGCCACATTGGACTCTTGACTCGAATATTTTCCAAGTGTTCTAGTTACTTGAACCCTACATTGGAGAATACGTTGAAGTCTCCAATCATGACACTACTTTATCTATTTACTTTTATTGTACATGAATAAATGAATGTGCATTACTTATTTAATGACTAACCATATCAGTAGTTTAGACTATAGAACCCTAATCTTATTTAACATATTCCTTTAGTAACTCCTATTAGCTTAGAGTACAATCTTATATCGTAATATTTACACTTTACCCTTTTACTTCATTATTTGTTTAACTTTCCCATTTATTACAAAGAATAAAATCTATTTATCTCATTCGGTTCTTACAAACATAATAAAAGCACGACTTTATCTCCTAACAGTATTTGCCATTTACACCAAGAGGGCCTAACTTTATTAACTTCAAACTCTTCTCAACCAACCAATACTTAAACAACATTCAACTATTTAGCACTATCATTTGGCTATAGCTTAAAATCACATCCAAGGGACACTATACCGAATCAGCCCACATTTCACCGAAGAAACACTCCAAGACTTAACCTATAAACCACAAACAAAGCCCCCCAAAATTCCATTATCAACCTCTAACAACAATACAAGAATTAATAATAATTTAATCCCCCCATGATTTTGTAAACGACAACTAACAATTCATCTAGATTAGGCCATTTACACAATGGTAACAATTACAACTTACAATCTTCCTTAATAAACTAATGAGCATTCGGTCATTATAATATTTTCAATCTCTTAACATAAATGTCACTTCTTATACAAAAATCAACGAACTTAAACTCAACCTCCACAAAACTAAATCTAAGGAACCCATAATTACATTGCAAGCTTAAGGTACCAAAAACATAAGCATCCTTAATTAATTGTTCACTCAAAACCCAAGGGAACCACAATCCTATAAAACTCATTCCAAATTGTTACAAGACACGTCTCAAACAAAACCTCAATTCAATAACTCAATTCAAAACTCAAGCAATATCATTAAATCTGCCAACAACAAAATCCAGCATTTCAACCAACCAAAGCCATGCAAAACACCCATCAAACCCCCAATTCACAGCCATAAACACCATAAAGAAAATCACTCCATGCCATCCCAGCATCCTCCATAATCCGAAACCATTAAAACTCTCAATATCAACAACCCCAAATCTGTTGTAAAAATCATCCAATTGGCCAACACCCAAAATTTCCAACAATACCACACCCAAGCCCAATTCAGCTACACCAATCCCAAATTAATAAATCTACAACAATCAGAAAATAAAACCATTCAATGTACCCATAAAATCAAACCCATAAATTCAATTAATTAGCCAATTACAACCGAAAGAGAACACCCAAAATCCAATCAAATTCAACTTCTTTAATCCTAATCGGCCAACCACATTCTAGAACCACAAACCATTCAGCCAACACCCCAAAAATACCATAAAACCCTAGTATCTCATCTAGATCAAACCCCAAAAGAAAGACCCATTCGGTCAACATTTGGAACCCAACAACAATTGTAATGTCTCGAATGTTATTTATCATTTTAAAAATAAAATTTAATGGATAAATGACTAAAATTAATTTGACGGCTGGAAAATACAATAGGACACCTAGAGAATATTTTATGGTTCAAAGAAATAAGTTATTTAAGAGGAAAATATGAGAAAATGAATTGGAAATGGAATAAATGAGAAAATAATGCAAAAATGTATACATATACATGGCACATCCGGACGCTATATTGTGGGCGTCCGGATGGCCCTTCTTGGGCGCACGTCTGCAAGTGGACACGTATCCGAACGGGAGCTAATGCCTGTCCAAACGGTACTTATTCTGTGTGAGGTGGATGCCTCCTTTTTCGCGCGTCCGGACAGCTTGTGGGGGTCCGTTTTAAAGTGGGCAAAACACCCATTTCTCTCGGCAGCTCGGTTTTTCTTCCTCATTTCTATACGTTTTTTTACCTAAAAATTGTGATATCTTGAAATCCAGTCGTCTAATCTTAAATCCGACTTTGATAACGTAATCCTCAAAGCCCGATCTATGTTTTGACCGAACGTTTTGAGGTAAATCGTTAAACTCGCATTTTTGGAGATTTTTTATAAATCTTGTAGAAATGAGTTTAACTTGGTATTTTCTCTAGATTTTGTGTGGTTTGGAGTTGCTAGGAGCTTCCCGAGTATTTGGTCTTAACTTAGCGAGTTTTTGGTAAGTTTTTCATAGACCCTAGTTTTTAGGTATTTTGTTAAAATGCTATTTTATTGTGATTAACCCAATGTAATGCTTATGGGTTAGCAATATTGGGTTTATTAAAGTGATTAGACATTATGGATAAGTATTTAGGAATTTTAGGATTTTGATGGGTAAATTAGCAATGTGGCTTTTTAGCGATTCAAAATGCTACCTAGTTTGATTATTGATTAGAATACTAAATAATACAATGTATTGTATTTTTAGTGGCACTTTGCGGTTGAACTTAGAGTATTTTGGAATTGGGAGTACAAGCGATCTGAGGTGAGTATTCTACTCACTGTGAAAATATATTTTTGTATGTTATGTATTTGTAAAAATGTATATTGTTTTATGAATCCGAACCGACCATATGATGAAATATATGTTTTGGATAATTTGAATAGTTTGATTATATTCAATTATATCAATGATGTTTAAGAATTAATGCATGAGTGAAGTGTGTTGAATTGTTTTAAAGTGTTTGAGTGTGTGCTGCGGTTGGGATTTAAATTATGTAAAATTGTTTGAGAACATGTCATGTTGAAACTATTTATGTTTTATGAAGAAACTATGATTTTAATGATTTCAAAGTGTTTGATGAAATGTTGGATTTGTTTAGTTTTAAGAGAACATGGTTCAGTAACAACATGATACAGTAGTGAAACATATACTGATCAGGCACAGAGCATAGAGCATAGAGCATGTAGTATAAAGCATACATACAACAGTAGTACAACAGCAACAGAACGTAGTAAAACAGCAGTAAACACAGTTAAACAACAGTTATCAGCATCGTGGGGGACCTAAGCCCCAGTAGACCCAGTTTCATGCATATCATATATGACATTGTTTTATGAGTGTGATGCTTTTATGCTATAAGTAGTTTCTATCAAATGTGTTGGTATGCATAAGTGTCTTAAATGAAAAGAGCTTATGTATATTTTTATCAGATAGTTGCATGTGTTTAAGAAATATTAAACTTGAATGTGCATGGATTCATGACTGCCTAGGTGCGAGTAAGGGCATGTCTATGAGTAAGAAGATTGACAGTATTGTTCTTCATTAGCATATTGAGTTTAACTCTAGTGCTCACATGATCTACTGACGTTCAAGGCATGAAGCTAAATTACGATTAGAGATGGTGTTGGGAATATTATGTTGAATGATGATATCCTAGTATGGAAGAGTAAGATGCCATGTTTTCTTGCTTAAGATTTATGTGTAGACGTGATATCTGTAATGGACTGATCGTGTGTGCATATGTCTGGTCCACCATTCAAAAGTATTATTATAGAGAGGTCTATCTATAGAAACTTTCAAGGAAGGATGACTGGAACTTCTATGTATGTTCACAGGTATATAGTATATTTTAAATGTTTTCTGGATAGTCAGTGTTTACTGTATTAGTCATTGGTAAATTGTGGCTGATATAGTGCTCGCATAACTAAAAATAAAAGAAATGTTGGTTCTTTGTGAAAACTCAGTTAGTTTAATATCACTGAGGTCTTAATATGTATTATACCGAGGCGATGGACTCATTCTTTCACCTATGCGGATGTGAATACCACCATAACCGTGTAGATGATATTCTTATGATTGCAGGTAATTCTGATGCGGATGATGATCCAGCAGTATTCTATTTGGGTTACTATGATTGAAGCCCGTAGCGATAGTCATAGTGGGATGGACTATGGTGTCCTTATTTTGAGTACTTTTGTATATGGCTTGTGACGTATGTGTCACGTATTCTTTTGTAATAGTAATATGTTGTTAAGTCTTAAACAATTAGACTTGTGTTGTGGCTCACTTTTGTATAGACATCAGGTTCATTTATAGTTATGCTTTTCCGCTATATTTGATGATATCATGATATATTTCGCTGTAGATATAACTCTGTATATCGAGTGCATGTTATGGGCATGTGCCATATGTTGGTTGAGCGACACATAGTCATGCCACTGTGATGACTCATTTTACGTTTGTATAAAATAAAAAATAAAAAAAAAATAAAAAAAAAAAGGGGTCGTCACAACAATACCCAAAAGCTAAAGGAAATAGAATTTACCTTGATGAAACCGATTGCTCCAATCGATTCTCTCAGCCTCGGTAACTCACAATCTGCACTTTCGTTTCCGATTAGTAGCTCCCCTCGATTCATCTCACATGGCTTGTCTCTCAACTCAAGAACATCACGGGTCTCACTCAGCATCACAGCCCCTAACACGGTTTGATCTCCCATGGGTGAGTGTGTGTGTGTGACAGGATGAAGGGGGGAAGGGGAAGGGCTGGGTTGTGTGCATGACAATGAGTGAAGAGAGGAAGGAAGGCGAAGGGAAGAAAAAAAGGGAGAAATGGAGCTGCTGTCGTCGGGTGAAACCGAGAGGAAGAATAAAAGAGAAGGAGAAGAGAGAACGTGCGGCAGGGAGGAAGAAAAGAAAGAAAAGAGAGGTGTGCGGGTGAGGGGAAGAGAGATCCGGGTGGTCCAAAAAGAGAGGGGAAAAGGAAAGAAAAAGGGGAAGGAAATGAAGATAAGAGGCCACGTGTCACCTTGTGAGTGGTTGGGAGAAGATGGGGTTATCTTCTCTTAACCATTCAGGTGATGGCACGTGGTAGGAGGAGATTACATTTTTATTTAAAGCCCCCAACTTTTATAAATCATTGCAGTACTCCACTAAATTAAAATCTTATCATTTAACAATTAATATTCGACCCCACATTTGTTCAAACTACACTTTACTAAAATGATTAATTATTTATTTAACTAGGACTTATTATTATTGTTCTAATTCCATTATTTTATCTTAAACTCTTTTATTTCAATTACATAAATATAATCACTAAAAATATAAAACTAATTTCATCTTATTTAATAAATGTGATTTATTTAATTGCTAAATTTCTTATTTAATTTCTTGGTCTTTATACCATATATCATTTTTCTACTTATTTACGTCGATGACATTGTTGTTACGGGCCTCATTTCAAGTCTTCATTCTGACTTTGCTTTAAAAGATCTTGAGCCTCTACATTATTTTTTGTTTCGGAGTTGAAGCCAAACATGTCCAAGATGGGTTTTTACTATCAATTAGACTCGTTACATTCATGACTTGCTTCACAAGGCAAAAATGGAGGCAGTTAAACTAGTAGCTTCCCCTATGTCTTCCACTGTGAAACTTCCACAGTTTGATAGAGATGCCTTTTTTTTTTTTAATCCAACTCTATACTGCAACAATGTTGGCTCCTTACAGTATCTCTCTCTCACTCACCCAAATTTTTCATTTGCCGTCAACAAAGTCTATCAATATTGTTAGAGAATATATTGATACCGTATATTACGGTACTCTCCATGTAGATGTTAGAGAATATAACGATACCGTATATTACAGTACTCTCCATATATTGTAGGATTTGAATTAATCTTCATTAATTGTAATTGATTATAATCAAATCAGATTTGAATACATTCAATTCTGATTTGATTGTATTCTCTTTACATACAATTTTGTATTATCTCTATATCCCTATAAATATGGATAATTTGTATTGTAAATCAATCAAGCAATAATAGCAACAATATAGTCCTTTGGGCTTTACTATGTGGACGTAGGTCATAGACCGAACCATGTAAAATCCCTTGTCTCTATTTCTTATTATTCCGCTTTATTTTCTTTTAGTTTTATGTTTTCTTTCAAATATATGCATTGTCCAACTATGCATCACTGGAGTGCTATCAAAAGAATTTTGTGATATCTTCGCAATACAGATTATCAAGGGCTATTACTTTGTCACAAATCCACCATGGATTTGGATACATACAATGATGTTGACTGGAGTGGTTATCCAGACGATTGACACTTTACTGGTGGTTTCTATGTATTTTTGGGGTCCAATTTAGTTACGTGAAGCACCAACAAACAAGCCATAGTCTTGTGTTCTAGAACTGAGGCTGAGTATTATATTGGACACTCACATGGGTCACACCTCATGTGAGTGTGTTGTGTAACAGTTGTGTAAATATAATTTCTCATTATATTGAGCCTTAGTCATTGCCACTGCAGGCTTCAGTCCTTTTTGCGTGAACTTGGGGTTTTTCTTTCACATCCACCAACTTTGTGGTGTGATAATTAACAAAGGTGCTACATACATGACTGCAAATCCTATGTTTCACGCACGGACCAACGACATAAAAATTGATTTCCACTTTGTGCATGACAAAGTGGCATCCAAACAATTGCTTGTAAAATTTATTTCATCTAAAGATCAACTTGCAGATACTTTCACAAAGCCCCTTTCAGTTCCGAAATTCATCATTCTCGAGGACAATCTCAACGTCAATTCTCTCCCGTTGAGCTTGAGGGGGCGTATTATGACACAAGATGATCACAATTCACAAGTCATTTGATAGCAATCAACAATATAACCGTGTGCACCAAGGGAAGAATGAAATAGATAATCAAGGAATAGATATAAGATAAAAATATAGGACTTCAATTACAATTGTTGTACAATAGGTTTACCTGTTATAGATACAATGGCATAATGGCTCTTATACTTTATTAATAACAACACACGACTACTCACCGAAGTGTGGAGCTAGAATATTTATAACTGTATACTTGTTTAGTAAATACGTTATAGAAAAGTGCCAAGTTATTTAGCTCACAAACTAGACGGCAAATTAAAATGGGAAATCTAACTCAGAAACCATTTATTCATATATGTTATCAGAGTTTAGAGCCTGAAATGCGGCAGCAGAGAAGTCCCATCAAGGCCTTTTTCCCAGAAGTACTTGGCATAGTCGCTCACTGTGGTTTCCCTATACTTCGGAGGATTATCTTCTGATAATAACTCCTTGATGGGTCCGTAAAGTTTTGAGGTTGGCCAAGAACCCGTGGAAAAGAAGCTCACCACAGATACTCTGGGCCCGGCCCGGTTTGCCAATACTCTGTGTTCAACGCTTTTAAACCTATCGTTTGTTATAAGCTGAAAAAACCAAAGGGAAAAACATGTAAATTAGCTGCAGCCAAAAATGATCATTCTTGTATAGAGAATCAAAATTGACAAATACAAAAGAAATTTAGCTGGACCACAGCTGAGTTAGTTAGTATCATGTATTTCATTTGCTTCTACATAATATGATCCTTCAAAAGTGCAAGTGAATCGACTTTAGATCTTAATCAATGTGGTGTTGAAATAAACTACTGTTTATATGTGAATTACATTCAACAAATGCAAGTAAAATATATATATAGACACACACACAAGCAAAACAATAAGAGAGCAAAGGATAAATCCGATCAATCCACTATATTAAAACAACAACAAACCACCCTCTCCCATTATGTTCTTATTTTTTTCTCCACGCCTAATGTAGCCACGTAAGTTCGCCTAAACCAAATGGAAATCCTAAAACAAAAAGAATTAATATTTCTTTTGAGTGTCATAGCTTGAAGTGGGTTTTGATAGGTTCTGATCAAGTATACATTGGACCTCTCAGAGTGCCCGTGCACCATCAACATGTAACGTTTGATCGGAAACAGAAGCTATTTGCATGTTCGAAGTCTTTTACTTGGGTGAGCTGAGATCATTATTACATGTATACGAAGTCTCTCACCTACGCCATTTACAGGACCAAATGGTATGTACGTAAAATTAAAGTTTATTGATGATCAATATGAAGTGTCATTACTAAAATTAAATGAAATAAGATGACACAACTATGATCCAAAAACAATACACCCAACCAAACGCAAGAATAACGTGAAGACTTGCCTGTAGAAGATCTCCAATGTTAACCACTAGAGCCCCTGGCACCGGAGGGTTGTCGACCCACTTGTCCTGATGAAGGACTTGGAGGCCACCAATATGGTCTTGTAGAAGAATAGTGAGGAAGGGACCGTCCGCATGCTTGCTTGTGCCCATTGTTAACTCTGGCTGTGGGCAAGCGGGATAGTAATGGCACGCAAGCGACAGACCCTCAGTGCAATCAATGTCAATGAGGTGGTTTGGGTTCAGCCCAAGAGCCTCTGATAATAACCCGAACACTAAAATCCCCAACTTCATCACTTGCTTTGAGTACTGCTCCATTATATCTCTACAGGCGGATATATTAATAAGCGCTTTAGGTGTTCATAACTTCAGATCATTATAGGTCATCCTCCAATCTCGATAGAAAATGAAAAAGAGTGCAAAAGCTACCATTATGAAAGAAAAACGTAATTGGGAGTTGACAAAATTGAGCATTTAATACTTTATGATATCCAAAAAAACAAACAAAAATGATCTGCATGCGGCATCCAGAGCATTTGTATACATCACTATCATTATTAGTGATCAGTTGAAAAATTGTTTAAAAAGTGAAAAAAGCATTTCATGCCATGGTCTACCATTGACCGTTAAAAACTAAAGTCCCTTAATCAATCAGAATTCAAATCAATATGAAGATCTCATCTTCTGATAGGAACCGAAGGACAAGAAGGCCTAATCCAAAGTACCAGGATTAGGTTTGCTTCATTGGATAAGAGATCAGGCCAACTGCTGTTCTGTGTTGATAATTGTTTCGTTTTGCTGAGTATCATTTGGAAATTCAAAATAAGATAGTTTGGATTAGTATGTTAGAATTTTTAGATGGTCATTAAGTTTGAATAAAGGATCAGGTGATCCTTCTATATCAGGGGTCATTGACGAATTTCTACAAATAGATTGTATGCGGTGACTCCTACCCTCAGTGGAGAACTCACTTTTAGTTCAATTCATTTCCTTTTTACTACCACAGCCAATCACAATCGTATTTCCACAACAAGAACCCATCACCATCTCATTCAAAAATGGTGGGTGGATTATTTCCTCACTCAATCCAGTCTAGATGTATGGAATTTATTCTCAAAAGCTGGCTCTTTATGGGTAGCATGGACTGAAGCTAGCTGGTTGAAGGGTAGGAGTTTTTGGACGGTTCCTATTCCAGCTTAATGCTCTTGGAGTTGGAAGAAGATACTCAAACTTTGAGACATAGCCAAGAGGTTCATCCGTTTTAAGGTTGGGAATGGTAATAAGGTGTTCTTGTGGCTGGATCATTGGCATCCTGCAGGCTGCCTTCTAGATAAATTTGATTATAGGATTGTTCATGATTCTGGGTTTTCCCTGCATTCCAAACTAGATATCATTATGAAGAATGGTGCTTGGTTCTAGCCTCATGCCCGTTCAGATGCTCTTGTAGAGGTACAAAGTCAGCTCCATACAGTTGAGATAGGTGCTGCTGATGAGCCAGTGTGGAATTCTCACAGTGGCATCTACGGGTGTTCGGATACCTGGGACAAACTGAGAGAGGTGCATCCGGTAGTCAGGTGGTGGAAGATTGTTTGGTCTCCCACTTCTATCCCTCGTCACTCCTTCACTCTTTGGCTTGTCTTCCGGGATGCTTTGATCACAAAACAACGTATGAGTGGCTGGGGCTATACAGGTCAGATTCTATGTCCTTTCTGCTACGGAGCACAAGAGAGCCGTGATCACCTTTTCTTTAGGTGCAGTTTCAGTCGTCGGATTTGAACTGAAATCATGGCTGATTGCTCCTTTTTCAATGTGCCTTTGGATTGGGAAGATATAGAAGTCTGGTGTTTGAAGGTGATGCAGGGGAAAAGCTTAAAAGCCAGCTTGGGCCGGCTGTGTCTTGGAGCTACTGTGTACCACTTATGGAAGCAAAGAAATGATCTCTTGTACAATAATACTCCACACACTAAGGAAGCAATCCTGACTCGTGTTAGGTGGGAAGCCCAGGCTAGGATCGTAGCAAAAGGGCATTTCAAGCACCTCGGAAATTCTATGAACCTTGTTTCTAAATGGAATCTGCAATCCCTTTTCTAGTTGGTCTGTTTGGATTGAAGGGTTGCTATGTTTCTGAGCTGGGGCTTTTTCTGTGATTCTGTGGTTTTCTATCCCTTATCCTCAGTTAGGTTGGGATAGAGTTAAGTCCTGATGTGATCAAGTGTTGAAAGGAAAATATCTTCTCTATCTGCTTCAGAATATCAAGGTCTAGATGGGGGAGTGAAGACTAAACCGTTGCTAAGGTTCCTCTGTAGTGCTCTTGTTGTAGTTGTCTTCTGGTGTTTGTGGTTGCTGCAGATTTATTTTGTTTTTCTGCTCCGTTGTTTCTGGTTTGTTTGTAGCAGTAAGATGCTATAATAGTTGTGTATCTTTGTGGAGCAGTAGGCTGTTTGTTTGTTATTTGGTTTCCTGGCTAGGGGGTTTCTTTGTCCCTATGCAGGAGTTCTTTCCAGTCTTCACTGGAGTGTGTTTTTTTTTTTTGGATGTTGAGGTTGAGCTTTATAAAGTCTTTTATTCATCAAAAAAATAATAATAATTCAGTTGAGCAAATCAGATGATCAGAAATCCATACAATCTCTAAGGTCGTTTTTTGAATTTAAATGCCTAGTTCTTAACAATAATCCAGGGGATTATATATTGCAAATCACATACCCGCATGCAGCTGGCAAGTCTTCTACCTTTGGGGGATTAGGTGCCATTAGACAATAAAATGTATCCCTCCAATTAGTCACCGGAGCGCTATACAGATCAAAGTTGCTGTTATACACCCACGGTCTCTTGCGGTCACGCGAATACAACTCTTTCTTCACTTGAGTATCTTGCTCATGAAACCTACGCACGCCTTCCTTCATCTCCTCCAAAACACTCACAGGGATCCCATGATTGACCAGCTGAAAGAAACCCCACGTCTCCGATGCATCACGAATGCTTTCAACAATTTTCTTGCGTTTTATTACATCTTTCTCGATGCCTTGGAGATCTATGACAGGAATACTAAACTGGGTGTCACCAGAAGCAGAGACGTTGTCAAAGTCATCCGGTGTATTATAGAATATACGAGGGATCTCAGTAACCCCTGCATCCACTAGTCCTTTAACGCCGAGCTTTGTGTCATCAAAAGCCTTCAACTCACTTGCTCTATCATAGTCTGGCTTGAGCGTCGCCGGAACATCATCTCTGCCGGTAACGACCATTTTGGTTCTTTTGTGAAGAAACCGTGGAAGTTCTGCTCAAATGGGCCTCATTATGTTATGCTAATTCAAAAGAAGATATTTGACCAAAATTGTAAAGAAAGCAACTTGACAAGGATATGCACCCACTACCTAGAAGCCCTTCCGAACGCCCCATTAGATTTTATCAAACACGAGGAAAAATTGTCGGCTCCCTATTGACTTTTAGTGCTTCACTATTGCAGAGTAAATTAAATCTGGACAAAATTCTTACGTCGTGTAGCAGAGAAAAATGCTATAGTTATCTCCCCGGCTGATGATCGAGTCAACTAATGAATAATGATAATATAAAATAAGAGGTGGGCATAGAAGAATGAATGTGTGCCACAGTTGTGCCCCCCTAGCTTCTAGATGGAATGAAATGAGGGTATGCCGGGCTCAAATAGCTCAATCCAGCTAATCCAGCAGTATGTCGTAACTCTTCTGGTACAGTAATCAAAGCTATTTCTGTCATCAACCCCTCTTGTGACCCTACTTATGGTGAGGCCTTAGCAGCTCCTCGTGCTTCCTCTTTGTCAGCATCTCTCAAGCTCTCCTCTTTCACTTTAGAAGGAGATTCTCAAGTGGTGATTTCAGCTCTCCAGCAGCCTTCTTTTGTACAAGACTGAAAAAATGTGGATCTTATTACAGAATCAATTTCTTTACTTCCTCCTTCCTCCTCTTGGATGGCTAGAAAAGTTTACAGAAGTGCAAACTTCTGCACCCATCACGTGGCATATTAGGCCACAACTAGATCTCACTCTAGCTGCATTCCCAAGTGGCATGACTTTTATATTCATTATTGAATTTGACATGAATTATTTTTGAATTTTGATTTAATTGTAATTTTAAAATTCATGTTACATTTGAGAATAAATAAAGTATATGAGACTTACATTTAATATTATTCTAAAAAGAATTGGGTTTAGTCGTAAATGTCATTGTTACTGGCTTTTTTACAAATTGTCGCGATATTTTTTTTATCAAATAGCTGCAATTCACAAAGAACACCACGAAATTGACTCATTTATTTTGGCGTTTTCTTAAAAAGTCGCTAAATTGGTTAGTTTATAAGGGTGTTTTCTTTAAAACTCCGCAAAATATGCATATCTATTATTGCATTCTACGGGAAATGTCACTTAATTCAAAACATGTAACGGGCTACTTTATAGTGTGTGTGTGTATGTGTAATATTAAAATATGTATAAAATATATTTTGTGTGTGTGTAATGTCCAAAGCATTATTTGAGTGTTTAAAATATAAATTAAATTAAATAAATGATTAGAGTTAGTAAAATGGTAAGAAAATACTTTGAATGCTTAGAAAACGTGTAAAAACGAGTTTTGGGAAGTCGTGTTCGGACATGCATAGGACGGAGTCAGGACGCAAGTTCTAGAGAGTGAAAATCCACTCCCTGGAAGTCCTGTCCGGACAGGCATAGGACATAGACAGGATAAGATTATCACCATCTGAACTCACACTCATTCTTGATCCCTTGAGGCACAAGATTATCATCAGCTTCATCAACGATTCTAAAGGCCAAGCTCACACTCAGATTTTAGTGTTGTCCCCGGTAGATATGGTTCAAGCCAAATAAAAAAAAAATAAAAAAAATAAAAAAATAAAAAAAAAAAATTCCTTTCTTCTCCAAACGAAAAGCCCAAACCACTATTCCAATAATAGCCGAATATAGTACATTATCCTAGGAAAGCAGATGATTCAAAGGAGAAACCAAAAGATAGGCTTTGAAGTTAAAGAGTCAAGCTTTCACCTTGAGTTTGAGAGATGATGTTAGAATATTTTATATTAAGACTATTTTCTATTTCCTTGTAGGTTTATTATCTTCCTTATTTAGTCTAAGATTTCTTGTTCACTACTCCTAACCTCAATAAATAGAGATCATTGTACTATGGTTTATAATATACTTCAATATAGTCGAGATATAGCCCTAATCTTTCATCACTTTTCTCTTTCTGCTTTTGCTCTTGCTCTTGCTCTTTGATATTATATATCTCTACATTTTAATATCTCCTTTTTGTCCATTCCTCAATATGTTTCCAATAATCGAAAACTACACTGACCTTAGCTCAAAACTTTATGCTTACTTGGTCTAATATCAAAGTTATTTTTTTAAGCTCATTTGTTCTTTACTTTTATTTAGTAATTACTAACTGAAGTATCACAGGGGGAGTTTTGGGTTTCTAGGATAGAAGCGCCTGACAAAATGAGAACCCGAAAAGCTTGTTAATGGTGTTTAGCTTGGTTAAGCATAAGGGTTTTTTTTTTTTTTTTGGGTCAATTACAGAAATTACAATAGTATAGTAGATCAACTTCATTGAAAGTAAATTCTTTTGATAATATACCAATTAACCACAAGAAGATTGAGAAGTCATCGCTTCAAGACCCATTTATTTAAGGCTACATAATAGTAAAGATTTGATTTGGCCTTCAAACAAGGCACATAAACATCACTACTCAAGCTTCATTAGCATATGGTAAATGCGTTATAGAAAGTGACACATTACGGCCACAAACCATCTATCCATCTCTAATTCTATATTATCGGAGTTTAGAGCTTGAAATGCAGCAGCGCAGAAGTCCCATCAAGGCCTTTTCCTACGTAGTACGCAACATAGTCACTTATTGTGGTTTCTCTATACTTTGGAGGATCATCTGCCGATAACAACTCCTTAATGGGTCCGTAAAGTTTTGTAGTTGGCTGAAAACCTGTGGAAAAAAAGCTCGCCACAGATACTCTTGGCCCTACTCGGTTTGCCAATACTCTGTGTTCAACACTTTTAAACCTATTGTTTGTTATAAGCTGGAAAAACCAAAAGGAAAAACATGTAAATTACTGCAGCAAAAAAGGATCATTCTTGATTTTAGAGCATCAAAATTGACAAATACAAAATAAATTAGTATCATGTATCATGTATTTCATTTGCAAGTGAGTCGACTTTTGATCTTAATCAATGTGGTGAGTTGAGCTAAACTATTGTCTATATCTGAATTACATTCAACAAATGCAACTAAAAGAAATAATATATACGTAGTGCAAAAAGACCACAATTATGATAAATAAGACAAAACAATTTGTAAAAGTACCATTAATGAATAATGGGCTAGATTATAGTGGATTGGGCTTAGTTTAATAAAGCCCATAACATGTAATAGTATCTTTAGTGATAATGGGCTTGGGCTATGTGTCTATAAAGGCTAATAGTCTAATTGTAGAAAGGATCGGATTAGTGATTGGTGAATTGGACGCTGAGCATCTCGAATGCTCTAAGGAGACCGGACATCTCGAAGGGTCCAATTTCATTATTGATTTCAATATAGATTTCGTTTCATCAATTCTGAAAATTTCTTCCATTATTACATCAATTCTCCAATTCACCAATCACTAATCCCATTTCTACAATTAGACTATCTGCCTTTATATACACATAGCCCAGACCCATTATCACGAAAGGTACTATTACATGATTTGGGCTTTACTAAACTAAGCCAAGCCCATTATTCATCAATGGTATTGTTACACAATCACACACAATAACATCAAGATTTACATGGTTCTCTCAATATGAGGTATTTCTACGATCACGAAAAAAAAAATTTTAAAAAAAAACAAATAAAAAAAAAATCCCTATCAAAGATGGAATCAAAAATTGTGAAAAAAAAATTCACTCCAAACCCAAAAATTCAAATCACACTAGCACACAATAAAAATTATTTCCCAAATGAAAATATAAAAGAAAAGAATAAAAAATTTCTCTTTTATTGGAACAAACGGCGGATTTGTTTCTCTTTGTTCACTCTCACATTCCACTATTTTATTTTCTCTCTTCTATTGGCTCCTCCAAAACCAAGAAAAAACATATTGCAGCGCTCTCTGATTTCACGTTTTTGCATGGCTTCCAAGAAGAGAAGTAAACCTCTTTTTATTGCTCCTAATTAAAGTCGATCAAACTAGCAATACGAAATCAATACTAATTTGGTTCAAAGTCGGTGAAATAAAGGAAGACCACTCCTTTTTAGGAGTTACGACTAACATGGACACTACTATCTTGAATTCAAGTCACGTCCAACAAATCTATACTTTGATTTGAATTTCATCAAGTTTAACAATACAAATCTTTTTTAGATATATTCACCAAAGCCCATAAGGGCAATCACAATCCACAAGTACACTCAAGTTCATGCATCTCTTGAACTTTAGCATGAGACCTGGTTTAGACAAAATACCACACTTCTCTACAATCTCGTTGGCCACAATGCTTTCTTGGCTCTCATACCACTTATTGTGCAAAAGACCAAAATTACGGTAAATAAGATAAGACAATCACACATAATAACACCAAGATTTACGTGGTTTCCTCAATGTGAGGTCAGTATGTCCACAAACGAAGACGGTGAAATAAAGGAAAACCACTCTTTTTTGGAAGAGTTATGGAGTCTCCTCCGGCTGGGCCCCACCATCTTGAATTCAAGTCTCCTCCGAGTGGTGGTAACTCCTACCCCTCTTAGGGCTATGGAGTGTTTTTTTTGTCCCTCCATGGTGTGTACCAGTGGAGGTTAGGTTTTCTCCTAGCCTTTAGGGTTGTGGAGCATTTGTTCTTCCCAGTAGATTCGGTGGTGGCTACTATTCCCATAGTTCTCTTAGGGCTTTGGAGATTTGTGTTTTTGTTCTTTGGTTATTTTTCTTATTGTTCTGATAGGAAGGTTCTCTTCGAGACGTCTGGTGGGTGACGCTGCTTTGGTTCATGTCACCGACGAAAGGCTGGCCGAATTTTCATCTTCATCTCTTTTTTTTGAAGCCAGATCTACGCTCTTTCACCTACTTCTGTGAGACACGCGCCCCTCAGTTGCGTTCATCATCATCTTCCGGTCTTATCGTCGTTTGAATCGGTTGTGCGGGTCATCAATGACCGAAGCGTGACCATCACGCGCCAGGGTTCCGTTTCTTCTTGGACCTCTCATGATGGCCACGCTCTACCTTTTCTAGTCGTGTAGGGGTGGCGCCAGGGGCTGTTGTGACCGATCTGCTGCGGGTGAATCCGGGGACTGCGCGTGTCCTACACGCACCGTTTTTCCGGCGAAGACAGTATCATTTGCCTCCGGCTTTGGTTGAATTTTTCTGTCTATTGTGTTATGTATTTCCTTTGTTTCTCCATTCACTGTCTGCCTTTGTACTGCTCAATTTTTACTATAATATCTATTGGCTTGTAGCTAGATCGGCCCTCTTTTATTTTTAGAGTGTGCGTTATTGTATAGATAGGCTCAAATGCTATTCTTGTAAGGTTTGCATGTGTTCTGCCTAGGCAACTATGTTTTTAAGTCAGATCCTTCTGGCTTAAAGTGTAGGAGTGTCTTATCCCTCTAATCTCAAGTTGTAAGCCTTCGGGCCCTTTGGGCTTTGTCAGTAATATATGATAGGACATGCTACATGTTTGAAAAAAAAAGTACACATTCCCTAACGTGTCATTAAAAACCACCATTAGATTTTGAATAGATCAGTATTAAATTTTTTTATTCAATAGTAATTTTAACTGTCATGTAATGAGTATGAACTTAAAAAGTGTGAAAATTAAAATAAGAATGTGTAGCATTTCTGTTTTCCTATATTTTTCACCACGACTAATGTAGCCACATAAGTTCGCCTAAACTAGATCGACAATGGTTATGATTCCATCAAAAATTAATTGTCTAACATACTCATGTCTTAGTTAGGCTTATGTGTCTAGACTTTCCATTGTATACTTTACTATAAGCTCTAGACATTGTAGCTTCACTATCGCAATGCAAGGAAATGGCTGACATAGGTTGTGGCCACAAATTTATGTCTAATAACATATTCCTAAGCCATTCTGCCTCTTTTCTTGCCACTGTCAATGCTATAAATTCTGATTTCATTGTAGAATACGAAATACACGTCTGCTTCTTTGATGCCCAAGAAATGGCACCTCCACCAAGGGTAAATACCCAACCAGACGTAGACTTATTGTCACTTATGCTAGTAATTCAACTAGCATCTAAATACCATTTTAGTATAGCTGGAAACTTTGAATAAAACAATCATAAATTGATGGGTTTTTTCAAATACCCAAAGACTCTGCCGATTGCTTTCCAATGATTTATACTAGGATAACTAGTATATCTAGAAAGTCTGCACACTGCAAAAGCAATATCTGGTCTGGTACAATGCATGTCATACATCATGCTACTAATTGCACTAGCATACTCAAGCTGTGCTATTGCCCTTCCAGAATTATCATTTAATTTTATACTAGAATCAAAGGGTATATTTGCTTATTTTATTTGAAGATGTTTGAATTTAAGAAGCAATTTCTCAATATAATGAGATTGAAATAGTGCATAACCCCCACTATGTTTCTTTACTTTAATTCCTAAAACAATATCTACTTTATTTAGATCTTTCATCTTAAACATTGAAGTAAGATACTTTTTAGTTTCACATACACCTTTCATATTAGTTCCAAAAATTAGCATGTCATCAACATAAAGGCAAACAATGACACCATAATCTTTTGCGAATTTTGAATAAATACACTTGTCAGCTCCATTATGTTTGAAACCATTAGATAAAATAACAGTATCAAACTTTTCGTGTCATTGTTTGGGTGCTTGTTTCAACCCATATAATGACTTAATTAATTTACAGACTTTTTTTTTTTTTCATTTTTAGGCAGAAAAACCCTTCTGGTTATTCCATGTATACTTCCTCATCGAGATCACCATTTAAGAAAGCAGTTTTTACATCCATTTGATGCACATACAAATCATATATAGATTCAAGAGCCATAAAGCCATAAGAACACAAATAGATGTGATCTTTGCTACAGGTGCATTGGTATCAAAATAATCTATACCCTCATTTTGTCTAAAGCCTTTTGCAGCTAACCTTACCTTAAAGGTTTGAATTGATCTATCAGAATTATATTTCCTTCTAAATACCCATTTACAACCAATAGGTTTTGAACCTAGAGGTAGATCCACTAGTATCCAAGTATTATTTGATAATATTGAATCCATTTCATCATTTACAACTTTTCAGAAGGCTGCATCTCTAGAAGTCATAGCTTCAATAAAACTTTTTGGATCATCCTCTGTGTTAAGTGCAATAGGTATTTTATTAAGGATTATATCCATATTTCCTTTTACAAGGAAAACTATAGCTTGGAATGAAATAAAATCAAGACCAAAATTCTTTTCTTTTTTAACTCTCTGACTCTTCCTTTGTTCTATTGGCAAATCTGTAACTAATCTCTTATCATTGTTAAGAGAAGTACTAGGATAAGAGTCAGATACTTGTGTTTGATTAGGTTCTGAAATATATTTAGAATCATAGTTGAACTTATTTTCAATAAATTCAACATCCATTGATTTCACTATGACATTAGAGCTTAAGTCTAATAAGTCTATATGCCTTGGAATTTTCAGCATAACCTACAAACACACTTTTGATTGCTCTTGATCCTAATTTAGTTCTTTATGGATCAGGAACTCTGTGAAAGGCCAAACACCGCCACACTCTAAGATAATCCAGGTTTGGTTTTCTGTCGTTCCATAACTCATACGATGACACTTACATTTTAATAGAAGACACTCTATTATGCATATGGCATGCTGTAAGTAGTGTCTCTCCCCATAAATTAAAATGTAACTTTGCACTTAAGATCATGGAATTAACCATGTCTACAAGTGTCCTATTTTTTCTTTCAACCAAACCATTCCGTTGTGGTGTGTAAGGTGCAAACTTTTGGTGCACAATTTCATGTTCTTCACAAAAAGCAGAAAATTCATGTGGAAAGTATTCTCCACCTCTATCAGTTCTAAGAAATTTTATTTTCTTCTCCTTTTTATTTTCTACTTCATATTTGTAATGTTTGAACATGCCAAAGGCCTCATCTTTAATATTTATATTGTAACTGCTGTCAGTTACATGAAATGAAATGTTATGACTTTTCATATGTGCCCCTTCAACATTTATAAATATAATCTTTCTCCTCCGATTTTATCATCCAGTTTTTCATTCTCAATTTTAGAAATTCACAACTGAAATTGTAGGAATTCTACAGAATTGCTATCTATAGAATTTATAGCTTTGTTGTATCCTGAAGGCGATTTGCTAGCAACTTATTAGCAAACTCATTCAGAGTGGGGGCAAATATCGTCTTAAAGATAGCAATTCATCGTGCCTCAAAGCTATCTTTTTGTTTCAGATTTTTGTTCTTTCTCACATAATATTTTGGTAACAATTTCAGTGTTTTTGTTTTTATTCTTCTTCTTATAACCTTATATTTCTAACTTAAGTAGTAACTTGACAAACCTTTTTACCAAAGGTTTATCTCCAAAATTGGTAAGGGTAACATCTATTGGAATGTGACTAAAACTCTTTCAAAAGAATCACCAATAATGGTAACCCAACTTTTTTTTTTAAGATCTATTCTTATAAAAGGTTTAATAGGTAATAACAAGTTATTAATAAGTGATTAGTTTAGCACTGGAATAATTAAGTCTCATTCAGGATGGATCAGTGCTGATTGTTATGATTTCGAAGGATGAGTTGCACTCCTAATGAAGTTCAAATCTAGAAACAAATGTCTTAGTAACAGGGACATAAAAGGAACTTCACATAGGAACATAGAAGTGGTGCCGCTTCAAACAAGAGTTGAAGTTTACTCTTGTAAATGCTCATTAAATTGAGATGTAGCACAAGGCCATAATAGTGTTAACAATTATGAATTTCTTACGTGAATTAGATAGTTTCATGTGTATGTTATTTCCGGTTATGAATTATAAAAGTTTTGGTTTAAGCTTAGGCCACCACTAACTTTCTCATAACTTTGAAATGACTATACTAAGAGAAGATTTAAGTCGAAAGATACCATCTTGTATGCATGATAATATCAATACTAAAGTTGAGAATTAAATATCACAATCTAAGTGGGAGATTTTTATATATTATTATCAGATTGTAATATTATAAGTGTGATTTGGTGGCTAAGTGGTTTAACAATTTTTTATTATCTTGAAGAGCTGGCATTTAATTTGAATCTTATGATCAGCAAAATGTTGGTTTTGATGTATTTATTGACTAAAATGTTTCAACAGCAATTATGCGGTTGTGAGGATTCGAACTCCAGCTTTTCAAGATAATAAAAAACTGTTAAACCACTTAGCCACCAAATCACACTTATAATATTACAATCTAACAATAATATATAACAAAAGGAAGTACTCCTAAAACAAAAAGAATAAATATTTCTTTTGAGAGTGTCATAACTTAATAGCCACCAAAAAAATTTACCCATTATTAGTGGGTTTTGATAGGTTCTAATCAGGTATGGGTTGCACCATCAACATGTAATGTGTGAGTTTTCTCTCAAACCACCAAGTTGGCTATGCACCGGTTCCACCCCCACTGAGCCGGCTTTGCACCGGATTTATCTCTCCCTTTTCCTGCTTTCTTCTTGCTTTCCTCCAACCAACAGGGTTGTTTTGGCCTATCCCCCTTCATCCACCATGTCTTTGGAGTTTGGATTTGGTTCTTTGGATTTAAATCTGCTCACTGTCATCCTCTCTCTCAAGACATGCTCCTCAGCAATGGGTACGCCAGAGTCTCTGGAGTCCATCGGTGGTCTTCCCCATCTCCTCCGTCGCCTGGAAGATGGTACGTGCTTCTCACGCACCAGCAAGCTCATGGACTCAACCGGCCCGTGGAGCCTCCGACAGCACCCTCCTCCACTTTCTGCAACAACCCCCGGTGGTTCAGGACGATTCCGCCATTTCCTACAGCTGGGAGGCTGTCCCTGGGCGGCGCGTGGTTCTCACGCACCAACCAGGAAGGCTCCCACCCTGCCAGACTTACTGCTGCTGTTTTTGTATTTGTTTATTTGTATTACTGGGCGTATTTGTTGTATCTCTCTCCCCTTGTTTACTCTTATTTTGGTGTTTTGGTCCATGTGACTAAATACACATGTCAAATCACCTTCAATGGTGACCCCGACTTTGTGGCATCCGTGCCTCGAGCCAAAGGACCCGCATCTTTGGAAGCATTGCTTCTATATACTTTCGTTCTTAGATTTCTTTTTGGGTTGCCCAGGCCCTATTATCTTTTCTCTTTCTTCTTGTAATTTGTTTCTTATGTATCTAACAAAAAAAACATGTAGTGTGTGACAGGAAATAGAAGCTATTTACATGTTCGAAGTCTTTTACTTGGGTGAGCTATAGCCTGAGATCATGATTATACTGCACCAGAACAACCTCTGGCCCATGGCTTCAAATCCCGAGTCCTAATCTCTCAAAATAAGCTCATGTGGAAGCGCCCAGCCGTCTATGCCATTTATAGGACCGCATGGTGTCACAAGTACGAAATTAAATTTAAAGTTATTTTATGAATATGAAGTATCATGACTAAAATTAAATAAAATAAGGTGTCACAAGAGAAGACTTGCCTGTAGAAGATCTCCAATGTTAACCACTAGAGACCCTGGCACCGGAGGGATGTCGACCCACTTGTCATGGTAAAAAACTTGGAGGCCACCAATATGGTCTTGTAGAAGAATAGTGAGGAAGTCATTGTCCGCATGCTTGCTTGTGCCCAATGTTAACTCTGGCTGTGGGCAAGCGGGATAGTAATGGCACTGAACTGCAAGCCCCTCAGTGCAATCAATCTCATTTAGGTGGTTTAGGTTCAGCCCAAGCGCCTCTGATAATAACTCGAACAATAAAATCCCCAACTTCATCACTAGCTTCGAGAACTGCTCCAGTATATCTCTACAGGCATATATATATATAATATTAATAAGCGCATTAGGTGGTCATTAAGTTTGAATCAAGGATCAGTTGATCCTTCAATAAAATGAGATGAGCTAGGTCCATCAGGTGTCATTGAGGAATTTCTACAAACAGATTGTATGCGGTGACTCATGCCCTGAGTTTAGAGTGAATTTTAAATTCAATCCATTTCCTTTATATAACCACAGCCAATCACAATCGTATTTTGACAGCAAGAACCCATCACCATCTCATTCAAAAATGATGGGTGAATTATTTCAATATTTCCCAACTCAATCTAGTCTAGATGTGTAGAAATATTTGATGGATAAATAATATGAGTGAGAAAGAGAACCGACGCGGAAAGAGAAAGAGACTGATGATAGATTAGGAGTAATTTTAGACATCATATTCTTGTTCCTCTTGTATCCCTCTAATAATGATGTGCATTTTAAAATTATCATTGGACTTGTACTTAATCATTATTGATCAAATAATGATTTTAAAAGCCACATCATTATTAGAGGAATACAAGAGGAACATGGATATGATGTCTAGAATTACTCGAAGAACTAGAGTCTATAAAACAAAGTAATGCTACAAGGAGGTCCTCCTTTGTCTTTGTAACGCCCCGCTTTTACAAAAAGCGTAAGTGAAAATTTTTCGATTTTCACGTGACATTACTAACTCATCAGAGTTATAAATTAGCAGCGGAATATAATTTTTCTTTAACAATGACACATCAGAGCTGACTAGATAATCTCAATATATAAAAATAATAACCTTTTGTTCTTATATAATAATTACATCCAAAATAATAACATATGTGCCAAATGCGGCACTTAATAAATACATAATTATTGTCTTCTCCAACATAACAAATATTTCATATAAAAATAATTATTCCAATAGTCTTGACCTTTGATCCACCCTGCAAAAACTCGCATGAGATTGCAGTTATCACCACAATCTCATGCTGTGGTCAAGTGAGTCAACAGTCCTTGACCACAGTGAAATACTGCATTATTTAAAAGTATACTAAGCAATCAAATGATGACAGTTTATATAAATACATGCACAACCTTGTATACTTCTTACTTTAACCTTAATTGAACCTATGTTCCATCAATTTGAAGCCTATGCTTTGCTTATTATGAGCCTATGCTCCGTTAGATTGAAGCCTATGCTTCTTTCATTATGAGCCTATGCTCAATGCTTACTAATAGAAGCCTATGCTTCATTAAATCTCTCAGGGGCCTATGCTCCTTCTGGTGGCCTATGCTCACCCGATTTGTTATTAATCCTTCAACCTTTGGTTTATCCGTCAGTCTTATCAGTGAATTGATGCCTTAGTACCTAAACTTTGGTTTACCCGCTGGTCTAGTCAATTACTTGACACCTTGGTTTGTAAACTTCAGTTCATCTGTTGGTCTCCTCAATCACTGACGCCTTGGTACCTAAACCTCCAGTCTTTTTATTAACCCATTTATAATTCAGATTATGCAAACATCATATACATAATTCCAACCAGAGCATGTTAAACATATAAAATGTCAAACCATATGCATACAATTAAATAAAGCAGACTTCAACACAATCAAAAACCACAACACGTATCATCCTCAGTGAGTAAGAAATACTCACAGCAATTCTTCTGGCTTCAAGAAATGTTTACAGATATAATCACTGCAATATAATTTAATACAGACAATATTAAATTAGCATAATTCACTAAATATACATTTTAATCCTATTTAAATATTATCTCCTATTTTCGCTTGAACATTACAACAACATATAAAATTGATTAATTATAATGCCACATATTTCATGTGGGCATTATAACATCATTTATAGATAATGATCAAAACACCAATTTTAGTTAAAATGACATTATAAAAGCTTTAACATTAAAAATCATACATATTTATTTTTATATCAAATAAACATAAAAACCTTATTTTATTCTTATAAAATCCGGACAAAATAACAGCACTAGTATTAATAACGCCTAAAATACTTTAAAATATTTTAAAACAATTGGGCGGTGTAACGATGCTTTTATAAAAATATTTATTTATTAATTAAATACTCCGCTTGAACCTGATTTAAAACCAACATTAAAATGTTAGATACTTAAAATAATAAGAACTGTAAAATCACATAACATTAAAACAAGACTAATAAATCAAAGTCTTTCCAAATATCTCAAAATACAATTTTGAAATATTAAAGAGTCCCTTTATTCCATTACTTAGACAAAAAGTAGTGATAGATTTATATATCATCTAGCCTTATTTTCCTTATAAGTGACGAGAGTAATTAAGAAAAGATAAAAAAATAAAGAGGGAAAAGAGAAAGAGATGGGTCCACGTATAATGTAGAGAGTTCCAGTTCCTACCTTCATTTATTTCTATTTCTCTTCTTTCTTTTGCTACTTTTTATCTTTTTCCTCTTTATATATATATATATATGTGTGTGTGTGTTGACCGAGAGAGTGTAGGGAGAAGACTTACAAAAGAAAAGTTTCTAGAAGCTTTCTCCACCTTTAGTTTCTTATCTTTTTCACTTCCTCTTGTTTCTTTCTTGTTGCTGGCCGTGTGATGAGGGAGAGGGCTGGAGAGGATTTTTCCTCTATTACGAAGCAGAGAGGGACAGCAAGAGAGAGCAGTTTCGGCAAGGGAAATTCTGCATCTCTTTGCGGCAATAGAAAAACGGATGAAAGAAGAAAGAAAAGAGGAGAAGTGTGCGAATTGAAAGGTGGGATGTACCTATATTTATGGTGAAATGGGTGGCTAGGATGACTTGGATCAAAACTGATCCAAGAGCTGCAAATCAAACTTGGGCAGCAAGCTTAGAGATGAGATATTATTCGGAAATCTTTGACGCGGTAGAAGCTGGATATGAAAATCATATATATATATAATGATTACTTTAGATAAGAATCAAAAGGAGAGGAGAAGAACGTGGAAAGGGAGCTGCACCTGGCCTTGGCGAATTTTGGACGGTCGGATGCATTTTGGGATTGAGTGATCAAGAGTTGGGAAGATGGCAGGTGCTAGATGAACTGGGCGATGACTCATGAACATGCTAAAAAATCTGATATCTCTAACTAACTATTAGTTGGCTTTTACTTGGTTTCTAACTATTGCCTTGATTCGCTTTCTAATTAAACTGGGCAGTATCAACGTGTAAGGAGAATGGGCTGGGCTGGGCTAACATGGGCTTGGCTGAGTTTTTATAGAAATTGAAATGGGCCCACAAAATACATAATTGAATTTTCGTCTTATTCAGAGGTATAATTTTTTGCGGTTGTTTTTGGGTACTAAATGGAGTCATATGGTGAAGGAAAATGTTAGATTTACAACACTAATACAACAACTGTACAACAATCTCTCACATGAGGGTGGGTCCCACATACTGGGGCTCACCCTCATGTGAGGGGTTGTTGTGCAGTTGTTGTATTGGTGTTGTACAAGAATCAAATTTCGTTAGTGAATTTCACTCACATGAGTCCCACGCTATGTGTCTTGTGTTGTACAAATGTTATGCAAGTGTGTTACGAAAAATATTTCCTATTGCAAATCACATACCTGCATGCAACTGGCAAGTCTTCAGCCTTTGGGGGATCAGGTGCCATTCGACAATAAAATGTATCCCTCCAATTAGACGCCGGTGCGCTATACAGATCAAAGTTGCTGTTATACACCACCGGTCTCTTGGGGTCGCGTATACAACTCTTTCGTCACTTGAGTATCTTGCTCAGGAAACTTATGCACCCCTTCCTTCATCCCCTCCAAAACACTCAAAGGGATCCCATGATTGACCAGCTGAAAGAAACCCCACGTCTCCGACGCATCACGAATGCTTTCGACAATCTTCTTGCGTTTTCTTACATCTTTGTCGATTCCCTGGAGATCTATGACAGGGATATCAAACAGGGTGTCACCAGAAGCTGAGACGTTGTCAGTGTCATGCGGTGGGTGATAGAATATACGAGGGATCTCAGTAACCCCAGCATCCACTAGTCCTTTAACGCCGAGCTTTGTGTCATCAAAAGCCTTCAACTCACTTGCCCTATTATAGTCTGGCTTGAGCGTTGCCGGAACTTCATCTCTGCTGGTAACGACCATTTTGGTTCTTGGGTGATGAAACCGGGAGGAAGTTCTGCTCAAATGGGCCTCATTATGTTTTGCTAATACAAAAGAAGATATGTGACCAGAAATGTAAAGAAAGCAACTTGACAAGGATATGCACCCACTAGAAGCCCTTCCGAAACGCCCCATTTGATTTTATCAAACACGAGGAAAGATTGTCGGCACTTGGCTCCCTGTTGACTACTTTTAGTCCTTCACTATTGCGGAGTAAAATCTGGACAAAATTCTTACGTCGTGAAGCAGACAAAAATTCTATGGTTATCTTCCCGGCTGATCATCGAGTCAAGTAATGATAATATAAAATAAGAGGTGGGGATAGAAGAATGAATGTGTGCCACAGTTGTGCCCCACCTTCTAGATGGAATGAAATGAGGGTATGCCGTGCTAAAATTGCTCAATCCATGCCAGCACATCCAGCAGTATGT
Organism: Alnus glutinosa; assembly: GCF_958979055.1. NCBI lineage: Eukaryota > Viridiplantae > Streptophyta > Magnoliopsida > Fagales > Betulaceae > Alnus > Alnus glutinosa. Next base: position 14,743,783 of record NC_084886.1, read on the forward strand.
CGTGACTCTTCTGATTCAGTAATCAAAGTTATTTGTGTCATCAACTCCTCTTGTGACCCTACTTATGGTGAGGCCTTAGCAGCTCCTCTTGCTTCCTCTTTGTCAGCATCTCTCAAGCTCGCCTCTTTCACTTTAGAAGGAGATTTTCAAGTCGTGATTTCAGTTCTCCAGCAGCCTTCTTAATTTGTACAAGTCCGGAAAATTGTGGATCGGATCTTATTACAGAATCGATTTCTTTACTTTCTCCTTCCTCCTCTTGGATAGCTAGGAAAGTTCACAGAAAGGCAAACTTCTGCGCCCATTATGTGGTATATTGGGCCGCGGCTAGATCTCACTCTGTTGCATTCCCACCTATTTTCCTCCTCCCCACTCTTTCCCATTGTGCAGTGGTAAAGATCCACCCCCTATTTTATGGCTTAGCCTCTGTTATGGCTAAGGTCCTTTTATTGTTTTCTCTTGTTTCTTTGAATGTGCTTAAAAAAAAAAAAAAAAAAAAAAAAAAAAAAAAAAAAAAAAAAAAAACCTAGTCGAATTCTCTTCGCCATTCACTCTAAAATTCTCAAAACATGGCATGACTTTTATATTTATTATTGAATTTGACATGAATTACTTTTGAATTTTGATTCAATTGTAATTTTAAAATTCATGAGGATAAATAAAGAAATTAATTTTGAATTTTGATTCAATTGTAATTTTAAAATTCATGTTATATTTGAGGATAAATAAAGAATATGAGTCTTACATTTAATATTATTCTAAAAAGAATTGGGTTTAGTGGCATTTTTTAAAAATAGGTGGTCGCAAAAACGACGGTAAATGTCATTGTTACCGACTTTTTTACAAATTGCCTCTATTTTTTTTTATCAAATAGCAGCGATTCACAGAGAACACCACAAAATTGATTCCTTTATTGTAGCGTTTTCTTCAAATGTCGCTAAAGTGGTTAGTTTATAGGGGTGTTTTCTTTAAAACTCCGCCAAATCTGCATATCTGTAATTGCATTCTATGGGAAACGTCACTTAATTCAAACATGCAGCAGGCTACTTGATAGTGTGTATATATATATATATATATATATATATATATATATATATATATATATATATATATATATATATATATATGGGTGTGTGTAATATTAAAATATGTAAATGGCAAAAAAACACCTTGAATGCTTAGAAAACGCGTAAAACGAGTTTTGGGAAGTCGTGTCCGAACAGGCATAGGATGGAGTCATGACGCAAGTTCTAGAGAGTGAAAATCCACTCCCTGGAAGTCATGTTCGGACAGGCATAGGACAGGGACAAGACAAGATTATCACCATCTGAGCTCACACTCGAATTTTAGTGTTGTCCCCAGTAGATCCGGTTCAAGCCAAAAAAAAAAAAGAAAAAAAAAAATTCCTTTCTTTTCCAAACGAAAGCCCAAACCACCATGCCAATAATAGCCGGATATAGTACATTATCCTAGGAAGGCAAATGATTCAAAGGAGAAACCAAAAGATAGGCTTTGAAGTCAAAGAGTCAGGCTTTCACCTTGAGTTTGAGAGATGATGTTAAAATATTTTATATTAAGAATATTTTTTATTTCTTTGTAGGTTTCTTATCTTCCTTATTTAGTCTAAGATTTCTTGTTCACTACTCCTAACCTCAATAAATAGAGATCATTGTGCTATAGTTCATAATATACTTCAATATAATCAAGATATAGCCCTAATCTTTCATCACTTTTCTCTTTCTGCTTCTGCTCTTGCTCTTTGATGTTATATATTTCTACATTTTAATATCTCCTTTTTGTCCATTCCTCAATATGTTTCCAATAATCAAAAACTACACTGACCTTAGCTCAAAACTTTATGCTTACTTGGTCTAATATCAAATCCAACACTTTATAAACTAAAAGTCCAAAATAAATCCATTTTTTTAAGCTCATTTTTTCTTTACTCTTATTTAGTAATTACTAACTCTAGTATCACAGGGGGAATTTTGGGTTTCTGGGAGAGAAGCGCTCCTGACAACATGAGAACCCGAAAAGCTGGTTAATTAATGGTGTTTAGCTTGGTTGAGCATAAGGGTTGTTTTTTTTGTTTTGGTCATTTATAGAAATTACAATAGTATAGTAGATCAACTTCATTGAAAGTAAATTCTATTGATAATATACCAATTAACCATAAGAAGATTGAGAAGTCATCGCTTCAAGACTCATTTATTTAAGGCTACAGAATAGCAAAGATTTGATTTGGCCTTCAAACAAGGCACATAAACATCACTACTCAAGCTTCATTAGCATATGGATAATACGTTACAGAAAGTGACACATTACGGCCACAAACCATCTATTCATCTCTAATTCTCTATTTTCGAAGTTTAGAGCCTGAAATGCAACAGCGCAGAAGTTCCATCAAGGCCTTTTCCTGCGTAATACACAACATAGTCACTTATTGTGGTTTCCCTATACTTTGGAGGATCATCTGCCGATAACAACTCCTTAATGGGTCCGTAAAATTTTTTAGTTGGCTGAAAACCCGTGGAAAAAAAGCTCGCCACAGATACTCTTGGCCCTACTCGGTTTGCCAATACTCTGTGTTCAACACTTTTAAACCTATCGTTTGTTATAAGCTGGAAAAACCAAAGGGAAAAACATGTAAATTACTGCAGCCAAAAAGGATCATTCTTGATTTTAGAGCATCAAAATTGACAAATACAAAATAAATTAGTATCATGTATTTCATTTGCAAGTGAATCGACTTTTGATCTTAATCAATGCGGTGAGTTGAGATAAACTATTGTCTATATCTGAATTACATCAACAAATGCAATTAAAAGAAATAATATATATAGTGCAAAAAGACTACAATTGTGATAAATAAGACAAAACAATTTGTAACAGTACCATTAATGAATAATGGGCTGGATGATAGTGGACTGGGCTTAGTTTAATAAAGCCCATATCATGTAACAGTACCTTTAGTGATAATGGGCCTGGGCTATGTGTATATAAAGGCCAATAGTCTAATTGTAAATATGATCGGATTAGTGATTGGTGAATTGGAGAATTGATGTAATAATGGAAGAAATATTCAGAATTGATGAAACGAAATCTATATTGAAATCAGTAATGAAATTGGACTCTTCGAGATGTCTGGTCTCTTAGAGCATTCGAGCATGGACAATAGTCCTCGGAGTAAGGGACAAAGGTTCATGGCATGGGCACAAATGAAAGTCCCTAGAGTAGTGACAAAGGTGTATGGCGCGGGCAAACTCATATAGCCCACAAGTAGTCCTAAAGACGGTGGATACAATTGACAAAAACAAAACAAAAAAAATAATAATAATAATAAATAAATAAATAAAAAAAGCAAAAAACAAAAAATAGAGCTTTCGTTTGAGGGGGAGTGTAGCAATTTGGTGACAGACCTAAGGGGAAAATTGTGGAATTTACACGTTTGAGTATAAAAAGATTGAGTCTCACATTAGAAGGGTGTCACAAGTTTGACCGATTAATATAGCATAGTTGGGTTGCTTAAACTTTTGGGTTGAGTAGTGTCTCAACATGATATATTATAGGTTCATTAGAAGACTCCTCAATGTATCAATATCCCTCATAAGACTTGCATTGTGCACTTTTGTCCCTACTCTAGGATCCTTGTCCAAGTCCATGCCATGAACTCTTTGCCCCTTATTCTATGGACCTTCGTCCATGCTCGCACTTCGCACATTTGTCTATACTCCAAGGACATGTGCCTATGCCAACACCACTCTACCATACCACACACCACCATTGGCTCTCATATCACTTATTGTGCAAAAAACCAAAATTACGATAAATAAGATAAGACAATCACACACAATAACACCAAGATTTACGTGGTTTCCTCAATGTGAGGCCAGTTTGTCCACAGGCGAAGACGGTGAAATAAAGGAAAACCACTCCTTTTTGGAAGAGTTATGGCTGGGCCCCACCATCTTGAATTCAAGTCATGTCCAATAATATATAAACAAAGCAATAGGAAAATGATATACACACTCTCACTTTCACACTTCTAAGTGCACATTTTCTGACGTGTCAGTAAAAATCACCATTAGATTTTGAATAAATTAGTATTAAATTTTTATCAAAAAGTAATTTTAATTAATTTTCGTGTCAAAGGAGTATGAACTTAAAAGTGTAAAAATAAAAATAAGAATGTATAGCATTTCTGTTTTCCTATATTTTTTACCATGCCTAATGTAGCCATATAAGTTCGCCTAAACCAAAAGGAAGTACTCCTAAAACAAAAGGAATTAATATTTCTTTTGAGAGTGTCATAACTTAATAGCCACCAAAAAAATTTTTACCCATTATAAGTGGGTTTTGATAGGTTCTAATCAGGTATGGATTGGACCTCTCAGAGTGCCCGTGCAATATCAACGTACATGTAGTGTGTGATAGGAAATAGAAGCTATTTACATGTTCGAAGTCTTTTACTTGGGTGAGCTATAGCCTGAGATCATGATTATACTGCACCAGAACAACCTCTGGCCCATGGCTTCAAATCCCTAGTCCTAATCTCTCAAAATAAGCTCATTTGGAAAGCGCCCGTCTATGCCATTTACAGGACCGCATGGTAAGTATGAAATTAAAATTAAAGTTATTTTATGAATACGAAGTATCGATCATTACTAAAATTAAATGAAATAAGGTGTCACAAGTATGATCCAAAAACAATACACCCGAACAAACACAAGAATAATGAGAAGACTTGCCTGTAGAAGATCTCCAATGTTAACCACTAGAGCCCCTGGCACCGGAGGGATGTCGACCCACTTGTCAAGGTAAAAAACTTGGAGGCCACCAATATGGTCTTGTTGAAGAACAGTGAGGAAGTCACTGTCCGCATGCTTGCTTGTGCCCAATGTTAACTCTGGCTGTGGGCAAGCGGGATAGTAATGGCACAGAACTGCAAGCCCCTCATTGCAATCAATCTCATTTAGGTGGTTTGGGTTCAGCCCAAGCGCCTCTGATAATAACTCGAACAATAAAATCCCCAACTTCATCACTAGCTTCGAGTACTGCTCCAGTATATCTCTACAGGCATATATATATAATATTAATGAGCGCAATTAGGTACGGTGGTCATTAAGTTTGAATCAAGGATCAGTTGATCCTTCAATAAAATGAGATGAGCTAAGTCCATCAGGGGTCATTGAGCAATTTCTACAAATAGATTGTATGCGGTGACTCCTGCCCTGAGTGAAGAAAGAATTTTAAATTCAATCCATTTCCTTTATATAACCATAGCCAATCACAATCGTATTTCGACAGCAAGAACCCATCACCATCTCATTCGAAAATGATGGGTGAATTATTTCCTAACTCAATCTAGTCTAGATGTGTAGAAATATTTGATGGATGAATAACATGAGTGAGAAAGAGAAGAACGTACGCAGAAAGAGAAAGAGACTGATGATAGATTGTGAGTAATTCTAAACGTCATATTTATGTCTCTCGTGTCCCTCTAATAATAATGTGACTTTTAAAATCATTATTTGATTAAAATTCAATAATGATCAAGTACAAGCTCAATAATGATTTTAAAAGGCACATCATTATAATTGAAGGGATACAAGAGGAACAATGATATAACGTCTAATTACTCAAATGACTAAAGTCTACAAAACAGAGTAAAGCTACAAGGAAGTCCTCCTTTGTCCTTCAAAAAATGTTACGTGACTTTAAAATCACCCTCAGACCAAAATCAAATAATGATCTTATCAAATTCAATTAATAGTAATTTTTAAAGGCACATGACATTTGGGAAAACTCAAGTCCTCCTTATAAAATTGCCCAATAAAACAAGTAAGCTAAAACTAGATAAGGTGAGAAATAATTAAATAGAATATTAGAGAATATTAAATATTCTAACAAGATGTATGTGAATAATTCTGTTGAGCAAATGAGATAATTAGAAATCCATACAATCTTTAAGGTCGTTTTATGAATTTCAAAATGCCTAGATCTTACGAATAATCCAGTGGCCGGATTATATATTGCAAATCACATACCTGCACGCATCTGGCAAGTCTTCAGCCTTTGGGGGATCAGGTGCCATTTGACAATAAAATGTATCCCTCCAATTAGACGCCGGTGCGCTATACAGATCAAAGTTGCTGTTATACACCAACGGTCTCTTGTTGTCACGCGTATACAACTCTTTCTTCACTTGAGTATCTTGCTGATGAAACCTATGCACCCCTTCCTTCATCTCCTCCAAAACACTCACAGGGATCCCATGATTGACCAGCTGAAAGAAACCCCACGTCTCCGACGCATCACGAATGCTTTCAACAATCTTCTTGCGTTTTATTACATCTTTCTCGATGCCTTGGAGATCTATGACAGGAATATTAAACTGGGTGTCACCAGATGCTGAGCCGTTGTCAGTGTCATGCGGTGGGTGATAGAATATACGAGGGATCTCAGTAACCCCAGCATCTAGTAGTCCTTTAACACCGAGCTTTGTGTCATCAAAAGCCTTCAACTCACTTGCCCTATTATAGTCTGGCTTGAGCGTTGCCGGAACTTCATCTCTGCCGGTAACGACCATTTTGGTTCTTGGGTGATAAAACCGAGGAAGTTCTGCTCAAATGGGCCTCATTATGTTATGCTAATACAAAAGAAGATATGTGACCAGAAATGTAAAGAAAGCAACTTGACAAGGATATGCACCCACTAGAAGCCCTTCCGAAACGCGCCATTTGATTTTATTAAACACGAGAAAAGATTGTGGGCACTCGGCTCCCTGTTGACTACTTTTAGTCCTTCACTATTGCGGAGTAAAATCTGGACAAAATTCTTACGTCGTGAAGCAGACAAAAATGCTATGGTTATCTTCCCGGTTGATCATCGTGTCAAGTAATGATAATATAAAATAAGAGGTGGGGATAGAAGAATGAATGTGTGCCACAGCTGTGCCCCCTCTTCTAGATGGAATGAAATGAGGGTATTCCGTGCTAAAATTGCTCAATCCAGCACATCCAGCAGTATGTCGTGACTCTTCTGGTACAGTAATCAAAGGTATTTCTGTCATCAACTCCTCTTGTGACCCTACTTATGGTGAGGCCTTAGCAGCTCCTCTTGCTTCCTCTTTGTCAGCATCTCTCAAGCTCTCCTCTTTCAGTTTAGAAGGAGATTTTCAAGTCGTGATTTCAGCTCTCCAGCAGCCTTCTTTTGTACAAGACTGGAAAATTGTGGATCGGATCTTATTACAGAATCGATTTCTTTACTTCCTCCTTCCTCCTCTCTCCTCTTGGATGGTTAGGAAAGTTTACAGAAATACAAACTTTTGCGCTCATCATGTAGCATATTGAGCTGCAGCTAGATCTCACTCTGACTGCATTCCCACCTATTTTCCTCCTCCCCCCTCTTTCCCATTGTGTAGGTAAAGATCCACCCCCTATTTTATGGCTTAGCCTCTGTTATATATGGCTAAGGTCCTTTTATTGTTTTCTCTTGTTTCTTTGAATGTACTTAAAAAAAAATAAAATAAAATAAAAAAACTAGTCGAATCATCTTCGCCATTCTCTCTAAAATTCTCAAAACGTGGCATGACTTTTATATTTATTATTGAATTTGATATGAATTATTTTTGAATTTTGATTCAATTGTAATTTTAAAATTCATGTTATATTTGAGGATAAATAAAGAATATGAGCCTTACATTTAATATTATTCTAAAAAGAATTGGGTTTAGCAGCATTTTTTAAAAATAGGTGGTCGCAAAAACGACGGTAAATGCCATTGTTACCGGCTTTTTTACAAATTGTTGCGATTTTTTTTTTATCACATAGCTGCAATTCACAAAGAACACCACGAAATTAACTCCTTTATTTTGGCGTTTTCTTAAAATGTCGCTAAATTGGTTAGTTTATAAGGGTGTTTTCTTTAAAATTCCGCAAATTATGCATATCTATAATTGCATTCCATGGGAAACGTCACTTAATTCAAACATGCAGCAGGCTACTTTATAGTGTGTGTATCTCTCCCTCTCTCTCTCTCTATCTCTCTCTATATATATATATGTGTGTGTGTGGGTGTGTGTAGTATTAAAATATGTATAAAATGCATGTACTTTGTATGTGTAATGTCCAAGACATTATTTAACTTTTTAAAATATAAATTAGATTCAATAAATGATTAGAGTTAGTAAAATGACAAAAAAAAAAAAAAAACCTTGAAAATGCTTAGAAAATACGTAAAAACGAGTTTTGGAAAGTCGTGTCTAGATAGGCATAGGACAGAGTTAGGATGCAAGTTCTAGAGAGTAAAAATCCGCTCCTTGGAAGTCGTGTTTGGAGTGAAAATCCACTCCCTGGAAGTCGTGTCCAGACAGGCATAGGACACGGACAGGACAAGATTATCACCATCTGAGCTCACACTCATTCTTGATCCCTTGCTGCACAATATTATCATCGGCTTCATCAACGATTCTGAAGGCCAAGCTCACACTCGGATTTTAGTGTTGTCCCCAGTAGATCCAATTCAAGCCAAAAAAAAAAAAAAAATCTTTTCTCTTAGAAACGAAAGCCCAAATAAACCACCATGCCAATAATAGCCAAATATAATATATTATCCTAGGAAAGCAGATGATTCAAAGGAGAAGAAAAGTAGAAGCCAAAAGATTGGCTTTGAAGTTAAAGAGTCAAGCTTTCACCTAGTGTTTGAAAAAGGATGTTAAAATTTTTTATATTAAGACTATTTTCTATTTCTTTATAGGTTTATTATCTTCCTTATTTAGACTATGATTTCTTGTTCACTACTCCTAACCTCAATAAATAGAGATCACTGTACTATAGTTTATAATATACTTCAATATAGTCAAGATACAGGCCTAATCATTCATTACTTTTCTCTTTCTGCTTATGCTCTTACTCTTTAATATTATATATTTCTACATTTTAATCTCTTTTTTGTCCATTCCTCAATATGTTTCCAATAATCGAAAACTACACTGACCTTAGCTCAAAACTTTATGCTTACTTGGTCTAATATCAAATCCAACACTTTATAAATTAAAAGTCCAAAATAAAATCCTTTTTTTAAGCTCATTTGTTCTTTACTTTTATTTAGTAATTACCAACTTGAGTAGCACAGGAGGAGTTTTGAGTTTCTGGGAGAGAAGCGCTCCTGACAAAAAAAGAACCCGAAAAGCTTGTTAATGGTGTTTAGCTTGGATGAGCATAAGGGGGGGGTTTTTTTTTTTTTTTTAGTCATTTATAAAAATTACAATAGTGTATAGTATATCAATTTCATTGAAAGTAAATTCTATTGAGAATATACCAATTAACCATAAGAAGATTGAGAAGGCATCGCTTCAAGACCAATTTATTTAAGGCTACTGAATAGCAAAGATTTGATTTGGCCTTCAAACAAGGCACATAAACATCACTACTCAAGCTTCACTAGCATATGGTAAATACGTTATAGAAAGTGACAAATTACGGCCACAAACCATCTATTCATCTCTAATTCTCTATTTTGGAGTTTAGAGCCTAAAATGCAGCAGCGCAGAAGTCCCATCAAGGCCTTTTCCTGCGTAGTACACAGCATAGTCACTCATTGTGGTTTCCCTATACTTTGGAGGATCGTCTGCTGATAACAACTCTTTGATAGGTCCGTAAAGTTTTGTGGTTGGCTGAAAAGCCGTGGAAAAAAAGCTCGCCACAGATACTCTTGGCCCTACTCTGTTTGCCAATACTCTGTGTTCAACGCTTTTAAACCTATCGTTCGTTATAAGCTGGAAAAACCAAAGGAAAAAACATGTAAATTACTGCAGCCAAAAGGGATCATTCTTGATTTTAGAGCATCAAAATTGACAAATACAATAAATTAGTATCACGTATCATGTATTTCATTTGCAAGTGAATCGACTTTTGGTCTTAATCAACACGGTGAGTTGAGCTAAACTATTGTCTATATCTGAATTACATTCAACAAATGCAACTAAAAGAAATAATATATATATATTGCAAAAAGACCACAATTATGATAAATAAGACAAAACAATCTGTAACACTGTAACAGTACCATTAATGAATAATGGGCTAGATGATAGTGGACTGGGCTTAGTTTAATAAAGCCCATATGATGTAATAGTACCTTTAGTGATAATGGGCATGGGCTATGTGTATATAAAGGCCAATAGTCTAATTGTAGAAAGGATCGGATTAGTGATTAGTGAATTGGCGGCTGAGCACTTCGAATGCTTTAGGAGACCGGACATCTTGAAGAGTCCAATTTCATTACTGATTTCAATATAGATTTCGTTTCATCAATTATGAATATTTCTTCCATTATTACATCAATTCTCCAATTCACCAATCACTAATCCGATCCTTTCTACAATTAGACTATCGGCCTTTATATACACATAGTCCAGGTCCATTATCACTAAAGGTACTATTACATGATATGGGCTTTATTAAACTAGGCTTAGCCCATTATTCATTAATGGTACTGTTACACAATCACACACAATAACATCAAGATTTACATAGTTCTTTCAATATGAGATATTTCTATGATCACGAAAAAAAAAAAAAAATTACTATCAAAGATGGAATCAAAAATTGTGAAAAGAAAATACTTGAAACCCAAAAATTCAAATCTCACTAGCACACAATAAAAAATATTTTCCAAATGAAAAAACAAAAGAAAAGAATAAAAATTTCTCTTTTATTGGAACAAGCGGCGGATTTGTTTCTCTTTGTTCTCTCTCACATTCGACTATTTTCTTTTCTCTCTTCTATTGGCTCCTCCAAAACCAAGAAAAAAAACATATTGCGCTCTCTGCTTTCACGTTTTTGCATGGCTTGCAAGAAGAGAAGTAAACCTCTTTTTATTGCTCCTAATTAAAGTCGGTCAAACTAGCAATACGAAATCAATACTAATTTGGTTCAAAGTCGGTGAAATAAAGGAAGACCACTCCTTTTTGAGGAGTTACGACTGGCATGGACACTCCCATCTTGAATTCTAAGTCACGTCCAACAAATCTCTACTTGGACTTGAATTTTATCAAGTTTAACGATACAAATCTTTTTTAGATATATTCACCAAAGCCCATAAAGGCAATTACAATGCACAAGTATACTCAAGTTCATACATCTCTTGAACTTGAGCATGAGACCTGTTTTAGACAAAATACCACACTTCTCTACAATCTTGTCGGCCACAATGCTTTCTTAGCTAACTATGTCTTCCTGTATACCCATTTACTGAATCAGAAGATCCTTCATCCTTCTCTACCAAAGAGAGAAATTGTTCTTTCCATTGAACTTTTCAATTTCATACTTGATGCTCGCCATATTTACCGTAATTGCCAATCTAAATACTAAACATTAGCTCTCAACATACTATCTAGTGAGCCTTCCAATGTATCAATCTTCCTAATAAGTGGTATCAAACCCGATAGTGGTGTGTGGTATGATGGAATGGCACAAGCATGGACAAAGGTACAAGGTGCGAGCATGGACAACAGTCCTCGAAGTAAGGGGCAAAGGCTCATGGCATGGGCACAAATGAAAGTCCCTAGGGTAGTGAAAAAGGTGTATGGCTCGGGCAAACTCATATTGCCCAAAGTAGTCCTAGAGATGGTGGATACAGTTGACGAAAACAAAACAAAACAAAAATAAAAACAAAAAACAAAAAATAGAGCTTTCGTTTGAGGGGGTAACAGACTTAAAAAGGAAATTGTGGAGTTCAATTTACATGTTTGAGTATAAAAAGATTGATTTTCTCACATTGAAAGGGTTTCACAAGCTTGACTGATTAATATAGCATAGTTAGATTGCTTAATCTTTTGGATTGAGTAGTGTCTCAACATGCTATATTATGGGTTCATTAAAAAGACTCATCAATGTATTAATCTCCCGCATAAGACTTGCACCTTACACTTTTGTCCCTACTCCAGGATCCTTGTCCAAGTCCATGCCATGAACTCTTTGCCCATGCTCTCATACCACTTATTGTGCAAAAGACCAAAATTACGGTAAATAAGATAAGACAATCACACACAATAATACCAAGATTTACGTAATTTCCTCAATGTGAGGTATGTCCACAGTCGAAGACGATTCTTGAAATAAAGGAAAACCACTCCTTTTTGGAAGAATTACATCTGGGCCCCACCATCTTGAATTCAAGTCATGTCCAATAGAATACAAGCAAAGCAATAGGGAAATGATATACACACTCTCACTTTCACACTTTGAAGTGCACACTCTCTAACGTCAATAAAAATCATCATTAGATTTTGAATAGATCGGTATTAAATTTTTATCCAATAATAATTTTAACTGTGATGTCAAGAATGTGTAGCATTTCTGTTTTCCAATATTTTTCACCACGCCTAACGTAGCCACATAAGTTCGCCTAAACCAAAAGGAAGTACTCCTAAAACAAAAGGAATTAATAAGGAAGCACTCCTAAAACAAAAGGAATTAATATTTCTTTTGAGAGTGTCATAATTACTTAATAGCCACCAAAAAATTTTACCCATTATTAGTGGGTTTTGATAGGTTCTAATCAGGTATGGATTGCACCATCAACATGTAGTGTGTGATAGGAAATAGAAGCTATTTACATGTTCGAAATCTTTTACTTGGATGAGCTATAGACTAAGATCATGATTATACTGCACTAGAACAACCTCTGGCCCATGGCTTCAAATCCCGAGTCCTAATCTCTAAAAATAAGCTCATTTCGAAGCGCCCGTCTATGCCATTTACAGGACCGCATGGTATGTATGAAATTAAAATTAAAGTTATTTTATGAATACGAAGTATTATTACTAAAATTAAATGAAATAAGGTGTCACAAGTATGATCCAAAAACAATACACCCGAACAAACACAAGAATAATGAGAAGACTTGCCTGTAGAAGATCTCCAATGTTAACCACTAGAGCCCCTGGCACTGAAGGGATGTCGACCCACTTGTCATGGTAAAAAACTTGGAGGCCACCAATATGGTCTTGTAGAAGAACAGTGAGGAAGTCATTGTCCGAATGCTTGCTTGTGCCCAGTGTTAACTCTGGCTGAGGGCAAGCGGGATAGTAATGGCACAGAACTGCAAGCCCCTCACTGCAATCAATCTCATTTAGATGGTTTGGGTTCAGCCCAAGAGCCTCTGATAATAACTCGAACAATAAAATCCCCAACTTCATCATTTGCTTCGAGTACTGCTCCAGTATATCTCTACAGGCATATATATATATAATATTAATAAGCGCATTAGGTGGTCATTAAGTTTGAATCAAGGATCAGTTGATCCTTCAGTAAAATGAGATGAGCTAGGTCCACCAGGGGTCATTGAGGAATTTCTACAAATAGATTGTACGCGGTGACTCCTGCCCTGAGTGAAGAATGAATTTTAAATTCAATCCATTTCTTTTATATAACCACAGCCAATCACAATCGTATTTCGACAGCAAGAACCCATCACCATCTCATTCAAAAATGATGGGTGAATTATTTCCTAACTCAATCTAGTCTAGATGTGTAGAATTATTTGATGGATGAATAATATGAGTGAGAAAGAGAAGAACAGACGCAGAAGGAGAAAGAGACTGATGATAGATTAGGAGTAATTCTAAACGTCATATTCATGTCTCTCATGTCCCTCTAATAATAATGTGCCTTTTAAAATCATTATTTGATCAAAATTCAATAATAATCAAATACAAGTCCAATAATGATTTTAAAATGCACATCATTGTTATAGGGATATAAGAGAGACAAGGATATGACATCTAGAATTACTTGAAGGACTAGAGTCAATAAAACAGGAGAAATAATCCTTACACTCATTTCTCACAACAACCCCACAACAAGCTGATGTGGCTGATAATATTTTATTATTATTTTTGTTTTCTTTTCTTTTCTTTTTGTAAAAAAATAATAAAATATTACCAGCCACGTCAGCTTGTTGTGGGGCTGTTGTGAGAAATGAGTGTAGGAATCATTTCTCATAAAACAGAGTAATACCACAAGGAAGTCCTCCTTTGTCCTCCAAAAAAATGTTACGTCACAGTTAGACGAAAATCTAATAATAATCCTATCAAATTTAATGGTAATTTTAAAAACCAAATAACATTTGCAAGGACTCAAGTTCTCCTTAAATTACCCAACAAAACAAGTAAACTAAAACTAAATAAGGTAAGAAATAAATAGAATATTAGAGAATATTAAATATCTAATCAACAAGATGTATGTGATGTGAATAATTCTGTTGAGCAAATGAGATAATCCAGTGGATTATTTATTGCAAATCACATACCTGCATGCAACTGGCAAGTCTTCAGCCTTTGGGGGATCAGGTGCCATTTGACAATAAAATGTATCCCTCCAATTAGACGCCGGAGCGCCATACAGATCAAAGTTGCTGTTATACACCAACGGTCTCTTGTTGTCACGCGTATACAACTCTTTCTTCACTTGAGTATCTTGCTCATGAAACCTATGCACCCCTTCCTTCATCTCCTCCAAAACACTCACAGGGATCCCATGATTGACCAGCTGAAAGAAACCCCACGTCTCGGACGCATCACGAATTCTTTCAACAATCTTCTTGCGTTTTATTACATCTTTCTCGATGCCTTGGAGGTCTATGACAGGAATATTAAACTGGGTGTCACCAGAAGCTGAGACGTTGTCAGTGTCATGCGGTGGGTGATAGAATATACGAGGGATCTCAGTAACCCCAGCATCCACTAGTCCTTTAACGCCGAGCTTTGTGTCATCAAAAGCCTTCAACTCACTTGCCCTATTATAGTCTGGCTTGAGCGTTTCCGGAACTTCATCTCTGCCGGTGACGGCCATTTTGGTTCTTGGGTGATGAAACCGAGAGGAAGTTCTGCTCAAATGGGCCTCATTATGTTTTGCTAATACAGAAGAAGATATGTGACCAGAAATGGAAAGAAAGCAACTTGACAAGGATATGCACCCACTAGAAGCCCTTCCGAAACGCCCCACTTGACGAGGAAAGATTGTCGGCACTCGGCTCCCTATTGACTAGTTTTAGTCCTTCACTATTGCATGTGTAGCAGAGAAAAATGCTATGGTTATCTCGATCCCCGGCTGATCATATAAAATATGAGGTGGGGGATAGAAGAATGAACGTGTGCCACACAGTTGTGCCCCCCCTTCTAGATGGAATGAAATGAGGGTATGCCGTGCTCAAATTGCAAAATCCAGCACATCCAACCAGTCCAATCATCTTCGCCATTCACTCTAAAATTCTCAAAACGTGACATGACTTTTATATTTATTATTGTATTTGAGATGAATTAGTTTTGAATTTTGATTCAATTTTATACATAATTTTAAAAATCATGTTACATTTGAGAATAAATAGAAAATATGAGTATTGCATTTAATATTATTCTAAAAAGAATTAGGTTTAGCGGCATTTTTTAAAAATAGCCAGTAAATGTCATTGTTACCAGCATTTTACAAATTGCCGCGATTTTTTTATCAAATAGC
Organism: Alnus glutinosa; assembly: GCF_958979055.1. Taxonomy (NCBI): domain Eukaryota; kingdom Viridiplantae; phylum Streptophyta; class Magnoliopsida; order Fagales; family Betulaceae; genus Alnus; species Alnus glutinosa. Next base: position 14,759,301 of record NC_084886.1, read on the forward strand.
AGCTATACACCACGAAATTTACTCCTTTATTGCGGCGTTTTCTTAAAATGTCACTAAATTGGTTAGTTATAGAAATGTTAGAGTATTTACTATGGTTCTTCTTGCGTCTTTCTGTGTTGACTTGGCATCCTTTTTTTAATTAAAAAAAAAAAAAAACTACAGCTTTTAACTGATTCTCTCTCTATTCTTCTTTTCTTCTTTTCCAAGTCAGTACTGTACAGAAGGACCCAAAAAATACCACAGTAGATGTTTTAGAATTTTTCAAAATAAGCTTTTCTATAATTGCATTCTATGGGAAATGCCACTTAATTCAAACATGTAGCGACACCGCTAAATACACTACTTTATAGTATATATATATATGGGTGTGTGTAATATTAAAATGTGTATAAAATATACTTTGTGTGTATGCGCGTTGGCAACCACCCCTATAATCTATTTTCAGTGCAAGCAAAATTAAGAAAAATAAATAACAACAACAAAAATGAGTATCAATAGAAGAATCCGTTTGATGTCATTCGAGCGGAATCCCAATAGAAAATATGGCTCGATTTCCAGAAGGTTTAGGCGGCGGTGCATATACAGGAACTTTTCCCTCATTGGTCACAATTATATTACAACTGATTCTCTTTTCCTTGTTTACATATTAATTTCCATGAAAGAATAGGAATTGTCATTTTTAAGTTGAATTTCCTTCTTTTAAAGGAATTTAGTTTCCTAATAAGTTTAGTATCCACTACCTCTAGAATTTTATTAGCATGACCGTTCGAACAGGGTGTGTCGACTGTGCTTCTCGGAAGGCAAACCCGAGATGTTCGGTTGCAATACCATTCGAATGGGGCCGGGGGTGTAGCCGGGAGTCTTTGATTGCAATAATTTTTGAGGAGTTCTGTTTCAGCCTAGTCAAACGGGTTGCCATCGAGACACAACTAGAGCAACTGAAACGTACAAGAAAAGACAATCTCGACATAATCCACTCCAAAACATCGAAACTGGCCTTATTATAAAATGCATCGATCGAGACACAACTAGAGCAACTGAAACGTACAAGAAAAGACAATCTCGACATAATCCAGTACTCCAAAACATCGAAACCGGCCTTATTATATAAAATGCAAAACATTTAAATTTTTGCCTTGTAATTAAATTTAGTTTATCTTTACATTTCATATCCAATTTCTGATTAGGTGATTAATTTTCCTTTTCAGAATTCTGAAATTGTATATATTATTCAAGTTTCATCATAATTATTCTCTAGCTCGTAACTGCAGCAGGTTTAGACAATTATTCACTTTTAAATATAAGAAACAGTACTATGTTCATATCTTAAAATACACGGTACATGATTCGTGCACGCTAACACGTACAATTATATATACTGTTATCAACATATACCTTTGCCAGATGCCAAAGCCAGTACTCTGCAACGTCTTGCCGATATATAGTAGCCCATGTATGTTTGAGCCCACATGTTTTACAATAGTCTCACGTTATCCATAATGGCGTTAGGCTATATATGGCAACTGAATTCTTGGCTCTAATGAAAAATGGCACGTGGAACTTGGTCCGTTCTAGACCACAAATAAATTTGGTGGATTATAAATGGATTTTTCGTATTAAACGCAAGCCCGATAGGTCCATTGATCGTTATAAAGCCTGCTTAGTGGCAAAAGATTTTCATCAGCAATTGGAGTTTGATTATGGTGAGACCTATAGCCTTGTGGTTAAACTCACTACTATACGGGTCGTCCTCTCTATTGTTGTCATGCAAAATTGGCCCATTAGCCAATTCAAAGTGCTTTTTAACATGGTGATTTGCATGAAAAATGTTTATATGGTTTAGCCATCGGAGTTTTTTTGTTCATACATCTCTACAACATCATTTATGCCATTTTCGCAAGGCACTTTATGGTCTCAACCAAGCTCAACGAGCTTGGTTTTCAAAGCTCAGTTCCAAGTTTCTTGAGTTGGGCTTCACCAATTTCAGTTCTGACTGATGTAGCGAAAGCGATAGACGTAAAAGAGAAATCGTATTCTCTATACACAAAATCAACACACATGTTGATAAAGAAAACCATTGATATTAAAAACTATACTTAATTATTCCAATACAATTTATTCAAAGTTATAGTAAAACCCTAAAGCTACAAAATGTAATAAAATTCTCCTGAGAATGGAAATAAAACAATATAAGAAGAATTCAATAATTATAAAAATACTTGATAGCAAAGAAAACCTAAAGATGGCAAATTCAAATAAACAATTAAATCCTAATCTAAAATAGAAATCAATAAAATTGATTCTCTTTGTCAACCAAATATGGTTGAAAATCTTGGTAGATTCTTTCCTTCTGTATTTTCATTGCCTGGACCAAATAGAAATTTTATTGAACGACAGTTTCCCATTTCCCAATATGTTCTTTGTTTATTTTTCTTAATTCGGAAAACATCAAAAGCATGGGTAAATGTTGTCCTATAACACTGACACATCTAGGGGTGGGCGCGGGCCAGATTGTGCTGGATTTACATGTTTTCCACAACCTGCCCCGCATTGAGCGGGTTAGAAAATCGGGATCCACAACCCGCATTTTCTGAGAATGGAAATAAAACAATATAAGAAGAATACAATAATTATAAAAATACTTGATAGCAAAGAAAACCTAAAGATGGCAAATTCAAATAAACAGTTAAATCCTAATCTAAAATAGAAATCAATAAAATTGATTCTCTTTGTCAACCAAATATGGTTGAAAATCTTGATAGATTCTTTCCTTCTGTATTTTCATTGTCTGAACCAAATAAAAATTTTATTGAACGACAATTCCCATTTCCCAATATGCTCTTTGTTATTTTTCTTAATTCGGAAAACGTCGAAAGCATGGATAAATGTTGTCCAATATCACTGACACATCTAGGGGTGGACGCGGGCCAAATTGGGCCGGATTTACATGTTTTCCACAACCTGCCCCGCATTGAGCGGGTTAGAAAATCGAGATCCGCAACTCGCATAGTGAATGGTCAATCTGCTAGGCCTTAGGTAGCACGAATCGATGACGGATTCTGCGGGTTCGGGTATTCTATTGTTTTTTTTTTATTAAAAAAAAAAAAAAAAAAAAAATCTAGTCCCAAAACCAGGTGAGCTGTGGGCATATTTGAAATCTATTCTATTTTGAAATCCACTAGCCCGTCCTCATCATTCATCAATGAGAATGGTATGTAATCTACTAATCAAATTCTTTGAATATGCAACTACAAGCACGAGATTGAGGAGAAGAGATTTGAACATTGCTATATTGTAGTTCACTGCTAGTCTGCTCCTGATACAAACCTAGCAAAATTCAAAGTAACATATTTTTTTATATATATATGTATATCAAAGTAATATATATTGTAGTTCACTGCATGCTGCATCAAGAATCAAAACAAATTTTTTTTGATAAGTCAATAGCTAAGCAAAATAATGGACACAAAAAAATTAAAAGTTCCAACAAAAAAAATATATAAACTTGGACCAACAAAAATTAAAAGTTCCAACAAAAAAAGATTAGAAACTTAATCCAATAAATTTAAAGTTCCAACAAAGAAGATTAAAAACTTAGTCCAACAAATTTGAAGTTCCAACAAAAAGGAACAGAAACTTAGTCCAACAAAAGAACAGAATCCGTAATTCAGTAGAATCAATGAACAAAAAAAAGATCAATAGTCCCATGATCCCATCAACAGCTGAATGCTCTAAACCAACAACAAAAAACAAGAAACCCTGCATGGCAACATCTCCAACTAATCATCTTCAAGCAAATGCTGACGTTCTTTAAAGTTATTTCTACAAAGGGGAATGAAAAAAAAAAAAAAATTGATTTACAATCATAATTTAAATTTGATAAATAGATTAAGTGAATATTTAATTAATAGAAAGCTTACCTGATTCGAGCCTATAACTTCCCGCATCATCAATTATCTATGAATCATAATCATTGCCACCGCTTATGGGTTTTGACCTTAACCAATTCTGTGAATATATCAAGGCTTCAACTGTTGTTGGAGCCAACAAACTCCGAACAAGGTCCAAAACACGCCTTCCAATGCTAAAAGTCGACTCTGAAGCAACCGTTGTAATGGGAATTGCTAAAACATCTCGTGCCATTTGGGCAATTACTAAGAATTTGGTTGAGTTCACCTTCTACCAATTCAAAATATCAAAATTAACATTCATTTTCTCTACATCCTCTATCAAATACCGATCTAGTTCCGATTTACTTTCTACATCACTTTTAGAAGCCCAGTACTTATGGAACTTACTCATGAAGTGAAATGAATGGTCACTACTCTCTCTTTCATCTATTGTGGTTGACGAATCACTACCATGATGAACTTGAGAGGAACTCTCACCATTGTTGTAATAGTGATCATATAATTTGTCCAAGTGGTACTTCAATTTTGTAATCATTCCAGTTGCTTGCTCAACACTGAGAACTTCTTTGAACCAATAATCTGATGAATCTGATTTGGTGCGTGGATCAAGAACAACCGCAACAAACATCAAGTTAACCTATCAAGATCTCCCCAATACTTGTTGTACTTCATCTTCATTTTCTCTGCCATGGCAATTAATACATAATCCCCACTCTCACTAAAAGCCTGTAAATGTGCTTGGATGCCACAAATCTCTTGGAAGTACATATTAAATGTCACATACAAAGAACCCGAAAGTCGAATGGTCACATCATAAAAAAGTTTTAAAAACTTGAGAAAAACCCTAAAATTTTCCAAATCCTCGAAAGTAGGAGGTCCCAAACCACTTCTCCCTTGCACTCCCTCAAACAACGTAGAAACAAAGTATCCATCTTCTTCTTCCATTAGATGTAAAGTATTTTGACATTTTCAGGGGCTTCTAAAATCTTATATGTGGAGTTTCAACTAATTGAAACATCAAGACACAACAAACCTTTAAACTGAATTTTTTTTGTCTCCATACAAGCCTTAAATTTCTCAAATCTTGAAGGTGAAGACTTGTAATGTCTAGGACATTTTGTAATAACTAAAACATGAAATTTGGGTAAATAATTAATTTAAGTTAATTTAGTGTCTTTAAAATGCAAGAGAATATTTTTAGGTTCAAAGAAAATAAATTACAAAAAGAAAAAAATTAAAGTATTTAAATAAGAAATAGAAAATAAAAGAAAAGAAAATATAAAAAAGAGAAATAATAAAATAATATATATATATATATATATATATATATATATATATATATATATATATATATATATATAAATTAAGAAGAGGCGCACAATTCATTAAAAGAAAAATTGGAATGAAGGGACGTACGACCCTTCACTTGAAGAGGCATGTGAGCTGCCTCTTTTAAAAAATAAATAATAGGTGAGGTGGCGCACAAACGTGCGCCCCTCACGTGAAAAAAAAAAAAAAAAAAAAAAAAAAAAAAAAAAAAGAAGAAGAAGAAGAAGAAGAAGTAGTAGACCTCTTTTCTAATCAAACCGTGAAGAAAAAAAAAAAAAAAAAAAAAAAAAAAAAAAAGGGGGTTGGGGTTTCTCATTTTTCTTTTTTCTTTTTTGATAAGTGGAGTTTCTCATTTTTCTTTCAAGGTTTCCCATAGAAAAATCACAATCCACAAAGATTCAACGGTCCGATCTTCAATCCGTCTTCGAAAACGTAATCCTTGTACTCGGATCTATGTTTGCACCAATTATTTTGAGGTAAAACACTAAACTCATGTTCTTGAGATTTTTGGATTAAAATCTTGAAATGTGAGTTTAATCCTCATTGTTCTTTAAGTGTTTGAGTTGTTGGAACTTGCTTGAAGCTACCCAAACCTTGGGTTTTGGTTTGGTGATCTATTGGTAAGTTTTCTTCAAACCCTAACTTTTGGGTATTTTATTTAAGTGTTGTTTTATGAGTTTAACCCTAAGTAAATACTCATGGGTTAACATTATTGTGGTTAGATAGCATTATTATGTAATAGGTTAGTGGAAATATAATTTGAGGATTAGTGTTTAATATTATGGGTAATTATTTAGGGTGTGATTTTTAATACCTAACCCTAAGCAAATATTTTGGGTTAGTATTATTTTGGTTTAGTTAGTGTCTATCCATAAACTAGTGTTTTGGGTTAATAGGGTTGTGGTTAAATTAGTAAATAAGGCTTATGGGTGTCTGTTTGGAACCCTAGAAAATTCTATGAGTTTCTATGGGTTAGCTCTTGGAACAATTTAAGAGCTAAAAATGAGTCCAATATTAAAAAAATGTTAATAATGTGCAACATGTAATTTTACAGTGGCACAATGCAAGGGATAATTTAGGAAACCTAGTTGAGCCAAATCCGTGCAGCCAAGGTGAATATTCTACTCACTGAGAAACTACTATTTTTATATAGGGAAAAGTACACATAACCCCCTCAAACTACCACATTATTGTCAATGTACCCCTCAAACTACCAATTGTGTCAATCTCCCCCCTTAAACTACCAGAAAATGTCAATGTCCCCCTAATGACAAAAATGTCCTTCATAAAATTATTAAAATAAAATAAAAACTAAAAAAAATTATTAAAAGAATATAAAATAACAAAAATTTATTCCAAAAAAAATAAAAAATTAAAACTGTTTATTATTTTTATTTTTTAAAAAAATAATTTTCATTTTTTTTTTCTTTAAAAAAAATTGTTCTTTTTTCTTTTTTTAATTTAATAAAAACAGGGTTTTTTTTTCATTTGTTTTATTTTTAAAAAATAAATAAATAAATTTCAGTTATTTTTTGTTTTTTCGTTTTTTTTTTTCTTTAAAAAAAAATTGTTCTTTTTCGGTTTTTAATTTAATAAAAACTGTTTTTTTTTCATTTGTTTATTTAAAAAAATAATAATAAATTTCAGTTTTTTTTTTTCGTTTTTTTTAAAAAAAAAAAATTGTTCTTTTTCTTTTTTTAATTTAATAAAAACTGGTTTTTCTTCTTTTTTTTTTCATTTGTTTTTTTAAAAAAAATAAATAAATTTCAGTTATTTTTTGTTTGCTTTTTTTAAAAATAAAAAATTTGTTCTTTTTTTTTTATTTGTTTTTGTTTTTTTTAAATTTTTTTAAAAATATTTCTTTTTTAGTTTTTTTATTGTTTTTTTTTTTTAAGTTTTTTAGTTTTAGTTTTAATTTTTTGAATTTATGAGGACATTTTTGTCTTATTTAAAAAAAATTAGGGTTATTTACGTCTTTTTGTTGGTCTTAGGGGGGACATTGACATTTTTTGGTAGTTTAGGGGGGGACATTGACACAATTGGTAGTTAATGGGGTACATTGACAATTGAGTGGTAGTTTGAAGAAGTTATGTGTACTTTTCCCATTTATATATTATAAAATTACAAAATATATGTGTTTTATAAATCCGAACCGACTGTATGTTGACAATATGTTTTAGATGTTTTAAGTAGTTTCAATTATGTTAAAGTATTAATGATGATTATGAGAAATGATGTGTGACTGAAAAGTGTGATTTGAACTGATTTGTAGGATTTGATTGTGAGCCATCGTTGGGATTTAAATTACGGAAATATTGATTGAAAAATTGATGTGTTAAATTGTTTATGGATTTGTATTGAAAGCATGTGTTAAAGGCATAATTCAAAAAAGGAAATGTATTGTTTTAAGGCATGAGCATATGAACGTATAGATGATGTTCATATGCTCATGATGATGTTCACAGTATAGATGATGTTCCTTTGGCTGCAAGTACTCCAGAGTTAGATGATAATCCAGTAGCATTATATCTGGGATATTACGACTGAAGTCTGCAGTGTTAATTGTAATGGGATAGACTATGGTGTCCTCTCTTTTGGCATATTTTGTATATGGCTTGTGACATGGGTGTCATGTATTCTTTTGTATAAGCCATTCTTTTTTTATATGATGTAATGATGTTGAGCCTTAAATAGATAGACAAGTGTATGGCTTTTTTGTAAAATCAATAGGTTATGCTTTAGATGTGTGATTCCGCTGAAATTATGATGGTGTCATTATGTTTTCCGCTGTTAGATATAACTCTGATTATCAAGTACATGTTATGGGGCATGTGCCATATGTTAGCTGAGCGACAAATAGTCGTGCTACTGTGATGACTCATCTATTTTGTATGCTATATATATGTATAAAAAAAATTAAAAAAAAAAAATGGGTCGTCACAAGACTTCACATATTTCACTACATTTCGAACCTTCACAATAGAGTCACTAACCTCTTTTAAACCATCAATCACAATAAGATTTAGGAAAACTACACTTTACCCCCTATTTTATTCACGGGCTGGCGATTTGGCCTCTAATATACCAAAATTGTTAGATGACCCTCCCAAACTTGCCAACACGTGGCAAAATTTACCTTCCGTCTAGTCGCTCGTTTGTTTGGACGGAATGTCAGTCACGTGCATTGCACGTGACCTTTTAATGCATATTTCCTTCCAAAATTGCCCCTGACCCCTAACTAACACTCAATCAACCATCCCACCACGTGTCATCCAATTAAGTCCATCCCCTTCAATCGGCTCCTCACCTCCGCGCTTTCTCTCTCTGCTCCAATACCACCTCCGACCGAAGAAGTAACACATTCGAAAGAAGGAAGCTTTGAACTTGGTGTACAAACTCTTCGAAAACGGGTGATCCTTGAGTACATGTTTCTCGATTCTTCAAGTTTGGAAGATCACGTGTCTTCTGCTGCATGATATGGAAAGAAAACATGTCTTGATTTGGTGCATAGCTACAAGTTGGAGAATAACGGGTGTCGATGCTACATGGATTTGGAAATGACATGTATATCAGCCCTGCCCTTTATGAAAAGTGCCATGAGCCTTGATTCTCACCCATGGATTCAATGCTGCAAGTCTTTGTTTTTTTGGAGAGAAATTGTGAGAGTTCGGTCCTGCAGAAATTGAAAGAAACATGCACGTCGTGGAAGAATTAAATTTGCAGAAGGAGATATCGTGGAAGCCATGCATGAGAGATAAAGAATCCATGAATTGAGAAAGGAAGAAAAGAAGAAAATAGAAGCAATCGATTATTACTCTGATACCATTTCACAAAACAGAGCAGAACATAGCCCCAAGAAAAGTCCCAAGTTTTATTGGAACAAACATGGGGTTGGAAAACTACACTTCATCAAAACGACAAGAAGCATTCAGTACACTCCCTTATTGAACTTACATAAAATTTATGAAAGGTAGGAACCGATCCATCTACATACATGAAACCTATGCACAAAACACAATATGCCACTACCAACACCCCCCCATGTTAAGTATTTGAAGATGGCAAAGGTAAAGTGCTGCTTCTGGAGGGAGTTTTAGTTTAGGTTTTTGCTGTCCTTCATGGGATTGCAAACTCTTCTTCTAGTTCTTGGACAACGCTTAAAGACGAAGACGTTCCAAAGTCCGCGGTTCATCGCAGAAAAGGTAATTCAAAATATTTCACCATCATGGGACATGGGATCTTTGATACCTTCTTTATGGAGTTATAGGTCTTATATTTCTGAATCTTCAACTTCAGAACTTACCACAAAGCTTGGAAATGCTAGGGTTATATCCCTAAAAAATAGGGAGAAAAAAAAAATGAAATGTCAAGGAGTTAGCTCAAGTAACTAGTTGTTTACATAACTACTAATCTAAAACTCGAAATTTCCACCAAATGGCTGCGGCGAGCTGAGTAACTAGTTAGTCAAAACAAGAAAATCCCAAGTTCTTGGGTGATCAAAAATTGAGAAACACTGCGTAGAACTTACTTTAAATATGGCAAAGTCATGTTTTTTATCAGAGATGGATTCTTCAAGACAAATTCCTTCCACTCTTCTTGATCAATTTTTCCATCACTTGCAAGATTCGAAAACTCCCCGGTGCTGGTGGTGCCGATCCTGAAGCAGGAGCTACAGATATAACACTGGAAATAGCATGGCAAATAACAGAGCCAAACATGGACATCAATAACGCAACGGATTTCTTACTTAGAGCCCATCAAAAAACCTGAGATATTCTTCTCGAATATCTGTTTATACTCTCTATTTTTTTAATCCTCCCGGCGGCCAATCAAACACGTACATCTTATCCTCTTAATATAAGATAGTCTTGGTTAGGTGTTGATTCATGTATACTTGTTTTACTTTACTTGTTGTAATTTATGTAGCTTGAAGGATAACATGATGAATCTGCTGCTGTACGAAAACTTACCTTGACGTAAAACAGAGCATGATAGCAAAAAGTATCTCTCCCTCTCTCCAACTCGAGTAAAGGCTTCCCCTAAGAGGAAAATTCCATGGGTCTACCCCTAACAGATGCTCGACGTACTTGTTCTACGAGAATGCTCATGTAGACCTGGACTTGAAGCTCAGTCCCACGCTAGAGTCGAAGCTCTTGAGCTGGCCAGCTAGGGCTAGGACGATCTTGGTGTCAGTGGTACTTTGGCAGGAGAAATGTATACGTCGAGGGTACTACAGTAGACACATGAGGGTATAATATCTGACGAGGACGGGGTATTTTAGGAAGGAAAAATGCATTAAACAGACACATGCAACGCACGTGACTAACTTTCCATCCAAACAAACGAGTGAAAGGACGGAAGGTTAAACTTGCCACACGTTGGCAAGTTCGGGAGGGTCATCTAACAATTTTGGTACATTGAGAGTCAAATCGCCAACTCGTGAATAAAACGGGGGGGTAAAGTGTAATTTTCCCATAAGATTTAGTATGTGTACATAACACCTCATATGCATAAACTCATTATCCAATATAGCGCCCACCTTATCTCTATTTTTCCTCTTCAAGTACTCAATAGCAGTATCATTGGCACTAGCATTGTCAACCGTGACAGTAAACATGCTATTAATACATCACTCAAGCATACAAGACTCTATCTTTTTTTCAATAGTCTCTCCTTTGTGATTAGGAATTAAAAAGAAATTTATAATTTTTTTATATAAATTCCAATCACTATCAATAAAATGGCAAGTGACACACATATAATTAAGGTTTTGAACTGAAGTCCACATATCAATGGTAAGACAAACCCGAGCATCAATTGTCAAGAACATTGTCCTAAGCTTTTCCTTCTCAAATATAAAGATCTTCATACAATCTTTCATCACAGTATAAGGGGAAGGAATTTTAAACCTAAACTCAACCGTCTTCATGAAATTGTGAAACCCTTCACCCTTCACCCTCCACAAACTTAAAAGGCAACTTATCCACAATTACCATCTTAGCCAATGCCTCACTTACTTTTTGAACATTATATTTCGCAATGACAAGATTGGCAACAGATCCTTCTCCCACTTGTCCTTCCTTCTTAGCATCAAAACTTAGCGTTGATTATGACTTATCTAATTTGCCAAACTTACCAGGATATTTCTTGCAACTATTTTTGATATGTGATAACATGGATGAAGTACCTAGCCTTCTGGGGTGACAACTAAACAATTTGCTACAGTAAATGCATTTTGATTTAGGATCTTCGGGATCACCCCCCCTCTACCTTGGTAAAATGTTCCCATACAATTGATTTTTGCACATTTGATTTAGGTTTTGGTGGGAGAGCTTCAACTAAATTAGGATTCTGAGTACCAACATTACCAACACATTCAACATTCTCAGTATTAATGGGAGGCATAGTACTATCTAAAGGACTAAGAGTATGACTAGATGAAGCCGGAGCACCAACAATAGAACCAATATTCTTAGCACCACTATTTGCATTACCAGCCATGAATCTACAATTAGACTTTTTTTAAAAAAAAAAAAAAAAAAAAAAAATCATCTAACAATTTATAAAATATTGAACTTTATATATATAAAGCTTCATAAGTAATACATATATAATCCAGATAATTCGCATATAACCCAACCAACAGATTACATATACAATTAAATTTAGGATTCGCATAATTCAAAAAGATTCACCATGTTAAAAATTCACATAAGGATTCATAACAAAAATTGATATAAGAGAATAAGTAAAAACAAATAATCTCTAAACATAGGATACAGGATGAAGTTGTTCAACATATAATTCTCTAAACAATGCACATTATAACAATAAAGGATGAAAATGTTCAACTATAAAATAGTCTTACCAAGTAAATAAATAAAGTCTCTCAAATTTATTTTATACTCATAACTACGATGGATTTCAATGTACTTCATATTAAGTCAGTGTCATATATAATCTTTTTTATTTCTTTGCAAAAAGAACAGATACACTCATTGCATCAAAACATTCAGAACATAACAAAACATACAAAAATAGCTCGATACACTATACTTTTTTCCATGCAAACAAAATATACACGGATTAAAATAAAAAACCACATCAAGATGAGATCAGATTTTGTTACCTGTTGATACTCTAAGACTGAAAGACTGAGGTTGAATTGAGGCGAAATCTACTAAAATATGTAAAAGAATTATTGTTAGAAACATCAAACATGCTCAGAATAATCTTATTTGAAGACTATAAGATAATTTTGTTTTGAAGTATATCAAATAGAAACATCAAACATGCTCTGTTATTTTTTTTTTCAATGAATAAAAGCTTTTATAGAACAACAATCCAAATTCAACTCTCTAGTAAAAACTGGAACACAAATCAAACAAGGATTTCACCCAACAACACAAGCCACTCACACCAAAGGCCAAAACAGCAGCCAACAACCAAATACATCACCGAAGGTTAAATTGAAAACAGAGCCATATAGACCTAAAAACACCAACTAAAAACATCAAGTTCTGCAAAAACAGAACACACAAACTGCTACAAACAGCAAAACAAAAGGCCAACTACAGATGGAGATTCCATCGATGCTCTGTTATTTGTCAAATGAGTAACAGAGTAAAAAGTGTTAGAATAATTAGAATATAGTTTGAAAAGGAGCCATTTTTTAGAGAGAGAGAGAGAGAGAGAGAGAGAGAGAGAGAGAGAGAGAGATTTACCTACCTATACCAACGGCCAGCGGTGGAAGTTGAAGAGTGAAGATTTCTTCAGCATAGAGGAGTCGAAGCATAAATTGTGTGGAAGATGAGTGATGGCCGACGGCCAAAGCTTTAAATAATGAAGCACCCATTAGATTTCAAATCCTAAACCGTAAAAGAAATCAAATTATTGGCTAGAAATTCTAGAATTGGAAAGAATCAGTGAATCTTAGGTTTTTTTGGGGGAAAATCTGGTTTGATGATCAAAAGATGGATGGGTCATGGGGAGGCTCCGACTTTGGTTTGAGGCTTTGAGCCTTGAGAGTTGAGGGTTTCATGAGAAGTTTTGTTGGGAATCACTAATCAGAGTCTTAGGGGTTTTTTGGGGGAAATCAAAAATAGGGTGGAAACGCAAGGCGGGGCGGGGCGAGTCTGCGGAAGGGAAAAAAATTAATACTGCAATCCACCCCAAATAACACGGATCATCAAATGATGGGTCCGCAATTTTCAACCAAAGCTGCATATCCGTCCTTTGACGGGTCGGGTCGGTGCGGACCGGGTCGGTTTCACGAGTGCGGGCAGGTTCTGCTCACCCCTAAATACATCACTCTTCACTTACAGATCAAGCCCATATATTATTTTTCTACTTATTTACGTTGATGACATTATTGTTACGAGCCTCATTTCAAGTCTTCATTCTGACTTTGCTTTAAAAGATCTTGAGCCTCTACATTATTTTTTGTTTGGGAGTTGAAGCCAAACATGTCCAAGATGGGTTTTTACTGTCAATTAGACTCGTTACATTCATGACTTGCTTCACAAGGCAAAAATAGAGGCAGTTAAGCTAGTAGCTTCCCCTATGTCTTCCACTGTGAAACTTTCACAGTTTGATGGAGATGCTTTTTTTAATCCAACTCTATACTGCAACAATGTTGGCTTCTTACAGTATCTCTCTCTCACTCGCCCAAATTTTTCATTTGCCGTCAACAAAATCTGTCAATATATGCATTGTCCAACTATGCATCACTGGAGTGCTGTCAAAAGAATTTTGTGATATCTTCGCAATACAGCTCATCAAAGGCTATTATTTTGTCACAAATCCACCATGGATTTGGATACATACAATGATGTTGACTGGGGTGGTTATCCAGATGATCGACACTCTACAGGTGGTTTCTATGTATTTTTGGGGTCCAATTTAGTTACGTGGAGCTCTGATAAACAAGCCACACAGTCTCGTGTTTTAGAACTAAGGCTGAGAATTGAGCCTTAGTCATTGCCACTGCAGAAGTTACGTGGCTTCTGTCCTTGTTGAGTGAACTTAGGGTTCTTCTTTCACATCCACCAACTTTGTGGTGTGATAACAAAGGTGCTACATACATGACTGCAAATCCTATGTTTCATGCACGAACCAATGACTTACAAATTGATTTCCACTTTGTGCATGACAAAGTGGCATCCAAACAATTGCTTATAAAATTTATTTCATCTAAAGATCAACTTGCATATACTTTCACAAAGCCCTTTCCAATTCCGAAATTCATCATACTCGGGGACAATCTCAACGTCAATTCTCTCCGGTTGAGCTTGGGGGGGCATATTATGACACAAGATGATCACAATTCACAAGTCATTTGATAGCAATCAACAGTATAACCGTGTGCACCAAGGGAAGAATGAAAGAGATAAATATCAACAAGATAATCAAGGAATAGATATAAGATAAAAATATAGAACTTCAATTACAATTGTTGTACAATAGGTTTACCTCTTAGAGATACAATGGTGTAATGACTCTTATACTTTATTAATAACAACACACGACTACTCACCAAAGTGCGGAGCTAGAATATATATTGATACCGTATATTACGGTACTTTCCATATATTGTAAGATTTGATTTAATCCTCATTAATTGTAATTGATTATAATCAAATCAGATTTGAATACATTCAATTCTGATTTGATTATATTCTCTTTACATATCATTTTGTATTCTCTCTATATCCCTATAAATAGGGATAATTTGTTTTGTAAATCATTCGAGCAATAAGAGCATAATGTAGCCTTAGGACTTTACCTTGTAGATGTAGGTCATAGACCGAACCACGTAAAATTCATTTGTCTATTTTATTATTCCGCAATCTTTATTTGTCATTTGTTTATGTTTTTTATCATGGTATCAGAGCTATAGACTAACGCCAGTGTTTGATCCAATGGTCCTGTGATTTATTTCTCTTGTTTATTTTTTTTTTCAATTTCTTGTATTTCAGTTTTCTCATCATTCCTCTGTTCGATCAATGTCCTCTGTTTCTTTTCTGGATAGAAGATAAACCCAAAACAAGATAACAAAACGCACACAAAAAAAAGGACTTGCAGGAGCGAATCTGGACAAATCTGCGGTGAGTGGCTGAGAAGCGAATGAAGCTGGTAGATCTTTATGGGCTGCTAGCGGCGCAGATCGCTGGAGGGGGGCTTGGTGGCGTAGATCCGCCGTGAGATGTAAAGCACGGATGAGATGATGATCAGATCGTGCACAGTTGGTGGGGGCGCCAGCATGACTGGGCCAAGGTTGGTGTTGCTGCTGTAGATCGACAATGACGAAGACCAGAACCGGATCTGTAGAAGAGGACGGCGGCGGCGGCAGAAACGATTGGTAGTAAGAACTCATTTGGATCGTTGATCGAATCCAGATCCGTGCGTGAAAACGCAAGAGAAAACCATTTGAAAAATGGTTTGTTTTGTTTCCAAAGGAGACACAAGCAAGCATTGGATTTTTTTTTTTTTTTTTTTTTTTTTTTTGATTGAACAGCAACATAGAAGACAGAAGTGACATGGGTTGGAGGAAAGTTTATCTCCAACTCACGCACACCACTGTTTGACAAAACAAAAGAAAGAAAAGAAAGAGAAACAGAGAATGAAAAGAAAAGAAACAGAGGACATTGATCGAACAGAGGAATGATGAGAAAACTGAAATACAAGAAATTGAAAAAAAAATAAAAATAAACAAGAGAAATAAGTCACAGGACCATTGGATCAAACACTGTCGTTAGCCTATAGCTCTGATACCATGATAGAAAACATAAACAAATGACAAATAAAGATTGCGGAATAATAAAATAGACAAAGGAATTTTACGTGGTTCGGTCTATGACCTATATCCACAGGGTAAAGTCCTAAGGCTACATTATGCTCTTATTGCTTGAATGATTTACAATACAAATTATCCCTATTTATAGAGATATAGAGAGAATACAAAATGATATGTGAAGAGAATATAATCAAATCAGAATTGAATGTATTCAAATCTGATTTGATTATAATCAATTACAATTAATTAGGATTAAATCAAATCCTACAATATATGGAAAGTACCGTAATATATGGTATCAATATATTCTCTAACACACACTTCTAATGGGTATAAGGACTCATCCGAGATGGATCTCACATGCATGAATCCTTCGCTCATTGTGAGTGTACAAAAATCATTTTTCATATCTGTATACCATCAAGGGAGGAGGCACCTTAGAGGGTGGGGTCCATGGCCCCTCCAAAACTATAAAAGAAAATTACTTTTTAAAGGTTAACCATACGGATGGCTCGGCAAAAATGAAATTGAACCCCCAAAAAATTTATTCTCCTAGTAATATCTCCGTAGAAGAAAGTGTACAATTAATATCTCCAACAAATACTCAAATATGCAGTTGAGAGTGGCTCCCTCCTCCCAAAAGTTCTAGAGAGAGAGACTTAAAGGGGCTGGTTTTTTCCCAATGGTGAGTTTCCTCCAAGTCTTCTAAGGCTTTGGAGGTTTTTTGTTCCTCCCCGAAATGACCCAGTACGTGGAGGTTAGGTGTCCCCCAACCATTATGGTTGTGGAGTTTTTGTTCCCCTCGAATTAGAGCCGGTGGTGGTTGTTATTCCTTAACAGAAGACTTCACGAGACGAACGTGTTGGGAAGTGGCTTTCTAGTGTGTCTCTGGCGAAGTTTCTAACCATGCTCTTTTGGTTTTGTTGTGTTGGAGTCAAATCTACAAACTTCGACTAGGTCTTTCAAGACGCGCCTCTCCACGGTGGTCACCAGCTTATTCCGGTCAAGCAGCCCCCAACCACAGCCGTGTCGGCCTTTCTTGCTTGGCGCGTGGCCATCACGCGCTAGGGAGGTCACTCCTTGGATTGACACGTGATGGTCACAACTTGTCTTCCAGGGCGTGAATGATTGTTATTTAGTAGTTCCGATGGTTCTAGCGGTCGGCTGCTGCAGATGATGGACCCCGGTGGTGACGCGTGTTCTACACACGTCGTCGCCAATGACGGTGTTTTCCGACGCCTGTTCGGTTTTGGCTTCTATTTTTTGGACTATTTTGTTTTTATTTTTTACTGTTCACAGTCTGCCTTCATGATACCCAAATGTTACGAGACTGTTTGTTGGCATAGGTGCTGGATCTGGCATCTTTTATTTGTTGATTGTGCTTAAATGTAAAGAGTGGCTCAATGTTGTTCATATAATGTTTGTGTTTTGTTTAGGTTACTGTTTTAAGTTAGTTTTATCTAGCTTAGGAAGTAGGGGGTCTTGTACCTCTATTCTCTATAATTTGCCCTTGAGCTTTCTTTAGTAATATATGATAGCACATACTATTTGTTAAAAAAAAAAAAAACTCAAATATCATTATATGTGCTTTCATAGAAATTCTTCTTTGTAAAAACCCCCCTAGAGAGCATCCGCCATCCATCCTAGATGACATTTGGAACTAGCAATTAGCCCAAAAGTGCTCGTACCAAAAACGGATAAAACTTTCGTAAGGTTAGAACCATTAGAAAATACAAAATTATACATTTGAATTTACTGTTTGACAGGTTCTATTCAGCATATCTACTTCGTAAAATTAACTTAACAATTGTTGCCTCCTGTTTTAGTCGTTGGCCAGTTTGTTGCAAGAATAGATGAGTCAAGGAAACAAAAGTTACTATTGCGTTAGTGACATAAGAAACAAATTTGGATTGATCCTTAAATTGGTTAGGGTAAGGATAAGTTCTTCCGGGCTTTAAGGTAGGGTTGATCAGCAAGCTGCTTATAACCGGCATATTTGCCGGGATCTACCTACCTATAAGGGTAATGGGCAAATTTTTTTCCCCGTTACTAAGGGAAGCGAAATCATTTTTTTTTAAATCCGCTCAAAATAGCTAGATAGCAGTTTTAGGATAGGCGATTGAGAATAATACGTGTCCGACCACCCATATATTGGTAATATAATAAGTTAAAAACAATTCTTACTCTATCTACTTCGGTTCTATGATTCGAAACACTACGTACACTGTGCGTTTGGTTTGTAATAATATTCAATATTCGAACCGGGTTTTTATTCAAAAACCCATACCCGGATCCAAGTTCAATAAAACCCATGGGTCACTTGAATAAAGTTTGAATAGTTTGAATAAACCCATCATATATTTATTATTATTATTTTTTACCATACCAATTATTATACACAACTTTAATGTTCATATTTTTTGTTAAAAAAAATTGGCCTCTCACAAACAAAGAGACCCACCCTTCAATTTATTTTTTTACTCTGAACCTTCACTCTCTCACCGTCTCACGAGTCAGGATAAATTCAAATCACTTTAATAATAATAAAAACAATTAACATAGAGACCCGTCACCTCTCATGAGTTTCACAGAGTCAAGATAAAAAAACAAGTCATTAAGTCAAACGGTGCGTTTGACGAAATGTAACTCCAACAAATAAATGAAACGTTGCGTTTTGAAGTAAAACTTTTGTTTTGCAAATTCTTCCATATGCATTAAACACTGCGTTTTACAAATGCATAGTACATCTTCTACCTTGGTTCTTTCTTCCGAAGATTTTGAACGTACACCTCTTAGCGACCTAATTTAACTAAACGCGATAAATTGTTGACTTCTATGGCTTGAGTCATATGTCTCAGAACTTCTGAAAAATAATTTGCCCCTTAACGAGTAGTTGAAAAGGGAGGGGGGGGGGGGGGGGGGGGGGGGCCGGGTTACAAGGATATTAAAAATAAAAATAAAAAAATCACAGGGAGTAAAGAAAAATTTTGAAAGGTGAGAAAGAGGCACTTGTCCCCTCCCACACTGATTGTGAATCTGTGATATACACTCGTAGGGACAACGTTCAGCCCTACTTTAAGGTTACACTAGACAATGAAAAAGAAGCAAAAAGCTTATTGCACAACAAGGTTGCACAACACTAGAACACTAGACATATGGGGTGGGATCTATGTGGTGGGTAACCACATAGATCCCACCCCATATGTCTAGTGTTGTGCAACCTAATTGTGCATTAATCACAACCCTATGCAGGTTTGTAACTTAAGCTCCACTTCCTCTGTTTGAATCGAAAAAAAATTCTATTAAAAAATGATTTAAGCTAAAAATATTTTTTAATGTTTTGCTCATATAAAAAATCAGTGACGACAGACAAACTTCAATGGCAATTACAGGCACTTCTAACAAACTTCGGTGTCTACGACCAAAACAGTTTTTTGGCCACTGACCTCTAATGAGCGGTGGTAGAAAATGAATTGCGAAAGTCCATGCAAGGAAAAAATCAACCTCTAAAAATTATTGACAAAATTTTTTTAGGAAAACCATTTTAACCCGCTTAAAATATGTTTTTCTGATTAACCAAAAATATTTTCGAATTGACCAAAATTTTCTATCGTACCAAACACTGAAAAAGAAAAAAAAACCTATTCCAAAAAAATGCTTTACATTGTAAACAAACGGAGCCTAAAGTTCTTCTAGATTTCAAGCTGTACTCAGTAAATTAATATTAGCTGGCCTATTCCATCGCCATCATCACAGCATCCACTTTGACCAACACTGTATTATAACCCAGATCCAATCCAAGTTCCGCGACATAATATCGAAAAGTGAAGCGGCTAGGACCTTCTAAATATAATCCCAAGCCCATCTCAAAACCACTTTAAGGTAAGCTTAAATATATAAACCACAAAAGAATGAAAAGATCTGATATCCATAGATTTCAAATTTTTCTAAACCTCAATTGAATGTCAATAAATTGACACAGTACGAAACATCACACCCTCAAAACAAGCTGAAATTCCTTCTTTAACCCAAATTAATTACCCTAAATTTTTGAAAGAGAAGCAATGATATAAGCATACAAAACTAGTTCCTGAACAAAATTCAGGCAGAATTGGACAGATCAAGGAACTGATCCCTCGTAATACAGAATGTTTCCTTTCACAGTGTCTTGGTTTTGGGGGCCTTTTTCCTCATTTGTCGCCTCGGCATTGAGTTCTTCATGCCTATAAAGAACAGCAATGCCCCAAACAATGCCAAATTCTGCAACAGAAACCGCAAAGGAAAAATTAATTAACAATGCATACAGGGAATAGGGGGGAAAGGGGCTAAAAGCAAACACCACCACCCCCCCCCCCCCCCCCCCCCAAAAAAAAAAAAAAAAAGAAATGCACCCCAGGTGACAAAACAGATCAAATGCCACGAAGACTCTAACCTGTGTAAACTTCAGGAAAAGTTGAGTATATTCTTTCTTCTCAACATCATAGTTATAGAAGTCATACAATATAGGAGTAGTAATTGCCTGATGCAGAAGCTGTGCCAGACAACAACAAACACTTAATTTTTCAAATTTGGTTGATCTGAAGGTACAAAACATGGAGAGGTATTCAAAGACTACAAACCAGAAGATAAGCTCCAAGAGAGCTGCCAAAGATGAAAAGAAGACCTCCAATGCCCTTCAATGCTAACGCAGCAGCCACTAACTGTTGAATCTGCCAATAACAACTCCAACAGTCACACAATGTGTACAAAAAACTTACAAAGCAAACTTCAATCATCCACATGTAACCTCAATGGTAAGTTAGTAATAAATGAATGCATTACTCACTTGAACTTCCGGCACTTGCAACCCAGTCTGAGACAACACATGATTCGAGAAAACACTGAATTTTGGTCTCAGATACTTTGCTGCTGGCCCACCATCAACGCCAAAATCATTGAACCTGTAGGTGGAAACAACAAATTAACGCTCAGACATCTTGTACCAAGCACTGATAGAATGCATTGCAAGGGTGAACCATAATACGCTTCAAAGACCAACCAACAATTTATAGCTATGTAGCACTGATTATTATCAAGTGAAAAAATTGAATATGCCAGATCCTGTAGTTCATAACTAGGACAATTGCAGAGGCAGCTTAAATTGAACAGCAAAAATTATTAACATAAATCTTCCATTGTGCCAATCCAAGAGCCCTTGTACTGAAAAGATAATTGATCATCATTGTATAAGGTCAACCACAACCTAGTTGAATTGCTCTCTACAATTTCATATTGAGCTCACTGTATTATTTGATATAACCCTATCACATAAAAAAATTAAAAAAAAAAAAAAAAAAAGAGTTAATTTCACATGTCAAAGTAATACAATACAAAACACACAAAAGCACGGGAGCGGGAAGGCATATAGCACAAGTGAAGCTCAGGTTACCCTGAAATATGGAAAACAATTGGTTCAACCACCATTTGTTTTGTAGGAACATATTTTCAAAATATTCCTATTTCTCACCATGGCCAGTGATTATATCGCAAGAAACTCCTTTGTTCTTTATTTATTTTCTTCTTCTTCTTCTTCTTTTTTTAACTTCAAAAAATTGAGTTTAGTTTTATTGAAAAAAGGGTCAAACCCTAGCATACAGAAAGTATAAAAAGAAAATTTCACAAGCATACTTCTAACTATCTAAAATATCAAGATTATGTCAAACAACAGTTCTCAACAAACTTTTAGACTGCAATCCCCCATCCTTTGTTCTTTATTTTCATAGTATTAATTAAGTACCACCAAAAAGTGCAGAATACAAGATTGAGAAGAATGTACGCCAACAAACATCATTTTGTTATGCAATACATAGCTGTGTACCAACTTTGTTATGGTTAAACATTATACAACAATTACATCCAAATTTTGAGAGTAATGTAACAAAAATTCGTTATTAATATAGAAAAGAAAAAACATAAAGACTTCTGATTCTCTGATGCTAATTTGGGTAGTGAATAGCAAAATAATAGGCAAAAACATAAATATGATGTTTCCAGTTCTACTTTTTATTTTTTTTAAAAACACCTCTATATAGAGCAAGAAGTTAAAGTAGTAACCTAATGGATGTATGACTGAACATTACAAATAAATAGAAGCTTTCCGAACCGAGCTTACAATTAATCCAATTACCACCTTTAAGGTCCAACAACTGTAATGAATTTTATCTTCAAAAATATTAATCTAGCACGTCAACATATAAATCCAAAGTAGCAGCTAAAGCCTATCATTCGGTCCAGTACAATAATAATAATAATAATAATAAATAAAAATAAAAAATAATTCCAATGCTTTCAAGGTAGGGAAAAGACCTAATAAAGATTTCAAGATACACGATATTCTGATACAAGGGCGCAAAACCCATCTTATAGATAAACCTATCCTATTGTAATCAAACTGTAAAATGCAATCCGATAAATCTACTTAATTACCAAACTACCAGTTAGTCAAAATGTTAACCTCTTCTAAATTGACTAGTAACCTCAACTGGCTTTTTGCAATTTCAAAATGAATAAAAAGAGAACAATTTTATGAACAGTGACAGCGAAGCATCCAGTACTCTCCCACAACATTTAAGAAAGGTTCTCCAGCTCCAAGGAAAAGAACAATTAAAACACAACCAAGAAACGTTATTGGGGTGGGTGGGAAGCCTCACCAAACCAAGCCCTTATAAGTACATCATGGCGAAGACCTAGACCAGGCCATTCAAGCAGACATTTAAAATCCCATCAAGCAAAACTTTACAAGATCTACTTATTTAAGCTCTTTATAATTGCACGATTACCATTTTCAAAAGAAACCACAAACGCACAGATCAATAATATCAACAAGCTTATTGCAATAAATGAAAACCAAAATAATAAAGCATAAATATCAGAACCATCAATAAATAAAATCAGTTTGCGATTACTGATGTCAAATTTACTGATTAAAATAACCAACAAAAACTTTATCCACGGAAGAAAAATCTACACATTTGTTTCTAAGATCGAAAAAGAAAAATCCTAGTCGGATACATGGTTCTGACTGCATCAAAATCCACATCAATTTTGAAATATACTGGATCCAACGGCTTATTTAAGTTCTAAGTAGCACAAGCAGGCCGACAGTAAAACTAGTGAGAGAAACCCTAGATTTTCGACCAGAACGACTCCTCGACAACATCCAGTACCCCAAACCAGAGACAACTTTGTTTGGTTCCCGAGAAATGAAGACAGACGAAGAAAGACTAAAAAGTAAAACTAAAAAATGCGTCTTTAGTTTCCAAGTAGCCACACCGAGAGTCGGTGAAGTAAAAAGCCTCCACTTTCCCGACTCAGAGTGACCGGAAAACCCACAAGTCCAACTTTCAAAATCTTCCGCCTCTTCCATTCCCCACACTTTTCTCAGACAACCAAACACAGCATATCACAATTTCCAAAACAAAAACAATATTAGGAAAAAGAAAAGCAGATCCGGAGACTTACTCTTGATAAGCAGAAAGAATGAACACTGAAGCGAAGAGGACTCTTCCGACGAACGAAACGAAGGCCATGGCTGTACGGACGAAGACACGAAAGAAAGAAAACACGGAGATTCGAAACTTGGCGTGTAAAAATCAAAGAGGAGAGAAGACGCGTGCTTTTTCTTTTGCCGGCCAAATTGGGTCTGAAAAATTTTCGGCCTAATACCGCTCTCCCGAAGTTTTAAGTGTAATTATAAATACAACTTCGGCGCCTAAAAAGTCACGCGGCAGTGGGTGTACTCGCGAGTGTGTCGAGACATGGTGCACTCGCTGCGATTGGGTGGCGGTGGTGCGTTCGGAGGGATACACGTATGTGCAGCCAATCGGGTTGGTTGGATTGGATTAATAGATGGGTAGGTGGCAGTACGGGGGAGCGAGTATAGCGTCTGTTTGCGTTTGAAAGTGTTGCCGTGCGTGCTATGATGAGGACGCCCTCATGGCTCTTGTCACGAGCTCCCCACTAATCAAGGGGCATGGGAGTCTAAAGGTTAATCACATGCCATAGATGCAACTAAACAAAGAGATGATAGAGTTATATCATCAATTTTACATCTTTACAGTTCTACCATCCATAGATCTAATAAGACTATGAACTAATAGATTAAATAATCGAATTATGGGTAAAAATAAAGAGAGTTACTTAATTGCTAGACCTACTACAACTGGTCTATAATTTTTTTTATAATTTGCTGATAAAACTTTTTTTTTTTTTCTTTTTTAGCTAATAAGGCTTTAATCACGTTACAACATATGTCAGCAAGTTGTAAAAAAATTATTTGTCAATTTATATGTATTGCGGGTAAATTCATCTTGAAATGTTAACAAATAAATCAAATAATCTTGAATGAATGCTATTAATAAAGTATCACAATTTTATTGGCATACCACATTTTTCGGGCCATAAGATAATTATTAATTCCTTTATATATATATATATATCCAGTAAGTGAGGGCATGCATCCGTTAAAAATTGTCCGAGATAATTTGCAATGTAGAAAGCGGCTGTAGGAATTTATGACTGAACGTACGAACAATCTCATGTCGGCAATTTTCTCTGTATGGTTGTTGTAATTTCAGTGTTTTGCACTAGCATTTGTACAACTTGTGTTCTTTAATTTCCTTTTCTTTTCTTGTTTTTATTCTCTTTACAACTTATCAAGTTACTCCTCACCTGGCCTTGATTCAACCGGTTTGACTGTGAACTTTCAAAGTAGTGCACGTCATTGTCATGCATTTTCCAATTGGTGGAGTGGACTGCTTAAAATAAAATAAAAATAAGAAGTGAAAAATCAGTTAATGGTACACCAAAACCCAGATTAAGAGGAATTAAGATTCCCTCAAATTCTTTGCCCGAATTTGATAGAATTCGGGCAGGTAGTTGTGAGTGAGCATTTATGAGACCCACCTGACCAAATAAAAGTTGGGCTGCCCAACTGCTTATCCGGTCAGGTGAATCTCATAAATGCTTACTCACAACAACCTGCCCGAATTGTATCAAATTCGGGCAAAGAATTTGAGGAGATCCTGATCCGATTAAGAGAGCCTACGAACAATAAAAAGGGTCAAGTACATAGGACCTTGCCGAATGTGCTAACGTGGAATCACTGTGATACTTAAATCAGTGTTTGGTTGAAGGAAGTAAAGAATTTAGAGAGAGTTTTAGGTCAATATCGTGTACCTCATAATTGAGCGTTCTCCTCATGCCTTGAGAATATCGTGGCATGCATGGCTGCGGGCATAGTCTTTATAAAACCGGTGGACTTGCTTATGTGGGTCGGGTTTTGGCTTACCCGTTACATGGGTCTAGGTAGGCTCATATTGGACCAGTGACCCATTGTTTAATGGAGTTATTCTCAGGTACACTAGATAGGATACAATGTTGTAAATATCTGAGTTCGAATACTTTGGTGAGTAACATGCTCAATAAGTTAAATCCTACTTTAAAAAATAAAAACAATGAGTTAATCCAATTGTTAAGATTTATTAATGAAATTCTATTCACAATTAGTAATGCTTACATTTAACTATACGATTCAACATGTGAAATATTTAATTAAAAATTTAGATGAATTGTAGAGCAAGGGATCAATGTAAATATATATGCTCTGATACCATATTAAATTATCATTTATTCTAAAAATTTAAGTTGAAAAAAAAAAATTAATTATTTAATTAATACTTTAAAAATTATTAATATTTGGATTGTGATTAACTTAGACATAAATGGGGGCAGTGTTGCAATACTACATACTATTTGCAGCGATGGAAGCATGTACACGAACAGGTGCCCCGTCACATGGGGTTGAATAACCATTTATTTATAAAGAAAAAATAATTGGCAAAGCATGAGCAATTGGAAAGGAACGGAAGGTTTAGAAAACCTCCAGCTTCTCCAGATCCCAACAGGTATAAATCTAAGTCAACTTCAGACAAAAGCAATGAACAAGTCAGGCATTTACAGCACGCTCCAACTGCACCCCGTTATTCAATTAAGGTTGCCTCGTGGCTGACTTGGATATTTTTCTTTCTCTTACTTTTCTTATCATTTTTTTTTTTAATATGTTTTATTTTAGATCAGAAATTACAAGTGCAGAGCAAAATGTTCCACACTTGATCAAGAATCTGATGCAGCTAGCAGCACCAGGCTCCAGCTAGCACACGAATATCACAACTCACCTAAAAACTAAATGACAGGAAATTGGAAGGCACATAATTGAATGCTACTAAAAACCCTTTGCCGACTTTTTTTTGTGTTTTTTTTTTTTTATAGATGAGATATTATAATAAAGCAAAATGGATCGGAGCATCAACCAAAATCACAAACAAGATTAGAGCATCAAGCCATTTATAACAAATAAACGTTTCATTCTAGACTATCCAAAAGATCTAATTGAGTACTAATCTAATTATATACAACTTAATTTAAATGAATCATTTCTATTCTTATTATTATAAGCATTCCCATATTTTCTATTTTTCATCTTATTCCTTATTTCTACAATTTACAAGCAATCTCTCGAGCCGATTAAGATATATAGCCTGATATTAGGTCGATCAAGAATTAGTGACTCTGACTCATAAGTAGGTTTTTTGTCGTCATGACTTCTCAAATTCTCGATTCATTGATTAATTAGCCTTCTAAGCTTTTATCACTAGACTGCCTTTCTCGATAGTTCAAAATAAGATTCATAGCAAATAGCACCCACTTATTCGAGCAGGTGACCGGCAACCTAAATTTGTTTTGACAAATAAATCTCATATACCTGGTCTTATATTGGCTGTTCAAATAATTGCTATAAATCATACCCACGATGATTATATTTATGCATGTTTGTCCCCCTCTCCTGTGCCTTTTTTTTTTTTCTTTTTTTTTTTTTAATTTTTTTTTTTTAAAAAAAAAAAAAAACCTTTAAGAGTACACAATCACACCAACCCCATTGCCTTAAACAAGCGGGGCACGATCTTGCCCATAGTTTCTCTCTCTTTCTCTCAGAGCTCTCCAAAAAACCTCTCCAGAGTCAGTCTGTTTGCCGGGGGAGGGGGCCATAGCGCCCCCTCCTCCCGGCCTTTGCTTTGTCCTCTTAGCCCCTTGGGGCTCTAGAGGTTTTGTTTCCTCCCTGGGTTGGTCCAGTGGAGGCTAGAGTCTCCCAACCAATAGGGTTGTGGAGTTTTGTCCCACGGACTTGTTCCGATGGTGGTTTTAGTCCCCTAGCCGTTTGGTCTATGGTGGTTGTTTTCTTTTTCTGTTTTCTTGTTTTTGCTTTGCTTGGCAGGTACACCCTTTCTGAGGCCCCTGAAGCGGTGGAGCCTCCGTCGGTGCCGCCGGTGGGTAGATCTGGTAGGGGCTTTACTTTTCAATATTCTTTGGTGCCAGATCTGCTCTGTTCCGCTTATGTGCTGACGACACGCGCCCCCCAGTCGCTCCCGTCGTCGTCCTCTGTTCCTTTCACCGTTTTCTCCGGCCGAGACGCTCACTGGTCACCGGCGCGTGGTATGCACTCGCCTGGGGTTTTCCTCCCTTCGACTGCGCGTGTGTGCCACAGCTGCATCTTTTGCCGGTTCTGGTTGGAGCCGAGGACTTCTGGCGTTTCTTCCACTGCTGCGGCTCTCCTGTCTTTGGCGCGTGTTTCTCACGCGCCGGCGCCGGTGACGGCGCGTGTGCTCCACGCGCCGCCGACGGTGCTCCTTCCGACGTCAGCTTCTGGTTTTGGGTGTTTTTTACCTGTTCTTGATCTCTGCTTGTATTTGGCTATTGCTCTGTGCTTAATCTAATCTAGTCATAGCTTTTCTGCACAGACTGTTTGTGACCGATTCCATAGTGCAAGTAATGTTGGGTCCTCCGTCAACGCATAGGCACCTTTCTGTTGGCTAGGTTTATCTGTAGCAATTAGTCATAGCTTTATGGGGTATTTGGCTTGGGATCTCTGTATTGTTTTGAGTCCTGTAATGTTCTGAGTTTTTCTCAGTATGATTGTAACTTTGTTTACCCCCTTGAATGGATTAATTGACATTCTCTTCAAAAAAAAAACAAGCGGGGCACAATACTCCGGAACTGTGGGCATCATCGAGTCAACGTTCGATCCGATCGAAACCCAAATTTGTGCGTCCGTCTGATCTCGCAAATATTCTGTTTTGTTTGCTGTATAATTGACCACTCGTCCCAACGACTATCTTAGCACTCACTCTCTCTCTCTGAGCAGAAAAGGAAAAAAAAAAAAGAAAAAGAAAAAGAAAAAAACCCAAAGGGGCTAATGGGGTTCGTCTCTTTCTTGGGACGAGTGCTCTTCGCCTCGCTCTTCATCCTCTCCGCCAGGCAAATGTGAGCTTTTCTTTAACTCTTTATCTCTCTTTTTCCTCTCAGATCTGTCAAATCAGGATTTGTTTCCCTTTTTACATTTCTCTTTGTGGTTTGCGCATATTTTGGGTACAAGAAGAGTCTGCTTTTCTTAACGCTGATCTGCCTCTAAAGTTAATAACACTGCTGTGTGAAATTCAGGTTAGGGTATTTTGTGTTTCTAAAGGTGGTTAATTTAGGAGATTATGGTCACCCTATTGTTAGAATCTTATCTACCATCTTAAAATTAACTAATTAACAATTTTAGATTTGAGCATATTAGTATTTATTAGTTAATAGGATATTAATATATTAAGAAAGAATTGAGGTAATAACTGTAGAGTGATGAAATTTAAATCATTTAACTTAAAAGTAATAATTAAGATTTCCATAACTTGGTAACAAAGTTATGCTAAAAAATAATAAGGGTCTTAATCCAGTTTAAGAAATAGAGAGTAA
Source organism: Alnus glutinosa (assembly GCF_958979055.1). Lineage (NCBI taxonomy): Eukaryota > Viridiplantae > Streptophyta > Magnoliopsida > Fagales > Betulaceae > Alnus > Alnus glutinosa. The sequence continues at coordinate 14,788,167 of NC_084886.1, forward strand.
TGATGGACATAAGATAATTATAGATGTAACTTTAATGTGAAGAGGTTCCAAGAGTGTTGATACAGCTGTTGGTTCAATTAATGAGTTGTTACTGCACTTTTTTCTTGTCAAATCTTGTTGTGGTTCATTGAGTTCTTGAAAATCTGGGGGAGGAAATTCATCTATGTTACTTTATGCAGCGACTTGCTATGATACTCTAGCAACAACCGCAGCTCTGTGATCTTGTGGAAAATGTTTGTAAATAATTAATTTAACATTGTTTTTCTGTGTGTTTTTTAAAGTCTAATTTTAATATTAACACTGGTGGGGGGTATCAAAGTGCTCGGTCCTAGATTTCAGTGCCCTGGAGAACACTGTTTTTGCCCCGGAGAACACTGTTGTTGCCTTGCATTCGTAATCGTGTTACGATCCTAAGTATTTCATATTGGTTAAGTGCATTCATAACCATGTATATATAAGCTCTTGAGCAACTTCTCCTTATAAGTTGGTTTTTAAAGACAAGTTTTACTTGAAGTTTTTTATCATTTGGTATCAGAGCTAGTCACCACGTCGAGTATGAGATCAAACTCAGTTTGTCGAGTATGGGATAGAATGGGTTGTGGTTTTGCGGCCGAGTCACAATGGGAGCGACCTATAGGCTGGATTAAAATGTCTTGATACTATGTATAAGCTTAGTGTTAAGTCATTGAATATTGATAGGTGAGTGGAGCCGCCAAAAGAAAAAAGATTATCATCGAATCAGTGTCAATAGAGTGGGCTGTTGTGGACATCAGTTGTGTAGCGTGGTAATATATTATGATCTTAACTGTCCCACATCAATTAAGTGCAATTTTAACTATGCATATATAAGCTCTTGGACACCCTTCCTTCGTAAGCTAATTTTTAAGAATGAGGTTTGTATCAAATTGCTCTGCAGCTTCTGCTGGTCTGCCTGTTATTGTCATTTCCCTTGACTGTTTAACAAGTTTTGTGTAATTTGAAGTTAAAATTAGAAGATAGTAATATGGGCTTGTTGTTTAATAAATATCTTCTCTGTGTCATTTGTTGAACAAAATGAATACCTTAAGTTCGGTTTATTGCTTGCATTATGAAGCTGTCACACTGGGCTGTACTGAGCAATGCTATATATGTTCCTTCGCATTGAAACAATACTTAGGTATAATGAATTCGGTGCTGATGGCGGACCTGCTGCAAAGGAGTTTGCTACCAAATTCAGTGTTTTGCAGAAAAGTTTGTCCTCCGTATTAGGGGTCAGGGTGCCTGATGTTGATGTAAGAGCCTTTTGGTGTTTTTACTCTCTGGATCAGTTGTTTACCAATTAAAAATGTGTAATTTCATTTCTGATTTGACGATCTTCCAAACAGGTTAGACATTTAGTTGGAATTACTATTTTCATGAAAGGGATTGGAGGCATTCTGTTTGTATTTTACAGCAGCTTTGCAGCCTGTCTCATGGTTAGAATTTACTTTAATTTTGGTTTATTTTATACGTTTGAAGAAATGACCTCTGAGTTTTGTGTTCCAGCTACTGCTGAGTATGTGACATTCTTTTTTCCTTTGCTGTAGCTCCTCCCCTTGGTGCTCACCACTCCAATTCTTTACGATTTTTATAACTACCCACGTGATGAGCCTCAATATGGTTTACTCTTGAATGAATTCTTGCAGGTTTGTATAAAAAGTCTTTTGTGTTTCTCTTCATTGTCTGTTTGTTTGCCATGTGAAAACTATGAATTTTGGGTTTGCAATTTTTTTGCAGAGCACAGCACTTTGTGGTGCATTGCTTTTCTTCATAGGGATGAAGAACTCAATTCTGAAGAGGCAACTGAAGAAGAAGACTCCCAAAACAAAGACAGTTTAGATATACTCAGAAAAAAAAGTTCAGATATAAAAGAGAAGTAGTAGACTAGTAGTTGCAAAATGGATTCTTTTTAGGTGTTGAAATTTCAGGGTGTCAAGCTGGGACTATGCAGCATCCGGCATAAGTGTGGCTGTACATCAAGCTACTTAGCTTATGCTCATTTTTTGTAAATTATATTTCCCTTTTCTAGGGCATGTTACTTTGATTTTTTGGTTCTTTCCAGTATGGAGTGAAATTGTATATCAGCAAATGATCGAATGGATTGCTTGAAGATGCGATTATTTGAGAATAAAAGAACTTTGTTGAACTTTGCTTCTTTTGTTCACATGGTAGTTGGTGGGCAAGATAAAGTAAGATTTGAACATGATTTGATTGACAAATTGATTCTATCTTAAACTCGAGTATCCTAATAAGGACAATTTTAGCAGACATGGTTACGTACTTGTGCGTGTATAAATCCCAATAAGTGACTGTTGTATTTCTGTTTATAATTAATAATCAAAACAAAAAAGAAAAAATGAAACGAAAATTATACACAACGTAACATTGGCTGTTTCAATGAAGCCAATTATAAAACTTCGTAGTTTTAGATGGTAGGCAATAACTTTATTTCAAAATTATTTTTGATTTGTCAAAAAGAAAATTATGACAGAATTATTGATTTGTCACAGCTATAGATCTGTAGGCAAATTGCTCGAAATTGGGCTGGGCAAAACCCACCCAAACCCGCCCCTATCAACCGCCGCTCCCGACAGGCTTCAACTGGAAGTCGGTAACGACTAACGATTTTCTGGATACTGATAGGTTCGGTTCGGGTCGGGTCATAAATCGAAATCTATTTTCTAAGAAAAAAACACAAAAGAGAGACCGGAGACCCGACTCGATAATATTTGATATACTCATATGGTGATATACATTTACTTGAAAAAATTCCGACTGCCCCCAGGCTCCTTCGATGCTGTTTCCATTCTTGAATCTACCCTGCGGAAGAACTCTGCGAGGCTGTCCTCGGCGTTCCGAGAATTGTACCTGAACCCGAGGACTCCGGCGGAGTTAGGACTGGCGAAATTCCCGGCTTGAGGAATTAAAAAAAAAAAAGAGAAAAAGAAAATAAGGAAAAGCAAAACCGAAACGCAGTGCAATAGAAGGAGCAACAGCAACGGGTCAGTGTTCTTGCAGTGACTCAGTCCATTTGCCATGGTAAGAACGACCAGACGAACCCTCAGAGCTTCTACCACTGATTCAGCCAACTGGAAAATCTGAGAAGTTTTTTCTCTTATGTTCGCAGGATTACCTAAAAACCGTGGTTCCTACACAACTCGTCGCCGAGCGAGGCTCCAATCTAGTCGTCATCAACCCAGGTACCGTAACCCTAAGCCTATCCCTACTCGCTCACACCCAAACCATTACTATTCAGCCCTGAAATTCACGAGCACAAGCACACTGATTCGTTCTTTTTTTCCTTTTTTTTTTTGGTACCTCCAGGTTCTGCAAACATCAGAATAGGTCTCGCTTCGCAGGACACTCCGTTCAATATTCCTCACTGCGTTGCTCGGTACACCAACCAAGTCCCCAAGAGAAATGTTCAAGACCAGGTTTGTGACTCTTTCAGTATCGTCTGGAGTTGCATTTTCTTTTTGGAAGTTTGAATTTTACAATTTTCATCAAGTCTTGGATTTTGGTTGGTGTTAAATCATTCTAAACGCTTATGCCACTTCTACCCACTTATTTACCTGAAATGTGTGAGGTAGAGTGCGGAGGTAGGCTTTGAGCTCATAACTACTGTTATGATACCATGTTAAATTACTAAACTGACATAGCAAGGTGAATTTAATTATTATATTAGCATTTTTAAAGAGTGTTTTTTTTTTTTGGCCTTTTCAGATGCTCAATTCCCAGATTACTACTGCTCAGCATATGGAGCGGGAGAAGGCATATGATGTTGTGAGTCTACGCACATTGTTACACATTTTTACAGAATATTGTTGTTATTGTTGTTATTTTTATTTTTTTCATTTTAATTCTGTTTGTTTGTTTTCTTCTTTTTTAAAGATTGCGTCATTGATGAAGATACCTTTTCTGGATGAAGAGGTTGCCCACAATTCGTTCCCTCGCAAGGTATGCATAAAGACATTTAGAAAAAATATTCTTAGATGAATTTTGTCCTTGTAGTTGCGGTAATTAGATTTAGACAGGTCGGTTCCTTGTTTTTTTTGTGGCGGTATGTAACATTTCCTATAAACACAGAGGCTATTTTTTGCTCTGATTGAAAGCAGTTTGAAAAACGAGAATTAGTAAACTGGAATTCACACGGAAGGAAACAAGAAAATAGACTACAAGTCCTTGGTCCACTTTCATTCAACTTTTTCTATTCTAAATACTTAATTAGAAAGTTGTTAATAAGAACAGAATAGAAATTTCATTCGTTTTTTCTTAAATCTTAATTCTATCAAATTCCTTTCCTAAGTGTTGCACATCTCTCTCTCTCTCTCTCTCTCTCTCTCTCTCTCTCTCAGTTTGGGTGTAACAAATATATAAATGTACTATAAACAGTGATGCTTAATTCTTTATATATGAAAAAGAAGATTTTCAATTATTAAGGCTTGAATGGACTATATACAACAGCTTGCTCACTGGCCAGTAACTGCCAAGAGTAGTGAAATTGATTAAACTATTATGCAGATGGGACGTGTAGATGGATATAATCCACAGAGTGGCAGGAAGGAAGCAGCATTTACTTGGACTGATACATACGAGAAGGGACCAACTTCAACTTTGCCATTAGGTAACTGAAAATTTGGAACATATGCACGCATGTCTATTTGTTCATTGACTTCTCATGCCCATTTTGCCGAGCATCTTATTTGAGGTGGACAAGTAATTAGGATAAATCTTTCCATATAATTATAGAAACATTGCTTGTGTTTTCAAAGTAATTATAGTAGCACTTCAAGTGGTGCATTAAAATTTAGTGGGATCCTAAACAAAGTGATGAAGAACTAAAAGTGCTGTTCAAGTTGTTGATTCTAAAGCAATTATAGAAAAGCTATTTCTAGAATAGTTCTTCCAAAAACAATTACAGAAACACCAAGACTCCATTTGTTTCGATGGGTTTCTAACGTAAAACATTTTCAACTAAAAATATTTTATGGAAAACTACTATTTTTCAGATGTTTTGCGATCACCCTAAAAAGGATTCTAAAACCATTTTCCGCTATTGGTTGGTACATAGAAGACAATAAAAAACCGGAAACCAACTAGGAACTGGCTGGAAAGCACCGTGTGGCCAACAACTCCTTAAAAAAACATAAAATTTCACACACTCTACACATGTGGACGACCTTACACAATTTCAGCCAAAATTCAACACACGACCATTGAGTGACCTACCTGAATAACCATAAGCCTCATATCACCACAATACCCATCCATCCAAACTGCTGCAGTTGCCACCACGCCACAATCACCAACCGTAGAAACCACCAATCAATGACACCATTACAAGAAATCCAAACAAATAATACCCAAAATCTAGATCCAATCAACCCAAGCATCAACTTATCATGCTTCAACAGCCCATATATTTAAATCGGGTTTTGCAATCGTGGCCTCCTGGCCTCTATCGTGACCAAGAAGCTCGGCCTTCGACCTCATTCACTTGATCCACCTTAACATTGACCTTTGGGACATTAACTGTGTCACAACCCAGAAAAAATGTTAGTCACATCTACAATATCATTCTAAAATGACTGGTCAAAGTTACAACTAGAGTTCATTAGATCCACTTTAAGGAACCAATGAGGGACTTAACACCCATGTAACACAATCACAATCCACCTATCCAATGTGCTTTAATTTTCCGAGGTGTCACAATCTCCCCTACTCAAATCCTTGACTAACGTCAGGGTTCATGTTAAGTTGTAGTGACTAAGTGCCACATGGTGTTACTAGGTTTCTTTGATACCATTTGTCACAATCTAAGGAAAGCGCTAATCATATATGCACTATTACTCGGAAATGGCTAGTCGAAATTACAATTTGGAGCTCATTGGAATCACTTATAAAGTCAAGTCTCACCTAGTAAGGAATTAAGGTAGGACTTTGCACCCATGTAACACCTTTACAATCCACCCACCCAATATGAGACTTAACTTTCTGTGGTGTCACAGACCACTGACGTCTGCAATCTCGACTTACCCAATCGAAAACGTCATTGTCACCACTGTCTTCCTTGTCCCTCCCACCACCATAACAAGCTTATCGCCAACTTAAGTGAGGATATCAAGGCTTGCTTTTGCTCTCCGACCAAGAAACTCGTTATCGACTTCAATCGGTAGACCCATATCTACCTGGGTGGTGGTTTTGGGTGCGGGATGGCAAGATTCAGCGATCTTTCAGGGTTGAGGGAGGGTGGATTTTTTTTTTTTGGGGGGGGGGGGAATGTTTATCGTCTCTGGAATATGGTTTACATTTCTTAGAAACATAGGCCATTTTATATCATTTTAGGATGATTGTACATTGACTCGTAGAACTATTTCAATTGACCAAATTTTCTTGTCTCAACCAAACACCTAAAAATGAGGAAAATGTTTTGTGGAAAATATACATAAAAACAAACAAAGCTTAATTGAAATATCTTTTCTATGACAGCTACAAAAGCACTACTTGAAATACCCTTTCATTCTCGTATAAAAGTGAGACTTGAGTTGCTGCTTTCAAGTCCATTGAAGCCCTAACAAAGTCATAAAGAATCAAAATAGACTATTTCAATGGCATTCTAGAAGCAAACTGAAAGCCCCATTTGAATTAGCTGTTTCAAAACAATCATGTAAGCCCTATGTAAGCCATGGTGCATGCAGATAAGGGGTTTTCCAATTGTTTGGCAAGTTGCGGCTAGAATACAGCTCTTAAGAGAGAACACCTTGACTCTTTGATGGTGTTTCCTTTGTTTTGATAGGTTAATTGCAGTTATAATGCTTTCTTTATGTATCTCTAGTCATACTTTGGTTCTGATCCATCTTGAGATAAGTGAGTGAGAAAATGCTACATGCTTAAACTGGGAAGAAAAGAATTGAACCTTGTCAGTTCCCCATGTTTTGTGCGTAATTTTCTCAATAGGTCAACTGGCTAATATTTTACCCCATTATTCCACATACATTGGTGTGGGCCAGGGGAAGAGTCTGTCAGCTTTAATTATCCTGATCCTGTTTTAATTTGCACAGTAGTGCACCACACGACCCATTCAGCTTTGAACTGCATGAGAAGTCTCATCCAACAAGATTTTTGTTCTTTATTGCTGCAGTGCAGGGTTTCTAGGTCATAATTTCATGTTCTACCATTGAAATGGTCATGATTAAAATTCATTTTTCCTTTGCTTATCTCTTCTGTGATCAGGAAGGATTAGATAAAAAGCCCTTGTTTTGGGTTTTTTTTTTTTTTTTTTTGGGGGGGGGGGGGGGGGGGGGGGGAGGTGAGGGGGAGGAGGCAGAGAGGGTTTAGTTTTGGGGGCCAAGTGGTTAGAGATTTGAGATAAAGGTTTTGCTGGTATTGTATATCTTCTTATCAAAATACAATGGCGGTTGTATCAGTCTATGCTGACTTTATTTGAAAATTGAGGCTTTGATAATTTTCAGTAAGATACTTTCATAGTATTCTCATTTTTCTTTACATGTTTCGTGTTCTATGCTACTTGATTCATTCTCTGATTGATCACAATCTGTTGGATGATATGGAATTAAACTTGATAGCATTTAACATGCTACCATGATTAGTTTGTTCTCGGATTTCATTTCTTTAAAAATGCAAATTGCTTATGCAGGAAGTTCGACAAATGAAGTTGTGACTAATGAGTCTGTGGACCAGCATGAAGGCACTAATTCTAAGGAACTTATTTCAAGCAAACCCAAATTCAGACGGTTCATTTGTGGTGAGGAAGCACTTAAAATATCCCCGACAGAGCCATATTGCTTACAACGTCCTATTCGCAGAGGTCATTTGAATATTTCTCAACACTATCCCATGCAGCAGGTACAGTCCCCATGTTTATTTAGCTTCATCATGCATCAGAAAAAAATTTCTAGCAGTCATATTTGTCAAATGCAAGTCTTTTTTGCCATATCACTGAATTTAGTGACTCAAATAATTATTTCCACGAATCCTCTTGAAAGAGAGGAGTGCCTTTCTTATTCCTTTTTATTATTATTATTATTATTATCATCATTATTATTTTTTGTTGTTGTGGTTGTTGTGGTCATCGTTATTATTGTAAAGAAAATTTAGATATGTAATGGATTGGAACCTTATAATGTGATGGGATAAAATAGAATAATGGTTACAAATTGCAAGAGATGAAGGGAAGTAGGAAATGGATGGACAAGAAACCAGTTTACTTTTGAAACATGATTTCATACTAATTTTAGATAATGGAACTTTAATTAGCTATATAAGCCTACCCCAACCATACCTCGTTCCAAGGTAAGTAATGTGATGACTTCTTAAAATTCTTGCTCTTTAATTTTTTTACCAAAACACAAAACAATACTGTCTTTTAGTGTTTTGCAAACTACTATTTCTTATACTTACATTTTGCTTATTTTTCAGGTACTTGAGGATCTGCATGCTATTTGGGACTGGATTTTGATAGAGAAACTGCATATCCCTCACATTGAGAGAAACATGTACTCTGCCATTCTTGTTGTGCCAGAAACATTTGATAATCGGGGTATTTATATCTCAAATAGTTCTTTACAGATTTTTAGATCTTTAGGGTAGAGAAATCTCTCTCATTTACTTATATATATATATATATATACACACCACATTTTTATTCTATAACTATCCTACAATGCTGACGTGATAGTCCCAACTAACCTTTGGAATTTATTTATTTTTTATTACTATTATTTTTTAACAAAAATTGATCCAAAGATTAGTTGGAACTATCATGTTAGCTTTGTGGGATAAAAATGTGGTTATATATGTGTATATATATATATAAGAAATCTCTTTCTCATTTAAGTTTTACCATCTTCCATATGTTGTAAAATTGCCTTTTACTTGAATAGCTATACTACGATAAACCTTAATAGTAGTCGTTCCGCTCTCTATCTTGTATAATTGTTTAGAAGTATGTTACTATGTTTTTTCCCACTAGCTTATACTTCCCTCCTTTTTTCTTTTTTTTTTTAATAGTAGCCTCCTTAATGACAATCATAAAAGTTTATTGCTTATAGGTTTCTGAACTCAGTGTGATATTATCTGGAGAATGCTTTAAATGTGATCCGATTTTGTGTTTGTTGAAAAGGATTGCTATATCTTTCCTTTTCTTTTTTTTTTGATAAGTAAGTAGAGAATTTTATTAAAAGCGTAAAGGCGCCCCTAAGCATACAGGAAGTATACAAAAGGACACTAAAAAGCAAAAGAGGGGAAAGGGAAAAAACACCCGAAAAACCCAAAAGAAAAAACCCGAAAGACCCCTACAAAACAGCCCACAAAACCCCGATACTAATACATCGCAATAGTCCGCTTAGCCTTGCCCCTACTAGAACCTAACCCTCTAGCATCATAATTAATCGAGCACTCTAAGTTTTTCACTTCACGACTCCCTTTAAACTTAGAAGAGGAAACTGAAGCCTCAATGCGATGCTCCGCATCAATACTAGTCATGAAATCTAAAAAGCCCTCCACATTCCCCTCGTGGGATAATCCTAGAGTGTTAACACAGAAGCTAAGATCAATCGCAGCCCCAGGAGAATCACCAATCGCCTCAACACCACTTCCCCGCGAAGAATTCCCTTTGATCTTATGCCGCTTCCCCATACTATCCCGATGAAAATCTTCCTCAAAGGCATCCAACAAAGAAAATCTTCCCTTTGATCTTTCCTTTTCTTCTTCTTTCTGAGAAATACAGGAGAGAGAGAAGGGGGGGGGGGTGCTAAACAGGGGGATCTTTCTCACTGTTGATCCTAATAGAACAAAGAAAAGGGGGAAGAATTGGAATGCTTCCAAACACTAAGTTAGAAGCGGCTCACTTTGCAGTGTGATGTGCACGAAATTGGCACTCGTAGTAATCTTTGATGCAGTTCATCTTTGAATAAACTGCAGATGATGGTGAATATCAGCAATAATGGAGGTGGAGGACCACTCTGTGAAGCAATTGGCTTTGTTAACAGCCAAGATGGTCGTTAATGAACCCCCTTCCAGAAATAAAGAAGTGCAACCCTCTGACATAGCTAGCTGAACAGCTAGAAGTGCTGCATAAGCTTGCCCCCCATGTTCACATCCACAAAGTGAAGTTTATGGGTAATGGCTGAGATAATACATCCATTGGAGTCACTAAGCACTGCTGCTGCCACAGCAAAAGTAGAACGGATTGCCACATCGAAATTAGCCTTAACTGATCCTGGAGGATGAGGCTGCCAAGGAACTGAGCCATGTATGGAATTTTGCCAGGCTGAGAGGTGTGATCTGATAAGCAATTTTATGAGCTTCAAAATATCTGGGGCATAAGGATTGATATTAACGTGGATCAACTTAGAGGATAGAGTTTGAGTGTCAGGTGAAGTTGAGTTGGGTTTGAGGGAGGGATGGTTGTCATTCCAGTTCAAAGCTTCAGTTCTTGATATGAGTTGTTCGATTGCTTGCAAAGGTTGATCCATGAAGGAAAAGGATGGGGAGGCTACTGAGTAAAGGTAAGGGATTAGAGGGGAAGGAACAGGGGAAACCTAGGTTCGGGAAGAGAAAAGACAGAAGGCTCTACAAGAGAGAAGAGAAAATTTATGTAGCCTTATTCAATTTGTTAGGTCTTTGACCCTTTTGATTGCTATATCTTCTTATAAACAAATCATTTTCATCTTAAATGCTTAAGCCTCTATGGATCAAGGAGATCTGCATATCAAATACATTATTGACACTGAATACTTGATTTTGGAATCCTGTTGTCTCAGCTGAGTGTAAGCTTTTTCTCAGCTTGAACCTGAAGATATCGTCTCTGATACGTACTTTAGAATATGCTTGCCAGATCTAGGACTAAGATATCCATGGCTATGGCTTCTCAACAAGCATTCTGTGTATGCTGGATACTCTTTATACTAGAGCACTAAATATTCTTGAGGTTTAAGAAATTATGGATACATAGTGATTTGATTTGGCTTTTGGGGACTATTAAGCATTAATCTTGATTTTTAAGCATCTTTGAAATTATATCTCATTGTGCTTGTCAGTTTGCGTAGTGTTAGCTTGCATCATAGTAATGTCAGTTCATAGTGTTGTCACTTTTTTGTTGACTTGAATGATTTTAAAGATGCTAGCTACTTTACCTGGTTTAAGTCTGTTGAAGTTGTACCATAAATTTGAATTCAAGCCTCCACTCTAGGTTGCGATCCTCTGCTTATTTGCCTCTCCACCAGAATAATGTCTTCTTCTTCTTTTTTTCTTTTTTCTTTTTTTTTTTAAAGTTTTATTGCTAGCCGCTGCAACCTAGCCAACTATCTGTTGGTGGTTTGTACATCATGTATAAGTGAAAGGCTAACCACCTTTGATGTTACTTGATCAAGCCTTACTAAAAACATTCTGGGTATTTCTGCCTGGCACATGTAGTTCATCTTACTGATTGGCATGCCATTTATGTAAAAGATAATGTCTGAACTCTGCTTAAAACTGCATTTTCTAGTTGTCTTATGTTCTAAGCAAAAGCTTCAAGGATCTTATGCTTGTAAATCTTTGATTCTCTCACCATCTTTGCTTAGTTTTCTTCTACCTGAAGAGAAGAATTAATGTGGGAGATAGGAGAACTATTTTAATTTTCTATCTGTTGTTTGTGACTAGCAGAAATAAAGGAAATGTTAACCTTAGTGTTGCGAGACTTGCGCTTTAGCTCAGCAGTGGTACACCAGGTGAGAGTTTCTATTAATTAGTAAAAGTTTTGTTTTTGCTAGATATTTATTACTTTATAGTTCATGGTAATCTTGTGAAACTGGAGACATGTAAGTAAATTTTGCACACCAATAGTTTGTCCTATGGCCGTGTGATACGCATTAGTTTCGTGATCTTATTTTGCTGGATAAAGTCTGACCTGGATTTTTCTTGAGCATCAACCATTTCGCAACCGTGCATGAATATTTTATGAACTTATTGGCTTTGTAGAATAAGCATGTTGGAGATAGATTTGGCACAATAGATATGCTGAAAGTTATTCTTTTTTTGGTGTCTTAGTTTCAATCATGTTATCTATGAGAATGTATCCCCCTTTTTTATGTCTTGATCATTCTTTTTTTCTTTTGTGAAGATTTTGCTTTGGTTAATGATTTAATATGCTGCTTCAGCAAAAGATATGGTAATATTATGATAGCTACAAGATTACTATTGTACCATTACATTTTTTTTTTATCCATATGCCATTTGCTCCTTGAGACTTAAGCTATAAATGGAATCTTGCTTTAAAAATTCTGTTTGTTCTCAGTGTTGTTGATGATCTTCTTTCTTGAACTTTGCATTTCCACATCTACGTTTGAAATGTTTTGGCTGTAACCAATGATTCATCTGGGTTTTCCCCTAGTAGATGATGATTTTTTTCTGGAACTGGTGATGCAGGAAGGTCTAGCTGCTGTTTTTGGGAATGGGTTATCAACAGCTTGTGTTGTAAACATGGGTTCTCAGGTGACATCAGTGATTTGCATTGAGGTAACTGCAATACGATTGTAACTGGACATCCAGCCTTGATTCTTTTCTTTTGAAATTAAATATGTAAAAAAAACCACTTGTCTTGTTATCCAACTTGAATATACTTTTCTAAAAGAAAAAAAAAGGGTGTATGCGTAGCAAAAATATTTCCTTTTGAAGCAAAAGTTACCAGGTTTCTCCTTATTATGCTATTATCAGCATTACTGACAGACTGCCACTGCCACTGCTGGTACTGCCATGTATGAAATTTACCACAACCGCTACTTCAATGCTTCGATCATCATGTATGAAAAAATTTAGCATGATGAAGTCTCAATTCTGGAAAGTAAGGCTTTCCTGACTATGGTAATCAACTTGTTGTCTCTTTTGGTGTTTAGGATGGAGTGGCACTACCTACTACAGAGAAGACATTACCTTTTGGTGGAGAGGTTGGTTCATCTTACAACTCATTACTTTTCTTCTAAATTAACTGTAAATATACATGGAAAATATACACCCTTATTTATTGTTTCTTTAGTTATTATTGAAAAATTGATTTTTTTTCTATGTTCTCTTCACCTTTAATAGCTAAGTATATGAGAAAACTGTTTACCTTGATAATTCTTTCTTTGAAAAGTAGATACAAAATCTTTTCCTTTGATTGTTAATATAATTTTAAATCGGAATTATTTATGTGAGCAGTGTGAGTCTTGTTTTTCTGTTTACTTTATTCATGGCCTTATTTTTGGCAAAAACATGTGCTGCCACACGTTTTATGTTGACTTGTGACCTTTCTAACTGATTTCTTGTCCTCTAGGTGCCTTCATCTTGAAAATATCTTGCTGCTGCATTCCTTTGTTCTTGCATGGCACCGATCATCCTCTACAGCTTTCTTTCTTCTATTTCATGTTTGTGTCCATTCTAAATTATTTGTAAAGGTGCACAGCACCAATTTTTTGATCCCCTAAATTTTTACATTTCTCTTTTCGACCCATTTTTTTCTGACATATATCTTGTTTTTGGTAAACTTAACTTGAATATCATGCCTTATTGCCGCATGATTTGCTTTTAAATGTGACCTAATCATCCCAGTTAGACTGCTTTCTTGTTGTCTCCTATTTGTCGCATCTCTGGACTCTTTTAACATCTCAGTCAGCTTTATCTCATCTTGTCAATTTGGGTTCCCACCTTTGTTAATTTCCACAAAAGGAAAAAACAAAACAAAAACAAAAAGTTCTCCTTACATTTTTATTTGACCTTCTCTTTCTTCTAATGTTTCTGGATTACTTCTGCTGCACTCTTTTTGCATTTGTTCTGTGATAGCCCAATCTGCTCCTTACACATCATAGGTGATCCATACTTGTCTTTGCTAATTGCACTAAAATTCCAATGACCTGTTTACATTTTCAGGATATAGCAAGATGCCTTCTCTGGACTCAGAGGCATCATCAGACATGGCCACAAATCCGTACCGACATTTTGACAAAGCCTATAGACCTTTTGATGCTTAACCGACTGAAAGAGACATATTGTGAAATTAAAGTGAGTTCTCTCTCTCTCTCTCTCTCTCTCTCTCAATAGCGGATTTATAATCATCTCCCATTCTCTTGATTAACATGTATGATGCAAATGGCAAGACACAAATTGTATTTTAGCTTAGATCTTATTAATTAATTAGGTTATTAATATTTAGTTTTATGTTTTAAAAGTCCATGGTGTTGTTTTTTGTAATTCAATAAATAGGTGATTGCCATGAATTATTTTGGACAATTCAATAAATGGACGTTATCCTCAATTATATTTGGTAAGTCATTAAATGACCGTTGCCCTAGGGTTTAGTTGTTAGTCTATTTAAGTGTCTTTTGTACTCCAATGGAGGCAGATTTTGATGAATTAAAATTATGAGAAATTGATTCTCTCTATCTGTCCTCCTTTCCCCCTAGCTTCTTCCCTCTCTCTCTTCTTCCCCTTCCTCTTCCTTAGCTTCTCTCTTTCTAGCTTGTTGTTTCTCTTCTTTCACTGTAGCTTCTTTCTCCTCGCTTTACCCTAATTTCTCTGTGTGGTTTGTGTCTATTGTTTGTCTAATATCAAATTGGCATAAGAGCCTAACATGATTGTTTTCCTGTTTTCCATAACAATTGTGCGATCTACCACTGTGCTACACCAGCAGAAAAAATACCACGACAACCATCACTCAAACACAACCACTGGCCATTATTGTCAACCTCCCCACTGCCTCCTGCAGCAAACTGTGAAACCCACACCCAAAATGGTTGAAAGGAAAAAAAAAAAAAAAGGAAAGAAAACATCTCAAACAGTCTTAACCATTAGAACCACCCTGACCCCAAACTCAGCCACCATAAACGCTCTGCACAGAACAACTGCCCCAAGCCACCATCTTGCACAGCGCCGCCGACCACCGTGCCCCTTTTGGCCATCCAGATTGCACCATGACAGCCGCCCACTCTATGCAAAGCAGGCACAGACAGTACCGTCACAACCTTGTAGCGCCATAAACTCCTTGTTTCCGCGTCATCTCTACCTCCTTTAAGCTCTAGCCCTTGTATGGTTGTTGCGCTAGAAACATAAATAAAACTGTTGTTTGAAGCTAGGGTCATTGGTCGAATACAAAAGAAGAAGTCAAAGGGTGACAATGTTACAACAACACTTGATTTGCTAGTAGTTTGTGCTTCACTTGTTGTTGGGCTTTAACTGAAGCCAAGAATAAATAGTGCAACAAAGACACAAATTGTTGAAAAAAAGGGGAAAAATATATATACCCTCCTCAAATTGCCACCCCATTGTCAATGCCCCCTCCCCCCTCCTAAAAAAAAAAAAAAAAAACACTATTGATTGAGTCAATTGGCCTTGTTTGATAGAATACAAAACAATACAACACTGTTCATGCGTTTTTTTTTTTTTTTTCATTTTTTTATATTTTTCACCGCCAATCAACATCAAAACATTCCCACTTTTTCACTTTTTATATCACATCAATAATTTTTTATTCACTACAATCCAAAACTTTTTCACTTTTCTATACATTTTTTTAAATTTTTATATCTCATCATCACTTTTTACTAATTCCAAAATTAACAACCCACTATTCTATTATGTTTTGTTCTATACAGGTCTTTGCCAAACAAGCCCAATGTCCCTCTTCTCTAAAACTACTAAAAATTGTCAATATCTCCCCAATGCCAGCAAAAAGGCAAAAATGACCATAAAATTGTCAATAAAACAAAATTACCCATATAAATTCGGGAAAAATAAAATAAAAAGAGGTTCTAGGGGGTGGCCAAGGGGGCTGGTCTGGGGATGGCTGATACACCCCTTGGCCATTTGGGGTAGCCGGAATATATGGGTCCTAAGTTCATTGTTGCAATTTCTCTTTTATGCATGATATTGTAGTCAATGACCTAAGAAATACAAGTATTGTTCCACATTTTGCAATCACCTTGCCACAAGCTTTATACCATGTTCCCTCTGTTTGGACATGGACACGGACATCTAAAGAGTTGACTGCATGTTGGCTGAATATTCAAATCAAAAGGTTTACTTCTTTAATAATTGACATGATTGGTGAAAAAAATAGTTATATTTATTCAGCTGTTGATGTCTATTGAATATGTCAAAGGAGTGTTTGACATTTTTTGGGCATATACAAGACTTCTTTACATAAATGTCTTTTCCCCCCTGGTTATACTCTCTACTAATATTTGTTTTCCTTTGCATAGGAGGGGGAACTTGATGCTGTTGCTGTAGTTCATTCTTATGAGGATGGCATGCCAGCTGGATCTCACAAGACGAGGCTAACCGCTCTTAATGTGTATTTCTTAAACAAATCCATTTATTCTGTCCTTTTTAAATTTAGCTAGTTTGGCGGAACAATATTTTTTATGGTTATTTTAATAGGTTCCTCCTATGGGTTTGTTTTACCCAACTCTTTTGGTTCCAGACGTGTATCCTCCACCACCCCGTTCTTGGTTAGTATTGCTTATCAAGTTCTACTAGTTTGCACATGAAGAATCTGGTAGTAATTTCTGATACTATTTTAATTGTTTACTTCACTAGGTTTCATGACTACGAGGATATGCTGGAAGATACATGGCACATGGAATTTCCAAGAAGATCTGACATATCAGATGGTTTATATCCTAGCATGAATGTTGGATTACCAATGTGGGATAGCTACCCAGTTTTTTCCGCTAGACCAAAGAAAGAAGAGAAGGTTGGCCTTGCAGAGGCTATCACAAGTAGCATTCTTTCAACAGGTAGATTTGCATACATCTCTCCTACTATATCTAGTAAGTGATACTGATTAAATTGTCTGGTGATTGACAGGGCGTATAGACCTCCAGAGAAAGTTATTTTGTAGCATACAATTGGTGAGTTTGGGAGCACCGGTGGACTGTGTGAGATCCTATTTCTGTATATTCAATGTAGGCAGGAAGAAATAACATTGTTTTGTGCTTTAGATAGGTGGAGTGGCTTTGACAAGTGGTCTTGTGCCTGCAGTGGAGGAAAGGTTTGTTCAACTGTTGCTTTAGAAAGAACGTGTGTAATTGTGTTAGTACTATCAATTTTATATTATACTTTATTTGATAGATTTTCCCACAAAAAATTTCATACTTACGTAATGGCTTTAATAAGGCCCAGGAGGAATGAATCTGTCCAATGTGTTTTAGTCCTTCACCATGATTAGTAAAGTGTGTTTTTAAACCGACAATTTTTTTAAACACATTCTCAAACGGGACACATTCAGCGATTTTGTTTAAAAACACACTTTTGGCCTGCAAAATCGCAAGACCAAATGGATTCTAATTTAAAATTGACTCTTTTAAATGCTTTCTGAAATGTAGTGGACCTATTCAGTTTCCTTGGGAGATTCCAACACCATTTTAATGTTTGTACTAGTCTTATTTGTCCTTTCTTGTTGCAGAGTTTTACATGCAATTCCTTCGAATGAAGCAATTGATACTGTTGAGGTTAGTTTAAACGTGTCATCCCCTTCTCCATATTGCACAGCTTTACGTTCTGTTTCTTGGAAGCTTCTTCATTCAGAAAATAAGCTTCTTAACTCCAATTTTGACCTTTTTCTTGGATGACGTTTGTGTCGCTGCATTCAATATTTGTGCTTGTAGTCCTAAAATTAATGATTCATTTTTTATTTTATCTTATGATACATAATTCAACTCTTTTGAATATATCATAAGAGGTTGCATATAGGAAAACAAAGCAGCCGCAGCAATCAGGTTAGAGCCCTAGATGGCTGTCAAAATCAACCTTTTCAAACCTAAAGGTTTTGAAACCTGATTTCTCATAAATCAGCTCCTTTGTCAGAAGACAAACATATGCACTCCATAAATACCCATGGTTACTTGAACTTGTATAAACATAACAGCTTAACGATCCCATGGGCAGATGAGCATAATTTAGTAAGCACCCAACTAGTCTATTATTTTGATCGCACTGGCCCCCATCTTCGTTTATGGATAAACTTTTTAAGTGCAGGCCGATTGCTGCTGCGTCACTAGAATTTTTGTTTATTCACCTAAAACAATGCGGATATCTTTCCGAATAAGTATGAAAGACATCCAGAACTATGGAAGTTATTTACAAAATGTCAACAAAGCTATACATATTTATAATTTCTGGTATTGTTTCACATCCTTGGTTCTTATGCATGCAATCAGATAGTCAAACATAATAAATGTTTAAAATTCTCCATTATAAGATGAAAAATACATGGCCGTGTCTCCTTGTCTAGAAATTTTTAATTGCCATGTCCAAGAGTTTGTGTCTATGCTAAAACATGACACCTCATCCATATCCAAAATCATAGCAAAATGGTCACACGTTTAGATTAATTTTTCTTGGGAAAGAAGAAAAGATCTTTTGAAAATTTATAGATAAAACTATGTTTAAGTGGGGAGAAAGCTGAAAAGGCCCATTGACAAAACAATCAATGAGTTAAATTCTAGCAAAGTTGCTCCTAGCCTGGTAGTGGCAATAGTATGACTTTAGTTATTTTTCTACTTCTTTTTTAGCTCCAGAGTTATACAACTGTATGCGCTGATCAAGATGTTAATTTTATATGCATCATCAGTTTTTGACCTCTGAGATTCCTCTTGTACTTCCTAAATCATCTCTTCTCTCAATTTCGTTCAATTTTGGATGAAAGATTTTCTGACTTTAATGTATCTTAAATAGGTTTTGCAATCAAGAGCAAATCCAACTTTTGTGTCATGGAAAGGCGGAGTGGTAAGTCAAGCACTCACCACCACTCTCTTTTAAAGTTGATTCTGATATGTGTTTGTTTTCTGCTACTGCCTTTTTTCTTCTTTCTTTTTTTCATTTTTATGGTTTTCTTCTTACAATTTTAACATCTGAATTACTTCCTGTGTGCATTGGTAGAATACATGTCACCATAAACATGAGAAGTATTATCTAATATTTCCCAAAGACTATGACTTGTCTTAATGTTTTGAAGTTGTTTCAGATTTGAAGATATTTTGGCTAAGTCAGAATTGGAACCCTGTTGGTAATGTAGAGAAGGTCTGGCTTGCATTTTGAGTTGCAGGGTTTCATCTTTGTTTATGAAGTACCTAGGTCTTCCGTTGGGTGCTCCTTTTAAGGCCAAATCAATTTGGGACGGCAGTGTTGAGAAGATTGGGCAATGTTTAGCTGGTTGGAAGTAGTTGAACCTGTCTAAAAGGGGGTAGGATAGCCTTCATTAAGAGTACCTTGTCTATTCTGCCTACTTATTTCTTAGACCGCTGCCCCCTCCCGGCTCAAGTTGCTAGGCGCATTAAGAAGTTACAGTGAGATTTCTTGTGAGGAGGTTTTGGTGAAGAGTTCAAATTTTACTTAGTAAGTTGGCCCAAGGTATGTTCTCCGATATCTGAGGGCGGTTCAGGGGTCCGAAATTTGCTTATGTTCAACCGTGCGCTTTTAAAGAAGTGGTTATGGCGTTATGCGTACGAGAGAGAGAGAGGCTTTATGGAGAGTGGTGGTGGATCTTAAATATGATAGTCAATGGAGCGAGTGGTGTTCTAATGAAGTTAGTGGGTCACATGGGGTTGGTCTTTCAAAATTCATTAAGAGGGGTTGGGAGGAATTTTCGAGGTTTTATAGATTTGAAGTGGGTGATGGTTCAAATGTTGAAGTTTGACATGATGTGTGGTGTGTTGAGCAACCCCTTATGGTCGTTTTCGGAGTTGTTTAGTATTGCCTGCACTAAGGAGGCCTTCGAGGCGGATCACCTTCAATTATCAAATGGCTATCCTCAAACCTCATTGGAATGTTAATTTTGTCAGAGTGGCGCGTGATTGGGAGATAAATTTTTTTACTTAATTCTTCAATTAGTTGTATTCCGTCATATTGAGACGGGGCAATGAGGATACTTTCCAAGAGAGGATTGTTTGATGTAAGATCGTTTTATAATGTCTTAATTTCCCATGTTAGCATTCCTTTCTCTTAGAGGAGTTTGGCAGAGCAAGGCCCCATTGAGAGTGTCTTTCTTTGCGTAGTTGGCCGCTTTAGGTAAGATCTTTACTATGAGTAATTTAAGAAAGAGGCAAATCATTGTGATAGATTGGTGTTGCATATGTAAGAAGAGTGGAAAAACCGTACACTTCTTACTCCATTGCAAGATAGCTAGTGCCGCATTGCTTGATGTAATGCATTTGGAGAGAGAGAAATTATTGAAACTTTGAAGGCAGAAAGAGGACGTTGGTGAAGTTAAAGGTTTTCTTCTTCAATACCCTATACCAATGGATGGCTGCCTTTGAGTGTTTTCATTACTTTTTTGTATTTTATTTTTTTATTTTTTTTTCTAGTTAGGTGTTTCTCTTCTATACCTCCTGTATACTTGGGTGCACTTTTTTGCGCATTTAATGAATTTCTTATATATATATAATCCCTTTTGTTACAACATCTTCTTGACAGATTCTCGGAATTCTTGATTTTGGCCGGGATGCTTGGATACATCGAGAAGACTGGATTCGCAATGGAATTCACATTGGAAGTGGCAGAAAATACAAGGACTCTTATTTCCTTCAAGCACAAGCAATGTGTTACATTAATTCCTAAAAGGTGACAGGGCCTCCTGCTCTGATTTTATTAGTTCAGCATTGAAGGTGCTAATTGCAACTTAAAGCAAAACATTAAATCATAGTTTTTGAACTTTGTCGACTTTATACCACCCTTGAAGGAGCAGATATTGCCTGTCATTTTCTGATTAATAAAAAACTTATCTTCACCCTTTTATCCTCATATATCTTAATTCTAACTGCCATTAGAATTGATACTGAAGTTGTTTATAAATGCACCAAATTTGATGTTAGAGGTTGTTTATAAGTGCACCATTAAAATGAGTAACTTTGATATTTTATGGCACTATTTACCGGTTTCATTTTTGGACTTGCAGGTTTGACTAGCAGAGTGCACCATTAAAATGATGCGAGAAAAGGGTTGACTGTTTGTGTTTTCATTTGTACAGATCTTCATCTAAGTATGTGAAATATGCTTTCTGTAAGGACCAAATCTTTTAGCATAGCTTACTACATCAAGGAGTGGATCATGAAATTTTTTGAGCTCATATATGTCCACTTCTTTTCTTCACCTGCTTGCAAAATCAATTTCGTACTCTTTTGGAATAGCTTAAGGATACATTTGGTACGCGGAAAGGCTATATTCATTCGACATTATCATATATTCCAACACTTGGAATAATCATTCGGGATACCTTATTGTCCTAGCGTCACAATAAATGATATAAGGTTTGATAGGTTTAGTCGAGTTTGATTATAACTAAATAATTCCATCGATTAAACTCAAGTACAAACACACAGATTGCAACAACGTTTTCATTTCTGTGATTGAAATTAAAGTTGGTTGATAAAATCTTTTATCAATTAGAAGAGATTTTGAATTAGATTCCGTTTACACCAAAAAAAGTTGTGTAACCCGTAGACCCAATAAGTATCAAGAAAAGAAAAAAAAGAAAAAAGAGAGTTAAATCAGTATAAACCAACAAGTAAAACGAGCTATAAATGATTGGTGTTTATCAATTGTCCCCACATGCCACGGATTTTGGGCAGCTAGTGCCACAAAAGTCTCTTTGAGAGAGGTGTTAGAAACCCAATTGCGAAAACTTCAAAGAGTAGGTTGTGGAAGAGTCGTTAAGATGGTAGTAGCCTACTTTATATCCCACATCGGAAATAGACGAACCGGGTGTGGGAAAGGGTTTCCTATAAATATTGCTTGCGATGGAAATTTGAAATTTAAAAGGGTCGGTTGGCTAAATATGCCACGCTCGCCCTCAGTTGGTGAGTGCTGTATGGCTATCAAGACATATGGCCGACATAATTTGTGGAACTCCAATAGGGTTGGCTCGTTCTGGCCGACCCTCCTATATACATGTACTTCAAAAAATTCCAAGGATAAGTGAGTCCTGCACTATCACTATACAAATCCAACACAACTGCCTTCAATCCAAAAGAAAACAGAAAAAAAAAAAAAAAAAAAAGAAACAAAGATGCCTTACATTGAACGAAGTTGTGTTAGTGGTAGTGAAGGAATCATTTCTCAATTACGAGTGCCTCCAGACCCAGGCTCCTTCGACGCTGTTTCCATTCTTGAATCTACCCTGCAGAAGAACTCTGGAATGCTGTCCTCAGCGTTCCGAGAATTGTACCTGAACCCGAGGACTCCGGCGGAGTTAGTAATGGCGAAATTGGAATTAAAAAAAAAAAAAAAAGGAAGGAAAAGCAAAACCGAAACGCAGTGCAATAGAAGGAGCAACAGCAACGGCTAACGGGCGATTCTAACTTCTAATTTCAGTGTTCTTGCAGTGACTCAGTCCATCTGCCATGGGAAGAACGACCAGACGAACCCTCAGAGCTTCTACCACTGATTCAGCCAACTGGAAAATCTGAGAAGTTTTTTCTTTTATGTTCGCAGGATTACCTAGAAACCGTGGTTCCTACACAACTCGCCGAGCGAGGCTCCAATCTAGTCGTCATCAATCCAGGTACCGTGACCCTAAGCCTATCCCTACTCGCGCACACACAAACCATTACTATTCAGCACTGAAATTCACTAGCTTTTAGTGTTAACTCAGACTGGTATGTTAGTTAAATACCAGCTGGCAAGTCAGTTAAGATAGTTGGTTAATTGTTAGTTGATTTAGTCGATAATGTTAACAGATTACAGTTCAGTAGTTCATTCTTTTTGTATAAAGATAGAGTCTTGTACAGATTGTTATTCATTCAATACAAGAGAGAAACTTTCTCCTCTGCTTTCTTCTCTGTTTTCTCTGTTCTTCTTCCATATTTGATATGGTATCAGAGCACAATCAACTTCCAAACATGGAAATCCCTAGTTCATCTCTCAATTCCGCTGAATTCTCTGATTCTTTATTTCTACATCATGGAGATAGTCTGAATTCCATCCTTGTTTCTCAACCTCTGACGGGTGAGAATTTCAATTCTTGGAGTCGATCGATGTTGATGGCTCTAAGTGCCAAGAACAAACTTTGTTTGATCGATGGTTCATTGCCGAAACCTTCGAATTCTTCAACAATTTTCAAGGCTTGGACAAGATGCAACAATATGGTCTTGAGTTGGATCATCAACTCGGTCTCGAAGGAGATTGCAGCAAGTATAATCTACATTGATAACGCTGAAGCTATGTGGAAAGACCTAAAGGAGCGATTTTCTCAAGGCAATGGCCCTCGAATTTTTCAACTTCAGAAGTCAATCGCTGCTATTACTCAAGGATCCAACTCGGTAAGCTCCTACTATACCCAGCTTAAGAGTGTTTGGGATGAGCTTTCAAATTACCGTCCAATTCCTCAGTGTTCTTGCGGACGCTGTATTTGTGGTTGTACCAAAACAATCATGGATTTTCATCATCAAGAATACATTTACCATTTTCTTCTGGGTTTAAATGATTCTTTTTCTAATATTCGTGGCCAAATTCTGCTGCTTGAGCCACTTCCCCCAATCAATAAGGTCTTCTCTTTGGTCTTGCAAGAAGAGAGACAAAATGAGTTATCTGCAGGGGTTTTTCAATCATCTCAGTTTGGAGAGAGTTCTGCTTTGATGACAAGCAAGGCTCCTTCTCCTTCTGCCAATGTTAAGAATGCTAAACAGGCTTTCCGCAAGCCAAAACCAGTTTGTAGTCACTGTGGTGTGACCGGGCATACCATTGAGAAATGCTATCGGATTCATGGTTTTCCTCCCGGGTTCAAGTTCACTAAAGACAAGTCTGTTGGGACTTCATCTGCTAATCAAGTTCAGACTGTAGATACTACAAGTTCACCAATGCCATTTTCTCAAGCTCAAGTTCAGCAAATGATGGCATTCATGCATAATATGCAAGCTTCTTCTTCCTCATCTGCCCTTCAAGCAGGTAGTCTTTCAAATACTACCTCTGATCGTTTGATCCCTTCACCTGAAGGTAATCCTTTTTCTTTTGTTCACTGTACCTCATTATACTTAGACCCTAAGCATTCAGTTTTTTCTTCATGCCATACTTCTATTGCTTCTACACCTCATACTTGGATAATCGACACTGGAGCCACTGATCATATGATCAACTCCATTTCTTTATTCACTTCCATCATAGCTACTATTTCCACTAAAGTTAAACTGCCCAACGGCCAATTTGCTCTTGTTACTCATATTGGTACTGTCAAAATCTCAACACATTTAACACTCACTAATGTTTTGTGTGTTCCTTCCTTTTCATTCAATCTTCTTTCAGTTAGCAAGTTAGTCCGTTCCGTTAACTGTTGTTTTCTTTTCTTTGCTAACTACTGCTTCATACAGAATCTAACAACATGGATGACGATTGGAGTGGGTAGAGAAGCAAATGGACTGTTCTACTTGCTGGACAACCCTGATATGCTTTCAAAAGCTGATTCTTCTTCTTGTAAATTTCCTGTTCCCTTTCAATTTTCTGCTACTGTTAAATCTGTATCCACAGACATTTGGCACTATAGGTTGGGACATTTGCCTCCTTCTAGACTTCAATTTTTACATTCCAATAATCAACACATTTCGTGTGATTTGATATCAACTCCTTGTACTATTTGCCCTTTGGCTAAACAGAAACGTTTACCTTTTCCTCATAGTGTTACTGTTTCTATTTCTATTTTTGATCTTATACATTGTGATATATGGGGTCCCTTCTCGGTTGTTTCAATGAATGGTCATCATTATTTTTTAACTATAGTTGATGACTATAGTCGATTTACATGGATTCATTTGTTACAATCCAAAGACCAGACCCGAAATCACCTTCAATCTTTCATTAATTTTGTTGAAACTCAGTTCACTTCAAGAATCAAAGTCCTACGTTCGGATAATGGTTCAGAATTCAACATGTGTGATTTCTATTCTGCTAAGGGTATTCTATATCAACTTAGTTGTGTAGAATCTCCTCAGCAAAATTCTGTGGTCGAAAGAAAATATCAACATCTTCTTAATGTAGCTCGTTCACTTCGATTTCAAGCTAGTCTTCCTCTTAAATTTTGGGGAGATTGTCTTTTGACAGCTGCTTATCTCATTAATCGTATTCCTACCCCAAATTTGTCCAACATCTCTCCTTTTGAATTACTTCATGGTCTGTCCCCTACATATGATCATCTTAGAGTTTTTGGATGCCTTTGTTATGCATCTACTCTTTCTAGACACCGAACCAAATTTGATCCTAGAGCTAAACCTTGTGTTTTTCTTGGATACCATTTTCAGCAAAAAGGTTACAAATTATTTGATATTCATAATCATTTTGTTTTTGTTTTCCGAGATGTGATTTTTCATGAATCAATCTTTACTTTTGCTGTTGGTCTTCTTAAAACTTCTTCTGATGGTGTTTTTCTTTTTCCACAATCTGTGTCTTCTGATCATTCTTCTTCTGTTTTACCAAATGCTGTTCCAGATACTTCTTTTCTTAATTTTCCAGATATTTCTTCCTCACAGCCTGCATCTTCATCACAGCCTACACCTCAATCCCAGCCTACAACTCAATCCCAGCCTACAACTCAATCCTAGTCTATCCAATCTACATCTCAATCCCAGTCAGCACCTCAATCATTACCTGAAACTCAAATTCAACATGTTCCTAGAAGATCATCTCGCATAAAACAAAAACCAGGTTATCTACAGCAGTACCATTGTTAACTTGCTTCTCAATCTTCTCCATTTTCTGATTCTGTGCAGTTAAATTCAGGTAACTTGTACTCCATTTCTTCATCTCTTTGTTATGATCATTTGTCTTCTTCTTATAAAACCTACTGTTTGCAAGTTTCCTCAACCTATAAACCTCAATTTTTTCATCAAGCCAATAAATTCCAGCATTGGCGTGATGCCATGAATGCTGAAATTGCTGCACTTGAGGATAATCAGACTTGGATTATAACTCCTTTGCCTCCTAATAAAGTTCCAATTGGATGCAAATGGGTTTATAAAGTGAAACTTAAAGCAGATGGGTCTATTGAACGTTATAAAGCCCGGCTCGTTGCCAAAGGTTATACACAGTGTGAGGGCTTAGATTATTATGAGACTTTTAGCCCGGTTGCCAAACTCACCACCATGAGAGTCCTTCTTGCTCTTGCTGCTTCACACGGTTGGATCTTACATCAGCTTGATGTTAATAACGCAGGGTGAACTTAATGAGGAGGTTTACATGAAGTTGCCACCGGGTTATGCTATCAAGGGGGAGAACAAAGTGTGTAAGCTTACTAAGTCATTGTATGATCTCAAACAAGCTTCACGGCAATGGTTTGCCAAATTCTCTACAACTCTACTTAATCATGGTTTTGTTCAGTCAAAATCTGATTACTCATTGTTTACTTGTTCTCAAGGCAGTACATTTCTTGCACTTCTTGTGTATGTGGACGACATTGTAATTGCTAGTAATAATGGTGATGCAATTACTCAGCTTATTCAGTTTTTGAATAATCAGTTTAAACTCAAAGATCTTGGTGCTTTGAAATTCTTTCTTGGTTTGGAAATTGCTCGATCATCAAAGGGCATTTCCCTTTGTCAACGAAAGTACACCTTAGAAATTTTGGAGGACAGTGGTTTACTTGCAGCAAAGCCTTCCAAGTTTCCCATGGAAACCAATCTGAAATTGTCCCGGCATAGTGGTGATCTTCTTGCAAATCCTGCTAGCTATCGCAGGCTTGTTAGAAGACTTCTTACTATCACTCACCCGGACATTTCATATTCAGTCCAAATTCTAAGTCAATTCATGGATACCCCTCGGCAGCCCCACATGGATGCAGCTACTCGAATTCTTCGATATTTGAAATCCTCTCCTGGCCAAGGTTTATTTTATCCATCTACTTCAGTTTCACACTTAAAAGCTTTTTGTGACTCTGATTGGGCTGGATGCCCTGATACTAGAAGTTCTATTACTGGATTTTGTGTATTTTTGGGAGATTCTTTGGTTTCATGGAAGTCAAAGAAACAACATACGGTATCTCAATCTTCTGCAGAAGCCGAATACCGTTCTATGGCTGCCACCACTTGTGAGATCACTTGGTTGTTGCACTTGCTTACTGATTTCCAGATTACTCATTCACAACCGGCTTTATTGTTTTGTGATAGCCAAGCAGCACTCCACATTGCTGCAAATCCAATTTTCCATGAGAGAACCAAGCATATAGAACTTGATTGCCACTTGGTCCAAGATAAGATTCAAGAAAATGTCATTCGGACACTTCATGTGAAATCTCTACATCAACTTGCTGATTTGTTTACTAAAGCTCTCGGTTCTCATCTATTTCATCATTTATTGTCCAAGATGAACATTATTAACATTTTTAATGATGTTTCATCTTGAGGGGGAGTTTTAGTGTTAACCCAGACTGGTATGTTAGTTAAATACCAGCTGGCAAGTCAGTTAAGATAGTTGGTTAATTGTTAGTTGATTTAGTCGATAATGTTAACAGATTACAGTTCAGTAGTTCATTCTTTTTGTATAAAGATAGAGTCTTGTACAGATTGTTATTCATTCAATACAAGAGAGAAACTTTCTCCTCTGCTTTCTTCTCTGTTTTCTCTGTTCTTCTTCCATATTTGATACTAGCACAACGTAAAAACCCGCTAAGCCAATCAAAATTTGGCACACTGATTCGTTCTTTGTTTTTCTTTTTTTTTTTTGGTACCCCCCCAGGTTCTGCAAATATCAGAATGGGTCTCGCTTCGCAGGACAATCCGTTCAATTTTCCTCACAGCGTTGCTCGGTACACCAACCAAGTCCCCAAGAGAAATGCTCAAGACCAGGTTTGTGACTCTTTCAGTAACGTCTGGATTTTGTCCTTGTAGTTGCGGTAATTTGATTAAGACAGGTCGGTTCCTTGTATTTTTTGTGGCGGTATGTAACATTTCCTACAAACACACAGGCTATTTTTTGCTCTGATTGAAAGCAGTTTGAAAAACGAGAATCAGTAAACTGGAATTCACACGGAAGGAAACAAGAAAATGGACTACAAGTCCTTGGTCAACTTTCATTCAATTTTTTCAATTCTAAATACTTAATTAGAAAGCTGTTAATAAGAGCAGAATAGAAATTTCATTCGTTTTTTCTTAAATCTTAATTCCATCAAATTCCTTTCCTTTAGTGTTGCACATCTCTCTCTCTCTCTCTCTCTGTTTGGGTGTAACAAATGTATAACTGTACTATAAACAGTTATGCTTAATTCTTCATATATGAAAAAGAAGATTTTCAATGATTAAGACTTGAATGGACTCCATACAACAGCTTGCTCACTGGTCAGTAAGTGCTAAGAGTAGTGAAATTGATTAAACTATTGTGCAGATGGGACGTGTAGATGGATATAATCCACAGTGGCAGGAAGGAAGCAGCGTTTACTTGGACTGATATATACGAGAAGGAACCAACTTCATCTTTGCCATTAGGTAATTGAAAATTTGGAACATATGCACGCATGTCTATTTGTTCATTGACTTCTCATGCCCATCTTGCCGAGCATCTTATTTGAGGTGGACAAGTAATTAGGGATAAATCTTTCCATATAATTATAGAAACATTGCTTGTGTTTCAAACTAATTATAGAAGCACTTCAAGTGGTGCATTAAAATTTAGTGGTATCCCAAACAAAGTGATGAAGAACTAAAAGTGCTGTTCAAGTTGTTGATTCTAAAGCAATTATAGAAAAGCTATTCCTAGAATAGTGCTTTCAAAAACAATTACAGAAACACCAAGACTCCATTAGTTTCAACGGGTTTCTAATGTAAACCGTTTTCAACTAAAAATATTTTATGGAAAACTACTAATTTTCAGATGTTTGTTGACCACCCTAAAAAGGATTCTAAAAGCATTTTCCGCTATTGGTTGGTACAAACTAGAAGACAATAAAAAACTGGAAACTAACTAGGAACCGGCTGGAAACCACTGTATCTTGTGGCCAACAACTCCTTAAAAAAACAAAAAAAAAATACTCACTGTACACATGTGGACAACCTTACACAATTTCAGCCAAAATTCAATACACGACCATTGAGTGACCTCCCTGAACAGCCATAAGCCTCACATCACCATTCACCACAATACACATCCATCCGAACTGCCGTAGTTGCCACCACGCCACAATCACCAACGGGACAAACCACCAATCAATGACACACCATTACAAGAAATCCAAACAAATAATACCCAAAATCTAGATCCAATCAACCCAAGCATCAACTTATCATGCTTCAACAACCCATATATTTGAATCGGGTTTGCAATCGTGGCCTCCTGGCCTCTACCGTGACCAAGAAGCTTGGCCTTTAACCTCATTCACTTGATCCGCCTTAACATTGACCTTTGGGACGTTGACTATGTTGCAACCCGGAAAAAATGCTAGTCACATTTACCATATTACTCTAAAATGACTAGTCAAAGTTACAATTAGAGCTCATTAGATCCACTTTAAGGAACCAATGAGAGACTTAACACACATGTAACACAATCACAATCCACCTATCCAATGTGAGCTTTAACTTTCCAAGGTGCCACAATTTCCTCTACTCAAATCCTTGACTGACGTCAAGGCTCAAGTTAAGTTGTAGTGACTGAGTGCCACATGGTGTTACTAGGTTGCTTTAATACCATTGTCACAATCCAAAAATCATATTTGCACTATTACTTGGAAATGGCTAGTCGAAATTGCAATTAGAATTCATTGGAATCACTTATAAAGTCAAGTCTCACGTAGTAAGGAATTAATAAGACTGTGTACCCATGTAACACCTTTATAATCCACTCACCCAATATGAGACTTAACTTTCTATGATGTCACAGATTGTACTGACGTCTGTGCAATCTCGACTTACCCAATCGAAAATGTCATTGTCACCACTGTCTCCCTTCTCCCTCCCACTGCCATAACAAGCTTATCGCCAACTTCTGTGAGGATATCGAGACTTGCTTTGGCTCTCCGACCAAGGAACTCGTTATTGACTTCAATTGGTAGACCCATATCTAGCTGGGTAGTGGTTTTGGGCACAGGATGGCAAGAGTCAACGATCTTTCAGTGGTTGAGGGAGGAAGGGTGGGCTTTTTTTTTTTTTTTCCTTGGGGGGGGGGATGATTATCGTCTTTGGAATATGGTTTACGTTTCTTAGAAACAGAGGCCATTTTATATCATTTTAGGATGATTGTCCATTGACTTGTAGAACTGTTTCAATTGACCAAATTTCCTTGTCTCAACCAAACACCTAAAAATGAGGAAAATGTTGTGGAAAATATACATAGAAACAAACAAAGCTTAACTGAAATATCTTTTTTATGACAACTACGAAAGCACTACTTGAAATACCCTTTCATTCTCGTGTAAAAGTGAGACTTAAGTTACTGATTTCAAGTCCATTGAAGCCCTAACAAAGTGATAAAGAATCAAAATAGACTATTTCATTGGCATTCTAGAAGCAAACTGAAAGCCCTATTTGAATTAGCTGTTTCAAAACAATCATGTAAGCCCTATGTAAGCCATGGTGCATGCAGATAAGGGATTTTCCCATTGTTTGGCAAGTTGCAGTCGGAATACAGCTCCTAAGAGAGAACACCTTGACTCTTTGATGGTGTTTCCTTTGCATTTGTTGTTTTTGATTGGTTAATTGCAGTGATAATGCTTTCTTTATGTGTATCTCTAGGCATACTTTGGTTCTGATACATCTTGAGATAAGTGAGTGAGAAAATGCTACATGCTTAAACTGGGAGGAAAAGAATTGAACCTTGTCAGTTCCCCATGTTTTGTGCGTAATTTTCTCAATAGGTCAACTGGCTAATATTTTACCCCATTATTCCACATACATTGGTGTGGGCCAGGGGAAGGGTCTGTCAGCTCTAATTATCCTGATCCTGTTTTAATTTGTACAGTAGTGCACCACCGACCCATTCAGCTGTGAACTGCATGAGAAGTCTCACCCAACAAGAATCCTGATCTTTATTGCTGCATTGCATGGTTGCTAGGTCATAATTTCATGTTCTACCATTGAAATGGTCATGATTAAAATTCATTTTTCCTTTGCTTATCTCTTCTGTGATCTCCTAACGATTAGATAAAAAGCCCTTGTTTTGGTTTTTTTTTTGGGGGGGGGTGGGGGGGGTGGGGGAGAGGAGGCGGAGAGGATTTAGTTTTGGGGGCCAAGTGGTTAGAGATTTGAGATAAAGGTTTTCCTGGTATCTTATTTTCTTCTTATCAAAATACAATGGCGGTTGTATCAGTCTATTTTGACTTTATTTGAAAATTGAGGCATTGATAATGATCGGTAAGATACCTTCATAGTATTCTCATTTTTCTTTACATGTTTCGTGTTCTATGCTACTTGATTCATTCTCTGATTGATCACAATCCGTTGGATAATATGGAATTAAACTTGATGGCATTTAACATGCGACCATGATTAGTTTGTTCTCAGATTTCATTTCTTTAAAAATGCAAATTGCTTATGCAGGAAGTTGGACAAATGAAGTTGTGACTAATGAGTCTGTGGACCAGCATGAAGGCACTAACTCTGAGGAACTTATTTCAAGCAAAACTAAATTCAGACAGTTCATTTGTGGTGAGGAAGCACTTAAAATATCCCCGAAAGAGCCATATTGCTTACAACGTCCTGTTCGCAGAGGTCATTTGAATATTTCTCAACACTATCCCATGCAGCAGGTACAGTCCCCATGTTTATTAGCTTCCTCATGCATCAGAAAAAAGATTTCTAGCAGTCATATTTTAGTCAAATGCAAGTCTTTTTTGCTAGATCACTGAATTTAGTGACCAAATAATTATTTCCACAAATCCTCTTGAAAGAGAGGGGTGCCTTTCTTATTCCTTTTTTTTATTATTATTATTATCATTATTATTTGTTGTTGTTGTGGTGGTTGTCATTGTCGTTATTATTGTAAAGAAAATTTAGATATGTAATGGATTGGAACCTTATAATGTCATGGGATAAAATAGAATAATGGTCACAAATTGCAAGAGATGAAGGGAAATAGGAAATGGATGGATAAGAAACCAGTTTACTTTTGAAACATGATTTCATACTAATTTTAGATAATGGAACTTTAATTAGCTATATAAGCCTACCCCAACCATCCCTCGTTCCAAGGTAAGTAATGTGATGACTTATTAAAATTCTTGCGCTTTAATTTTTTAACCAAAACACAAAACAATACTGTCTTTTAGTGTTTTGCAAACTACTGTTTCTTATACTTACATTTTGCTTATTTTTCAGTTACTTGAGGATCTGCATGCTATTTGGGACTGCATTTTGATAGAGAAACTGCATATCCCTCTCATTGAGAGAAACATGTACTCTGCCATTCTTGTTGTGCCAGAAACATTTGATAATCGGGGTATTTATATCTCAAATAGTTCTTTACAGATTTTGAGATCTTTAGGATAGAGAAATCTCTCTCATTTACTCTTGTGTCTATACACACACACACACAGATGCTATATACTTGAGGATCTGCATGCTATTTGGGAATAAACAGGGGGATCTTTCTCGCTGTTGAATCCTAATAGAACAAAGAAAAGGGAGAAGAATTGGAATGCTTCCAAACATAGAGTTGTTTATAAGTGCACCATTAAAATGAGTAAATAAGATCTTTTATGGCACTATTTTCCGGTTTCATTTTTGGACTTGCAGGTTTGACTAGCAGAGTGCACCATTAAAATGATGCGAGAAAAGGGTTGACTGTTTGTGTTTTCATTTGTACAGATCTTCATCTAAGTATGTGAAATATGCTTATTGTAAGGACCAAATCTTTTAGCATAGCTTACTACATCAAGGAGTGGATCATGAGATTTTTTTAGTTAATATATATCCACTTCTTTTCTTCACTCTGCTTGCAAAATCTATTCCGTACTCTTTTCGAATAGCTGTAATGCTCCATTTGTTTCGACGTAAAATGATTTCTGAAAAATGATTTCGGCATATTACGGTGTTTGGTAGGGGCGAAAATAATGGTCAACGAAAATCATTTTCGGTTTGACCGTATAAGCTTCTTTAATTTTTAGAAAACGATTTACGATTTTAAAAACCGTAAATCGTTTTCCGAATTTAAACTCTTCGTCATTGCACGCACATTTGATATCCGATTGTCTGAATCTGACAATGGTCAGTCGTCAGAATCCAGGCCAGGCCGGAATCCGGCAACATCTGGCCACCGGAATACTACCGGCACCAAAATGCGGTCACCATCGCCGAATACCGGCGGGCCAGATTCTGGCCAGAATCCAGCCATAGTCAGAACCCGGCAGGAATCCGGCCGGATCTGGACGGATCCGGACGGATTTGGCCAAAATGGCCGGGATCCAGAGGAGTTCGGCCGAAATCCAGCCAAACATGCTCGCTGGAATCCGGCAACAGCAACTGGACGTTGCCGGATTCCGGCGACAGTTGCATTTTTGTCTTTCGTAATTTTTTCATACGAACCAAACACTCGAAAATATTTTCGAGAAAATTATTTTTTAAAAAAATGATTTCGTCGAAAATATTTTACAACGGAAACAATTTTACGTCGAAACAAACGGAGCATAAGTGTACATTTGGTTCTCGGAATGGCTATATTCATTCCACATTATCATATATTCTAACACTTGGAATAATCATTCCCATATGAGAGTGGGTTTTGATACACATACAACCTCCATCCAACTATTGCACAACCTCAAGGCACATTGGAGTGGGGTCCATTATGTGGGTCCCATCCCAATGTGTTTTGGGGTTGTGCAATAGTTGGGTGGAGATTGTAATTTTAGCATTTTCCTATCAGAATAGCTATTTCACTTCACATTCTTTTATTTATCAATAAAAGTTATTTATTTTCTTCATAGAATAATTATTTCGCGTACCAAACGTACGCTAACGCAATGCTTTATGGGTGGTTGTGTATGAGTTTCTTGGCAGAAGTTTGCATTTTAGGTATATTTTTGTTGAACGATTATATATGGTTTAGACAAACGTAACCCAGGCCCAGGGCAGGATCAAAGGAACCAATTCTTAAGAACAAACTATAAACTTGAGATTGTGATTCCTCCAAGTTTTCAACAAGTAGAAACAAAATTGTATTTAGCAGAAAATCATAGCATGCGAGCGACCCTCCAGTGATTGTGTATAACTAATCAACGCAAAACAATTCCAAATTTAGGAAAATGCTTGTCATTTAAAACCAATTTCTTTTAATAATTCAAAAAATAAATAAATGCACCAAATCTAAATACGTTAACAAAACAAACAAACAAATAAGATCGAGGTCCATTTTATAGTTGAAATCCCGCATTTGGGTATCCATAAAACAAACAAAATAAAAGGAAAGATTTTCACTTTCCACAAGAACAACATATTAAGCAGCTGCTTATTAGTTTCCCTCTAAAGCTTAGAAGAGGCTACGACGGTTTTGGCAACCAATCCCAGCACGCCACATACCTCCGGATACAGACTCTTCCTTATCTCCGCGTACACCTCACCGTTCCACTTCCTCTGCGCCAACTGTTCCCCCCGGCTCACTGCAGCCTCGACCACACTCTCCACGCCATCGTGCGCCGATTCCACGATCCCCATCGTCACTGCCTCGTCACCCTTGAGTTTCCTCCCCCCGAGCAAGATATCGCGTCGAGCCGAAACCGAGCCGATCCTGGACCTCATCAGAGCCGTGAAGTAGTCGGGGAAGGTGAGGCCGAGGTCGACCTCGCTCATGTACAGCACGGCTCTATCACGCCTCATGAGGATGTAGTCGTGGCTAAGCGCGAGGAGGAACCCGGCAGCGGCGGCGTGGCCGGATACGGCAGCGACTGTAGGCATCGGGAGGGAGAGGAACGCGGCGACGACCGGCCGGAAGGATTCGACCATGTGGTGGAGCCGATCGCGAGCGGCGGAGGAGGAGCCGGCAGCTTGTGCCCAAGCGAGATCGAAGCCATTGGAGAAGAACCTGCCGTGGGCGGTAGTGACGAGAGCCGAGCCGCGGATGGCTTGGGACTTGGCTTGGGAGAGCGCCGAGAGGAGGGAGTCGATAACGGCTGGGCTCAGCCGGTGCTCGTCGTCGCCGATCAGGGTTAGGATGAAGAGGTTGCCGCGCTTCTCCAACGTGCACATGGTGGTGGTTGGGTGCTGATTAGCTCAGGCCTTGGCACGCGTGAACTCTCTATCTTTGTCTAGCTATGGGCCAAAGTCAGGCGCTAGAGGGATCAAAACCGCTGGATCAAAACACATACAAATTATAAAATATAAGAGAGCAGCAGCAATCTCCCGACCATTTTTTTTTATATTTAGGAACAAAATAACTTTTTACTTTCTTATAAAAAAACACAACACTAGATTTCTTTAATTTTTCTTATAACAATTAAATACCATTATTTACTCTCTTTTTTTCTTTTTTCTTTTTTCTCTTTCCTACTTTTTTTCTTTTTTTTGTATTCATTTCTTTTCTTCTCTCACTCGTATGCTCTCTCTAGACTCTCTTGCTCTTGTCTTCTCCAGCTAATCCTAGATGAAAACCGACAAATCGAAGAATGCCAACAAATTTCCAAAACCCACAAACAAAGCAGAAGCAAAACAAAAACCAAACAAATTTCCAAAACCCACAAACAAAGCAGAAGCAAAACAAAAACCAAATCGAAACGACAAACCTATGGGTGAGGCAGAAAGGGAAATGTTGGGGTACCCACTGCTATCCCACTGAGATCCCACACTGTTTACATGGACAAAAAAGAAAATTCTTAAAATATTCAGAGGCTTTTTCCCTCTCTCTCTCTGTGCCATCTCTCACGAAATAAGCAAAAAAAACAAATTCAAAACAACCATTTCTCTTCTCCATAAACCGGTCCTCTCCCTCTCTTCTTCTTTCTCTTTGCTCTTTTTCTTCTTCTCGCCGGATAATCTCTCTCGACGAAATCTCTGCTGGATCTCGCAGTCAAATCTCTCTCCCCTCTCCGGCCGACCGTCCTTCTCTCAATGGATTCTCTGTTGGGTCTCGTCGGAAAATATCTCTCTCTCTCTCTCTCTCTTGACGGAATCCCTCTCTCGCCAGAAAATCTCTCCCTACCCCAGCATTTATTTTGCCTTAATTTATTGCTGAGGCCTGGGAAGTTGTAAAACAAGGAAAAGGGTTCTTGGAATCACCGACCTAACTCCAACTAATATTTTTGGAATTCTCTAGTATTCTAATTCTGTACACGATTTTCTTCTCATTCTAACAAAAAAAAATTATTTTCTGAAAAAGACTACTTAAATAGTTCTTCTTCCAAAATTTACTTGGCAATCATTTAGAGCATTAGATTCTTTGTAGTGGTGCTTTTCTGTTGGGTACTATGTATTGAGAAGAAAAGGATAAGTAGCAGGAAGAAAATTTCTCCATCCAGAAAGTCGATTGGAATATAAACACCAACTTAAGAAACAGGACTACAAGACTAACAGGGGAAAAATAAGTGAGAAAAGAAATGGAACTTTAAAAGTTATCCAAACCTCAATTATGAGATGTTGCATGTTTATTGAAGGGTTTAAGGGGTACTTTACAAATAGGGGGTAATTACCTTAGTTTTGTTTTAGATGGGGAATTAATAATTTTCATATTTCAATCATAGAAAATCTTTTTGAAGAATGTAACTGGGAATTTTCTTCACCAATTAGTTAAACCTTCCTTGGCTTAGACCATTTGAATGGAACCTGATCGATCTCAAACTTTGTTTGTAAAAGGAACAACTTTTATACCAGTGTTCTCACTTTCGAGCAAACTGTTTGTGAAGCATGCTTGTTTTTTAAAAAATAAAATAAAATAAAAAATAATAATAATTTACCCTTTTGCTTTGTATTTATTGCTATTATCTTTATAATGCCTTGGATGCTAATGGGAATGCCTCATATGCATTTAACATGTATTTCCAGGTTCAAAATCAGAACGAAATAGCCTGTAATTTTCAAGGTTTGGCCACAGTGACTACGCAGAATATCTAGCTCGGAAGGGAACTACAATTTTACCATTCAGATAGCCTCATCTTCTTCTTCTTCACGGGGGTCCTCAACAAACAGAATCAATCAAATATATAAGAATCAAATTATGTAAGAGAGCACATGAAAATCACAAAAGTTCATCTGAAGCACAAAGCCAAGTGCACTCAAAACTATTTACATCATTCAAACTTGGAAAGAAGTCGAGTCTGGGAGTCATTTGCAGCCCAAACTTACCCACATTTCCCACAAAACAGACTACAAAACGATGCAAACAAATTTGGACAAAACAACCGTATTAATTTGAATCAGAAAAATCTGATTTATGTTCATCTACTGCATCTCCTTCCTATCTCCATTTCTACGCTCTCCCTTCCTAACTGCCTTGGATACCTCCTCAACAAGAACTAAAGGAAAATGGCCAAAGATAGTATAACCCTATTGGGTCATGCACTTCACACGAATGTACTTTTTCGACCATTTAGCTGCTGGAGGAACACTGGTTCAGTCCAACCCACATTTGCATGCTTTAGGGCACAACAAACTGCTTATACTCTTGAAGAAGCATAATGCATAGCAACACGATGACTCCCAGTTTGCGAAAGGTGGAGCATCCTCATCAAAGTTGTGAGGAGCTTCATCTATTTTTGCAGTAATCAAACAATTGATAAGTTCCATGAAATACTTCCATCTATGTTGAAAAAAAAAAAAAAAGGAATAGAAGGCCATCAACCGATTACTAGCACCAATACTTGCAGCAATATACTATCCTCTATAAATTCTCCAATAGACATTAACATACATCAATTATAGCAATATACTAACATCTATAACAAGCAAAAACAAAACACCTCAATCAGCTATTACCAGAATCCACCAAAAAACATACTGCATAAAAGGACCAAATCAGTCCATCTAACTCCAAAACAAATAGCAACCACATTTGCTGTATCAGCACTCAATAATAGAAGGACCAGATCAATCCATCTAACTCCTTCCAACAAAAATGTGGAACTCATAACCCAAAAGCCAACACTAAATACTTCCAACAAATTAATCCCAACATAATCACCTTCCGATTAGACATTAACGAAGATTATTCAACAAACACCATAATTGATCACCTACCCAAAAATCAAACAAAATTACACCCATTAGAAATCAGTTTCTTCCCCTTATCGGCTACGATCAACACCCAAAATATACGTAGAAAATCAACCCACAAATCTTTTTTTGTTCACTCTCCCAAATCACTGAAATAAAAATACGCAGACAAACGCAAGCATCAATCTAACAGACGGAGAGACGAAATCTGAGAGAGATTTTATGCTTAAACGTATTATATGCTTTGAATTTTTTTTTAATCCAGAAATTAAATACCAAAACACTTAAAAGTACCTCCGGCGAGAGAGAGAGAGATTTTCCGATGAGAGAAAGCGAGCTCCAGCGAGATCCGTGGAGACAGAGTTTCCGGCCCGATCCGGCGATAGAAACAGTGTTTCCGGTGAGAACCTGATAGGAACCCACGATAATTTGAACAGAATTAAAGATATTTGATAGATAATGAACTCCTTTCGGGTAGGAGAGACCACAAATGAATCCACTTAGGGCTGGATACAAACCACAAATGACAAAATGCCAATACAATAATCAATAATCTATTCTCCACATTCTAGAACTCATCTTATACTAGAGCTACGTAACTGAGAATAAAACTACCCACTAACATGTTAAACTACCCACTAACATATTAAACTACCCATGCACATATTAAACTACCCGTGCACTAAATAACTACCCATGAATAACTGCAGCACACCACTACCCATGTCTAGATAGTCCTTCACGTGGCCATGAACTGCAGTTGTCCAACACCCACGTCTAGAGTCCTCCACGTTTCCATCAATTGCCCCGCCTGGAAGAAGAACCTTGTCCTCAAGGTTCATGTGGAGAAATTGATGAGAGGTTCAACCTCTTCGGCTCCGCGCTTACCACCCACAATTTTTGTGTCCCCATTTTCGAACTCAAACCTTTCCTCCATTGCAGAAACCTCAATAGAGAGTGCTTGAGGTGTTTGGCAACGATGTCCCGGTGTGAATTTTTCATTGCAACCGAAACACAGGCCCTTCTCCCTTCTTTTCTGCATCTCTTCCCATGACAGTTTCTTGGCAGCACCCGATGAATATGGGCGTGTAGTATGTGTTGAGTACCCGGCTGAATTTGTCGACATAGTTGGCCCTTCACTGCTTGCAATCTTCCGGTCTCTAGAGAGATTATCATCTCTCATGCGTGCTAGCTCAATGGCATCACGGAGGGTCTTCGGTTTGAACATTCGCACAGCAGATACAATATCCTGTTGCAGCCCTCCAAGGAATGTTCCCACGAGTGCCTTTTGTGGCCACCCATCCACCCGGTTTGCCAAACGCTCAAATTCTTGTTGATAATCCCGCAATGTCCCTTCTTGTTGGATTCTTGAAAGTGCCTCGTCATAATCTTCGACTTCGGTAGGACCGAATCGAATCAGCAACTCCCGTTCGAAGGCGTCCCATGTGATGGGTACTTGTTCTTCCTTGTACAACTTTTGAACCCATTGCCACCATTGATTGGCTTCACTTTCGAGATGAAAGGCTGCCAGGGATACCTTTTGCTCCTCCGGTATTTGCTTATAATTGAAGTACTGAACTACCCGGTTCAGCCACACGTTGGGGTTGTCTCCCGAGTACCGAGGAAACTCCAACTTAGTGAAATTACTCGATCCTTTAGAACTATTCGAGTGCCCGGAAGAATGATTTCCGTTTCCTTTGTCTGCAGATGATTCACCATGTTCAAAACCCTTGAAGAAGAGTTCCTTAAGCTCCGCAAAGCTGGACTGTGATTCTGCATTCATCTTCTGCATTACTTCTTTCAAATCCTGAATTTCTAATTCCAATTTCTCAATGCGATCCTTGTTGGTAGCCATGCTTTGAATTTTGAACCTGGCTTTGATACCAAGTTGATAGGAACCCACGATAATTTGAACAGAATTAAAGATATTTGATAGATAATGAACTCCTTTCGGGTAGGAGAGACCACAAATGAATCCACTTAGGGCTGGATACAAACCACAAATGACAAAATGCCAATACAATAATCAATAATCTATTCTCCACATTCTAGAACTCATCTTATACTAGAGCTACGTAACTGAGAATAAAACTACCCACTAACATGTTAAACTACCCACTAACATATTAAACTACCCATGCACATATTAAACTACCCGTGCACTAAATAACTACCCATGAATAACTGCAGCACACCACTACCCATGTCTAGATAGTCCTTCACGTGGCCATGAACTGCAGTTGTCCAACACCCACGTCTAGAGTCCTCCACGTTTCCATCAGAACCGGCACAGAGAGATTCCGTCCAGAGAGATTTTCTGGCGAGAAAGGGATTTCGTCGAGAGAGAGAGAGAGATATTTTCCGACGAGATCCAGCAGGGAATCCGTCGAGAGAAGGACGGCCGGCCGGAGAGGGAGAAAGAGAGAGAGAGAGATTTAACGGCGTGATCCGGCGGAGAATCTGGCGAGAAGAACAAAGAGAGAGAAGAAGAGAGAGAGAGAGAGAGAGAGAGAGAGAGAGAGGGGGAGAGGGAGAGGACCGGTTTATGGAGAAGAGAAATGGTTGTTTTGAATTTGTATTTTTTTTTTTTTTTTTTTTTTTTTTTTTTTTTTTTGCTTATTTCGTGAGAGATGGCAGAGAGAGAGAGAAGGGGAAAAAGTCTCTGATTTTTGTAAGAACTTTTTTTATCCACGTAAGCAGGAGTGGGGTCACAATGGGATGGCAGTGGGTACCTCAGCATTTCCCCGAGACAGAAATCACTCTAGGGCCCTGTTTAGTAACCACTCCCCTCCTCCTTCCCTTATTATCACTTTTCTCAAAAAATATTAACTTCAAAACATTCTTAATCTTTTTTACTTTTTATATCACATCATCAATTTTTTATTATTATTTAAATAAAAAAACTCACTACAATACAAATTTTTTTTCACTTTTTCATACAAATTCTTTCTATTTTATATCACATCAATCACTTTTTACTTTCACCAAATAAAAATATTCCCCTTTAAGGGGAAGGGAGGGGAGAGGGATTAGTAAACGGGGCCTAGATGATTCTTTAACTAATCCTGGATTGTCCGACTTTTGCAACACATAGCAGTGACGAAGAAAAAAAGAAAAAGAAAAAATGAAAAAGATACAGTGGGTCGAGGCCTATTTGGAATTAGCTTTAGGCTTTTTCCTTTTGTGTTCTAAAAGAAATTATAATTTGGATGGGAGAGTTAGGGTTTTATCTGAGAGGGATGGGAGCTGAAATATTGGATTTGTTGTCTTAAAATTTAGGAGCGGCAGAGTAAAGAGATGTATGTTGTTTTGTTGTCAATTAGCTGATTATGCTATAAATTTTGGGGTCTACACTTGTTGAGAAGCGGTTTTGAGAGAGAGAGGGATGGCGGAAGGATGATATCGGCGAGTCCCCAGCCTTGCAGCAGAAGGCAGTGGTGAAGAAGTGAGCACGCAGCGGCAACGTGGATGGGAGTCGGCCTGGCGAAGAAGCGACAGAGTGGGGTGGTTGAACTCAACGAGGGAAGAGAAGAAGAAGAAACGGAGAGGAGAGAGGAGAATTAACCACACAATCAGAACACTATCGGAGCTCTCGCTTGTCGATAACTTTAGTTGCTTGTCATTGGCATGTGATAAACACGTATTGTTTTAATATAATATGTTTCTCATATGTTTAAAGAATATATGTCACTCTTATATATTGATTGTATGAAATTTCTTACAAACCGATTTGTAAAAAATTTATGTCATTTTAATATTGGTACGAGTTCTCAATGGGTAGTTCAATCAGTTGGGAACTACGTCTCATGAAGCCTAGGTCACTAATTCTAATCTCTATCTCCCCTTCTTGTGTGGACATGTCAACAAATAAAAAAATAAAAAAATATTGGTATGCCAAGAATGGAACCATAATTAATTATTATCTTGACTTGAATGATCATATTTCTCTTAAAAACATACTTTTCTTAGTTTTCTAAACTACTTTTATAATATCTTTTCATATCTTAACATACTCAAATCACAAATATCTTTAAGGTGTAAAACATTTTATAGCAATAAAGATTAAATCCTCATAACATTTAAGAAATCATATGCTTCCACATTTAAGAACATCTTCTCTTATCTATAAAAAATAAAAAATAAAAAAATATATATATATTTATATTCTCTTGCTCCAACGAGTTCTCAAGAGTTTCTTCAAGCTTTCACATCCCTCTTTACTCTCTTCTCTCTCATATAGAACTGAATGGAAGGCAACACAGAGTGAAAATCGTTTAAATAGGCAATTTCATGCCTACTATGCAAGCTCGTCTGAACATGTTATTGGGGTCGTCCAGACAAAATCGAGTTTGAAGTATTAAATTCAGCTTCCATCAACATCCCGTTGCTCTAGTCATCAATCGACGCATGGAGATCCAATCTGATCCGGACGAATATTGTTCCTCATTCGGACCAAAACAGACATTTCACATTAATCATACGTCCCATCCATCAAATCCACGGATGTGCAAGATTCTGCATGTTCATCTAAACTCATCTGAATGCTTAACCCTTTATGTCCGAACGTCCATTTGATGCTTTATCGTCTAGACATTATACTTCACATGTTCGAACGAGATATTAAATTTCATAATTCTTTTAAGTTCGAGCTTTGGGTTTTCAATCCTAACCTTGACCCAACAGTCTCCTTAGAGCATTTGTAGTGAACCTGTCAAAATTTCAACAAATTTTGACGAAAAATACTACTTTTGTTATTTTAGTTTTTATGCCGGGAGCATAATCGGCCGGATTATCAACTATGGGTACCGGATTTTTGAGGGCTGAAGCAAAATCGGCCAAATTATCAACGCTAGTAACGTCGACAGGAACTGGGTCAGTCACGCCGTGGTTCGCCGACGATTTGCCGTACCTCTGCTTGAACAGCTCGCCACGCCGATGCTTAGCGCCCAATCGACCAGCCACACGACCTGTCGAATGGAAGGATCCTACTCCGGTCGTCGCATTTGAGAAGATGGTAAACAGGAAAGTAAGAGAAAAGAGATGGAATGAAAAATTGGAAAAAAGCAAGAGACG
Source organism: Alnus glutinosa (assembly GCF_958979055.1). NCBI lineage: Eukaryota > Viridiplantae > Streptophyta > Magnoliopsida > Fagales > Betulaceae > Alnus > Alnus glutinosa. The sequence continues at coordinate 14,831,333 of NC_084886.1, forward strand.
ATCGACGAATCCCTCGTCTGATGAGACGAGGGTTTCTGACAATCCTCAATTTGACGATGGTGTTGACGAGCTCGTTGGAGACGAGATTTTGAACAAAATCGTCTGATTTTGGTGATTTCGTATGTTTGACGAGTTCACTGCGAATGTTCTTATAACTTGTGTTAGTCCATACCTCATTTGATGGGTGCCTAAGCCCGAATTCATTCAATTTCTAAGTATTAGGCTTTTTGTCATTTATTACTTTTCTTCAATATTACATTTTTCATTGTCCAAACATCCCAAGGCAAAATTAAACAGCAAATTTTTAAAAATATAATGATTAGAAAAGATGTATTTTGAAAAATATAACTTTTACGAGAAGATAAAATTTTAAAAATATGCCGATTGGGAAAAGCCAAAATCTTAAAAATATGACAATTACTAAAGATAAATTTTTTAAAATATGATCGTTGAGAAATAATAAAATTTTGAAAATATTACAGTAAAAATAAGATAATTTTTTGAAAAAAACAAATTTATTGGAAAGAAAAAAAATTATAAAAATGATTAGTTAAAATAGAAAAGATCACGTATTTACTTTAAAATATAAGTAATTAAAATTAAAAAAGTATATAATTATTTAATTAAAATTTAGCTAAAATTTAACGAGCCAGACCTAAATACTCTAGGTAACCTAAAAAGCGGTGCCACTTTTCCAAAACTTTCAAGTTTCAACGCAACAGTGGGTTAACTTTCCCTCCTTAAAAAGATCTCCGCTTGCCAAAAGTCGCATATATTTACTTGCCATGTTTACTGCCTTTTGGCGCCAAATCGTGAAAAGAAAGCAATCAAAAGCAGAAAAGACCGGGAATTGAACACAGTAAAAACCTTTCGCGCTAAATTTTGATTGTGGTACAAAACCCAAATCCCTTCATATCCCATCACTTCTCTATCTCTCTTCCTCGCTTCTCCCATACAGAGAAGCTCAAACTCTGCTTTTTCCTCTTTCGCTATTTCGCATTTTCTCATATCAGATTAGCCATTTCTCTGCCTCCCAAATCCTCAGCAACCCTCTATCGTTGATCCCAAGTCATGGAGGTTAAGCCCATGAATGAAATCGACGATATCATTCGGAATCCGGGCTTCCTGCCCCCGCCCGTAACCGTGAAGCGCACAGTTACCAGCACCGGCGCTCGGATTACGACCCAGATCAAGGCAGACGACTCCGAGGACTCTGAGGAAGCGAAACCGCTTATTGGGTGCGAGCCCGAGAGCGGAGTGAATGCTCTTGTGAGTGAAAATGTGCGCTCAGATTGTCAAAACGGCTCAGTGAAAGAAGAGGTCAATGTTAAGATGTCGCTTGGCGAATCTCTTAAGGAGATGAATACGAATGTGATGTCTGAGGAGGAGTGTCTGCGAACCCAGATTAACGAAGAGCAGCCTAAGGAACCAGAAGTGGTCAGAGTCAAGGAGGAGCCTGACGGGCGCTCGGATTGTCCAGACGGCTTGGTAAAAGAAGAGGTTAAGGCCTCGACGAGAATGTCGTTTGACGAGTTTCTTAAGGTGACGAAAACGAAGGTGATGTCTGAGGAGGAGTGTCTGAGAACACAAATTAACGAAGAGCAGCCTAAGAAACCAGAAGTGGTGAGAGTCAAGGAGGAGCCTGATGGGCACTCAGATTGTCCAGACGGCTTGGTAAAAGACGAGGTTAAGGCCTCGACGAGAATGTCGTTTGATGAGTTTCTTAAGGTGACGAATACGAAGGTGATGTCTGAGGAGGAGTGTCTGAGAACCCAGATTAAAGAAGAGCAGCCTAGGGAGGTGCTCAGAGTCAAGCAGGAGCCTAATGGGGTTGAGGACAAGCGTCTCGTGAGGGAAAATGTGCGCACAGATTGTCCAGACGGCTGGGTAAAATACGAGGTTAATGCCTCGAAGAGAATGTCGTTTGACGAGTTTCTTAAGGCAACAGATACAAAGGCGATATCCGGGGAGGAGTTGCTGACAACCCCGGTCAACGTAGAGCGGCCTAAGGAACCAGAAGCAATTAAAGTCAAGGAAGAACCTGATGTGGGTTTTGAGGGTAATCGGCCATCGGTACCCGAAAAGTTGGTCAGCGGCATGTCCTCTCAAGAGGGGCTTTTGTTAGCGCGTTACACTAAGTCTGATGGTGAATCTGCCATTTCACACGAGAAAAAGTTGGAGCCTAAAGATTCAGAGAAAGCCGAGTCGCCTAATGGGTCTAGGCCTAATGTTAGAGTGAAAGAGGAACCTGCTTTGGGGGCTGAGAAGAAGGTATGTGTGAAAGAACAGTCGGTTGGTTCTAACTTTTCTTCCGTGAAGAAAGAAATAAACGAAGATCGAAGGATTAGTTCAGGCTTGGTCCAGGATGGGGATTTTCCGGAGGAGCCAGATTGGTTTCTGGTGGGAAGGACGATTGTCACTGCACTTTCGACCACAAAAGGAAGGAAATTGGCTGACAATGAGATTGTTGATTTCACATTTCCCTCCCCACATTGGAGACATAATGCTCAGTGGATTGTTCGCTTTTCTACCAAACGGTTCGGAGAGGTATACTTAATTGGTTTGCAGTTTTCTTGTGTTGTACAAGCCTTGTCTTTTCCCCGGAGAAATTTGATATATGATTTAATTTGATGTGATTTTGATTTGTTTAGATTTTTGGGTATGTGGTTATTTAATTTAGAGAGATGAGTTATATCTTTTTTTTTGGTTAAATTTTAGATTGGTCGGCTTCCAATGGAGTGGGCAAAATGTGTTATTCCGCTTGTAAATGGTTCTAAGGTTAAAATTCTTGGACGATGTGTAGCTGCACCATCAAACCTTTCCATGATGCAAGAAATCCTGTTGTATGTAAGGTAAAGTTCTAATTTTTGCCCTCTTAATGCTGCTCTTTAATTGATCCTCCTGTTCACATGCTAAACAATGAAAAATAACTGAACAGTAGATATTAATAGTTTTCTCTTTTCTTTGCTGTTGTGGTGAAAACAAACATTTCATAGTCGATGAATCGGACTGGTTTGGAGTTTGCAAGCTTTCATAATCACCATCTCATTATGGGATCGTTTTGGTCTAATTGAAACTGATTAATTACATGTATGGCAGCTTTTATATTCATCGTTCAATATTCACGGAGTGTGACAAGTCTTCGTGGAGGCTAGACGCTTCCTATAGCATTGATTCTACACTTTATCCTCTTCTCACTCTGTTCGAATTGCTGAAAATTAATCCATATCAGAAGGCACTCTCTCTCTCTCTCTCTCTCTCTCTCTCTCTCTCTCTCTCTCTCTCTCTCTCTCTCTCTCTCTTGTTTATATTGAAATTCTATATAAGCACACGTCTTGTGATGACATTTATATTCTCTATCTTAAGTCTTTTATGTTTCGTTCACACTGTGTTTTGCTTCAATCAGGCTGAGTTTACCCCTGAGGACCTTCATTCTCGGAAACGTGTGCTAAATCTAGAAGTATGTATGACTTCTGTCGTCTTTTTTATTTATTTGTTATTTATTTTTATGTATCTAGTGATTTTCAATATCTCAACTGCTCGAGTAAATAAAAGTAAGTGGATAGTTTTTTATTGATCCTTTTGGATTGCTTAGTTGGCTTAACAGGCATTTTTATTTGATCTTAATTGAACTTTTCTAGTGTCAACAACTCTATGCTTTTGAGGCCTACTTGGATGCCCATGAAAATAGAATTTGGTTATTTACATCAAGACAACCGATAGCTACTGGAATATCATGAATTTCTAGAGTTAGCTGCATACCATAATTGGTGCCACTCAAGATGCCAAACTCATTTGTTTAATTGCTATGTAAAAATTCAATGAAGCAGTTAAATTTCCATTATATAACTGAATATATATGCCCTTATATGTTGCACATTTTCATATGCATTAATTTTCTGGACTTTTAACAATTCCGCGCATATAGACATGCACTGATACATATAGATTGACAGAAAAGGATAACATGTAATGTCTCAGGAGTGAAGACATGCACAGGTCTAAAAGTGATACTTTTTGTTTATTGGAACAGGGTGATTCAGAAGAAGCTGCATCGACCTTGCCTATTCTGAAGCGAAGAAAGGGTTGTCAACAGTATACAGAACAAACCAATGATGAACAAGCTGTCACGGAGTCATCTCTGAATAAACTTGTGGGGGCAGTAGAAGTGTATAACTTGGAGGTAGAGCAATTTGAATGTTTATCACCTATCTTCAGAATTTGGAGCAAGTTTGGTATGGGAAGTCACCAAGTTGCCTCTTTTGATTCCTCTCTTGTAATTCTTTAGGAGATGGAACCCCCATATACACTCATGTGTGAGCTTAGGCCGTACCAGAAACAAGCACTATACTGGATGTCAGAATTAGAAAAGGGAATTGATGTTGAGAAAGCAGCAAAAACTCTTCATCCATGCTGGGCAGCATATCGTATATGCGATCGGTATGTAGCATCTTGTAGATTTTGAAAATTGAAAAAAAGAGAGAAGAAATGAAAAGGAAGTTTGTTTTATCAACTAATAACATAGCCACTTGATTAAGTAAAAAAGCTATTATCTAACTTGACCTAACATTCTGTTTTGCAGGCGGGCTTCCTCTATTTATGTCAACAATTTCTCAGGGGAAGCAACTACTAAATTTCCAACTGCAACACAGATGGCAAGAGGAGGAGTGAGTTCTCTACTATCTCTTTATTTGTACTTCAACACGGATTTCTTTTATACGTTGCCGTTATGACCAGTTTCATATTTCCTTGTGTGTTGGGTTGGTTGTATGTCAACATTGTCTGCATGCTTTATTTCTAACATAATGAAGTATTCTATGCTTTAGATATTAGCAGATGCAATGGGGCTTGGAAAGACTGTAATGACAATCGGTCTAATACTTGCAAGACCAGGAAGAGGATGCCCTGCTAATGGCACTAAAGTTGCAGATACTACTGAAATTACGAAGAAGACAAAGAAAGATTGTCATATGAACACCTCATTGAAAGGAAATGGTGGCACTCTTATTGTTTGTCCCATGGCATTGTTAGGGCAATGGAAGGTGAATATCCTTTCTCTTATGCTAATAAGTTAAAGGATAGCCATGAGTTGACAAAACCCAAGTAATTTCAAAACTCACTTTTTGGATTTATGATTTGAGTCGATCAGTGATGCCACAGGCTGAAGAGAAAAAGAAATGCTTATACTTTAGTAATTACTGGTACTTCGAACATTAAATTCTGAAATGCTACCACTTTTATCTACTTCCTTAGATGTCTTATATCACACTGGTAAAAATTCCAGGATGAGCTTGAAACCCACTCGAAGCCAGAAACTTTATCAATTTTTGTTCACTATGGTGGGGGCAGAACAAATGACCCAAAGGTCATGGCAGAATACGACGTGGTCTTGACAACATATGGAGTACTATCTGCCGCTTATAAAAATGTAAGGAAATACTCTCTTCCATTTGCCAATTGCTTCATTTGCACACCCATAAAATCCATCTACTAGAACCCTTGTAGCCTTAATATTCATTTATCTTTCACTTTTCTCTTTTATCTTTTAAAGGGAACTTTGTAATTCTGATACAGGATGCAGAGAACAGCGTCTTCCACAGGGTCAGTTGGTATAGGGTGGTTCTAGATGAAGCTCATACCATAAAATCTTGGAAGACTCAAGGTGCTCAGGCTGCCTTTACATTGTCGTCACACTGCAGGTGGTGTCTAACGGGAACCCCTCTTCAGGTTTGCATTGTTTATATGTTTATGTGCACTGTTTGTGAGATAAAATCATAATTGCATGGGCATGTGGAGTCCCTGAAGGATATTATACGATTTGCTTTGCTTTTTCTTTATTCTACAAATATCCTGTGCGTTTTTATCCATCTTTCAACTAATAGCCCACATCTAAATAAGGTAGCTTTGAAGTTCAGGAAGAGGGAATACTCACCGGAATATCATCCTATAATTTAATGAAATCTCTGTCATCACTTGCTGCAGAATAATTTGGAAGACCTCTACAGCCTTATATGCTTCTTACATGTTGAACCATGGTGCAATTGGGCTTGGTAGGATAAAACTTGTTCAATATGAACTTTTCAGGCGTCACTTTTTTGTTCTTGTAATGGGTTATAAAACTTCAATAGTTTAAGCTTGCTAGAATGCGTTATTAGCTGATCATTTTCGTTTTCTAATTCTTAATATAGGTGGAACAAATTGATTCAAAGGCCTTATGAGAATGGTGATCTAAGAGGGCTGAGACTGGTCAAAGCTATATTGAGGCCATTGATGCTGAGAAGGACAAAGGAAACAAAGGATAAAGAAGGAAGGTGATAACTATTATAGTTTCTCAGATCCTTTCAAGCTGCTCTTCTCCTCCTTTCTATCATTTTATCGTTTGCAAACTTTGTCAGCATTATAACTTTTGGTCCTTTTGGTTTTAGGCCAATTCTCGTTCTACCTCCAACTGACATTCAAATCATTGAGTGTGAACAGTCAGAAGCCGAACATGACTTTTATGATGCGCTTTTTAAGAGATCTAAAGTAAGTTTCTCTTGGTTACTTTTGTTTATTATTCTGCATTCTAAGTACTTAGAATTGCTTTCAGTGTATTGTTTATCAATGAAGAAGCTTACAATCTTCTATGAAAACAGGTCCAATTTGACCAGTTTGTTGCACAAGGCAAGGTTCTTCACAACTTTGCATCAATCCTTGAGCTACTGCTTCGATTGAGGCAATGCTGCAACCACCCGTATCTTGTTATGAGGTGTGGAAAATATTGGAAATGCCATGAGCTAATTTGTCATGAATTTCATTTTACCACATTCTTTCGACCTTTTCGTTTCGAATAATTCTTGGTCTGAACATATGCAGTCGTGCTGGTTCCCAAAAGTATGCAGACCTGAACAAGCTTGCAAGAAGGTTCCTCGAAATCAATCCTGATTCTTCCACTACAAAGCAGATTGGCCCAACCCATGCATACATTGAAGAGGTTGTTGACGGTATCCGGAAGGGCGAAAACACAGAGTGCCCCATATGCATGGAGTATGCTGACGACCCTGTTCTCACTCCATGCGCGCATAGGATGTGTAGAGAGTGTCTCCTCTCAAGCTGGCGGACCCCAACAACTGGGCTATGCCCAATTTGCCGGCAATTACTCAAAAAGACCGACCTCATAACATGCCCAACAGAAAACCAGTTCTGGGTTGATGTTGACACGAACTGGAAGGAGTCTTCGAAGGTTTCAAAACTCTTTGACTGCTTGGAACGTATTCGCCGGTCAGGTTCTGGTGAAAAGAGCATTGTTTTCAGCCAGTGGACTTCGTTTTTTGATCTCCTTGAGATCCCCTTGAAGAGGAGAGGTATCGGCTTCTTAAGGTTTGATGGAAAGCTTGCGCAGAAGCAGAGGGAGTGTGTCCTGAAGGAGTTTAGCGAGACCAAGGAGAAAATGGTAAACACCATTTTCCAACTACAATTTTCACACTCTCTTCTGCTTTTGCTGATCATATTCATATGTTTCTTTGACATTTCAGGTATTGCTGATGTCTTTGAAAGCTGGTGGTGTTGGCTTGAATCTAACTGCAGCCTCTAATGTCTTCTTAATGGTACATTCTCAGCCATGTTTCTCTGACAGTTGTTCTTTCTGTTTTCTTTTTCTCAAAAATACAATAATCTCTATCCTTCATGTTGTAGGATCCATGGTGGAATCCTGCCGTTGAAGAGCAAGCAATCATGCGAATTCATCGTATTGGGCAAAAGCGAACGGTGCGTGTCAGAAGATTCATTGTTAAGGTAAGTTTTACTCATTCATTTTTCCGCTTCAAGCTGTCCAGAATTGATCCAATCAAAGCCTTCCCGGCGAGGTCAAAGTTTGAATTTTATTTTTCATATGGTCGAAGTTTTTGGTCACTGTTGAAACGGCATTGACGTGGACAATGTGATAGGACACGGTGGAGGAAAGAATGCAACAAGTCCAGGCACGTAAGCAGCACATGATTTCTGGGGCCCTCACCGATCAGGAGGTTCGGACGGCTAGGATTGAGGAGCTCAAAATGCTTTTCCGATGAAATTGCATGATTAAATTTATTTTGACGAGAGGGGCATGCATGCTTTGGAGGGTTTTTTTGTATGGGTCCGAAGATGCCCAATTTTGTAAATTCTGGCATTGTGAATGGTAATTTGGTGCTCTCCGTCGACAATGATTGCCATGTAGAGCACAATAGAGAGAATATACCGGGGGGTAGCCACAGGAAAAGTTGAAAATATATGAATATACTGAAAATGACGCTTCTATCCTTGAGTCCTTGACCAAAGAACGGTGCAAAAGTTCCCAACAACACGACAATAGAGATAATAACAAATGTGGGCCAAACACGTGTCAATCATATCTTGGTTTTCCAAGGTCGAGGATTGACCACGTAATTGGGGCCTCAGCCGTTAGATCATAAGTTGTTTCGGCTTCACCAAATCTAGGCCGCGGTTTTGCGTAGGTTTAAAATGGCAAAGGTTAATGTTATAACGTCCGTTTGAAGCGTAAAGGGTCAAAACCTGGTGGCATGTGAAGGTTACAACTTAACAACATCAGCATATGTCCCCACCGTTTCAGTTGGGGTGGGGTCCGTTACAGGAAGCGTCAAAAACGCATCCACTCAGGCTTTGACTGTGATGCTACCCGTTGCCTTTCTGTTTTGGAAAAAGTTTTTTTTTGCTTCCAAAGCTCCTCGATCGGCTTCAACGGGGGTTTTCCTTCGGCTCGGCTACGTAACAATGAATTAAGCCATTTTAATGGTGTTGATGAAACAAGGGAAACAGAAGGGGGAAATTGAAATTGTTCTATGAAAATGAAATGGTCTAATTTTTGCGGCTCAAAGTTTATAAATTGTACGTAGATGATCATAGAATTAAGAATAAAGGGTGATTTGGTGCAAAGGTGAGCATGGTATAAGAATCAGAAAAAGGAAATCCCAAACAGGGTTTTTATGTGCAATGGCTAATGGTCACGTGGTTGAAAGAATGTTATGATGCCACTGTTAATATGACACTTGTGATAGACAAAATATTACTGATAACGTTTCACAAATCTATGGTAGGTTCTACTATATATTAAAAAAAAAAAAAAAAGTAACTATTTACTTTATTGGGTAAAATTTGATTCAAGTAAATAATATCCAACAAAGACAGTTAATTGGTCTTGCAGTTTAATGATGTTTCCATTCTCTTCCAACAAAGAAACGTGGGCTGTCTTACTATAAGAACAGGATGTATGAGGGTAAATGATTTTCTATTTTACTTGTTGAACTTCAATTATAGCTCAACTACTATTACTGCGAGACTCATGAAGATTCGCCTGTACACAAAGAGGAAGGAATAAATAATAATAATAATAATAATAAATAATGAACTTTCATATTACTAATATTAGAGTGAGATTGTAGGTAGGTCCAAGACCTAGTAGATGGCTACATAATTTGTAAGTAAGAAAAATAAGAAGACAAAAGAGCTATAATTTGGTATAATGTAATTCTCTATACAAGCCATTCATTTATAATAAACAACCACAATTATACCACTTTATGATCCTAGCAAAAAGAAATTTTCAACCCATTTTCTCTTTTGGCTTTTTCTGCAAATCTTATTTGAGGGCCGGACAATTTCTTAATTGTTTTAGAGGGGCTTTTAGCTGTTTTCGAGTGGTCGAGTCACTTTCATTCATTGTTTTGTGAGTAGTCGAATTACTTTTATCGTGTATTTTGTAATTGTTTGATCATGCAATCAATTATTTTGAGGAATCGAACCACTTCTTTGAAGATAATTGGACGAAGAAGAGATAGAAAAGGAAGTGATTGTTTTTGTTTCACTAAAACTAATGACATGACATAATCATGACTGTTCATCGGCCTTAAGAGAATTAAAAGCTCAACAATTTTGTGGAATTATAAGGAATATAGAGTAGAGATATGTTATTTGTATAATTCTTACATAATAATTGTACAACAATCCTGATGTGTCTAATATTTAAAAAAAAAATTAAAAAAAATTAAAAATATTAGACACAATAACGTTATGGTGCAAAATTATTGTGTAGCTCACATATTTTTATAAAGCATAGATACCCCTTCACCTTTTACATGAATCACGCGTGGGAATCCATGGTCAATAAATAAAGCGAAGAATTCAACAAAATACCCAAGACTCCGTTAGGAAACAAAAAATCTTGGCTGTAAAGCCGAGCCGTTATCCCTTCCCCTTTTTTGACTCTTTCTGGACCCCATTAAGCTGTTCACCCCACGCCCCTTTATATACACCCCCCACACGCCCCCCTCTCTTTCACATCTCAGCTCCAAACAAGGCCAATTAGCCAAAACCAAAACCAAACACACATCTGAACCAGTGTTCTTCATCCATGGCCGATGCACAGAGGAGTAAGTCCGGCAGCGGGAACCGGCGCCAGCCCAGCCGGCTGCAGCGGCGGGCCCCGTCGCTACAAATCAGCGCACCCGTCTCTAATTGGAACGTGGCCATCCCGCTCCTATCTCCGCTTGCCACGTCCCCGACGTCCCCGAACCTGTTGAACGATCGGATGGCGGAGACGAAGCCGAGGGAGGATCCGAGGCAGCAAGGCGCCGAGGCCGAGAAAGTGGCTTTCAAGAAATGGCAGCACCCGGCGGCTCCCTTCTGCTACGAGCCGGCGCCGCGGGTCCGACCCTTCGTGCCGGCGTAGACAGGAGTAGATAGGGGGTAATAGGATTGTATGATTGGCAAATAGTATGTAGATCTAACGGTGTGAGTTGGAAGAGTTTTTTTGATCAACATTGACATGATCGAGTTTGTGCAAGCTGTATACAGGGTTAAATAATTTATTGCGGTTATAAAACAAACTTGCTTTTGTACATATATTTACTGAGTGGGGCAGGTTTTTAGGTAAGTTTGGGTTCAAATTTCTAAACTCTTTTTTAACTCTTTCTTAGTATACACACAACCATTTTTTTAATGGAAAAAATGATTTCCAATCTGAATAATTAAGTGCATTTGTAACTTGTAAATCAAGGAAACAAATGAATGCCTCCAAGCAATCAATTTGCACTTGCTCGATGGGGGAAGACATCTGGATTCCGGAGCATGACCACCATCCGATCTCGTGATCTGGTTCTCCAGACAATGACATACCTACCGTTCAATCTTGTGCTCCAGGCCTACCTAGAGTGACCGACCCATTCTTCAATTTGCGACTGTCATCATCAACCAATTCAATCAAAACCAACCGACTGCTGTCCTTTGGACTCGGTTTGGTTTGGTTTGGTTTGGTTACTTATGTTGGTTGTGTCGGAAGGAAAAAACATGGTAAACAACCTGATGTGTAAGAATCAAACCCCGTATTGAAATAGATGACTAGATTTTGTATACCAATTGCTAAAAAATTGATAAATGAATACTCTAAATTACGTAAAGTTTTTTCCTTATAATAACTGATCAAATATTTCATGCACATTAAAAGGAGTTAGAAGCAGCATTTTGCAATTTGAACGTGATGATAATTTGTGTGATAATGATAAGGATGATGACCATGATCATGATGATAATTACAACTATAATTAGCTCAGTGTATGTAAGATGCTTTCTTTTTTTTTTTTTTTTAATCAGGGTTTTTAATCAGGGTATCTCAATTCACTTATAGTCGAACAGTACCTCGAAATGTCTAGCCTGCACACAGTGGTAGAATGTTCCGAGCGTAGAGGCCCAGTCAAGATCTTTAGACTAATTCCCGGCTCAATGTCTGATGCCAGTTCAAGCATTGGACTTTAAATCGCTGGCTATGTACGGGTGGCTAGCCCCAAGAGGTGTGTGATAATGATAAGGATGATGAGCACGATGATGATGATAATTACAACTATAATTAACTGAGTGCATGTAAGATGCTCTCTCCTTTTTTTATTTTATTTTTTTTTATTTTTAATCAGGATATCTCAATTCACTTATAGTCAAACAGTACCTCGGGATGTCTAGCCTGCACACAGTGGTAGAATGTTCCGAGCGTAAAGGCTCAATCAGGATTCTCAGACTAATTCCCGGCTCAATGTCCAACCCCACTTCAGGCATTGGACCTTAAATTGCAAGCTATGTACGAGTGGCTAGCCCCAAGAGGTGTGTGATAATGATAAGGATGATGACCACGATGATGATGATAATTTCAAATATAATTAACTGAGTGCATGTAAGATGCTCTCTCTCTCTCTCTCTCTCTCTCTCTCTCTCTTTTTTTTAAAAAAAATTGTTTTTTTTTTTATCAGGGTATTTCAGTTCACTTATAGTCGAACAGTACCTCAGAATGTCAGCCTGCACACAGTGGTAGAATGTTCCAAGCGTAAAGGCTCAATCAAGATTCTCAGGCTAATTCCCGACTCAATGTCTGACGCCACTTCAAGCAGTGGACCTTAAATCGCAGGCTATGTACGGGTGGCTAGCCCCAAGAAGTGTGTGATAATGATAAGGATGATGACCACGATGATGATGATAATTACAACTATAATTAACTGAGTGCATGTAAGATGCTCTCTTTTTTCTTTTCTTTTTTTAATCAGGGTATCTCAATTTACTTATAGTCAAACAGTACCTCGGGATGTCTAGCCTGCACACAGTGGTAGAATGTTTCGAGCGTAGAGGCCCAGTCAGGATCCTTAGACTAATTTCGGGTTCAATGTTCGACGCTACTTCAGGCATTGGATCTTAAATTGCAGGCTATGTTCAGGTGGTTGGCCCCAAGATGTGTGTGATAATGATAAGGATGATGACCACGATGATGATGATAATTACAACTATAATTAGCACAACTATAATTAACTAAGTGCATGTAAGATGCTCTTTTTTTTTTTTTTTAATCAGGGTATCTCAATTCACTTATAGTCGAACAGTACCTCGGGATGTCTAGCCTGCACACAGTGATAGAATGTTTCGAGCGTAGAGGCCCAGTCAGGATCCTCAGACTAATTTCGGGTTCAATGTCCGATGCCACTTCAGGCATTGGATCTTAAATCGCAGGCTATATGTTCAGGTGGTTGGCCCCAAGATGTGTGTGATAATGATAAGGATGATGACCACGATGATGATGATAATTACATCTATAATTAACTGAGTGCATGTAAGATGGTCTCTCATTTTTTATTTTTATTTTTATGTCCGACATCACTTTAGGCATTGGACCTTAAATCATAGACTATGTCTGGGTAGCTGACCCCAAGAAGGAGGCATCATCGAGGAGTCTCGAACTAAAGACCCCAAAGAGAAATGCCCTAGAAGCCCCACCTATAACCACTTGACCAGTCCCTTGAGGTTATGTAAGATGCTTTTCCACTCTGGTATTTCTATTTTACTTGAGAAAAGACGAGATAATGGGTTAATGGTTGGGAACTTGGAGTTGTAGCACGAAAAATTTGCAATAATTGGGATTATAAATTTTTTAGGTTTTTATTGTATGTTCTTATATTTCATCTTTTATTGTGAGGTCTGAATACCTTAAACCTCTTAAATTTCAACAACAAAAAAGAAAAAAATCAAATTTAATATTTAGGTTTTCATGTAATTTTAATTATGTCCTTAAGTTTTTAATCTGATTTGAATTTAGTCTTTAGGTTTTCAATTTTAAAAATAAGGTCTTTAAGTTTTATTCAAATTTTAAATAAGTCTTTTTATCACTTTACCGTCAAAGTTAACTATTTTTTTGTTTGTTATGTGTACCTCATTTTACACATTAAGGTCTATCTCAGTATTAAGGTTAATGATTTTTCTTCTAATGCTATAAATATATTAAATTAAAATGACAAATAATATAGTTTTTGTTTTTAGTAGCTGGGGGTCTTTTGTTTTTGTTTTTTTATGGATGATTTGACGCTTAATGATATAACATTGATATTATGTGTTGATATGAACGTTACGTGACATATAATAAACCATTCATTTTTTACGGAAAAGTGATAAAGAGACTTATTTAAAATCTGGGCAAAACCTAAAGATCATCTTCTTGAAATTAGAAATCTAAGGACTAAATTAAAAGAAGATAAAAATCTATGGGCTAAATATGATTTTTCCCTTATTTTAAATAGGTCATTCCATTAAACTATTGTCTAATTAATTTCATATTGTTCTTATTTAACACATCATGTATCCGATCACTATAGTAATTGTGCCACATGACACGTATAGTGGGTACATAATGTGTTAAATAAGAGTCACATGACATTAATTGATTGGTCTAACGTGACATATCATTAATTAATTGGACAATAAGTTAACGGAGGGACCTGTTTAAAATCAAAAGAAAACCTAATGATGTAATGTTAAAATTGAAATCTCAAGAATTAAATTGAAATCACATGAAAAATTATGGAATAAATCTAATTCCCCCCCCCCTCCCCAAAATTTTTTTTTACTCTAAATCTACTTACGGAGAAATGATAGATGGGGACGTTTGACCATCCCCTGTCTTTCTTTTATTATTTAAAAAGTATATTTTTATTAAAAAAAATGAAAAAAAAATGCATAAAAGATAAATGAAAAAAATAATATTTTTTTTAATATTAAATGACAAATAGGGGACGGTCAAACGTCCCCTGTTTATCATTTCTCCTACTTATGACATAAATCGAATTGATACATTTTTATTGATAAGATGAATTTGGCGTCATTCTCTTATGTCTCTCGCATATCTTTTTATAAATTCATCATTAAATCTATAAAACTCATATGTGGTCTCATAGATTTTATTGTGAATTTACACATTTTATATGAAGATAAACAAGCCAATAAAGTTGACAATTTATTTGACAATTAAGTTGTAGACTTTTTTTATTTAATGATACATCACAATTTATTTGACAATTAAGTTGTAGACCTTTTCTTTCTTTCTTTTTTGTTAAAAAAAGAAGAAGAAGAAGAAGAAAAGAAAACCTCAATCACTATCAGGGGATTAAATTATAGTAATTAATAATAATGAAAATTCAGTTTCTTTCAGTTTGGCATGCAGTTGACCAGTCTGGGCACCACCGACTTTTAGCCTTTTTCTTTTCTTCTAAAAAAAACAGTATCCTTCTCCTATCCCATACTTGTTTGAGATGATCAGATTTGAATGGTCATACCCAGAAAAACAATAAAAAAAAAAGGCTCGGAAAAAGAACAAAAGCAAGGATTCAAAAATAAAAAATAATGGTATTAAAAGTAAGCCTCCACCCAAGGCTGAGAGAGCCGGTTTGTTAATCCTAATGACTCATAGGCACAAAAGTTTTCTATTAACCAGGGTTGACTTTAGTTAATTAAAATTAACAGTACATAAATCACAAGATTTACGTAATAGCATGAAAAGCTTTACCCATTAGTATGAAAAGCTTCAAGGTATTAGATTATGTTAAGGTGTTTAAAAAGTTATTTTAGTACATAAAAAGTTGTAACAGGTAAAAATTGATCCGTCCGGTTAAAAAAGCTTTTGGGGAAGCTTAAAAATGACTTTTTTTAGATCAAAATTCTATTTTTCAACGCATTCCGAACAAGTTCTTATTAGTTAACAAAGATTAACAGTATGCAAATCACTTCATTAATAAAAAATTATGTCAAGTGGGAATGATAAAATTTTAATCATAACATCCTATATGTCATTTATCATGAATTAAAGTTATTAAACCATTAACTTATGCACATCTGTGAAGATTAAATTATGCATATTATTAGTTTTTGTGATCTCTTTTAAAAGGTTTTAATTCAATTTTTACTTAGCTAACTAGGTTCAATATCAAAAAGCTGCATATTTAAACTAGGGGTGGCAGTTCATATTCGCGTATCGAGTTCGGATCATGTCGAAGCATGTGTATAAAATTATATAATTCGACCTATTTCGTTAAACGAATCAAATTCTTCAACCCTAACCCTCTAATTTTGTATTGGGTTCGTGTCGGGTTCACAAATCATGTAAAAAATTGCTTGTTATTTTGTTATGTGTCAGATTCGAATCGTGTCACAGGTCAACTATAACCTAATCTATTTAAATCAAATGGGTCAAACCTTTTAACTCTAACTCTTAAATTTTGTATTAGGTTCATATCAAATTTGGAGGTCGTGTTTAAAATTATCGGTCCTAATTTAAACCCAACGCTTTAAATCAATTCAAATATTAAGCCCATACCATACCCTAATGTGTGAAAGTGTTACAATCATAATATATGCTGGCAGAAACGTCAGGCATAGGTGGAAAAAGATATTCTATACGCTTTTGATTGGCTGCTGTTTGTCTGATCTACAAGACTGGTCCTTGGTCTTTTACTGTAAAAGTATTATATTGAAAATATTAGTGCTAATTTGTTTCTCGATTATTAAAAGAAGATTCTTATTATTCTAATTAAAATAGATTATTTTGCCGGACAGTAAGAAAGGATGATCCGCGCATCAAAAATAAATAAAAAAATTTGTTTGGGTGTACGTTTATTTTGTATTATATTTAAAATTGTGAATATTGAGAAAATTTATTTTTTAAAATTATATTTGATTGGTTTAGAGAATTTTAGACAAAATTAAAAAAGGTTGAATAAAACTTAATTAGAATTTTAATTCAAAAAAACAACCCAAACATATTTTTTTACAATATAATAATAATAAAAAAAACATGCCCTAAGAATTTAAAAAAGTACCCAACCATCACTCATCAGACCCAAAAATCGATTGGAGTTTGGAGATGCCTTTGCCTTTAATCCCTTTATAGTCAAGACTGGAAAAAGGGGCCCGAATTTAGAAAGCCATCTAGCACCATAAAGAATAAGAAGAAAATTTTCAAGGGCCGAGTAGTTTAATTTGTGTATGTGGATGCAGTTGGTAGAATAAGAGTTAGGGATATTTTTCAAATCTTTTTGATTCCGGAAAATACACACTCCTAGTATAGCCATGCTAAAATCGAATGGGATCGGTCTTGGAGTTGGAACCTTTGGTATTGGCTTAGGTGCCGTAGTTTTTTCAACTTTCTATATTTAATTTTATTCTCCTTTCCATTAAAAGCTTTGAATTAAATTTGGACGGTTGGAAATACTACATAGAGTACTCTAGCCTCATTATTATTTTTTTTTTAATTTTTTTTTTTTAAAGCACCTAAGCCAAATTCTTCCTCCAGCCATCTACGTCAAAATCGGAGGGGCCAGGATTGGTCTTCAAACTACTTTTGATTGTCTATGGTGTTGCAATTAGAGAGGACTATATTGGTGCAATACTAGGGAAGAAATTTAATTTAATTTATTTTATTTTTGTGAGAAATAAATAAAAGATTAAGGGGTTAGATGGTAAAGGACTTCTTATTTCTTGAATGGCTTTTAAGTAATTTAAAACTTTAGTCCTAAATTAAGATTATTAATAGCAATTAGTAAGCCCAAAACATCATCTTAATAAGATACATCTCTAATACTACAAGTAAAATCAAAAGACGCTTGATTGTTGCATGGTCTAACGTACGATTTATCGAATATCAAACAACACAACATATATACGAAGAGACACACAGAAAACCAAACACCAAACGAACGGCAAAAATGCTGATCAATCAGCCATCTTCTTTTTGCCTTTATATTCATTTTTAGTCTTTATTTTGTTTATTTGTCTTAGTTTATTATTTTAATTCATATCATGTATTTATTTATTTATTTATTTTTTCTTTCTCATTTTGGGTAATATTGGAATCAAGTGTTAGCGGCTGGAAGACCCACACTTCAGAATTTACCAAAAAAAAAAAAAAAAAGTGGTTTGAGACCCAAGCAATTTAGACCATACGTGTGAGAATATGATAATGTGATTTAAATGATTGGTGTAAGAGGTTGATGTTCACAAATGATAAAAATGAATAACCAAAGTGATTCTGAAGTGATAAAGGCCGACATTGAAGGGGGGAGAACTTCCTCTGGCACCATACATATATATATATATTCTCAAAATCCAAAAATATAGTCAAATATGCTTTTTACATATATCCTTTCTTTTTTATTTTGTCAAATATTTAATGAGCCGGAGCTTCATAACATATTCTCTTCATATTATTGTCTTTTGACTAATAATAATCATCGAAGAATTAATCGTGTGACGATGGAATGATTGGTGACCAACTTTATCAGCTCCACCAGGAGTAGATATGGTTCCTTTTCTCTCTTTCTTTTCTCTTAATTAATTACTTGGTCTGCAATGCTTTAGCAAAATATCTTGGGATTTCTTGCATTGATTATTCCTACAAGTCTAAATTTAATCATTATACTTGAGGGTGAAAATGCCTAGAGATAATAACCGTTTGCGTACGTTATTTATGCATAATCACTCTACGTAAATGCATGTATGAATATGAATGCGGTTATTAAAATTCATTATCCACACATATAAATATGGGTAGCGATTTTAGAATATGCGGATATGGTTATTAATTGTATCCGAATTCCTTTTATATATTATATATATTTAATTAAATTCATTAAAACGAGGTTGTTTTGAATTTGGTAAGTTTACTTAGTTTAGGACCTTTAGGTTATGTTAAGTTTTTTTCACTGTCATTTTAAAGTAATACTGCATTATATTTATTTATTTATTTATTTTTTTCTTTGGGTAATCTAAATCCCTATTACTCTATGGTTGATAATGATGAATTGTATAATTAGTGAAATCTTAATTTATTTAAGTTTGTATATAGTAATAAACGCTTTATTTAATCTTGCATATAGATTTAAATTGTAATCTAAATCGCTCATTACCTCATGCGCAAATAGCGGATAATAATTGCATTTAATAACCGCGCGGATCCAGATAGTAATCACATTATGCGGACGCGGATAGCTAAAAGTAGGGCTGATCAAATACCCGCATCCCCCGCCCCAACCCGCCCCTAAAATCTCGGGTTTTAGGTGATTTTTTGCTGGTGCAGGTCAAAAATTGATATACTCGTGCAGGGCGGGGCGGGTTGCAGGTTGGGGTTTAAAAAAACCCCGGGGACCCGCCCCACCCCGCATAGTTAAAAAAAAAAATACCCTTCTAAGTACTAACCCTAGCAGAGCCGCGCCCCCCCCCCCCCCCCCCTTCCCATTTTTTCTTTTCTTTTCTTCCTAATCCTTAGCGCCGCACCCTTCCCCTCTTCTTCTTCTTCTTCTTCACGATTTCCGTCGTGCTGCGTCTGCTCCAATGGAAATATGGAAGTCGATAGGCCTTGCCGAGTCACCGGTTCTGTGGGAACGTCATGAACGGTGGGAACGTCAGGGTTGGCGAGACCAGGAACGATGGGAAGATCGTCGACGTTCGCTTCAAGAGGCCTCGCCGAGTCGCCGATCCTGAGGTCAGTGGCCTCTCATCTCTTTTTCGTGATTTGTTTGAGTCTGGTTGTTGTGATTTTCTTGTTTGAATCTGATTTTGTTTGAATTCGGTATTGTTTGAATATGATTTTCTTGTTTGGTTCCTGAGAAAATCTAACTTTGGTTTGGTTTATCATTTTTCTAGATCTAGGTATTAAACCCGCATATCCCCGCATAACCTGCACCCCCCCTCCCGCATCACCCCGCACCGCACGGATTCTCCCCATTTTGTGCGGTTTGCGGGTGCGATTTTCGCAACCCGCAGGGGTGCGGGGCGGTGCCAAAAAATGGGCATCCCCGCCCCCCCGTCCCATGCTTAGCCCTAGATAAAAGTGATAACCACATTATGCGGATGCGGATGTTGATATTGCTAATAACTTAATCCGCATTCGCATTTTCACTCCTAATTATACTTTCAAAAAAATACATTTTACCTCTCAAAGTTTGATCACTTTTTTATCATTGTCTCTGATATTTAAAATGTGGTAATAAAGCAAAACAAATTTTTAAAATTTTTTAATATAAGCACTTCGTTAATTATTTGTCTTTTTGACGAAAATTATGATTCACTTTATTCGACGCCCACACGGAGTTACATGTAAATCAAATTTGTTGCCGACTTTTTGGCAAATTCTAGAGCCTGGACGCATCAAAAGTCATTTTAGAAGAAGCAAATTCTAGAAATTCGAAGACCAAACGAGTAGGATCAACCCAAGTGCAAAACAGCGGCGCTTGTCGTTTTTGACTGGGAAAGGTTTAGTAGCAGCCAGCAGGATAGATGAACCTTCTATTTTCTGTCCAGGCTTCTTAAAACTCTAGAAGTTTCTTTCTTTTCTTTTCTTTTTTTTTTTTTTATTGGAAAAAAGAAATTGAACCTGTACATGATTATGAAGGTTCGATCAATTTGAATGTTTGCAGCCTTAACATTTCTAGAGTACAACGGAAGACCCACAGGCTTAGAAAATCTACTTCAGGATGTGCTTTCCAAATCAGTTCCTCCACCAACTTTGTCACAGTATCCAAACCTCAATTCAAACATCTCTTCAGTTGTGTTTGGCTGCAGTTCAAGAAATGGGCAACAATGGTGGATGATATAAATGTGTTAAAGTCTTGCCATTTTTGTTCTACTTCTGAGTTTGTATTACTTGACATTCAACATTGGACAGTATCCTTGGATTATGAAAGCCCAACTTCTCACCTTGAGAGCAATTGGGATTAATTTTTTATTTTTTTTTTAACAAAAAAAAAGGAAAAAAAAAAAAGAAAAGACAAAGAAGACATCGTTTAGATGGGGTTGCTTTGTTTTAGGACCAAACGACGCCACATAGTAGAATGTAATTTAGTAAACGACTAATAAAAGAGTAATGTAATTTAGTAAATGAGTAATGTTATATGTCACCCTCGTATTTTTTTTTCTTTTTTTTTTTTAAATTGATGTGCCTTTAAAATTTACTATTAGATTTGTGATAGACTGTCACACGATATTTAAAGCCAAATTAGTTTTGGGGAGACATTTAAAATTACTCTATAGTAGATTGCCATAAAACGACTATACAACTTGATGATGTGAAAGTGAAAATTAATCATTACATCAGTACTTGTGAAAAAAAAATTAAATGCTAATTTTCACTATTATGTTATTTCAATTATATTACAGTCGTATAGCAATTTATTGAATAGTGTTACTCAAAATAAAATAATCTAATCTTAAATGAGATGCCTGCTTTTTAAGGTTTCAGCTGGGCTGGGCCTAGCTCAGCAAGCATGTGCCATGTTTTATCATAGGACTGGGTCTGAATTGAAAAGCTTGAGGACTAGTTGGGCCAAATCCCTAACCGTTACAGACGTTAGGCCCAACAGATGTCTGCCTTACCCAATATCTTTCCAACTAGAAAGAGACCCAAATTGCTGTGTGAACAGAAAAACGTAAAGAAGGAAGGGTAAAATCGAATAATTGAAAAATATAAAATAAAAGTAATAAGTAATAGATAATAATAAAGATAAATGTATGATAAATTTATAAGTAAACGCGCGATTTGAAATCATTCATTTGCTTTTTAATTTTCAATTATTGCTATTTGAATTTTCGTGAATTCAAAAATATGTCCCTCAGTTTGTTTTCTATCCAATTTTTCAAACGTCTGGTTAGCGTCACACTAAAATTCAAGTAATAGAAACTAAAACTTAAAAAAGATGAAATGAATGATTTCAAATTGCACATTAATTTACGGAAGGATTTATCGTACATTTATCTTGACAATAATTGTTATTAACTAAGTAGTAGTTAACAAGAGTTGAAACTCTTGGTTATGAATTCGATAGCGTCGAATGCGCGTCAAAAAGGCTAAAGGCTAAAGGCCTAATAGGACCAAAAACAGGCACCGGCACCACCTCTACGACGTTGATATGTATATATATATATACTAGAAATATGGACCAAAAGTGAGCCAAAGACGTAACCTGTGGGGTGCAAACTTGAACAGCCTTCCTATATTCTCCACCTTAAAGTGACTCCAAACACAAACTTACATGCAATCTGGCGGGAAGTCGTAAACATCAGCCTATCTGGCTATCTTTTATATGCTTTCTTTCTTCTTCTTTAACATATCTTTAACATGTCATCGATCTTGGACCAGTTATGTCTTTTTCCTCAAGGTGGGATAGGTTTACGGGCCCCACGGGCCACGTGGTTTGTCACATGTATTTACTAGATGCCAAGGCTCAAGGGTCGTTTTAGTCGACGCTAATTGCTCAATTACATGTGGACTAGTAGTTGTGGTTGTGATCAGTTCATGCAATCATGCACATTTTTTTCCTAAGAAAATTATTTGCCCCACCCCCACATGCAATCATAAAGAAAAGTCGTTTTAATATAAGGGCTCTTTTTAATTAGAATGGGCTTCTTTTTTTCTTCTTTAAAGGGTTTAATTTATTTTGAAATAAAGGAAGAGAAAAGAAAGTAAGCCAAGTCAATACGTGGGTTTATCGAAGGAGGGTCTTTCGGGTCATCTAAGGAAAATGCCTAACATAAGATTATTATCACTAAAGACGTGTCGTTGGCTTCGTTTCGTGTCCCGCTGCTCACGCAGTCTCAAATGTTGATATGCACAGCGACAGCAAGTTATGGCCAAGAAATTAATGACGTGGTTTTCTATTGCTTTTTATTTTTATTTTATTTTATTTTTTAAAAAAATAAATGAACACGTAAACCAGCGACCTAACATATAAAATACTCTCAAAATATTCCTTCTTTTACTTTTATCTTATATCAAACGAGTTTAAAATCAGAGAGAATTAAAGGGGTTGGTGGGGCAGTGGCCCCTGCCAGCCTCTACGAAAATTATAAAAAAAGGTTTTTTAATTTTTTAATTTATTAAAAAATAATAATTTAAATCTTTTTTTCTTCTTTTTATTTTGGCCCCTGAAATTTTTTGTTTTATACAATCCGACCCTTAACATACCCCACCAACAGAAATGAATTAAACACCTTGCACATGGTGGATTCTGCCTACATTTTTGACATTCTATTGATCACATGTTAGGATCTGGTTGGCTGAGCAGCTGTTGATTGGTCGGTCACGTTGCATTTTGGGGTGACTCCCACATTATTTTTATGGTTTACAGGATTCAATTCCTTTGGAGCGCTTCATGGCTATGCGTTGGTTTATGATTGCGATCTTAAAAATATAATTTAAAAATAACGTATTAAAATGTATGATTTAAAAATGTAATTTGTATTTTTGGATTCTCACCAATATTTACGTTATTTAAGCCAACATTCTTGTTTTCGCTTTGTTTGTCACTGCAAGTGCTTCCTCCTAAGGTTGAACGCTCTCCTACCAATGCCTTTTTACATTACACAGCTTCGATAGATCACTTAGCCCCCGTTCATCCTCGGCTCAAAAGCGCTCGATCAGTGAGCTATTATAAACTCTTTTAAGGATAGCTGCTTCTAAAAAAAACCTTATAGATGTCTTTGCACCCTATCTCCTTTATTACTAAGCAGGCCTTGATTTTTAGCACAAGAGCGCTTGATCAGTGAGTTATTACGTACTCTTTTAAAAGTGGTTGTTTTTGGGCATATTTCCGAGAAGTCTTTGGACCCCTACCTCCTTTATTATTGAGCAGACTTTTAAAATTTGTATTGTCTACAATTTGAATACAGAATTTTTTTTGCGTTTTTAAATCAAATTTTTTAAAAATATAATTTTAAATAACATATTTTTTTTTTTACAATTTATTTTAAAATCGTTCTTTCTATTTACAAAATCGACATGCCGTGTGCAACTTTAGTCCATTTAAGATTTTATCAAATCTTTGAATTGTCTATAAAATTTGATGAACCAGAACAAGTGAGCAACCTTTGATTCACTCTTTAATAAAAAAACGCTGTAGCGACAGAAAGTGTTCTGTTTATACATGTTGTACCCACGCAATGGACTTGTCTGACAGGGGAAAGTCAAATCCATCAATTTAGTAGGGCAAAGCTTGGAGATGAATTGATTCCTCCCACCCCCGTCTTTCTTTTTGTCACTATTTGCTTGCTCTTTTAGGCTGAATCTCCATCTGGGTGGGTCGTGGGCAATAAAAAGAAGACACCTACTGCCACTTTAATTAACTTTTGACAATTTTGGCCTAGCAGGTCAGGTACCATCCATAAACATCATTTTCTTTGATTATAAATTCACAATTGAAAGGGGCATTAGATAATCTAATTAATTCCAATATTGTCTTTCTTTTTCTTTTTCTTTTTTTGGTGAAAAAAAAACAAAAAAAAAAAGGAAAAGGAAAAGGAAAAGGAAAAAGGCCTGGGTGGCTTTCAATGTTATCATGAGCGGGTACTTGGTAGGATAAGTTCCAATTTCCAAGTCTCTTTTGGTTTTGGGTGTGCTTTATAAGGCAAATGCAGTATTATGGTACAAGGGGAGCAAGTCACTCCAAAAGGCTAAAGCAAAATAAATAGCACTAACTTTATTAGTTGCAAACTTGCAAGTGAAACTGTTCAGAATTTTTCTAAACCACTAACAAAGTTATATATATATATATATATATATATATATATATATATATATATATATATATATATATATATATATAACTTTGACCCATTCCAAGATTCACACCAAATATGTGCACTTTGACATGGAGGAATCTCATTGCAAAGCAGTTTGCCTACTATTTGACTTTGGGAGGGAGGAGATAAGAAATATCCGCTTCTTAATGCGTTGGATTCAAATACTTAAACCCCAAGTAAACTCCAACCCTATTTGATGCATTCCCTTTAGGATCGGTTTAGGTTAAGCGGCAATATTTGATATGATTCACAAACTTGATACGAACTTGGTGAATTAAAATTGAAAAGTCTGACCCGTTTAATTAAATGTCGGGTTAGAGTTGACTTATATAGAATCTTATATTTATTTATCGACATTACCCAAATTCAACGAGCGACCTCATGAACCAAAACCATTATGGTATGAGTAGCTATGTGGTTATCTGTTCCTGAGCTCACAAAAATGGGGAAGTCAAAACCACCCATTTTTAAGAATAAACAAGTTCCAATTGGCTTTGGTATGGGAATGTAGAACCAAAAACAAGACCAAAAAGCAATATCTGAAACAAAATTATCCTCATCTCCCTCTATGTGTCTCAAATTTTATCCCATTCAATATGAAACCCAGAAAAGTATATCTGCTGAAATCATTTATGTTTGACTTGAAACTCAAATAATTCTCTTGACTCTCCCACCCTATTCTTTTTAATCATTTGCAAATGCACGACATTTTAAAAACAGTATTATTTATTTCACAAAACATTCACTTAGGTTTTGTTTATTGTCCCCTACTTCATGAATCTATACCCATATTCCGTGTGAATTGAATAGAACTATCAGGCCATTCCTTATAACAAATAATTCTATACTATTGATTTCTTAATATGTGTGCAGCTTTTAAAAAAATAAGATTTATAAACGTAAAAAAAAAAAGTCGCAAACCGCAAGCAAGGAATATATTTTTAAAAAACAAATGATTTTAAAAAGCTACAATTTACCAAACTCTTAACTGAAATTTTTTTTAAAAATATTTTCAAAACACACGTTTTAAAATTACAAATCAAAACGGACCCCAAATCACTTTCTAACAAAAACGAACTCAAATATTTTTGTTTTTTGTTTTCATTAAAAAAAAAAAAAAAGTGGATTTAATTCCACACTTTCTAATAGTACCTTCAGGTGTTGAATTTTTAAAACCAAAATTAAATTTTTATTCTGTTTATAAATTTCAAGATTTGACTTTATAAAAAAGACTGAATAAAATATAATTTATTTATTTTTTAAAAATTAAATTAAATATAATTTATTTTTTTTTTAAAAAAATTCAGAATCATATTATGTTTTTAAAATTTCGTTGCCAAACACACTAATATGCAAGCAATCTCACAAGTCAAACCGTAGGGCACGGCGCCTCTCTAGTCTCTACCTTGTAAGAATATAAGTAGCTGCTTTTGTCAAATGAAGAACAAATTGGAAAAGAAAAGTGGAACCGGTGACCCTAGGACCACTTTCAAATACCCCCCCGACCTTTCTCCTTTTTGAAAATTATCGTCATTTCATTCACCGCTCCTAAATGAGAGCTTCTCGCAAACAGTAGTGCTTCTACTGATTTCCACACCCCTCTTTTTCTCTGTCTCGATTACGCACTCCCGCCTCTCTTTATCCCACGCCTACTCAACTGCGCCGCACTGCTTCACTGCAGGCCATTGCGGTTTTTGTATGAAACAGATCTGGGTTTTTTTTTTTGTTTTGTTGGTTGGGCTTAGAAACTGAGAAATGGTTGCGGAGCCTTGGATTGTGAAGATGGGCAGCCAGGTGAGCACGAATCTCAAGCACGCGCTCCTTCTTGAAGTTTCCAAGAAGAAGAGCGCCAAGACCCACCAACCCCCAAAGCAAACCATAGGCATTCTCTCCTTCGAGGTCGCCACCGTGATGTCCAAGACCGTTCACCTCCACAAGTCGCTCACCGACTCCGAGATCTCCAAGCTCAACACCGAGATCTTGAAATCGGAGGGGGTGCTCAAACTGGTGTCCGACGACGAGGCCCTCCTTCGGGAGCTCGCCATGGCGGAGAAGCTAGACGAGCTGAACCGCGTCGCCGGCGTGGTGTCCCGTCTCGGCAAGAAGTGCTCCGAGCCGGCCTTGCAGGGGTTCGAGCACGTCTACGGTGACGTTGTGAGTGGGGTTATTGACGTGAGGGAATTGGGGTTTTTGGTGAGGGATATGGAGGGAATGGTGAGGAAGATGGAGAGACTTGTGAACGCGACGGCGAGTTTGTACAGCGAAATGGAGGTGCTGAACGAGCTGGAGCAGGCGGCGAAGAAGTTCCAGAACAACCAGCACGAGGAGAGCAAGAGGGCGTTCGAGCAGAAGCTGAATTGGCAGAGGCAGGATGTGAGCCATTTCAAGGAGGTCTCGCTTTGGAACCAGATGTACGATAAGGTTGTGGAGCTCTTGGCCAGGTCAGTGTGCACAATCTACGCTAGGATTTGTACCGTGTTTGGTGACCCTTCAACGAACTTAAAGAAGAATCTATGTGGACTTCAGCCGGGTTCGGAGCCGTTGAAACGTAGTAGGAGTAGTGGGTGCCATTCGGCGGAGAAGAAAAGGGTGTCGACCTTTAAGTCTCAGTTTGATTTGCGGAGGGGTGAGATGGCGCCGTTTCGACCAGAATATTTGAATTTCCCGTGTGGGACGAGCCCAGGGAGGTTTTTCACGGATTGCCTTAGTTTAACCAGCTCGGTTCCCAGGTTTCAGGACGATGATGAATATGTTGGTCATCAGGATCGGAGTAGCCAAGTTTCTGGGAATGTTCTTTTGAAAAGAGAGCACCTTAATCACTCTAATTGTTGTGTTAATCAGTCCCAGATTGGTGTTTCGCTTAGTGGGGATCAAAGACAGTCCAAGCCGAGTGTGATACAAGGCGCTCGGTTCGGCCCCAAGAGCCGCTTGACGGTCTATGCTCCTCCCACAACCGTGGGCGGCTCTGCTTTGGCCTTGCATTATGCGAATGTTATAATTGTTATGGAGAAGTTGCTTCGCTACCCGCATCTCGTGGGTGAGGAAGCTAGGGACGATTTGTACCAGATGTTGCCCACGAGCTTAAGAATGTCTCTGAAGACTAATCTCAAGTCCTATACCAAAAATCTGGCAATATATGACGCCCCTCTTGCCCATGATTGGAAGGAGACTCTTGATGGGATTCTGAGGTGGCTTGCGCCGCTTGCACATAACATGATCAGGTGGCAAAGTGAGCGGAATTTCGAGCAGCATCAAATCGTTACGCGGACGAATGTTCTGCTGCTTCAGACGCTGTATTTCGCCGACAGGGAAAAGACGGAGGCGGCTATATGTGAGCTTCTTGTGGGGTTGAATTACATATGCCGCTACGAGCATCAGCAGAATGCGTTGTTGGACTGTGCCAGCAGTTTCGATTTTGAGGACTGCATGGAATGGCAATTGCAATGTGGAGCTGCTTATATTCATTGATAAAATTGCTGGATTTGAATACGTGAAGTGGGTGGTAGAGTATTTTTCTTGGTTCCCGATACTTATGAAGATACAGATGATAGTTCAACAGAATGTGAATACCCCCTGAGCTTTGCACTCTGAAGACCTTTAATTGTTGAAGGCTTTGAGTTTACTTATGTATCATGTCGCAAGGTACGAGAAGTTGAATTCTGCTTTTCAAAAAAAAAAAAAAAAAGGAAGTTGAATTCTGAAGTATATAATTCCAATTATTTATGAAAAAGAAGGTATCGTGTTCATCTTGTGTAGGAATTTGTATAAATGTTTGTGTAAAGTTAGTAGTAGTTTTTCCTTCGCAACATCCTAGTGCATTGCTTGCAATTTATACTTTTATGCGTGGAGTCAGATCATCTAGAATATAATGGCTATTGTTAAGTTCATATTCTCTGTGGACTTTGGTGCATTGTGGAGTAATCTCAAATGAGAACTCTTTTGAAAACTATGACATTTGGAAATCATCTTGGATCCCGGCATCGTGACTGGTGTTAAAATTGGGAGTTTAAAATTAGTTGTCACTTAGCAAACACGGCGATTTTGAAGGTGTTACTAAATCTTTGTGCTCTCTGTAGAAAACTTCAATGCGAGTGCCATTGTTCAGCCGGGGACGTTCCTCAAATTCATTTTTGTTCTCCATGATGACCAGCAAGTGATATATATATCGAGATTTTACTAAATAACAAACTATAACACTTGGGCTAAGGGTCAAGTTGGTAATTTTCTCTTACATCTCCCCCTCCTGGAGCCCAAGTATCATATATGCCTTCAAAATAAAGAGCCTTTAATACTACTTATCAAAAATAAAGAGCCTTGAATACTGCTATACCTAACAAAATTAAATGAATATCCAAAATTGTAGTCATTTTATTTCTATTTTTCTATACATGTATGATTTGAAAATTGATCTTAGAGTGTCTAGGGTTGGGCGGGGTTCTCTTAACACCTTTTTTCTTCTCGTCGGAGTTATTTCACAGGGACTTGGCATAGTAAGGAAGTATGAATTGCACACTTAGAGAATGCAGTACACGGAGAGTTGTATGCTGTGTTTGGGAAGGAAGAATTGCTCCCCAAAAGGAATATATATATATATGATTGTGGGGAATGTTTTAAATGGAAGATTTTAAAGAGCATTGAATAAAAAGAGTCCCATACAACCTATCAAAAAAAAGAGTCCTATATAGAAAGTGTAGTTGGCATTTATAAGCCTAACACACTTTAAGCCTTTGCTTTAAAGTAATGCTTGGGTGTATACTCTAGTATGGTTTGAAGTACCGGAAGTACGTGCACGCGTGCCTGCGTAGCAGTGGGCTATAGGACGCTAGTGGCGTCTTGATGATGCACTTGACACTTAGCATTGGAGCTCGGAGCAGTCTGATCAAGACCATTCAATTTTGGACCATAAGGATCATTTGATCTGTTGGTTTGATCTAGACCATAGGATGCTTCTTAGATAGATCCAATGGTTGAATTTACCGAACCATCACTGAAGTAAATTGTAAGGTCAAATCAACTTTAATATAATGGTTGAGATTAAATAATTACGATCAAATGGTTATTATTAAATAATTATTTGATCTAATGGTCTGAATTAGGTGTCTGTTAAAATAGTGTGTTATTATTGTTATTCTTCTGTTTCTCTCTCTCCTTATGCACTGTAAATTACGAGTCTCTATTTCTTGGTAGAATAGAAAATCTGAGGGTATTTATGTTTAGTTTCGTTCGTACAAAACGTAACTAAACAACAGAGGATTTTTGGGCTCCATTTCATCTTGGAACACAGGTGTCCTGAAGTGAAGTTACTGTATCTGGATGATGGATCTCTTTAGGTTGGTTTCTCTTTTTCTTTTCCTGAGCAGGGTAGTTCCTCCTTGTATTGACAGCTTCCCGATCTGCTTATAAACTGAGTAAATCTTTCTCTGTATTTGTTTGTTTTGAATTATGAAATATATACATAATGTTGTAAACTGGGGCCTGGAATCTGTTGCACCGTGTCCTCTTAAGCTTTCTGCTACAGCGGGCTTTTTAAATATATCAGTATTATGTGATAGGGGTGAGGATTAATATGCCCCCGATGATCTCTCATCCGAAGCCAAATTATTTATGTCTCTAGATTTTTTATATAAGGATACTCTGTTTTTTTTATAGCAAAATGCCCTCACTAACACTTCCTTTCCTTTCCCAACTTACTGGATATATATATATATATCTTTTAAAGGAACAATTATGTTATATTGTTTTAGTTACACATGAAATCTGGTACTGTTCATCCATGGCTGATTTCCATGTTTTGATGTGTTCTTTAATCTCTACTTGTCCTGTTGTGGCATTTCTAGTGTACAATGCCTTTGAGACTGCTACTGCTTCCCATATAATGAGTAACAGTAATAAATGCATAATCATACAAGTCAACATTTGTACAACACTCAACGTGCCATCTGATCTGCAAAGAATGATGTGTGATCTTAAGCTAATTAATTTTGATTAGAAGCCCTCATAATGAATTAGAGACACATTTGAAGTGCACGTTACTTCTGATATGAGAGCATTCATGTGTTAATTTTCTAAGAGGCTCTTCTCAAATGACAGAATTTCTATTCCTAATTAGCAAACCCTACTATGTTTTTGCTTTATAATCTGTGTTTATTAATTTTTTTTTCCCTTATGTTTTAATGAATTTTATTTTCCTTTATTTGAATTGATCTGGTTACTTTGATGGTAATGCAAGAAACAGGGCTGAAATATAATGATGAATTTAGGAATTTACAGCTCCATCCATCAAGGAAAGCAGGTGTGATCATCTGGCATTATAAGCAGGTGGTAGAAGAGGGCATTGAGTATGATAATAAAAGAACCTTCAAAGGCTTCAATCATGTGGTTGGATATCATTAATTTTGAGTGTGAACTCTGGCAGAGAGAGAGAGAGAGAAAGATGCCTCTCTCTTCCGACTGGATCCGGCTTGTACGGACACGAAATAAATGGCTTTCATGGGCAATTCCAGCCTGTGAATTCATTACCCATTACCCTGCAAATTCACTGGAAGACTACATGGAATCTGCAAAATTGTCTCAAATTCTTGGGCAGGGGAAGACTATGGACAGTGGTAATGGGAAATGCAGTACCCCCACTTCTGGTGCTTCAGCAGATTTCTCCAGCCTGGGGCGCGGGGGGGTGGGTTAAAATTGTTTTACTGTGACGAAAAAGGCTACCAAATGCATTTTCAAGAGCTTTCCTCTTAGTAAAATGTGTTAGGCTTTGCAAATACGGAAGGAAACGAAGCCCAAAGTGTTCTTTGTGTGACTTGTAGCGTGTTAGTGGGATAACTTTGGGTACACCGTACACGTTACTCTATAGTTTTGACGTCCTAGGTTAGATATTTGCATGTGTTTAGGGGGTGGTGTGACAGTCAGGCTCTTGTGTGAGCAAATCAAAAATCCCAATAGGTGTAATATTTAACAAAAAATGGTGCTCATCGAGCATAAGTTGGGATTGCCACGACGTGCACGTTGAAAAAGAGCTTTTTGAATTAGATCATATGCTCAATTTGGAGGCTCTTAGCAAAAGGTATGCCCAATTTGTTGTCGTAAGCACTCCAATTAGATTGAGTATAGAAAGACTCGTACGTATTAGGTCAAAAGATTAAAATCAAAATCAAAAGAAATTTTTGTGTAGTCTTGAATCTTGATCAAATGAATGAGGATGGGTTGCCACATGTCAAATTGGATAGTTGAGCATGCCCGTACATCACCTGTCTAGTTGGACCAAAATTCAGAATGTCGGTAACCTCCTGATATGCAATATATAGTCTCTTCAGGGTTGGTTTTAGATATTTTGGGTTGTATAGAGTAGAGTAATGAAACTCCGGCATCATTGTACTACAATTTATGATAAATAAAAGTTTTAATTTTTTCGTCTGTAATTTTCAATGCCCTGAGAAATTTTATATTTTGATGATGAATGCATGAGTTTCGTGCTTATTTATTTATTTATTTTTTTGTTTTTAAAAGTATAAATGGTTTTTCTTTGGACCATTATAAAATTGGGGGCCTTTTTTGTTGTTAAGGTGGAGAACTGAACCATGCCCCATGTTCCCCTGTGTAGCGACATGGGGACAAAAATAAGTAAAGAGAGGGATGAGGTTTCTCTCACTTTTGGCATAGCGAGCCCCATCAAAAGGCCCGACAGGCTATTAGCTTAATAGTAGAGCGCTCTTTTGATAATTACATTGTTGTACCTGAACTGTGAGGACTCTCAGCCACATGGATAGTCTTGCCTATACTATTGAGCGTACCTTGTAGTAAACTATGAAATCATGGTTTAATGACCACTAGTTTGATACTATGTTAAAACACTAACGGTTAAAAAAAAAAGCTAATAAATAATAATAAATTTAATAATTTAATTTATATTTGAAAGCTATTTATTTTTTTTATAGAAAACAAAACAAACACAAGAAACCTTTATATTTCCTTTTCTACAGCATCAAGCTAACTTGGTCCTAAAATAAAATTAGGAATCAAATCTCACCTTTACTAAGCTGGGGTGAAGTACTTTTAATGGACACCAAATCTGAATGTTTCTAAGCCTCCCAAAATTTTGATTGGGCTTTGAAGCCATAACCAGCTCAGCCCAAAAGAAAAGAAAATGGAGCACAGACTATTCAAAGCCTCCAGGCCCTCCACGCTTCTGAACTCATCACCATTACCAGCGCCGGGTGTCTCTTTCGTCAAACTTCTCACTCAGAATTCGAAATCTTGGAAACAGAAGCAAACGCGAGTCTGTGAATCCCGCAAGCAATGAGTTACAGAAGGTTCGCCTGCAAATCCTTTCGCTCACATTCTTCTTTCATTTTCACGTTCGTATTTATCTCAATGTGATCCAACGAACCTCCTATATATACGATTGATTTATTTGGATTTATCCATTTTGTATATTGTTGATTATGAAGATCTGGTCTTCAAACAAAATAGGTTGATTTTATTATTATTATTTTTTTGGAATAATTTTGCTTAATTTAAGTTTATTCTAGTTATTGTATAGTAGATTCCTGTTATATAATTTATTCTGGTGCAGTTATTGCAATGCTAATTTTGGTTTTTGGTTGGTTTTTCTTGTGAATTTGCTTAGACAGTTAGACGCAAGACTATGGACAGTCAATGCTGTTGTTGTTGCTACATGATTAGTGAATTGAAAAAGATAGTCAGTCGCGTTTTGTTGAAGTTAAATTTGGGATTCGTTGATAATTTGTCTGTCTAGAATTGTTTAGAGTTGGGATTAATTTGTTTGACATCACGTTTGGTACATGAAATGGCTATTTCGTTGAGAAAAGAATAATTATTACTGGGAATAGAAGAAGCGAATGTAATAACTATTCCTTCCTTAGTTTGGTTGTAAAACTGCAATAGAACACTGAATATGTTTTCTGCTGGTGAATGCAATCATATTGTAACCAAATTTCCTAAACACCCTTATAATACAAATCTAATTTACTTTTTTAAGAATATTTTTTCTTTATTTTTTAAACATAAACAATTGTTATAACTACTTTTTTTTTTTAAAAAAAAAAAAAAATTGTGGATGATGTTGCCGCTGTTGAAGAAACTTAAAGCCTTGCAATGATTTTATGGGGCGATGTGGAGACGAAGCTTAATAGTTGATTTCATATCTAGTTCTGGGTTTTCAAAGAACATTTTTTGGGGTCAGTTGCCTAGAATCTCTGGATTTTGATTCTATTTCTGGATGTGGATCTTCAAAACAATTAGTTTGTAAAGATTTTTTTAAGAATATGTAATTCCCTCACCCTCTCATGACCTAAACCACGAAATACGCCACAACCCTTCTAAGATTGCAACAAACAGAAACTCTTTAATATTCTCTTATTTACTGAGAAAATTGAGGAGAGGAAAAGACGATTATGCTTTGGAGTAAAAATAGACCATCAACATCTAGACATAATTCTTCTATGAATTAGAAACTACACTCACTCTTCAACTAATTACAGTGAAAGACAACAAAATAGGTCATAATTCAACCACTGTAACAAAGGTGAGCTAATAGGAGGCTGTGACATAGTACTGGAGCTGCGAAACAATGGAGAGCTGAAACCTACTCTATCTGAGTAGGATTTGGTGTGATTTTGTCAAATAATGCGGGACATGACCCAATTTCCATCTGCGTCAGAAGCATGTCTATTGACATCATACTTGTTTTGAAAGTTTGCTTTATGATTAATGTTCTGATATATACTTTATGATTGTTGTTCTGATACTCGTTAAATGGGTTTTGGGTATAATCCTTAATGTCGGCAAAACTCTGCATTATTTGTGACACATCTAAGTTATATTATCAATCAACATATCACAAAATGAGCGAATAAGAGAATCTTATGAGGGAGGGAGGGGGGGAGCTTTTGGGTATAATCCTTAATGTCTGCAAAACTCTGCATTATTTGTGACACATCTAGGTTATATTATCAATCAACATATCACAAAATGAGCGAATAAGAGAATCTTATGAGGGAGGGAGGGTTAATCAATATGTTATCCTCCTCTTTTGAGGATTTTTGTGGGAAGATTAATCAATATGTTATTCTCTTAAAAAAGGAATAATTATTCCTCCTTTTTTGAGAGGAATAGGTATTCTGCATTTTGAGGAATGGCTATTCTTGTGAAATAGCTATTGCTAAGAATAAAAAACTAACCAAACAACGGAGTAGCTATTCCATTTCAGAGGTCTATTCTGCATACCAAAAGTACCCTTAGGGAATCAATTATATTGGAAAACCACATGTTTTTGGTGTAAGTGAAAAAGAAACAAACACTTGAAACTGGGTTTAAAGTGAGGAAGTCTAAATACTTTTATATTTTAGTATTATAGCGCCGATTCTCTTTAAATATGCACTTGAGAGTGTGTCTCTCTGGTAGGGGGTAGAATTCTCATAAAGTGCTTTAAATGGCTTCCTTTCTTAAGCATTTTGCTCATTAACGTTGCACTTGCTGAAGTAATACAGGGTTGTAAGAAATGCCAATAGTGAAAGTTCACAGTTAATTCAAAATCTCCTAGTAGTTTGATGTTTATTTCAACAGGATGTACTCTTGCTTCTGTTTTTTCTTTGTTTTGCAGAAGTCTTTGTATTTGGAAAGGCAATTGTCATCATTTATTGTGTACTTGTTCAATTTTTAAATTTATGGCATGATCTCTTTTTGTGCAGGGAGCACCGTGCAGCCAGAGCGTCTCTCTTTGATGGCTTTGATGGACTTGAGGAAGGTGGTCTTAGGGTGCCCTCCTCATACTCCCATGAAACTAATGAGCATGCCAATGAGAGAGCTGTGGACACTTTGCAAGATAGAGTTATATTTCTTAAGAGAGTAAGTTTCCTCTGTGACAAAGGATGACCAGTGTTAGAGTTTTCTTTGGCAATGAGTTTTATTTGATGAATATGGTCTCCAACGCTGTTGTTTTCTCCCATGCGGCTCCAATTTTACTTCTCTAACAACAGCTGTATGTGTGTGTTTGACTTTGGGCCTTACTTCTCCTCGAGTGCATCATGGATTTCTTTTGCAATCTTGTGGTCATCATAAAGGGAAATGATATCACCTCTCAAGCAATGAAGGGTATAATCCCTTGCTAATACATTGTCTTCCTCCCATTTTTCTCCCAACCTTGTGGTGGTGGTAGTCTCATTTTTGCCTTTTTCCATGGGTTTTGTAGTTGTGTGGTTAGAAAGGGTCTTTTCATGTGTCAATGAATAGGTTATGTGTCTCCATGCTCAGAAATTAATTTCATTCAAGTTTTCAATTATACATGTATCAATTCTGTTTTTGAGAGCCATTGGTGGAAGGTGATAATTGATACTTATCTAATATTTTTTGTGTCTTAATAGATGATGTGATTTGAAATGACATGATTACTAATGAAAAAGTAAAAATACAGTGCTTTTTTCTAAAATGTCATTTATTTTATACTAGAGGTGACACAACTTCTTATGAGAATCTTGTTTGTTTTTTTAAAAAGGATGGGAATAGTATTGAAAATTAATAAGTAGGAACTTCTACTTTTGGAAAGTTTCATATGTTTTGAGATAACTCAAAAAGAAAAGGTTATCATTTGTTTTGAAACAAAGTGAGTATTTTTTTTTTTGAAAAGTAATCGAAATATCATTAAAAGCATAAGGCGCCACTAGGTACACGTAAAGTATACTAGAGAAAAAACCTAGCTAGAAGGAGAAAACAGAACAAGGAAATCATGATAACTAATCATCAAAGGAGAAATAAAAGCAGCTGTCCAAAGAAATAGAGTTTTGAAGAAAAAATACTTAATCTTCTCCAATGTCCTTTCACGGTCCTCAATTTCTGTCATTCTTTTTCCTTCATAGACACCACAAAAGATACGAAGGTACCATATTTCACACAGCAGCACTTTGAGTGCTGTCGGCAGTCTACCAACAAGTATACAAGTCTACTGCTCGTCTAGGCATAACTTAAGACAGTTCAAATAGACTAAGGAAAACATTTCACAAGGCACTTGCAACCTCAAAATGGAGTAGAAAATGGTCCACAGAATCCCAATTCCTTTTACACATACAACACCTATCAACAACAATGATATGCTATTTCTTAAGATTATCCATAATTAGGATCTTTCCTAACGCTGCCAACCAAGCAAAAAAAAGCTGCCCTCAAAGGAACCTTAGGCTGCCAAACACTCTTGCAAGGGAAAAGGAAGCCAAAGTGAGTAATAGTTAGTTATTAAGATTAGCTGCCAGGGTTTGGTAGACTCACTCTCGTCTTTCTCGCCAAACCTTGGATAGGGGAACATGTTGTCATATAGATTCTCTTGAATCATACGTTTCAGTTATCCTAAGAATCCTATTATATTTAGTAGCATGTGTAGAAGTTTTGGAGTGCTCAATCACAAAACTGGTTGGATGAATTCCCTGCTATGCATAGTTACTTAGAGTAGTGGTGCAGGGGACTTCCAGTGGAATCATAGACTTTGAGAGGTGCCCTGGTAACAGGTGCAATCTTTTCAACACAATCATTTATAGCATGGTTTCCTATCTGCCATAGACATATCACCCTGTCCACCAACATGCACATGCCTATGCAGACGTGCCCACACACTTTCTAATACACATACACTCATCAAACCTTCTTCTTTTCTGTCACTAGGTAATCATTAAATATTGTGCACCTCTATGCCGGTTATTGAATGCTTTTGTACTTGTATATGATACTAAAATAGTTCCTGCTTTACGGAACTAAGATGGAATATTAATGCGTTAGTTGCCTAGATAAAGGATTAAAGACATGCTTTTTAAATGTGTAATCTATTTACAGAACAACTTTTGATGCATTTATTACTTACCAACAGTTAACAGGTGATATACATGATGAGGTGGAAAGTCATAATCGTCTGCTTGACCGTATGGTAAGTGGGTTACTGACATCTCTATTTGAGTGATTTATTTATTTATTTATGTTATAAATAAATTCTATGTAAAATCAGGGTAACGACATGGATTCGTCAAGGGGCGTGATGTCAGGAACCATGGAACGGTTCAAGATGGTACATGAACTAGATTGCTTTACTATCTTGCTGCCATTCTTTTTATTTTATTGACAGATCTGTTGGATAATGGTTTATTAAAACGATTTCATTGCTTTGTAGGTATTTGAGAAGAAATCAAGCCGAAGAATGTGTACTCTTGTTGCATGCTTTGTGGTTCTCTTTTTAATTATATTTTATCTAATCAGGTAAATGACTCAATTGTGGTATGTACTGTCAATTGCAATATGGATGCCATGCATTTCAAAGGTGATCAGCATCTAGGCCATACTAAATTTGTGATCTCCATAGTCAATCCCGAATCCTCTGTGGAGATGCTTATATTAAGTATGTTTCATAATATAGGAATATTTGCTATATTTTAATTTGGGTTCTGGCGGTCTAATAATTTTCTATATTGTAAAATTGCAACAGTTCAAACTTCGATACATTAATTCCTCATTACTGCTCTGTTATTAATAGCCTTATTTTAACAACTATGAAAGAACTTGGTGCCTCGATTTTTGAGCGAGCAGTTGTGATGTAGGTTTCACAGCATGAATTTGCTTGCACGATAAATGAGACATCAAGAACGATTTTGACTCCCTAGTTTGCATATCTTGAACAACTCTGTCCTGTTGATTCTGATCGCCCTATTTCTTTGCAGGGTCCTCCGATATTTTCCGGTTGGTTAAAGTATAACTATGAGAACCCTTTCCACTTCTTAGATGATGGATGTTGAGGAGGAAAATCATGCCTGTGAAGGTGTATTAACCCTTTTATTGCGGCAAGAAACTGAAACATGACTAATTAGTGGGTTCTCAGCAGCTCTGCCACAATATAGTTGCTCGCCGGAGGTTTTATGTTAGCTAGAATGGCCGGAGGCTAAATTGCAGGCTTGAGTCTATGGAAGGTTAGAATGAATCGTGAACGAACTTTTTGGCATCATTATATCTGTGCATGTTGGCCTTAAGAGTGGTATGCTGCATTTGTATTCTGTAGGAGAGATTCATGGGAAAATTTCCCTCGTGCAATCTAATTCTACTAAAAATATTGGGGGTTAAGCTTAAGCATCAGTATTTGTAAAAAGTGATCAAACAAGAAAGAAGAAAAGTGAAGAAGGAAATTGCAGAAAGTGAATATTGTGAGCTCGTTAATTGGTTAAATCTTTTAGTGTCATCCTAGTTTTGGGATCAAATTTTGCCTGCACTTCTGTAACTAATTAATAGAGAGTAGCAATCTAATGGGCAGTTTCCCATGTGCAAAAAGTTTCATATAGTCGGGCCTGAATTTGATTGATGTTGGATGTCAAGCAGATTTTATATCTCAGTATTTACTATTTTTAAAATATTCTCAATTAATTCTTAATTTAAACCCAAACTCGGTCTCAGTCCTTATTTGCATGGTGTGTGATTCGGTAAGATTACACTACCTAACCAATCAAGGTCTATTCATAGGTACCTGCTTTTCAAGATCTATTCATAGGTCCCTGCTTTCTGAAATTTTGGATTACAGAAAATTCAATATATTTTTTTTCTCTCATTTTTATTGAGTTTAACATTGATGTTTCTAATATTCGTCATTATAATAACCAAAAAAATGGCTGTTTTTTTGTTTGTTTAATTAAAAATGATATAATTTGAATCGCAAACCACCTATAAATACCGCATGCCTTTTCATCCTAGTATAGAATTGTAAATTTTGAGATTTCAGTTTATACTTTATACTTTGATAAATTTTAAGCCTTAGCTTTAAGCATTAGTAAATCGAAACTTCCATTAGACTTCCCATCCAATTATTAACGGAAAGTTACTCATATGAATGAGCCCCACCGTCCTGGGTCAATTTAAACTCACGGGTCACGGCCAAGACCAGCCATAGAGGTGTGAGGCTTTTTTTTTTTTGGTTTTAAAAAATTAATCCATAACCCATTAGATAAAGTGGAGTCCATATAGTTAAATGAGCAATTTTATATCAATAATTGGACAAAAAGTTTAGCAGAAGTCTCGATTTACAAATACTTGAAGTTGGAAATTGGAGTCTCAATGTCAAAAAATGCTAAATCACGTGAGGGTAATGACATGATTTCCCTAAATTTTACAATTTCTTCTCCAGTAATATGGGAAGTCTTACCATCAAGGAGTGCTACACATCCCAAATTTTTTTCCCAAAATTTGGTTCCCAAATGATGTGTCACTATCTCATGTGATTTATCATTTTGGGATATGTGTCATCATCTCATGGGATGATGACACATCATTTGGGAACCACTTTTTGGGATAAAAAGTTGGGAACTAGAGCATTTCCCTTTCCTTTATGATATTCTCTGTATCAGTTTTAATTTTATTTATTTATTTGTTAAGAAACTTCAGCTTCCATTGACACCCCCCTCCCAAAAAAAAAAAAGAAAAAGGACTTGAGCTTTCTATACATGCACATCAATTTCCTTCCGATAAGTTCTTAGTGATTAGTCTTTTCTCTAGTACGTATAAAATATTATAAAAGTAATTTTCAATGAACATAATCATGGACGATAATTTATTAAAAAACATAAAGTGTGGCACCACTTCATGGTTCAAACACATGCCCACCACTATCGGCTCCTCCCGTGATATGATAATTATAACATGTAAAGGGCATGATTGTTTGATCTTAGCCGCTCACAGCGGGCTTAGAATAAATGCACGGCGACGATTCCCTAATCCATCCTTACGACTTCCTGATAAATTTATATGATGTTCACCACCACTTCTTTTACGGAGCGTGCGGTTCATGCGGTCCTCACATGCCACACTAGGGTAGCCTGCGAGCTATCCCAGGGGTGGCCTGGGGTGATGCGCGCCACACTAGATCCATTGTTGACTCATGGGAGTGGCAACGCGCCACACCATAGGCGCGTAGCAGCCACCACAGCCAAGGAGGTGGCTAACAAGCCACCCCCTTTCATTTTAATTTTTAATTTTTTAAAAATAATTCTTTAAGTTTTTTATTTTTTTAATTTTTTAATTATATATATATATATTAGGAGTGATACGTGTTGTCATTTTATTGGCGCTGACGTGGCACACTAACGGAATCCGTTAAGTATTTTTGACATAATTTGACTGTAGGGAGTGATTCGTTTTTTTTGGCATACCTTAGAGACCCTGAGTTTAATTTAATATTACAGGGAGCTAATTGTAAATCAGGTAAACCAAAGGGTCTAATTTTACATTTTTCCTTTTTTTTTTTTTTTTTCTTTTTCTTTTTCTTCTCTTATTTTCTATTTTATTTTTAGATACTTTTTCATATATTTCATCATTTTATTTTTGCAATTCATGGTAGTGCTATATATATATATATATATTTTGATCGGTAATGTGATTCATATTAACGAGTCTTTCAATATATATGTATATATATAAAGTAAGACAGTATTGGAGAAGAAATTCATGGTGATGCTATTCTCTTTTTTTGAAAACTCCCTTGTCTAAAAGTCTCTCGAAAGTACTCTCCTATTGAACCCCCACCATCGTGAACCCATTGGGATCCCTCTTCCTTCTTCTTCGCCACCTTTTCTCTCTTTTCTCTCCTTTCTCTCTTTTTCTATTTTCCTTTCTTTTCTTCCTCTTCTTTTGTACGTAGGAAGTTGAAGCTAGATCTATTGTTGCTCACTCACCTCCGCCATGAATGCGTCCCTCCATTGATTTCTTCGCCCCTACCTGTTAAATCACTAATTATTTTAAAAGCTTAAGCTTATACGAGGAAGTAAATTTAATCAATATTTTAACACCCCACTCACATGTAGATTTAAGACCTCTACTCTGATATCATATTAAATTATCACTTGTCTCAAAAGCTTACGCTTATGAGAAGATGAAGATTTGATTATTTAATTAATACTTTAATATAATCCACCTCGAGCAACCTGCCATACAGCCTCTCCATCGATACATGAGACCCACGCACCGCCCCTTAGTGGTGTCGGCTTCCACTTCTCCCTTGCTCCCTCTCCTCCCCCTCTCTCCTTCTATGCCACCTTCTCTCCCCTTTCTTTTTATTTTTATTTCCCTCCATTTGTTTGGAAAGTTTGAAGCTAGATCTCCCGTCGCCTCGTCCAACTTCGCCGCACACTCGCCCCTCTACTGGTCTCACCGCCCTTGATCCACCATGAGTCACCCGCCATCCAACCTTTCCACTAGTGCGTGAGGCCCACGTGCCACCCCTTCTAGTGGTGTCTAGATCCAGATCTTCCTTCTGAGAGCCCATCCTCACCTAGGCTTGGCAATTCGGGTTCATGGGTCGGGTTCGTGTCAACCCGGACGACCCAATTATGTTAACGGGTTCAACACGAACCCGACCCGATCATTAATAGGGTTGGAATCCATGACACGAACACGACCTGATGAACCCGTTTAATCGAGTCCATTGGAAAAGGGTGTTCGGTGTTCTGTGACGTCTCCGGAGTAGCGGTAAACGAGGATCCGGCTTAGTATGGACTATGGAGCGGGAGGGCTTTGATAGTGTGTCGGCGGGTGCATGTTCTTCCTCAAGATTGGATGTTGCCTTACACGTGGTACCCGACACGAACCTAGTGTCAATCCGACACTAGAGAGCATAGGCTGCATAGTTGCATAAAGAATCAGAGATTAAAGAGAGGGGACGGAGTTCTGTGAAGTGAAGGCCGTGACGCTGTGTGAAGTTGTGAGCTGTGAAGCTGTGAACTGGTTACTGGTGTGAAGCACTGAAGCAGTGAAGGCGAAGCTGTCAGTTGTGAGCCTGTGAGGTGTGTCGTGGGCGTGAAAGGGAAACATCGAAAGTCTGAAACGGTGAAAGTGACAAGCGGCTAGGGTTTTTTACTTTTCTTTCTTTTCGATTTTGAGTGATTTTTTTTTTAAACATAATCGGGTATGGCGGGTTGACACGTGTGTCAACCCACCAAACCCAGTTTTAACCAGGTCATAATCGGGTCCCGAACCCGATTATCCCAAACTCAATATTTTCGTGTCGTGTTCGTGTCGGGTTCGCAGGTCGTGTCAAAAATTGCCAACCCTATCCTCACCTCCTTCTTTAATAAAGTGGGAGTTGTTCGATCTCTTTTTTGTCCAAATCTGGTGTAGAGCATACTCCTTTATTCAAGGAAGTGGGAAAAATGATCTTCATCAACCGGTCCAACCATAAGACTGCATCATATACCACCAACATAGCGATCCTCTCGGCTTTTTGGTCAATGAATTATAGGACCATATCATTTGGGATCCATTTCCCATTTTGGTTATAGATTTTATTTCTTGAGTTGTTACGATTGTATTAGGGTGTTTGTTGGGGTCTCCCACCCCTCCTATTGTAGTTTTTATTTAATTTATTTTATAGTTAGCTAGCTGAAAAAAAGAAGAAGTATGAATTGAATGGATTTTTTTTTTTCAAATCTCAATATATATATATATATATATATTTTCATATTAAATGTTATAGATATGAATATTTATCACTCCATTATTTATCATATTTATCAACTCACCTCACCTCATTATTTACGAGAAGAAGTGAAATATATATAATAAATAATGAAGTGGTAAACACTGATATGACAAGCTCTTTACCACTTAATTTGAATAAATTTACTCATTAGTATACGAGCTATACATCACACCATTATTTCATTAGGCTAATGTGGTAAGGTTTAATGGTCATTGAATATATTATTTTTTAAAAGCTGATTCAATTGCTATTAGACTCTGCCACATCAGCATAATAAAATAAAAGTAAAATATTGATGCATGTAGTATATATCATTAGTACTCTTATATATAGGAATTCTAAGGGATTTTGTTTGACAATGTTTGATTCATGGTTTACTTTACCATCCTCTGTTGCATGCGCAAGAAATTTGAAATTGAGTCTTAATTATTAACATGGAAAAAAAAATGCTTATTTTAAATAGTCTTTATATATTTACACATCCTGCATGCACCTCTTTGTCGGGGATGAGAGGGTATTGCTCCGAGGAATATAGGCTTATTATGGAATATTTTTTTTTAATATTGTTCAATAAAATAGAATTAATATAATTATTAGTTTAACCCTGCGTGCAAAATTTTTAGGGCTTGTTTGGAACTATTATCTAAGAACAGTTTTGGTAGAAACAAAATAGAAAATACTGTGTTTGGTAGCATTCCTGCATGTTCTCTTATTTTCTCTTCCATCATGATTAAGAATGTGAAAGATCCTCCCTTATAACCTTTTTCCTATTCAATTAGAAAAAAAAAAATAGAAAATACTCAACGTGTTTCGCAGAATTTGTTTCAAAGATTTGTTCTTGTTTTTGGAGAATATATATATAAAGAATGATTTTTACTGAAATGGTTTTTTGTTTTCATATTAGGCCCTGTCTGTTTTGGTGTAAAATATTTTTTGTTGGAAAATGTGTCTATTTTTCGATGTTTGTTTGCAAACCCTGAAAATGGTTCCAAGAACATTTTTCAGCGTTTGACTTGTATGAAAAATCGCCAAATGTTTTTTATATTTTCATATAATTTGAGGAGTTGCGAAAAAGATAGAGAGACGATGAACATGAATTGCAGACAAGGACAAAACTAGAAAGTTAATTTTAGGAGGCTAGACTGTAGTAAATTTTTTTTTGAGGGGCCTAGGTGAAGAAAAAAAGAACGGACCTAAAGTTTTTTTATTTTTTTTTTTATTTTATTTTTTATAAAAAAAGCTAAAAAAAAGAATTTTTAACCACTGTTTTTTTGCTAGCTAGAGGGGGGTTTGAGGGGCATGGCCCACACCAGCCTCCTTTAAC
This sequence comes from Alnus glutinosa, assembly GCF_958979055.1. Classification (NCBI taxonomy): domain Eukaryota; kingdom Viridiplantae; phylum Streptophyta; class Magnoliopsida; order Fagales; family Betulaceae; genus Alnus; species Alnus glutinosa. The sequence goes on from NC_084886.1 coordinate 14,875,564, forward strand.
TCTATCACTAGTTGCAAAGGTAGAGAATGTGTGAGAATAGAAAGCTTTTGAGAGCGGGATTAAGAACCAGTACGTACAATTAACTGCCCATATTGTTTGCAATTTGGGGTAACAATTGTGAAATGATTCTAGTAAAGCTCACTTGCTCAAGTAGATACTTAGGCAGTTCGAGACTTGTTTGCGCAAATAGGCCCTCATAAGGCATGGAGTCCTCTCACAATTGCTTGTCCGAAGGTGTGGGAGAGAAAGTGACAAAAAATGTTTACGCAGATGAGAAATGTAAACCATTTTTTTTGTTAACTGAAAACATTTTTAAGTTAACTAATATTTTATGTTGCACCAGACACTTACAAATAAAAATAAAAAACATTTTTCAAAAAATATTTTAGGGGACCAACAAGAGCAGTGCTACGATGTAGCAAAATTTCCGGATGAATTCCGGAAATTTTGCTACACTCAAGTATTACCCGACCAATAATACTTTGAAAATATTTGAAAATGTGTGTATATATATATATATGGTTCATAATCTTTGCGTTGTCTCCTTACCAACAATATACTTTGCTTGTGCGATAGAAGGTTGAATCACTATATTACCGTTTACTTTGCCGCCTACTACCCAACTCCATATTTAGTGGCACCGCTGTCTACCCAGTTTTGCTACTATTATGACCATTACCATCTAATTAATATAATCCATGTCTTCGGCCGGATATTAATTCCTTAAGAACTGACCAAGCATCGATCTAGTCCGATCTATTAATACAATTAAGAAGGCTAGCTTTCGGATGAAGAAATTAATTAATCTTAGAGCCTAATATATGCAAAATGAAGTCTATACAACTTTGGAACATCTTTGCTTTTCCCAATCGAACACTACTAAAAACAGAGAAAAAGCTAGAAATTCGTGTATAAGTGCCAAAAAAACATTTCTTAGCGTTTAATAGTGACAATTTTAGCCATAACCATACTAGCAGCTTTAGCATTAACAATATACATATAGTGATAGCCCCATTTGTAGTAATATATAGTAATAGGTACGTTTAGCAATAAGAATAGTGATAACTACTTACTGTAACAATAGTACGTAACGGCTTCAGCAATAACAAATAGTTATAAGTTTAGCAGTAGCAGAAATTAATGACGAATTCAATAACAATAGTAATGATGAGTTCAGCATTACTAATAATGACGAGTTTTGCAGAAATAATAGCTAGGGGCAACTTTATTATTAGTAAGAATAATAAGAACACCGACAATAACAACGTAACAATAATGATAACTTTAAAAGTAATGATAATAATCAATAATAATAACAACTATCATGTCAGCAATATGGTAACCATGTTGTAACATTAATTGAAATAATAACATAGAATGAAGAAAGGAAGGAGTGGTTAAAGAAGAGAGGATGTGACTGTGTGGTATATTAATGCAGCAGTGAGTGATATAACCTCAAATCGATCGAAAGTGGTAATTGAGCGCGCCTTTGAAAAATGTTGAGCCATGTATGATGGAAAAAAAAATAGGCCAGGGTGTTATAGCTAGCTAGCTAGCTGGATGAGATTTCTGCCAAAGCTTTGGTTAAAGTGTTTGTTTTCCGAATTTCCCATTGGGTTGGAAAATATTTGGGGATATATAATATAAATAAGATGAGAAACTCCATCTCCCTTCCTCTCTGCATGTCTTGCTTGAAAGTTTGGAACAATCCCTTTATACTGTTGGAAAATTTCCTTCTAATTAATAGAAAAGAGAGTAAGAGGGGAATTAAATAGAGTTTCAATGTATAATATAAAGGAGAATGATGCTCTTCGTCTGTGATTATTCTATTCTTTGGGGTTATGGTATGGGTGCATGTGTTGTTTCTTATCCCCCATGAGGGTTGAGGTGATCCCCATATATTAGAGAGTGAACCCTCCCCCCCAATCAATAGAAAATAAGAGGAAAAATAGTGATGTGACACCACATAAATTTTTACCTTGAGCAATGCACAATCACAATCATGTGGGTAGGTGAGAAATGAGACGACCTTTGTTAAAAAATACTAGTTTGTTTGGGTTTCTCATATTTGGTGTTAATTCTCCAAATATGCAAGTTGCTGACAATATATGTGCATTAATAGTTGAAAATACCTGACCAAGGGGGTTATTAGTCAAGGCTCAAGAAAGTAAGTTAAGGTTCAGCCATTCAACTTGCTGCATGCGTACTGCCTCCGTCTCTAGATTTCCTATGACCCACTGATTGTGCCAAGTCACACAATACATGATCATGGTTTGACAACAGAGCTGCTGGATTACATCCATGCCTTCCAAACCACAATTATCCTTCATTCCCATTAGACAACTCATGAGCTTGGTTCATGGTTGAAGAAATGTCAGTGTAAAGTTGAAACAATCCATGTGAACCTATGCATGCTGTCACATTTGTAGGTGCATTGATATAGCTTTGACTTCTTCAAGGGAGAAGATGACTTGGTCTCCCTTGGCTAGATTGGGTTGTATGCTTGCACTTCGGTTAAGCCCCTTTTGGATGGAGCTTCACTTAGGCCAAATGGAATAGAAAGCCTTAAAATGGTATGATTGTGGACTCATTGGATATCTAGCCTGTGTATGCTAGCTATATAAGCTCTTCCTTATAGCTAGGATATAATGGGTCAATTATCATAAGTTGTTGATTGAATAATGCTTGGGCCTCATGAGGTTGTTATACCAACCGACAACCAGTGTGGGCCACTAGCCCAATAAAGTATGAGATGAGCAATAAGCCTAATAATATAGAGAGCCCATTCTATTCGGACGTGGCGTAAACCCCAACATTTACAGCATCCAATAATTGTTTGACATGTCAGTTTCAAATACAAGATAGAATACGCACGAAAACACCGGATCAACAACCCATCGTTTGTGAGTATTCATTTTCTTCTTCCTCCTTAGAAACCACTAGATCCAATGTCATCCACACCATCGCCTCCAACTTCATGTACATCGTCCAGCATCTCACTGGCCCATCATCCTCGACATCACCCCCTGGCGCCAGAGATCTCTCTCCGGTGGCGAGGCTTGCCTCCATCGAGAAGAACAGCCTGTTGGAGAGAGATAGGGACAGGGACAGAGGTTACTAGATTTGGGTAAGGCTTATTTGAGGATATTATTGTCGACACCGACAAATTCGCCTCCGATTCTGGATGGGTTCTTTTCGCCTTTCAATGACCCACATAACTTTTTTTTGTTTCATGATCTGTGCCCGGTTTGGCATGACGGGTTCTCAGCTAGTCCTTCGGGGTTGCTCTTAGATTCTTTGATCTCTCCATCTCCTTCTTCAATGGACCTGTTATGCAAATTTTTTGGACTTTTAGGCATAGCAGTGTGCTACTGTGCTTAAGGAATTTCGAAGAAAAAAAGCCTGCAATTTTGCACAAGAAATTGGTAAAGTTTTTGCATTGACTGACACAAGCCAAGAGAGAGAGAAAAAAAAGAAAAGAAAAAGAAAGGGAGTTTCCTAGAGAGAGAGAGAGATGATGGTGTTCTTTTGATTGATGAGTTTCAGATGTCAATTGTCTTGGGAGAAGATTCGTGATCGGGTGTTTTCGACTTAAACTATGTTGGTGTAACAAGCTTATGAGGCCTAATACTATTGGAGGCTGTAAAAGACCTGGTCTACGTACACCAGATCCTGATTGAAGTTATTCTCAATAATATATAAGGATTGTTAATAGAGATCTTGTGGGATTTTTTTTTTTTTTTGCTTTTTTTTTTAATGAAACTTTGATTCAAAATCATGGTTCAGTTCAAGCTCGTCTCTCAATTTGCTCCACGTGGACTTAGAGAAAAACAAAGTCAGTCATCTACAAAAGTAAAACCTCAATTGGCAAAAATTAAAAGAAAAAAATTCTTGAATATAAGCGAGGACAAGTGTTGTCATTAATGCTGACAATAAGATTATCAGCGACGACATTGAGCCGCATTCCCTTACAGGCCATGAGCCCAATAAAGTATGATATGGCCAATAAGCCTAATAAAATCTGAGGATTGTTGATGGAGATTTTGTAGGCTATTTTTTAATGAAACTTTGACCCAAATCATCGTTCCGTTCGAATTGGCCTCTGTGGTAATTTCATGTGGATTTAGAGGGAAAAAAAAAATCCCGATTATCACCGACAACAAGCATTGTCATTAATGATAATTTGGTATCAGCGACGACAAGGCTGCCTCACATGCCTAACTTTCAATTCGAATGCAGTATTATTAGCGATGACATATGTAGTTGCTAAGATTATTTTCAGCGACTACTTAACTTTTATGTCGTTGCTAATAGGAATCCTTAGCAGAGCATTTGCAAAGACAAAACGATGAATTTTTGGGCTTTGGGGTTCACAAAACCAGTATTTTTGGTAGTGATTATTCATTTCATTCGAAAAAAAAAATAAAAGAAAAGAAAAAAGGAAAAAAAAAAAAAAGCCCTCACATTAATTACACGTGGAAATTGTGTCTAAATTTTTTCGCGTTTTTCGTAAGCATAGAAAAATCAATAACTTTAAGTCTCTTGGTTTTATTTTCCAAACAATCTAAATGAGATAAAAGAATTATCAATTCAAATTAAATATTGTTTATATTTCTTTTGACAACGGTTCTAGGATATATATTAAATTAATGCTTTTTTTTTTTTTTTTTTTTTCAACATTGCACGCGTAGTCTGCTAGTTACATCACAATTTCCCTCCTAGAAGCACCTCACGTGCAGGTATCCTATTACTAGCATAAGAAGAAGTTAAAACATAGCCAACAAGCTAGGCAACAGCCAATACATATATATAAATGACATAAACATTAATTAGTCTCTAGCAACTTGCAAGAATATGGCGGTATGAAGGAATTAATCTCATTCAGGCCATTCAGATGCTATGAACCGAGCGACTTCTAGAAGCTATTGTGGGGTATGAAGGTACAAAACTCGATTAAAATTTTTTTATGGAGGGATTGTAAAGATATACTCCCTACAAAAGTAAATCTGCTTAAGCGAGGTATTGATCTGGATCCCCTTTGTATTTTCTGTAAGATGGAAAGTGAAACGACCTATCACATCCTTTGGGAGTGCTCTTCATCAGCAGATGTGTGGGGTGCTTGTGGTACTACGATCCAAAAGAGTGTAGTGAACGGTAATACTTTTGAAGAGGTATTGGCGTATATGATGGGCAGATGCACGAAAGAAGACTTGGATATTTTTGCCATGATAGCCTGCAAAATCTAGTTTTGTCGGAACGCTGTAATGCATGAGGGGAGTTCATTCATCCAAACCAACTAATCACTGAAGCGGCGCTCTCCATAAAAGAGTTTACAGATGCCAATGCATTAGAGAGGCTGCCGCCAACCATCACTGGGGTTCTTGCCATGAAAAGTTGGAAAACTCCCCCTCCTGGTGTGTACAAAATTAATTGGGATGTGGCAATTGATTCCAAGAACAGATTTATGGATATTGGCATAATTGCACGGGATTGTGAAGGCCAGGTGATTGCAGCCAACTGCCATTAAGTATGTGTAAGACAAGAGTTGGTGATAGCAAAAGCCCAAGCAGCCCTGCAGGCAGTGGAATTCAATTGTGAGTTGGGACTTTAGAGTATTATCCTCTAGGAGATTACCCATTTTGGTAATATTCTCATAGAAACATGCTTAACTACGGAGTTCTGATAGGTTCATGGGTATCACGGATTTAAAACACGTTGTATCAAGAAGGGTGCAAATATATATACGTACATATAAGCACATACCCATCCCTATACCTTAGCAATATGGGACGTCACATGGATAGAATGTGGATTGAGGAAATTTCTGAGGGTATTCGTGATATTGTTATTTTAGAGCAATTTGCTCTTTTTTTTTATAGAGATTTAGTCTCTTGTTTGTTCCCAGAGGTTCTCTCTAGGATATTTTCCTTTTGGGTTGAAAAAGTATAAAATTTTATGTAAAAAAAAAATAAAAAACTTGCAGAATCAAATATACATATATGGCATAAACGTCGATCTCTAGCAACTTGCACAATCAAAGACCTCAGCAGAAATAATTTTTTATTATTATATGGGTGGAGGGGGATGAACTTGAGCCCAAACCAAAAATGTAGGGCATGGATTCAAAGATCATGTTCAAATTCAGAGAGGCATGGAAAAGGTTGTGAGCAAACAGTAATACTAAATGTAATACTATGTCCAACCATCTCTCTATCGTAGTCGTTTTGACATGTCAGGGCCCGAGAAAACGACGTGCTCCCCACCTGCCCACGCGCACGCGACCCCACAAAACCCTAATTTCCAAGAGCCCTAAAAGCAGAGCTTACTAGGAAAAAGAAAAGAATAAATAAAATTAAAGGAGAGAGAAAAAAAAAAGAAAAAAAAAAGAAAAAAGAAAAAAGAAAAAAAAAACTTGGCTCCCCAAATCACAACAGAGCTGACAACAAAGGGTGAAAAAAAAAAGGAGACATTTTTCCTAGTTGTTTTGTTTGTAGTTACTATTTATTTATTTAATTTTAATATATAATACAATCTCTGAGTGCTTTAGTTTATTCTCCATTTGCTTGATTCTACCAAGGGTTTTGCATCAGTTCCATGTTCTCTCAGCTGAGATCACTTCTTGGTTCTTGATCTTATTAATTCAGCTTCGCTTGTTAAAGGGCTTCTTTTCTTTCTTTCTTTCCTTCTCTTTACCTGATTCCTTGCGCAACTTGAATCTAATGCTCTCTTCTCAGAAGCTTTCCTTTCTCTCTTTCTCTCTCTCTCACGGTGAGGATATTAGGTTATACAGGAGCCCTTAGTTTCTTGTTGAATTATGGGTTTGACTTTTTGATCTCAGAATTCACAAACAAGCGAGAAGGACAAAGAAGCAATCAATCTCCACCGTTTGCAAGACGACCGATTTGATTACTGGGTCCTCTTCTTTTTCCACTTTTGTTGCCCTGAATTTGCAAGTCTGGCTAATCCGTGGTGGACCGGGCAGGTGGGGCTGCCGGGCATGGACCCGGCAGCAAATTCTTCTGTGCTAAGCAAACGCCACAGCGAGATTTCCATGGACGAAAGCAGCGGTGGAAGAGGAGTCGACGAGGACGAAGATAGAGACAACGGAGACGAGCCTAGAGAGGGCGCGGTTGAGGTTGGCACTCGCAGACCACGAGGTCGGCCTCCTGGATCTAAGAACAAACAAAAACCACCCATCTTTGTGACCCGAGACAGCCCGAACGTGCTCAAGAGCCACGTCATGGAGGTGGCTAGTAATGCTGATATAGCGGAAAGCATAGCCCAATTCGCCAGGAGGCGTCAACGAGGTGTTTGCGTGCTTAGCGGGAGCGGCTCTGTGGCCAATGTCACCCTCAGACAACCTGCGGCACCTGGCGCTGTCGTAGCACTTCACGGCAGGTTTGAGATTCTCTCTCTGACGGGTGCCTTCCTTCCTGGACCTTCCCCTCCTGGCTCGACCGGCCTCACTGTGTATCTAGCTGGCGGTCAGGGTCAGGTCGTGGGAGGAAGTGTTGTAGGATCACTTGTTGCGGCAGGGCCAGTGATGGTCATTGCCGCAACTTTTGCTAATGCAACATATGAGAGATTGCCTCTTGATGATGATGATGAGGGCCGTCAGGGCATTGCTGTCGGAAGTTCCCCACCGGCAATTGGAAGCAGCGGCAGCGGCGGTGGGGGACAGCTGCCGCCTGCTGGGCTGCCAGATCCCTCATCACTTCCTGTTTATAATTTGACACCAAATCTACTCCCCAACGGGGGGCAGTTGGGTCATGATGCTTATGCTTGGGCTCATGCGCGACCTCCTTACTAGCTACAGAATATATCCCTAGGAGATTTGATTAATCTTCTATATAGTCTATCTGTTGTATTTGGATGTTAGGGAATGATCAAATGGAGATACATAGGAAGATGGGAAGAAGATCGAGAAACCGCGTGGTATTCTCAATGTATATTAGGCTTTTTGATTTGTCTAGCTTGGATCCTCTCTGTTTGCAATAAAAAAAAAAAAAAAAAAAAAACCATGAATGGCCTCTTAGCTTTCTAACCACTAACTGAATTATTAAATCTTTGTCTAGACTTCTTTTTTACAGTTTTTCGGTTGGATTTCTTATTTTATATTTCTCTTGTGTTTATATTGAATCTTAATGAATTTCAGGTTAATCTGATCATATGATGGATTAGACTTGGGAGACAAAGCTAGTTGGAGAGGCATTATCTTATATATGTTTCCTGTTTGTGCTAATCAGAGATTTTCATGCCTGTTTTAAGCTTGTATCTCACTTTACTCATAAAAGGGATTGATATACAGGTGCCGTCGATTTCAAGACCTGATTTGTCTTATTTTTAGTTTTGTTGTTAGGAGGTAACTGCATGACAACTAGGGTTTGCGAATGATTGTTCTATAATTTGCATTGGTCTGTGTTGCACGGGCAAAAGAGTGTAACTAGGATGAATAAAAGAAGATTTCCACTTGGGAAGCCTTCCCTTGAAGCCACTGTCTAATTTTAACAAGTAAATGACATATGTTCATAAGATTGTATTGGGATCTACTGACAACTTATATGAGTGTGAAAATGCATGAAGGGTTTCTCTTTCTCCATCTGTATCTCAATGTTTTGTTATTCGATCTTTTGTCAAATAGGACTCCCATGAGGGGATATGTGCTCTATTTATTATTTTAATAAGAACAATCAGTAGGGTATTTTTATATTGTTACATTTGTTTAATTAGTTTGTAATGAAGTATGATATATATTTTTCATTTGTGTCCAAAAGATATTTTATATATATTTTTCATTCATTATGTGCAACTAATTAATTTCAAATTCAGGGTGCATGCAATCTCTGTGACACAAACATGTTATAGAGTACTAGTACTCAAAATATTTAAGAGAAAAGAGAAAAAAGGGTAAACATCAAAGATATAACAGGTTTTTTCTTGGCTGGGGCAGATCTAAGGTAGGCATGGCATAGAGGAGTTCAATTAATGCAAAGTCAATGGTATTCATGAGAAGAGTTAGAACTAATTAAAATAGAGCTGCTCGGAAACTTGAGATCTCTTTGTCCCGCTTTAATATTCATAATGTATTTAACTCTGCCAAGGCACTCTACAGCTGCCACTTGTTTCTTCTAGCCAAAAAACAGTCTCCGTTTGCTCCATGGCTGGTCTCTGCTATTTTTAGGACATCTAGATCTAGGAACAGATACTTTATAGTGTTATAAGGTGCTGAGAATAGAAGCCAATGTCATAATGGAGGTAAATCATGTAATTAGACCTTTTGATTTTTCCTTCGAATACGTGCACTTAATATTAGATAATATCAATGATACAATAATATCTATAATTTTTTTTCTTTATTAGAAAAATTCCCTTATTTATTCATACAAAGTTTCAAAAAGTTTTTCTCTTATAACAAATACTTAATTAGTAGAACGGCCGGGTAATTCATTGTCAATAGCACTCTCTAAAGAGTTGACTCTTAGTATGAGATCTATGATTTTCTATTGTTGGGTTTCTAAAGAGGTGACTCTTGGTCTGAGATCCATGATTTTCTAAGTTGGGAGTAAATTTATTTAATTTTTTTTTTTGAAAAATGATATTTTAACTTTATTGATAAAGATCAAATACGTAGAACATGTTGTTCTAACATAACAGTATCATAGATACAACATGTTGCTCTAGGTCTCACCAATGACGTGTCGAATTGCCTCATTTGCCAAACCATGAGCTATAGAGTTACCTTCAGTTTAACATGGCCAATTTGCCAACTGGATAACAAGTTACTTACTCTTTGGATGTCCTCCACTATTTGCCCAAATCTGTTCCACTTCGCTTTGAGGACTTCACTACATTAACCAGTTGTAAGGCATCGCCCTCCAAAAAGATGTCGCAGGCCTACGTTTGTGCAAAACTCTGTTGCATAAAGAGCTCCCATGGCTTCAACTACAATAGGTTTTGTGTTTATCTCATTTGTGAAACTTCGAGCTGCAAAAACACCCCCCCCCCCCCTTTGTCCCGAACAAGAATACCGACTCCAATCCACCCTTTGAGATTGTCAATGACCACATCTCAGTTTACTTTGTAAACCCGTCTCTGATGGAGCCTTCCATTTAACGATGGATATGCTGGCCTCAACTAGCTCATGTTCAATGTCTTTTCAGAAGTCATCAATGGAAACATTACGATTGTTGACAGTATTGGTGTAGACAATGATAAATGTTTTGTTAAAATATTCCTAAATTACACTTTACCCCTCAAATTACCCCCACCCCCCCCCCCCCCCCCCCCCCCCCCCCCCCCCCCCCCTCTCTCTTATAAGTAAGAATTTATAAAATAAAATCAACAAGAACGAAAAGGATCTGCAAGCAATCTCTCAAAAACAAAACTGCTTAAAAGCTATAGAAGGCCTACACAAGCAAGCGCCTACAAGTAACAGAACACATAACTCAAATGTGATTTTATTTCCTCAACTGGGTTTTCATTCACTTAAATAAGCAATACATATGTTTATTACACAAGATAAAAATTACTTTTAAACCCTACTTGGTATGAGATAATATCTATTCAGTTTACATTTGGATTCAAATGAAGATCAACAAACTTGACATTTTAATTTGGATGAGGAGGATCTTGATATTCAACCTCTACAAGTTCAACGAGGTAGACCTAACGTTTAACTTGGAACAAAAATACTGGAAACGTGCAGAAACAATAGGCTTTGTAAGCAAATTTGCAAGCTAGTCCTTATTGGGGAATAAAACAAACTTCAAGTGATTTGGCAGCAACTAGGAGTGGAGAGGTGGATAGTTAATAACCGTCTACTAACAGTTAACTGCCTTAAACCGCTAACCAGCGAACTGCTTCTGTAGGCGGTTGGAAAAAACCGCTAACTAATAGTGATCTTAGGGGTAGACGAAAGCGGTTATTAACCGCTAACCGCCCACACACACACACACGCACACACAAAACAACATCGTTTTATATGGGGTTTTAAATGACAACATACGACCAAAAAAAAAAAAAAAAAAAAAAACCCAAAAAATATCTAACATAAGCCAAAAAATAAGTTTAAAGGAAGGTCCAACACCCAAAAATAGGCCCAAAATACCCAAATTTAAAAGTGGTCATGCGCTGCAATTATAGTTTTAAATAACTGTTAATTACGTAAAGCGGGGCGGTTGTGGTTAGCAAAATAGAATAACCGTCTTTTCACCCCTAGCCAGCAACTCTATCTTCAACAAAATGGAAAACAATTTTCACATGCTTAGTCCTTGCATGAAAAACAGGATTGGTTGAAAGGTAGGTTGCACTGATATCGTTACACCATAATTTTGGTGGAGAAGGGAGAACTACACAAAGATCATGAATAATTGAATCCACAGTAATTCTATTGTATTCGCAACACATTTATACTCTGCTTTAGTACTCAATCTAGACACGGTTGGTTGTTTTCGAGAGCTCCATGAAATTCAATTTGAAACCAAAAAGGTACAATAAGCTCCTGTTGAGTGTCGATTTTCTCGGCATCATGCCCAATCAATGATTGATAAAGCCTCCAACTGAGAAGATGATGAGTGAGTAAGAAGCAGACCATGAGACACAGTATGCTTGAGATACCTCAAGACGCATTTGACAGCCTACCAGTGCAACTTGGTTGGCATGTGCATAAACGAACAAACTTGATTTACAACAAATGCCGAATCAAGATGAGTGAGAGACAAATGTTGTAAGCAACCCGCCATGCTTTGAAACAAAGAAGGATCTTCAATAGGATACCATCAAAAGTAGATAAGGTGTGAAGAAGAAGACATGGGGGAGGAAATTGGCTTGGCCTCCATCAAGTTTGTGCACTTACTAAGATCCAGTATATACCCGCGTTGTGACAGCAAGAGACCAGATTGGAGATGGAGGACCTCCATGCCCAAGAAGAAGCTTAATAAACCAAGGTACTTGACAACAAACTCATGCCACAGCTGCTGCAGAAGATCATCAATCGCAAAGGGCATGTTACATGTATGTAGTATTTATAATAATATCAATGTATATAAGGATAAAAATAGTAACTAAAGAGCATTTAAAAGTAAACAAGGATGAGATTCCTTTAGAACCAATGAACCCGAGTTCAAGCAATTTATTGCCTAGCTTAGAAAACCAAGCTTTAAGAGCTTGTTTCAATCCATAAATGGCTTTGTTTAACTTGCACACATGTGTGGGAAATGAAGGATGAGCGAAACCAGGGGGTTGACTCATAAACACCTATCCTGATAAAAATCCATGAAGGAAGGCATTTTGAATATCAATTTGCCTCATAGATCAACTTTCTTAATATGCAATCGAGAGCACAGTCCTTATAGTTGTAGGTTTAACAACTGGACTAAAAGTCTCGCCATAATCAATCCTTGCTTGTTGATGAAATCTCTTAGCAACAAGCCTAGTTTTGTGCCTTTCCATAGATCCATCAGCATTGCGTTTCAATTTCAATACCCACTTGCTGCCAACTACATTCGTTTCAACAGAAGATGGAACTAAGGCCCAAGTATGATTATTAAGAAAAGCATTAAATTCCACCTGCATAGCTCGAAGCCATTCTTGAATCTTAACTGCAAAAGAGTAACAAGTAGGCTCAACCATGGCATATATTAGCAGTAACAGCCAACAGAGCCTGAGAAATAGGATATCTAATAGTTCCATCATTGAAAACCCTTGGTTTGTGGATATTATTCTGCGTGCGAGTGACAATTTGATGAGTTCGAGTAGGAGCAGACTTGAAGAAGTTGAACTTGACATAGCATAAGAAGTCATAGGGTTATCAGAGACAATAGGCGTAGAACCAGAAGAGGAGGGTGACTCCATGCTACCGACAGACAAAGGCAATGGAACATATGAGGGTAACATGTGATGCAGGAGGAAATCGGACGCAACTATAGAATTAATTAGTCTATGATGTGGCGATGTGATTGGTTTGATTTAAGCAAGAAAAGGAAGGGTCAACTACTCAAGAAGGAAAGAAGAGATCTTTGGCAAATTGTGATTTAGAAGATATTCTCTACCGAGTTGTCAACATCCATCAAGAGAAAGACCAAGAAGGAAAGAAGAGACTATTGACAAATCTCTTGATTCATCTTTTAAAGAATTCTCATATTTATATTTTCGTTGTCGTCAAGTAATATTATAGTTATTATTTTTTTCCCTAAAATATGGTCATTCTTTAGCACCAAGTATTTTCCATTAATTTGGAGATATTCTTTGGTACAAAGTATTTCCATAATATGTTTATTTGTATTTATTTCAAGTCTTACAAGATTTATTAGGCTTTTCGGGATTTTGCTATTTTTGGCAAAATTCTTCTAAAGACCTAATTTTCAGCTATTTAAGTCCAGCTTGTGGACGTTTTTCAACAGCTTTGTTGATTATTGATAATTTTATCAAATTCAGAGTTTGTCTCTGTTTTCTTTGGGGTAATTTTCCTGTTTTCTTCTTTGCAAACTACCTGTTAGTTAGCCTACAGAATAATCGCTATTCTGTTCCGGCGTCAATTGGTATCAAAGCTTCAGCACTTTCCTGAGACGAGTTATTCATCAGTTTCGATGGCTGGTGGTCGTAGTCGTGGTGGTCGTCGTGAGCAGGTTCCGAATGAGGAAGCTCCGCACCATGATCGTAACGTTCAAGATATGATGATTGAGGATTTGCAGAGGCAAGTTGCAGAGTTAGCCCAGCGCCTAGCGGCGCAGGAATTCGGCAATCGTGAGATGAACTCCGATTCCAATTCCACCTTCGACAACCCGTATCACAATCCTGCTCCATACCGGGAACAACGTGGTCGGGATGAAGAAATTGTTGATGAAGAGTTCCAAGAAGACGAGTTCGTTGATGAGGAGTTCATACATGGAGATGTTCATGATGATGTTGAACATGAAGATGTTGAAAATCCTTCACAAGGATTTGTGGATTGGAATTCTTCCCCAATTTATGATGTCTATCATGAAGAAGAAGATTTATTGAAAGAGGTAAGTTTTGTGGGTGATACAATAAAATTTATTGAAGAAAATAATGACTACCATGTGTTTGATGAAAGTCCACATGACGAGGGATTTCAGTTAAGTAATGAGGAAATTAGTTATGTTGATTTTCTTGGGATTGAAAATTTTCTATCAAGTTCTTCTAGTAATAATTTGAATTTTGGTTTTGGTGTGATGGATGACAACTTTAATTTTTGCGGTAAAAAAAGAATTGATAATTCATTGAAGACTTTTATGGAGCTTGAATTGGAGAAAATAAATAAAAGACGTGAGAAGATTGAATTATTTCAATTTAGTGTGAGGCTAGTTGTTGTGATGAGTTGCAATTTATTTATCTTCTGGTTTCAAGTTATTTTGGTATTGAGAAATACGAGATGGAATGAATTAATCGGCCTTCCAAAAGATCGAAGTAAAAAAGATTTGAATTCGAGGACGAATTCTTTCCAACCCGGTGAGACTGATGCAGGAGGAAATCGGACGCAACTATAGAATTAATTAGTCTATGATGTGGCGATGTGATTGGTTTGATTTAAGCAAGAAAATGAAGGGTCAACTACTCAAGAAGGAAAGAAGAGATCTTTGGCAAATTGTGATTTAGAAGATATTCTCTACCGAGTTGTCAACATCCATCAAGAGAAAGACCAAGAAGGAAAGAAGAGACTATCGACAAATCTCTTGATTCATCTTTTAAAGAATTTCCTTATTTATATTTTCGTTGTCGTCAAGTAATATTATAGTTATTATTTTTTTCCCTAAAATATGGCCATTCTTTGACACCAAGTATTTTCCATTAATTTGGAGATATTCTTTGGTACAAAGTATTTCCATAATATGCTTATTTGTATTTATTTCAAGTCTTACAAGATTTATTAGGCTTTTCGGGATTTTGCTATTTTTGGCAAAATTCTTCTAAAGACCTAATTTTCAGCTATTTAAGTCCGGCTTGTGGACGTTTTTCAACAGCTTTGTTGATTATTGATAATTTTATCAAATTCAGAGTTTGTCTCTGTTTTCTTTGGGGTAATTTTCATGTTTTCTTCTTTGCAAACTACCTGTTGGTTAGCCTACAGAATAATCGCTATTCTGTTCCAGCGTCAACATGGCTGCAGACAAGGAAGTTGTAGCAGAAGGAATATGAAAGCAATACATATGTTTGTTACATAAGATTAATATTACATTTGAACTATACAAGGTATCAGATAATATCTAATTAGTTTGCATTTGAATTCAAATGAGGGTCAGCACACTTGACATTTGAATTTGGATGAGGATTAATATCTTGAGCTTCAACACCTCGTATGGATAATGACACGAACATCTGCATGAAATGGGCATAAGGTGCAGGCTGGTTAGGTCAGCATATTTGGGTCGAGATTTGTAAGCTCGAAATTTTGGGTTAGGTTTGAATTCGAATTAGAGAATAGTTAGGGAAATTTAAGAAAGTATCTTGGCTTTCTTCTTAATTCCCACTACTTTTTCCAAGTAATTAAAATGCTAGAGCAAGAAAAAATTAGGAACTGTCAATCATTTGTTGCTATTATGCAATGATTTCCAGCTCAACTTCTTATCAGCTTTTCTATTTTTGGACCATGCATGGGTATAGACATCCTCAAAGGACTAATCCCTTTACAATATATTTAAACTTTGGTTGTGTTATATATATAAATTACAGGAATTAGATTGCTGCATGCATATGACTGATCAATGTGTTTACTCACATCTTTTGAATACCATAGGTTCATATTTCCCAATGGACAGAACTTGCTTAATTTATAAAACAATGCCCAAGCTGCGTGCTGTTAGTAAAGAATGTGATCAACACATTTAATTATTGCTTAACAACTACTGGCTGCTGCATCTCCTCTACAAGGACACAACGGAAGCACATAGGCTAATTAAGCATTACCTTTACTTCAATATTAAGCAAAATCCCTAAACCCGCCTATAATAATCCACTTGACATCTTTATTGAACAAGAAGAGGAGTACCGGTAATTTTTCAGTTTAGGTGCTTTAAAGGCACTTGGTAGCATAAATATTGTACGTTCATAGTAACAATATATATATATATATATATATATATATATGTGCTATACCAAAATCGCATATGCCTATTATGTTTTTATCATGAGAAAATACATTTTATCCTATGAAGAATCACTTTGGCACTTATACCTCAAAAGTTTAAAAAGTAACACCCGCTCGCACTTCACAAATTATGTAACCGTGATGCTTAGCACTCATTGTTAGGTTTTTTTTTTCCTCCATATTTTTCGATGGAACTTATGTCACGTGCCCAGCACGTGACATTTTTGCCCTAAAATGCTCACAGGGTAAGATATATTTTTTCCTAAACTTTGGAGGTACAAATGACAACTCAGCTTTACATACACTATAAAAATTAAAATTAAAAAAAAAGGTGGCGCACGAAGAGTCTCCACGCCACATGGGAATCACTGGACCACTCCCACACCTGGGGTGGGGAGTCTGGCAACTCTTGAAGAAGTTTTCGGGGGTGACTTGGGCCACCCTGAAAACTCCCAAGGGGGTGGCCTGTGCCACCTCTAAAAACATCTTTAAGGGTGGGCAAGCCCTCATTCCTAGGTGAGGAGGGTGGTCCAGCTAGGTAGTGGAGAGGGGAAGCAATCGACTACCTTAATTTTTTAAAAAGTTTTTTTTTTTTTTTTCATTTTTTTTTTTTTTTTTTTTTTTTTTTTTTTATTAAAAAAAAAAAAATTATATGTAAAAAGTTGAGCTGGCATTTTACCTCCAAAGTTTGTAAAAAAATACACTTTACCCTCCTCCCTCGATTAGGGATGAAAATGTTATGTCAAGTGAACTCAACGTAAGTCCCATCCAAAAAGACCAAAAAAGTAATAGAGGGTTTTATATATGAGAAATGATTCTCCACCACTTAAATATACAACTTTTCACCACCTTATCTATGTGCAATGTGGTCCTCTACTAACTTTAGAGTTTTTTTATTTTTAAAAAATAAAATAAAGTGGGGGACCACCTTGCCACATAGACAATGTGATAAAAAGTTGTATATTTAGGTGGTGAAGAATCATTTCTCTTTATATATATATAGAGTTTGTGGGCTCCTTTTTCTCATTTTTCCTCTTTCATGGTGGTATACGTCTACATTTTACCTACCTCCATGTTGTTTGTTCCGTGAATTAAAACAAACTCATATATCAGCATATAGTAATTAAACAGTTTTGCAGATTATTAAAATGGTAGTCACTCACCAAAGGGATCAATGCATGACCCGGCCGGTGATAGAATCATTACCATGAAGCGAATGTTATCCTTAAAAACCTACTGTCAATTAGTCACACAAGACATAGAAAAAAGGTAATTAATTGTAAATTTCAATAATCAGTACGTAATATCCGAATGTGGTTTACTTCATTAAATATCTAAAACTTACAGGCTCACACTAAGATGACGTTGATGCAGATATATATATATATATATATTGCATGCTCTTGTAATTAACTGTAAGTTTTTCATTTTTAATAGTATGTTTTTAAATTGCTATGATTATTTCCTGGCCTTACTAGAAATGAGTTGTTTCGCATATGATTATCTGAGAGACGAAACATTTTTAGTCGTGGATCACGTGATGATTAAACTCGCAAACAAACCTCCATAGATTCAAGTGATTAAACTGCACAAACTCCCATCGAATGCGTTGCCAGTCAAAGTTTTTAGAGGCAGCAAAGATTTCGAAAGTTGTTAAAGCTAGGCAAAACTTTGATTTTCTAATAGTAATTTAATCAACTTCTGTCAAAAGATATTCCTGCCGAAAGGATCCTAGAGGCATATATAGCAACACGGAGGACCCCCTTCACATGGATTCACGTGTCGTGGCTTATAAACCTAATTATAATATAATTAGCAACTTGGATACAAAATTCCAACGCTAAAGTCGCAATATCTATGTATGGACCCTCTTGCGATCAATAATTTACTAGCTCTTGCATTAAATATAATAATAATCATGTAGCTAACACCAATATAAAAAACAAATATATTCTCCTCTTTGTTCCATTAGCCTTTCCAAGTGTAAGCACAGCTATCCTCGAGATGGTGAGACGTTGAACTTCATTAGTTTATGGGGAATCCAATAAACCTGCATTAATGAAATGTAGGCCACCCATTTGAGCCGTTAATGTTAGAGTGAGAAATTTAATAAGTTTGGATGGTGGGGCACCAGCAAGCATCGCCCAAGAGAAATCCGGGAACGTGTTCTCTTTTCTTTCAAGTCGATGTTGATATGTTGAAGCTCAACTTGCCACGCCCTTGTCTGCTTGTCTTGTCATGGAGTACACATCATCTTCGACCAAATAAGTCACATTTTAACCTAATTTTGGCAAATTAACCAATCAATGTCATTAAGCTCGATCTGTACGTTCTTGAGAGTGATCAAAAGGCAACTTTTGCAATAAAGATATGGCCCGGTTATAAGGTATAGGTGCTAATTGTCAACAAACAAGAAAAACCCTAGAATGTGGCTTCAAGATTATCTACTTCTTAAAGACTCAGTATCTTGAAGAGACCTTCTGTACTAGTACTGATAGATGTTTTTACACCTGTAATCAAAAATCGAAACAAAATTGTCCTGTACGTGCTTAAAACTTTTTTCCATTTAGTTCCTTTAAGGTGCGTTTGAGATTGTAACTTTGTAGACAAAAATTGTGATTTTAAATCAAATAGCAAAAAATAAACCGTTTGGGAAGTACGTTTTTAAAAAATTGTGATTTGAAAACGCAGAAATCTGCTTTTTCAAATCTCAGGCAATTGGGTGTTTTTTTGAAAACGCATAATTTTAAAAAGCTAACCTGCGAGAAAACTAAATTGCGATTTTGCCAAACACTTAACCGCGTTTTTAAAAATCACTTTTTTAAATCGCACATTTTAAAATTGCTATTTTAAAATTGTACTTTTTGAAATTGCAAACCCAAATAGACCCTTAGTTTCTTTTTTCTTTTTTCTTTTTTTTTTGAAAAAAAAAATCTTTTTCTCTAATGTACATCATAAACTTAAATTATATAACTAGTTGAGGAAAGCATTAGATATGTAATGTAGGAGAAAATTAGGCATAAAATTTGAAAAATTATTTCTTGAATATAATCAGCCCAAGAATGAAAAGAATTGTACAAAATATTTGAAGATTATTTTTAGAATAATATATTTTACTTTTTGTACAAGAATTTTAGTTTGTCTCCAAGTTTACGTTTATGTTTTGTATTTTTATTTATTTCTTTTTCTCCAAGTATTTTGCTTGGAAAATACTCAAACTTTGCATATATAAAGGCAGATCTATATTATTTTAGAATCAAATTTTAAAGTATCAATTAAATTTAAAGTCTTTTAGAGTTATTTCTTTATTTGTTTATTTAGAGCAATTAGAGGTTTTCTTTTCCCTATTTGTTATTTTCTCTTTTCTATCTACAATTCATAGTTCCTGTTGTAATCATACGTTGTCAGAACAATTTTAGTTCTGTCACGCGTCAGTTGGTATCAGAGCTTAAGCGTCTTCTTGGGGTGATTCTTTTCATCAGTTTTCAAGACAGGTGATCATGGTCGTGGTTGGTGTAGACAGGTTCTGAATGGGGAAGTCCCCTACCATGAACGCAGTGTATAAGACGTGATGATTAAATAGTTGCAGAGGCAGGTTGCAGAGTTAACCTAGAGTTGAGCGGCACAAAACATGGAGATGAATTGCGATATTGACGGTTGCAATTCATAATCCAATTTCGAGAACCCGTATTAATACCCTATTCTATTTCGGGAATAGCATGATCGGGATAAGCGGCATGAAGACTTAGGCTTCAAAGTTGAGCTTCTAGAATTTTCTGGCACTCTTACTACCTTGACTATTGTTAGCAAGTCTCAAGCCCATCTACCAAATCCGTCTTATGTGGAGGAGGGCAAATTTATTGAGGAATATTTTTTTGTAGATTGGGTCTCTCCACCACTCTATGACATCTATCTTGACGAAGATGATTTATTGAAGAGGGTAAGTTTTGTGGTTGATGCAATAAAATTTAGTGAAGAAAATAATGACTACCATGTGTAATTGATGAAAGTCTACATAACAAGGGATTTAAGTTGAGCAATGAGGAAATTAGTTATGTTGATTTCTTTGGAATTGAAAATTTTCTATAAAATTCTCCTAGTAATAAGTTGGATGTTGGTTTCGGTATGTTGGATGACAATTTTAATTTTTGTGGTCAAGAAAGAATTTATAAATCTTTGAAGACTTTTATGGAGCGTGAATTGGAGAAAATAAATGAAAGACGTGAGAAGATTGATTTATTTCTAGTTGGTGTGAGAAAATTCATATCTTTTATTCAGAATCAAGTTGTGATGGGTTGCAACTTGTTTATCTTCTAGTTTCAAGTTATTTTGGTATGGAGAAGTACAGGATGTACTGAATTGATCGGACACCAAAACGATCAAGGCAAAGATGATTCGAATTCGATGACGAATTCTTTCCATCCCGTTGAAACTAGCGCAGGAGAAAATCAGACATAAGATTCTAAGATTATTTCTTGAATAAGATCAGCCAGAGAATGGAAAGAATTATACAAAATATTTGAAGATTATTTTTAGAATATATATTTAACTTTCTGTACAAGAATCTACTTTGTCTTTAAGTTTACGGTTATGTTTTGTATTTTTATTTATTTCTTTTTCTCCAAGTATTCTGCTTGGAAAATACTCAAATTTTGCCTATATAAAGGCAAGTTTGTATTATATATTTTGAAATCAATTTTTGAAGTATGAATTAAATTTAAGTATTTCAGATTTATTTCTCTATTTGCTTATTTGGGGCAATTAGGGTCTTTCTCTTCCCTATTTGTTATTTTATCTTTTCCTGAATTCATTTTTTAATCTTCAATTCTTAGTTTCTACTGCTATCATACTCTATCAGAACAATCTTAATTATGTCCGGTGTCGATATGTTCCCCCAATTAAGAACTTCCACATTCCATGCCTCTATCAATAATAACATATACCAAGTACCTCTAACTATAGGGATGCTCCTCGTTTAGGTCGAAAGGCCAAAGAGAATTTGACTGTTGGATTTACCCCTCCTTTTTTGTAATTGTGATGTCAGTTATGATTATTTTTTGAGTGAATTGCATAGATTAAAGAGTACTACGTTGTGGAACTTTTAATACCTTGGCTTGAAAAATAATGCAACTTCCTAATGGACTAAGGAGAATACATTTTGACGAGCCAAAACTTGATCTTTTTTAAAAAAAGAAATTATGATTCGTTAGCTACTGTAATTTGTCTTAAATTTATTCTAAATAGGGGTGGGTGTCGGGTAAGTCAGAGTCGAAAATGGTGTTTTCGATCCCCAACTTTATTCCGACTAGGAATAATTTCGAAAAAAAAAATCGGATAATTCGAATAAAACGGAAAAATCAATAATGTTCGATTGGTAAATCGGGGGAAAAAAAAAACGAAAATAGGAAGAAAACAACAATCAGCGATTAAAGGAGATAAGAAGATACAATTTGTAGAAAACTAAACAGTTAACATACAAGCAAACGTCAAGCTAACCCCAACAATCAACAATCAATGAATACGTAGAACAAGTAATCAGAAAAAGTAAAGGAAAAACAACAATTGGACGATTCAGAATTTCAGAGTCTCAAACTTTGACAAGAAAATTTCACCAATGGTACTCCGAGTCCTTGATCAATTGAAAATTGTGGTAGCTAGGCGTGAGAGAGAGAAAGACGAGCAGTTGGGCTAGGACAGCAGGTTGCAGATGCATGGGGGTCATGACGTGAGCGGCGAGGGGAGGGAGTGATTCTAGGGGTTGTTTTAGGGAGGCCGCAACAGAAGGGTCAAGGGTTAGGACTTAGGGGGCGTGTGAAGAAGATTGTGATTCTAGGGTTTATGGGCAAAAATACGAATATATAGTCACTAGGGTTGTGCAAAACAACGTTGTTTTATTCCTTATTAAAACGAAGTCGTTTTGATCAAGAGTAAAACTTCGCTTGACCATTGTTGGATTGGGTCGGGTTGGTAAAAATCGAAAATTTCATTTTACCGATTACCGACCGGACAATAATTTTGAAATTAAAATTAATTCTGATTTCTAATTTTTTTTTTTTGTGAGCGGTAGGCGGTCAAAGGCGGTTCAGTGGCAATCGACAGGTTTTCGGTAGTTGGTAATTGGATAATTTGCACACTCCTAATTCTAAAAATTTAACTCACTTTAAATGATTACTGAATTTGAATCTTACAATTAAGCAATAAACAATGGATTCATCAGACAACACTTATCATTGTAATATTAACTCCTATAACTTGGTATATTTGTGCTTAACATTAAAAAATTGCTAATTTGAAAAAGTTAAATCATTACTGCATAATGCCTTTATATATATATATGAGAAGTATCTTAATGCAATTCCCAATACTATGATGACTTTCGGTCCGCGGAATGACTATTTCATTAGGAAAAAAAAAGAAGCTATTCCTAAGAATAGAAGATGGTGGAATGAAATGGTTATTCATATTCTTTTGTTTGGTAATAAATCACACATTTTAATTGGAATTCAAAAAAAATTACTAAAAACTATATATATATATATATATATATATATATATATATATATATATATATATATATATATATATATATATATATATATATATATATATATATATTAAAAAAATCAAACCAAAAAAAAAAAAATTTGATATAAACTGGTGGGTGGCCCACCACCCACCGTTGAACCGGAGGTGGCCGCAACCACCTCCGAGTGGCCTTCAGGGGTGGCCGCGACCATCCTCGAAGCCCATCGGGGGTGGTCGGCCACCCCTGATGTACTCTGGGGGTAGCCAGCCATCCCTGACGAGAACTGGGGTGCTTCAGGGGTGGTGCGACTGCCCCTGGCCCTCCACGGTGGTTGGCCGACCACCCACACTTAGGCGTTTAGTTTTTTTAAAAAAAAAATAGAAGATTTGAAAGAAAATACAAAATGAGTTTTTTATTTTGGAAAATTTAGTCGTTACCCAATAGCTATTCCTTTCATATTTTTAGAGGAATAAGTATTCCTCTTCGTAAGGGAATAGTTATTCCAATGAAAATAGTTATTTCATGGAATAGATCCCTACCAAACTAAAAAATATTTATTCCTTAATTTGGAATACCGATTCTATTCCAGAGGCCTATTCCGCGAACCAAACGGGACTTAAGTGACAATAACACAACAACATCATCGCTAATAGTCGTTACATTTGCCCCATTTAGAATCTAAATTCAAGACTCTGAGAAGACAGTACCGAGCAAGTGTTGATCAGATGCGTGCGTGGTTCAAGTAGTTCAAGTGGTTTTAGTTGGAATGATCAAGAGAAAGTGGTAATAGTTGAGAAACAAGAGTTTGATGATTGCGTGAAAGTAACCTAGCTATATGTTAATTGTGCCATTATTATTTTATTTTTTGTTATAATTTAGACGTTTTTGTTTTTTTTCAGATGCTCATGGGTTTTTGAGCAAGTGCTTCCCACACTATGATGACTTAGTATTTGCGTTTGGTAAAGAGAGGGCTAAAGGGGAAGGAGCTCAACACACTGCAGGTACAACAAATTAAAGAAGTTAGAGGTTTGGACAACAAATGTAACGCCCCGCCCATATAAATGCGACAATTAGCATTAATTGTTTATTGGCAATGGAAATATTTTATACAAAATTTTTCTTTTCTGACAAAACCACATATCACCAGACTGACAAAATAATACTAGAGCTCTAAAACTTTACATATATATAATTAACTGAACCTTGTTTACAGTAATGCAGTTCATATCTACATCCACATAATTTATACAAATAAAAAGGCATGTAGGCCATTACAATTGCCCCACAAAAGCATACCTTACCCCAGCTCAAAGGCTGACCCAAATACTTTTACAGTTCATATTGTACATACCCATCGATCTGTGTTGCCCATCTTTAGATCATTTATAGTTGTAAAATCAACATTTTACAAGTGAAAATGTGAGTCTAAGGCTCGATAAGTAAAGAAATCAATCAATCGCGTGTGACCTGAGAACTTAATTGATAAAAATTCATCTCTCTCATTTTTACTGAAAAAACCTCACTTCAACACCATTTATAGAAAATTAATTGACACATTTCCTTTAAATACCTTTCGGTCTTTCAACAATATATACAAGAATATAAAACGTTAGTTGAAACCACTAATTCTACTACTATTTTCTCAAAATTTGGAGAAAGTTTTGCTTTGACTTGAACATAAACCATGCATTGCACATCGATCGTATATATCATACTTTTTCATAAAAAAAAAAACATACGTATCGTATACATATCCATTTAAGAGGCTACTAGATACGTACTCATGCTACCAGTATGTACATACTTAAATCCAAACAATGATCACATTCATCAGAATAATAAATACATACTTTACTTTACTCATATCATATATATCCTTAATTACCCTTCTCACGTTTCCTCTTAACTTTTCTTTCTGTTCCTTTAACCATTTTCAGTTTGGGGGAGTAGGAGGGGAAATCTTTACATAGCCATTTCTTGACCATCACCATGTGAAAACATGCACTTGTAATGCCCAGGCTTTTAATACAAGCTGTAAGTGCAATTATCTGAATTCTCATTTAATGCTACTACTTATTAAACTTATGCAACGGAAAATTACCGAGTATATAAAAAATTTTCTTCCAATTTAGGGACCCTCATTTCACTTGCACTACAACAAAAAACATTGTTTGGTGTCGCTTGAATGGTGTCGTATTTGGGCCAAAAAATGACAATTCATTTAGTGTCGCTTGAATAGTGTTGCTAAGTATAAGGTTGAAACTCCATATTATAGTTGTTTTATTATTCAAACAACACTAATTAGAGTCGCTTCTGTTCAAACAACACTACACAGTTAGTGTCACTTAACCAGTGAACGACACTAATTATTTAGTGTCGCTTGAACAGTGAAGCAACACTAAACAGTTAGTTAGTGTCGTTTAAACCTTTAAATGACACTAATGTGAATAAAATAATTAAAAAAAAAAAAAGGATCTTGCGCTGGAGCACAGGAGATTATACGCTACAGTTTACGCTGGAGCGCAGGAGGCTTCCTGATCTTTGATACTTGCTCAAAACCATAACCTATTCCAATCAACTTTGGCTTCTAACCTTTTAAGCCCCCAAAGCAAATGCCAAATGGCGCCCCTGTTGTGTCATATCCTGTTGGGATGCTTATTCATGGAAAACCACCAATTGCAAGAACACTAGAAACAGAGAAATCAGGAGTCACCAAGGCATCTAGCTTATTCTTTGTCAACAACTTCAAATCTACTTTGACACTTCCAATAATAGAATAACTGTCTCAGACAATTTCGATAAACAATTAAAGACAATAATCGCTATATAATAGTAACTGCTAGCATCAACTAAATAAAATAATTGACACTGGAATTACCTATCCATTGATCACTAGCCTAGAGCTAGCTAGTACTTCTCTATCTTTCAACAGGGTAGATGCATTGGATCTAGTAAGTGTCAGAAATTGTGGGGGTTAATTAGGATGCATCTACAAGGTACGTATTCATGATATAATGACCTACTTTTTTCTTGCAACAATCTACTTTTTTTTCTTGCCCCAATGATAAGAAGATAGAAAGTCTCCAGCA
This sequence comes from Alnus glutinosa, assembly GCF_958979055.1. Taxonomy (NCBI): domain Eukaryota; kingdom Viridiplantae; phylum Streptophyta; class Magnoliopsida; order Fagales; family Betulaceae; genus Alnus; species Alnus glutinosa. The sequence continues at coordinate 14,901,284 of NC_084886.1, forward strand.
ATCTACTTTTTTTTGATCTTGCAACAATGATAAGCAGGTAATTTCGCAAACTGGTAGTTTGATGTAACCATTTTTTTTTTAATTTTTTAATTTTTTGTTTTTATGAATGATAATATATTAAAGTAAGAACAGGAAAGCAACTGGCTCCCAAAAGAAAAGCAAGGAGATCAACATGCAACAGCAAGTGTATATCGCTGACAAGCCAGCTAAAACCTCAAAAAGGAAACAATACAAACAGATCAAATCAGGGAGACTAAGAGAGCCAAAACAAACAAAACAACACCAACAAGAGCCACGAGACAACAAAGCACAGTAGCTAATCATAGTGCAAAATAGTATCATAGATGCTCCAAGAGATAACATAAATTAATTTGTTGGCTTAAGATCGAAGTCGGAATATACCAGAAAAAGAGCATGCTTTGAGCCTAACATGCAACACAACATCCTGAAACACACTAGAAACATGTCTACTTTTCTTAATTAGAAAAAGGGTGTAATTGTATTTTCACACAAGTCATACGAGAACCTTTTTTTTTCCTTGATAAAAAGTCAACTCTCCACATTAAAAAAAAAAAAGAAAAAAAAGAAAAGAAGAAGAAGCAAGCATGAATTTTCTCAAAACAAGCATGCATCTTTAGTGTTTGTTTTTTATGAACACTAAACACTAAAAAGTTTACCAAATAATTTTTCCTACCTTATAGACTCTACATAAAATACTTTTTAAATGTAAACTCTAAGGAAAACACTTAATTATGATCAACTTCCATAGCATGAAAAACTATTTTCAAATTTCTTTTTAAAAAAAAAAAAAAAAACCCACTTTTCAAAACACTTAACATAGCCATAGGCTATAACTCTCACAATATTAATTAATTAGGTCAAACATATATCAGCATCGAAGCATTTTACTTATAACATATCATTTTTACTTGGCCTTTAGAGTCACATTATTCGATAAAAAGAAAAAAAGAGAGAAAGTAGGAGCTCTTTTGAAAAGCACAAACCCACTAAATATTTTATAATTATTATGTCCTCCCACCCTCATATGAATTGAAACACTTAAATCAAATCCCAGTCAATGAAACATGCATGATGCATGCATCACACACAAAACACAATCCCCATTCACAAATTTTACAACCCTGTGTGTAGACCAACATGATTGCTTGATTTGTCTCCGTAAAGAAAGAAAAAACATGCATGCTCAGGTTCCCAAAGCACCCAGAAAATGAAAGGAAAGGAAAGGGAAACAAAATAATTAAAAGTGAGTGAAAACGACGAAGGGGGAAAGATCGTTTCCCAAGGTAGTGGCACCTTCGGTCATACCACACTAAAACGGCAATGTTGACCAGTCTATTTATCATATTCTGCCACGTGGCAGAATATGATAAATAGACTGGTCAACATTGCCGTTTTAGTGTGGTTTCAGAAAAAAAAAAAAAAAAAAAAAAACTCTTTACTACCGACCCATTCCCGGGATTTCCGAAAGAAAAAGTACTTTTAATTTGTATTTTGTGCGCATAAAAAAAAAATAATTCTATAAGTCACATTTGTATGTATTTTTTTTTTGTATGCCTCTAATAATGATGTGACTTTTAAAATCACCACTTGATCAAAATTTATTTATTTAATAGTAATTAATCACAAGTTCAATAATAATTTTAAAAATCACATTATTTATGGAGGGATACAAGAGTCACAAAAAAGTAACTTTTAACATTACTCAAAGTAAAATATCTATTGACTTCCTGTCTCAGAACAAAAATTCGATACCGACGTCAGTTCGGTTCGGTTAATTGGTAAAGTTCCTTTTTCGTCGGTTAACCGAACCGAACCGAAATAACCAAAGTAACCGAATTAATGGATTAGATAAGTTCATGTAAACTTTAGGTGCCGGTTATTATTTATGTAAATATGGTTCAATATCTTTATCTAGAGAAATGCCAAAATATGGTAGGGCAGCATCCTACAAAAATTAATCGGTTCTCGTTTAATTTTATCTATATTAATGACAATTTGTAATAATCTAAGATAATGAATATTGAAAGAAAAATATAAAGTAACCCCTATGTGTGTGTGTGAGAGATTAACAATGCACCAAATATAAATGCGAAATATAAAGAAGACAGATATTTTGGTGACGAAGTGAAAACTCTTTAAACAAAGAGAAAAATCACTCCAGGGCAACCAAATTCAGGAAATCTACTAACAGAATAAATAGCTAGTTACAAAACAGTTGTACTCACATACCCTTGATGCAGTAGTTGTACCTTGAACTCTAACACGTACCTATATATACGTGAGTGTCTTCCAACCAGACCGCATGTCTAAAGGGTTCTTCAATGGACTCCTTTAGCTTAGGGCTCCTCCATAAACTAGACGTCAATGGTTGATCAAATCACACACAAAACTCTAAGAGAGCTAGCAAATATTACAATCTTTGCCTAAACATCCTCTCTTAGCACACCAGAATTCAATACTGAATTCTTACAAAATTACAAGCACAAAGCCCATTTGAATATGCTTCAGAAATTCTAATTCTAATCAAATTCTGACTTCCATAGGTGGTGTCCAGACGATGCTTGTGGTGTTCGGACCTTCACTTGAATCTTCGGTAATTCTGTAACGCACGTCTGGACTTGGAAACCCCAGTGTCCGGACGGTGTATGAAAACCCTTTCTTCGTTCCTAGTCATCGCATTTTCATTCAAACCCTATGCGAACGGAGACTTACTAACTTCAGCATCTGCTGGGTCGTCCGGACCTATTCTGGACCTTGAGCTACTGACTCCATCGTCTGCTGTATCGTTTAGACGTCCCTGATAGAACATTGAGTTTTTGACTTGGGGCTCCGAACCTTGACAACTGAGCATCCGAACAGTCTACGCGCAGGGAAAACCAACTTTGACATCTATAAAGTTGCTTGAATCTTTTCTTCTTTGAGCAGTATATTACAGATCTTGCTTTGTACAACTTTTTTCATGCTGGAATCAATATTCTGCAATAATATTTGAAATATTTGAAATAGACTCTGAATTACGGTGTCCCTATTATGGAAATTCCTGAAATGGAAATTCTTTAATTTGGAAGCGTTTTTATCAAATCAGAATAAGCCAATTAAAATAAACCAACAAATATGTTAAGGGTGCTTATAAATATTTTCAATAAATACTTGTTTAGCTAAAAAAAAAAAAAATTATTTGGGCAAAAAAACAACTCATTTGTGATTTGGCCCATAAAAATAGGTTTGGCTAAAAAACAACCCATTTGGCCCATAAAAATTAACCGAGTTATTTGACCAACAATTAACCGACTTTATCGAAATAATTAATCGATTTAACCGACTTGAACAGTTCGGTCAAAAAAAAAAAAAAAGTCTTCCAACACTGATTTAACCGATACCCGACCTTCGAGTAGACCCACATTTTTAGCTCAATTGCTATTTGGGGGATTTGTTAAGCAAGCCCAAGGGAGACAATCCAAAAAGAGTTGGCAGGGATTCAACGAATTCGAAGGCTTAGCGTTGTCGGTAAATGTTCTTATTCGGGCAAAGGAAAGTGCAGATGAGTTAAATATTATTTATTAATTGTCGACTTCTTTCACCAGTTACTAATGGATAATGGTAAAAAAAAAAAAAAAAAAAAAAAAAAAAAAAAACCCTAATGGATAATGGCACTAACCTTTGTTTGTCAATACAAACGTTTTTTGTGGAGCCCCCGTCAACTTTAACGCCCTTATATTAACTATAAGTAATTAATATCTAGAGAAAATAAAATATATTTTAAATGTTTAAAAAGTACTTCTTAATTTTTTTATTTTTTTATTTTTAAAAAAATATAATCATTTTAGTTTTTGGTTCAAATTGTTAATGTAAACTTGTATCATATCAGTCAATCGCCAAATTATCCCCGGTAAGAAATCGAATCCTTAAAAAGCATTGGTAAAATTGTTTAAAATAAATAAATAAATAACAATTTTGCTCATCTTTTTTAAAGAATTAAAGAACTGACGATTCTCCAATTCATTTGAACTAAAGAGGATCCGGTTCTCCCTAACAGAGGAAAGAAATCGACCTCCACCCTCACACAAGGTGTTGGTTGTGGGCAGCCTGAAAATTGACAGATATGAGTCACATGACGGAAGCTCCATCAACAATTTGGATGAAAAAAACGATTTTTAAACTGACCTATAGAGTAATTTTTATTTTTAAACATGTGAAAATTTAGGGGGTAATTTTTATCTTTTCTCTAATATTTAATTAAAATACATTTTAAATCACATTTTTATCAATTTCCCTGCAAGCAAACATGGCACCAGTCCAAATGAATTGTCAGCAATGACTTTGTATTTGGGCTCATGCTTTTGGTGAGACATTTTTATACTTGACCGGAGCCCAAATTCTTAGAGCAAGTTTGGGGGCTAGGCAAGTGTTGTTGCAACTACACAAGCCTAAACATCAATTTGGGCTTGGAGAAGTTCGTATTGGGGGTTTTGTTAGAGGCTCATAATCTTGCTTCATCTCGACCCAAACCCAAAGCATGCACTTGTCCTCCGTATACCTATGGGATTGGTAGGTTGAAATAGACTGATGCATGTTGTTTAGTATATTATTATATGATTTCTATACAATTCATGTTGTTTAGTATATTATTATATGATTTCTATACAATTGGATAATGTATTAGTAAAAATTAGTCTTTGCATCAGCACTTGTTAAAAATAAAAAATAAGGGCTAATTTTAACTATTATGTTATCTAAATTGTATTATAATTGTATAACAGTCTATTAAATAGCATTACTCGTTGAGATAACTATTATGTTAAAATTATCATTAATCTTGGAAGTAAATAACCTTAGTAAATGGGCCAACAAACAAGCTCCCCATGCACTAAAACACTTTGCCCGTGTGTGAGCCCACTCAATAATGGTGAATCCATGGGCTTTGTACGTGCTAAACAGAAGAAATTGCCACTATCTTAAGGTTACGTTTGGTCTATGAAATGATTATTTCGTTAAAAAGAAAAAGGAATAGTTTTTATTAGGAATGGAAGAAGATGAAATATAGTATAGAATAATTATCTAACACTTGAAATAACAATTTCTATGGCCCATAAGGAATAGTTATTTCCTCATGGAGAAATGCTAAAATTCTCAAAATTTGGTTTCTAAATATTGTGTCATAATTTGATGAGATTACATAATAATAATAATAACTAGACATTTTCTAAAATAATAGATTATATAGAATTGTGACACATAATTTGGGGACCAAATATTAGAGAAAAAATTTGAGATGTGTAGCATTTCTCTTCCTCACAGGCCATGATAATGGCTATTCCAAAGCTAGTTCATTCTACATTCTTCTATTTTCAATAAAAAATAATTATTTTTCTAATGGAATAATCATTCTTCAAACTAAACGTGACCTAAGCTTACGCAATTAGGAGATAAACAGACACAAATGTTTCTAATTGGGCCAAAACCTATGGGAAGTAAATGGGAAATGTTCGTGAAGCAGGCTTAACTAGTCGGCCCATAAGCCCATACCTGGATCTAAGAAGCTGAGTATTTCTGTAACTCTGTTGCCCACTAACCAACACACAGCAATTGATTCAAAAGTAAGCCCATGACGGCCCTTGGATGTTGTTCAGTGATCAAGGTTTAAATCTAATTGGGCTAACCAACCTTCTTGAAAGCCCAATTATGATATGTCTAATGGTCTTAATACTTACCTCTTCTTTAATGTAATCGTATTCTGGCCCAAAATAATAATAATAATAAAATTAAATAAAATTAGCATGAATATCATAATTGTGCATCTCTATAATCTTTTTATCTCTTTGATGGTCCACTGATTTTAAATCACATTAATTGATCTTCAACTAACGAATCATTAATTGCGTTTCTTTTTTTTTTTTAAATGACTTTCAGAACTTTCTGTACTGCTTCATCACCTTGTAAAATAACCTGGATCAAGAAAATATGGCAGCATGTTGACCTATTGAGAATGTTTAAGGCTCTATCTGTTGCATTGAAAAATACTGTTTTGGATGCACGATTCTTCTCTATTTTTTTCAAAAACAATCATCACCCCAACATCATTTTTTTTTTTTTAATTTTAATTTTATTATTTAAACCATTCAAAAATTATTATTTTTTTCTTCTTGATATTCATAATTTTGAGATTTTTTTTTAAAAAAAAAAATACAAAAAAATTACACACCCAAACGTCTTATTCAGAATGTTTACATTTGGCAATCCAGTTTTTCAAAAACAAATTCAATTAGCTTTTGCTTTTTTTCAAAAAAAAATTCATACTTCAGTAAATTTTTTTTTAAAAAAAAATTTTATCTCACAAAGTCAAACTTTGAAATTCATACACTAAATAATAATTGAATTCTGATTTCAAAAAATTGAACACCCAAACGTAATGCTATTTTTTTTTTCTTAATTTCTATCTAAAAATAAGAGTTTAAGATGATGGCCTATCTATTTTTATCCGATTATCTATTTTCACCTTTAGGCTAAAATAAATAACAAAAACCTCAAAAACCCACTCCATTGAATTATTTAAACAAAAGCTAGAATAGATTTCTCATCCATTTGTGAATAGTGCATATTCACATATCTAAAATTATTTGTTTTTCTTTCACCTTTTGTTTTTATTTCACTTTTTTATTTCATCTTTTGTCTTCTTTTACAATTAAAAGAATATTTAATTGTAAAAATGCTTATTTTAATAAAATAGAAGAAAATTTGGATAATTGGATTAATGATACCTTTTAAAATTCATTAGTTAAACTAGATAAAGTGAATTTTAATTAATTATTTTAGATTGAGATATCCATAATCAGATGAAAATCTTGTTATTGATATTAACTGCTTAGCAATTTAAAAATAAAATAACAATATATTCCTCCCCCCACTTAATCTTTCACAACAAAGCTCACATTGTAAAAGTCAACATACATAGTCACGCATCAACTCATAATCAATCAGAAAATGGTATGTTGCAAACGAATATGCCCAATATCTCCCACTCCCGACATGCTAACCCGATTGGCCCACTTTAAGAGTACAGGTTGAAGCCCAAGTAGTAGATCATAGCAAGGATGGGATGGCCCAGTGAACGCCCTTAACTTGCCAGTGAACAACCAACTCTTCGATAATAGGGAGCATCAGCCATGGGCCCTCTTGTCTCTTTGGTTAGACTTCATGTCTCAACTGATTTGATTGCAATCCATTAGCGTTTTTTGATAGTCGTCGATCTATCAGGTCGGCATGAGTACTAGACTGGATTCTCTCTATTTATAATGAATTCGAGCCCAACTTCAAAAAGGCCCCCAAAAGGAGCCCAACCTCATTTTTATGGAATTTTCTTCGAAATTGAAGGGACAAATTAAGCACCTCGTTATTATATATATATTACCTTTGCAACCTTTTGTTAACGCCATGAGTTAGGCCTAATCGTGGTGTTTGGTTCCGGAGTTACTGTAGATCATTAATTTGTGAAGAAGACACTTTAAACAGCAAAGTCCAAATTACTCAATCCAGCAACCTTTATTGCTTTGCTTTATTTTAAGAATTAAGATCCTAACGAAGCAAGTTTCGAAGTTCTACATATTGGGACAAGAGCAGGATCCGCTACAACGCACAAAAAAAAAATATATATATATATATATATATATATATAAAATAAATAAAGAAACTAATTACCCTAATTTTCAGGATTACTCCTGAGTCCTGATGTAATTTTGTTTAAGCTTCACGTCACAGAGCTTCTTGAAATTCTTGCCAATCTTAACACGCAACCCTATGTACTTCTAGATCTTTTCCTGTCATACTTTATCAAGATGCAGAGCTCCTTGACACAAACTTTTTAGTTTGGATTTAACTAATGCCAAGAGGGTTTCAGCCTTCAGCCCATCTCTCTCGAGTTGCTATAGATTAAGCTGAAAAAAAATAGAATTAAAGAATAAATAAAGGGGTTTTTTTTTTTTTTTTTTTTTTTGGTTCAGAATAAATAAATAAAGGACTCTAGCTAGATTCGCTTTATGCAACCCAATGCATGAAAAGTCCAACTTTATCCTATTTTAATTTCGGATACAGAGCCCCTGGCACAACACTCAGTCACCAGATAAAACAAAATCAAAGAAATATTACTTTATTAGATGATCGTTGATCGAAGAAAAGTTTGATATAATTGTTGGACAAGCTGCCTGATTGAATTGAGGCCCGTCATCCCTCATGGGATTGGGACACACATCAAATCGTTTTCCTTTGGAAGCTCACTCCACATATATTTAATACTTCTTTGGTTTGAGTTATAGCATTTGTAGTGCAGACGTCCAAATTTAATTAAATTTTGACTAAAAATATTATTTTTATTATTTTAGTTATTTAATTTTTAAAATTTTTTAAATATCAAATTTTCTAAATATTTTTTACTTTAAAATAAATACTATTTTTTATTAACATTTTCACCAATCAACCAACTAAGACCCTGGCCTTCTAGAATCGACTTCTACTGAACCCAACCCCACTTCCACCGGACCCAACCTTCAACGACCAACGACTTCATGACCAGTGAAAGCTCGACGGCCAGCTGTTCATCACAAACCGGCTTCTTCAACGATCGGTGGAGAGGCTCGACGACCGGCTTTTCATCGCAAGCCGGCTTCTTCGACGACTAGTGAATGCTCAACCTTCTCTGCTTCTAGATCCACCGGAATCGGTTTTGGCACAGCCGGCATCTTCTCGATCGATTTTGCCCTTGACTGGCTTTCCACCTATGTAACCAATGACCTTCTTTTGTGAAATTGAATAAAAAATTGAAAAATAACAAGAGAAGATCGATGAAACCCTCGTCTGAGACGATAGATGCAACGACTCGTTGGATAAGTGATTTTGAGCAAAATTGTCTGATTTTGGTGATTTCGTCTCTTTGACAACTTCACTATAAATGCTCTAATACTAAAAACTACTAAGAAGAAGGATTTAGGTTTATTTTAGTCCTCTCAAAATTGATATGATTTTTAAAATTATCAGTAATGTGTGATAGATTACTATTTGATGTTGATCCTATAGTTATTTTAAAAGCCGCATCAATTTTAGGAGGAATCAAGGAAGAACTCCTTATAGGATTACTCTTGGTTTTGATAATTAGTTGGTGTCCAAGTGGCACTCATTTAAGATTTGAATAAAAATTTTGAGAAAAATTCTTTCAATTTAGGTTATGAAATTATCTTTATGTTTTTGACAGATGTAAGTTTAATATACCAAGTGGAAGAAAACTTTGTCAGTAAGATTTAACTATTCTTCACATATGATATACTATCTAGTGTATTTGGAATTGGGTTGACAAGGCCACATGGCCAAGAAAGCAGCAACAAGATCTTTTCTAGTTGATTATGGCCAAGAAAGCAGTAACAGGAAGTCAACTTGAGAGGAGTCGATCAGTTATAACCAAGGGTATTTTTATAATCTCACATGATATGAAATTACAAAACTATCCATAGTTATAACTGACCGACTCCTCTCCAATTCCTCTCAACTGGAGAGGATCCTGGTCTAAGAAAGCACACATACGAAGGCTCAAAACCAGTCAATAAGTATATATATATATATATAAAACAGATATAAAGATCCTATTCCATTATGCTACGCACATTAGGAGATTTGCTCCGATAACAATGAAGTGCGTACCAAACCATGTAACCACATTCAAACCCACTATGCCGAACACACTCCTAATTTAGGAAGTATGAGATGCTTAAGCCTAGGCCATCGTAGGGGAAAATCCCATAGAACATGGTATGAAAGCAGTTATATCTATAATATTATAAATGAAAGATCCAGAAAGGTAAAATGAGATCTTCGACCCTCAACTCAAAATTCAAACTCATCAATGCATTTATATTTCATTCTTGAACACCATACTGACTTAAGCATTAGAGCTATCTACTGCTAACACCCACCGACACGCTCAAGTGTATTTCCTTTTTTAGAGGTGCGAATTAATTAATCTAGCTAAAGTTGGGCACTAAGAAACTGTTCTTCTAACATAGTGCATTATATATATCTATGCCCCACCATTAAACCAGCTCAAAGTGTACTTGGTTTTGATGGTTAGCTGTTGCGGAAATTGTTAAATAAGGCTTAGTTGTTCTTGATTGTTACAAAATTAATTTGAACGAATCAAAACTTGACGTGATTTTCGGTTCAATCCGTTTTTTTTTTGGCAAGATGTGCATTTTCAAAAGAAAGCTGAATTTAGGGAGTATGGTTAGGGAGATACCATTTAAGGCCCATTGGAATTGAGGGAATAAAAGTGGGTGGTGGGCAGGGCAGGATCCGTTGAGAGTGATATGCCAAAGATCTATCGCATAATGTTGACAAGAATTTCACCAACCAAATGATTTACAGTGAGCCACCACCACCTAATCCCCCCAGCTTTTCCGAGGAGCGTTGTCGCGACTGTTGGGCAAAAGCGATGGATGGAAAATGAGAATTAGAATATCATGTGTAGAGACGAAAGAGAAATATTTGATGACTATATTAAAATGAAGCTCCTGTTTCGGGCTTTTGGGGCAGAAATGTAAGAACCCAACTTGGATAAGGAAAGGGTCCCCATGGTGTTCCACTTGATAGCTAGGATAGCGAAACAAAAAGGCCAGGAGGTCTAAATATACACGTACAAAAAAAAACTAAGATTCATGCATGGTTTCGGAACATGTAACCATAACGAAGATATGTAAATTGACCCATCCTCGATCTCCCCCCAATACCTTTCCAAAATCCCCTATATATATCTTTGGTGTAGTAATGATAAGGGGGATAAGGGGGCCGGGTCGTAGAGAGAAGCTTATTATGACCACATAAAAATTCTATTACTATCAATAATCAAACCAAGCTCGTCTTTTGTTGTAGATAGAGGCCTTTGCTATGGAAGCTGAATCACTGGATTTAATTATAGAAAGCATGCATACTCATCCTTACATCATATATATATATATATGATCTCTTTATCTATATTTATATACAGATACATATATATAATAAGTATATATATTCATCTGTAAGTAGACTTTGTGTTTGTGCAAACAGCGAATAATATTATACTGGAGTTCGTTCACTTGCTATAATTGGATTAACTAAGATGTTTGCTCTTCTCAAACAAGACCAAAACATTGCTAGATCACTTTACTGGATTGATGTGACAATACTTATCAACTCTTGAATTGGTGAAACTTATAGCATAAAACACAGTAAACAATAGTGTCACTGAAATTAACTCCAAAAGGTTGGCTCGAGTGGTAAGTCATTTGGCCCCGGTGCCTCGTGAAGTATTGGGTCTAAGGTTCGACAAGCCTTAAATGCAAACAATTTTTTAGCTAGGGCCATGCCCGCAGGCGAAAACTCGAGCCTTATCCAACTCGTGTAGAGATGACGCTTTGCACAGTGTCCCGAAGATCTAGTCCGGACGAATCCCAAGGTATCCAGTTATTTTAAAAAAAAAAAAAAAAGATTCATTGAAATTGGATGTTCTACTGTAGCATTTGTAGTGCTAATATTCTGACAAATTCTTTCTACAAAGATAAAAGACATATAACAATACAATTAGCTAGTAACAAGCCCTTGGATGTTGTTTTAGTAGTTTTTGAATTACTAATAAGCTAATGGATTATTATTAATTACAAAAACATTGTCCTGTGTTTTCATAATGTTGCAAATGTTATGAGTGACGATGAATTGACCTTTATAAATGATGGGTTCGTATGGCCATTGTCATTTTCAAGGAAAGCACCCTAATTCGTTTTTGTTAATTCAATTTCCAACCTTATTATCGTTGATCAATAAAGTGATTGCATACTATATGGGGGGAAAGAAAAACTTTTAAGATATAATTTTTTTGAGAAAAACTACAATTACCTCCTCTAACTACCAACAAATTTGCCATGTTCCCCTAATATTTTAATTTTTGCAATGTTCTCCAAATCTACCATTGACATTACAATGTCCTTTCACAACTCAAAATGACAAAAAAAAAAAAAAAAAAAAAAAAAAACTCATAATAAAAATTTTGGAAAGAAAGAAAGCTGGAAAAAGATAAATTCAAGAGAAAAAAAACAAAAACAAAAAGCTAAAAGATTCAGGAAAAAAATAAATTCTTATTTATTTATTTATTTTATCAAGGTTATTATTTATTTATTTATTTATTTCATTTTGAGCGCGAAAAAAGGACATTGCAACTCCACTATAAATGGAGGAAAACATTGCAAAAATTAGAAAATGGGGGGAGAACAATATTGCAAATTTGTTTATAGTGAGAAGCGTAAATATGCTTTCCCCTTAATTTTTAGATGCCCCCAACCATTAAATTTCCCAACGAGTCATTGTACGATAATGTCACCAAGCTACTACTGCTCCACCGCTTGTATGAAAAACCTGCAACTCAGCTTTATACAGTTCCCTCTATGTAGATATTTTTTACTTAGAAGGGTGTAAATTAAGAAGATAATTTTAATTACCTATGATCAGATCTGAACTATCTATGCAATTATAACAAAACTCAAAGCACATGAAGGTAGAAGAAGTGACCTAATTTTGTATAGCATTTTGACTGAATGTTGTGTGTATAACATCTGGAAGCTTGTTGGGGTATTTGGGGAGCCAAATAATGTCATTCGCTTGGTTTATCAAGAACCCCAGAGAGGATGTGAAAGAATCCTGAACACTGCAGTACTCAACTTTTACAGCCTGTGTCATCAGACTCATCATACAACTTTGTTTGCTTGCATCAGGACTCTTCTAAGCTCACTGGCAATACCTTGCAACAGAACTGGTTTCCGAATGATTCCATTCATTCCAATATGCATACATCTTTCCCACACATCTTCATCAGCACTTGCAGTTAAGGCAACGATCAATGGCCAACTATGGCTACGGTACTTCCGAATTCTCATCGCAACTTCAAACCCATCCAACTCCGGCATGTGAAGATCCAAAAGAACGATTTGGAAAGAAGAACCTGATGGGCCAATAGCACCAAGGCATTCAAATCCAGAAGAAACAGAAGTAACAGTGCAGCCTAGTTTTTCAAGCAGCTTTCGCGTCACGGCCCTGTTTACGTTGTCATCATCAACTAATAAAACTTGTACGCCTCTGAAAAGAGAGTTAGAATGTGTGTGCTCTGAAGATTCTCCAGGTTCTGGGATGGCTACTGCAATGGATGGTCGGAGTTGAAACCGAAGAACAAGTCCCATGCTTTGAGCAAGTCCTTGATGGTTAGGGACCACCCATATGTTCCCTTGCATCAACTGCAACAATATATAAGTGGTCGGATATAAATATAAGAATTTGTTTAAAACACAAGAAAAAGACTATTGTCAGAGCTATATGGTTGCTTCAACAGTTTTTGAAGTTAAAAATGCATAAAGTCCTGAAACCAACTAAAACAGCACTATCAGTAGCCCTTTCTCAAGCTGTGAGATATATTAAATTAGCAAAATATGAATAAGACGTTCCATGTCATAACGCTTCCATCTTGTAATAATGCAAATTATAGAGTGACTTTAGAAATTGAACAATATTCGTGGCAATGTTATCTATGTTTCTCCCGAATTTCAAAAACTATAGTCAAGCAACTCAACTGAAATGTGATCCAATAGGTCGGTCACACATTAAAGGGAGACTAAGTTCTCAAAACAATTGCAGAATGTGCAAAATGAGGAGAATCAATGCCTTTAGCCAGTTACAGCTGATCCAAGCCAAACAAGAAATTTTTGAACACTGAGAAAACATGTGAATTGGAAGTATCATAGTAACCAAAACAACTTCAGGCCTTATAATTTCCAAGTGGTCAATCAAGAAACATTCTATCCTATAAGAATGGCTAATATGTTTGGTTTTAAACACAAAGTATCCTCAATTTTTATAATTAACTAGGACCAATTCTCGAAGGAACAAAGCAAAAGTACTATTTTCACATTCCATGAACTTTGTGTATTAGCAATTATTTTCATGCAGAACCCATCTTCACAATTATATTTTGTTTTTAAGTCTTCCATTAATCAGAAAATAAAGAGTCTAGCACCATAATCCTAATGTTTCCAAGTCTTACAGCACGCACACAATTTAAAAATTCTCACCTGCACTAGCTTTTTGCAAATGCTGAAGCTCTTGCTCTCCTCAAGTCCATCGCTAGTGTACCTCCGACCACCAGGCTGTGCAATTGAAATGGCACTCTCCGACTGAGAACTGCTGTTGTTTATCGCAATCTCAAATCTAATATACACATCCCCATCAGAGGACATATATCTCCAGGTTGACCATCTTTGATCATTCCTTCCCTGACTTTGACTCTCAGAGAAAACCCGGAGCATTACAGATCCCCCTTCATCGTTTCCATTCAACAGGTTCCCAACCATATGCAAAATCACCTGAAAAACCCTTCTTTCATCACCCATTACATGATCAGGCAGTGACTTCTCAACCTCAATTGTAAAGCCAAAGCCCTTATATACACACAAGCACTTTGCTAGGCAAGCCGCTTCTTTTATCACAGAATGTAAGCGAAATGATCTCATCTCTAATGGAAATCTTCCACTATCTTTTCTAGAGTTGTCCATCACATCATTTACCAAAGTTGTTAAAACATTGCTGGCCCTCACCATTGTGTCAACAATAGTTTGCTGTTCGCTACTCATATTCTCATCCTGCATCATTGAAAGCAAACCCAAAATTGAGTGCATTGGCCTCCTCATTCCATCACTCATTACCTTTTGAAATGCGTTTCTTGCCTGGCTCGCCATCAAAGCATTCGTCTTTTCCTGTTGCAAGGCTTGATTTCGCTCTACCAACTTCTCTCTCATAAGCTGGGACTCTTCAAGAAGTGCAGCATGTGAAAGAGCCACAGCCACCTGATCAGCAACGACCTTAATTATCTCAAGTTCCTGGGTGCTCCAAGACCTAGGTTGTCCACTTGGAAGAACCAAAACCAATATTGCATAGCAAGCCTGTCTCATCTCAGGAGTTCCCCCTTTGAAATTGGAAACCCGAAGCATTGGCATTCGAATTGCAGCCACCGATCCTGGTTCACCTGAGTCTCCACTGCTTGCAGCAGCAAGTGCTGAGTCGGGACTAAGGACAATCACTTCCTCACTCATCTTGATATCTGCAACATCTGGATCAGTAATTGGTATAGCAGAATTATACGTATCTGAATATTTCCTCCTATAAGCCTCATGGGTCAGGTTCATCTCTGTTTTATTCTCATTAGGCATCCAAACTGCACAGTTCTGCAAACCCAAAGTTTCAGATAGCTCGACCAGGGTCGTGTACAAAATTGTATGCCTATCAAGCGATTTCCGAATCTCTTGTGTAAGCATCCGAACATGCAATCCAGCTTCTTTCTTTTTCATTATAATTCCAACCTCTCGGCCAAGATCCCAAGTCTTCTTCTTCAACATGAATTCCCTCACCTTCACTTTGAGAAGCAAAGGGATGAGAGTGATGAGTGTTATAGCAGTGGCACATGAGACCAAAGCAGTGAGAATCTTGAAGACCGTGAGAGCCAGCATTAGCTGAAATGGGTGTGGACCATAAGTCCAGCCATTGAGCAAATGGGTCAATCCACACAGAACAATGAAGGCAATGAATTCGAGGAGAACCCATTTGAAGGGGACGTTCGAACAGCTAATAAAGTAAAGAAGCTCAATGGGGATCGAGAAGTAGGCCACAGCGATCAAGAAATCACTCACTTTCTGGCACTCCAGAATGCTCTCAACGCTCCATAAGCTACCCTCATCCTCGCAATTACATCCGGCTGCAGATGCCGATATAATAATCAGTGAAATCAACAGCCCAGATGCCAATGCCTTTAACATTGCATCCAAATTACTGTTTCTTCAAACCACATAACACTAAAGTTCGAATCTTCCAGACCCCAGTACAGAATAAACTTCCGAAACGACAATATTTTCTACTATAGCACCTCAAAATCCCAATCTTCAATTCTCATTTCCTGTAAAAGAAAATGTTTTCAACGAAATAGGAAGCTTATTTAAAATCTAAAAACTTCTTCTTTTTTCTTTTTTAGATGAATAATCTAAAAACTTTAAATCCAATGCTTTAAGATCTAAAACACCAGCCAGCCAAAAAGAAAGTAAAAATTATTTATTTTTCCAATCCTAACGATTTAGCTCAATTCTCTTTCTCCAAAGTTCGTGCTTAATCAATCAAATAAAACTATTTTATTCTATAGTAAAATTCACGAATAGCACAGTGATGAAGATGGCGACATTTTTCCTAAACCAAAATAATACACCAAAAAAATCAAAACTCAGCCAAGCCAAAGACCCTCGCAGCAAAGAAATAAAAACAAAACCCGCAGGAAAAAAAATCATTAAAAAAATGGGAGAAACACCCACCAACTTTACAACCCAAAAACCCGAAAAAGACCCAGAAATGCAGGCCAAAAGAAGAAAGCGTACCTGAAGAACCACACCCACAACACAAAACCCACCACTCCAGACTTTCCAATCAAGGCTAGCTTCAGATCTTTATCCTTCTTCACCCCCCACATGCACAGCCTCCATACACCGCTGCCCATTAACCCCAATCCTTTCTTACCTCCTCATCACCAAGAAAAATCAGCTCACAGCACCGAATCTCCACCGTTGCGTTACACATGTCAGCAACTCTCCACGCCGACCGCCACCACCTCCTCCTCTTCCATTGGATTAAAACGTTAAAGAAGGGCTTTCAAGCTCAAAGCACATACCAAAAAAAAAGTCACTCAAACGGACTTTCTTTTTTCTTTGTTAGCAACTCCTCAGCTATCTATTTATAGGAAGAAAAAAAAAAGAAAGAAAGAAAGAAAAAAAGAAGCAGAAGCAGAAGAACGCTTTAGAGAGAGAGAAACGCTGTATTGTCCGCGCCGTTGTTTCGTGGGAGGAGGAGAGAAATAAAAGGGAGGGAGAGAAGGACAAGGTGGGGGAGGTGGGACCCGCGGGGGTTACATGAAGAGAACTTGGACGCTCTTTCGAAAAATAACGTCCCCGTCAGACAGACGGACGGACCCCAAAAAAAAAAAAAAAAAAAAAAAAAAAATTGAAAAAAGTTTCTGTTCCTTCTGAGCTTTCTTCTGCTTTTCCAAAACCAAACCCGCTTGTGGAAGTGGGATTATTTTGCTTTCGACACGTGGTCACGTACGGAGATCCGCCCGAGGCAGGTCGCTATTTGCATTGCAGCAGGGGGCGCGTGTGTTAACGTCCACGGGTTCCGTTCACTCCGACGAAATGGGAATGCTGTGGTCTGTGTTTGGCTGCCGGGAATGTCACACGCCCGTTACATCACGGAGCGTTTTTGAAATTCTTTGTCTTTATGTTAGTAAATAAGGGCTGTTCACGGACTTCATGTTTCACGATTATTTGAATGAATTCTATATGGGTGTCATGTAATAATCTTAGAGGAGGACTGAATTCGTGCGCCAAATAGTTGGAAATACATACTTTATCTCTCATCATTTTCCTTGTGGATTTGGTGCTTCTAGATACTAAATTCAATTTTTAATAGGTGATGCAAGTACAAGGCAATATTATTTTTTTTTCTTCCACTTAGGCTATATTCAAAGAGAGTCTTAACAAGGAATTGCAAAAGATCTATACAAATAAACAAGGCTCTGAAAAAAAATATATATATAAAGATTAAAAAAACCACTTATCCAACCAACTAGACCAGAAATCCTTTGAATTCTTTAGTCAGAAAATTCACATTTTTTATTCACTTTTCAAGAACACTTCACATAAAACTCTTTAAATCTCTATACAGTATTCAGATGTATTAGACAGTGTTTTCATCTTGCCTTAAGAAGATTATTAGAAGCGTAGAACAACAGTTCAATAGATTTCTTTGAAATGGGGGAGTTGATGATCCTCCTAAGGCTAAGGTGTCGTGAGAGGCTCTTTGTGTTCCAAAAGATGAAAAGAGGATTTGAATAGGATTTGCTACTTTGAAGCACATTTGAATCTTTTTTTTAAGGCAGGCTCTTTGTGGGTGGCTTGGGTCAAAGTGAATTTGCTAAAGGGGAGGTCTTTTTGGCTTGTAATAGTTCCCCAAAGGGCTCTTAGAGTCTTAGTGTTGGCGGAAAATTTTGCAGCTAAGGGTTGTTACTAAAAAGCTCCTCAGGTTTATGGTAAGGGAATTCAGAGACAGAGCTAAAAACTCTTATGGCCAGGGGTCAAGGGTCAAAAAATTTTATTGGTAAAAGCTACTAGGCTAAATTTATTTATTTCTTTTTTTTTTGTTGGTTTTTAGGAATTGAAAGGGGGCATGTGTGACTTCCCACATCGCCTAGGTATGGGAATTAGTATATATATATATATATATATATATATATATATATATATATATATATATATATATATATATATATATATATTCGCACTCTTCTTGACATAACGCGTTTTAAAACTGTAATGACCAAAAAACTATCAGAATTCTGCAGTTAAGTGTGCTTCTGCGAGAATAGTACCAAGATGGATAATCTCCTAGGAAGTCTCATTCGGAAGAGCCAAAAAGCGGACAATATTGTATAGTTGGGAGTGAGTCGTTACAAATGGTATCAAAGCTATTGTCCAGCCTGAGATGGGAAGAGCGTGCACAAGCCCATAAGGGTCACTAGCGGGTACTCGCTGGGACGCCAAGAATGGGGTGATCCCATAAGGGTTGTGAACGAGGACACTGGGTACCAAGATGGAGTGATTTTGACGTCTTACATCGCCTGGGTATAGGAATGAGTATATGCTTATATGTATATTCGCACCATTCTTGACAAAATGTGTTTTATTAAAGCTGTGATGGCCATGAACCTATCAAAACTCTGTAGTTAAGCATGCTTCTGCGAGAGTAGTATCGAGATGGGTAACATTTTGGAAAGAGTCTGGTTCGGGAGAGCAAAAAAGTGGACAATATTGTGTCGTTGGCCAGGGGCGGGTTGTTATAGCATGACCTATATTGTCCCGCCCATAAATCCATCCATGTGGTTCTTCTATTTTCCTTTGGTTAGATTGTGGCATCCTAGTGGAATTTTGGTTGACAGATTTGGCTTCCAGGTTGTTTATGATTCAGGCAGTAAGTTGAATGAAAAAGTTTCCTCTGTTTTGAATGAGAAGACTAGAATTGGCCTCTTGCAAAGTCTGAAGATTTGGTTTGTATTCAAAGCTTGCTGCCTAGTGTCTCAATTGGAGCTATGGACCAAATTGCTTGGGTGAATGCTAAAGGCAACAAGTTCTCTAGCCATACTACACGGGATGAGATCCGGAATAAGAGAACTAGATTTCAACTAAGACCTAAAAATAAGACATAATACAAAACTACAACAAAACGTTATATATACAACACAAACTAGGTATAACAAATGCAAATTAAGAGGTCTTGAATAGAATAATTCAAGATTTATCTCACCCCCAAACTTACATAATGCTAATCCCTAGCATTACAACTAGAAATTAAAATATAAACAACTACTCTACATCCTTTTTCGTGGGAAACACGATTGCATTTGACACATGCAACGAGCCTTTTAAACCCCTAGGCTACCCTAGTGGACGAGTGAAGTCGCCTGAAGGCTTAGCAGAAGTGTTACCTACAAACATTATCTTTACAAAATACAAATGTTATTTATAAGAAAGAAGTATCATCACAACAATGGTTCATAATTCATGAACGACTTTAAAATAATAAATTTTATATTCACATAGTTCAAAAAAATCATAGTCTACTCATTTACAAATGACTGGCTAAGATATTACATGTTCAAAATAATGTAGTTTGATATTAACACATAGTTATGGGGCTTTCAAAAAATATAACTTACATACATGCTCCAATGTCTCAAAATTTTTTATATCTCTCGCTAGATAGAATAACTAAGGCATATGCAGGATTTAATATTTTCAACATTATTATGGATGTAAAATGCTTAACTTCTTTAAGCTTCTAAATGACCTATGTACCAACCAGTGACTCCCAAACAATATGGCTTTAGGGCACTAGACGTAGAACATCCCAAATGGCTTAATAACTCAAGCTAAAAAGAACTACGAAGTTAAACTAACCATTTTATTTATTTACTCGCATCTTTTAACACGAACACTCAATACTTAATGAGGCAGGCAAGATGTCCGGTTACTTAATGAAGCTCTTATTCATTTTTTTTTTTAATAAACTATGCCCAAGTCATCCATCTAACAAGTAATCTTAGTTTTTCGAGATACTAAAAACCAATATGCAAAGTATTAACTTAAGCACATACCCCACAAACATATGTCAATGTATTTCATGATTTTTCAAATTTAAAAGTGAATCTCATAGCCAAGTGCAATTAAGCAAATTTAGAATCTCTAATTATGTGATCATGTGTTCAAAATTTTAAATTTGTCAATGAAAAACAAATCATAATTACAAATCAGCTAAATTCTACAAAATAACATAAATATTTACAAAGAAATTTGAAAATTTTTGTACAAAATTTAGATCATTTGTTCTTCCTTACCCCAAACTTAAATCACACATTGTCCCAAATGTGTATAAAATGAACGCATAATATCAAGGATAAAGAAAACCTGATTGGGAGATATGGCTCAAAGCATACCCCCATACTTAGAGGTAAGAACACTTAACTTGAAAAAGAATACTAAAAACAAGAGTAATATACAAGATAACAAAAGAAATAATAAAAGAAAATCTCACATTCCCAATGGCAGTTAACGTCAAAAGTCCTGTCTTTTACTCAAAAATGACATGTTAAAAGTACATTGTGTTAGAAAAATACATCAAAAGAAAAGCACAATGTCTACCAAAAATACAATGCCATAACAGAAGAAAGAGCGAAAGGCATCCAAATATCACTCAAGGCACAGCATCAGGAGGTGGAAAATGGTTGAAGTACTCTCTCATCATGGTCTCCATAGCTGCCTATCGATCAAGGATCTTAGCCTGTGTAGCCCTCATTTCTCTCATTTCCAAAGCCATCTGGTCCATCTGTCCATGAAGTACTGAAAAATCTATGGGAGTGGATGGAACTGGCGCCTCTCTAGGAGCTGACGGCTCACCCTTATGTATCTCATCAGCCGGGATGTCGTCTATCTCTATCTCTACCTGAGGTTCACCCAGCTGGGGTATATGTGAAATACTATGTTTCCACTAAGTGATTCCAAAAACTGGAATATTCATATCAATGGGGACCCTCTCAAGAATAGGAATACCATTATCTATTATGAGCTTAGTAATGAGGCATGGAAAAGGAAGAGGTCTTTGGAATGCACTCACCAACCTCTTTTCTATCATATCTTCCCAACACTTGAGCAACTGCTTCCAAATTAATTCTGGGATATTCACCCAATATTTCTCCTCAAAAGCATAAAAAGCAGTCAGTATATCACCTATTCTCTGTGTTTTGTGCCCTAATGGACACACATTTCTTTTAAGCACAGAGTCTACAAGTAATAAGCTAGGTGGCAATTGGGCTATTTTTATACAAGTACTTTTACTATCTCCATAACTACCCCCAAACTTAGATGTAACAATGAAGTGCAAATCACAATGCGGAGGGTACTCACCAAATCTACCACTCGGGTCATCGGAAGGGCAGTTAATTGCGTCTGCAATTTCAGAAACTCCCACATAAATGTGTTGATAAAAAATGGTGGATGATAGAAATGTGGGAGCCTCTGTATCATACCTTAGATTCTGATAGAAAAGACGGAAAAACGGAGCATAGTAAGAATCATTTGCCGGCCTCAAGAGTGGCAACAAACAACGCTTCTTGAATTGACGAACAACCCACTTCACCGGTGTCTTTTCCTTAAATTCGCCAACAATGTCTAAACGGGTTTCGACATTCAGGCAGCACGGGTGTGAAGATTAGTAACAGGTGAACTAGAACACTTCCCTTGCTCTCTCTCGTTAAGTGACTTAGCTAGTTGTCCAAGTTGGACTTCTAGCTTTGCTATAGACTGAGAATAAGAATTCAAAATCTGAGTCCGTGACTCAAATTTTTTGAGAGTAGTCAACACTTTCTCTTCAAATGCAGAATTGCTAGGAAGTGGAAGGGCTAATTGCTATTGTTGGTTGGGAGGACGTGGAGTCCATTAAATTGTGGAACATTAGGCCGCTACATATTACTATTGTTTCTCAAACCTGGGTTATAAAGTTTATTTAAATGATCACTACACGTTCTAGAGAAAGATGCGTTCATTTGCTCAATAGGAGGCTCAGAAAACTGTCCAACAATAGCACAGTTTCCGGCCTGATGTGATGGGTCGGAGCAAAATGAACATGCATAATGTGGAGTATGTATGTGAGATGCAGTTGCAGGAACAAAACCGGATGCTAAAAATTAATCTAATTTTCTAGATAAAGCATCCACTTTGGCATTCAAGTCCAAAGGCTGGGATACTTCATAGAGAGTTTGGGTCTTAGCACCTATCTTACGACCAGATGATGAATGGTGTAAAGAGTTTTCTGACAAATTTTCAAAAAGTATCCATGCATCATCCTCACTCTTTAACATAAAAGTGTCTCCACAAGATGCATCTACCATCTACCTATGAGGCTAAGTTAAGCCATCATAGAAGCACTGTACTAACTACCACTTGGGAACAGTATGATGTTGACACTTTCATAAAAGGTCTTTAATCATCTCCCAAGTCTCGTGAAATGGTTCTCCCTCTATCTGTGAAAAACCAATTATGGCTTTTCGTATTTGGTTTGTCTTTCCTATGGTAAAGTACCTCTTAAGGAACTCGTGTTGCATTTGAGCCCAAGAAGTTATAGAGTTAGTCTCTAAGGAATTTAACCAATACTTTGCTTTGTCTTTTAAGGAGAACGGAAAGAGGCGCATCCTTAAAGCATCTTCTGAAAAATTCTGCAACCTTATGGTTGAATAGATTTCAATGAATTCATCTAAATGCTTATATGGATCCTCGTTACTAAGTCCGTAAAAAAATGGAAGCATTTGAATGAATCCGGACTTAATTTCAAAATGAGCTACCATAATGTCCGGCAACTGAAGGCTTGAAGTGGGTGTGTATGTCGAGGGAACATAGTGGTCCCTCAACAGCACAGGCTTTGGTTCTTCTGCCATTTGGTCTTTAGAACGGGCTCTTAGACGTGAGTTCAGTTTGGATCTACTTCGTCTAGAAATCCGCTCTAAGTTTAGGTTGTATGGAAAAATAGGCAATGATAATGAATGATGACCAAACATGCACTAACAAAATTAAAATAGTATATACAAGGTACAGAAAGTAAACAAAATGAAGAATGTAGAAAAACTAACCGGTTTTGCAGTGAGGCAGTGCAGCAGTAGCTGGTGTGCTACTACAGAAAATGTCGCTCGATCGATTTTTAGGTCGATCGATTGAAACTTCAATTGATCACTTATAGAGTCAATCGATCGATTCTCTGTAGAAAAGAAAAATGCAAGAAAAATGTAGAAAAATAAATCTAAAACAAAATTAAAGACTAAATATGCACAGGACTGTAAGAAATTAAATGTATATTTGGTCTAGAGACAATAGAAAAGTAGTGTTGCTTAAAACAAAAGTAGATCAATCGGATTTTAAATCAATCGAGCGAAAGTTGATCGATCGAATTGTCTAGTTCACTTTAAGTCGATCGATCGATCTTTTCTACAGAAACAAAACTGCAGAAAACAGACAGAACCAATTCCTAAAGCACAAAAACCACAAAAACAGTTTACAGACAGAAATAAAACCACTTATGAACAGAATTTACAGTATGTACGCAATCAAACTAAATATAGTCCTAAATATCCCATAAACAGCCGTTAGCAATCCTCGGCAACGACGTCGAAAATTGGTACATTGAGTCTAGACGACTCCGTATGTAATGTCCAAGATATTTTGTTGTAAATAAAATAAGAAATTGGGGTAAATAATTAATTAAAGTTAATTTAGTGTCTTTAAAATGTGAGAAAATATTTTTAAAGTCTAATATAAAATAAAGAAGAAAAACGAAATAGAAAATAGAAAAAAAATAAATAAATAAGAAAAAGAAAAAGAAAAAAATTAAATGAGCTAAAGTAAAAGTTAAATTAATAATAAATAAATAAAATCAGACAAGAAAAGTAAAGGAAAAAGAAGTGAATTATATATATATGTCATGTGAGACACATAGTGCACCTCACTTAAGAAAGGCATGAAGGGCCGTATGGCCCTTCATCTTAAAAGAGGCAGCGTGCTGCCTCTTTAAAAAAAAAAAAAAATACAGCGCTCCTCACTTAAAAAGAAATAGACCATCTAGCCGTATGAAAGAAAAAAAAGAAGGGGGGAAGACTTGTCATCATCTTAATACAAAAATTGTGATCCACAAAGATCCAACAGTCGGATCTTCAATCCGTCTTAAAAAATGTGATCCTTGCACTCGGATCTACGTTTTCACCGATTGTTTTAAGGTAAAACACTAAACTCATAATTTTGTGATTTTTGGGTAAAATCCTAAATGTGAGTTTAATCCCCTATATTCTATAGGTATTTGGGCTTATCGAAGCTTACTTTTATAACATATACATTTTATGTCCCTATGGTAACCCCGCTTCAATAATTTATTAATTGTAGTTAAATCATTTTTCATTGCCAACCAAAGAATAAAAACATGTTTTGATATATTAAGAGGAAACCATATAAGTTGCCACCAATCCATACACCCATGTTTTTCTCTCAAAGCATCCCACGTATCCGAACTGGAAAATTTATCAGTTTTAGAGACCACCCAAATCGTTCTATCACACTCACTTAGCTCCACCATAGAAAGCTTGCTTTTAATCACCACAAGATCATCAGACCTCATGGGGGCCAAAAACCAATTTCCATCATCAATAACATATGAGAGTTTAGCATTCACCCTACTTTTGGCATCATAAATTACACGATAGCTGAATCTATCACGCAAAATACCCTCCAGATGACACCAATCAAACCACAAAAAATGGTACTACTAGTATCAACTTCAAATTTTAGAAAAATACATAGCTTTAGTTCTCAGCTTCAATAGCTTGCGCTAGCTCTAAGTACAAGATTGAAGGGCATTGATCAATAACAAGCTCATCCCTTTAAGAAGAATTTCATTTTCCCATGGTACCCACAAAGAACCTACACGAGCAAAGAGATTCCAAATATGAGGCATCATTGAAGCTCTGTTCCACACCTCTAAATTTTTTATGCCCAGCCTGCCTTATCTATTTGGAGCACACAGAAACTTCCAAACCACTTTATCGCTAGCTTTTCCATCCTTTAACCCAGTTTATGAACTTTAAATCAATATCATAGCAAGCAAGGCATTGAAAGATGAAGGATCAATTGACTGAGCTGTGAGCTTTCATTAAGCCCACTTTTAGTGTATATTGCGATTTACCTTCCCTTTTATGATAATTTTGAAGAACTTCTTGAGGCAAGAGAATGTTTTTCGAGATGCTACAATATTTAAAAACGATGTTTGATCAAGTTAATGATTCCATCTAGACAAGGAGAAAGTTGGTTTGCCAAAATCTTAGAAATGCACTTGTAGACTAAATTGTAACAAGAGATTGGCCTAAAATCACCCATCCATGAAGGATTAGACTTCTTTGGAACCAAAGTAACAATGGTGGCATTAACTTCCTTTAAGAGTTTATTAGACTCAAAAAAGGGTTTGATGTCACAAACCATGTCCTAGCCAATCATTGACCAAGCCTTTTTATAAAACTCAACCGGATATCTATCACGCCTCGATGCTTTATTGTTGGGCATATGAAAAACGATGGTCTTAATCTCATCAGCAATGACAATTTTACTCAAAGAAATACCCTGCTTACTAGTAATCTGCTTCTGAATATGTTGGGAAACACAAGCAACCTTTATATATCAAACTACATATTACTGGACCCAAGTCAGTTCTGGTAGAAAGACACAGCAACCTTCTTAACTTGATTCACCTCATCAACATGTTGGCCCTATTCATCCCATAGATGTGTAATCATGTTCCTTGAAGCTTTAACTTTGATAATTTTATGAAAAAAAGAATTATTTTGGTCTCCAAGTTGCATCCATTGAACCCGAGCGTTTTGCTTTAGAAATT
This sequence comes from Alnus glutinosa, assembly GCF_958979055.1. NCBI lineage: Eukaryota > Viridiplantae > Streptophyta > Magnoliopsida > Fagales > Betulaceae > Alnus > Alnus glutinosa. The sequence continues at coordinate 14,927,423 of NC_084886.1, forward strand.
GTTCTTCAGCTCTACTAACTAGCACATATTCATGTAAAGCCTCATTCTCCTTGAGCACACAAGCAGCTGCCCCATCTGAAGCAATTGCTTGTTGTTGAGCTAGTTGAAGCCTCGTACGAGCTTGGAAGACTTTTCGCCTGATGTTACCAAAAATATCCCAATTTTGTTTCCTCTTCCCTTCACCGCTTTAAGCTGAGTATACAACCAATACATAGGATATAATCATCTTCCCCAAACCTCCAATCCTCCCTAACCCAATCTAAGAACTTAGCATTCTTTGCCTAGAAGCTAAAAAATTTAAAGGGCTTTGGGCCAAAGCTTTGCAATCTACCAATGGAGACAAGAGCATAATCATTAATCGAAACCCCTCCCTCCACCAAATCGACCAAAATTCTCCCATAGAAGCCCATCAAAATCTCATTTGCCAAAATTCTATTAAGTAATTCTATTAAGTTTTTTAGCAACAAAAGCTTGGCCATCTTGCTTATTTGTCCAAGTGAAGAGACTTACACTGAAATTCAAATCTTTCACTTCAAGCTCATGTAAGCAAGACCTAAACTCAATCTCATAAGAAGATAATCTTTCCTTACCCCATTTCTCCTGTTCATTTAGAACTACATTAAAATCACCCCCTAGCAGCCAAGGACAAGCATTCATTACAAAAATAATGATGCTTAAACGATGTGAAAAGTGGAATAAATGACATCAACCAAGTGAAGTCGTTTGAGTTCACTTCGTTTGTCCATTGTCGCGAGACATTGGTAGAAAAAAATATTTAACGTTGTTTATTGCACAAACAACATTAATTTACGTTGTTATTATTCAAACAATGTAAACCATTTTATGTCATTACTATGCAAACGTCATAAATTTTTCACGTTGTTTGTCCCATAAACGACAACTTCTGTTATTTCTGGACAACAACGTAAATTTTTTAAGTCGTTTTTTGAAAAGAAGAAAGAGCTGGGAAAAGAAGAAAGAAGAAGAAATGACGCGAGATAGCTAGCAAGAAATAAATTTATGTCGTTTGTATAGTAGAAACGACAAGAAGAATCAAGAAAAATAAAGATTTGAGGTCATTGTACAGTAGAAACGACGAGATTTGATGTTGTTACTATATAAACGACATCAAATATTTCTACATTAGCATTGGTTACCCCCTTCTTTTTTTTTTTTAATAAAAAGACAAAAAAATCTTAAACTGGCATTGTTCACATTAAAACAACGCTAATTTTTCGACAGTTTTTATCAAACAACGAGAAAATTTTCTAAATTAATGTCGTTATATTAGAAGCAACACTACTTTAGCGACATTTTTTGTGAACGACAAAATCATTTTTAAATTAATGTCGGTGCTGTTGAAGCAAGGTAAACGGAGCTTTTAACGTCGTTTTTTTAAAATGACACTAAAAGATAGTGATAAAGCAACAATTTTTTTTTTTTTTTTTTGTAGTGATTATACTTCGATCTTTATAGCTTTAAGCTTCACCCATCATGAAGATCTTCTTCCAACTCCTTTATTTGCCCCACGCACAAAGGATTGCACCCATTTAACATCTTCCTTCACAACTTTGAACTCACAACTGCTCTCCTCCTCACTCTTACTCACCACATCTACCTCTACCTCTGAATCATCGTCCATATTCCAGCAGATCCAAATTCGACCTAACTGGTTATATTCATTTAATAGTTGGTAATAATAACCCACCCCAGAAGCACTGCATCCTTTATCGTATCCACCTTAGGAAATTTCAAAAATCATTGAAATCAAGTGTACCTCATTAAATACTGGTGTTTGAGACGTACGGTAGATACCATATAGCTATTGTATGAAAAAAAAAAAAAAAAAATTATTAATTAATTAGTGAAGCTAAATTAAAGTACACATGTGAAAATATAGAATACATGCCTGCCAACAAAACCTAAAGTCGCGCACAAATTTTCTAACCATAATGGATGTTTCTTTTGAAACAAAGCCAATTTGCTCATGAATGTTAGAATATCTGGTGGGCGGCGCCAATCGCTTGGTTGGAGAAGCACCAAATATCTCAAAATGTTTAACTTTGGTCAAGGGTTGGGCCCCTTCCTGCATCGACCAACAAATTGTGCAATGCATCAAAATTTTTGAAGTCTCGATCTAATTGCGATCACTCCTTTCAAGTGATCACTTACCAAAATGGCTTGTCATATTATTCCCTATTCCAAGTCAACTTTATCATGTCTTAAGGAAGTCAATTACCAATTCCCTCTCTTTTTTTTTTTTTTTTTTTTTTTTCATATTTACTTATATATAAAGTTCTTGGTGTAAGAAAACATAATTTAGAGAAGAGTTGAGAATAAAAAAGAAAGACACATAGAATTAAGGTGGTTCAACCTATGACTTACGTCCACATGTCAAACCTTTTTTTTGGATACACATTTACTCTGATTTATTTTATTGTATACAAGACTCTATTTATAGAGAAAATAATTTAAACGTTACAAGTCTCTTCTACTTCTATATTAACAACAATAAATCTAATTTATCAACTTGTAACTTTTATCGACCTAATACGTCCCCGCAAACTCAATGGTAGATCACGGACGTTAAGGTTTGATCTTGAACATCAAAGGGTTTGAAAAAAAATGGCTACTATAACCTGAATTGGAACATTAATTCCAATGATCGAAACTTGGGCTTTAGTGACTTTGGCTGGCATCGGCTACTATGGACGTGACTTGGACATCGGCAACTTTGGCCGGAATTGAGCCAACTATGGGCATGAAACCGGCCTCTTTAGGCAATTTTTATTTATTTTTTTATTTTTTTATTGTTAACAAGAGAGAATTGGGTGTGTGGTATTTGCTAGTAGAGCAAACAATGGCAGTGCGAGATGCCATCTTGACAAAGAGAGACTCATGTGGTGTGGGAAGAGAAATAGTTCGGGCACAAGATGAGAAAATGTGGAAGGATGAGAAAATCCACGAAAAAAAATATAATAAAAATTGGCACACGATGGATATTTGTGGGTATTTTGATTTTGGTTATGATTGAAGATGCAAACGAATGAGTGAACCAAAAAGAAAAGAATTGGAATAGGATCGAATATTGGTGTTATAAGCCTATAATTCTGATACCATGTTCAATTACCACTTATCTTAAAAGCTTAAGCTAATAGGAAGATGTAAATTTAATCACTTAATCAATACTTCAACACTTTCACTCACGTATGGGCTCATACTACTTTTTTAATAGGTGATGTCCAACACATGGAATATAATTGAAATTGAGTGAATGATGGAGTCAATGTTCGAACTCAGGACCTTTAGCTTTGATACTATGTTAAATCACCAAGCTCTGATACATGTAAGATCACATAATTTAGCAAAGATATGAGAATCACCAATTCTTATCATCTTGTAGCTCTTGTCTCTGGAGTACTTACAACTCTTGTCCAAATACCTTGCACATGTACTTTTGGAAATTATATAGGGCGTCCAAAATGACAGAAAAAAACATACATCTTTACCTAACTTGAGGATTATTCTTACGGTGGGTGATCTAATCCAATTTCCAGACAATGACTAATGAGCCTTAAGCATATGCCTCTTTATTAAAGTAGCTAAACTTTCTTCATTTGACCATTCTTCATTCACCGTGAAAGTAATTTCTTTTTCAGCATATGCAGTACTGTAACTAGTTGTTAACAGCTAGCTTTGAGGAAAAATGGCTTCTGATAGAAGCATGCATGCAACATGTGAAATGTCTGACTATGTCAACAATTAAGAATAATCGATCTTTATATATTCTAGAAATTCAAAAAAAGTACTTCGTAAATCGTAACCTTCCCGGCCACTAAGAGAAAGTATGCTAGAAATTGGTGTCAGATAAGAGATCATCCCTCTCAATGCAGAAATCCGAATGAGAAATAATTAGAATGATAAAAATCCAAGTCCAACCATGTGACTAGATAGCTGCTAGCTGATAAAAGTTGTGGGATATACATATAGAAATAAAAAGAAAAAAAAGCAAAGTAAAAAAAAGAAGAAAAGATCTAGATATCCCTGCTAGTACAGTTTTATTATGCACCCTAGTGATAAAAGGGAAGTGCAAGGGGGAATGAATCGATATATATATATAGATATTAAGAAAACTGGTTGCCTTTTTACAAAAAGAATTTAATACTAATTATTAGTGGACGGAAGGAAAGTTAGGTTCCATTATAAACACTTGTATCCAGATATTTATTCAATGAGAAAGTTAAGTTAATCAAAGGCCAGGAGGTTCATGAACGTCAAATCTCCAATGAAATTACTCTCCTTGCTATTCGCTCAAGGCCATGTACCACGGTCCACGCACGCAGACAACTGAGACAAGAGTTTCTCCATACGTAAGAAATGTCGAATCAAGCTTCTCTAACCCACAATTTCTCCATCAAAATCCTGTGGGCTGAATTTTGTGAAAGACAGTATGATTAGGGTTTAGGTTAATTCAATGCCGACCTGTATTGAATTTAGCAACCTATAACATTGATCTTAGTATATACGTCCGCTTGGCAAAGGAGACCATGTTTTCTTGTTACTTTGTTTTCAACGGAGGAGACAATGCATCACAACACCATATGTATAACTTATATTTTATTGTTAATTTGTATCTCCTTTGAGGGTCTCAGGAGTTACTATTTGTCTATGATAAAAAGTAATCTAATCAGCTTATTAATTAACAGGTTTATATATATATATATATATACACACACACACACTCGTTTTCAATTTCCTTTAAATTATTTAAGCTAAAGAAAAAGTATGAGGTAGTAACCGTAGTATGGTCGATCAATGATTGCTATTCTTGGGACAAAATACATAATTACAGCCGCGAAAGTCAAAATTAATGGCGCATGAACTTTATCTTTTTTTCCATCCCTATGTTGAACTGGATCGTCTATGTTCAATAAAAACTGTGGAGGAGGGGTCCCTAGAGCCAGCAGAGTCTGGACATGCTCAAACCATATGCACATGCATGTTTATACAAACACCCCATGTGTACGTGTCAGAATTAAGTGAAAGCCACAAGCCACGCTAGACTCTCGTTCTTATTCACTCGTGGGACTCATGTTCTCATGGCTGTTGAATTTGGTATGTTCTGCATGTATATATATATCATGCTGGACCTACGGGTCGCAAGTTTTGTTCACGTGTCGAGTTTGGGTCGTATCGAAATATGAGTGTAAAAATATATAGGTCAAACCCTGTAATCTTAATTAATTGGTTAATTTTGTATTAGTTTCATGTGTCGTGTAAAAAATTATCAACTTCAATATCGCATGTTTGATTCAAATCGTGTCGAAACATGAGTATAATACGATTATATATATAGGTCAACTTTAACTCAATTCATTTAATTAAACGAGTCAATTCATTAACTATAATCTACTAGTTTCATGTTAGCGTTGTATTAGATTAACTGTAAGTGTCAAAAATTAATTGCTAGCCATGCGTGGACCCTGCTGGCCTTTAGGTTTGTACGTAGACAAAAGCCTAAAACCTGAATTGGTCGGGCATGTTGGGCCACTCAGTGCATCGCAGAAATGATTCATGATTGTCCATATCCTGGCCCATCCAGGAGAACGTACGATGTCATCATATTTGAGCCCATTACGGCCCTTTGTATAATCATGACCAATGAACCTCAAACCGACCAACCTGTTTGGTCGGTTTGAGGTTCATTAGTTATATATATTAGTCTCCCCTAGCTATTTCTTAAACACTCATTACCGATGAAGGGGGGCTTTATTTATAATATAAGGTTCAGAAAGGTTCATGTGGGTTTAATTAAAATATTCACAATACAGGTTTGATACATCTTTAGATGTTGTAATTCATGTTTGTTGTCTTTATTTATTTATTTATTTTGTGTAAAATTTATGTGTCTAAATGGAGATATTGTTAAATAAGTAATCGGAGGACAGAAAACTACCGAATGGAAACAAATTAATAAAAGCTATATTGCTCCCATCCCCATGTGTCAAGAGTAAGAGCAGAGACTCACCTGGCCTGTGGCTGTAAGGTGCACCCGGCCTGGTCCTATATTTAGGCTCAGTCAGGCCCAACTTCATATAAGGCTTAGCAATAAGCTATTCATCGAAAAAAAAAAAAAAAGCTGCCGAGAATAAAAAAAAGAAAATCATTGGTTGATCGAAGTGTAATTCTGCCCCCCTTAACAGGAGGACATAAAATTCAAGGATTTGCTAGAAACTTTGCTTCCTACCCTGATTACGCATGAAAACTAAATAAAACCAAAGAGGAAATTAAAAGAGCTCGCCATGACCAATTTGCAATTTAAACAACTATAGCATAAACTGTTTATGATTAAAAAAAATAAAGAAAAAAAGTTCGATAAAATGTAAATTACAATTGTATTAAATGGTATTTTAAGAAATTTAATTACAATATAATTTTATTCACCCGCGCGTTCCACTGTACCAAACAGTGAAATACATATCCAGAGTTATATTGCAATGCTACAACCAAATTAATAAATAATAACTATTTTATTTTTAGCTTCTTTCATTCCAAATAATATAGTTCCACATTAAACTTGCCCTAAAGAGGTTGATATGGGTGCAGTGGTGTAATTAATGCAGCTGGATGTTTGGAGAACCTTGATAGTCTAGTATATCTTAGTTTTGCTGAAAGAAATTAACCAAGCATTTCCCCCCGTAGAAACATTCATTAATGTACAAGTTCTTTTTTTTTAATAGAAACTGAATTCTATCATTGATATTGCAAAAAGCCCAGAGGCTTACAAGTTAAAAATAAGGGACAAGACCCCTCATTCTCTAAGCCAGAAGGATCTGACTTAGTAAGACAACTGCCTAAGCAGAAATACAAATTTTACAAGAATGACATTTTAACCTCTCTTACATTAACGCTCACTCTCTAAAGAAAAGAGACCTGATCTAGCAATTAGCCAACAAATATTTCCATAAAATTTGAACCAAACACAAGCAGACTGTGACCGGAGAAACAAAAGAAAAACACAAGAACACTTAAGCAAAAAACCACCCAAAACAAGCTGTCGGCAGTGGAGGAGAGGGAGAAGATGCCGGACGGCGGCGCATGAAGGACACGCGCCGACACCGGTGCTACCCTGACGGACGTCCGGCGCCATATAACCGGTTGCCACCGAGCCTGGCTTGAAAAAAGGTGGATCGTGGCCCACACATGCACCAAACAGCAGAGAGCTCCCAGGCGCGTGGGCACCACATGCCGATCTCCGGGGACCGACATGACCATATCTTGCGGCGGCAGGGGGGGAAGACGACGGAGAACGCGGCTGGGTGGTGCGTGTCAGTCAGAAGTCGGCGAGGAAGTGTAAATCTGGCTTCCAAAATCAGAGAAAAAAGGTGAAAAAAAGGGGCCAAAATCATCCCGCCGACGACACGTTGACTCGGCCACTCCCCCAAAGATGACATCTTGAGATGAACAATCCTGCCAAAACGAAAGAAAAAACAAAGAAAAACAAATAAACAAGCTACCATAGTCCAAAAAGGTTAGGGGAAGATCAACCTCCACCAGATCTAGCCGGGGGAAACAAAAGCTCCATATCCTTAGAGGTTGAGAGAAAAACACCCTGACTCATGAGGAGCCAGAGAGAAATCACCACCGGGAGGGGGAGACGTGAAGCCACCCCCTCCCGATGAAAACCATGCTCACAAGGGAGGGGCTCTAGAAGAGAGGGAGAGGGAGTGTAAGAGAAAATTTTAAAACAAAATATCAATGTACAAGTTCTTGGCAACAATATTTTCATGGTGGGAAAATGATTAGGTCACTAAAATTCATTTACAAATTGACGTAGCAATTTAGTATTGGTAAACAATTAAAAGAAATTGATAAGCCATGTTTTTTACTTGATTATTTTTCTAACTATGGACTGTGACATTAATTAGTTTGTAAATAATTTTGTAGCGAAAGTACTTTTAATTAATATATTCTAAGGAAAAGTAGTTCACTTACTACTTTTAATTTTTCATCACTTTTACAATTATAACTTTAAATTTTTTTTCCCAATAACAACTTCTAGGGTTTGAGAGAGTTTAGAGAAAGAGAGAGGGGGGCGAAATCGGTGTTTGCGGAGGACAGAGGCGCTATGCTTCCCTCCTCCCATGGTGGTTTAAGTTTCTTGTTTTGGTTATCTTCTAGTCTGTTCTAGGCTATGGAGTTTTTGTTTCTCCCTGGATAAATCTAGTGGAGTTGGATCTTCTCCTAGTCCTTCAAGGGGTATGGTGTTATTGTTTGTTTTTTCTATTCGGTTTTTTCCAGCTGGAAGGCATCGGGAAACGATATCGGCGTGTCATCGGCGATAGCTAGCGGGGCTATCTTCTTTCTCCATCTACTGTTGAAGCCAAATCTGTGTCTATTTGCTGGAGCCAACACGACATACGCCCCTCTATGGTGTTTGCCGGCCTCCTTTGATTTTGCTGCCTCAAGCCACGGCCTCGTCAGACTTCAGTGCCCGGCGCGTGGCGAGCATGCGACATGGATCTTTTCCTTGGGCAGCCGCGCGTGTGGTCCACGCTTTGTCTTCCAGGTCATGACCGGTGGTGTTCGGTGGTTCTTGGCGGCCGCCTGCTGCAGTGGGATTCCTAGGGACGACGCGTGGTCTACACGCACCGTCTCCGGCAATGGCAATCTCCCCCGACGTTGAATCTGTGATTTGGTGTTTTCTGTTTTGGTTTTTCAGTGTTTTAATGTGGTTTTTGCAAGTCTATTTGTTAACTTTTTAGATATTATTGGACTTTTAGTGGCTTGATAGCTAGATCAGCCATCTTTTCTTTGTTGTGACACTTTATTGTTAAAGAGTGGCTCATATGTTTGATCCTGTAATATTTGGTATTTATAGGCAGTACCCAAGTTAGAATTTTTTTCTGGCTTAACGTGTAGGGAGTTTTGTACCTCTATTCACTGTATTTGCCTTCGGGCGTTTGATATATCAATGAAGATTGGTTTTCCTATTCAAAAAAAAAAAAAATTTAACTTTTGTTTTTTAAAAAAAAGTCCACCAATCTTTTAATTTTTTTTTCAATTTCAATATTCCATTAGTATTTTCTGTTAAATCCTAATGAATGAGTGTCAAAGTTCTTAAAATACCCCTATTAATTCTTTTTAGGGAAAAAAAAAATTACAAGGATTTAGGTGGTGGTTAGGATTTAACGGAATTCAGAAAAATACCAATTTTTAATCTTTGATTTTTTTTTTTTTTAAAAAAAACACAGTAGTATTTTGAGAATTTTAACAGGCTTTAACAGTAACTCTTAACGGAAGGTTGAAATTGAAAAAAAAAATAAAAAAATAAAAAAATAAAAAGATTGATATACTAAATTGACACATTTTAAAGTTTAAGAATATAATTGTAAAAGTGATGAAAAATTAAGAATGGTAAATAAAATTTTTCCTATATTCTATATCACTCATCTTCGTGGTGTAAGGCATATGATAAAGGGAGACTTGTGGCAATAATATGAGGCTTTATTTGGATCGAGTGTATATATGCCTAGATAGAGCTTAGCTTCATGGAGGACACGCGGTGAGACGATCTTTTGAGATCTGCCTTCTATTTGTGTGATATTTGCTATTCTTCAAATGAGAGGAAAATCTACCACTATAAAAGGCCGGGAATAGCATTTCCCTACAAATGTTTAACGCTGCCACTGAGTTGATTCGGAAAAGAATTGCTTGGTCACTGGGTTTTAGTGGGGCATATATATATATATATATATATATTTATGGATTCTACTGGTAGAGTTAATCTTATAGCTATGCCATTGTTTAGTTATAAGAACATTGGAAGAAACGATTGAAGATATCCTTCTTTATTCTTTCAAAATTTCTAAAACCCTTTGACCCCTTCTAAAAATCTGTAAAAACCTAATTAATCGATCTCTTCAAAAATCTGAAAAATAAAAATAAAAATACCCTTTGGTTCCAAATTCTGAGAAAATATATTCAGATTTTTTTAATCTAAAAGTTCTCTCCTAAAATAACCTTCTCCAATGAATTGAACTTAAACCCCTCATTCAAAAGGAGTTTAGCTACCGTTTGACTACAAAAAGGTTGTTCAAAGTGATCATATACTTGTAGTAGACTTAATTATATAATATTGTTTACGATATTTTGTTTTATGCATGCTATTAGGTTTCTAAAAGGAAGAGGCATCATTAAATTAAGTGTCGGAAAAAGTTACAGTTCACTTATAACGTTCATAATCTCCTGTCATCACACATGCTTAGGGCTTCATTGCATGTCTGTGACTCTTCATGAAACTGAACAACAATCTTCAGTTTGAGTTTTTTATTTTATTTTGAAAAAGAAAAAAGGAAAAAAGGAAAAAGGAAAGCAGAAAGAAACCACAATTTCCAGAAAACCCCAACTTGGAGCTTACTTTTTGGCTAAGCAATGCCTAGCATCTAAAAATAGAGAGAAATTTCCAAACGCAGACAAAGAATGGAAAAAAGGGGCCAATTCCTGGAGATACATATATAAATGCCACATAGGAAGCATCATAGCATTGAATTATGATGTACAAATCACCATATATAGAGTTCAAAGAAACAACACAATATCAGCCTAGTACCCATTTTGTGTCGAATTCCAATGTTTTGAAACTGAATTTAGTTATCTCTTCCAAGATGCTTCAAGAAAACAAATATTTCATTACTACTTGATTTCGATTTGAGATACGATTACCTTTATAACCTTTGTACAACTATGTAATGGAAAATATGCATATATACTTAGAATTTCAACGATCAGAATTTCAACAATATGATCGATCTTATCTCACAAAGCAAATTTAAAGCTTAACTTGGAGGCGCCATGCCATGGCCAACTATATATATATTGACACACAATGTCTAAGAATGCTACATGTAAATGGGATCAACAATATGAATTTTTTTTATAGCATGACATATATATATATATATATATATATATATATATTAGGTTAAGATGATAATTCTGATCCGGTATTACAAGAAATTAGCATGGACAACATTATTTAGATGAACAATGTGAATTTGAAAGATAGAAAACAATCTTGTCATAGTAAATCATCTTCCTAATCATAAGGGGATTTCAGTTTATTTTCACAATGTGAAGTTCATTACGTCATGAAGGGAAAAAGACAAGGAAAGAAAATTAATCTTGAAGATCATAGCCAACATCGAAGGCTTCATGCTAAAGATTTAGGTGAATCTTTTATAAGAAGAAAAAAAAGAAGATGTATATAAGTAATCTCATGAAATCAAAATAGAGATTCCCTTATATTTACAACTACAGGTATAAGTAATCTCATGAAATCCATTTTGCCTCAATCATATATTATATATGTATATAAATAATTCACAAAGAAATCAGTTTCAATATGGATCATGACCTAATCGAAGCACCAAATCCACTTCCTCAGCTTTGTTTACTCCCCTCTTCATTCCATCATCCTCTACTTGCATGGGGCCGACTTGAAGGCTCAAATTTGCACCCAAAAGTTCCTGATTCATACTGCATGATTGGGACCTCGACCCAAACAGATCACTTGGATGGAAATTAGCATGTGGGTGTGGCTGAAAATACCTATGGTCGTAATTCCTTTGCGCCTCGAAAACTGTGGAATACTTAGATGGTTCGCATGAGACCGATGAAATATGTCTAGAAGGGATGTAGTCCTCCTCTTTTGATTTCTTTGCAAGCGAAGGGCTTCTGATTTGCTTGGCCTTGGCTCGATCTTTCCGGTGCATGTTCATATGCCCTCCCAAGGCTTGCGCGTTGGTGAAGCCCCGCCTGCAGAATGTGCATTCGTAGGAGCGTTTTGTGCCGCCCATGTCGTCTTTGACTTGTTCTAGCCGATCATTCTCTTCGCTTGAAGTTTCCGACCCTCCTTCTTTGCCGGAATATTCCATACGGCCGGAGAGATCGATCCTTTTCTAATATATTTTAGAATATTAGCTTGGAATCACCTGGACAAACGATTAGAGAGAGAGAGAGAGAGAGAGAGAAGGGGGTGGGAAAGTAGGGTTTAATAGAGATGAAACGGTGTAAAGGATGTGAGATAGAGACAAAGTTTTGGCGTTTACTTGAGGACTTTTCATTTAGCCGGCTCTGTAGTGAAGAAATAATCCTTATTTGGTGATGTTTATCTAATTCGCTCTCTCGAGCTTTTGATTCGGTTCTGGCTTGTGCAATTGTTGCTCTCATTGAGGTTTTCTTGATGCAGTTGTTATTTAATTTGGAACCCTCTCTATCCAATGCACTAATAAAAGTACAATAATGTTCATGTGCATTCGCCACTAATTATAGCAAGTGTAGCATGAAAATGGTCCCGTCTAGATGATATATACCTAATTTAAATTAATTAATGTATTCTTCATTGATTACCCTTAGGCCTGGTTAATTAAAGGTAAGATGGGATTAATAAGTAATTAGCTAGCTCTTGCTTCAAATCTTATCTAATAAAAGAAAAAGTTGACGCTCTATCTCAAGCTAAAATCCAAGTTTCAAACTGCCTTAGCTTGCATGCCAAACTTAGTTTTGGAACTGCAGCAGTAGTTCACGGGGCATAATACCTAAATGTATGTATCTACATCTGGCTTTTGCATGTGATAATTAATAGTTCTTGCAGTTAAGAGGCGATGTTGATGCTGCCTATAAAATTGTGTCGAAGTATCTTAATTGAAAAATGTTAGAGCTCATTCTAGTGTTCTTATGGGGTCTTTGGATACTGACATGGCACACTGTTTTTAATAATAATTAAAAAAAAATTACACTTTGATTTCTCTTTCCTGTTTTTATTTTTTTTTAAAAAAAGTGTCATGTCAGCATAAAAGGATCTTAGAAGGACACTAGAAGGAGCTTTAACATTTCTCATCTTAATTTGAAGGTCTTTTCATTGGCTTGATACACCATAGATGAGAGTAACAGAAATGGAAATTCTACAAATTCCATATCAACTTTTTCTTTTACCCTAATTAATTGAAACTTTATTTTTTGGGCTAAGCTTCATCCTATCTGAACCCGGACAATTGTTGAAGATATCATGTGAGGTATAAATGAGCCTACTTAATTAGTCTAGGGTAGGGGTGACAATTAATATTTGTGTATTAGATATATTCGGATAATTATGTTAAGACTTAGATATAAGACTATATAGGTCAATCTTAACTCGACCTATTTAATTAAACTGCAAGTTAAAGCCCTCGATCATAATCCACTAATTTTATATTAGGTTCGTGTCGGGTTCACAAGTTTTGTCAGACATTGCTAGTCTTAAATGTTACGTGTTGGATTCAAATCATGTTGAGGTATGCCATATGGGTATAAGACTATATATATCAACCTAAACCTGACTCATTTAATTAAACGAATCAGTCTCCTTAAACCTAACCTTTAATTTTATGTTGAATTCACAAGCTAAGTGGTGTAAAAAAAATTTACAATCCTAGAGGGTGCCTTTGTTTGTGGCGAAGCTAGCTAGCCCATCAAAATGGGATCTCAGTTGTGGCATGTTTAATAGCTAGCCACATGCCTCAATCTATTCATTAATTTAAAGCAAGGAAATTTTAAATAAACAACTGGGTCTAGCCTACAAGCTAATCAAGGCAGAAGAAGGTAATGGAGGGAGCAGTTCAAAAGGAATTAAATTGATTGTAACCCATTTATTTTTTAAACTGAAAATCACTACCACACAATATGTCTTGTAGCGTACGTAGTAGTTGTTTTAGGGCCTGAAAAATAATACTTGGGTATGACGGTGTCTCAAAACTGCATGCTACTTTTCAAGTTAATATAATCCTCAAATAATTTTTTATTATATATAATCATAGTTATAACTATATTCTATGTCATATATATAATAAAGTGAAAAATATATAGTTGTACAAATGGAAGAAGGGCATCAATCACAACTCCGTGAGTGTTGTAGCTAGCTTGCACCCCCAAGCCATTCTTAATTGGCCACTAAAACATAATTTGAACGAGTTTTCATCTAAGGACGAAGCTAGAAGATATTTTGGGCAGAGGCAAGCCGTAAGGTATGAATTACAAATATATTAAAATATATAAATATATTAAGAATAAGAAATATATTAAGATTGAAGTTGAAATAAATATATAAAAATGAAATTAACATCAATTTAGTTTTGACAAAAATAAAAAAAGTATTTCATAATTCATCAAATTTTAGCCAAAACACCTATCAAAATGCAGCGGTGAGCAGTGTGATTCGTCAGTTACGTCTAGTGCTGCTGATTGAAGAAAGGACATTTAGCGTCCAGTACAACACTGTTGCCTTTGTGCCTATTGTCTTCTATGTGGTGGCAGAAGGTAATAGTCTTGTGACTCTAATAAAAAAGAAGTTTCCGTTTCTCAGTCTTGATGTTAATTTCTGTTGTTTAATTTGATCCATATCTGGTTCCGATTGAAGAACAATCTTTATTTTGCATTGCATTTCTCTCTTAATTTATTTGATAAGGCAACTGAACAAATTACTTGTGTCTTTCTTTTGGTGCAAAACTGTTTGATAGAGTGCCAATCATCGAGTGGACATGCACTTCTTAAGGTCATAGCTAGCTAGATAATTGGAGCAGAGTAATTATGTCGATCTCTAGGTCCTCTTTCTTCTTTGACATGAATTAGTTCTTCGATATATGTCTATTATTGAATTATATCAAAAGTTTTTCTTCTAATTAGGAAAACTTAGGATTATATATATGTGTGTGTGTCTATTTCTTTATATCTTAGTGTACGTAAGAAAAAGAAATCAACGAGGTCAGCAATACGCAAGGCCAACGATTTATATCTTTCTTCGCTATTTTGTTTAAATAATTATCTGAGCTATATATTGAGATGAAAGCTGGAAAAGTTAATTAGCTGGGCGCTTTAGGCTGCAGTAACAAACAATTTCTTTTAATACTCTGAGATTATTTTATCAGTATTTTGATATTTGATTCTTAGTTATCCATCTAGATCGATCATCCAAAATATTCGAGTCATCAATCAGAACTAACTAGCTAGAATATTGTTCTATATATATATATGCACTCATTGCAAAAATTAGAGTTAATTTGCTATCATGAGATCTTCTCATGCCGTACGTGTTTTTGTGGATAACATTTCATTTTTCAATTGGGTCATGGTGTACTTCATATTTAATTTGATTAATTTGTTCTTTTCATTTCGGATTTCATGTCTATGAATTTTACTTAAGGTTTATTAAGAAGCAACTAAAATCAATTTACTGTTTTTCAAGCTCCAACCTGCTCTTTCAATCCGAATGAAATCGATGGAATCTACCCATTGGAAAAGTTAGCTGCATGTGACCACGAGGACGAGTCAAATCAAGCATTTTCACCCATTAGAATTAATTTAACTTGCGGGGTATAATCTCTGGGTGCCATTCAACATTCATAGTCATTCAGATTTGCCAATATTATAATTATAAGATGTTTAATTATTTCTCTTCTTCAATCTTTTGGATATTCCAAAACGAAATCACATTTTACAAAATTTGGTCAAATTTAATTTAGTGATTGAATTTAACATTTTATATCAAGTTAAAATTTTAGAATAAGTAATAATTTAACATGATATCATAATAAATGTTTTGAATTTAAACTTGATATAACAAAACCAATGCAAACAATTAATTGAGGCTTTTCTAAAATAAACTTAATTTTTGGAAGCAGGAATAATTTTATAAATTAAATAACAACCCTTACATCTTTATCCCATAATTATAGAGACATATATAGTGTACGTATTACAACTCTACTTCTCGATCTATTGTTAACCGATTCGGTGGAAGAGGATGTATCTTGGTCTGACTCTACAACTTGGCTTTGGATCACACTACTCATCATATCACGATAAAGCTAACTTTGGCTTGTGCTCTTATTGAATACAAGACCAATAGATATTTATGAAGTCTTAACGAGAGAGAGAGACTCCAACATTAAGAACAAGTCTCAAATTCAATGAAGAATATTATATATAAAAAATAAATAAAAAATGATTCCTATACATCTCGAAGGAAAATCTTGCAGGGATCCTGTATATATATATATAAGGAGGAATAAGTGGTACGGTACGTTGTTCAGTAATTCTAGATTTGTCGTCAAAATAGATAATCCAAAGCCTGCAGAAGTTTAGGTTACGACCGCCATTAAATATTAGTGGATGGTGAAAACATTAATCCAGAAATAGAATCATAGACGGTGAAGTATCAAGAAGATAAACCCAAGTTATATATATATTGGCTTTGGATCATATCACACTACTCATCAAACTCACGATAAAGCCAAAGTTCTAAAGTCAGACCAAGATACATCATCTTCCACCCAATCGGTTAGCAATAGATCGAGAAGTAGAGTTGTAATATACGTACATTATGTCTCTATAATTATGGGATAAAGATATACCGCTGATGATGATAATGATTAAAGCCTCATTGATGTAAATCACATATGGTGATAAACTAGAACTGTGATAAACTCAAAGGTTATTATAAATAGAAGTATACTGCGCCCTGCGCCCTGCGCCCACTCTTCCCAACAGAGTCCAGCTAGTGCTGCTGCTGACGATTCAGTTGTGAAACAAGTTCGGTTTGGCGGCGAATTGAAGCTATAATAATGGAAGACAAGGGAGGTGAGTCGGGTGGGTCATCAGGCGAGCTAAATATATAGTACTATTCCGCTAGGCTGGTGGCGTTGAGGATGTGGTAGTACTGGAAGTTCTGGTGGCGTTGAAGATCGAGGAGCTTGGATGAGCAAATGGCAGTGGTGAGCAGTCTGATTTGTCAGTTACGTGGGGAGGAAGGTGGGGATCCGGAGGTGAGCATGGAGGCGGGGGAGGAAATACCTCAGCCTCAGGATATAGAGAGGCTGTGGGTTGACTTGGAGAATGAGAAACAGAGGAACTTCGCGTTGGAAATTCTCAAGGCTCTCACTGATCATTGGAGAATAGATCGATTATTTAGTTTTATTTAAATTATTAATTTTATTTGAATTTAATTAGGAGGTTGACCCAAGGTTTTAAGTTATTTTAATTTAATAATGGATTTGGCTCGAAATCAACCATATTAGTTAAGTTATTTGTAATTTAATAATAAATTTAGCCCAAAGTTAATTATATTAAAATTAAGATTAGAGTTTACGAGGTTATTTAAATATAATATTTTATTGTAATAAATAGATTATAAATATTTAAGAAAAAAAGAAATTATTTCTTTCTGAGAAATGCTTGGTTGTACACTCTCATCCCACTTCTATCCCACTCTTGTCTATTTGGACCAATAATGTAAGAGATAGTGTAGAGAGTGTAGTGGGACCCATTTTTTTTAACAATATTATTGGTCCAAGTAGGCAAAGGTGGGATAGGAGTGGGATGAGAGTGTACAACCAAACATTTCTCTTTCTTGGAGGCATGATTCATGTCTCTTTTAATTTGCTTTAGTAAAAGTCTCTCCACATTTTATTTTATTTTTTGAATATTTTGACCGCTCACGATTCTTGCTATTACACGGAATCTTTTGGCGTGCAAGAAAATTCAAACATTAATAATAAAATTGAAGATGGATTTTTGACTATTTTTTTTTTGGAATTTTTTTTTTTGAGGAAACCTCAGGTGTTTCATATATTGGAGAGTCCCCTTCTTTTCTTTTTTTTTTTTTTTTTTTTTTGGAAACTTCCGGATCAAGTGGACATGGGAAGAGAACAAAGGGAAAAGAACTGCAAGTTAATGCTCCGTTTGTTTCGGTGTAAAATAATTTCTAGAAAATAATTTCTACATTTTTCGGTGTTTGGTAGGGGCGAAAATAATGGTCAACGAAAATCATTTTCGGTTTGACTGTAAAAGCTTCTTTAATTTTCGGAAAACGATTTACGATTTTTAAAATCGTAAATCGTTTTCCGAAATGAAATTCTTCGTCCTTACATGCATGTTTGATATCCGATCGTCAGAATTTAACAATTATCGGTTGTCGGAATTCGGTCTGCGTCGGAGTCCGACAACATCCGGTCGTTGGAATCCAGTCGGCGTGGGAGTCTGAGAACATCCAGTCGCCGGAATCCTGTCGGTGCCGGAATCAGGTCACCGGAATTGTACCGGCGCCGGAATCCGGCCACGGGATGACCAAATTCCGGCCGAAATTTACTGGTTTCGGGCCAAGCCGGCCGGATCTGGCCAAAACGGCCAGAATCCGGCAGGAAATGACCGGATCCGGCCGAATCCGGAAGATTCCAGCCGTATCTGGCCAAAATGGCCGGGATCCGGCCAGATATGACCGGATCCGGCCATTTATCAGGTCGGATCCGGAAGATTCCGGCCTGAATCTGGCGATGGCGACCGGACGTTGCCGGATTCCGGTGACATTTGTTAAACTCTGAATTTTGCATTTCGTAATTTTTTCGTGCGAACCAAACACCGAAAAATATTTTCAAGAAAATCATTTTTTTTTAAAATAATTTCGTCGAAATCATTTTACGTCGAAACAACCGGAGCATAAGTCTTGAAAAAAAATAAAATTTACAATCCTAATTTAATTTATGGGTGCCTTTGTTTGTGGGGGATCTCAGTTGTGGCATGTTTAATAGCTAGCGACATGCCTCAATCTATTCATTAATTTAAAGCAAGGAAATTTTAAATAAACAACTGGGTCTAGCCTACAAGCTAATCAAGGCAGAAGAAGGTAATGGAGGGAGCAGTTCAAAAGGAATTAAATTGATTGTAACCCATTCATTTTTTAAACTGAAAATCTCTACCACACAAAATGTCTTGTAGCGTACGTACGTAGTAGTTGTGTTAGCATTAAAGACGGCCCAAAAAACGCGTTTACTGTGGCCTCAAATAATACTTGGGTTTGACGGTGTCTCTAAACTGCATGCTACTTTTCAAGTTTATATAATCCTCAAATAATATATATATATATATATATATATATATATATATATATATATATATATATATATATATTCATGGTTATAACAATATTCTATGTCATATATATCAATAAAGTGAAACATATATAGTTGTACAAATGGAAGAAGGGCATGCATGATGCATCAATGACAACTACATGAGTGTTGTAGCTGGCACCGCCAAGCCATTCTTAATTGGCCACTAAAACATAATTTGAACGAGTTTCCATCCCGTTCTGGTCAAATTTCATGTGCAACAAATATCCTTTAATCCAGTTTAATTAATATATATATATATATATATATGCATTTGTTTTAAGGGTTAAAAACGTTTTTAGTACGTATCAGAGTTTTGAAAATTTTATTTTTTGGTATTTGAGTTTCAGTTCTCATCACAAATAATATATCCATTTAGGAAAAATACCAAATTAGTATCTTAGTCAAGTTTTCCGTTCAAAAGCTAACGACTCGCCAGGTATCAACACCTGACATGTGTTTTAGTATAAAAAAAAAATAAAACATAAGAATCTTTAAAAATTAATTAAAAATATTAAAAACATAAAGAAAAAGAAAAAAAAGAAAAAAAGAAAAAAAAAAAAGAGGTGGCTTAGCCATTTTCTTGACAGGTTTGGGGTGGCCGAACCACCCCATGAGGGGTGATTCGGCCATCACATGGTAGAAAAATTAAAAACAAAAAAAAATTGTTCAAGGGTTTTGGCTCTTGGGGGTGGCCGAACCACCCTCGTGTGCCACATGGGTGGTTCAGCCACCCCATGGCAGAAAAATAAAATAAAAAATTTATTCAAAGGTTTTGGCTCTTGGGGGTGGCCAAACCACCCCCTGGGCGGGCCACCCCATTTTAGCCAACACCCCTCTTCTTTTTTTTTTTTTTTTTTTTTTTTTTTTTTTTTTTTTTTTTCAATTTTTTAATATTTTTTAATATTAAAACACGTGTCAACCCTCAGAGGTTAACAGCTAACGAGCCGTTAATTTTTGGACAGAAAACTAGACTGATGTATTAATTTGGTCTTTTTTCAAAACGAAAGTATTATCTGTGATGCGAATTGAAACTCAGGTATCAAAAAATAAAATTTTCAAAACTCAAGTACTAAAAACGTATTTAACCCTTGTTTTAATGATAGATGTCACATGTGATGTTAATTCAATTATAAATACTTGTAAAAATCACTTACTCTAAAGATATGATTTTTAGTTTCATAAATTGGGTCGAAGAAATGTAAAGAATCACATATTCTAAAGCTATATTTCAATTTAATAAATTAGATTGGAATAATGTCTTTTTATGAAGTTTGGAGGAAAACTTAATTAGTCTTCTCCTGGGTGCATTTCTCCCAAGAATTAGATTTTCCAAATAATCTAATTAACTCGATAAGGAAGAAAAATTTCCTAGAAGCTTATACGTCTTATACGTCTTACAAAATTTTTATACGTCTGAAAAACTCCTAGAGCTAGGTATTTTTGTACTGGGCTTATAAGGGCCTGAAAAATCAATATTCCATTCATAGATGGGCCAACTCAGCTCTTCTTATACGTCTGATTATAATAAATGTACATTCTTTTACGAGTGATACTACGAAATGGCACTTTTTTCGGATGAAATTCAAAAGAAGTATAGTTAATGACACATTTATAATTTAATTTGTAATGAATAATTATAAATATTTATAATTTTTTTTTTTTTTTTTTTTTTTTCAAATGAATTTTAAATAAAATACTGCTCCTTAATCAATCTGTACTGGATTGATATGCCGACTTCGAGATGAAAATCTACCTCAAATTCAATTTTCTTTTCGTTCCAATCTATAGAAAAAACTTCCGTCGGAAAAGAAAGAGGTTAAGACTTCGTTTTGTTTCACTGTAAAATATTTTTAAGAAAATATTTTTCCTATTTTTCAGTGTTTAGTATGATTAAAAATTGTTTTCAAATCAAAAATAATTTTGGTCGACAAAGAAAATTTTCTTTAAATTTTGTAAAATGATTTTTATTTTTAAAAATGTAAATAATTTTTTGAGTTTGCGTTTCTGCTTCTGAAATCGACGGCGTTTACTGGACTACTATCACAAGCTGCCAGACCACCGATGGAGTTCACCGGACCACCGCTGGAAGTTCTCAAACTTCCACCGAACTACTACTAGAGTTCGCAGGACCATCACCGGACTAGTAACTGCTATAGGTGCAACATTGCAAATGACTTAAGAATAATACATATGTAGGACTAGCTAGGAACTGCTATTATTATTGTTATTATTTCAAAATTTTAAGTTGTAAAAATCAACATGTAAAATATTTAATTGAGATAAGAGGTGCATGACGGGAACAAAATTCAAACTTAAAACCTTTGTGTTTAATACCATATTAAATCATTAGTTATCCTAAAAGTTTTAACTAAAAAAAAAAAAAAAAATTATCATATAAACTTATGCAGAAAGGAAATGAAAATTTTAATTATTTAATTAATATTTTAACAATTATTATTACTATTTTTATCAGGTTTTGGTGGATTTGAGGCCTAGTGAAGGAAAAAGTTTCATTTAATGGTTAAAAAAACATAAAAAAAAAAAATTACAACTTAATTAATTAAATTGACATTTGTTCTTGTATGATTGTGACATATATTTTTCAGTAATGTATATAAGACTCACATATGTTAATTTTATTAAAAAAACATGCAAAAGTCATATACTCTATATAAACATATATATCAATTTAATAAATTGAATCGAATGATCAATTGTTTGGATGCAGTTTGTCCCTAATAAATGCGAGAAATTAGAGTTTGGTAAAGGAGGTTGCATGGAAAAATGGTGGTGGATCGAAAACCTGGCCTGGGCCGCCTGAGTTGGTTGGCTTCTTTCATTCTTTGTAGGATGATATGTTAGAGGCCTCAGAATTGGTGCCAGCTGCACTGATTGGAATTGAATTAATTGCAGTCAGATGCATTAATGAGTGGAATCGATCGAATTTTGTCACATTGCTGGCTTATACATATAAAATTGGATTTAGATTGCAAACTTTGTGGGTCTCATTCGTACAAACTTCCAAAATATGTCACGATGTTTAATTTGCATTTTCCATTTTTGACAGAAATTTCAAAAGATGGTTTGCTTTCCAAACCTATCCTCAATTATGGTGTCTCAAATCAATGTGTATGCAGCTGTACTACTTAAAACATGTTTCATTTTTTCCTTACTGAAACCCTTGGGTGAAAAATTAACCGAGCCCCAGAATAACGGAGTCTGCACACACATACACACACACACACACACACACATATATATATATAGATGAGAGAGAGGATAAAAGGAAAATAGAAACCTTCCAGGAGAAATTGGCAATAGGTCGGATAGTGCACGAGCCGAATTTTCAGAAGGATTCTATATGGTATGTCCAGTATGTCACATATGTATATGATTTATAATATTTATTGATAAATTATATGCGTTGTATGGTATAGTAATTTATTCACAATATATTACCTAATGGAATTTGTATTAATTTGCAATTGATTTGATTTTAGGGAAAATTGTACCATTGGTCCTTGTGGTTGGCTTAAATTACAAATCACTCATTGTGCTATAAAAAATAATTGTAAGATCCTTGTAGAAGGCGAAATTTACAAATTAAAATTTTAAGTTTTTGAATTTTGAATTTGTTTTATTTATTAAGAGTGACTTGTGTCGTTTTTATTGGGACTGACGTGGTAACCTAAATGACTCTGTTAAGTTTGTGGACGGAAAACGACTTTAGGGAGTAATTTGTAATTTTTGCTTACCACAAGGACCTTATAATTATTTTTTATACTACATGGAGTAATCTGTAATTTAGGCCAACCACAAGGACCAATAGTAAAATTTTTTCTTGATTTTATATCAATTCATGATTTTATTCCTTGATGGAAGGGATAATTACAATGTATCCTAATTAAGGGTCACTAACCTAACTTATAAATATAGAGTCTGTGTATTTGATATTCTATCAGTAAAGCATTCAATAAGCATAGGTTAAAAATACATCTTTATTATATTGTTATTTTAAAGGTTTTGTTTCAGAAAGATTTATTGATTTGCTTGAGCAAACATGGTTGAAGGTAATCCCATACTCCTTTACTTTTTCTTTTCTTTTTTTCGATGCGCATTTAGCATGATAAATCAACTGAGTTGCATGGCTATTGGGCACTTATAATAAGCTTAAGAGGTGGAAGAAGATCGAGAAAGAAAGAGACAAGAATTACATCGTTCGGTCTATGTATAATAAAATATTTATGATAAAATATTTTTCTATCCTTAACATATATTCTAAAGGTCCATATATAAGTTCCAATAAACAAATTTATTCTCTCCTTAATTAGTAGAGGAAGAGTCTTAATAATCCAATGAAACAGGTCAAAAAATTTAGGATTAAATCCCATTCTGACACATGTTGTTTGCAAGTTTTCCAGATAGCTACCCAAGTTCACTGGAAATAGAAATATTGTTTTTGAAAACTTTTTTTTTTTTTTTTTGATGAATGAAAAACTTTTATAGCCCAAACAGCCAAAATTCCACACCAGTAAAACTAGTTCAAACTTCAAACATTACAAAAGTCAAAAGAAACTAAAACTCAAAAGCCCTACAAACAAACCAAACAGAGACAAACCTCTGTAAACACATTACAACGCAATGAACCAAAACACATGAAACAAATAACAACAACTATCAAACTAATTGAAAATCTTGTGAAGAGTCCACAAAGCCTCAAGCTGCACATTCATGGAAGACTTTTTATAAGGGCCTTTAGCCATAATACGAGCCCGAACCTCCCCCTTAATTTTAGCTATAATCATCTCCTCCGAACTTAAGACATTCCCATGTAGAATATCATTTCTATGCTTCCACAAGTTATAAACCGTAGCACCCAGGCTCAAGATACACAACCTGCTTCCAAGACAGTCATGCCTCATCTCAACCACACTCCAATCAGCAACTTCCTCCCAATATTTCTTCGGCTCAGAAATCAAACAAAGGCCAAGAATTTCCTTCCATATTCTATAGCTAAAGCTACACTCAAAGAAGAGATGATCCCTTGACTCCATACCACTTCGACAAAAAGAACAAAGACAATCTCCCTCATATCCCCAACCCCACATACGGCTTTTAGTAATCATAGCATCCCTGAAAACAAGCCATAACATAAAAGCATGCTTAGGAATTGCCACATAATGCCAAACCACCTTCCACCATTGTACCCGAGCCTCCTTCTTTCTAATTGCATCCCAAGTTCCAGAACAAGCATATTTCCCATTCTTACAATTCCAAATAAGTAGATCATAATCACTAATTTCCACCTCCGAAAGCTTACTTTGTAAGGCAACTAAATGGTCTGACCTTGCAGCAGGCCAAAACCAATCACCATTACAAATAATGGTAGACAATTTGGCATCAATTGAACTTCCAGCATCATAGACAACACGATGCCCATAGTTATCTAAAAGACAACCATCCGGGTGCCATGCATCCAACCGAAGAAAAATTTTACACCCATCACCCACCTTGAAGCTTAAGAAAGTTTTAGCAATACCTTTAAGCTTAAGGAGTTGTCTCCAGCTCCAAGAGCAACCTTGAGGAATTGGGATTTGCCAAAAACTCCTCCCCCTCAACCTATATAATGTTAGTGATCCGTTAAAAAAAATTTAATGATGAACTTGCCATGTAAAAGCCATATTAGTAATTTTGACAGGTTAAATATAAATCCATCTCAACTCCATGTTACATGCATCTCCCACCTCTTTCAACATAGGCACTCAACCCACCGTGTGTCCTCCATCCACCGCCGTGTTGAGCCATCATGCGCCTCCCCCTCTTTTTGATGAATGTTATATAAACGATATGCACATAAGTTATTTGGCTCCTGAGTATTTCCAACATGTGAGAAAGTATCATATATGAAATTTGCTCAACACCAAACAACACCTAGCTAGAGGGTGTGAATAGGTGTTTTCTTCTCAACAATCATAGCTAATTTTAAATAAATAACTACGTACAAAATCCCCAAAATTAACCATAGCATAAAATCAAACAAACACAATAATTTTGATGATGAATTGAAAACAATATTTTGAAGAACTCTTTAAAAGTAAAACTACTCCGGGGCATGCAAACCTAGCTAGAAAAATCATCCACTATAGAAAAATTAAATTACATACAATTTATACTTACAAAAGTTTGTAATTAAACTTCTTGTAAACCTAAACTACAAATGACATGTTTGTCTCTACTGCAATACTTTCAGAACGGGATAAATATATTTTAGCCCCCCAAACTACCACCATTTCTCCGGATGGCCCCATAAACTACCAATGCTTAGATTCTGACCCCCCAAACTACCACTTTCTGATTTTTTGGCCCCATCCGTCTATTTATGCCGTCAATTCTAACAGAAATTGGCCAAAATCCCGAAAATACCCCTCCCTTAACTATGAGAATTTTAAAGTTTAGGAGGGGTATTTTCGGATTTCTGTTTACAATTAACGGCATAAATGGACGGATGGGGCCAAAAAATCAAAAAGTGGTAGTTTGGGTGGCCAGAATCTAAGCATTGGTAGTTTGAGGGGCCATCTGGAGAAATGGTAGTAGTTTGGGGGGCTAAAATATATTTATCCCTTTCAGAACCCTCAATTCTTCTATCCAATCTCCTCTTACAATCTTGATTCTTACCGGCCCCTTGAGATCCAAAGATGCCTCTCTCTCTCTCTCTCTCTCTCTCTCTCTCTCATGAACGGACGGTGCGGTCCCCTTCGGACGGTGGTAATCCTGTTTAGACGCAACTATTTAAATATCGGGTATATGTGACCTTATTCACGTCCCATTTAGATGCAACTAGTTCTGTTGGAACAATACTTACTGATCTAAAATTTTCCAAGTGTCCAACCTCCTTTTTTAGCTTTGTTAACCCTTCACTTAATCTCTTCCACCAATATTAGTAAAAAAAAAAAATACACACTTGCCTTAATTTTCTATTGTATTTGTTGGGTCTCATATTTTTAAATTTAAGATTGTCACGCCACTAAAAAAAGAAGAAGCTAATTCTGGACGGTTTGGTCCCAAACCGTCCAGATTTTGTGTATATATATATATATTTGGATTTTTTTTTTGCCTGGATTTTTTTTTTCTTTATATTAATATAATTAATTATAAATGATATTATTTTTATTATACTAATTTTTGTCAATGGTGGAGAATATGGTCGTACGTTTGAGGAGGTAAAGATTCCGATGGACTGGGAGTCCTTGAGTGTCAGGCCAGATCTCTCTTATTCTGGCCGGAGATCCGACCGAGAAACTTCTTCTTCGGCCCCCCACCACCTCTTCTTCCTCCGGCACCCTTCTTCTCCATCGGAACACTAAGGACAAAAAAATCCTTCACAAACCTACATTGAGCCTTCTGCACAAAAACCCTTCACAAAAATCCTTCTTGTTCTTTTTCTCAAAGCCAAAAAGTATCAGGCCTTCACAACATGAACCTACACATTAAACCCAAAAATTTTCACAAATCAAACCTAAAAATCATCACAATCCACAATCTTTCAGCCACGAATCATCACAATCCACACCCAAAACAAACAAAAAATGTAAATCAAACCTAACAATTTCACTTACCTAAAAAAAAGAAAGATCCAGCGCCCGGATCTCTCTTTGTATTCCGGCCAGAGATTCGGCTGAGCGTGGGTTTCGGCCTGATCCAGTTGGATTTGCCAAACGAGAGAGAGAGAGAGAAGTCGTCGTCCCGTTCCCGTCATCAAGCAAGGCAAGCTTTAAGGTCAGCCAAGCCGTCGTCCCGATCCCGCCAACCGTCCAGATCTCGTCTTCAGTTGCCGGCTGGAGAGAGAAGAAGAAGAACATGAAAAAGAAGAAAGATTGAAGAAAATCAAGAGAGTTTGTCTTTTTAAAAGATGTTTCTAGGGCGTGGATAAATTTTATGGACTAAAATTGCAAACGGTTTATTCTGAAATTTTATGGACGGTTTAATTAAACCATCTCCAAAAACTTTTTTACAAACGGTTTAGAAAAAACTATCTGCAATTTTTTTTTTCTAGACTGTTTTAGAAACTGTCTAGAAAAAAATCGTCCATAAACAACAAGTGTGTGCATAAGTGTCAACAAAAATCAAAGCACAGTGGAAAGTAAATGACACACAGATTTTTGTTGACGAAGTGAAAACTCAGTTAAGAGAAAAACCACTCCAGGGCAGCCAAACCTAGGAATTCCACTATTCAGAAGACATAACTAGATACAAGACAGTAACACTCACATGTACCGATGCAGTGGTCGTACCTTGATCTCTGACGTGTAACCCAACACGAATGCTTCCCAACCAAGTTCTCCTACCTGAAGGGGTCTTCAATAAAACTCCTTACCTTAGAGCCAACCTCTAAGATAGACTTCGGTTTATAGCACAACACACTTGTAAAACGGCTTCAGAGGGATTGATGACTTCTCTGAGCTCTAATGGAATTCACACCGAATTCTTGCAGTTCTCAGTGCCCAGGGGCCTCTATTTATAGGCTGGGGGCTCAAATGAGCGTCAGGCAAAATATACCTGGGTGCTGTCCGAACTGTGGACATGGGCCGTCCGGACGAACAACTGTGCGACAAGATTTTCCAAAAATTTCGCGGGGAAATATTTCCTGTTTAAGAGCCTCGTCCTGACGGGATGGCACATCGTCCGGACGGTCGCACGTCCGCTGCAAGTAGTTTCCTTATAAGGCTTTAAAGCGTTTGGACCATGGGGGATGAGCGTCCGGACGGCTATTCTTCAACACACAATTTCCATATCTGCAATGCGCGCGTCCGGACCATAATAGACAGTCGTCCGAACAGTTGAAGTCGAATCGGCAATTTCCTTTTTTGATGCATGCGCGTCCAGACCATAGTTGTCAGACGTCCGGACGGTCATTCTTGCCTTAAGGAGACGCGCGTCCGGATGGGATACCACATCGTCCGGACGGTTGATTGATCTTCCATTTCTTGGAACTTGGAAAGAAATCAGAAACTGATCGAGTACTGGGAGGCGTCCAGAAGTGCTATTGAAACGTCCGGACGGATGCAAGCTGGCACAGAAACTTTTCGATATAGTATGGGGTCCGGACGGAATGAACACTTCGTCCGGAAGGATGATGCTGGTTTGTCTAGCGTTCGGAAGGGATGACATGTCGTCTGGACGGATGGAACAGTGGACAGATGGGCGTCCGGATGGGATGGCTCGATCGTCCGGACGGCTGACAGGGAACTTGAATTCTTCTGACTTGCAGACTCTGAATAGTGGAATCCCTGTTTACAGCATCTTTACACTTAAGTGATTTTGTCCAAACACAGAATGAGGCCAAAATACTAACAGTGCGTATTTAAACGGGGCGTTACAACCTCCCCTTAAAAATTTCTTTCTCAAAATATTTGAGTTCAAACATCAAGATTGAGAAATCTAGTGCTACCTCCTCCTAATCATTGTAAATTGGCAGCCAAACCCACAATTTATATTTACAAAACTCTTTAAAAGTAAGCCTACTCTAGGGCAACCAAGCCCATAAAACTAATCCACTAAAGAAAAATTGAATTGCAAATAGTTTATATTTATAAAATCCTTGTAATTAAATCAAACGTATATATAAATAAATGACACATTTGTCTCTACTACAATAACTCCAAAACTATGACCAATTCTTCTACCAAGTCTTATCTAAGTGAGGTATATGAATGAAGGTATAATGTTTCTAAGGTTTTCTCAAGGAGCACAAAAAAATTGCATTAGGGTCATATGAAAATCGTGTATAAAGATGCTTATATAGACCCTTGAAAAAACTGAGGTTTAAGTGTAATTCATTTTCTAAAAAAATAAAAAATACATCCAAAGGCAATGGCGTCTGAACTTGTAGTTGTGCATTCGAACATGAGCAAGGGTTTCACATTTTTCTATTCGGTGGTATTTGAACTCCCGTCGAATGTGGTTGCAAAGTCTCGAATTTACCTCACTAAATATCGCGTTAATTCGACCACTCTTCGACCTAGCTTGCAACCATGGATAGGGGTGGGCACGGGCCGGATTGGACTGGATTTACAGGTTTTCCTGGATCCGCCCCGCGGCTCACGGGTTTCAAATCTGTGACCCGCAACCCGCACTGTATGTTGTTAATCCGTTAATATTCGGGTATCACGGGGCGGGGAGGGTTCAGGGCGGGGCAGGTATTTCCTATTTGACTTGGCGAAAAACTGAACTGAGAGGGAGAGAAAGAGAGACTAAATTATTAACTATAGAAGGCTAGAGAGGAGTTATACCGGTATCGACAGACCGACGGTAGAATTTGAAGAAGGTACACAAATTTCTTGCGAACTCAATGCACATGGGTTGAAAACTTGAAAAATGAAGAACCATTTTTGGAATCAGAGATTTACAATAAGGAAGGCCGATAACTAAGGCAGCTTGCGCTGAAAAAAAAAGAAGGGATCAAACCACTTTTCTTACCTGATCCTTTCTTGTCTTATCCAATGGATCAAAGGTAACTCCCAACTCTCTCAACCTTTGAGACACAACGGCCTTATCCAGTGAAGTTGGTACCTTTGAGACATCAGCAGCTTGCGGCTTGCGAGGATCTGGATCTGGAGTGAGGAGTCTGTGCAGCATAGATAGGTTTAGGGTTTGGGGAAAAGAGGATATATATATATATATATATATATGTTGTATTATCCTCGGGGCGGGGCGGGTCTTACGGGTTTTAATTTTTCATTCCCGCAAGCCGACCCAGAATGCTCGGTTTTAATAAAACACAGCTCGTGATTGAGGTTTTGTTTAGGGGATCCGCAGTATTAGTGGCGGGTTGGGGCGGGTTTTGCACACCCCTAACCACGGACGACTCTTTGACTCTTGTTAAACACTTTCGTTTGATCATGCTCCGACCACCATTGTCATTGAGCCTATTGGGAGCTTAAATTTAAACAACATCAAGGACACTATTTGAACTTCCTGCGAATGAAACTGCGACCAGAGCTCTCAGATCTTAGTTCTAGAAGTGCTATTAAGACCACATTCAAACGACTATCGACTAGCTTTAGAATGAAAGCTTTTGTCCTTCACTTTTAAAAAAGCAATTAAACACCAATTAAAGTTATCGTGCATAATGATACGAATCGACCTTTAATGCTCGAAAGCAGCAAACTATAAAGCTCGAAAGGTTTACAAGACAAAAACTCTACTAATAAAGGGGCGAACACTTCTTCTTCCTTCTTATAGCCTACCCCAAACTAGTCCTCTTGATCGGCTTATGGTCTGATGCTAGTCTTGAAATGCATGAAATCCATCGCATCTTTGACCAAGGAATGAGAAGGTAGGCGTTCAATTGATATCTCCTCTCTTCCTACTAGTATTTCTTCCTCCAAAGCTAGGATGAAATGGGTGCTCGGCCAGACTATATAGGAGGTTGGGGTGCTTAAATGGATGTTTGGATTGGCTCGGGTGGGATCCAATGCTATCAGAATCTATTCGGTTGGGAAGGAAGTTGAGTATATCTATCTCTTTCTTTCTATAACATTGCCAAGAGCTATAGACCTCAGGATAATAGAGGGGCAATTTTAGGATCACATTGAGGCCTATTTATATTCTAACCTCCAAGGAAGTTTTTCCCTATCTTGATGGGGAAAATGTTGGGGAGCCCCTATCCCGATTTAACCACTAAACTTAGACTTAAAACCAACTTAGTTTTGATACTGAATTGGTCAATCTTTGTGCCGGAAGATGAGGTGATGGAAAAGGAGCTCGTGGAGGAAGCTCATCAATCTCTCTACACAATACACTTGAGAATTACTAAGATATACCAGGATTTGAGAGAATTTTTCTAGTGGAGCAACATGAATTAAGAGGTTGTTGTGAAGCAGTGCTCTACCAGCTGGACCCCTTTAGCCACTTTATGTGCCAAAGTGGAAATGGGAGGAATTCACCATGGACTTCATAGTGGGGTTACCTATTGTGAACAAATAACATAAAGAGTACTAGTGTATTTTGAGGTCCAGATTTGGATATGAAATTAGCTTTAAAGATAAAATAAAAAATAATAATAATAATAATAAAATATCCATTGTATCAGTCCATTCCACATCTCCAGAAAGGACATCAGGATGAAAGGATTGGAGTAAGAGGGAAAGTTGCCAGCGATGATGATGGTAGTAGCCCATGGTGAAATTTGTGAGTATAGAAGGCACTAAAAAGATTCTTAGCTTCAAACCAAATTCAGAAAGAGATGTAGAAATTAAGAAATAACTGTACAAACAAATAATGAGTCTCAACCAAGGACTGTGAACAAATAACAAAAGGACTAGTGTATTTTGATCTAACGCCGAATAAAAAAATTAAGAATTTTATTATTAATTTAATGGTATTAGAATAATATAATAGTAGTCATAAGTCTTAGTGTGGTAAATTAACTCATTAACGATATAGTAGTAGCGTCTTGTAGTTAATTGAGAAAAAAATTTCACTTCCGCCTTTGAATTTAGGGCGGGACGTTAGAGTTTGATATAAGAACAGTTTGCTTTGTGGACTATAGGAGTTGATCTTATTATAGTCTACTCTCTTTAGGATTGAGGTATAAATTTAATTTTGCACTGGAGCATAGGTTATGATCAGTCAAGGAATGAAATAGAAAGGTTGTATTGAGTGACACATTCATTTTTGCAGGGTCTAGAAAGGTCCTATTAAATTGCGAACGGCCTAAGGGAGGATTTCTTGTGATGACAAGCTAGTGATTGTTCTTTTCCAGGTGATGACGACATATTCGGGAAAAGGTATCGAAGGGGGCATGGATAGGGAAGAGTGTGTTCAACTAAGCAAAGGGGTCAAGAGCTTCGTGGATGCTGCACATACCTAGCTTAGAGAAGATAGCAGACCAAATAGAAGAAGTTATATCAGGTATCCAGAAGGAGAGAATTTGGAGCAACTACGAGAGACGTTCCTTTGAGAAATTTAATTGACATCCAAATCCTACATTCGATGGTAACACGTGTCCCACTAGAGCAGAAGACTGGCTCTAAAAGTTCCTCATGTCCAAAATTTTATAGTGGAGCAGAAAGTTAATTCCGCCCTTAAATTTTGGGTAGGACGTTAAAATGAATTTCTACCATGGATTGTGAACAAAATAATAGAAAAACTAGTGTATTATGTGGTCCAGATGCTGGATCTAAAATTTTCTTTATAGCAAAAGAGCTCCACAGGTAGCTAGGGAGCCAAAAGATCAGGGGTATGTAGAGATTTGTCGAATTTACCTTAAGGAATCAAAAGGGGCGTTGGCACATACAACCAATGCACGTCACTGTGGCTCGCGGCATACACGCGTTGCAACAGGTAATGTCGGTGGAGTGAGAGGGGTCCACACTTAAGGGGGTATTGATTGGGGGGGGGGGGACACATGACCGGCTTCCCCCTCCCTTTTGAATAAACAAACCCATTTTATTTTAAAACTGATTTCTTTTATTATTTTATGTTTTCTTTTTCAATAAAATGGGTTTGTTTATTCAAAATGGAAAGGGAGAAAGCCGGTCATGTGTCCCCCCCCAATCACTACCTCACTTAAGGTTGACCCTTATCCCACTATCTCTTTTAGTTTTTTAATACATTTTTTTGTTCATAAAAGAAGACATGGAAAAATGCAAATTGTGGTCATGGGTTCCCCACTAAAGCAAAATTAATTAAATGCAATATGTTAATTAAGAACTCTAGCTATCACCATTATTATGCAATGAAATTCGTAACTCTACGTACGTAGACTTTTGTGTTAATGTATTATTAACTCTGATACTACAGATTGTAACAGCAGCTTAAGCTGCAGGTAATAATTGGAGCAAAATTGGTCATATAGTTGGTGGAATCAAAATGAGTTTGTGCCATTTGTAATCTTGGAGCATTGCACATGTCAAATGGGATGCAAACTGAGCCACTCATGTTCTAGCTAGAGATGCTATTTTGCTTGTCGTAGATAGAGTTGGATCGAATAAATCTCAAATTGTACTTGTGAGATAATATATCTAGGGAGCAATTTGTCCCTAGCTAGTTGTTTGATGATTTCTCAACAAAAATCGATAATTGTTCAAAAAAAAAAATTTCATACGTTAAATATTGATTATGTAATTATTGTATATATGACCTCATTCAACTATAAATATGCCATTTTATTGTATAGTTTTTATTAATGAGTAAGAGTAAAATGTAGCCTTTTAGGTTTTATTCTGTGAACAAAGATCATACACGGAACCATATAAAATTGTTTGTCTCTATTCTATTTTATTTCTACTGTTATCTTTATTTTCTTATTTATTTATCTTTTCTTTCATTTTGTAGCAAAAAGCAGAAAAAAAAAATTCACTTTTTACGCACAATTATATAGTATATACTTTTGTTTTCACAAACACTTGTAATATTGTCAAGTAATAAATTAAAGTACGAAAAAATCGTAGTCATGTGAATTGCCAGGGTCCGTGTTGATGAATGCTATGCACAAGCTAGGGAGTGAGTGATTAATTAATGTACGTAGTACATGTGAAAAAAGATGTTGAAAAGCGCCGAGTGGGTAATTACTTTATGCCAAAAGCTCCCCCCATCTCTTCCACTTTCACCGAAGATATGACTTCGGCAGCTTCCCCTGCATAATCTGCATTCCATTTGTCTCCCCTCCTTTCTCTCAACTTTCACCCTGCACGTACGTGTGAGGACCCCATTAGTATTGAATTCCTTTCCAATATTATTTTCTTTCACATTATTTCAAACCAACGTATATCATACTCTTAATTTAGTCTTTAAGTGTGATACGTACATAGCTGTCTTTATTATATAGGTAACTTTTAAAAGCAATTTTCTAAAAAAGTACTTAAAATAAGAAAAAAAAAAGGTGAGTCGATGAATAGAACAATGTTTTATGGCTTGAGATGATTGGAATTAGGGTTGTATTCGAGCTGAATTGAACTTGGGACTGTCGTATTCTGCTTGAATACATAGAATATGGCCGAGACTCGAGCTCGAGCCGAGTTTTGAAGGGTTGTTCGAATTCGGCTTTTAAGAGCCTAGCCAAGTTCAAGCCAAACTCGACCACCTTAACAAGCCGAGCCTCTAATCGCTTGAGCTCAATTGAAGTTGTATAATTCATTTTACTTCAAAATATAAAATTAATATTAAAATCCAATACAATTTTAACTTTGATCTATATTTCACATTCTAAATGGAACGGTTGTAGTATTACATATATTATGTTTACTATTTTAATATTTAAACACTACAATTATGTATGTATGTATGTATGTATGTATGAGCGAGTGAGCTAAAGATTCGAGTCAAAAGAGTTGAGTCGAACTTATACAAGCCGAGTTCATGAACTTTGTTTGAGCTGAACCGAGTTTACATAAATATGTCTCATTTATTGTGTTCACGAACGGCTAGTTTATTTTTTGAACCGAGACCAAATTAAGTTTAAACAAGCCGAATTTACGAGCAGTTGGGCTCATCTACCGCTCCTAATTGGGATTATATTATAGTCATAAGAGAGACAATATTAAATCCTGGGTTGGTTGAGAGACTTGTTCACAAAGAAAAAGGATCCTTTTTGCTTTCCTTGATACGGTAGCAAATTGTATTAGTGTTTTTTTTTTTTTTTTTGGCTTTCAACTATCATTATTTGTCAGGGAAATGGCAACACTGTAAGAAAAACCTGTTAGGGACGATTTCGAGATCAATGGCTGAATATTTGTCAGCTTTGGATACGGAAATAGAAGTGATGAAATGTGACAAACACGATTCGAATAAGGACAATTTGGATGAGGCTGACTGATGGTAATGTGCTATGTTTATATCAACTTTCTTGGAAATGTAACTTATTTTTAATGTAATGTCACCTTGTGTTATAAAGGTAAGTTCAGTCAACCTGCATAATGTTCTTAATCTGTTGCAGATTAGGACATATGCATAGTCGCGCTATGCCCAAAGCGATAGAGAGAGATGGACTAAAATTTTGTAAATTATTTGTCTAAATTTTAGAGAATTCTGATAGGTGATTGTGAAATACCACTTATGAAACTATCTGCCTAAATAAAAATTGGGATGTCCAACCACTTATCCAGTCAAGTAGGTTCTATAAATAGTTTCTCACAATCACTTGTCTAAATTTTTTCAATTTTAGACAAAAAATTAAGAGAATCCTGATCCAAGATTAAAAGCCCATATTTTTAGTTAATGAAGTCAAAGTAACAACTTAAATCCATGGATAGAGATTTCAAGCCCGTTTTCTATTTGGGCAGATGAACTCTATTAGCTATAAGTCTCTTTCACATTTGTTATTCGACTGGTTAGCTATTCGAACAATAAATTTCTAAAAATTCAAATCGTAATCTATGAATTCTTTTGTATTCAACGTGCCTTTCTTCATGTCACAAATTTTTTCAGTATTTATAATTTTAAATATAATAAAAAAAATATATAGTAAAAAAAATGGGACACTCAAATCAGCCTAAACAATCCGAGTGATTTATAGTCCGTATTTATGATACAATTCACGAAGTTGGCCGATGGATTGAATAGCTGGGTGAGTCGTACGCCAAGTATAGCGAAATGAATCATTTTAGAGAAGGGATTCAATTTTGGGAAACGTTATATTGTGTATGTCCCGGGCAAAGTCAGTGCCTTTGAGAGCGTATATATATATATGACGTGGGGGTACCCCCTCCTTAGGTTCACCTTTGGCTATGAGTATCCGACTTAAATGAGGGAAATTTGTACGTTAATTTCTTTTACCTTTTTTTGATAATTGTACGTTAATTTCTTAATTGCAAATGAATGTTGCCAGGTGCTAGCTCTTCCTTCAACTCTCTTACATTTATTGGGCGCTCTCTTGGAGCTATCTCATATGACCATTTCCTTTGAGCGAAATTAACATGGCCTGTATTGTACACGTACGTACGTACATGCATGCTATAAAATTACTCAATTATCTTATAGATTGAGTGGCATATATTAGGAACCAAATTGGCGGAGCTTCTCCTTCAAAACTTGGTCACATCATAATTCCTGAAACTTGATCACGAAGGTTCTAAACTGACGCAGCAATCGTAAAACTTAAAAAATTGCAAGAAACTAATGCTAGAATAATCTAAAGATGAGAAATATCCCAAAAATGAAAATCTACAGGAAATATTGAAATTTATAATGCTGAAAATAGAGACACAATTAAGCTGGTTCGGCTTAATTATGACCTACATTTACAGACTACACGTCAAAGCTTTTTCTTGGCTACATCTGTAACACCTCAGTCTCATATTGAGAATAGATGAATAGCTTACATAGAGTGATAGGTTTATAAAGATACTTATAGGTGCTAAGTCCCACATTACGTAGTTACTAAGTGAAACTAGGCTTTATAAGAGATTTTAGGAAAGCTCCAAATTGACTATCTTTTTGAGGTGATAGCACAGATGTGGCTAGTGCTTTTCCTTTGGTAGTTACAACATTTTTTTCTTGATTTATTTGATTGTATACAAGACCCTATTTATAGAGAAATAATTTAAATGTTACAAGTCTCTTCTACTTCTACATTAACAACAATAAATTTAATTTATCATCTTTTAACTATTTTCTCTTGAATGCTTGTAACATTTGTTTTTTGAACTCTTATCTCAATATAAAGGACTCGAGCGGACAACCACTCGAGCGATGGTCAAATGAGACTTGAGCAGTCAACTCGAGTACAGGACTGCTCGAACACTTTATCATGCGCTCGGTGAGCCGTTGGTTTTGTTCCTCTTGGGTGTCTTGCATCAGTCTCCCCAGCGTTGGTTTTTCATTGTTTTTTTTTTGTTCTTTTTGTTCTTTTTGTTCTTTTTTTTTTTTTTTTTAATTATTATTATTATTATTATTTTAACTATCGGGTTCGGATAACCAGATTCATCCGGGGTAACCGAGTAACCTCCGATTCCAGTTACAGTTACTGAATTTCAATAACCGGGGACTCCGGAGCCGATTCTCGGTTATTGGGCAATAATCAGGAACCGATTTCGGGTTTACACTCCTATTCTTTAAAGGAGGTTGGCCACGTGCGTCACATGATATGTCTTTCTGCAAGGTATAAAATGCATCATTTTGTAGAATCTATCAAGCACCACAAAAACATAAAATTCATACCTTATTAAATCCATGGAAGTTCTAACACAAAGTCCAAGGCCGGCTTAAAAGATTTTGGGCCTAACGCGACAAATTTAAGTGAAGTCTTTTCTTGTATTTAAATATTAATTAAATAATACTTATTTTAATTTTCATGTTATATATATTTTTATTTATTTAAAACCCATTCTTCTCATTGTTTGGGAAGCAAAATTATATATTATTTAAGTTTTTCTAATATCTCATTTTCAAATGATAATATGGCTAATGTACTTAATCTTTCTTGCGACATTGTCGATTGTTGTTACCGTGTTCAATAGTGATGAATAAATTGAAAATGAAAAGAGAAAGTGAAAATCAAGACACAGATTTATATGATTCGGCAATGTGCATATGTCCATAGGAATGTGACGATATTTCAGTATATGATTTAGGGTTCCAACATAACATATTTATAAGAAAACCTTAATTGTGCGGACATATTTTGGCTAATTGACCACTATACTAGTGTTTTAGTATTATTCTCTATGACTGAAAGAATATGAGCCACTTGTTTTAACATCGATCTTATGTAAGATTTTATCAATTTTAACTATGTGAAAGTCTTTATGTTGAAGAAATAGTAACATGTATTGTCACTTAAAAAAAAGAAAAAAAAAATATGTATTATCAATAAAATTCTATAAAAAAAAATAAAAAATTCATGTATTGTGAATAAAATTCTCTAGGCGGTACATTTAATATTTTTTTTAAATAAGATGCTTCCCTTTTTAAGACATTTCGCACTTTCCATCTTCTCTCTTTTGAGCATTTAATTCTTTCCATATATCTGTCAACCTTTAATAATTGATAGCATTCCAATATACAATGGCTTTGTTAGCAACGTATTCAATCAATCTGTAGTTCTCTCTCTCTCTCTCTCTCATTTAATTCTTTTCATCTTTCAACCTTAATAATTAATAGCATTCCAATATTAATCCATGGCTTTGTTAGCAACGTATTCAATTAATCTATCTGCAGTTTATGTCACTTTTATTTGCATCTTCTCGCTAGTTCTCATTTCTCTCTGCTAATTTCAACTTAATTAATCATTAAGAGTCATCAAGGGCATTTTAGTTATTTACTTTCTTTGAAGAAGGTGTACATTATGATGGAAAAGGCCAGGACGGCTGTAAATGAAATTTTAGCTTCTAGGTGGCGTGTGCTGTCTGTTCTGCAGTGACTCTGTTTTGGCTTTTCCTTATTGATTTTGCTTGTGTTGTTTGGTGTTTCCTCTAAGGAGCATGCTGTGTTGGTTGATGCTTCCTTTTAAGGAGCTTGTTTCCGGTTTTTACTGTAGAGTTGTAAAGGATTGTGTTCGGTCTAAAAAGTTTTTTCGTTCATAAAAAAATAAAAATAAAAAAATACATATTTTTACTGTGTTCTCTCCATTAAAAATTAAACAACGGCCAAGTAGTCAAGCACTCCGTGTTGAGAAAATTGAAATCACGAGTAAGGGATGGTACCGCGGGTTATTGAAAATGTTGTTTATTCCATCAGGAATAGCTATTCATCTCATTTTTTAGAGAAATAGTTATTCCTCTTCGTGAGAAAATAATTATTCCAAAGAATAGCTATTTCAAGGAATAGGTCCCTACCAAATAAAGGAATAGCTATTTCAATGGAATAGTCATTCCATTTCAAATGACTTATTCTGCGAACCAAACGAGGCATTAATATCTTAAACATTAAATTTTTTTTTTTTTTCATGCACTTGTTTATTTTTTTTAACCATAATTAGGGTTTTAATTAGAGAGCATTGATTAAATGCTTTTACCATAATTAATGGGGCTTAAATCTTTTTATTTTTTATTTTTATTTTTTTATGGAATGTGCATTAATTATCCTATTACTATTTAATTATGAGCCTTATTTTACTGGGATCCGGATTTGATGGATGGTTAGGATTTATTCAAACTTTCATTAAAGCAAACAGTGACGTTTTAAACCAAGGAAAAAATGAAACCCAACTTTCTCATCCTTGCTATTTGACGCCGTTAAGGAGGAGTTGGATCTTCTGTTCTCTCACCTCACGTTTCTCCCCCTTTCTTCTCTCTCTCACAATTTGCCTCTCCCTTTCTCGTCACTCTCTCTCTCTCTCTCTCTCTCTCTCTCTCTCTCTCTCTCTCAAATTTTCTTCCTATGAGATACTGGGATCTGCGGTTCTCTCACGTCTCTCCCCCTTTTAATTTGCAACGACAGATTAGAAGAAGAAATTTGAGGTATTTGTCTCTCTCCCTTTCGTCTCTCTCTCTCACGAATTTGCCTCTCCCTTTCTCGTCACTCTCTCTCTCTCTCTCTCTCTCAATTTTTCTTCCTATGAGATATTGGGTTTTGAAATGGATTGAGATTAAATTGATGATTTGTGGTTTTTGTTGTACCTATTAGTTGGTTTAACTGAAATTTGGTAAATCCTAGAAATTGAAATTGATTGGTTGAAGTTTGACGAGATTCTGGGTTGAAGGAAGCTTGGTTGTAATTTCTGATTGGGTTATTGAAGTAGTCGATTGTGGTAAATTCTTGGTTGATTTTGTTGGTCTGTTGGTTCAGCTTAGGATGTCAAATGGTCAATTGGTCTGCTATAGCCGAATGGAAGAAGAGGGAATTTTGGAGTTTTTATTTTGTTTTTGTTTTTCTAGTTTGGCTGATTGGAATTCTATTCTTACTGTTCGAGAAAATGTAAGTAGCAGCAGAATGTGCTTTTGGTTTCTATAAAATGGAAGTATTGCCTCAACTGAGGCAAATGGTTGTACAAAAGTCAATTATGTTTACCTCAATTCAGTGGGGTTCAAATTTTTGGTTACTTTTTTGTTTTATGTTTTCTATTATTAACAACTAAATTAAATTAAGGTGATGAACATCTAATTGATATAGATATTTTCTATCTTATGGGTGGTTGTGTTTTTTCCTGATGGTTGGAAATGTGGCTCTTGGTAGTGAGCATCCCATAGTTGACCGACACTAAGGATGTTGCTGCAGGTTCTTTTACTTCTGCTTGAGCAAGTCTTCTACGTGTAAACTGGTCTGCTTAATGTAACTGTTCTTGCAAATGTAAACTGGTCTTGCGAAGTCTTCTACCATCCAAGTCTTCTACAGTTAATTGGAAGAAATAATAGAATGAAGTGTCCTGCTAACTCTGAGATTTGTAGAACTACATTCTGTTATTTATTCCAATTAACTTTTTATTTACTATCATAATTTAAACAAACTACATAGAAGTCAAATAGGTTGAAGTGATAAAAGAGTTTTGATTTTATTCTTTCTTGCATGATCGTTTCTTGTATTTTGTGTACAAAGTTGCAAAGCACAAAACTAGTTGAGTTTGTCTGAATCATGGAAGAAGCAAGCCCTCCAAGACATTGAGGAGTCCAACTACAATAAGTCTAATGTTTGTAACAACTGCAGCAGACAATTTGCTCATTTATTCACATTCACAAATATTGTTTCAACACAACAAATATGGGAAAACCAAAGCCTGCTTCCCAAGGAGCAGAATCTGGCACCTCACCAGTACCAGCATTGATGAATTTCAAAAATGTGGCATCAAATACTGCTAAAGATGCAACTATTTGAAGGATTGTAGCCCATGAGAATGTATAGCTATTAGAATGCTAGTAGCCCATGAGAATGTGTTGTTAGCAGCTCTGATTTTTATAAATGTAGTGCATGTTTCTTTCAAAAGTGCAGTTGCACTTTATTCCATTGTAAAATTATGTTGGATTAATGAAAATTTCTTATTTGAATGATATCTACTT
Source organism: Alnus glutinosa (assembly GCF_958979055.1). NCBI lineage: Eukaryota > Viridiplantae > Streptophyta > Magnoliopsida > Fagales > Betulaceae > Alnus > Alnus glutinosa. Next base: position 14,968,338 of record NC_084886.1, read on the forward strand.
TGTTGTGTTGAATTTGAAATGTCTATAGAAAATCATCGTAATGTCTATTATAGAGCAATAATTGTTGCAGTTCTACATGATGGAATTGGAATCAATTAACGCTGCACATTCTTGTAATTACATAAAGAAATTGAGACACATCAAAAGCTCTACGCATTAAACATTGAGTTGAAATGTAATTACATAGAACAAAAGCTATACGCATTGACTTCAAAGCATAATATAATGAATATAAGTATAAAAAAAAAAAAGTGTAGGAGGTACAAGCAATCCATTTTTGCAATCCAACAAAATTTTCCTGATAGAAAGAATCTAAACAACACCGACTAATGATTAGGGAAGAAATCCCAAATTGTCGAGTCATGAATGTTCAATCTTGTAAGGAGACTACATTTACTCTCGGTATCTTGCAATTTTCCAAATGAAAGACAAATTATAATAGTCATTAACACTTGCATTATATATGCCCTAAATAAATTTTTAGTAAAATGGTACCTAATGTAAGGATGAAGGGTAAAGATTACAAGGGTCATTAGCATTTGCAGAATGAGGTATGTATAAATCCTATGTCATATATTACCGATTAATAATTATATACAATTTCTTAAAACAAAATTAATTGAAACGAGGAAAAAATGGAAAAAGAAAAAAAGTGAAAGATTGGTACCTGACATGAATGATATGATGACAAAGTATTAGCACTATCAGCTCCATACATAGATGAAGTTTCACATTGACCCTGTCTTAGTAAACAAAGCTCATATTAAATAAATAACATGTATAAATTTTAAAAAAACATAAAGATGTGAGACTATTACTTGTAAATATTGATTGTTGATAATTTTCTTCTTCTTTATAGCCACTTCAACACAACTTCTGAACCGACGCTTTCCCTTACAACCTTGTTTCTTTTTTAAGCCTTTAGCACATATGGTTGTCATCTCATCCAATGGATTGTCTTGGGAATTACCAACTTGGCAATTATCGGATTTTTTTTTCACAACATCTTCAATCTTTTTGCTCAACTCATTATAGTTTTCCAATGCTATCTTGTATGCTTATTCACATTCAGCCGCCCGATTGATAAGCTTGACATACAAGGGGCACAAAGACTTATATCGATTTGTGACTTCTAAATTGGTGTCTACTGTTATTTCATGTCCATTGAAGTCTTGCACAATCTCATTTCTTGCATCTTTTGTCCATCTCTTAAGGATGTACTTCTCTGGAAGTACCTTGATATTCATGACATCAAGAATTTTTAAAGCATGCCCACACAAAATTCCATATCTCTCAAACTTTTAGCAATTACATGAAATTAAACATTGTTTTCTAAAGAATTCCAAATGACTTTACGATCTTTAGGCTTACCATATATCGACACTACATAATCATGCGACGAGTGTCTTTCGATATGCTCCTTGATATAAGCTCCTTGGAACTCTTCATATTGCTTTTGAAACTTCAAAAATGGCTGAGAAGTATAAATATTTGCTGCTTGTATCAACATAGGTGATGACATCTTAATTTTTGGTAACTTTTGCCTTAAATTATACTCCGCTTGCAATTCCTTATAACGTTTATCATTAAGCAATCTTTCAAAATGTGTGAAAAACTTTACAATATCATAATCTGATTGTAAATAATCCTTCAGGTCAGCATTCAAACTTTCACTCAATTGTGTCGAAGTCATTCCAGTAGAAAAAGACATCTTGACATATGCTTTAGCCCATTTTTCTTTCACTTCAAATAAACGTTTTAGCCAAGAATTGTCACATGCATTGTGCTTATGAAGTAGCTCATCCCAAGCAATAAGGAACTCCTCTTTCTCTCCCCAAACTTTAAAACATGCATTGAGATCACTTCTAAACCCATTCTCACCTCTTAATAAATGACCTACATGTTTTAAAGCATTTTGCATTAAATGCCACGTACACAATCGATGGTAAGTATTAGACATTACCAATGAGATAACTTTAGTCATTGCTGGATCTTGATCAGTAAAGATTGTAGTTGGCTTCTTCCCCGACATTGCCTCAAAGAAAGTTTCAAACAACCATTGAAATGACTCTATAGTTTCATCGTATAGAAGTGCAGCACCAAATATTACAACCTTTCTATGATGATTAAACCCAACAAACATTGCAAGCGGTCGATACTCCTTATTAGTCCTGTATGTTGTATCAAAAGAAACTACATCACCAAATAACTTATAATCAATAATCATTTGCGCATCTTCCCAAAAATTATTTGTTATATGTTCTGCTGCATCCAACTGTATTGCATAATAAAATGAGGAATTCTCTCGCTTTTGCTTTTGAAAGTATCTACGTAAACTCCCTGCCTCACCATATTTCAACTCTCGTTGTCTTTTGTTGTGAAGGTAATTCTTCTGATCTTGCTTGGTGTAACCAAGAACATCTTTCTCACCGGCTTGCCTACCCATAAACTCATATGAATCCTTCAATTTTAAACCACTATCCTCAGCCAAATCAATTTCTAATGCTTGTGCTGTTGAGATCTTCTGTTGTGATGGCATCATATGAACGCATTGTAGAACATGAAGAACATGATTATGATTGAGCTCAAGGCTATCTATGTAGTATTTTCCTCCTTTTTTTTTTTTTTTTTTTTTTTTTTTAAGTCAAATTTTCATATATGCTTGGCAACTTGTCCTTGTTTCAGCTCGCTCACATCTTTTTGGACCTTCGCTTTCCCGCTCGGCTCGAAATCCCTCTTTACAACATGTAAATTTTCGTGAAGTCACCACACCGTTTGCCTTTCTTTTATTACCCCAATCTTTACGAATACTAAATCCCTAATTCCGTCCATACTCATTATAGAATTCGTATGCCTCTTGTTCAGAACCAAACTCCATGCCAAGCTTTGGCAAATAATCAATAACCAAATTTTGATCATTGTTCTTGTTCGCCTCCTCCATGTAACTATTGAAAAGATAAATTAAAATGTATAAGAATCTTGAAGTGAGAATGTACAAATATACCATAATTGATGAAGTCAATACATATCCATATCAAGTAACTATTGTCAAGTAAAGAAAATATGTTCATGATGATTGATAAACTCAAGACCAAAAACTCAATACACCAATCACCACATAATGTTTATGTCATTCCAGTAGTAGTATTTAGTTCACATTCCACTAGTAGTATTTAGTTCATCAACACTAGGCCAACGCCTATATAACAATGTTCTTTATCATATATGCAAGTATATAAAAATTTTCCCAAACTTTCTATGAGATGAGACTTCTCTAGACATTGGCGAGACTCTATAGTCACAATTTATTTTTGGAAGAATTAAAATCTTTATAAGCTCAAACACAAGATTACAACAGTCCAGACAAACTAGAATTAGAAACCTGCAAAGAGACAAACCCCTAACTAGGAACAAAGCAAACAAAGCTATGCACAGATAGCAAAAAACAATAAACACACTAAACCATGAACTGCATAACAGAGCGGTAAACACAATCAAAATACTGCTATGCACAAGAAAACACAGCAGTACGACAAACACATCAATCAAAAACCACACCAATTCAATACCCCTGTATCAGATTCTGCAAGTTCCAATATTGCACTAGTCCTAAGTTGTTTTTCTACAATTCAAATCATAAAGATTTTCATTGCTTCTGTTCCATTATAATGTCTTCTATATACATATACTAATCACTTTAAGAACAGCATTCCCAGTCAGCCAAACTAGAAAAACATAACCAAAACTCCAAAATCCCCCTTCTTCCATTCACTGATTCTCTCTCCAAGGAATAAAGCAAGAAAACAAATACATCTCTTGTACAAACTAATTCTTCCACATAATACACTATTTCAAAAAGTAATTTTTTTTTTTTTTTTTTTTTTTTTGATTTTAGAAACAAGAAAAACTTCTAAAATGGTAATAAAAAAAAAAAAAAAAAAACTAACCTGTTAGGGCCTTCTTTGATGACGTCTACATAACCATGTTCTGATTCCAATCTTCCACACAATACACTATTGAAAAAAGTAATCTTTTTATTTTATTTCAGAAACAAGAAAAACTTCTACCCAAAAAAAAAAAAAAAAAAAAAAAAAAACCAAAACCAAAACTAACCTAGGAGAGGCATCTTGGACGACGTCTGCAGTGGGAAACAGAGGTTCTGATTCACATTCATGCAAACTCGATCCCATATCTACTTGTGTTCACAATAATGTTCATAAATTCTTCCACATAATATCTTCTGCTTGCACTTCTCTCTAACCTTGAATGTTTTGTTGGAATTTTGCTTTCTTTGTGGTTAAGACTGAACAGGAAGCCAGAACAGAGTATAAGCCAGTAGGATCAGTAAGCCAGGCGTATAAAATTCTCCTTCCCGCATTGTTGAAAAGAGACGCTCCCGCTACCCTCCTTAACGGCATCAAAAAACAAGGATGAAAAAGTTGGGTTTCATTTGTTCCTTGATTTAAAACGTCACCGTTTGCTTTAATGAAAGTCTGAATAAATCCTAACCATCCATCAAATTACAGCACATGTGCTGTACTTTTAAAGTTAAAAGTACAGCACAGAAGCCGGATCCATTTTACTGGGAGTTGTAGGCGACCACCTAATTGGCCTAATCGTTGATTGCCTGACTATCCACACACGTGTCAAGAACCATCTTTCTTGCGTGTCAACAATGGAGGAACTGCAAATGGGCTAAAACTCTCCCATATATAGCCTTTAGCAAATAGCTCCTCCACTAGTCGCCTCAATTCTTCATGCTCTCGGTTTGGAAGATTGGAACCCGACACAAAATCAATTTGATATTTAATGTCCCTCAACTGTTGTAGTTACCCCATAAATTCCTCCGTAAAAGTATCATCAAAGTCCTTCAATAGCTCTTTCACCGGTTTTGGTACCTCTACTCCTTTACTAGTACTTTCTTTCCCCAACAGTACAAACACCACCCTGAAAGCTAGCATCTCATCCACAAATTCTTTCTTTGTTAAGTGACTCTTACCCTCTTTAAGGGTTTTGGCTCCATCTATTGCTAGGTAGATGCATAAACTTTACGTTGTCAAATATGAAGTTGTATGTGTTCTTTCTCCCGTCAAGGACAACAACTCTAATAACAAGTGACACGCATCTATGGTAACCATATCACACCATACCTTCTTCCGTTTAGATTGTGGCATGTCCCACATCACCTGAGTATGTGAATGAGGATGTGCTTATATGTATATTCTTGCTCTTCTTGATACAATGCGTTTTAAAGCCGTGATAGCCATAAACCTATCAAAACTTCGCAATGAAGCGTGCTTATACAAGAGTAGTACTAGGATGGGTGACCTCCTGGGAAGTCTGGTTGGAAGAGCCAAAAGCGGACAATATTGTGTCGTTGGGGGTGGGTTGTCACAGATCGCACATATATATGAGCCAAGAATGTGACCTTTATATATTTTAATAGTTTCTCCCAACCATTGATTTTTGATTTGCCTTGCCGCAGTATAGTTTGATTTAGTTTTTGCCACCATAAAGCAGTTATTCCCCGAAATTTGGTTGCTACTAAAGGGACCCTTTGATCATAAGGCACTTCCTTGAAGTCTAAGACCTCCCATACAACAACTACCTAATTAAAGAATTTTTCACACTACAAGGAATCTTGGAACTTTGGGATGTCAAGCTTGAATCTCGCATCCCATTGATTAGTGTGAGCCTGCACCGTAGGGTATTGTCTCCATGCTCTGCATCCCGCAAAATAACGCTATATTCATCTTCCTTCTCCGCATAATGTGATTTTGGTTGATTGCAACAACTGTTTGGACTGTACCACTCATGTTGGCAAATTGATGGAATAAGGCTCTAATTTGCTCTTCAAATCGGCCATATCGCGCATCAAATTGCTTCTACGGCAAATGAACCACCAGTTGTTCCTTGTGGGTTGTCTATTCATGCTCGTGTGCATCATTCAAGTCTACGAACACAACTGATGCAGTGGAAAGTAAATTATCCATGCCGCATCCTCGTGGTGCCATGGAAAGTAAACTTTGGCTCAAATACCAACTGATGCAGTGTAATGTAGTGATATTACAAAGACCACGAACACAAGACTCACAAGTACTATTCCCAAAAACCAAAAATTCAACCCAAGAATTGAGGAAAATAGAAGAAAACTCAGCCAATATGGTGTGTTTGGTAACATAATTTCAAAAAATAAATATGATTCTGATTTTGTTTTTTTTTTTTTTTGAAAAGAGATCCTAATCTCATTAAATAGCGAGATTACAATAGTCGTTCTGGATAAAACCTGGCAAAGAACTAGGAAAATAGTCAATCCACAGTTGGTGGAGAGACATAGAAACATCAAGCTTAGCAACTTCATGGGCTACACTATTACCACCTCTACGAACAAAAGAAAAATCAAGCAACTCAAAATCAGAGAGATGAGAAATAATGTCACAAACCACTCCCCCATAGACACTGGAAGAAATATCACTCTTCTTCAAATCCTCCACAATCACCATAGAATCACCCTCCAGTGTAAATGACCGAATACCCAGCCTTCGTGCAAGCTCAACACCTTTCCTTGCTGTCAGTGCTTCAGCAAAGGTTGAATCCGAAATATAAGCCACCGTCGAACACATAACACCACAAACTCCACCCAAATGATCACGGGCAACCAACCCAATTCCAATAAGCTTCTTCCTTCGATCCACAGTCGCATCCCAGTTAATCTTGAACCCCACGGAGGTGGAGACCAAGTAATGTGAAGCTCCCTAATTCCCTTTGAAGGGAGGACATGAGCAACTTGAGATGCATGAAAATCCTCCAGACCCTCATTGGCACGTTTCAACAAACACCTAGGATGCCAAACTTCTCCCCCAAATACCACTTGATTCCTGCGAGCCCATAATTTGTGAGACACCACTCCAAACCATTCAAGCTCCGATTGATCCAAGAGACTCGAGAGGTACTCAAAAATACTAAAAAAGAGCGAGTTAGACTTGCGCATTTCTGGAGCCGACGACAACCCTTTACCCAAACTACTCTAGCCGAATCACACCACCAAAGTAAATGTCCTGGGGTCTAGGCTTCTGTCCCACACATTGGGCAAAAAGGGTCTTGGACAATCTTCTTCCTTAATAATTTATCAAGTGTTGGCAGCAAGTCTCTACAGGCACGCCAGAGAAAAGATTGCACATATTTGGGAACCTGCAAAGACCAGATAGCCGACCAAATGGGAGAAGGAATACCAGAAACAAAAGTGCTAGGGACTGAGCTAGACCGCCTTCTAACATCCAAATGATATGCACTCTTAATAGAGAAATCACCCGTAGGAGTTTCAGCCCATACCAACCGATCCTGCAGCAAGTGAGGACAAATCGCCATTGAGCAGATGTTTTCCACAGTTGTTGGTGAAAAAATCTGCTTGATGAGGGGGATATTCCACCAATTTTCCTGTAAGTTAATCAATTCCTCTACCTCTGCTGTTATAGGTAGAATCTGAACTGTATCTTGAATCATATGAGTTGTAGTAGAATTAATCCACCGATCACCCCAAATTCTAACATTTGCACCATTCCCCACCCTCCACATTAACCCCTTTGATAGAAGTTCTCTAGACTGCCAAAGGCTCCTCCAAGCAAAAGAAGGCCTACTCCCCAATTGTGAATCCAAATTGCCACCAGCAAAGTATTTTTCCTGAAACACCTTAGCAACAAGTGAATCTGGAAACTTAACAATCCTCCAAGCTTGTTTGGCCAGTAAGGACAAATTAAAACTTTCTAGCTCCCTATAACCCAATCCACCCAAAGTCTTGTGTTTCCCCATATCCTTCCAACTCATCCAAGCTATCTTATGAGTGTTATCCTTGAACCCCGACCAAAAACGATTCAACATAGTATTTATATCCCTAACTAGAGATTTAGGGAGTTGAAAAATGCTCATTGAGTAAGTAGGGATTGCTTGCAAGACAGCTTTAATCAATACTTCTTTGCCTGCATGTGTAAGGAACTTTTCCTTCCAGCCGTTTATTCTATTCCATATTCGCCCTTTGATCCCATTGAAGATAGAGATCCTAGATCTTCCAACTAGAGCAGGTAAGCCAAGATAATTTTCATATCGACTGGTAGAATTCACACCTGCTGCACTAGTGATAGAAACCTGGTCCACTGAAGGTGTGTTCCGGCTGAAAAATAAAGAAGTTTTCTGCTGGTTTAATTGCTGGCTGGAAGCTTCTTCATAATTCCGAAGAATAGAATGAATATTACCCCACTCCCTTAAGTTTGCTTGACAAAACAACAAACTATCATCTGCAAAAAAGAGATGATTTATCCGAGTACACCCCCTCATGTAATAGGGATACTTGTAAGATCTCCAACCACCTCTGCATTGTGTAACATGGAACTCAAAGCTTCAGCACATAAAATGAAGAGATAGGGAGACAATGGATCCCCCTATCTCAAACCTCGAGTAGGGACAATTTTTCCATATGGTTTACCATTAATGAGAATAGCATAGGACACTGACCTCACACAAGTCATCAATAGATGTACCCACCTCTCTGCAAAGCCTAGCTTCATCAATATGGCTTCAAGAAAAAGCCACTCTACATGGTGATAAGCCTTACTCATGTCTAGTTTCAAAGCCATAAACCCCTCCTTCCCTTTCAACCGACTATCCATCGTATGTAATTTTCAAAGGCCACTAAAATGTTATCAGTAATGAGGCGACCTTTGATAAAAGCACTTTGTTCTTTCGAAACAACCTTTGGAAGAACAACTTTCAATCTATTCTCTAAAACCTTAACAATTATCTTATAAAAGACATTACAAAGACTATGATGCAATCAAATAATAAAAATGAACAAAATAAAAGGGATATGGGCTACTTCGAGAGAGCCGTGATCTCCAAAACAACCACAAAGGCTAGGTTTTCATAATATTCAACATGTTTATTCATTGAGTAGGATTACACTTAAATAGATGACGGCTAGGTCATAAGACTTAACCATTAGGTCTAGCCATCATAACACATTGCAGGAAAATAAACTAAGAACGGAAAATATATTCTTTATTTAGCTAAAACACTTAAGGAAATAATATATGGAGATTATACTCCTTATTCTCTGCTATCTTGGGGGTTCGGTACTGCCACGTAAGCCCTAAAATTCTGAACGTATCAGACTAATAGGTCGATATTCCGTTAAAAGACTAGGATTAGAGACTTTAGGAATAAGAACAATATTAGTAGCATTGATAGATTGATCAAAAGAACTTCGATTTAAAAAAGAAAGCACCGAAGAAGATACCTCATCATCAATAGTGTCTCAAGCTTGTTGATAGAAGCCCGCCGAAATACCATCTGGACCCATGGATTTGAGAGGATGCATGCTATGTAAAGCTGCCTCAACTTCAGCACGAGAGAAAGGTTGAAGAAGTGTACCATTCACATCATCCGTAACACAAGTATTTACTGTCAACAGGCAATGTTCCACCCCCACAGGCCTTTGAGTAGTAAAAAGGTCTTCATAATAAGGCAAGAAAGCCTTACTAATCTCACCTTTTTTCTTCCATATTCGCCCATCTCTATCCGTAATAGACGAAATAGAATTGACCTTCTTCCTTTGCTTAGCCAATGAATGGAAGTATTTAGTATTACGATCACCAAGACGATACCAATTTTGCTTCGCCCTTTGATTCCAACGGATATCCTCACAAGCAAGGATCTCATCAATTTCAGATTGAAGTATTTTAATGAGAGAAGAAGGTGCTGGAGGTACCCGAGATTGCATCAAAATGAGCTCTTTATTTTTCTGATGAAGACGTAATTGGTCATTCCCAAACTTATGCCAACTCCAAGTAGAGAGATCATGCTGACAAGCCAGCAACTTCTTGTGCACACGGGACAGAGGCGATCCAGAAGCAAAATTTCCTACCTAAGAGTCAGACATCACCTGTTTCCACTCTAGATCAAGAGTCCAACTTGCTTCAAATTTTTTCCCATACCTACCCGTACGAGAAGGACAAGTATCAGGGGCATCTTCATCAAATTTTAGCAAGATTGGATTATGGTCTGAGGTTATAGCTACCAGCACCTCAACCGAATGCCAAGTAAAGCTGGTCAACCAGCTAGAGTTCGCCACCGCTCGATCAATCCTCTCCTCAATGTAATCATCACCTTCACGATGTTCCTCCAAGTAAATCTAGGTCCAAAAAACCCAAGATCACTCAAACCACAATCCTCCAAAGTTAGTCGAAACGCATCCATTTGGGCCTCTCTACGTAACACCCTTCCCAATTTTTCACCATGGTCCAAGATTTCATTAAAGTCTCCAAAGACAAGCCAAGGACCCGTGAATAATAACTTCAAATGCCGAAGCAACTCCCAAGTTTCATATCTCTTTGAACAATCCTGCTGCCCATAGAAGCCCGTAATCATCCAATCGGGTGAACCCCCCACCCCCTTAACTATAGCATTAATATGGAACCGGGAAAAATTAAAATTTTCAATTTCTCTACTATCCATCCAAAACTACACAATCCTACCACTGTGCCCAATTGGATCCATTGCAAAAGAACCTTCAAAACCAAGTCGACAACTCAACCTTTCGAGGTACGCCTTCGTGCTCAAGGTTTCGATTAAAAACACGAATCGGGGTTTCTTATCCATCACCATATGATGGAGATCACAAACTTTCCAAGAGGTCCCAAGCCCTCTGCAGTTCCAGCTCAGGATACTCATTATGGCTGGCGAGGCTGGATATCAACCGCCGCCAAAGCCAAAGATGAGGGTTAAACACCCAAAAACCGCCATTTTTTTTGTGAGATTCCCCTGGGCATGGGGAATTTTAGAATCAACAATATCCTTCCTTTTGCCAGCAACACTCGGCTTGGGAGTAGCCGAGACATGGGCTCCCTTCTTCTTGCCTCGACGCACAAAACTTGCACGTACCTTAGCAGTAGAACTAGTTGACTTGAAAACATAATTCTCAAGGCAATCAACATTCTGCGATGAAGGAATATCCACCAAAGTGAGAGTGGACACGTTAGGAACCAAAGCCGCATGAGAACTCACCAACTCTCCACGTAACCCATCAAGAGAGGTTTTTGTCCCTATACCTGTGTCAGCTAAAACAGACGTGTTATGCACCACATCAAGCTCCTTAGACTTCAAAGCCTGCTCCACCTACTCATCCAAACACGTGGATAAAAGAGGGCAAGAAGTATCCTGAAAGGTCTCTACAACATGAAGCCCACGTGCAAAAGAATCGTCGCCACCCGTATCTTAAAATCAACAACCTTCCTTTTGAATCCCGAGATAACCACACACGAGCTGTCAACTGCTCTGGAAGTGGGAGGATTGAGAGCAACCTCCTCAATCATCGGAACCGTGTTAGTTGAGCCAGTGAAAAGTGCAACCTCTCCTTCAGCTGTAGACGGTGTTGGCCGAGTGGAACCAGAAACACCAATGACGATAGAATTGCCCCCTTGTGACCCTACCGGACCGCCACTCCTAAATCGATGATCATCCGCTCGCAACCAAACACCCCAAGGCTTATCAGACCTGATCTTAGAGGGAGACCGCCCGAGGGTAGGACAAGCAATCGAACCATGGTAAATCCTTCCACAACCATGGCAGAATTACAGAAGTTTCTCATACCGAAAGGGTACCCAAATAGATTTACCACTCAAGACAAGAGCCCTTCCTCACTTTAAAGGCCGTGTAACATCAAGATGGATCCGAATACGAAGACAACGACCCCACGAAACATCAACTTCTTCCACCATACCAATAGTACTCCCAATCTTCTGCCCAATCTCCCGACTCATGCATACCAATGGCATCTCATGCATTTTCACCGAAAAAGGCGAAGACGTGAACACTCTTAGAGAAGGAGGTATTCCTTCATCAACATCCTTCAAGACCAATACACTGCGATAAGACAACCATGGCCTCCCCTTCAAAACTCTTTGCTTATCCAATTCATAAGAGAATTCAATAAGCCAAAGATTCTCAAGCATCTCCTTGAATACTAACTTGCCCACCGTCTTCCAAAGTTGGACATCAACGAGCGAAAAGCTTCTCTCTGAAGAAGCCTATCAGAGAGAAGTTTCCCCACAAGACACCGCTCACTTTGCACCCAAAGATCTGCAGCATCATCCTCCGAAATCGTGAGTCCCACACTCTCTCCTTTCGTTAAAGTCATCTTCCCACAAAGCTCCTCAATCGCCTCAGTCATAATGATTAGAAAACAAAGCCAATAAAACCCCACCACCCATAACAACTGATAAGAACAAAGGAAAACGACACCTTGCCGATAAACAACAAGGGACTGAAAACACTCACCTCTATCGTTTTCTCCCTTGATTTTGCTTTTTTTAAAAACAAATCATATTTTATTCAACTTTTTTTTAAAAAGTCAAACTTCGAAATTCGCGCACCAAATAAAAATTAAATTCTAATTTCAAAAATCCAACCCCCAAATGCACCATTAAGTAATTCTTATTAGAAAATTGATAAAATATCTCAAAGGTGCGTTCTTAGGTCACCCATAACATGTATTTATAGTAAAAAAAAACACTCATAAATCTAATAGAAAACTGAAATAAGTCGGTTAACAAAAACTGTCACAGCCCATTCGAACTAAGCCACTTACTTGGAACGCCCAATACAGTCTCCTGGTGTACATTCCAAGTTTGATCAGTTTGAACTCCAACTTGGAATGCCAAGTTGCCAACTACTGGCACCTAGTTCCAAATGCAGTTTGAATTGCGATTTGGAACGCTAGCTACTGGAAGTCCCCTGAAGCATCTAGTTCCAAGTCCAGTTCAACCTAGGAATTGGAACACACGAAACTGGAAGCTTCCCACAGCTGCTTCATCAGCTCATAAGAACGATTGCTAGACGTTATTTGAACGCCCTCTATTTCAACATCCCTTTGCTTTAACTTGTTTGAATAGGTAAGTGATCTAGTTCGAACGCTATGGTCTGCTCCAGTAATTGTCGTTATAAACTCAAACGCTGCTTGATCAATTAATCAACATTAATTTTCTTGAAAAATTAGACTGAAACAGGCCTTAATTGGCCTAGCTAGCTCCTTTGAGCCAATATATATCAGAAACTAAGAAAGAAAAATTTGTGAGTTGTTACGTCTTTGCAATAGGTAACTGGTAGTGGTAGATGAATAATAACTCAGCTCCATTGTTAGAACAAAAAATAGACCGAAAATATTACTTCATGAATTGCAAGAAAATTTTGTTACTTTACTCTTTTACGAATTAAGCTGAATTTATGTGGAATCAGAAAGAGATTTCCAATTACTAATGTTTCGTTTGTTTCAGCGTAAAATAGTCTCTAGAAAATGATTTCAGCATTTTTCGGTGTTTGGTAGGGGCGAAAATAATGATCAACCGGAAAATGATTTCCGTTTGACAAAAAAATGCTTAGTAAATTTCGAAAAATAATTTACGTTTTTTAAAAGCATAAATCATTTTTCGTAGATGGTAGATGCAATTGACCCTCTTTTAAACGACGTAGTCAACCTTTATGTTCAAGCAGTCGACTATTGCCGGATTTCGACAAGCCAAATACCGGCACCAACTGGTGCTGGAATCTAAAAAATTAGGGGTAATTACCTTTTCCCCCCATGAACTACCAAAAAATGCGCGATGCCTCTATGAACTACCAACTCGACCAAAACAGAGCATTCAACTACCAAAGACAACCATTTTCCCCCATTCTGTCAGTTAGAGGAGTTAAAAGAAACAGTCGATGGGTCATGTGCTATTTTACATGGGGGCATATTGGAAGATGGTGGTAGTTTATGGGGGGAAAAGAGGAAGATGGTGGTAGTTCATGGGGAGAAAAGAGGAAGAAAATGAGGGTAAAACGGTGTGTGACGGTCACGTGACCCGTTGACCGTTTGTTTTAACCCCTTTGACTGACGGAAGGGGGGAAAAGGGTTGTCTTTGGTAGTTGAATGCTTTATTTTGGTCGAGTTGGTAATTTGTGGGGGCATCGCGTAATTTTTGGTAGTTCATAGGGGGAAAAGGTAATTACCCCAAAAAATTATGTCAAAATCCGGCGACGTCCGGCTACCGTCGGCGAATTCCAACTGTACTATGCCAGATTCCGACTAGACTGGCCAGAAGCTAGCCAGAACGGCTAAGATCCTCGACAGATCCAATCGTTCTGGCTGGATCCCCAGCTAGTCTAGCCGGGATCCTCCCAGAACGGGAGGATCTCGGCCAGCTGGCCGGGATCTGGCCAAGACGGTCAGCCAACTGGCCGGGATCCGACCGTTTTGTGCCGGATTCCGGCGATCTACGCCACTTTTGTCAGATTGCCAGAATCCGTGTACGCCAAATATAAAAAAAAATATTTTTATATTATTTTACATTCTTATTTTTTATGTTGGGAATAAAATTTGATTTTTATAAATTAATATGATTGAATAAAAATATAAAAAAATATATATATATATATTTGTAATTTTCCGTATGCGGCAAACACCGAAAAATAATTTTTATGAAAAATATTTTTCTGAAAAATGACTTCCATGAAAATATTTTACGACGAAAATCATTTTACACCGAAATAAACGGAGCATAATGCTTCATTTGTTTTGGCGTAAAATGGTTTCTGGAAATTGATTTTTGGCATTTTACGGTGTTTGGTAGTAGCGAAAATAATGGTCAACCGAAAAATTATTTTCGTTCGACCAAAAATGCTTAGTAAATTTTGAAAAATTATTTACGCTTTTTAAAAATGTAAATAATTTTTCGTAGATGGCAGACGCAGTCGACCTTTACGTTTAAGCAATTGACTATTGTTGAATTCTGAAAAGCCAGATTCCAGCATCGGTCGGTGCTAGAATCCGGCGAACGTCGAATTCCGGTGGTATTGTGCCAGATTCCGGACAGACTAGCCGGAACGGCCAGATCCTTGACCATCTGGCCAGGATCCTGGACGGATCCGGGCATTCTTGCTGGATCTGTCCGTTCTAGTCGAATCCCCGGCAAGTGTGGCTGAGATCCTGCCGGATCTGGCCATTATGACCGGGATCCTCCTAGAATGGCAGGATCCTGGCTAGGACGGCTGGAATCGGCACAAATGGCTATATATATATATATATATATATTATTTTATATTAATACTTTTTATGTTGTAAATAAAATTTAATTTTTTTAAAATTAATATGATTGAATAAAAATATAAAAAATATTTGTAATTTTTCATACGTGCCAAATATCGAAAAATGATTTTGACGGAATTTTTTTTTTTTCTTCTAAAAAATGACTTCTCTAAAATTATTTTACGACGTAAACAATTTTACGCCGAAATAAACGGAGCATAAAAAGAAAATGCCTTGTTAGTACGTTGTACCATATAGGTGTGCAAACTCACTGCTCTTAATTGGACCCATTTACACGACTTTGTTGGATGATTCCCATTATGAGATTTGTGGAAGTAGTGAAATGTTGTATGATATTCAATCTCCTTTTCAAAATGATCGAGTCTTTATTTTACGTGGGAGGGCCTGCATCAACAATGTCACACTATTATGCACAAGAGTTTTTGCACGTACGTTCCTCTTCAATATCATCTTGTTACGTACATAAAAGTGATACATAATCTCCGTGTACAAATTAAAGCCATGCAAGACAAAATAATGAAATATTGACCTAAACCTAGATTTTACTCTATTGTTACCAACCTTACTTGTTCATCAAGTTAAGCTTCACTAAAACGTCTTCAGAGGATTATCCCCGGCCAGACCATTCACCAATTTAATTAACTGGGTATATATATATATATATTTTAATAGCAGACGTTTGATTATAATATTGCGAAAGTAGAGGTTGGGGGTGGGGTAGTGACGTAGTGGTTTGTAAGTATGCGAGTGTCCTGATGACTAAGTGCTATTATATTTATGGGAAAGAGTTTGGGGTCTCTCAGTTCTCTGTAAGGCTTGAAACTGACCAAAAGAATTCATTCCATTTTAGGAAAGGCCATCATAGCCTTTGACACCCAACTCACCGGCCCAGACAATGTCGGGAACATGCAAACCATCAGATTTCGGGA
Organism: Alnus glutinosa; assembly: GCF_958979055.1. NCBI lineage: Eukaryota > Viridiplantae > Streptophyta > Magnoliopsida > Fagales > Betulaceae > Alnus > Alnus glutinosa. The sequence goes on from NC_084886.1 coordinate 14,984,403, forward strand.
AAAGCATCCAATGACCAACTCATGTTATCATTTGACATGGTAACCATGATTGTCTCAGTGATATGTTAATTACAGATGTGAATGACAAAGATTTCTTACATCTATCTCCATGTAACTTTTCATCTTCATTCTTGTTTTTTCGTTTGAACTGACCATCAAGGAGATACTATAATTATGAAAACCTAGTTCTATGAAATCTTTGTTGTCTTGGAACAAGATACTTTTCTGAACCCAGAATCATATTTTATATCTAGAGATCGATCTTTATCTCTCTTTATTTTAATTTATGTTTTCTGTTGAGGCATAGCATCATATTCTTAGCATAAGCTAAGAATATAATCGTCCTTTTTTTTTTTTTTTTTCTTTGATCACATAATTAACCCTAATCCGGTGGTTGGCAAGTAATTTTCTAGCTGCTTGCTTTTAAGTTTCACCCACTAGCATAAGCTAGCTAGAAAATGACATGGCATTATTGGGTTTATAATCATAAAAGAAAGACGTTGGAACTTGGTTCCAATAATGATATACGCTTTCATCATTGGAAAAATGCAAAACGTAAGATGGAGGGTACTGCATGGAGAAAGACTTCCAAAAATTTACGAAATTCAAATTTCTTCCGCAGAGCAATCAACTGACCACTGGTTTTCTTTGTAGAACCATATATAAGTGCAATATTTTCCTAGGTGCAATCCATATGCAGCCGAGTTATGCTTGGTTATGGCTATAAATACTTGTTAGCTACCTAGGTTTCTCCTTCTATATATTAAACTAATTATGACCCAAGTGGTAGGCAACCCAAGTGGTTGTTTAGAGGGTATACAATAGATTTGTTGTCATAGAAACTTTATTTATCTTTTTATATTGTAACACGAAACCCCAAAAGATAGAACCTTCACAACATGATATTAATTTACTGATCAAGTAAGAAAGATCGGATGAGATGGGGGTGAGCAAAAATCTTAGATTTTTTTTTTTTTTTTTTCGAATGATAATATATAAAGGAAAAGGAAAAAATATACAAGCAAAGCTGACTCTAAACCAACAGCAATAGACAACGAAATCAAACAGATATTAGATAAGGGAAAACTACGTTTATAATTACCTCCCTTTAATTATCATTGTTTTTTCATTGTCCTTCCAATGTTTGAGTTTTTGTAATGTTTCCTCTCTAATCCACCATTAGGGTTGTAATGTTTCCTTTAGGAGATCAAAAATAACAAAAATGATCTCCATAAGGACATTGTAAAAATTAAAACATCAAGGGAGACATTGCAAAAATAATAATATAGTTAGCTGAGGTAAATGTAGTTAACCCTTATATTAAAATATTGCAAAAAGAAGTGTGGTTTAATTTTAATTCAATTTAGTATGTGATAAAAAAATATTGTATCTGTGTCTTTTCCTTTTTAATTAATTATTTGGGCAGTTACTACAGTAATCAATACCAAATCCATGCATCATCATGCATGGAATCTCATTCCCCAATGACAACATATCTTTCTGTCTACCAGGTAACACCCATTTTTTTAATAAATTGGCTGCTTACAAGCAACCTAGATTGGACAGGAAGAGTTTTAATTCTATTGTTTATCTTCATCTTCTTCTTAGTTATCATTTAACAGTCACACATCCTTCTTTCAAGAGTACTAAAAAAAATTAAAGAACAAGTTGGTCTCCTCATTTCTAGGTAGAAAAATCACCCAAGATGCCCTCCATTACTAATTCAAACAGTTTTACTTTTGTTTTTAAGTAAACCAACAGCCATTGTTGTTAAGTAACAGTTAACCTACCAAGATGTACACACCAACGACAATAACTAGAGCAATGAATTAAGAACCCCCCCCCCCCCCCCCCCCCCCCCCCAACAAATAATAAAAAAAAAAAAGACAAAAAAAATCTGGAAAGGAGTGGAAGATCAGATCTGTGTCTCTCGTGAATAAACAAGAAGTGAGATCATTCAAAACTTAAAGTCGAGTCTTTGCAATGCAAAGGACACTAACAAATCTGATCAAACAGAAAGTATTTATCTTAGTCATATGAGATGGAGAATAAGTTCAAAATTACATATGCTTAATTCAGGAAATGATTGAGATGATTTAAGCCATAAAAGAGGAACTACATGCCAAATAGCTAGAAACAATATATTTAATACATCTTGCTATATTTAATCTTCTCAGATGGTAAATTGATGCAGTTAATTAGCCAAAACAAAGATGTTGGAAAAGCTCATTTAAGAGAATCCCAAGCGAAGTTCCAAATCTAAATCATCCTCCTTTGAGTCACCGAGGAGACCAATCTCCAGGTCTAACCTGACAATCTCAGCCTTCTTCAAAATCTTGCACCCATCAAATTCTTTGCCCTTATGAAATGGTTTGTCACACTTCATTTCAGCTACATCCGTGCTCTTGGGACTCAAAGAATCAAATAAGCTACCAACTAAACCCCATTTTTTCACTTCGCTAGGAGACGCAGAAGATGGTGAAGTTAAAGAAGAAAGAGGAGAAACTAAAGAAGGTAAAGGGCGAGCGAATGGTGTGAGCCTTGTTGAAGGAGATGATAGTGATGATGATGATGATGAGGATGGGAAATTAGGGTTAGGGTTAGGGTTAGGGTTAGGGTTAAAGTTAAGGTTGAGAATAGGGTACTGACCGTCCCTTGGCGGGGGTGACTGTCTCAGCCTGGCTCTGTCTCTCCTATGAACATTCATATGGCCCCCCAGAGCTTGAGCAGATCTGAATTCCCTTTTGCAGAAGCTACACGTGTAAGATCTTGGAGGCCATGAAAACCCATTGACATAATCATCTCCATTGCTTTGGCTATTATCGCAGTTCAGGGAATCCTTAGCCATAATGTTAATATTATTGTTGTTCTTGATGCAGTCTTTCAACTTGTTGTTCAAGCCGTTCCTCTCCATCTTTGCTTTTGCTTCAGTCAGACCTAGCTAGCAAGATCAAAAAGACAATAACATTCTAGCTAGCGCATATCAAATCATTCAGAAAAAGAGAAAAATAAAGAAACACATCTCTCAAAAGCTGTGAGAGAGAGAGAGCGAGAGAGAGAGAGAGAGAGAGAGAGAGAGGATCTATAAAAGAAAGAAAACTGACCTGGAGAAAATGGTGATGATGACAGAGAGTTGGGTTCTTAATATTAGAGATGGTAGTGATTAAAACTTGCAGGAAAGCCCATCAAATTCCTAAGCGGAAGCTGAAAATCCCATTGGAGGTACCACTGAAATATCCCAAATGTTTGGTCACTGCTTACTATATATGGAACCTCGGCCTGCCAGTGTTATGCCTTTTTGCCAAATCTAGCACAGAAGTAGTGGGCATGCTTTGCTTCTCTTTGATATGTATCCAACTATTATAATGTTTGTTCCACTGGTACCAGATGAGAACAGATGAGCTGGTCTTGATGACTCCGGGCATACGTCGGACCCTGATAGGGTAACATCAGCGAAAGTCAGAGACGAGCAAGAAATTGAAGTACGTGATTTTATTTCAGCCAATCTGTTATTGACTTTTCCTCAGGCTTATTTATTTGGGCTTGAAATTCATTTTCCATTTTCATAGTTGTGGTGTGTTATTTATACACACTTTTTACATATACTCACATTTAATTAATGTGGAAATCATATATATATAGGATAAAGTAATGTTTTTGAGAAATGTTAGCTAGAGCTTTTTCTAGCGTCATTTTAGTGTCTTTCTAGAAGACGTAGATTTAATTTTTTTGCTTAAAAAATTACATTTCTTAGGCCACCTTTTGAATTTTTTTTTTTATTTTTTATTAAATCCATGTCATTCAGAACTCAGAAGGACACCAGAAAGACGCTAGAAGGAGCTCTATAATTTCTCAATTTTTTTTATACACTTTACACACACTTTGTACACAAAGCCCTACGTGGCATTTTGTTTTAAAAAACAAAAATTAAAACAAAGTGTCACATAGGACTTTATGTACAAAGTGTGTAAAGTGTGTGCAACAAACATTACTCTATGGGGTGAATCCTACATGCATGGACCCCATACTAAATGTAAGTATGTGTACAAAGTATGTACAAAATAGTGTGTACAAATATTATTTGTCTTTCATCATTATCCGTATTACATTTTGTTTACAGATTTAATAATGTATATATTGGCACGTGCTGAATATATTATCACATCATTTAAAAATTATAAATGGCATATATATCGTTAGATACAACAAAAATAAAATCTAGACGGTAAAATAGTTCCTTATGGAGAGGATCTACTTCAACCTTTTTCAGCAAGGCTAATTAATCTTGAGAAGTTATTGTTGTACAACTCTTAATACAACTCTTGTACAACTTTTTTTTCAACCAACTATTAGATATATTTTAGAGATATGATATGTTGCTAGCCTGTGACACAACTATTGACTTTTTTTTTTTTTATTATTATTAAACAAAAAAAATCACAAATTAAAACCATGTAAATGGGTTTGGGTTTGATTTTGTATATTTTTTTTTTTTGAAAAAAAAAACAAATAAAAAAGGTTAGTAATTGTATATTTGGGTGGCAAAATATCATTTCTCTATGTTTTACCACACGGGAATTCTACATATCCAATTAAATGGCTTCTCTCCCTTTCCAAATTAAATGCATGAAACGGTTCACTTTTGTCGGTGATATAAATGAAAATTCATGAATGAAATTCTTAGGTTGGAGAAGGTCTCTTCAATTCCTCATCAGCTAGCAAAGTGTACGTATTAGCATGATTTGAGTTTGCTATCGCAGCGACTTATATCTTAAGCAATTAATAACGAGTATTCCATTTTTATAAACAAACAAAAATACCTTGAAGATGAAGTTCTTGCCTTTAAAGGTTTTAACTTTTTAAGCCGATTGATGGAAAGGATCCTAACACTCGATCATGTAATTAATCGATCAGTGACAATGGCTAAAAAGAAGGGAGCGATCATCTCCCATATATATATATATCTCATACTTTTCAAGAAACCCAATGAACCTTGAATGGAGCCTCTGGAAAAAACTACTCATTATTTTCATAATTATTTCTTTATACAATGCGATGAGATTAATAGAAAGATAAACTTGCTTAAATTTTGACATTTGATATCGAAGAGATCAATGATCTTAAATAAAGAGAAATGTTATGTACCACATTTTTATCTTATAACTATTTTATAATGTTGACGTAGTAATCTTAACTAGCATTTTGATTTTTTTTTTTTTTTAATAATGATTAATCCAATGGTTAATTGAGACTGCCACGTTCGCATTAATCTAAAATAATTGTAGAATAAAAATGTATTAATTTTTAACCTTACTCTAAAATAAATTGAATTTTTTATTCTTGAAAATAATTATAATTCGTTACTAATTATAGGTTCAAACCTTAAAGGAAATAAAAAATAAAAATTTATTTCTTTGAAAATAATTATAATTAAAGAGAAGAGGGAAGAATGAGTTCCATGAAATGACATCATTTAAAGGATGTGGCATTATTACAACATTAGATGTACCAATATTAAATTCTGACCATAAAATGGCTTCTATCAATTTCGAGTATTACAATTGAGAAAATGCTATTCCCTTCTGGAATTTGACTTAGGTGTTTTAAAACAAACTATTGCATATTTGCTGTAATTTTTTCAACGATCCATATTTAATTCCACTATCTTTATTTCATTTTCTCATATAAAGCTTGGAATTATATTTGAGCCATTCATAAAACTACAACACATATACTATAGTATTTTTACAACACCTAAACCAAATCATTCTTGTTATCAAACCCACTCGGCCTCCTCCTCCCTAACTTATAACACAAACCAATTAAACGCATAATTGGTAAAAGCATTTAATAAACTTGGTCACCATTATCACAACTTAATGGTGAACCAACGTACACCATGCCAATGGTAATTTATTACCAAAAATTGGCAAATCAACATCAGCTTAACGAGGTCAAAAATAAAAGGGGCACCTGATCGACGACACCTTTTGAAGGCAACTATCGAGGTGTTAAAACCTTTCCTGGAATAAAGAGAAGACAAAAAATAAATAAATAAAAAGCAGAAGTGAAAGAAGCTGACAAGTGCTATTTTTAAAAAATAAAAAATAAAAAGTGCTTTCCCTTAATTAAAATAAATAGATTATTGTCCCAAAGTGTCATAGAAGATTTCGAAGGTCATCTCTTCTTAGGGCCAGCCTTCTTAAAGTTTAATGTTTATATACGTACGGTTTAGGGCATATATTCCTCATATCACTTCATTTAGGGATCGAATTGCTAACTATTTCAAATTTACACGCCTAGCTAGCTAATTATGTGACAGATAAATTTAAAAGATCGATCGAAAAAAATTATGCAAATCTTTGGTAAATAGAATCCTATTCGTACATAAAAATGCCAAGTACAATTGCTTTGTCCGTTTTCTACGTCAAACTCCAACATATATATATATAGGGAATTGCTAGCCATATGCATATTCAAAGTGCAAATTTGGTTTAGGTGCTAAAAAAAAAAAAATTATATCAAATTTTTCATAAGAAAGAGATAAAATGAAATTAAATATAATATCGACAGTTGAAAAAACTATTAAAAAAAAAAATCCTACACCTCAATCAAATCTAACGTGCATGTAATTAAACTAACATGTTAAAGCACCCTACTACAACTGATCAGAGGATTCTGGCACTTTTACATTGTAGTTATTTCATGTGATAAATTTGTAATTGTGCTCCATTAAATATTAATATTGGTTAGGGGGGAATTACCACTTCTTTGGCAGCTCAGATAATGGGGGCAAAATACTATCCAAATTCAACAATTCTGGAGGCTACTATATATGGGTGAAAGACCATCTTATGCTTGGAGCAGTCGACTGTCTGCATGCGATGTGCAAAAAAATGGGCTTGTATGGCGGGTAGGGGATGGCCAAGACATTTGGATTTGAAGTGACAAATGGATCCCAACTCCGATCTCTTTTTCCATTTAGTCTCCACGTCGAGGTTTTGCAACGGATACAAGAGTGATGGAGCTAATTGACCCAGATATATACCAAGTGGTGGAATTCCAAGCTCATACATATTGATAACTTCTTTGAAGATGAAGCCTACACTATATGCCAGATCCCTTTGAGTCCTGTGCAAAGATTCTCTAATCTGGAGAGGTAAATCTCATGGGAAATTTTTAGTGAGGAGTGTGTATTACATGGAAAAGGAACAATATGATATGGAATCTTATAGTCCCAAGTGCAGTCAAAATGTTTATGTGGAAAGCGTGCAATGATCTTCTTCCCCCTAAGATGAATCTTCTCAGAAGAGGGGTAGTCATTGATTTGTTATGCCCGATCTGCCTGAGAGAAGATGAAACTGTAAAGCATATTCTCTGGAGTTATCCATCTACCCAAGATGTATGGGGATGTGGTCCCAAAATACACCAAAAAGGTACAGATGGGGGCCCTACTTTTGTCCATATCTTTGAGGAACTTATGGGTGGCTGTGATATTCTAGAGCTAGAACTGGTAGCTGTTATGGCTCGGAAAATTTGGTTCCGCCAAAATGGAATGGTGCATGGAGGGGATTTTACTCATCATCAACAAATCTTCCAAGAAACAAGTACCACAATTGAAGATTTCGGAAGAGTTGCCAGGATAGATATGACAAAGCGTAGCTTTATCCATACAAGACCTACTGCTTTATGGCAGCCACCCTCCACAGGGTTATATAAAGTTAATTGAAATACAGCTTTGGACAAGCGTGGGCGAATTGGCTATGATCTTATTATTAGGGATTTTGAAGGGATTGTTTTGGCTGCGCAGAGCACTACAAAGAATTTTTTAGTCACACCTGAGGTGGCTGAAGCGTTGACAGCCCTCCATGATGTCGAAACATGTAAAGAGTTGGGTTTTTATGATATAATTCTTGAAGGGGATGCTCTACAAATTGTCAATCCCATAAAAGTAACATGGAATAATTGGAGCAGCTAGCTTTGGTCATATTGTGGATGACATCAAATTGGAATTGAGGAAGCTGCAATCGTAGAGAATTAAACATGTTAAGTGGGATGCGAATATAGCACTCATCAGGAGCGGAGCCAGCATTGGGATTTGGGGAGGCAAAAATGAAAAAAAGAAAAAAAGAAAAAAAAAGAACGATATCTTTTTTTTGAAAAAGCCTTGGGGCTTTGGGGGCCCAATTAAGCTTGAAGCTAGCTCCGCCCCTGCCACTCATACCATAGTCAAATAGGCTATTTTGTGTGTCACAAATAGAGTTTTAGTTGAAGAAATACCAAATTTTATCTATGGTATTATATTTATGAAGCCTTTGCCCCTAGGTGATTGAATTTTTTTTAATAAATATTATTATTAAAAAAAAAAAAGGAGTGGGAAATTCCATATCATTCAATGAACCTTTGATTTACACAGTCTAGCTCTCATTATTTGATAGAAGACAAAGGCCATTTTCGGGCAAAAAAGAGAGAGGGTTAACAGGCAATTCCCATGTAGACAAAAGATCCTTCCTATGTTCAGCCTAGATTTAGTGAAAGACTGGCGGCCAATCAGAGGCATCCATGGCATGCTAAATATGGCCGTGATTTTATAAGGTTCTACAGCCGAAATTGCAGGGTTTACTCGCAGTGCATGCAACACCGTGCCGTCTCTTGTACTCATAGTTCCAAAAGATACCTTAAGAAAATTAATTTTGATCGAGCTGCCTTTTACTTTTTTCATATAATAATAACAAACTATTAATTACCATGTTTATCTATGACCTAGAGACTGATCAGATGAAAGAGAGGGTGTAGTAGGCTGACTGAATGAAGCTTTAATTTGTTACTTTCTAATGCTCAATGAGATCGAATCAAATGCCTTTGCCATTAATTTGGTTGCTGTCTCATCAACTTTGAACATTGCTTCTCTCGTTTGAATAGACATTCCATCACTCTCTCTCTCCCTCTCTCTCTCTCTCTCTCTCTCTTAATATCGGTCGGATACCCGCTATATAAAGGAACATGTGGAAACTAAAAGAGAAAGTGGGGGAGCTTATTGGTTGTTTTTGCAAGTGCAAATAGCTTTTCTTACTTTGCTATTGGTTAATCGGGGAAAGGGGGGTGACACCTGGGTGCAGTTGTTCATGGGATAATTAAGCAGCTCCTCCATTAATTGGCATGCCCCAGATATTTTCAGAGCTGTGGTGCCACTCATGCATGGTATATTATCTAGTCTTGAATTAATTAGACGAATCCTAAGGCCTCGTTTGGTTTGCGGATTAGACCCATGGAAAGGAATAGCTATTCTTTTGTTTGGTTGTATATTATTTAAGGGAATAGTTATTCCCACGGAATAGCTATTCCCTTACGAAGAGGAATGAGTATTCCACTCAAAAAGGAGTGGAATACCTATTCCTTTCCTATGGGAATAAATTAAATTCATCTTTTGCCCAAAAACTCCAACCTACTCAACACCCAAGTCTCTTATCTCTCTCTCTCTCTCTCTCTGTTTCTCAACTCATGGTGTGTTTTGATACGAAATTTTGACAATAAAATATAATTGTGATTCTACTTTTTTCAGAAATAAATCATATTTTATTCAACTTTTTAAAAAACAAATTATATTTTATTCAACTTTTTATAAACAAATCATATTTTATTCAATTTTTTTTTTTCCAAAAAGTCAAATTTCAAAATTCGCAAACAAAATAAGAATTTAATTCTGATTTCAAAAATTCATCACTCAAGTGCACCATCAATATCTTTCTCCATCTCTGCAATTATATTCTCATCCCCCTCTCTCTGTTTCTCAACCCAACTTAATTTGTTGTGGGGTAGTCTTTTTTTTTTTTTTTTTTTTTTTTTTTTTTTCTCCTCCTATGATTTAGCCTACAGAATGCACTTAGACGTAGCAAAACGAGTACCTCTTAATATCGAGAGGACTCCAATTGCCTTGCAGAGGTTTGAGAAAAACTTTGTAAGCAAAGAACGAATGTTTGTTACTGAAAAACAAATAAAAAATAATAAAATAAAAAGGGCTTTGTAGATGATTTATTTTTTTATGATGATTATGTTTTTTTTTTTTTTTTTTTCCTCTTATAAATCATTTTACTTTGCAAGCAAAGAATGAATGTTTGTTGCTGGAAAACAAATAAAAAAGAATAAAATAAAAAGGGCTTTGCAGATGATCTATTTTTTTTATTTTTTTATAATGGTGATATGATGATTATGTGTGTGTGTGTGTGTGTGTTTTTTTTTTTTTCCTTATAAATCATTTTGTAGCGTAATTGTATATGAAAAAAAAAAAAAAAACAAAAAAAACAAAAAAGGTCATAGTATGATTGTTTATGTTTCTTAAATAAAGAAAAAAAAAATGTCCTCGATCAAGAATATAAATTATATTTGTATTATAAGGGTATTTTAGAAAATTTGATTATAATATGATTCTATTCACCAATGTATTGCACTGTACCAAACAAAAGAATACATATGCAATGTTCTATTCCACCGTTACAACCAAACAAAAGAATAGGAATAGTTATTCCATTCCACCTTCATCTATTCCCATGAATAGTTATTCCTTTTCCTAATGGAATAGACATTCCGCAAACCAAACGAGGCCTAAATGTTAGGACAGTTTCTGGTCGTCTCATTTGCCCTTTGGATGGGGTATTCTTCACCTTTAATATCTACAAAAGAAAGGAAATTTAGACAAAGAAATTTGTCAGAGCGGGTCGGTAGAGATAGCTCCGATGTCTAAGTCAACTGATGTTTTAATGATAAAAAAGACTTCAGGAAATTGTAAAGCTCAAGTATTAGAAAGGTTCAAAAGATCCTTTACCGTTCTCCTCCTTGGATATATATAGTCGTTTCATTCGTCAGGCTCCTCATGCTCTGCTATCCCCCATATATATATATACCTAATTATGTAATTAAGTGATTTAGCTGTCACGTCGGACATGTTTATAGTTGTTTAATTAGGCATATCTAAGTACAACAGATTACTATACCTAATTGTTTTTGTGGCCCCGTTTACTATCCCCTTCCCCCTCCCCTCCCCCTCCCCCTTTTCCCCATTTTTTTACTGTTCATGTCAATACGAACATTGACGACAACTTGAAATTTATGGCTTCTTGAAGAAGCCAATGCATTCTAAATTCCTATTCAACCCCTTTTTTACTGTTCATGTCAATCACTTGCTTCTACTTCTTGCGTCTTCACTACTCTCTGATTTCGTGATTTTCCTTCCAATCTTTTTCTTTTTCTTCTAACACTTCCCTCAACCTCTAAACCGAACCCACACCAACAGCCTAAAAAGTGACCCTCTCTCTCTCTCTCACTCTCTCTCTTTGGGTGTGGGTGTTGGAGAAACGGAACCTAGGTTCTCTTGCCTTGACGCCGCGCCTCTCTCTCCGTTAAAAAAGGGGCGTCTTTTTGGCGTTCTTTGTAGCTGGTTAGTGATCAGTCGGTGTTTCACTTTGGGTTAACTCTGATCTTCTTCCAGGTCTGCTTTACTTTATCTTTGTGACTTCAAAAGTCTGAGTTTTGTTGTTGTTGTTTCTTTTTTGAAATCTCTTCAAAAAGATGCTGAGAGTTGAGTTTATGAGGTGGCACATGCGTATGATCATATGATTTTTCTTTCACGAACTTTTTTTTTTTTTTTTAATTTTTGTTTTCATTTTTAGCTTTAACTGTTAGTGTAATTAACTCTAGATTGTCTTTTATTATTACCATTTGCATTCTTCATAATTTTCTTGTAGCAGTTAGAAATGACAGTAATTGCTATTCTCTATTGTAAAAGCATCTGTATTGAACTATTCAATTTAAAAGTTTCACCAGATTTTGAAGAAAACCCAAAATTTCCTTCAAGCATCCCACTCATCAAACTTTAGGCCAGGGCAAACAAGTCAAGCAACTCTGGGATGTCTGAAATTTTTCATGCTAACAGTTACAACATTTTCAGGCTTTTAGGTTAAATGAAAAGGGGGAAGAAGACGATGACAAGATATTCTTTTATTAAACACACCGTTTCAATAACTTTGTTTGACTGGTGGACCACATGTTGGCATTAAGGGCTTAACACTTGTTTATCTTAACGCGTCAGTGGGATTAGAAAAAAAGAATACAGCAATGGGCCTACTTTAAAAACAAAAGCCGATCTACTTAAAGAAAAACACATCATCTTGCATCAACGCATTAGTCCAGACAACACCCCTTTTTTATTCCTAAGCCGTCAATCCAAAAATTCAAACCACTTAGCTATTAATCTATATAAAAAAATCAAAGACAAACCACTTATTGTAGTTATAATAGCTTTTGTTACATATTTCAATTATATAAAAATTTATATGATTGTAGTTAGCTAAGATTGTGGAGAATAATAAAGATTTCATCGAGCTCTAATCAAATTTCTAATGAGCTCGTGTCGAGGTAAATTTAGCATATTTGGCGGTAGATCATTACTTAAGAAAAAAAAAAAAAACTGATTATCATTCTAATGATATTACATTTATATGTTTTAAATAATAATTAAATTTTGTTGAAGTATTTATTTATTTCATTAGTTATTTTATTATTATTATTTTAATCAATTTTTGTTTTTTTTTTCATTTATAATTTTTCTTTAAAAAAAATTTAGTCCCCCCTAAACCAAAGTCTTGACTCTGCCACTGTTCCTCGGCACCCCTTTCCTTTCATGGTGGCTGGGTCGCACAAGCAAAACGAGCTGATCCGATTGTTGGCTGTTTGGGAGTGAGTGTGAGCTCCAAGTTCATACCGTTTCTTTGGGAATAGATGACAGGCAGGGGCTATTTCAGTTAGTTTTGGGGATTTGACATGTAGGTTAGATAAGAAAATTGTCCGTTCTTAAGTTGTGATTTTTGATGAGCTGAATTCTCTGGATGAAATTCAAGTTGTGATTTTCATGATAGATAAAGTAGTTGTTCTAAAACCAATAAAAAACAATATCTATTTAAAATAGATAAATTTAAATTTCTTTTTTTCTTTTAATCAATTTAAGTCTTACGTACGAATGCAACTATAGGAATAGGGGGGGTTTGATTCTTTTCAAACGGTCATAAAATTCAATTTCAAACATACCTAGGTGTATATTATATTCAAAAAAACTGAATTAGATTGGAAAACATTAAAGTGGTTTTCTTTCACATTTTTATTCTTTTGTGTATGTTATTTATTTATTTCAATTTTAATATTTTATCTTAATATTTGTTCAATTTTAATTTTTTCGATATTCTTCCTGATGTAGGGACGCATAAATATGTCTACAACTAGCGACTTCTCAAGTGGTCCTCCGTTATGTAAATGTAGAGTTCCTGCACGAATAAGGTACTCTTGGACCTCGAGCAATCCCGGTAAAAAGTGGTACAGATGTCTTAAATACAAGGTAATTTCAAAGATTAGCTTTGTGTTATATGCCGCCATCCAATGTTTTATGACATTTTTGTTTTCTTTCCATGCAAAAGGCTGGTGACTGTGATTTTTTGTATGGGCTGATAAGGAAATGTCACCTTACGAGAAGGGTTTGGCGAAATACCTGAAAGAAATGGAGGACAAAAGGGTTGCTGATAATGACAGGTTCAATGCATTCATTGAAGAAAAGTCCAGGCAACATTACGACAAACTGTGGCGGGACTTAAAAGTGGGTCAAAATGACAAAGTTGATGAAATGATTGGAAAAAAATACAAAAAGCATTATGATAAAATACGGCGGGAGTTTGGGTTGGATCAAAATACAACTTGGATGATGTTTAGGGCTGCATTGTTAGTTGCCATTTTGCTTTTAGTATTTTATGTTAGTGGTTACACTGGAATTAGAAGTACTAAGTTAATGTTAAAATAACAATTATGGATGCAGTTTAGTTGTATGTTTTCATTTTCAATGTTATATCTATATATGCACCAAATTAAGCATCTTTGTATTTTGAATGTTATGTACATCTTTTTGTCATGGTGTTATTAAAAATAGAGCATTTCAAACATGTATTGACACAAACAGACTTTGTGTATTTAATACTATGAAAAATAGAATAAAACAAACCTTCGTTTATGAACATATGCATTACTTAAGTTAAATATCATTGGTCAAATACCATACCTGTCTCTAATCCATTACAACTCAACATATCGGAGACCTAAGTCATTAAAACAATTACAACCAAATTACTTGTCATAAAATTAAAACCAAACATATCCATCACCTAATACCCAAATTTTGATCTTGTTGACGTTCATGTCACATTGTTCCACTCCCACATGCTTATTTTCATTGTATTCCGATATACCCCCATGTACATTGCACTCGACTGTGATTGATCTGGTCGTATTCCAGGTGTTACATGTGTTTCACCTGGCATATTAACCCGCTGTGATTCATCGATCCAAGCTTCGATGTATAACTATTGTAGAGCGTGTCTGAATAATAGATCAATATCCCCACAGTCCTTGCGGATGAAGTTGTATATAGTACAACACGCAACCACAAGTAATCGTTGGTCCGGTACCTTGTACGGGAGCATATTTTCCAAAATTGGGAACTGATTCTTCAAAATCCCAAACGTCCGCTCCACTGTCGATCGCAGTGAAGAGTGTCAGTAGTTAAACAACTCTTTATCAGTCCTGGGTTAGGGTCGGCCCCGGCGAAAGGTTTCCAAGTGGTATCTTTTGTTTCGATATGGAGGCAGGAACCCCTTGTAGCAACCATAGGCTGAATCCACTAAATAATAATATCCTACCAAATACATGTTTTTTCATTTATTGTAAGTATACCCTCGTCTAAATAGTAAACCACTATGCCAGTAAAGACACTTGTTGTAGTAACAGTACCTTCGTCTGGTGTTGGGAAGTTCATGGTTGGATCGTTTATTGTCTCAGTGAAAATTCTTGCGTCGTGTGCGCTACCCTCCCAACCACTGCAGCCAAACGTGAAACAAAGGTCGAAGTTCGTCACGCACATCACATTTTGTGTCGGGGTTGAGCTTTTGCCTCGAAAATGTGTGCCATCGATAGCACTTCTACAATACGGAAATTGGATAATGGTTAACATTTGAATAATAACAAACAAACACACATAATAAAATCTGAGGACCTTAAACTACGGGTAAAATCGCAAATTACAGGCAACGTAAGGATGAGGAATCTCGGTGCTACAAGGTTGTATGATCATCTTTCTCAACTTGCAAAGTGCCCTGCATACGCGATGACAATATTTGCTAATTGTGGCAGTTGATCACTGCAGCTTGTCACACACAGTCCTCTGTGACTATGCCTGTGCAACTACTAGGCAAAAGGCTTCTACTTGCTCAGTGATTTTAACATAGCGGTTACTTCTGAGATAACCATTATGTCTTAAGGTGCAACATAGTTTCATGAAGGTGGGGAGAAACATTCTGAAGCGCTCATAGCATGTATTCGGGTTAGGATTGCTCAAAACCCAATGGATCCACATTAGGCCCGTCAAGGAAGACGTGCGTTGCGGAATGCGCACAACTCGGTCCATGTGTTGCATCGTATAATTCAATTCTTGAAGCACACTGAACAGTCTATGAAATGAGGTCTCTAACTCTTCAAGGACCTCTTGCGTGTACCTTTGCCCATCGTTTTCATCTTCATCATCATCCATGTTATCCAAATTGGGTTTGTCATCCATAATATCTACCCAGTTTACAGCGTCGAAGTTCGAGCTCGATGTACCAGGGCCATCCATGTCAATTAATCAGATCAAATAATATCACCTACATGAGGATACTAACAACTTATTAATATAACTAAATAGGAATAAGTACGCTAGATAAATATCATAAAGTTGAAAATATCACTACATAACCAAGGTAATAAGTCATAACATATCCAAACTACAAACAACTCTATAAAGCTAAAAATGTCTAGTGAAATGCCAATAACGAAACATAAATAAGGTTCAATCGTCATCGCCCCGAACAAAACTCATCATCCAGTCTCTCTAGCAAGCATCTGTCATTGCTACGAAAAGCTTAGCGTAATTGTTGACGGACATGGCTTCACACGCCTTACGTTGTTGACGGGCATCCAATCCAAACTCAGCGGCCAATGTGTTTATTATGGCAACTGCGTCAAGGAGCCAATCTCGTCCACGCCCGGTACTACAACTTGCATTCCCAACAGATCCAATGGTCTCGGTCTTGATCAGCGTACGCTCAATGTGATCTGCGATTTTGTAGAATTCCTGGTTGAGGTCATGCATAACCGCCTCTCCTTTCGACGACCTTTTGCTACTGTGTGGCGACTGGTATGTCGGGGATGCAACCCACTTACCCTTCCTCTTGTGAGTCCGTGGGGGAGGCTGTTGGGGTTCGGTTAGGTCAATTATGGCCGATGCGAGGTTCAGGTCGACGCATGCAATGTCGTCGCTGTCCGAACTTTCCGGGGGGAACCGTGTGCTAGCATGTCTATACCGACCAGTTGCAGTTGTCCCTCCAAAGATGTTGTTCAATAGGGAGTAGTGTGCCGGAGCACCATTCCTGAATTTGTAATATTTACTTGTGTCGTATTGCTGCAACACATTGTGAATCTGTTAGGGGATGAATAGCATTTGTCAAGTTCATAGAGTAATTGTACAAATGAAGGTGAGAGATTTACCGATTTCAGTTGTTCCCATTGACGCTCATCTAGCGCAACCGTGTTGTCCACCTCGTTCCAACCCGCTCCAGTCGCAATATGGCCAGTAAGGAGGTCAGTGAAGTTCTTCCAGTTTGTTCTCAATTTCTCTATCTTCTTCTTCATCTTATCCTGACTGTACTGGACGCCATCCCCCTCGACACGTTTATTCAAATTAGCAGTAATGTTGGCGAAATGGCCCTTGAACGACTCTCGCACACCTTTTGTTGCCAGATCCAACAGTTCATAAACTAGTGTCAACTCATGCTCTTCGGTCCATTTTTTTTTACGGGGTTTCGACCGTGTGGTGGATGGGGTTTGTACAGGATGCTTCCTTGGGAACTTTCGTGGGGTATTGACATATGACATCTATGAAAAGGTTTCATATGCATGTACAACAATTTTATACATAATAAATGTTAAGGAATATAAATGACATTAAAACACATCACAAAGTTTAAAACAGATGACCAATCGTTAAAATATTGAACAACATCATACCTTTTTAGTTGTCGGACGTGGTCGTAGGAAGTACCGTGGGCGCTGGAGTGAACAGTCACAAACACAAGTATACAATTAATAACGAATCACAAGTGTAATTGTTTTATAGAGTGGAAATAGGGTAAAGGAGAAGGGAAGAAACATATAAGAGAAAATGGCCTATATTACGGAATATATAGAATGATGCTTTGATGGCCTGTCTGAGAATTTGGACCTTTTGCTTTCGATTTTAAAATGCAAATCAAAGAACACGATTAGTTAAAAATGCAAGCTAATCGGAGTTCAAAATAATTCAGTTCATTTAATTATTGCTTCTCTAGCTAATTTCTCATTTATATAAAAGATCAATAATAAATAAATATATATTTTTAAAAGGTATGTATAACTATCCCATCAAGAATACAAATAAAATTATATTTTAGTTGATTTATCAAATAAATTAACCATTTTGCTTATTAAGATATTTCTAAACTAAAGGTTGCTTTCATGTCCGCTAGCATGGAAATATATAGGATCATGAGTCATGAGAAATTTCCCTATATACAAATCGGATCCGGCTTGGGCGCTGTAGTTTTAATCTACAGCACCGTGCTGTAAAAAAATGAGAGGCTGAGAATTAATCAAGTCTTTTTATTATTTTTTTGTTCTTCTTGTTTCTTACTCGGCAAATACAGAATACCTTTCAACATTCAGAAAGGAAAAAAAATAAAGACGAAAATACGCGTGCTTTGTGAAAAACATAGGATTGAAGCATGGTTTGCCGGTTTGGGTACTAGAAAGTGTTTAGATTCTCAGAGGTTTTTTTTTTTTTTTTTTGATAATTATATTCTTTCATCTACGGGAAGAATATATAAGATTTTTCTTTCATTTCTTATTTTTGGTCGGAGTAATTTTCAGGAATCTGCATGTTGTAATATTTCTCCCATGCTTTTATTATATTTTTTTTTTTTCTAGCATATTTTTAGTAATTAATTCTTGAAATGGAGATTATATTTTTAATTTTAAAATTTCGTTAATTTAATTTTTTTTTTATTATATTATGCAGATTTACTACCGTAATACTTTTGACCTTGAACAAGAGCATATAATATTCTAGATGAGTAAAAGTTTAAATGAAAAAAATGAAAGGTTGAGAATTAATGGCAAAAATTTCCTACAAATCGGTTTGTAAGAAATTTTCTACAATTCACATATAAGATTGACATCTATCTCTTGACATATGAAAAGTGCATGTTTTTTTTTTTTTTTTTTTTTGAGTGAAAGCACATGTTTTAATAACATGTACTCCATCCATGTTTTTTTTTATTAATACTATTAAAAGACATATGTCATTTTTATTAATGTTGTTTTAATAGCATAAATAAAAAAAATATATATATGCTTCTTACATGCTTAAATGACATATGTCATTTTTATATATGGATCGTAAGAAATTTATTATAAACTGGTTTGTAAAAAAAATTTGTCCAAGAAGTAATTAAGTCTTTTTATTATTTTTTGTGTTCTTCTTGTTTCTTACTCGGCAAGTACATTTCAACTGTCAGAAAACACCCAGCTTCATACTATTCTTCAATCATTAACTATGAAAATAAAATAATACCGGTAAAAATTAAAAAAAAAAAAATTTTAAAAAAAAGTAAAAGAAAAAGTCCACGCGTCAGTCCTACATCTTTCACAGAGCACTCGTATTTTCGTCTTTTTTTTTTTTTTTTTTTCTCTCCTTTCTGAATAATAAAAAGGAACAAAAAAAAGAACAAAAAAAAAATAATAAAAATGCTTGATTAATTCATAGCCTCTCATTTTTTTTTACAGCACCCAAGCCGAATCCATACAAATCAGTGACTCATTCAGTGGTGAATTAAGCCACTTAAAAAAATAAAAAAGAAAAAAGAAAAAAAAAAAGGAAAGAAGAAGAAAAGGAAAAAGGAAAAAATGGGAGGAAAGGCTGACGAGTGATTTTTCTACATGGTCCTACATTAAAGTGTTTGAAGGTACGTAAGACAAAGGAATGGTGGGGGCCTTAAAGCAGGAGTGAGTTTGTGGTTTTCACAAGTGTGTACTAATGGTCTTGTGAAGTCTTTGGGAGTTGGGAGCAACTATTTATGGGACATCAGATTTATAGGCATGAAGCTTTCCCCAGTACTGGGGTACAAGAGTTCTGGTTGGGTACTTTGTGCTAGCTTTTTCAAAATGTTTTTCTATTGTAATCTCACTTCAGGGAAAATATGGTGAATTTTTTTATCAGCTTTATGAAGGATATGCTCTTATGAGAGGTGAACCTAAGGTATGCATTGTGAAATCAGGAGTTCCATTGTCTACAGTCATCCTTATTTATTTTTCAGTCTTTTGAGACTTAGCTAGGTTTTAACTGTTTAGGCCAACTAAATTCCTTGAATAAGTTTCTAATTATTGCCTATTGTTTGTATATAATAAGTGCTTCACATATATCTTGTAGTAATCTGTTGCTAAGTGTACTTGCTATTAATTATCAGTACTCTCATCAAGTGGAGGAACATCGGTCTGAAAGGAACTGCTATCCAATTGAGGCTTCAATGAAGAAATTGATAAAGGAGGAAGTATCCAAACAATCAAACAACAGAAAAAATGCTCCAAGCAAGGTTGCTCGGCTGATTGGAGTGGACACGTTGCCATCAGATACAAATTCTGTAGCTCAACCAATCGACAAAAAGAATGAAAAAGTGGAAGTAAAGTTCTCAAAGAAGGAAATGGGTGGAAAGAGCTTAGTTGGTCATGTCTCTTCTGACTCAAATTCTTCCACGCTGATGGAACTCAACTCATCTTACCGTGATAAGGACAGAAGTGCTGATAGATGGAGGAGAGAGCAGGTTTATTTATTTATTTTATTTATTTACTAATCTTTGATTGAGAGAAGGGAGTTAGTTAACTTTGGGTTTGTTAAAACTTTTAAATAACGTGGATTAATGTAGCTACCTCTACAATTTCAGGACTTCAAACCACAGAGATGTCATTTGAAGCCAAGGGAAAACAATGAGTTTTACAAAGAGAGTCATACTTTTTTATAAATCATTCCATTAATTATGAATTGTCATGCTATTTACACTACAAAAAAAAAGAGCATTTATGGACGGTTTTTTTCTAGATGGTTTCTAAAACTGTCTAGAAAACAAAATTTGCAGATGGTTCTTTTAAAACCGTCTGTAAAAAAATTATTATGGACGGTTTTATAAAACCGTCCATAAAATTTAAGACGGTTTTAAATAAACCGTCTGAAAATTTTCATTTCCAGACGATTTTTTTCTAAACCGTCTGTAAATAATATTTCCAGACAGTTTAGTTAAAACCATCTGAAATTTTATGGATGGTTTTTACCAAACCGTCTGGAAAATTTTTTCCCATCAATCCGCGTGATTCCCCTTTATTTCACAATATCCCTCCGATTTCTTTCTCAACCAAAATCGCAACCGTCCGATTAAAACCTTCACGCACACTAGCGGCATTAGTTACATCAATCTCTTAAAACCAGTTTTTAAAACCTTCAATTTACGCACACTGTATTCGTAAAACCAGCCATCGATCTGTTTCTCTCTCTCTCGTTCTTCTTCTTCCTCCGGCCCAATCCCCAAATTTCTCTCGTCTCTCTCTGTCTCGCTATCTTACTAATCTTTCTTCTTTTGTTGTTTGTTTGTTTTTTTTGTTTTTTTTTTTCCAGAAGACGACGACGACTCACCCCACCGCCGCAGGACTTGGTCGCCGGTGACGGAGATCTAGGCGTCGAGGTCTTGCTGAGGGGCTGGTTTTGACGTCGTGGTGACGGAGATCAAGGCTTCGAACTCCGATCTGCTCCAGGCCCGATTTTTGGAAGATGGGGTTTGATCTTCCACTTTTTCTCCCATTTTGAACTCTCTTGGAACTGTGTTGGCCGGATTTTAATGTTGGGTTGGATTTTTTGGTTTAGATTTTATGGGGGGAGGAAGGGGAAGATTTCGCCGGCCCTTGAATAAGCTTTTGGCGAGGGAGAAAAAAAAAAAAAAAAAAAAGTTTCCGGCGAGGGCTAGAAACAGAGCATCGCCGGCGATGGAAAAAAAAAAAAAAAAAGGCAATAATGTCGGAAACGATAAAAATTCTGGACATATTTAGACATTCTGGATGATATTTAGACATTTCTGGATATATAAGAAATAAATCGAGCCAGAAGGAAAAAAAAAAAAAAAAAAAAAAAAAAAAAAAAAAAATTATGTCTGGACGGTTTTGGGCAAAACCGTCCAAAACTGTTTTTGGTCTGAACGGTTTGGACCAAACCGTCTGGAATTCCAGACGGTTTTGCTCAAACCGTCCAGAAATTCATTTAGCAACTTTATATACTGGACGGTTTAAAACCGTCCAGAATTTGATTTGATTTTTTTTTTTTTTTTTTTTTTTTGTAGTGTTAACCAGCTATACATCAAAAGAATAACAGCAATGACAAACACCATGACCCAGCCAAAGTCCAAGTATGCATAAAACAGAGGACTTGTAGAAAAACGTGCACTCAGTAGCGTGAACAGTAGTGAATGAGCAGAAAAAAAAACATAAATTTCCTGAAATTTTATTTTCACCTTTCCTAATTTTCCTTCCAAGCAAACAAAACCCAAATCACAAAGATCAAAGACAAACTACATGTATCAAGAGCTGGCATCAAAATCACCCAATATTTCATATCAAATTGAAAAATCTGGGGAAGAAAAAAAAAAAAAAAAACACACACCTGTGAAAGTGATCTGGTACTTGGACTCGTGGCTGCAGAAGTCGTCAACCGTCCGGCCGGGCATGCACCGTTGGAGGCCAAACACCTGCTTCCCCGTGCAAACCGAAATCTCTTGCACCCACTATACACTGACGTCGGCTGCTGCTGCCTTGTGGAAGACCTTAAAGACATTTATAGGCAAATGATGGAAGATTGCGAAAATCAAACTACTAGGGATGATTCGCACAGTCTAATGAGGGAATAGATAGAAAAGACCGGCGATGGGAAAAACGGATGGAGCGTATCGTACGGCTCTTGGATGCGAATTGCAGAGTGGTTGAGGTGTAAATGTAGGAGGTAGATGGATATTGATGCAAATCGCCCGTCAAGGAATACCTGCATATTGATAGAGACAGATGGATCAATGGAGTGAGAGGTTTGGGGAGAGGCGCTTTGACAGAGGACCATGTTCGCTCAGTCCATTCACTTTGGGTTGCAGAAATTTTTGGGGCATGAGGGTCTACGCACTGTGCAAGCTGGTTGGATTACAAGAATGGAGAAGGAAATGAAGGGTAAAAGTGAAAATCAACACCTGCACGTTTTGTGTGAGATCCGGAGAAGAAATTCGTCAACCTGTTTATGGATTTTCTTCAGCTGTGAAAGTTCGAAGTTCCAACTTTTTAGGCCTTTGAATAGACACACCTGTTGTACCGTAGAGAGAGTGAGAGGGAGAGAGCTGATTGCTTGTTGGGATGGAGCGGTGGGTTCGGTTTAGACTTTGAGAGCCGTGAATGAGCAGAGAGAGAGAGAGAGAGAGAGAGAGAGAGGGAAAAAGGTTGAAATGAAAATATCAGAGAGGGGGAAAAAGTTTTGTTCGGTTAAATTTTCATCACTGTTCTAGAAGGGTAAAATAGGAAATGAAGAAGCCATAAATTTCAAGCTGTCGTCAATGTTTGTACTGACATGAACAGTAAAAAAAAGGGGGAAAGAGGGGTGGGGGGGGAGAGGGAAGGGGGATAGTAAACGGGACCTGTATCTCCAAATCATAGAAGGGTATGGTGCGGCGATTTCTTATATGGTACAGGTCTTGTCAAATCGTTGTCATGTCCCTTACCTATTAAATGGCGGGTCAGTATCTAGTCAATTGGGTTTGTTAACCAATATTACTTCGACCAGCGTGATGATATTCCGATATATTGTTGATGATCAGGATATGTCGTGTGTAATTGGGCATTTTAAGACTTTATTGAGGAATCAGGCCTGGCATGCCGGCCCAATTCCTAACAATAAAAATTTCTTAATTCCAACAAAATAGGTTTTTTTTTTTTTTTTTTCTCAAACATATTCCTCTTTTATCATGCCACCAAATATTGAAATTTATTAATGTTATAGTTCTTAATGTTTTTGTAACACAATTTTCTTTTCGTTCAAGTTAAATTTTAAATCCATTGGCTATAGGTATTTACCTATTACGCTTGTCCAATTTCTAAAGTGTGTAACAAGAAGGTGACAAATAATAGATTATGTGTAGGGTAATTCGAGGCAGCGTGGTCCTCCTCAACAAATGATTAATGTTTCGGAAATAAACTTAATAATAATGATAAATCTTATTTAAATCCTAAAATAATAAAACTAATCTAAAAATACTCAAACTAATTAATTGAAATCCTATTATAACTAACCTACGTACTAAACTTATTTCACCCTAAATCCATATGTAATGTTCCTTCTTCTTTTGAATGGATGGACCTTGTCCTGAAATTCTTAAGAACCCTTGTGGTTTATGGGCTTACCCCAATGAAACACTATATCTTGGGCCCATCGTTTCTTTCCATTACCTCTGCAGTGGTCTGAGCCATTACTCAAAATGGGGTCTTCTCTAATCGGGTACGTAAAAAGCTCAAACTCCTATCTTCTTCTTTTTTTTCTTTTTTTTTTAACACAAGGTGCAAATAAGTGGCTGAATAATTGGCAAAGACAATTCACATTGATTCATGCTTACACTCACGTGAAGGGGCCAGCAATGAGAAGATGAACATGGTGCAATGGATGGGCAAACAAATTTGTAACCCGAGTTGCTTCTTAATCAGCGTGGCACCTGGATGGTGGCCGGAGCTGGCTGTTCCGTGCAGAAACTGCAGTAGAGCAGCCTGTCGATCGGTTTTCCAACACAGGCCACTCTTCTTCAGTCGCGTGCCTAAGACAACTCAGCTGCCTTGCTCGGCGGCACCCGATGGTGACTGTGCAATTGGGCCCGAGCACGTGGTGCATGCAACTGGTGCTCCTGTTTTGATTCAATGAAGTGCATTACAATGTATGCGCACAGGACAAGATGTATATGTAATTCTGTTTTTTTTTTTAGTCATTTTTTAATTCATATTTTATGATCAGCTTTATTAGAGATTGAATTACGGGTTCGATTTAATGCGAGTTTTTTGTGTATTTCTATATATGACAATCAAATTGCCCTATGTAATGATACAATATTGATACGAGTTCAATAAGGTAATTAAGAATAATGCTCTTCTTCCAGCTTTTATTAGTCCTATTCAATTTTTATTTTTATTTTTTTTGTCCAATCAACAATTGAATCTGTAGGTGGGTCATATAGATGAGGCCGGCTACTTCTCCAATTCTAATCCAACATTTTTTTCAAATCAACCTTTGAATTTATTTTTCTACATGTGGGTTCTACATATCCAAATTAATGGTTGATTTTTTTATTTTTTTATTTTTTTTTTGGCATTTCTCCCTAGATATTCAAATGTAAATTTGAATATATATATATATATATATATAGAGTTGGACAATGAAAAATTGCATTTCTCAATGTTGGAAACTACATTTCTTAACTTATAACTATTCCGCAATATTGCCGATGTGTCAATGTTAACTAACCTTTGGATGATTCATTGTTAAAAAAATTAAAAAAATTAAAAATTAAAGGTTAGTTGGGATTGCCACATTAACATTGTAAGAAAATTATATTCAAAACAAGAAAAATGCTATACTTCCCAAAAAAATTTCCCTCAAATTCTCTCCAAATAATGTTTTACATGCAATATTATGATATGGTGACATATTTTTCAAAATACGAAATTACATAGAATTATAACGCATCCTTTAAAGATAAAATTCCAAAGAAAATTTTTGAGAAGTGCAACATTCTCTTCTAACAATGACGGCTATAAAATTGCATGACTGGTTTGTTTTCTTTTTACAATTTTTTTTGTTGTTGTTTCCAGGGATATTCTTCACCTCTAATCTCTGAAAAAAAAAAAAAAAAAAAAAAAAAAAAAAAAAAAAAAAAATTAGACAAAGAAATTTGTCAAAACGGGTCGGTGGAGAAAGATCCAATGTCTAAGTCAAATTATGTTTTAATGATAAAAAAGACTTCAGGAAATTGTAAAGCTCAAGTATTACAAAGGTTCAAAAGATCCCTTACTATTCTCCTCCTTGGATGTATATAGTCGTCTCATTCGTCATATTCCTCATGCTCTACTATCCCCAATTATACCTAAGTAATTAGGTGATTTAGCTATCACGTCGGATATGCTTATAGTCGTTGTTTAATTAGGCATATGCAAGTACAATAGATTACTATACCTGATCGTGATTGTTTCTCTAGATCGTGGAAGGGCATGGTTCGGCGATTTCCTGTATGGTGCAGGTCTTGTCAAATTGATGTCATGTTCCTTACCTATTAAATGGCAGGTCAGTCTCTAGTGGATCGGGTTTGTTAACCAAAATACTTCGACCAGCGTGATGATATTCTGATATATTGCTGATGGTCAGGATATGTCGTTTGTGATTGGGCCTTTTAAGACTTTTCGAGGAATCAGGTCTGTGCATGCCAACCCAGTTCCTACCAGTAAAAATTTCTTCTTCTTTTTTTTTTTTTTTTTTTTTTTTTTTTTTATAGATTACCAGTAAAAATTTCTTAATTCCAACAAAAAAGTTTTTTCTTTTTTCTCAAACATATTCCTGGCCTCTTTTATCGTGCCACCAAATATTGAAATTTATTAATGTTATACTTCTTAATGTTTTTGTAACACAATTTGCTTTTCGTTCAATGCTTTGTTTCGCCGTAAAATGATTTTTGAAAAATAATTTTAGTATTTTATGATGTTTGGTAGGGGCGAAAATGATGGTCAACAAAAATTATTTTCAGTTTGATCGTAAAACTTTTTTTAATTTTTGAAAAATGATTTACAGTTTTAAAAACCGTAGATCGTTTTCCGAAATTAAACTCTTCGTCCTTACAAGCACGTTTAATATCTGATTGCCGGAATCCGACAATGATCGGTAGGGACGGAGGGAGAGGGGGCTAGCAGGGGCCATGACCCCCCCTCAACTCTTAAGAAGAAAAAAATTTTGAGGGAAAAAAAAAAAAAAAAAAAAAAAAAAAAAAAAAGAAAAGAAAAAAAAAAGAAGAAGAAAGAATTATATGGTTTTTTGGTGTGAACCACGACTGTATCTTGGCTCTGACTGCTTCCTGATCATCATCACTTGATGACTTCACCCCCTCCGCCATCTCAGCTGGTTTTTTTTTTTGCCCTTGTTATTTCCTCATTTTGGTTCTACCCATCTCTGGTCTCTCCCCTAGCTTTTCTTCACCTACCCTTGATCTTCTCTATCAAAGAAAGTTCTGTAAAGTAGTCTGACTTATAAGCCTCTCACCTCATCGCTGTTAGAACATGGAACTTTTTGAGTTCTTATAAGATAAATGTTAGGAAGTAGCCAATGGAATTAAGGAAAGGGGAGTCATACGCGTAGAAATTCCTATCTAGGGAGCAGACAAATATGGAGATTGTTGAGTTGATTTTTTTTTTTTTTTTTTACTAATACTAAGAAGTGATTGATATGATATAAACTAAAAATAATTTATATGAAAAAGTGAAAAAATTTTGTATTGTAGTGAATTTTTTTTATTTGAATAGTAATAAAAAAAAATTATAAGGTTTTTTTTGCCTATTGGCTCATAACAAGAAATTTTTTTTTTTTTGGCCCTTTGGCTTTATAGATATATATATTCATATTTTAATTCTTACTTAAAAAAAAATAAAAAATTATTTGGCCCCCTCTCATTGAAATGTCTGGCTCCGTCACTGATGGTCGGTCGTCGGAATCTATGCGGCATCGGAATCCAGCAACATCAGGCTACCGGAATACTACCGGTGCCGAAATTCGGCGGACCAAATTCCGGCTGAATATGGCCGAAATCCGGCCATGATCAGAAGTCGGTCGGATCTAGCCAAAATGGCCGGAATCCGACCGAATTTGACCGGATTCCAGGGGGAAGTGGAAACTAGGTTCCGGGAGCTAGATTTTGAAGATAGGGTATTGACCTCCCTAAATTTCTGAAGAGATTCCTTCGCACCCATCAGCAAACACTTGGGGTGCATAAAATTATTCTCAAAAACCCATTGATTCCTTCGAAGCCATATTCTCTGGGCTATGATGGCAGCTATCTCGAGATCCTCATCCTCCAGCCTTTCACACAGATGGCTAAAGATACTGTGAAAATCAGTTGCATCCACTGCACACTTTTGGATAGCACAGGGGCTTTCAGACCAAACAGCACGAGCCGCAACACAGCTCCATAAAGCATGTCCAGAAGTTTCCACTTCTCGGCCACACAAGGGACAGAACGGGTCAGTGACAATCTTCCTCTTAAGTAAGTTTTCTTTCGTAGGAAGAATATTATTGCAAGCTCTCCATAGAAAAAGATGGATTACCCGAGGCACTCTTAACTTCCAAATTATCTTCCAAATGGGACTTAGGTGAGGGCCAAAAGAGCTGCAACCATTATGACGGGCCTTCCTATCCAGCTCCAGATAATAAGCACTTCGGACAGTGAATAAACCATTAGCCGAATACGCCCAGATCTGCCTATCTTGCAGAACACCAGGACTGATAGCCATGCTACAAATTTTCTCTACAATATCGGCTGGGAAGATTTGCTCAATAAGCGGTATGTTCCACCACCTACTATCCTGATCAATAATTTCAGCTACTTTAGCATCACTATTTAATATATGAACTGGAGACTGAATAGAATTAGAATGAGGAGAAAAAATCCAGCGATCTCCCCAAATATTAATGTTAGAACCATCTCCCACCTTCCAAATTAGACCTTCCCGCAGGAGAGGTTTAGCCATCCAAAAACTCGCCAGATATAGGAAGGTCTATAGCCAAGAGAGGCCTCCAAAAAAGATTTGTCAGGAAAATACTTCTCCTTTAACACCCAAGCTGCAAGAGAGCCTGGATTCTGAATTAAATGCCCCCCTTGTTTAGCAAGAAGGGCGGTATTAAAACTCTCCAAATCCCGAAATCCCAATCCCCCTGAACTCTTGCTCCTGCCTAAGCCTTTCCAAGCCATTCAAGCCCTCCGATCAAAATTATCCATATGCCCCCACCAGAATTTACTCATGAGCACATTTATTTCACGGCATAGAGAAATAGGAAGCCTAAATACGCTCATAGTATAGGTTGGAATGGCTTGAAGGACAGCTTTAATTAGAATCTCCTTCCCCGCATGGGATAGAAATTTTTCTTTCCACCCATTCATTCGATTCCAAATACGACTCTTGATGTAATTGAAGGTAGAGATTTTGGACTGACCAACAAGAGCTGGAAGCCCCAGATAGGATTCATAACTCTAGGTAGGGTTCAGCCTTATTTCCTGCAATATGGGAACCCTCTCCTCCTCCTTAGTGTTTTTACTGAAAAAGATAGAAGTCTTTTCCAAATTTACTTTCCGCCCAGAAGCCCTCTCATAGACATCCAAAATATCCTTAATTTGCCTCCATTCATCTAGGTTAGCCCTCCCAAACAAAAGACTATCATCAGCAAAAAAAAGGTGATTAATTTTTGTCCCACCCCTGCGGATGGGAACACCAGAAATCTTCCCCGAACCTGCAGCATGATTCAGCATCCTACTTAAAGCTTCAGCACAAATAATGAAGAGATAAGGGGAAAGGGGATCTCCCTGACGAATACCTCTGGAAGGGACAATATGTCCATGGGGTTGGCCATTAATGAGAACAGCATAAGAAACTGTTCGAACACAGGTCATGATTAGACGAACCCATCTATCAGCAAACCCTAGCATCCTCATCACAACCTCTAAAAAGTCCCACTCCAACTAATCGTACGCCTTACTCATATCGAGCTTAAGAGCCATAAACCCTTTTCTACCTTTTAACCGTGTTGCCATGGTATGGAGGGTTTCAAACGCTACAATAATATTATCAGTTATCAATCGGCCCGGAATAAACGCACTTTGCTCCAGAGATATAACCTGCGGCAAAACAAGCTTCAATCTATTAGCAAGAACCTTAGAGATCATCTTATATACCACATTACAAAGACTAATTGGCCGATAATCTTTGACCGACACCAGAGATGGGACCTTAGGAATAAGACATATGTTAGTAGCATTTATGGACGCATCAAAAGGCCCTCCATTAAGAAAGGATAGTACTGCCTCCGACACCTTCTTACCCACATAACACCAAGCTTTTTGGAAGAAGCCCGCAGAAAAGCCGTCCGGACCCGGCGATTTCAAAGGATGCATCTGGGAAAGGGCCATGCCAACCTCCTCCTCCGTAAAAGGCCTCAACAAGGATGAATTCATCTCTTCTGAAACTCGAGGCTCCACATTTTCCAAGCATTGGGAAAAATCAGAAGCAATGTTAGATGTAAAGATATCTCCATAATAATTAGTAAAAGCTCTACCTATCTCCTTTTGTCGCCTCCATGTCCTTCCATGTTCATCAATGATAGAGCGAATAGAATTTACCTTTCTTCTGTGATTAGCCCAAGCATGGAAAAACTTAGTATTCTTATCTCCTTGGCAATACCAATTCTGTTTAGCTTTCTGTTTCCATTTGACATCCTTCCTTTCCAAAATATCGTCAATATCTTTTTGGATCTGCTTGATTTCCTCAACTTGGTCAAGGCTATTGTTTCCTTGCAAAACAAGAAGTCTCCTACTTTTCTGCTTCAGGATTTCTGCATCTTTCCCAAATTTAGCTTTACTCCAGCGTGAAAGATCTCTTTGGCAAGCTGATAGACGGGCCTGAATTTCCTTCAACTGATTAGACTCCAAAACCTCTTGTTCCCAAGCTGCTTTAGTGATGTCAAGGCATTCAGGATCCAGCTGCCACTTGGCTTCAAACTTGAAGGCTCGACGAGAATGACCCGGCTCATAGGGCACTTCACTATACAGAATAAGGATCAGGTTGTGGTCCGAAGACATAGCTTCCAAGACTTGAACCTCCACATGATTGAATCTGGAACACCATTCTCTATTGGCAACCGCTCTATCAAGTCTTTCCTGTGTAAAGTTTACATCTCTTTTGCTATTGCACCACGTGTATCGAGGCCCAGAAAAACCCAAGTCACTTAAATCACAGTCTTCTAGCGCCCTTCTGAAATTATTAATCTGAGAATTACATCTTAGGGCTGCACCCTGTTTCTCCGCTTGTTCAAGGATCTCGTTGAAGTCCCCTGCACAAAGCCAAGCTGAGGGTTGAAAGGTCTTAAGGAACCTCAATAATTCCCATGATTCCCATCGTCTAGCAGTGTTGGGGTATACATAGAAACCAGTAAACTTCCATCCTGGGCTTCCATCTTCGTTCCGAATAATAGCATTTATATGCTAACGGGAATAATTAAAGATCTCAAGAAAAAAATTTTCTTTCCATAATAATGCTAAGCCCCCACTCCTACCAACTGGGTTGACAACAAAGAGACCTTCAAAGCCCAGTTTACATCTGATTTTCTCCATAGTATTTTCCTTACTCAGAGTTTCAATAAGGAAAACAATAATGGGTTTCTTCTCTTTCACCAATTGGTGAAGGACTCGAACTGTGCGGGGGTTCCCAAGCCCCCGATAGTTCCAACATAAAATACTCATGGTGACAGGCGGGGCTGAAAATCAGCCACCGCCTTTTCAACATGGAACAGTGTCTCACCTCTAGAATTGCTCTTCTTAAGATGAGGCTCCTGAACATCTGATTGAATCTACTCCACATCATCAACATTCCTCTTTCGTTTAGTTTCACAAGTGTTGTCACTTGTAATATCTCTAGACTTTCTTTTCCACTTTCGAACCTTGCCCGGGATTTTCGAGTTCTCCTCTGTTGACGCTTGAGAATTCTCATGGTCAACGTTATACTCGTGTTTAGGACTAGGAGAAGCTGATACCGTGGAACAAACTCCATGTTCTGTACAAGTTGCCTGGAAAGACGACACCTCCTGCTGGGACCCATGACTATCCACTGCCACATTAGTATTACGTATCTTTTTACCTGCCACGTAGTCGTCTTTTATCATCGTTTCATTCACCAGCGAAGCTCCTTCCCTAACAATAATACCTTCAGCACTTGGCTCTATGCAAAAAGACTCTTTAAACACCCCACGGTCTTCCACATAATTTTGGTTATTAACCTCTGTATCATTTCTGGTCAATAGCTTCTCTCTCTGATTTTCTTCACCTTTCCTGCTATCAGCCGCATTTTCCCCTTCCAAATCCCCCACTAAATCTTTCTCATTAATGCCAATTGTCCCGCCCATATTCTCATCACTCTCCATGAAATCGGACGTACACTGTTCAACCATCTTTCCAGCTGATCCGTCCGTAACTTTTCCAGCTGGAGCTTCCCGGCTTCTCTCTCCCACGTACTGCTTCACGGAGATACCTCCCAGAATTCTATCCCCCCCCCCCCCCCCCAATAGCATCCACAGAATTTGTATTCGGATGAGGCTTGAACTTGGCAGGAGCACGACCCACAGGAATACTTTCTGAAGCCCCTGATTCCTGTTCAGCAAGCGCCTGCATCCCTGGATTATAAACTGACTGTCGAACTATCGATAATCCTTCCTTCCTGAAACGCAAATCATCCGCCCGAAGCCAAACCCCCCATGACTTAGCCGAAACATCCTCATTAATACGGAAGCTAGACTTACTCAGACAAGCCTTATCCGCATGATAGATCCTCCCACAGTGATAACAAAACTGGGGGAGTTTTTCATATTTGAACGAGATCCATAGAGAATTACCATTTAGGACAATTGCCCGACCCCTTTCAAGTGGCTTTGTGATATCAACGAAAACTCTTATTCTCAAACATCTACCCCATCCCACACCATCACCAGTAACATCTATATCCTCCACAGTACCAATGGATTGGCCTATTCGAAGCCCTACCTCCCGATTCATGCACGTGAGAGGCATATCATGTACCTATACCCAAAAAAGCGCTTTGGAAAAGTCCATATGCAAGGGTGGTATATCTTCATCAATCTCCTTTAGGACCAACAAGCTACGATCAAAAAGCCAAGGGTGGCCTTCCAAAACTCGCCGTTTGTCAGCCATATTAGAAACTCTAACAGCCACAAATTATCGTGTAGTTCCTTGAAAGCCACTGCTTCTACGGTTTTCCATAGCCTCGACATTAGTGTCTTGAAAGCTTCCTTATGTATACGACGATCCGACATCAACCTACCCAACAAACACCTTTCACTTCTCCCTCAAAGATCTACAGTATCAGACTCAGTGATTGTTATCTCTTTCCTTTCACCTTCTGTAAGCTTTATTCCCTCACTCATACCTTCTACCAGGTCTTCCATCCCAGAGTATTAGAGAAAAACTAAGACAACACAACAAAGTAATAACACAAAACACTACTAGAACTCAGTGACTGAAAACTCCCAAGCATGAAGAAAACGCCAGGAGACTAACACACTCACTCTTAGAAGTTTCTCAGGCAAGGGGAAACCTAGGGGAGGACTGACTTTTTTGAAAAGCTCAAGTATTACAAAGGTTCAAAAGATCCCTTACTATTCTCCTCCTTGGATATATATAGTCGTCTCATTCGTCATATTCCTCATGCTCTGCTATCCCCCAGTTATACCTAAGTAATTAGGTGATTTAGCTATCACGTCGGATATGCTTATAGTCGTTGTTTAATTAGGCATATGTAAGTACAATAGATTACTATACCTGATCGTGATTGTTTCTCTAGATCGTGGAAGGGCATGGTTCGGCGATTTCCTGTATGGTGCAGGTATTGTCAAATTGATGTCATGTTCCTTACCTATTAAATGGCAGGTCAGTCTCTAGTGGATCGGGTTTGTTAACCAAAATACTTCGACTAGCGTGATGATATTTCGATATATTGCTGATGGTCAGGATGTGTCGTTTGTGATTGGGCCTTTTAAGACTTTTCGAGGAATCAGGTTTGTGCATGCCAGCCCAGTTCCTACCAGTAAATTTTTTTTTTATTATTATTATTTTTTTATATAGATTACCAGTAAAAATTTCTTAATTCCAACAAAAAAGTTTTTTTCTTTTTTCTCAAACATTTTTTTTTTTTATAGATTACCAGTAAAAATTTCTTAATTCCAACAAAAAAGTTTTTTTCTTTTTTCTCAAACATTTTTTTTTTTTTATAGATTACCAGTAAAAATTTCTTAATTCCAACAAAAAAGTTTTTTTCTTTTTTCTCAAACATATTCCTGGCCTCTTTTATCGTGCCACCAAATATTGAAATTTATTAATGTTATACTTCTTAATGTTTTTGTAACACAATTTGCTTTTCGTTCAATGCTTCGTTTCGCCGTAAAATGATTTTTGAAAAATAATTTTAGTAGTTTATGATGTTTGGTAGAGGCGAAAATAATGGTCACAAAAATTATTTTCAGTTTGATCGTAAAACTTTTTTTAATTTTTGAAAAATGATTTACAGTTTTAAAAACCGTAAATCGTTTTCCGAAATTAAACTCTTCGTCCTTACAAGCACGTTTGATATCCGATTGCCGGAATCCAACAATGATCGGCAGGGACGGAGGGAGGGGGGGCTGGCAGGGGCCATGACCCCCCCTCAACTCTTAAGAAGAAAAAAATTTTGAGGGAAAAAAAAAAAAAAAGAAGAAGAAGAAGAAAGAATTATATGGTTTTTTGGTGTGAACCACGGCTGTATCTTGGCTCTGACTGCTTCCTGATCATCATCACTTGATGACTTCACCCCCTCCGCCATCTCAGCTGGTTTTTTTTTGCCCTTGTTATTTCCTCATTTTGGTTCTACTTGATCACCGCCATCTCTGGTCTCTCCCCTAGCTTTTCTTCACCTACCCTTGATCTTCTCTATCAAAGAAAGTTCTGTAAAGTAGTCTGACTTATAAGCCTCTCACCTCATCGCTCTTAGAACATTGAACTTTTTGAGTTCTTATAAGATAAATGTTAGGAAGTAGCCAATGGAATTAAGGAAAGGGGAGTCATACGCGTAGAAATTTCTATCTAGGGAGCAGACAAATATGGAGATTGATGAGTTGATTTTTTTTTTTTTTTTTTTTTTTTTACTAGTACTAAGAAATGATTGATATGATATAAAGTAAAAATAATTTATATGAAAAAGTGAAAAAATTTTGTATTGTAGTGAATTTTTTTTATTTGAATAGTAATAAAAAAAAAATTATCAGGTTTTTTTTGCCTATTGGCTCATAACAAGATTTTTTTTTTTTTTTTTTTGGCCCTTTGGCTTTATATATATATATATATATTCATATTTTAATTCTTACTTAAAAAAAAAAAAATAAATAAATTATTTGGCCCCCTCTCATTAAAATGTCTGGCTCCGTCCCTGATGGTTTGTCGTCGGAATCCATGCGGCATCGGAATCCAGCAACATTAGGCCGCCGGAATACTACCGGTGCCGGAATCCGGCGGACCAGATTCCGGCTGAATATGGCCGAAATCTGGCCATGGTCAGAAGTCGGTCAGATCTGGCCAAAATGGCCGGAATCCGACCGAATTTGAAAATGATTTCATCGAAAATATTTTACTACGGAAATCATTTTACGTCGAAACAAATAGAATACAAGTTAAATTTTAAATCCATTGGCTACAGGTATTTACCTGTTACACGTGTCCAATTTCTAAAGTGTGTAACGACAAGGTGAAAAATAATAGATTATGTGCAGGGTAGTTCGAGGCACCTTGGTTCTCAACAAATGATTAATGTTTCAGAAATAAACTTAATAATACTGATAAATCTTATTTAAATCCTAAAATAATAAAACTAATCTAAAAATACTCAAACTAATTAATTGAAATCCTATTATAACTAACCTTATTTCACACTAAACGTATTTCACCCTAAATCCATATGTAATGTTCCTTCCTCTTTTGAATGGACCTTGTCCTGAAATTCTTAAGATCCCCTGTGGTTTATGGGCTTACCCCAATTGAAACACTGTATCTTGGGCCCATCGTTTCTTTCCATTACCTCTGAAGTGGTCTGGGCCATTACTCTAAATGGTGTCTTCTCTAATCGGGTACGTAAACTCTCAATAACTCCCATTTTTTTTTTTTCTAATCACAAGGTGCAAATAAGTGGCTGAATAATTGGCAAAGACAATTCACATTGAATCATGCTTACAATCACGTGAAGGAGGCCAGCAATGAGAAGATGAACATGGTGGAATGGATGGCACAAATTTGTAACCCGAGTTGCATCTTAATCAGCGTGGCACCGGGATGGTGGCCGGAGCTGGCGGTTCTGTGCAGAAACTGCAGTACTACAGAGCAGCCTTTCGATCGATTTTCCAACACAGGCCACTCTTCTTCTGTCGCACGCCTAAGACGACTCAGCTGCCTTGCTCTGCGACACCCGATGGTGACTGTGCAATTGGGCCTGAGCACGGGGTGCATGCAACTGGTGCTCCTGTTTTGATTCAAATGAAGTGCATTACACTGTATGTGCTCAGGACAAGATGTATATGTAATTTTGGTTTTTTTTTTTTTTAGTCATTTTTTTAATTCATACTTTGTCAGCTTTATTAGAGGTTGAATTACGGGTTCGATTTAATGCGAGTTATTTGTGTATTTCTTTCTATATATGACAATCAGATCGCCCTATCAGTAATGATACAATATTGATACATGATGAATAAGGTAATTAAGAATAATGCTCTTCTTCCAACTTTTGTTGGTCTCGTTCAATTTTTTTTCCAATCACAATTGAATCAGTAGGTGGGTCATATAGACGAGGCCGGCTACTTCTCCAATTCTAATCCAACCTTTTTTTCAAATTAACCTTTAAATCTATTTTTCTACATGTGAATTTTACATATCCAAATGGTTGATTTTTTTATTTTTATTTTTTTTTCGAAAAAAAAAAAATTGTAATATATATATAGAGTTGGACAAGGAAAAATTGCATTTCTCAATGTTGGAAACTACATTTCTTTACTTATAACTATTCCACAATACAATATTGCTAATGTGTCAGTATCAACCAACCTTTGGATGATTCAGTGTAAAAAGAAAAAAATTATAGGTTGGTAGGAATTGCTACATCAACATTGTAAGAAAATTATACGATAACAATATGGAATATAACATTACTATATTTTTTTTTGAACAAACTGGGAAGGGTCAAGAGGAGCAGTAATATTCTAAACAAGAAAAATGCTATACTTTCCAAAAAAATTCTTTCAAAATTTCTCTCCAAATAATATGTCACAATATTATGAAATAATGACACATTTTTCAAAATAATAAAATACACAGAATTATAACACATTCTTTAAAGAGCAAATTCGAAAGAGAAGTACTTTTAAAAAGTGTAACATTGTCTTCTAACAATGACGTCTACAAAATTGCATGACTAGTTTGTTTTCTTTTTACAATTTTTTGTTGTTGTTTCCAACCCAAGCCCAATGCTTCGGGCCGTTCTCGTTTATTGATATAATAATTTATGGATATTCCGGCCCAAGGAAAAGGCCGAAAACTTGAGTATAGCAGAAAATCGCTTAATATTTTCCTCTGTATTTATAAACTTAAGTATATATGCAAGCACACTAAAGCACGTCAAATAGTTGTATTATAGCCTACTTCCTGACATCACAGAGCTAGACGACAATAGGCCCATTAGTGATCATAATTCATACATAAAAGCAACAGTTTTGCACCAAGAGAAGGAGACCAATTTGATCAGCTGCATGCCTTAATGAAACATGCACACTGCAATGCTAAAAATAATTGCTATCAAGAATCAAACACCTACCAGAAATCCGAAGCCCGAGAAACGCCAACTCCTTTTATTGAATCAAATGCAACGACGGTGTTATGCCAAGAGAGAAAATTTACGGCTTTCTCTTGTTAGGAATATTAAACCATGCTAAATGTTGACAAGAAGCAGAAAACACACACACACACAAGGCTAAACGTCGACCCTTCTTCAATCAGCACCAGTACTAGTACTACCACCACTGCCATATGCACGAGTAATCTGAAGCTTGAGAAAACGTAACTCCATATCCATATCGAAGTTCTTCTTTCTCTCGTTCTCCAACTCAACCCTCTGCAACTCTATAACCTGAGCCAACTGCTTCTCCTTGCTCACCTCCTGGCCTTCCTCCCCGCGTAACTGAACAATCAGATTGCTCACCGTTGCACTTTGCACATCCAAGCTCATCTTCAACGCCACCAGACCCTCCACCATGGCTTCCTTATTTACACCCCCACTACTTCTATTCTCAGCCTCTTCCACAACTTCAACCGGTGAACTCGGAATTAACTCGCCTGACTGATCACCCGACTTTCCTCCCCTGTCTTCAATTATGGTTTCACAGCCAGACTGAACTTGTTTCACAACTGAATCGTCATTTGACTTGGATGGGAAAACTGGGTCGAGTTCAAACCCTTCCTCGTTGAAGTTCCACCCACTGATCCTTCTCTCTTTTATATTCTGCCTCGCTGCGTCCTCTTCCTCTTCATCATCGCCATTAATCTTGCTCGTCACCCGTGCATGGATAGTCTTGCTTTCCTTGAACCTTTCTGCAACACTTGGCAGCCCATGCAAGACATTTTTTACAAGAAAATCTGAACCCTTGCAGTTCTTGAAGAACGAATGCTTTAACAATTTCTCTGCGGAGGGCCTCTTTGATGGTTCTTGATCGAGACACGAAGCCACCATGTCCTTGAAAGCCTTGGAGAACTTCTTGTGCTTCTCATTCTTGTGCTTCTCATAATCTGAGAATCGAAACCGCTTTGTGATCTTCAGGAGCAGAGACTTTGATGGAGGGAGGTGAGACAAAGGAGGGCGTCCGTGGGCCAATTCTAATGCAGTGATTCCAAAGGACCATATATCAGCCTTGAAACTGTACCCCTTGTGTGAGTGTATTACCTATTATATTATAATATAAATTAAATTAAATTAAATAATAAATTCATCCATTCTTTTTCGACAAAAAGAATATAATATTTGAGTTTTTAGAATAAATGATGATCGAAGGTTACCTCCGGAGCCATCCAATACGGCGTGCCCGTAACATCAGTGAGCGCCAAAGAGGATGATGAGGAGCCTGCTTGAGTGGAATTCGGCTCATAGATAGAGGCCGACACTCCAAAGTCTGCAAGCTTGACGGACCCATTGGAGTCTATGAGGATGTTACCGGCCTTGATGTCTCTGTGAAGGTGCCCTTGCTTGTGAAGATAGGACAAGGCGCTTAGGGTTTCCTTGAGAAGTATGGCAATGCATGGCTCGGATAAGCCGTCTGGGAAAGAAGAAGATATTATGGATTGTAAAGAACCAGCGGACATGAATGGCATCACCACCCAGAGGCGATGATCAACTGTGAAGGAACAGTGAGCATTGAGGATATTTGGGTGGGAGAGAAGCGACATGGTCTTGGCTTCGCGTCTAACATTTTCCAAATCCACCCGTGATCGATCAAGATCGATGGCTTTGATTGCCACCAACATGGAGTCCATGGGCAAGCATATGGCCTTGTAAACAACAGCACTAACACCAACGCCAACTTCATCGAGAATCTCGTAGGAGTTTGAGTCCAATGGGTATTGGACCTTTTTAGGCTCTTCTTCTTGAGCCATGGAATCGCGTTGATCTTGGATGGGTATGGAGGAAAGGGTTTCTTTGATAAATGGGTTATTGAGAGGAAGACGATCAATCGATGATATGTGTATTGAAAAGGATGAGGAAAAAGAAAGTAGGGATTTCAGCGGTTTTCTTGTGAGAGTTGAAAAGAAGAGACTGTTACAGCGGTAATTGGACGGTGCACGTGAGCTCCAACTGCTTGCGGTGCGCGCGCGCGATGATATATATGTGACGCAATGGATAAAGATTCAAGAATATAAAGTCAAACCAAGTCTTGTGAATTGTTAATTTGTTATGGTCAGTTCCTGACACTTTCAAAAAATTAGAACCGTATTAAAAAAAAAAAAAAAATTAAAATTAAAATTAAAATTTGGACCGTGGTTTTCAGTCACTTTTCTACGTGTCTATCAACTCTCAATTTGTATTGGGACTTGATTGGTGTACTACGCTCACATAATAAGGGTACAACAGCCTCTCACATGTGGGACTCACCTCATGTGAGGGGCTGTTGTATCATTGTTGTATGGATATAGTGTAAATAATATTTTCTATTTGTATTTTACACAACAAAACTTCTTTTCGCAACGAAGAGGAATATATATATATATATATATAGAGAGAGAGAGAGAGAGAGAGAGAAAAAAAAAGCAAGATTCTCTTAAGTTAGAATAAGAATGTATAATTTCATTAGGAGTTTAATATTAGAATAACTTAAAGATAATAAGTTATCTTTATTAATAACATTAGAATATGATTAGATTAAGATTTAAATGTTATAGATAATATGTTATCATTATTGATAACATTAGAATATGATTAGATTAAGATTTAAATGTTATAGATAATATGTTATCATTATTGATAACATTAGAAGCAGTTTATTCTAGTTAGTCTTTTACTTATACTTTGCATT
Organism: Alnus glutinosa; assembly: GCF_958979055.1. Taxonomy (NCBI): domain Eukaryota; kingdom Viridiplantae; phylum Streptophyta; class Magnoliopsida; order Fagales; family Betulaceae; genus Alnus; species Alnus glutinosa. The sequence continues at coordinate 15,024,064 of NC_084886.1, forward strand.
GTAAGTGTCTATTTAAAAACACCATAAGTTTTTTAATATAATTAAGCAAAGATTATTAATATTCAGCTCTAGAGTTGATTTGGGAGGTGTTAGGGTTCCTCGAACTATCTTTATTCTATCTGTTATGTGCTTCATAAATTAAGCCAGTAACAGTTGAGACCAAACGTACAGAACAATCGCTATTTGTCTTATCAGAGGAAATTGACCTTCAATATTATTTTCTCAAGTTTCACTTGGATTTTTGTAGTTTCCACATTTTTTTATATATACATTTATTTAGTACATAGCACTAAAAATTAGTTCTTTATTCTTCTTTCACAAATAATGATCTAATAAGTGCATGATTTTTACTACCATAAGTTGTATTATATTGTGTGGTTATATAAAAATATATTAAATAGCATTGTTATCATCAAGGACCGCATGCATACTACAAATTTCTCTTCCACATGGATCGACTCTAGTACTTCAATTATTTGATGATTAGGACAACCGTAGGAACAAGAAACATGTTTGATGTTTGGAAATCCAATTTTCCCATTTGCAGGTATAGCTTGACTTGTTCATCGTCCACAACTTTGTTGGTGGGCAAGAAACTGGCTAGTGGCTTCTCTCATACCCATCCTCTTCATAATATATAGCATCTAAGCTTCCATGTAAGTAAACTATAAGTGATTTCATCATCCATATCCTCTGTTCATTTCTCCATGATTGGAAGGACCCTCCAGTTAAGAGGACCTCTTATAAATGCTTAGAAGGGGCCGACAAAAAGGTGAACAAAAATATAACGAAATATGGGTTTGAGACCTGTGACACATGCAACAAACAGGTGTATATTAGCTACTGCAGAAGTAACTGGAGGCCGGGCATGACAATATGTGTACTTGTTCTTACCTTTGGGTAAAGGGCGATGCCATCAGGTAGACAGAGTTGGGGAATGGTGGCAAAACAAATTTAAAGACAGTTTTCTGAAAATCGTCAATAAAAAAAAGAAATCACAGCTATTTCGTTTAAAATTATCATGAAATTTGTTAATGGTTTAAGACAAACTGTCTGTCAATGTAAATTTACAGACGCTTTGACCAAACCGTTTGAAAAGGTAAATTTATAGATAGTTTGGTCCCAAACCGTATGTAAATTCACACAAATTTCTCCTTAAAAAAAATTCCCCCCCCAATCTTTCCCTCCTTCCTCTCTCTGGAAAGGTACACAAGAGCTAGGTTTCATCATACCGTCCTTAAGGGTTTGATTTTCGTAAACTTTTGATCTTTATGAATTTCTTCTAGTCAGATTTTTTCACATTTTCCTTTTGCTACACAGATGGGTTAGCTGGGAAGGATCTGCCCAGTCCGACGACGACACTTGGCGAAGTCGGAGGAGGAGACTTCGAATTCGATGCCGGTGACTCTGTTCAAGGCTGCGTCATTGCCAGAAGGACTGGTTGGAGACTTAGCCGGCGACATGCCGATTGAGTTCGGGGGAACCGAGCCAGAACGATTGTTCGTCGAAGGGGGCAACGGCCAGAGGCGTGGCGCTAGTTGGCACTACAAAGAGAGCCATTGATGGTATACTTGAAACGTTTTGAATTTTATTTTATTTTATTTTATTTTATTTTTTTTTTTTTTTTTATTTTTTTATTTTTTTTCAGGATGTCATTGCTGATTCACATCATGTAACTGACCTTTTATGCTTTTGTGAAGTCGTTAGGGCATCTCCAGCAAGAGAGCTACTTTAACCAATAAGTTAAATTTGACTATTTTTTTCTCTTTTTCTTCCTCCAGCAAAGTAGCTATTCTAACTTTTTTGCTAACTTCATAAACAGTAAATAGCCCCTTTTTGCTATTCACTGTTCACATATCAACTATTTTTTTTTTCTCTTCCCTCTTTCTCTCACTCCTCTCTCGCCCTATCTCTCGCCCACCGAAGAATCTCTCGCCCACCGGAGAAGATGAGGTCCGACGCCAACGCCGCTCCTCTGAATTGGCATCGGTCTCCTCTCTATGCGCCGACGCCGAGATCCGACCGATCCTCCCAAAGCTCCGGCGCCGAACGAGGTCGTCCTTGATGATCCAGATGTCGACGCCGTCTACGTGCCCCTGCCCACTGACCTCCACGTACGCTGGGCCATTCTCGTCGCCCAGAAGAAGCAATGCCTACTGCTCGAGAAGTCACCATCGATCGCACCGGTTCTGGGTCTTGAGTGTGGGTGGGCAAGTGGAGGTAGAAGTTGAGGGATTTAAGGAAGGCCCAGTAGGTGCAGACGTGGAGGCCATCGATGAGCTCGTCCTCGTCGACACCAAGCCCGACAAGCTTCACGGCGAGATGCTCGACCTCCAGCACGCCGTTGCCTTCCTCCCCCACACCAAAATCCACGCCTCCATCGACTACGCCGTCACCGTCGGATCCAATCTCTGCATCGTCACTGCCGGAGATGGGTTGGGGTTGGGGGTTGGGGGAGAGCGGAGAGTAAGAGGGAGAAGTGAAAAAAAATAAAAAAATAAAGAAAAAAATTTAAAAAAAAAAACAATATTTTAAGAAAATGAAGAGTGGAATAGAGATTATTGTTGGAGTGTTTTTAAGATAGCCAGTTGTTAAAGTAGAGATTGGTACTTTTTGAGTAGCTATTTTAACTCCAACTGCTGGAGATGGCTTTAGGAAGCTTGTGAGGTCTGCAGATATTTTGTGCAGAGGAAGAATCTAGTTGCAGGAAGAGAGAGAGTGTGGAAAGGCATAAGTGTCCAGAATATCTGTCACAATCTTCGAGATTGAATGTTAAACGCAACGAATGAATGATATCTGTTACAGGCTTCAAGAATCCGGTTGCTTATCTTTTTTTTGGTAAATGTCAGATGCAATGAATGAATGATATTAATATAAAAATAATTATTATTATTAATTATTGACGGTTTTGCCCAAACCGTCTGAAAATAAATTTGCTGACGCTAATTCCGGAGGGTTTCAAACCGTCCAGAATAAATTATCAGGAATCAATTCCTAACAGTTTTTACCTAGTTCTGAACGGTTCAAAATCGTCCACAAATAAGGAAATTTTTGTAGTGGTAGTGGGTTCGCAATAGCAAACAACAATATAATCATAACTCTTCTCAAACCAAAATTTAATCAAGGAAAAGACAAAAGGGATAGAAAATCACTTATTGAGTATTTCATATTGATAAACTAAAAAAATACATCAGCTGAAGGCTTAAGCTATCTTAATAGGCTTATATAGAGCCTAAATTCGAAATCCTAAAAAATATTAAAAAAAAAAAATTAAAATACTTTACAGTACAAATAATATAAAACAACAAGTTTTACCTAGAAAAATTGGAATACGAAATGTGTATGAAATACAAAATTCTAGCCATCTGAATAGGCTTTCCAACACCACCAAGTTTGTCTCAATCCGATGTCAGAATTAGAAGATATGAGTTTTTAAGTGAAACGGGTCTAACCAAAAACTCATAAAACTGGCCCGCATCATTCTCACTGGGTTTGAGAGAATTCGTCATCGAATTCAGATGATTCTTACCCCGATCCTTCAGATGCCCAATCAATCCATTCCATCCCTTTCTCTTCAAAAGCAAAAAAATGTAACATTCCACAAGAAATAATTCTTCACTAATCACCACAAGACTGAGATGATCAACTTGAAAACTTTTTGTACTAGATTAAAAGAACTCTAGCTTCACACGATTGTCATACATCTTCTCTCGTTCATGCACCATTAATATCTCCCAAAAGGGATCAAGAATCTCTTCACTTTCAAACATAAAATTATTCTCCACATAAAAATCATCAAAAGCATTAATATCAAGAGAATTTGATAAAATATTTTCTACCCCAAGGAAATCAACTTCGTTAGCATCCAAATCAAAGACTTCACTTTTAGGGCTTTCATCAAGCAAATGATATGTAGAACTCTCATCTACAAAATTTTCAATAGTATCTAAGAGATTTACCTTTTCCAACGATTCATCTTTCTCAAGATAGATGTCATAGATTAGTGGAAAGACCCAATCTTCTACAGATTCTTTCTCTTGATCATATGACAAAGAACATTCCACAAGATCGTCATCATTGATATCAGTATCATAGGTTTGTGGAGAATCTCAATCCACGAATCCTTGTGAAGGATCTTCAACATGATCATGAACATCTCTATGTTTAAACTCATCATCAACAAACTGGTCTTCTTATAACTTTTCATTAACAAATTCATCTACCTCCTCCACATAAGATGGATTTAGACAATGAATTTGAGGCTCGCAAATAACGGTCAATGTGGCCCACCGCGGACTCTGCATGTCAAACTATACCTTCCTCCATTGAGATCGCATCTAATTAAAGGTTACCACGTCATCCTCATCCATGAAACGTGGAGTTGGTTGACGACGACGACCATTAGCAACATCCATGGCGTCAAGGTCATCGGATAAGGCTCTGATTTGCTCCATCAGTCGCCTAGATTGTGCACCAAATTGCTCATCCACATGCTGCGAACGAACCATTAGTCGTTCATGTATCATTACATGTTGTTTCTTTGCACTCATGCACAACACCAAAACTTGCATATTTGTTTCCTCTCGTGTCATGGCAGGAAAGTTGCTGGGTTATGATACCAACTGATGCAGGGTGGCGCAGTGGGTTTGCAATAGCAAACAACAATAGAATAACAACTCTTCTCAAACTAAGATTCTATCAAGGAATCAAGGTAAAAGAGATAGAAAATCACTCATTAAGTGTTTCATATTGATGAACGGATAAAAATACATGAGCTGGATGCTTAATCTATCTTAATAGGCTTATATAGAGCCTAAATTCAAAACCCTAAAAGATAATAATAAGGAAAAAAAATATAAAAAAGCCCTTTGAACTAGCAAACATTTTGAAAATAGCCTCATGAATTTTCAAGTGTGGTAATCTGATCCATCAAACAACCATTGCGTTCCAAAAAGGCAACTCTGTTAGGTCTCCCCATCAAGTTGGATGGAAAATGGACCACGTGTTGTTCATGTGACAAATACTAACATGATCTTCCCGTAAAGCCCTTATTTTTACATAAAGGCTCGCTCGACATCGTTTCAACTATAAGATGAATGTTGCGGACATTAACCATGCTATAAACGATATAGAGCTCTCCCCACACCTTCGGCGATGCCCACCCACCGTACTAGCTCAAGATCTGGCACTCGACCACTGAACGCCACCCACGCACCACCTCGGTGACACTGCACCAGTTCCAGATCCAACTTTCTTGATAGTAAGTCTTCTCTCTCTCTCTCTCTCTCCCACGCACTCTCTTTGTGTGGCCCCGTGAGCCATAGTCCTTTGCTTTTGTTTAAGGGTGCATTGTTTTGTTTTATTTGGAAAATGGGTAAGAATTTTCTTGGTTTCCGATTTTGTTTTTCTTTACGTAAGAATTTGGATGACTGATTTTTGGATAGAAGGTTCATTTTCATTGGTCTCTAGAAGGTAGATTCTTTGTTATTTAATTATTTTCCACTACATGATTTGTTGGTTTGTACGAGATTACAAGAATTGGAGTGTGTCTTGAATTGGTGGAATCGCTTGAAATATGGATTCACTGTATATCATTCAATTTCGAAATTTTCTTGTAGAATACCAGGCTGCCAAATTACATTGAATTTTGCATAGGCACTTTTGAGTGTCTTTGCAAAAGCATTCAAAATACATATGATAGTTATTACATTCAGGGAACAATATTTACTTGTAGTTGCACTTTTCTTAGTGCATTAATGCTTGTTTGAATGCATATCATTTTGAATGAATCTACATATAAATCTGGTTTCCAAAAAATTATATTTTGCGTAGGCACGACCAAATGTTGGCAAATAGTGAAACATCCAATCAACATCCGGTATGTTACTGTGGAGTTCTTGCCCGTGTAAAGAACTCTTGGACTACTTCCAATGTCGGAAGAAAGTGGTACGGTTATATAAACTACAAAGTAATTTTTTAAATTAATTTTGTGTTTTATTTTTTTGTTGGTAGTTTATGACATTTTTGCCTTCTTTTTTTTCCACACCGAAAGTTGGTGATTGTGATTTTTTTGGGTGGGCTGATAACAAAATGTCCACTTATGAAAGAAAAATGATGGAACATTTGAAGGACATGGAAGAGAGAAGACTGGCCGATATTGATAGACTTAAAAAATTGATAGAAACAAAATACAATGAGAATATGGATCAATCTGTTAAACTTCGGCAACAATTAGGGTTATGCCAAACTAGTGGGAAGTTGTACCACTATAGGGAGAATGTGTATTAGGCTGCCTTAGTTTTTATCATTTTGCTTTTACTATTTTGTGTTAGTTGTTATAGTAGATCTAGTGGTAGTAACTTGATGTTAAAATGAATTTATGGAAAGCAATTCGGTTAAATTGGTTTTGTACTTTTTGCTTTACTGTGTGTGCAACAATGGTAGTTGAAGGCATGTATTAATTTATGATTTGGATCTAGTATGTACTTATGATTATAAGTTATTAACTAAATGCTTTGTCCATGAAGATGTCAGATTAATTGTTATATATAATGTCATTTCAATCCGCCAATGAAGCACAAAACAATGGAAGCTGTAAATGTCTTACCACTAAAACAAAACCAACACATATTATAACAAGCTTTAAGGCAGCAACAAAGGCAATGTCGTTCCGTCACTACCCGCCAACGATACACACCGAAAGCACACAGAATTCCAAAAACCAATATATATATATATAATAAATAAATAAAAAAGACTAGTGTGAAACCTATTATACCAAAAATCAATCCCTTCCCACCTTTTCTTTCTCTGCTTTCGGCAACTCTAATCTTTATACTAGTCTCCGTATCCTCACAAAGCAACGGTATAAAGAAACCTTCTTTGAAGTTGAAAAGCTTCATTACGAAATTGGCCTAAAACATAATGATACTAAGAGTGTAGATTTTATAACAAAATTAATCAATCAAACAACATTACAACATTACAACATTACAACCCAACACTTTGTTTGATACAAAAAAAAATATAGGCATCACTACTATGACACAAGCAATAAATAACCTTACTGTGTTGCATTCCATTCCTATACTTTGCAACCACAAAAATGTATGCTCTAATATTTTTGTCATTCCGGCTTCTTCCACTTTTTCTTATTAGACTCAATTACTTCAATTGCCTTCTCTACTGTCGGTACAATATTTCTGCCTCTAGTGAAAGGCTTTGATGAACATTGAGCTAAATCTCATTTTCCTGGCTGAGAAGACCCTTGTGGCTGTGAAGACCATTGTGGCTGAGATGCAGCTATACCTTCTTTTCTTGGCTGAGAAAACCCTTGTGGCTAAGAAGACTCTACTAGCTGAGAAGACTCCATACAACCTTACTATGTTGACAGTACCTTAAAACTATAAAGATACGTTAAAGTAGTAGACCAAAATTACATAAACCAGCAGAGTTAAAAATCAAAGAAACAACACTTAAAAGATGAGCATTTTGATTACTCACAATAGCATTGATCTGAGGTGAGGCTGTGACTAAGAAGACAAGTGTGGTTGAGTAGGTCCATACAATCTTACTGTGTTGACAGTATCTTGAGACTGTGGGGTAGGTTGACCCCTATCCCTACCAGTAGTCCTATCTCTAGCCCTACCCCTACACCTACCCCTACCCCTACCTCTAAATAATGTAAAAGTAGTTTGTGGGGTAGGATGGGAAGTTGAGGTCTGACTATGGAGGTTTGGACCACAACCATCACTTTCATACTATAAAATGTTGCATATTTTGAAAATCAATATTCGAAATAAGTTTACAATGAGACTATTAACAAATTGAAATATACAGAATTTGAATGAAAATGTAATCAATGTAAATAGCCTTGTTTTGAAACTTACTGCTTCAGCATCAGTTGTAGGTTGGGGAGTTGATGTTTGACCATGGAAACTTGGACCACCACCACCTTGTACCTATCACAATAAAATTGTCAATATAAGGCTCTTGAGCTTATTTTAAGCATGACACAACAAAAAAAGGGTATTTTAATTGGCTCACATCACGTTGGCTTGCACTTCTGTCATCTCCTCTGTAATTCACAGCTTATCTTCTTCTCTAAGGACATGTTCTGGTATTATGTCCAACACTCCTATATTTGGAACAGCTATCTCAACCTAACCCCACCCTTTCTTATCCTATATTGATTCCTAAGCTCCTCTGGTCCTTAATCTTCTCAGCCTCCCAGATTGTATTCTATACATTGGTAGGTCTACATGGTCGTAGCCTATCTTTATCCATTGGTCCTCTCCAGGCATGAGATATACAATCTCATCATATACCTTCCTATACATCTCCACAGTATACCCATCATTGACATAATCCTGAGGGCTTGCATTATCACTCCAAATTGCATACATTACATGTGCACATGGGATACCTATCAAGTCCCATTGTCTATAGCCACAAGTTCTCCTTACTAAGTTCACACCCAGAAGTTAAGTAAGAAGGAATGGAACCACTGGAGAGTCGTCTGCAGTTCACACTTGGGCAAAGACGACTGAATTTGGAAGTGGAAAACGAACCGATTTCCGCCATTCTGGGTTCTTATTGAGCGTAGTGAAATCAAGGTTTATGATAAAGTCAGCATCACTAAGTTCACCATATATTGTTTATGCTTGTGTATGACTTCGTACAACCCATCCCCAGCATATGTGCTATAGCAGTTACTAGCATCCTTTCCTATTTCATCTAATCTGCCCACAATTTTAGGACAAAGCCTACCAGTCATGGTTCTGATGTCATCCCTCTTTGTTTGATATCTCTTCATCATATTCTTTCTTATCATTTCCAACATTGATATTATCGGTAGGTCACGCCTTCAAAATGTAAGCATCGAAACACTCACAAAGGTTGTTCACAATTAGATCACACTCGGGGAATGTATTGAACCAGGCCCTCAACCACATACTTGGGTCAATCTTTGCCAAATAACCATACGCATCTTGATTTATTCCCCTTAGTTCCTCCATTTCTTTATGAAAATCAGCCTCAGTGTAGGCTGCAGCCGCACTCCGTAACTTGTCCTTCAAGGCCACACCACGATGACCTTCGTCTCTATAGTTCACATACAAATGTCTTATGCGAATTCGATGGTCAGACCAGGAAGCCACCACATGCATCGAAACTCGGTACCAGCCCCTACACACAATCAATTAAAATTGTCAAACATTCACATATACATTAAATCAAAACCATTTGTAGCATAACAAAAATTGAATAAATGAAGAAATGATTAAAGGGTTACCTTTTGACGATCTGAAATAAATGTCCACCCTTCTGTAGGAAGGGTGCAAAGGTCGGATAGCAAAGTCTTAGAAACCATGACTAACTGTCTTTTACTTCCGCTTCAACAACTGCAAAGACCATTGGATACATGTTTTTATTGGCATCCCTCGAAATGGCAGACAAGAGTTGTCCCTTATAAGGCCTTTTAAGGAAGTATCCATGTTGTGAGTTTTAAAATAATTGCAAGCGCACGAATCGTATGCAATATAGTGTGTGTGCAAGTGCGAGGTCGAATCCACATTAATTGTGTTATGAAAATTAATTTCTATTTAAACTAATTATATTTTAACTTAGTTTCAATTTTTGGGGTTTTAAAATAATAAAATAAATAAAACTGAATTAAAAATAATAATAATAAAAAGTACTAAGGTTTTCAGAATCCACATTTCCAAATCAAAGCACATATTCTCATGTTTGTTCATACATGCAAATTGCAATAAAATCTTATGCATGTTCTAATTTTCATAAAATTACCTATTGAAAGATTCAATGAATCCATCCGTCCTACAAATCACAATGAATATTCAATTTAATTCAAAACCATTCAATATATCTGTTTGATTAACAAATCACAATAGATATCCAAATTAAATGAAAAGATTCAATGTATCCGTTGGATGAAATACATTGAATATCCAACGTTTGCACATATATTAATCGAAACAATCAATTAAAAGAGTTTTAATCCTTTAATTGAATTGAAATGAACATACATTTGGATCATACGAACAAAACATGAAAAATACAAAATCTAATTAATGGCGAGGCTTCATCTTCAACCTTAGTTGAAGTTTTAGCCTCTCAGGACTAAAAATAACATACTAAATTTTATTAAAACCTAAAAATCTTACAAATTACAAAAGAAAACATACAAAGAAGAAGACTCTCAGTTGAAGGCTGTAGGCTTGCGCCTCTCCACATGCACTTTTACCTTATTACAAAAGAAAAGCTCAATTTTTATATGGCGCTACTAGGGTTAGTAACAAAAGACCAAAAATGACGCCTCTACCCTCACTTCCCTCTTTTTCTTTTCCCACTTTTCTTTTCTTTTATTTGGTCACACGCACGTTGGCTTTCTTCAATTTTTTTTTCTTCTTCTTTCATTTCGTTTTGGTCTTCTACGAAATAGCTTATTCCTTTTTATTTTTCTTTTCTTTTGGAATTCGCTCGAGCGTCTTGAGCAAAGATGTGCTCGAGCAAACAGATCAAAATGTACTTGTTTACCCGTTTCTTTGCAATTCCACATAAAAATCGTTATTTTCTCTCAATGACCTGCAAAACACTAAAACACCAAAACTAACAAAAAAAAATCAGAAAATAACAAAGCTAAAGGTTTAGCACATGCAAATTAAGAGGTCCAAATATACAATATTTGGTACTCACCAATCCATCCAATTAAAGAATTGGCCTACAACCAGCTAGAAAACCTTTTTTCATGGCAGCTAGCAAGAAGTACAACTTGTGAAACTTTGCTTGACAATCAGGTAAAGGTCTCTCTACCTTCATCAATACACAATTGCCCATATTTGTTTTCTTGATTGTTTCACAATAATACTAAAGCATTTTGTATTGGAGCTTCACTTTTTCAAGAATCATTTCTTTTGCAATTCTTCTAGCCCCATACATCTAGCCCTTTTTAACATCCACACCCCACTTATCTTTGACCTCCCCAAGAATGTCCTTTAAAGGCATGTTAGGTTGTTCTCTAAACTTGTCAATCAATTTGTCTTCAATCCATGTAGATTTCACAATAATTCCTATGTCTCATCGTACAAGTATGTTTGGCTGAAATGATCTAATTTCAAATTACTCATCCGCCTACGCTTACGCCCATAAAACCTATATTTACAACTTGGATCCCTGCATACCACAATACATTTAGCCAGGTAATTCCTTTTAAACTTTATATCCTTCCACTTTTTTATATTACTCTCTCTAACAACGTCTCTAAAGACCTGAATTGAGGGGAATTTTTGACCCATTGACAATTGTGGGTCACCCATGTTAGACATTTGAAACTCAGATCGCATAGTGATACATTTAGGCTGAGATGCAGCCTCAGCCTCCTCATCACTACTGGGGAGAGATATAAGAATGTACTTCATGCTGCCATGTATGAGTTTACATCATCATCATCAACCTCACCATCAACACATTTGACCCTTGACCTAACACCCTCTTCACCATCATTATCTCAACCAATTTCTTCATGCTCACTAACCTCATCAACATCGTCCTCATTCTCTTCACTACCCTCTCCATACTCCTCATCACCCTCACTCTCTTCACTACCCTCTCCACATACCTCATCACCCTCTTCCATGTCCCTCTCCATAGATGGCCCAACAACATTATTATTTTCATCAAACAAGTCCAATTCATATATACACCTCATCCCAATATGGATCATCTCGATCAATCCTAGAATGCCTACCATCATCACCACCATCATCATACTCATAATCCTTGTCTTTAGCTCTAGGCTCACCAAATGAAACAATGTACAACTCAACAATTGGTACACCTTTATGGACATTAACCATTTCAAACACATCATCATCTGATAAAATTAATTTCAAACATTTTTAAAGACTACTCTGGCACTAAGTAATACAATCGATCCCTTGATTTGTATCCATAGTTTTTAACAATACTCTCAACCTCAAAAAAGACAACTTGTCCTCATCACACGCCTCCTTATACACATCTACATCACCCCCCATATATGTGCACATAAACTGCCTATATATTTATCTTAACCCCGTAATGGACCTCGAAGACAAACTCATGTCCAACCATCTTTACAACAAAACAAAATAAATAAATAAATAATATGAATATTAACATTAACATTAAAGAATAGAAATATTTACATGTCCAGCCATCCTAGTGTACTCTACCTAGTATACTTTAAATTAGCATGACAGAATCAGTATGGGACCACATCAAGACATGAATATCTTTAAGGGACTACATTCAAGCATTTGATGCCTCAGTGTTACATTAAGTGCATTTGATGTATATTGCATAGTGTGTATTATTCCATGGGTGTAACTAAATAAATTGTGACATCCGTAGGAGAACTCATTTGATGACCTCATCAAATGAGTTCTGACTCCACAGCAAAACCAACCAATCCAATTTCTAAATGGGACCAAATAAGCATTCTTCTAGACAAGGCAAATGACAAAACATTACAATTAGTAAGCATAGAAAGCAAACAAAAAAAAATATACACTAAGCACATGGTCCTACCCCCAAAATCTAGGGCATTATAAAAGGGGCTTTTGATTTTCTCATAACAACCAACTACGTAAAAGTAGTATTGTGCTTCAAATCACGCAGATTTTGTGCGAAAACATAAAAACCCAAAACAAAGAGTGGGATTTGTAATGAGGGCACTCAAATTTTTTTGCCCAAAGCCCTAATTTATATATAAACAACTTACCTTTAGTGGACCTTTAGTGGCCAAAACCACAAATGATTTTGGTAGTGCAAGATTGAATCCTTCAAACCCTCAGATCACATCGACTTCGTTTTCATTTTTTTCAGGAAACTTGGAGGTCTTGGTTTTAGTCAATGACAATGGGTGGACTTGTAGGTCATTATCCAACCTAAAACAACCATCCGTCTAACCTGACTGGCATAATAGTAAATAAAAATGAGAGTTGGAATGCCTTGTGTGTCTATCAACTTCCATGGGCTATTTAGGAATTTCAAGGTGTAAATATAAGGGCATTATGGGAAGATCAGGTCAGTATTTGTCACGTGAGTGGCACCTGGTCCATTTCCCATCCAACTTGACGAGGAGTCCTAACAAAGTGGCCCTTTTAAAACACAATGGTAGTTTGATGGGTCATATTAGCACACTTGAAAATTAAAGGAGCTATTTTGAAAACCGATGTTAGTTCAGGGAGCTTTTTTATATTTTTCCTAAAAATAAAATAAAAAATAAAAGCGAAATAAAAACACTTGGAAGTACAAATATACAAAACAACGTTTGCCTAGTATACATTGAAATTACTAAATGTGCATGAAATACAAAATTGTAGCCCTCTGAATAAGCTTTCCAATACTACCAAATTTGTCTTAATCAGATGTTTGAATAAAAAATTAAAAATAAAAAAAGATTTTATAAATAAAACGGGTCTAACCAAAAACTGTTAAAACTCGCTCGCATAAGGATGAGAGACCTTTTCTCACGGGAAACATAAACAAGAAGAGACATCTTATCTTGGTCTACCCTCATTGTGTTGTTGGCATCATCTTGTATCACTTGCCAATTACCTCTCAGAAATAGACAATATGAGCAGTTAATTGCGCTTAATTTCTGCATCAAACAACACTGGCAACCACACAAGCTTGAAAGGCACACCCATGACCAAAACAAACTAATTAACAATCAGCAAGCAAAGCTAGCATGGCACTCCCGGCCACAAAGCCAAACTAAACTAAGGAAAGACAAATTGGCTAGGAGAACATCTTCAAAGATGCCCACGAGCTTGAAATGGGAGGTGAATAACGAAGTCAAAGTTTAAACTTATGACTTTCTTACTTTGATACAAAATTAAATCACAAATCAAGATATGGATTTGCCAAACAAAACCCTACCAAGTATAGCGCTCACAGGATGAATGGGCCAGGCCTATTTCCTAAGGGAAATATCATCTGCTAGTATGGTTGTTTTCGAGCCGAGTATTGAATGTTAAAGTTTGACTCATTTAATTTTATTTTGAACACTAGTCGAGCTCAAACTTATCACTAAGTTGGATATTCAATTCAAACTTAGCTCATTTTATTTTATTTCAAACACGAGTCGAGCTCCAACTTATCACGAGCTTGTAAATTAATTAATTTATTTCTTATATAAAGTAAATATCATGATTGTTTATCTTTTCGTAAATCCATACTAATCATTAATAAATTAATTATGGGGAGAACTTCACTTAAGGGTACTGAACTATCGGCCTATTTGACTTAAGAGTACTGAACTTAATTTCAAAACGTCTCAAACAATGTTATCCAATTTTCAAAACGTCTCGATAACAAGTATTCCATTAAGATTTGCTATTAAATCCTGCCAAAATTTTTAAAATATCATTGTGTTTATTTTTTTTAAAGAAAAAAATTATAAAATATTTCAAAAATTCAGGTATAGGTATTTTTGCAAATTCTATTAAATTCTAACCAATACCTAAATCCTAGCAAAAAAAATTTTCTTTTTTTTCCTAAAAAATAGGAAGGGTATTTTGGTAATTTTGGCAGGATTTAACAGCAAATCCTAACGGAGTACCTGTTATTGAGACGTTTTAAAAATTGGATATTTTAGTTTGAGACGTTTTGAAGTTCAGTACTCTTAAGTCAAATAAGCCAATACTTTGGTACCTTTAATTGAAGTTCTCAATCCCTTAATTATAATTAACAAATTAACTTGAATCTTTCATAATATAATCTCGAGTTTATATGTATGTATAAAAATTCATCATGCACATACACAAACAAGTGCGTTCACACACATATATCCACACATACTTACAAACACAGTCATATGTACAAATTTGTAAAACTAAACAACTCACTACAATAATAATTCAAGTTATTTCTAGGGAAAACTGCAATTTACCCCCCTGATGTTTACACGAATTTTCAATTTTGGTACCAATGTTTAGATTGCTTCAATTGCACCCAAGAAAGTTGAAAAAAATTTCAATCCACCCCCTTCCGTCCAATTGCTCCGTTTGATGAGACGGAAATGGACCCACGTGCACAGCATGTGACTTATATGCAGATAACCGAACGAAAATACCCTCAAAAAATTGAGCCGTTGTTTTCTAAGTCACCCGTATTGTTTCATGTATATTTGGTTCAAATATTGTTTCAGGAAAAACAAGGGTTTCGAATTTGAAGGCTGACGGAGACGATGGACGCCTTGACACAGGACTCGACCCCTGACCAGATACCCGTCTATTCTGGGCAATCGATTGGGCACTCGAAGGAGAGGATGGAAGCAAGGTCGGAGTCCCCACAGAGTGTTGCCACTTTTTCACGGCAACGAGTATGCTACTGCTAGCGGCCGATGAATGTGAAAACGGCGCACACGAGCAAAAATTTCGGAAGAAGGTTTATGGGGTGTGAAAATTGGAAGGCAAGTAGTACTTATTCTGATCGATTTTAGGGTTTCATTTTGTATTTGGGAGTTCAAATTTGCAATTTTATAGTCGGCTTTTGAAATCTAGCTTTTCTGCATATATACCATTCGATGTTGGATTTGGGAATGCATTCCAGACAAGTTGGACAAGTTGCAATTTTTTCATTATTTGTTGTGTTTTGCAGATCCACAGAGATTGTGGTTTCTTTGAGTGGGTTGACCCCAAAATGTGTGCACATGGTCAAAGGGTTGTTGGTCGATTGGTTGAGTGGCACGAAAGTTTGGTGGCAGAAACTAAACGATGTGAAACCATGGTTGAAGTAGAAGTTGGGAAAGTGAAGGCCGAAATGGAGAAAGAGATTGAGAAGGTGAAGGCCGAAGTTGACAATGAGAGGAAAGAAGAAATTGCACAATACCGTAAAGATATTGAGATTTGGGGGATCAAATTTGAAGCAGTGAAGAAGAATTACCACACAATGCTTGTGTGTTCGTGGATTTTATTTGCATTGTGTTTCTTCTTCGGACATGCAGCCAAAAACCAGGAGGACAATAGGGTTGGTTATTTGAGGTTGCCTTGAGTTGTATTGTTAGACATTTTTTGTGCACTTCTATGGGGCCATAGAAGCTAGAAGTGAACCATTTTTTGTGCACTAAGTTGTGTTGTGGTATTTTGGTTGCCTTATTGCATGTATTTAAGTGGGATTGTTTGTAGTTGGAGCTGCTTGTATTTATAAAGTAACAAAAATTTATCCCATTATATTTTTCACACTATCATTGAATTAAAAAAAAAAAAAAAAAAAATTGATCCACAATCCGATGATATGGACCTGCTTAAAATTGGATACCTTAGAAACAACTCAAGACAATATTATGTATCACATCAACAGGTTCCCTTCAAATATTGTAATGTCATTCCAAAATCACACAAATATCAAAACTTGCAATGCATTCCAAAACCACACAAATATCAAAACCTGCAATGCATTCCAAAACTACACAAATGTCAAAACCTGCAATGCATTCCAACATCATAAAACACATTGTAATCATTACACAAAAATAAGCAATTCTGCATTGCTAGTACTGTCTATCAAACACAACCACCAATCCTGCATTTTTAGTACTGTATCAAACACACAACCACCAACTGTCAAACACACAACTACCAACTGTTAAACGCACAACTACCAATTGTCAAACACATAACTACCAATTGTCAAACACAGATTATGCACATGTGCATTAAATACAAGCACATATTTAATTAACGCTTCCATTCTGGCCTCATTCTCTTCCTCTTCGCTTCAGCAATCTCAATTGCCTTTTCAACAGTGGCCACCACATGTTTGCCCTTGCTTTTGGATGTCGGATTAGTTGCTGTCCCACTGGTTCCCGCACTGCCACCTTGAATTGCATGGCCCCCTCGGATTGCAGGGCCACCTCGGATTGCAGGGCCACCTCGTTCATCACTATCACCCTCAGTTAGATCAATAGGTATGGTGGGACCCGGTTTGGACTTCCCAAAAATAGCCGCGACCCTTTGTGTCTTCCGTCTCCTTGAAGGAGGTGGGACCGGATTTGTTGTTGCTAGTGGAGGTGGTGGGACTGGATTTGTTGTTGCTAGTGGAGGCGGTGGGACTGAATTTGTTCTTGCTGGTGGAGGCGGTGAGACCAGATTTGTTCTTGTAGCCTGTGTAGGAGTTCTTGAGGTGGTACTTTGTGTCTGTTCCAAATGAGTCAAATAAGGTGTGGGACTATCAGTATGCATATAGTACATAATAAAAAATAAAGGATAATAAAGATTAATAAACTCACATTGTCTGGAGGTGGGGTAGGCAGCACAACACTTGCTTGGGTACTTCTCATTGGACATGCCCTTTTATTGTGCCCTCTGCCTTTACACATGGAGCATTTCATCGTAGCACCAAATTTTCTCATTCTGTTTGGATTTTTCGGATCTCTACGTTCATCAACTTGCCTTTTTCTTACCTTCTTTGGTCTACCCGGGGCCACTCTTGATACTGGGGGTTCCAACTTGTCATGCTGGGTTGGTATCCACTGCTCTTGACTAGGCATTGGGTATATAACTGGCTCATATGCTTTCTTGTACATCTCCACAGTGAAGTACTCATCAACATAATCCTCTGCATTCTTACAACTATGTCGAATAGCAGCACATGCATGCACACAGGGGATTCCAGACATTTCCCACACTCTACAACCACAATTTTTTCTCCTCATGTTGACTACAAACTGTCTACCATCTGGACCAGTCACTTCAAACATGTCATCACCAGCATATAGGGCAACACAGTCCATTGATTCATTCCGTATTGCATCCAACTTATTTTGGATTTTAGGAGTTAACTTCCCTGTCAAACTTTGAATGCCATCCTTCTTAGCCTGGTATCTCCTCATCAACTTTTTTCGTATCTGCTCCAGCATGGTCAAGATAGGCTTATTGCGAGCCTTTAGAATGTATGAGTTAAAACACTCACATATATTATTCTGCAGAAGGTCACACTTTGAATCCGTAGCAAACCATGCTCTTGACCATGTACTAGGATCAATTTTGGCCAAGTACTCATGGGCATCACTCTTCATTCTCTTCAGCTCACCCATTACCCTTAGAAAATCCCCTTCAGTGTATGCAGAAGCTGCAGCCCATAACTTCTCCTTTAGGGCAATTCCTCTATGCCCCCCAATGTCCCTATAGTTCGCATAAAGATGCCTTACACAAATCCTGTGATCGACGGTTGGCATGACATAATCAAAGGCTGGCATTAGACCCTACGATCAAAAAACCACAACATTAGATTAAGAATGTTAGACATTTTAAAATAAAATGAGATCACACGGGGCACTAACCATGACTTACCTTCTGTCGATCTGAAATAAATGTTGGCCTGCCATGCCGCTCATGGTTCCCAAGATCAGACACTAGGGTTTCCAAAAATCAGATCCAGCTGTCCTTAGTCTCAGCTTCAACTACGGCATATGCAATCAGATACATGTTATCATTGCCATCGCGTCCAACTGCAGCTAGAAGTTGCCCCTTAAATGGCCCTTTAAGGAAACACCCATCCACCCCTATTACAGGCCTACAACCTTCCAAAAAGCCCTTCTTCATGGCTGCCAAAGAACAATACAGTCTTTGAAACCTTGGATTCGCCTCGGGTACTGTCCTATCCACTTTCATCACAACACAACTTCCTGGGTTAGTTGCTCTCAAGGTCTCACAATAGTCCCACAAGGCCGCATACTGACCCCCATGGTTGCCATATATTTTTTTATTAGCCTTGATTCTTGTCCTATACATCATGCTCGGATTCACATCTATCCTCCATCTTTCTTGCACTTCATTCTGTATCATATGTAATGGCATGTCGGGCTGAACTCTAAACTTATCAATCAGTTTATCGGCTATCCATGTAGAGTTTACAATTGAGTTCCTAAATTGCCTGCCACAGACATGTCTACCTTGAAGGCTGATTATCTGGAATGTAGCTTCATCATCCACCTGTCTAGCATACACTCTATAATTACACTTTGGTTCTTTACATACAACAATACACTTTTTTCTCTCATTTTTTTTAAAGGTAATGTCCTTGCCCCTCTTCAGATTGAACACCCTAACAACCTCCCTAAATGTCTGTATATCTGGGAATCTCATCTTAACTTCCAAACTTGGATCCTCTCGGTCAACTGCATGGAACTCAGACCCTCTTGACTCAGAATTTTCAACTTCTTCATCACTAGCTACTGGTGAGACAAGTATGTCACTTCTAGCCATATCAGAGTTATTGTCATCGTCATCATGACCAACTTCATCTTCATTATCACCATTACCACCCTCTTCACTATTCTCATCATCACCACCCTCTTCATACTTCTCATCACCCTCTTCACCATCTTCACTATTCTCATCATTACCACCCTCTTCACTATTCTCATCATTACCCCCTTCATTATCCTCTACATTACCTTGTTCAACCCTAGGATTATCATGTTGTACATTAGAGGGTCCAGAACTATCAACATCAACACCAACATCAAATACGTCTTCAGTATCACTAAGCTTATCATCCCACCAAGGATCATCCAAATCAGCCCTACCTCCATATTCATTATCATCTTGACTATCCTCTTCATCACCTCCTCCATCCCCAAAAGACACAATATATAATTGCAAAATGGCATGCCCATCATGGCAAGCAAACAGTTTTAGCACATCATGGTCTGAAGTAATTAAATGCAACCCATCAGCAAGACTCTTCACGGGGTCTTTAAAATATATTAAATCCCCTAACTTATATCCATATTCCTTACATATATCTTCAATTTCAAAGAAAGATAGTTTATCAAGGTCAACACTATCTTTGTGCAGTTCAACTTCACCACCCGTATACTCACACCCAAAACTCTGGTCAAACCTACCCCCAAAATGGACCTCAACCACTAGTTTATTGTGTGCCATCCTACGAGGTAAATTTAATAAAACATAGTAAGTGACATGTTGTAAAATTAAATAAAGGCCAACAACACATTAAGTGACATATGGGGACCACAACACAGCAACCAATATACACAACCACAACTTCTCATCTGGGGACCACTACTCTTTTTTGAACACACAATACAGCAACTAACTTCACACACTGGCACCATTTTTCTCATCTGACCACTGTTGTTTTTTAAACAGACAATACACCAACTAACTACACACACAGACATAATCATGTACCATTTTCTCCTGATGGGGTAAATTGCAGTTTTTTAAACACCAAATCAACACAAAGCAGCACATCATGCATATGTAAAAGCAAAGCACATGGTCCCATCATCATACAAAGCCACAAAGGTAATTGAAATTCAACAAAACACACGGACCCAGTAAGAAAGCAACTTTTCAATAAAAAATATACAAAGCCAATCATTGAAAGCATCTTCTGAATAAAACAAAGATTTCATAACCCAAAAACGACGGAACCCTAAGCACATTTTAGTTCGGTTCTTTCGCTTCATTCAAGACAAAATAAAGGAATTATCGAATGAATTTAAAAGATATCATAACACAAAAACGACGTAACCTACTTTTGCACAAAACCCTAAATTTAAAAGAGGGGTCTTTTTATTTGAACATACCTTGATCGAACACCCACTTCGGTCGGTTTAATCACGACAACCCTTAGCCCAAAGTCGATTTCGGCTGAAATTTGTTGGTGATGATAATCCGCAAAGGAATCCTAAATCAAAAATTTGTTGTTGATTCCGGAGATGTTTTTCGGGTTTTTACTTTGCATTTGAAAGTGGTTTCTGAGTTTTTAAGCTTTTAAGCGAACACAGGACCGGTCTTTTTTAATTTAGAAAACAACGGCTCAATTTTTTGAGGGTATTTTCGTCCGGTTATCTGCATATAAGTCACATGCCACGCACGTGGGTCCATTTCCGTCTCATCAGACGGAGCAATTGGACGGAAGGGGGTGGATTGAAAATTTTTTCAACTTTCTTGGGTGCAATTGAAGCAATCTAAACATTGGTACCAAAATTGAAAATTCGTGTAAACATCAGGGGGGTAAATTGCAGTTTTCCCTTATTTCTATCATATTAGGAACAGAATTCCCTTTTACTTAAGATGTTCTTATTACAAGAGTAAAATAATGCTAAAAAATATTATAAAAATGAATTATACAAGTTTATACAAACTTATTCGAGTCGAGCTGAGTTTATACGAGTATGTCTCACTTAATATTGAAACATATTATTGTGTTCACGAACAACGCTTTTATTATTCAAACTAAAATTGAATCGAGTTTAATCAAAGTAAGCCGAATTTACGAGTAGCTAAGATCTTCTTACAACCCTATGTGCCAAATACTATAGACAAAGGAGTAAGAGAAGACCTAGTGATCATCTATATGCAATCAAGAGAAAGGACCTTTTGGCAGTAAACCACTTGTCTAAGGTGTACCATTGGCAGTAAACCAATGGAGAACAGGAGTACAGGACGGACCCTTTCCAACATGATATCGGTCTTGATCGATGACATGCATGTCCTACAGTTTTACTTATTGGATGAAACAAATATTAAATATTAATATTCTCTTATCATTTTATAATTTTACCCACATGAATGAGTGCAAAGATTGAAAACGAATCACTAAGGCTAATTTTGTTTGTTCCGCCATAAAATAGTTTTTGAAAAATATTTTTTTTTTTTATATTTTTTGATGTTTGGTGCGACTAAAAATAATAGTCAAGCTGAAAATATTTTTAATTTGACCATAAAAGCTTCTTTAATTACTGAAAATAATTTTCATTTTTAAATTCTGTAAATCATTTTTCAAGTTCGAGTTTCTCCTACTAAAACCGATGGACCATCGTTGGACCACCACCAAGATAGACCCGGGCAACCACTGAGTCACAACCAAACAACCTCGGACCATCACTGAGCTATTCCCGTGCTACCATTGGACCACCGCCAAACCACCACCGAGCTACCATAGACCATCACTGAGCTAGCCACCCCCAGACCACCGCCGAACCAATACCGAGCCACCCCAAGACCACAATCGAGCCACCCTAGACTATCACCAAGCCACCCCAGACAACCACCAAGCCACCCCCGAACCATCATCGAGCCATCCCCAAACCAAGCCACCCTGCACCACCTTCGGACCACCATCGACCCACCTTGGACCATCACCGAGCCACCCCCGGACCATCACCGAGCCATCACAAACCATCAACAAGCCACCCCGGGACCACCGCTGAGCCACCCTTGAATCACCGCCAAGCCACCTCTAACCCACCCCCGAACCACCAATTAGCCACCCCAACTATCACCGAGCCACCTCAGACCACCACCGAGTCACCCTCAAACTACAACTGAGCCACACTGGACGATCACTGAGCCACCCCCAAATCACCATCGGACCACCACCGAGCCACTTCTAAACCACCACCAAGACACCCAAGGACCACCACCAAGACACCCAAGGACCACCACCAAGCATTATTTTATATTAATATTTTTATGTTGTGAATAAAAAATGTTTTTTTATAGACATATATATCATCATTAGATTTTATAATAAAAATTAGAGAAATGCTACTTTAATTGTATTATCTTGTCCTTTCATGATATGATATGGCATTGTCAATTCACCAATTTTTTTATTTATTTTTTAGATGTGTTATACATGCATTCTCCTTTTGTTATTCTTTCATCCTCTCATTTTTAAAAATTATTATTAAATTTGGGGGGCCTATAAAAAGGACTCACATGAAACACCCACAAGTTCATCGATAATTTTCTTAAAGTAGAAAGATGAGATAAACACACATTTTCTCTTCAATAAATCTAAAAAGCAGCCTTTGCATCCTGCCAGCAATTACGTTTCTTGGGCTCCAAGCACTCAAAAAGCAGCCATGCATCTATTCCATTATTGCCATTCAACGGATCTACCCGTAAATCTTGACGTGGCTTTTAAAGCCTTCAACGGTGGTCAAATATTGAAACTGGAAATCTTTTTTTTTTTTTTTTTTTTTTTTTTTTAATATAGATGAAACTGGAAATCTTGAAGGCGTGGGGAATTGTCCGAAGAGGAATGCGTAACTTTCCACGATTAAAACTTGCTACGTACGCAATTAGAAGCCATCGAATGAAGTATGAATCATCATCTACCAAACATGAAACTATAAAAGGAGAAGTATTACACCATATCGGATAATGATTATGTAACGACTTACTCCAACAATACAATATTGTTTATTTTTTACTCTCCTTATCTAAATTTTCAAGGAGGTTAATTAAATTAAAAAAAAAAAAATGTTTACTAAATTATTTACCAGTGCTAAAAAATTTCTATTTGTATCTGTGATATTGTTTTGTTAGATCGAGCAACAAGCCCTTTTTCATAATTATGAATTAAGTCAAATTATTCTCAAAAAATAAAAATATTTAGGGTACGACAATTTTTATTATAAAATTATTTACAAATTAATGTGACAATTCATAATTACTAAAATAATTAAGAGAAATTAATAAGCTATTTTTTTTTTGCTTAATTATTTAACAAATTATAGGCACATATATCAGTTAGTAAATAATTTTATAATAAAAATTAGAGAAATGCTACTTTAATTGTATTCTCTTGTCCTAACTTCCATGATGCATGTGGCATTGTCACATCGCTATTAATTTTTTTTTTTTTTTTTTTTTTTTTTAATTAAGATTGATCTAAAGGTAAATTGATGATACCACACCAACAAAATGATAGAAAAAGGACCGGCGAAAATGCATAACACATCTCTAAAAATTATATTACCCCTTGCACCACTCCAAAAGTACTCAATCTTAATTAACACTTTTACGAATTCATTACCACTTCCACCACACCAAAAGTCAATCCTAATTAAACACTTTCATGAATTCAATAGAGAGATGTGTATGTTATACATCTTTTTTTTCTGTCATTTTTTTCATTTTCTTATTTTTAAAAATTACGATTAAATTTGTGAGGCCTATAAAAAGAACTCATGGAGACCCAACTTCAATGATAATTTTTAAAAGTAGAAGATGAAAGAAGTACACATTTTATCTTCAATACATCTTAAAAAGCAGCATTTGCATCCTGCGAGCAATCACGTTTCTTGGGCTCCAAGCACTAGCTAGCAAATAGCTGCCATGCATATATTCCATTACCATTCAACCAACGGATCTACCCGTAAATCTTTACGTGGCTTTTAAAGCCGTCAACAGTGGTCAAATATTGAAACTGGAAATCTTGAAGGCGTGGGGAAATTGTCGGAAGGCGTGAATATTATTACTATCCTATTCCTCGCATGCTTTCAGTACTGCACACACAGTCCAAATGCGTACAAAATTTTGGTGTCATTGTATAAAGTCTTACATCTAGGCGTCACCAGTGACGTACGCCTCCAAATTTCGGTCTTAGCTAATTATCTACGACTTTTTGTCCTCACTCCGGGGCCAATTGAAGTCCTCATAATTCGAAAAGACATGTTATAATTAAATTAATGCATACTTGTGCCGGACCAAATTAACACCAATCCCACAAGCGAGCAGTGAAGTAAACAATGGAGGAACGGGAACCCCTGCCTCTCCATGTCCGCCATGTCCACAAACTATCCATATTTATTAACAGATCACATACGCTTACTCACTCCATAGCTTTAGCTTTCTTGATTTACTACAGAGCCTCTTTCCTCTTCCAAGACCCCAAGAGCAGAGCATCCCCAACTCTACCATGGCTCCTTGTGTTCGCTTCGGAGCTTCTCCTCTCCTTCATATGGCTCCTCGGCCAAGCTTATCGCTGGCATCCCGTTACAAGGACAGTCTTTCCAGAAAGATTGCCAGAGGATGATAAGCTCCCACCCATTGACGTGTTCATATGCACCGCGGATCCAAACAAGGAACCAACTGTGGAGGTGATGAACACTGTGTTATCAGCCATGGCTCTGGACTACCCACCCGAGAAGCTTCACGTGTATCTTTCGGATGATGGGGGCTCTCCTCTGACTTTGCATGGTATGAGGGAGTCTTGGAGGTTTGCAAAATGGTGGCTTCCTTTTTGTAGGAAGTATGGAATCACGACCAGGTGCCCACAGGCTTATTTTTCGGCTCCAGAGGATGATGGAGGTTGTGGGAGAGCCGAGTTCACGACTGAGCGACAGAAGATTAAGGTTTGCTCTCGGAGACATATTTTACTTTGAAATATTCCAACTCATAATTAAAATGAGTTGATGGGTGTGATAATTAATATTGGTGCATGCAGGAAAGGTACGAGATGTTCAAGGAATCTATTGCAAAAGTAAGAGAAAGAGACGGGCCAAAGGACAATAGTTGGATTACTGCTCGAGATCACCCTTCTGTTATTGAGGTACCCCACTTTTCTTCGTCAAGAATCTCATGCTAAAAAACTATTATGCTGTGCTGTATATATTTAATTAGTTTGTATTGAATTAGTAAGTAAAGTAGAAAATTGTGCTTCTTAATTAGATAAAATGCATACAATTAGATGCATTAATTAATACTCAGATAGTCTAATTCTGAGAGATTGACAGGTGATAGAAGATGATGCCAACGACACAGTGCTGGCAGACCAAGCCAAGATTCCTCTCCTTGTTTATGTTTCCCGTGAAAAAAGGCCTTCTCATCCCCATCATTTCAAGGCTGGAGCACTCAATGTCCTTGTATGAATCTTCCCCTCTCATATTTGTTTGTGCAACCGCACGTTGATGTATGTATGAATATTGTACTTAATATATATATCTCTGTGTGTGTGTCATCGCAATATAAATAACTTAGACTAACATTATTATTTATTGCAGCAACGAATATCAAGCGTGATAAGCAATTCCCCCTACATGCTTGTGCTGGATTGTGACATGTATTGCAACGACCCCACTTCAGCAAGGCAAGCAATGTGTTTCCACCTTGACTCTAAGATCTCACCCTCCCTATCTTTTGTCCAATTCCCTCAGAGATTCCACAATATCAATAAGAACGACATCTATGACAGTCAGCTGAGGTCAGCATTTTCGGTATGGGAACATAAAAAAAGTGTTATATAGCTTACCTTTAAGAAATAGATAAAGGCCAGGTAGAAATTTTCACTAACATTTTTCTACCCGTTGTTTTAGGTGCAATGGCAAGGTTTAGATGGACTTAAGGGACCCGTCTTATCGGGGTCGGGCTTTTATATCAAGAGGGAGTCATTGTGTCGAAGTGCCATACAACAACAAGGTTCGTTGGATTTTTTGTCTGCTGCACATGAATTACAAAAACATGTTTAATTTTCATGGTTGCTTATATTGCATTTATACACTCATTACACTTTTCATTTGCAGATATTAATCTCGAGGAACTTAGACAATCATTTGGTTCATCTAATGAGTTAATCAAATCCTTTCGCCACAACTACAAGTCTAATGGGATCAACAGTCGGCATACATTGCTAAAAGAGACTCAATTATTAGCCTCCGTTACTTACGAAAAGGATACTAAATGGGGTAAAGAGGCAAGTAAAGCTTACGAAATTTTCTTTTTCTATAATATTTCGTCTTGAATTATTGATGGATGGCTGTTCATAAAAGTATTTTCAATTCGTTTTCCCTAATTGGCAGGTCGGTTTCTTGTATGATTCTGTGGCAGAAGATTTCTTTACAGGGTTCATGCTACATTGCAAAGGTTGGACTTCGGTTTATTGTGATCCATTGAAGCCACAATTCTTGGGAAGCGGCACCACCAATTTAAACGACTTAATGCTTCAAGGCACGAGATGGAGCTCCGGATTGGTAGAAGTCGGTTTATCAAAATTCTGCCCTCTTATATATGGACCACCAAGAATGTCTCTTCTGGAGTCCATGATCTATGGAGAACTTGCATTTTTCCATTTTTATTTCTTGCCACTTTGGTGTTTTGCCACTATTCCCCAGCTATGTCTACTTGATGGCATCGCCCTTTACCCAAAGGTAAGAACAAGTACACATCTTGTACGTCATGCCCTCCGGTCTGTTACTTCTACAGTAACTAATATACATCTGTTGCATGTGTCACAGGTCTCAAACCCATATTTCGTTATATTTTTGTTCATCTTTTTGTCGGCCCTTTCTAAGCATTTGCAAGAGGTCCTCTTAACGGGAGGGTCATTCCAATCATGGAGAAATGAACAAAGGATATGGATGATGAAATCAGTTACAACTTACTTACATGGAAGCTTAGATGCTATTATGATGAAGATGGGATTGAGAGAAGCCAGTTTCTTCCCCACCAACAAAGTTGTCGACGATGAACAAGTCAAGCTATACCAAATGGGAAAATTGGATTTCCAAACATCAAACATGTTTCTTGTTCCTATGGTTGCCCTAATCATCTTGAACATGGCTTCATTTGTTGGTGGGCTTTTTAGGGTGATATTTCTTGGCGATTGGGACAAGATTTTTGTGCAACTTTTCATCTCATTCTATATCTTGCTTACGAATTTTCCAATAATTGAGGGGATGATGATAAGGAAGGACAAGGGACGTATTCGATCATCAGTCACTTTATTATCTGCTATGTTTTCGTGTGGTATTTTGTTTTTGGGATTCATAATTCTCCTTTGATCGATGTATATGTGTTACTTGAATGAAATTGGACAGCTTGCTCTCGCAACTGTTGCTTTCTGTCAAATATCCAAGTCTTAAGTTTGATGCCCTTAAACTTTGGACTATGGTTGTCGTGCGTACGTTGTTAATTAAGGAGCAAAATAATTGAAGGGCTAGAGTCGATCCACTTGTCTGAAAAATTTGCAGTATGTGGTCCTTGATGATCAATATATATCATATATCATATATAATAGGAGAATCACTCCGAACATTGCGTGATATTGTGATAAGTGGCGTCTTAAAATGCTGCCAAGTATTCATTTTAAGTTAAACGGTTTAAAATGTGATAGTAAACGTAATTCCTATTTGCATGCTAAATAAAAAATGAATCCCTATTTTTTCTCTCAAAAAAAAAAAAAAAAAAACTAAACCCTATTTTTGTGTTAAACATGGGTAACCAACTCATGTATGCATCATATATATATATTTCAGAGGAATGCATAACATTGATACAAGTGGCATTCCATTAAACTTGCAAGTGTACCTATTTTTTGTGTTAAAAATGCGCGCGAAATAGGAGAATCACTCCGAACATTGCGTGATATTGTGACAAGTGGCGTCTTAAAATGTTGTCAAGTATTCATTTTAAGTTAAACGGTTTAAAATGTGATAGTAAACGTAATCCCTATTTGCATGCTAAATAAAAAATGAATCCCTATTTTTTCTCTCAAAAAAAAAAAAAACTAAACCCTATTTTTGTGTTAAACATGGGTAACCAACTCATGTATGCATCATATATATATATATATATATATATATATATATATATATATATATATATATATATATATATATATATATATATATATATATATATATATATATATATATATATATATTTCATAGGAATGCAAAACATTGATACAAGTGGCATTCCATTAAACTTACAAGTGTACCTGTTTTTGTGTTAAAAATGCGCGCGGAAGTTAATTGAACCCCTATTTTGATGTTAAACATATGCCATGTCATACAATTGATAAGTGTACCTTTGAGTGACAGAAATGGAGGAAATAAGCAAGGTAAAAGAAGAAGAAATCGAATTAATCAAAGATATGAGCACTTCGATAGGCTCTACTCTCCAGGTAACACTGCTTGACACTAGAATTCTCTACCTTCAACGATTACAAACCCACTCGTAAATAACCAAAACGGTTATGCCATATTCTAATAGAAATCTTAGCTTGCAAATTCCCTCTAGCCGCATTGGGCGGATGCTTTACGGCACTAGTAGCAGATGCTCTATAAATAGTTCTATTTCTTAAAATAAAATAAAATAAAAATTGAAAAAATTACAAAAAATCAAGCCATAACATTTCCCTATTTTACATAACTACTTGGCACTAGAATTAATTCTCTGCCTTCAACGATCACAAACCCACCCGTAAATAACCAAAACGGTTATGCCATATTCTAATAGAAATCTTAGCTTGCAAATTCCCCCTAGCCGCATTGGGCGGATGCTTTACGGTACTAGTAGCAGATGCCTTATAAATAATTCTATTTCCTAAAATAAAATAAAATAAAAATTACAAAAAATCAAGCCACAACATTTCCCTATTTTACATTTTCATCATTGGGTACCTACCATATGCTTTAATGAAAAAAAAAACCGTCTCTCCCTCCTCTCTCATTAAAACACACACACACTCTCTCTCTCTCTCTCTCTCTCTCTCTCTCTCTCTCTCTCGCTCGCGCGCGCGCACGCCCATCCTTTCTTTCTTCATGTTTGTTCAAGCACCCAGCCTCTGTTCTTGATTTCTTCATTTTGTTCAAGCACCCAGCCCTCTGGTATTGGTGTTTCTCGGCGAGTCTTCAACCGGTGATGGTGTTTTCTTGTGAGTTTGGACCGGTGTTGATATTTTCCAGCGAGTTTTCGATTAGCGATGGGGTTTTTCGGTTTTCGACCAATAATATTGGTGCTTTAAAGCTAGTTTTCTACCGCTGTTGGCTTTTTCAGCGAGTTTTCGATTGATGCTGGTGTTTTCTTTTGACCAGTGATGGTGTTTTCCGATGATTTTTCGGCCAATTTTTGTATTTCATAGCGCGAGTTTTGGACCGATGTTGGCATTTTCCAGTGTGATTCAGCCAAATTCGTTGTTTTTGACCGGTGTTCTTTTTTTTTTTTTTTGTTGGGTTTCTGGGTCTTGATGAGTTGGAGTTTGGCATTGAAAGATCCACAAAGAGGGAGATTGCAGAGTGCTTTCTGTGAAAGTGAGATTCAACAGAATTGGGGTTTAGTACTTGCAAAGGAGGGTTGCTCATATATAGTCTATAGATGACAGTTAAGAAAATTGCAAAGAACGAAGACATTTAAACGTTGTCGTGAAGGATTTCTGGGGATCCGACGACGACGATGACTCAGCCATTCAGGAGGCCAAGAGCCTCAACGCGACGGTGATGAAAATAAATGAGGGAGAGTGAGATACAGTGAAAAGAAAAATAAATGAATAAAAAAATAATAATAATTTAATAGTATAGAGAAAGATTAAGAAAAATTATTGTGATGTGTATTTATATAAGAAAAAAAAAAGTGATTTGATACGCTAAATTTTTCTTAAATTAGAGTACATGCTGCTAATGCTTTAAACAATATATCAAATACCCATGCTGACCTCTTCTAAAAGCATAAAGAAATAACACAATGACAAAAGAGAAGAATATCGCTTTACACCAGAACCTCTTCTAAAAGCTTCTTACACATTCCACCGTGATGAGCACTCATAGCTAGCCATAGTGCTCATAAGAGCATTCTTAGCCGCTTCCCTTTCCTTTTCATCTATTTTCCTTAAATATAGAAAACAAAACTATTTTTTACTTCCCAATAAAAAAATACACCACAACAGTTTCCCTTTAATTTTTCCTATATTAATTAAATATTATTACTTTACTTTTTCTTTAAACTTTTTTATTCTTTTATTATTTTATCAGTTCTCTTTCTCCCTCATCAGTAATCGACAACTTCCATGAACAGTCGTCGCTGAAGACACTGACGCTGGAGTGGGGGAGCCGAAGGCCGGTGATAGGTCGGTCTCAAATTTCCCAAGAGCCCTTTGGTTGCGCCGCCAGAAACTGCTACGTTTTGCGCCATCAGAAACCCAGGCACCGAGACCTTTCCGACTTCCTCACTGCCTCTCGTCGATCTCTGCTCGCATTTACCTAGCTCGACGGTTGGTTCCTACGCTATGATAGCTACAGCTTCTACCAAAATCGGTTAACCCTTTGATGGACACTGTCAACTATAGCTCCAAAAGTGGTTTGGTCGTGGATGAAGTAGGGAGGGTTGAGTTTATGAATTTAGATGGGTTTGTGATTGAGAACGTGACAAGGACTGCTGTGACAAACGGAGGTTTTGGGTTGCGAAAGAGAATGGCCGAATGAAGAAGACAAGAAAGGAGATGATAGCTGACTAAAAAGACGTGAGAGGAGAGAAGTTTATTTTATGATTATAATAAGGGATGGGAATGCTATTGTGCTTCTCAACGCATTGGGAAGCACTGTAGCATTCCCAGGGAACAGAAAAATATAAGGAAGTTGCTGTGGGTGACTTTTTGTGACTTTTTTGAAATTTTTCTTAAAATTTAGGGAACAGATCCCTTATAACAAATTCGAGCAATATACGTTAGGCCGAATGGACCATTCATTCCTATCTTTATCTTTTGTGCATTTGGATTCTCTCCGATTCATTTAAATCGGAGGGAATCCAATTGGTGTATTTTAAAGAGTAAATTTATTCATAAAAATGTGAATGAACAACTTTATCTTTAAAAATGCACTAACTAAATTCTCTTTCATCCAAATGAACCGGAAAAGATCTTTCTCCACCTTTTGTTACTAAAAGAAGTTTTATTCAGTAAAAAACAAAAATTGAGACTTGAGAGACACGTAGAAAGTGACAGAAATGAGAAAATTAACCACGGTCCAAAATTTTTGAATGTGTCAGGAATTGACCATAACAATTAATTAACAATTAACAGCACTTTATATCCTGTCTTATGTTTTTCAAACTATTCAAACATAATTTTAAAAGCTTTGTCTTTCTTATTTTTAAAGTTTTTTTAAAAAAAAAAAAAAAAAAATGATCGAATACAGCAGAATAAGCTTCCGAACGAGCCCATGCAAAATAGTGACCGTGGCGTAAAGCACAGTCCAAAAACTTTTCTTCCACATCAATACCTACCTCTAGCCAATACTAAATCTCGTTCAATCAATTAATTAAAGGATGTGACAAAATCAAATTAATCCGCTACTTTCACGCCTTTCAATTCTTTACAGCGTGCGTTTTGAGCACGGCAACGCAAAGAAAGCAGGAGGGGACACCATCTATCATCAAATGACACGTACACTGACATACCTGATCATATTTACAATTGGACAGTTTTTGTTTTCTGGTATCCTAGTGAAAACCGAATATAGGAAGTGTTTTGGTTAACTTGACCAAAACAATGCCTTGCAATGATATTTATAGTTGTATACAACCGACAACTGAAAAAGGTAAATATAGTATAAAAAGAAAGGTAAAATATGTAAGACACATGTACACAAGGAACTTTGCAAAGAATAAAGGTAAACTTTCATTGAGTGTGGACCACGAACGGAGAGAATGAGAGCTGCACAAGGAAATAGAGGGCTTGTTTGGTAAAGGTAATAAAATTTTTTCTTTTCCTTTTCACTTATCTCAAAAACAATCAACTTCAAAATATTCTAACTTTATATCACATTAATAATTTTATATTATTATTTAAATAAATAAAAAAATTCACTACAAAACAAAACTTTTTCATTTTTCTATACAAATTATTTTACTTTATATCACATCTATCACTTTTAACTCCCACTACCAATTCCCCTTCCCTTACCAAACAAGGCCAGAGAATCTGATTGATATTGTCTTTATTTACTCTGTATCATGCGTATCTTCCGTGGGCCAAGGTGTATGACAATTGAGATATTGAGAGGATCTTGTAGTATCTAACAAACTCGTATCTTCTAGAAGCTTAACACCCCCCCCCCCCAGGCAAACTAATAGGGGAACACACATTCAGTTTGGTACGCAAGTAATGAAAGCGAGCAGCAGTGTGGCCTTTAGTAAAAATGTCAACAACTTGATCAATAGTAGATATATAGCATAGTTGAACATCATGATTGGTGACCTTTTCTCTAATAATGTGGAAGTCGACCTCAATGTGTTTAGTATGAGCGTGGTATACAGGATTGGATGCTAAAGCGAGGGCACTAGAATTATCACACTAGAGACAAGGTGGAGTGAGAAGAGCAATCCGAAGCTCCTGTAGAAGCATGCGAACCCAAAACAACTCAGTCGTAGCAAGGGCCATGGACCGGTATTCTACCTCGGTGCTGGAACGAGAGACGGTGGGCTACTTCTTGGCAGCCCAAGAGATGAGATTGGACCTAAGAAAAATACCAAATCTAGTAGTGGAGCGCTGGTCATCTGGATTGCCAGCCTAATCATAGTCACAATAAGCATGAAGTTCTAGAGAACCTTTACTAAAAATTAAACCATAGTGAATGGATCACTTTAAATAACACAAGACCTTTTTGGCAGTAGTCCAATGCACCATGGTAGGCCGGTACATATGTTGGCATAATTGATTAACATAGTAAGCAAGATCAAGTCGTGTAAGGGTCGTATACTGTAAGGAACCCACGACGTGACAAAAAAGAGTAGGATCAAATAACTGTTCACCATCAAACCATGACATCTTGGAACCGGCTAGACATGGAACACCATAAGGCTTGGCTTCATCCATCTTAATGCAGTGCAGGAGGTTCACATTGTACTTAGACTGGCAAAGCTGAAGACCAACAGCAGTCTGAATGGCCTGAATACCCAAAAAATATTGTAGAGACCCAAGGTTCTTCATGGCAAAATCTGATTTGAGTTTAGCAACTAACATGTCAATGGAGAAAGCATGATTACTGGTGACAATGATATCGTCTACATAGATCAAAAGAAAAATGTGAGTGGTACCAAAATGACACGTAAATAAGGAGTGATTAACTTGAGAACCAGTAAATCCCAATTCCAATAAGCCAGTAGACAGACGAGTGAACCATGCTCTTGGTGCCAACTTAAGCCCATAGATGGACTTGTGGAGGCAGCAGACATAGTCCGAATGGGTAGGATCAAGCACCGGGTGAGAGGGGCACATCCTTAGTAGGGAACTTCATTTCATCAAACACTACATGTCGAGAGATGTAGACTTTCTGAGACTAAGGGACAAAACATCGATAGCCACGTTGATTGATACAGTAACCTAAAAAGATGCAAGGCTTACTACAAAATTTTCCATAAGGTCGAAGGATAAGATAGCAAAGGCTCCCAAACACTTTTAGAAAGAGTAATTAGGTTGTTTGCCAACAAATTTGGAATAAGGGGACTTATTGTTCAAAACTTTATTGGGTAATCTATTTATGAGGTAAATGGACATTAAAAATGATTCAACCCAAAATTTGGTCGACAACCCAGATTGAGCAAGGAGAGTGAGTCCCATCTCAACGATGTGCCGATGTTTCCTTTCATCAATGCCATTTTGCTGAGAGGTGTGTAGACAAGTGCGATGATGAAAAATCCCATTTTGGGCAAGGAAATTTCTAAACGGTGAGAAGGCCTATTCACCGCCATTGTCCCGTTTGAAGTTGTTTAATACTTGTAGAAACTTGTTTTTCAACAAAAAGCTTAAATTTCACAAAATAATTAAACACTTCACTTTTATTAATAAGGGAATACAACCAGGTGAACCTACTAAAACCATGAACAAAAATAATATAAAACATACATCCACTCATGGAGGGGACCAAAGAGGTTCAAACGCTGGAGTGAATGAGTTCTAAAGGAGAAGTAGAAATTATTGGAGAATCTGAAATAGGGAAGCTGTTTTGATTTCTCGAGTTGACATGAGTAGCAAACTCGAAATTTATTGATGAGACCAGAAACTGGAAGTTTTTTACCAAACTTCATAAGAAAATATTTTTTGTATTTTTTTGTGTTTGATGCGACTGAAATAATAATTAAACCAAAAATATTTTCAGTTTGACCAAAAAAACTTCTATAGTTTCGGAAAATGATTTTCATTTTTAAATTCAGTAAATCATTTTTCGAGTCTGAGTTTCTCCTACTCAAACCGATGGACCATCGTTGGACCACCACCAAGACAGACCCACGCCATCGTTGAGTCACAACCAAACCATCCCGGACCAACATTAAGCCAGCCCCAAGCTACTGTTGGACCACCGCCAGACTACCATCGAGCCACCCCAGGACCACCACCGAGCCACCCCTCGAACACCGCTGAACCACCACTGAGCCACCCCCAAACCACCTTCAAGCCACCCTAGACCATCACCAAGCCACCCCCAGACCACCACCAAGCCACTCCTAGACCACCGCCGAGCCACCCTAGACCATCACCGAGCCACCCCCGAAACATCACCGAGGTACCCCGAACCACCACTAAGCCATCCTGAACCATCAACAAGCCACCCCCGGACCACCGCTGAGCCACCCTAAGACCACCGCTGAGCCACCATCAGACCACTGCCAAGCCACCTACGAACCACCACCGAGCGACATCGGGCCACCACTAAGTCACCCCATACTATCATTGAGCCACATCGGACCACCACTGAGTCACCCCATACAATCATCGAGCCACCTCGGACCATCTTCTAGTCACTCCCAAACCACCACTGAGCCACACTGGACCATCACCAAGCCACCAACAAATCACCATTGGACCACCACCGAGCCATCCCCGAACCACTACTGAACCACCCTGAACCACCACTGAGACACCCAAGGACCACCACCAAGCATTATTTTATATTAATATTTTTATGTTGTGAATAAAAAATGATTTTTATAGTTAATATATGATTGAATGAAAATATTAAAACTAAAATTAAAAATTAAAAAAAAAAATCTATGATTTTCCATACGTGCTAAATACCAAAAAATATTTTCTGAGAAAAACATTTTTTTAAAATTTTCTTTAATTTATCTTTTTAAATAAAATTGTTTAAAAAATAATATTTTAAGGTGACATGGCACTAATGGAATTTACAAAATTGGATGGAAAAGTGACGGAATGACTCTATTCAAAATTGCGAAAAAGTTGAGTTAATGTTGAAAATTAAAAAGTGAGGAACCATTTTCAAATCGCGCTCCAACTCAGAGAGTTATTATACATTTACCCTAATTTTTTTTTTGCTTTTTTCATAAGCTAGCAACACTAAGATATCATATATCAAAGCTGACAATACAAGAAAACGGTAATCTGTTTATATTTAATCCATGTATAAATATATATTAACTAGCTACCAACTAACTATGGCCCATTTTTCTGGTTCATAGTCCTCTATGTATATACAAGAAAAAGAATATGAAAAAATTTATATTTAATGAAAACGTAACTTTCCACGATGAAAACTAGTTACGCAATTAGAAGCCCATCGAATGAAGTATGAATCATCAAAGGGAGCTTTATTCATCTACCAATTAAACATGAAACTAAAGGAGAAGTATTACACCATATCGGATAATGATCATGTAACGATCCACTATTAAGTCATCGACACGTACAATAGTGTTCACTTTTGGTTCTCTCTAACCAAACTTTTAAGAAGGTTACATTAAAAAAAAAAGTTTACTAAATTATTTACCCGTGCTTAATAAGCAGTTAATCAAGTTATAGATGAGGTTTCGTTAAAAGAAATTTCTATTACCTGTGCTTGGTGAATTTTTGGTAAGTTTTCCATATACATTAGTTTTGGGTATTTTGTTAAACTGCTATATTATTGTGATTAACCCTAAGTAATGCTTATGGGTTAGCAATATTGTGTTTAATAAAGTGAATAGAAATTTTAGATAAATGTTTAGGAATTTTAAAGTTTTATGGGTAGATTAGCAATGTGGCTTTTGAGCGATTCAAAATGCAACCTAGTGTGATTATTAGTTAGAATGCTAATTAACGCAATGTATTGTAATTTTAGCGGCACTTTACAGTTGAGCTTAGAGTCGTTTGGACATTTGGGAGTACAAGCGACCTGAAGTGGGTATTCTACTCACTGAGAAAATATATATTTTTATATGTATTAGATTGATAAAAATATATATACTGTTTATGAAACCGAACTGACCATATGATGAATTATATGCTTTGAGACAATTTGATTAATTTCGATTATGTTTAAACTATATCAACAATGTTTAAGAAATGATACATGACTGAAAAGTATTGAATTAATTTAAAGTGTTAAGTTATGCGGTTGGGATTTAAATTATGCAAAATTGTTTGAGAACATGTCATGTTGAAACTATTTATGTTTTATGAAACTATGTTTTGAGTTTGAGAACATGTCATGTTGAAACTATTTAGGTTTTATGAAGAAACTATGTTTTGAATGATTTCGAAGTGTTTGATAAAATGTTATATTTGTTTAGTTTTAAGAGGACGTGATTTAGCAACTGCATGATTTTAGTATGATACAGTAGTAAAATATATACTGGTCAAGCACAGAACATAGAGCATGTAGTATAGAGCATACATACCAGCAGTATCAGTATATCAGTATCAGCAGCATATCAGTATCAGTATACCAGAATCAGTAATATCAGCAGCATTATTAGCCCCAGCTCATGCATATGATGTATAGCATTGTTTTATGAGTGATGTTTTTATGTTCTGAGTAGCTTTTACTAGACATGTTGGTATGCATAAGTGTCTTAAATGGAAAGCGCTTATGTATATTTCTATCAGATTGTCTCATGTGTTAAGATCATACATTGAACTTGAAAGTACATGGATACATGACTCCCCATGTACGAGTAATGGCATGTCTATGAGTAAGAATGTGGCCTGTTCTTGTTCTTCAGGAAAGACGTGTTAGCATGATTGAGTTTAACTCTAGTGCTCTCATGATCTACTGACGTTCAAGGCACGAAACTGAAATACGATTAGAGATGGTGTTGCGAATATTTTGTTGAAGGATGTTATCCTAGTATGGAAGAGTAAGATGCCATGTTCCTTGCTTAAGACCTATGTGTATGCGTGATATCTGTGATGGAGTGATCGAATGCACATATGTCTGAGCCGTCGTTGAAAAGTATTATTATAGAGGGGTTTATATGTAGAAACTTCCAAGGAGGGATGTTTGGAACTTCTACATATTTTCACAGCTATATAGTATGTTTTAAATGTTTTCTGGATAGTCAGTGTTTGCTGCATTAGCTATTGGTAAATTGTGGCTAATATAGTGCTCGCACGACTAAAAATAAAATAAGGTTTGGTTCTTTGTGAAAACTCAGTTAGTCTTATACCACTGAGGTCTTAGTATGTTTTATACTAAGACGATAAACTCATCATTTCACCTATACGGGTGTGGATACCACCACAACCGTGTAGATGATATTCCTGTGATTGCAAGTACTCCTGAGGCGGATAATGATCCAGTAGCTTACTATTTGGGTTACTATGATTGAAGCCCGTAGCGACAGTCGTAGTGGGATAGGACTATGATGTCCTTAGTTTGAGTACTTTTGTATATGGCTTATGGCGCATGTGTCACTTATTATTTTGTATAAGCCATTCTTTTGTAATAGCTATATGTAGTTAAGCATTAAACAGATAGACATGTGTTATGGCTCACTTTTGTATAGATAACAGATTTATTTATGGTTATGTTTTTCCGCTATGTTTGATGGTATCATGATCTATTCCGCTGTAGATGTAACTCTGTATATCTGGTGCATGTTATGGGACATGTGCCTATGTTGGCTGAGCGACACGTAGTCGTGCCACTGCGATGACTCATTTTACGTTTTGTAAAAAAAAAAAAAAACGGGTTGTCACATAAACCCCCAACCAATATTCCACCCAAAATAAGAAAAATTTCAAGTTTAAAATAAAATTGAAATTTTTAACAAACTAAACTAGAAAAATAAATTTCAAAAAGATTATGGAATATAAAATATTTTGAGGTCAAAAATATAACTGAATTTTAAAATTAACCTATAGATCCCAACAACCTCCAACTATAAAAAAAAAAAACACGTGTTCTGCGTTTGTTGACAATGTAGATTGTTAAACCATAATCAAACCACAACATATTTGAATGAGTCACTAAGAGAGATTCATGACACACTAGATATATGAGATTATCTTTATTTTTAAGTCATTTCTCATACTTTATGCCATCTTTCTCTATATGCTCTCAGTTTTCCTTATTGCAGAAGAAATAAATGTCTTGATTGCCATAGTATTTATTGACACCTTATTTTTATGCTTTAACTGATGAACATGATTGCATTTATTGGTCTTTTCCTGAATGATAATATGAACACTTTATGGATTCTCTCATCTTCTCAAACACACATAGTTAGAAGTTCCTTTACTAACCATTTATCCTTATGTGTGTTAAAAGATAAAATTCTACACTTAGAAGAGAGAATTCAAAAAATGAAATAAACCAATAATGACAAAAAATCTCAACCTTTAAGGACTTAAGCTAAACTATAATATCCTTCATTCCCATAATGAGATTAGAAACACTTTAGAAACTGTAAAAGATTTATCTTTAAAGCCTTTTCTATTAGGGTGCTGACCAAATTTTGTTTGAACTTACTAAATGTTCATAAACAACCTTTATAAACTTTGGCCCTAAAACATTTATGAATAAATCCCTGATGACTTTAGTGACATGAGATTTCATGAACATCTAACTTAGGTGATTAAATTACTCCTACCGTTCATGCTTAATAATCTCACGTGGCGTACTTAATTCCGCGGGAGTAGGTGGTTTGTCCACACGAAGCACCAAATTTTTAACACTCCAATTGAAAAAGCATATTAATATTTTTCTAGTCAGAAAAATATTACCTTAAAGTATTTGAACATAAAACTACCAAAAGTAGAGTAATATGAATAGCTGCAATGACCAAGAAAATAAAATAAATACTTTAATGCTATGAAGGAACTTTATTTTAAATTCGTCAATGCCAATTTAAAACAGTAAATTTCAACCTACCTTTAGGCAAAGGTTGCATCACGCATGAAATTTACTCTTTATTAATAAGACTAATAAATTTAAATATTAATAAATAAAATTCTCCGTACCTTTGGGCAACCGAGGGAAATTTTACTTTTAATACTAAATTTGTTATCTCATTCTAATCAAGTCATAAAAATAAAAACTTCCCTTTGGAAATAAGTAATTAAATTTATGAATTAATTCCAACACGATTTTAATTTTTCTATATGAAGTTCATGTGTATTATGCAATTATTATAAAAATCAAGATGCTTTGGCTCTTCCAAAATCATAATAATCACGCTGAAATTCATGAACATCTAATAAAATTCTTTATGAGGTTCATGCATGTAATCCTGATGTAATTATCATTAAAAAATGGGATGCTTTGGCTCTCCCATAATTATTATGATAATTACGTGAGTACAATCCTGATGCAATTATTATTGAAAAATTGGGATGCTTTGGCTTCCCCAAAATTATCATAATAATTGCGACTTCATTAACATCTAACAACTTTATAGATGCCCACAAATGGCCCCAAGAATATAACAAACTAAT
This sequence comes from Alnus glutinosa, assembly GCF_958979055.1. Classification (NCBI taxonomy): domain Eukaryota; kingdom Viridiplantae; phylum Streptophyta; class Magnoliopsida; order Fagales; family Betulaceae; genus Alnus; species Alnus glutinosa. The sequence goes on from NC_084886.1 coordinate 15,064,324, forward strand.
ACCTAAATGGAGTAAACAGCGTTTTTTCAAGGTGCAACCAGGTGAGTTCCCAGGAAAGTGAGGGGGGTCACTTGGACACACTTAAATCCCAAGACTTTCTTAACCAGAACTTTTCTAGACATTGTGGCCTTGTTTGATAGAATACAAAACAATACAACACTGTTCATGCGTTTTTTTTTTCATTTTTTTATATTTTTCACCACCAATCAACATCAAAACATTCCCACTTCTTCACTTTTTATATCACATCAATAATTTTTTATTCACTACAATCCAAAACTTTTTCACTTTTCTATACATTTTTTTAAATTTTTATATCTCATCATCACTTTTTACTAATTCCAAAATTAACAACCCACTATTCTGTTATGTTCTGTTCTGTACAGGTCTTTGCCAAACAAGCCCTGTATTCTTGGATATTACTGTAAACACACTAGCATATATGGTATTGTTAATTATTCTTAGGTCTAGGCATCAAGCAATTTATATTTAAACAATATAAATTCAACAATTAAAAATTTATTCCCAAAATCATGTATTAAATAAATAATAATATTAATACAGAACACTGTAAATAATAAAGGGAATAAAACCTAAATATGAAAGCATAAAATTAGGTCTACCTTGATGGTTTGAAACTTATCACTTAATGGACTCAAATGTCTCAAGTTCAAATCCTCACCTAAGCCCAATTTTTTCATATTTTTCACAAAATTCGAAACAGGTCATTGTATTGGGCTTATGGGTCTCTTTATAGTACTGGCTCAAACTGGGCCAACCCACTTAAATGAGTCCCCTTTTTTCTATAAAAAAAAAAAAAAAAAAAAACAAAACAAAACAAAAAAAAAAAAAAACAAAAACAAATTGAATAGGGCCTTTTGGGCTGACCCAAATGGATCAACTCCTTGGTTCCTGGATTGGGCTCACCTATTTGTCAGCCCACTTGACCCGAAAACTGCAACCGTCTCCTTCTTTAGTTACAGCCCTTAATGAAGTAGGAGACATGCCTTCTCCTCTATGTCTCTAGCGACGATACCGAGAGAGAAGACATAATTGTGTTTCAAACTAAACACGTTGACAAGCTCTACTATAAACCAGCATATTTACGTTTTAGGCACTCATAAGTAATAGTGCAATAAACCATTCACGAAAATGCACCATATTTTTCCATTTCCCGAAAACCCACTTTTTAGCATATAAAATAGGTTGTTTTGGTATCAAATAGGTGCAGGAGACGAAAAGACTTATCAAAAATTATGAATAGAAAACACTCATATGCTTTTCAACGGTATGTGAACAATAGACATAATTTTAAATAAACTATGTTCACAAATATCATATTGGATTCAATATTATAACGCATAGCAAAACTTAACGCTAAGCAAAATGGCATAAAGGTGGCTCTGATGCCACATTTTAGAACATATAAACATATTATGCTCAACTAACATGCGCAGCGAAAAATAAAAGACAAGGATCTAGGCTTACCTCTAGCCATATTTGCTCAAGAAGGATCCAACAATACCCATTCGGGGTTACTAAAATCCACACAAATTAAAACCCAAAAGCACGAAACCCATATGGTTTCTCTACAAAATCTTTCCAAAACAAACTAAAAAAATGGAAATCAAAGCCATACTTACCGAAAAATGAATTTCTCCATGTTTGGGTGCCGAGAAAACGCCGGAAAAAGACGTCCCTTGGCTTTACCGGCCTCAAGCCATGACCCACTAGCCTCCAGCGCGGTCGTCCACCCCCAATGGTGGCTAGTCCATTGTGTGTCTCTCTCAGGTTCTTTCCAGTTCTCTATCCAACTCTCTCAACCTCCCTCTCCGATCTCCCTCTCTCGGTCTCTCGATGGAAGAAAAGAAAAGAACGAAAAAGAAGGAAGTCAGGGGAGAAGGAAGAAAATAAAAAGAAGATCGAAAAGAACAAGAAAGGGCATGTGTGATTTCAAAAAAAAAAAAAAAAAAAGACCTCAAGCATAAGGGAGGCAGCTGTGCGCGGGAGGAGAAAGAAAGAGGAGGGAAAAGGAAATAAATATGAAATTTTGGGCCAAAATTTCAGATCCCACCAATAACACACGCCAGCTATTTTAGTATCAGCTGATAAATACATTATCAGCGGCCACATTGAAATGTCGCCGCTGATAAGTAGTTTTGGTCGCCGATATTGACCCTGAAAAAAAAATTAACAAATTAGTTCAATAAAATTATATTAAAAAAATGGTTAAATACCCTATTAGTACCTGAGTTTTAAGGGTTTTTTAATTTAATACCTGAGTTTTCATTTGTATCATAAGTAGTACCTGAGTTAGGGGTAAAAACCCATTTGGTACCTCTGTTATATTTTCCGTCCTAAAATTAACGGTTGACACGTGGCATTATATAAAAATTTAAAAATAAAAATCTTTAAAAAAGAGGGGTATGGCTGAGCCACCCCCCTTGGCCACTATGGGGCACTATATAAAAAACAATACAAATACAAATCTTTAAAATTTAATTAAAAATAGTAAAAAAAAAAAAAATTTAAAAAAAATTATGACAATTTAGGAGGTTAAGTGAAGTTACCACCAAAAAATTAAAACCTTCACTATGTCAAGTTTGATCGATCAGTTAAGGGGGCTAAATTACATTTAACCCAAAAAAAAAAAAAAATTATGATTGTATCACGATTGATCAGACTAGTGCACTACGATCGATCATATTCGTTTTGAATTGAGATGATACAAAATCCAAATAGTAAGATCGGTCCTTCATCATATTATGATCGATCGAAAGACCGCACTAGGATCGATTGATTAATCTTATCATCATTTGATCGTATCACTATCGACCGAACTAGTACACTATGATCGATTAGATGTTCGATCGAACCTTCACTATGTCAAATTTGATTAATCGAACTCTATCACGATTGATCGGACTAATGCACTAGGATTGATCTGATGTTCGATCCATCAAAGTAATGCACTAGGATCGATCGGATCTTCTATCGATCATATTATCCTATCATAATCAATTAGACTAGTACTTGAGATCAATCGCATGTTAGATCGAACTTTCATTGTGTTAAGTTTGATTGATAAAACTCTATTACAATCGATTGGATCAATGCATATGATCGATAGATCATTCGATCAATCATAATAGATCCATAAGATCGATAGATCATCCGATCAATCATGATAGATCAATATGATTGATAGATCATCTGATCAATCATGGTAGATCATCCGATCGATCATGATAGATCAATAAGATCGATAGATGATAAGTGTTGAATGTTTACATTCAAAGCCCCTTAATTTGCATATGTTAAACCCTAAAATGTGTTGTTAAATAATGTGTTATTATGTTTTAGTGTTTCATCTCTTTTTTAGGTCCTAATTGGAAACAAGAGCAAAAATCTGCAAGTTAAGCCTAAGATACACCGAGGTTAATATTGAAGACATTTGAGGTTCAAGTGCTTCTGCCAGGAAGAGGAAAATCGATCGATCAAAATTTCCTTGCATGAAAAGTCAATCTATCGATTCAGCAGTCAAACTTAAAGAAATCGATCTAAATTCGATCTATCGAAATTTCTCAGGGCAAAATAATCGATCGATCGACTTCGGATATTTCAGAAAAAATCTTCAGATGTCGGCATATTTTTGTGTGGCCCAAATTCATCCTCAAGTTGTGCAGTTCTAATCAGATGTTGTCACCATCATTTTTTGCTGCTGAGAGTGATTGATTAGGCTAGATTTGTTGTACTAAATCCTCTATAAATAGAGAATGGACGTGAGAGTTAAGAGAGAGAGAGAGATAAAGAGAGAGAGAGAGAGAGAGAGAGAGAGAGAGAGAGAGAGAGAGAGAGTTTTTAGTTATTTTTCTTAATTTTAGTTTTTGTGCATTTATGTGATGCACTATTTCCTTCATATTTTCCAGAGAGCTTAGAATTAGGGTATTTTAATTTTGTAACTTACTTTAAATCCATTTTTAGTTAAGTAAAGTTTAATTCTAGTTTTTGCAAGTGTTCTCTACATCTTTCCAGCAACTTCTTTCTTCTTTTTCTTGTTTGTTTTTCATCTTGTTAGTTTGATTTGTAGTTCCTAGACCTCTTAGAGAAATGGGTTCTTCTTCTCCTATAAGAGAATCTCATATCTCCATGAGTAGCTAATTTAGTTGTAGGGTATTGATGAACTCTTTCTAAGTGTCATGGTTTGATTGTATTATTCTTGGAATTCCATACAAGTGTAATGATTACTTAGCCTAGAGATGGTTATGTAATGGTGCTTATGACATAATTTATGTGAACTTGATAATTCATGCTAGGGAACATATATACTCCACACTATTTTAGTTTCAATATTGCTTAAATGCTTTTTCAATTATAGTATAATTTTATGTGGAGGTTATGTGCTAAACTAAGATGATTTATACTTTTTCCATAGATGTGTATGCTTATTAAAAGGTCTTATGGTCCATACTAGGGAGCATGAATAATTCAACCCTAGATTTTAGTTGAATGACTATTGTCTAAGTAGATGGATTATCATCGCCTTTAAACTAAAGTAATTTCATGTTGAGATTGTCGTGTGATTGACAATCATTACGCGCTAGTATTACACTTGTGAAGGAAATCTGGGAGGAATATAGTATGCCATGTTTATGAGGATTGAGTGAAATCAATGCCCTATACTTTTCTTTTTCTTAAAATCTCTCCATTTTAATTGTTTTAGTTCATATTAGCTTAGTGAAAAACTAAACAAATCTTCTTTCTCAAAATTAAATTAGGAAACGTCTTAAGTATTTCATAACTAAACAACCTCTAATCCTTGTGGTATGATGCCCTCCTTAGTCCTATTCTGCAAAGTCTCGTACTATTGCAAGTGATTATAAATATTAAAATCCACGTAATTATGAAAACCGATTAATTTGCAAAACCAAAATTCCTTATTTTTAATAATCGGTTTGATAGCTACCAATAGATCATTCAATCGATCATGATAGATCATCCGATCGATCATGATAGATCATCCGATCGATCATGATAGATCATCCGATCAATCATGGTAGATCATCCGATCGATCATGATATATCAATAGGATCGATAGATCATTCGATCAATCATGAAAGATCAATATGATCAATAGATTATCCGATCGATCATGATAGATCAATATGATCGATAGATTATCCGATCAATAATGGTAGATCATCCGATCGATCATGATATATCAATAGGATTGATAGATCATCCGATCAATCATAAAAGATCAATAGGATCAATAGATCATCCGATCGATCATGATAGATCAATAGGATCGATAGATCATCCAATCAATCATGATAGATCAATATGATTGATAGATCATTCGATCAATCATGGTAGATCATCCGATTGATCATGAAATATCAATAGGATCGATAGGTCATCCGATCGATCATGATAGATCAATAGGATCGATAGATCATCCGATCGATCATGATAGATCAATAGGATCAATAGATCATCCGATCGATCATGGTAGACCATCCGATCAATCATGATAGATCCATAGGATCAATAGTTCATTCGATCAATCATGATAGATCAATATAACTGATAGATCATCCAATCAATCATGGTAGATCATCTGATCAATCATGATAGATCGATAGATCATTCGATCGATCATGATAGATCAATAGGATCGATAGATCATCCGATCGATCATGATAGATCCATAGGATCGATAGATCATCCGATCGATCATGATAGATCTATAGGATCATCCGATCAATCATGATAGATCATCCGATCAATCATGGTAGATCATCCGATCGATCATGATATATCAATAGGATCGATAGATCATCTGATCAATCATGATATATCAATAGGATCGATAGATCATCCGATCAATCATGAAAGATCAATAGGTTCGATAGATCATTCGATCGATCATGATAGATCAATAGGATCGATAGATCATCCGATCGATCATGATAGATCAATAGGATCAATTGATCGGGCTAATGCATTAGGATCGATCGAATGTTCGATCCAATAGCAGTTTTATTATTAATTATTTTTTTCTTCAATAACTATTAGCGGCCACCTCCAAAAGCGGCCATTAATGGTATCTTATTAGCGACCACTTTTGGAGGTGGCCAATACTAATTTTATTATTAATTTTTCTCTTCAATAACTATTAGCAGCGACACAAAATGTGGCCGCTACTAGTAGCTTTTTAGCGGCCACTTTTCGAGGTGGCCGTTAATAGTATATTATTAGCGGCCACTTTTGGAGGTGGCCGCTAATGAGTTCACACAAGGAAATAGAGAATTTGATTGATATTTTCTTGGACCTCACGCATATTGGCTATGCTTAGCAAATGCTGATACAGAACAAAGTAGTGGATTGTTAATTTTGGAATTAGTAAAAAGTGATGATGTAATACCCCAGATTTTAAGACAGAGCATCTCGAATAGAATCTATGGCGATCAATTCACGCTTTTAATTGCTCGATCGACATTATTCTAATAATTGCCCATTTATGCGCCACCTGTTTTAATTGGTAAATTAGTTGGGATAGTAATATTCTTAATATTATCATAGGTGAATATTTTGTAGAATAATATTAATGATATAATAATATTATCAGTGTAATAATGTTATTCAAAAATTAACATTATTTATAAAATAAACTGGACTTAAAACGGGTTTAAAATTATACCCTAGTGTGTTATTAAATGATAAGGACCTAATATAAAAATACCTGCAGATTAACTTCATCTGTACCGATATCTCTGAGGAGATTCGATGCATCATTTCTTCTAGACAGCTCAACCCCCTCGTCATCTCCCTCACGTCACCTGTGCAAACCAAACTTGCTAAGCAAGTTTAGCAAACTTATAAATTAGCCCCATCCTTGAACAGAAACTTGCACCATCAGTGTTAATCACTGAGCTATTTCTTCTTCTTTTCATATATTTCTTTCCTTCTTCATTATTCTTTTCTTCTTCTCGGGAGAATCTGAGTGAGAAACTGAGATTAAGAGAGATGAGAGCTGAGGGAGAGAAACACACAGAGAGACTGAAACCGAGAGAGAGATCGAGAGTTTGAGAGAGTGTTAGAGGGAGGACCCGAGAGTGAAACCCAGAGAAAAAGCCGGGAGAGGCCGATCCTCGGTGGGCTTCCGGTGATTGTCGCCGGCGGAGCAGAGGGCCGATCGGAGGCCGATCCTCCGATGGGTGGTGCTGGGCGTCGGCGGTAGACCAGAGACGCTATTCCGGCCAGTCCAGTGATGATTTCCGGCCAATTTCGGTGGGTCAACAGTGGGTCGTCGGAGGATGCGTTTCCCGATGAGATTGGAGGCGATTTCCGGCGGTTCTGGCCGAAAATCCGGCGACTTCCAGCGGTGTTATTCGGGTAAATCCTAGATATGTTTTCTGGTGAATTCCTACAACCTTAAATAGAAATTCCTGATGTATTATTGTGGATTTCTGCTGTGTATTTGGATTTAATATGTATTGACCCGATTGTGTGTATTTTTGGGGTAGAACCCGTGTGTGCGTGTGGTATTTTAGCCATTTGGTGTTTGGATATCATGGCTAGACCAAGTTTAGGTGGAGTGTCTTCACTGATTTAGAGTGGGTATTTTAGAATATAATTTTGTGATGTTGATGTTGAGAATGCATTTTGAATGGATTTTCCTATTGTATCTTTCCCCTGTTTTTGCTGGGTGCACCCTCTGTTTTAGCCGATTATTGTGTCTCTTGTTTGGATGAGTTTGGCCGGTTGGGTGATGGGCTGACTTGGGTGGAGTTTTGGGTATGGTTGATGGTGATCTGGGCAGTATGGTGTTCAATGACCGTTTGTGGAGTTCCAGCCAAATGCTAAGTGTGGGTTTCTTGCTGGCCATGTAGTGTTTTGGTGATTTTGTTGAGATATGAATTGATAGATTATTAGTGGAATTCTATCTAAATGTTTCTTTGACCAGTAAAATGATTATTTTGGAGTGTTTGTGCTAGAACAACCGAGTAGGTGTTTATTTGGGTTTGAAATAAACTGTATAGTGAGTGAAAACTGGATGTTTGAGTTAAGTGTTGATTTTGAGAGATTTGGTGCTAGGATTAATGTTCCTAAAATAATAATTTGGCTTTATTAGAAATATTAGTATTTTTACAGAAGATGGGTTTAAGTGTTAAACTAATAATGATAATATTATGTAAAGAAATTATATAAATAGAATTAGGATTTGTGGATGATGATGTTAACACTTTATGTGTATACATATGTATTTATTGCAGATAACGAGTTAAGAGACTGCGGATGTAATGGTAAGTATTTCTATACTTACTGAGGACGAAGCTGGTGGATTTTTCCATAATATTGTGTTTACTGCATTATTTAATTTGTTTGTGCATGTGAATTTGCATGTTTTATATTTTAATTAAACTGTTTAATAACAAAGCTGGTATGTAACCGTAGGTTTACAGGCCAGTGGGACCTTAGGTTCCCGCAAAGATAATAATGGAATGCTGTAACCGTAGGTTTACAGGCCAGCTGGGACCTTAGGTACCTAGCCCAAGATTAATTAAGCTTTAAGTGAGGAGACCGTAGGTTCTCGGGACCGTAGGTTCCCACAACTCGCTAATACGGACCGTAGGTTCCATCACGAGAGGAGTGCAAAAGATGATAATTAAGACATTGCATATAAAACTGTCATATTATTCCTTTATAATTATGTATATATTCAATTTATGACTGTGATTAGCTACCACGGATCATATATTGCATATACGCGTGACTATAATGTCATATCTGCATTATGTGGGATTTATTAAATAAATCAGCATTCATTATATTATTGGAAACAGTGGACTCACTTTAGTGTTTTGTGTTTTGGTTTCTATATGTATATATATATTGGTGCAGGTTTATAGACAAAGATTAGAGCTCAAGAGGTTTTGAAGCTTAGGACGTATAGTTTGCATTTTGTTTATAGTTTATTGTGTTTATAACATTTTATGTTGACAAGATTGCTAATAATTTTCATGTATTCCTTTGTGTTACTATTGACACTTGTTTCCATGTAATTGTTCTAAGTGTTTACTTTATAAATGTCTAGAAGTATTCCAGTTAGAAGCTCTGTTATGTTATTCCAAGCCAATTGGATATATTCCGCTGCGAAATCTTAACTCTGATGTTGTAGTAATGTCACGTGGAAATCGAAAAATTTTCACTTACGTCTTTTTGTAAAAGGCGGGGCGTTACAGTAGGATCAAGCACCGGGTGAGAGGGGCACATCCTTAGCAGAGAACTTCATTTCATCAAACACTACATGTCGAGAGATGTAGACTTTATGAGACTGAGGGTCAAAACATCGATAGCCACGTTGATTGATACAGTAACCTAAAAAGATGCAAGGCTTACTACAAAAGGATAGCTTGTGCTTTCCATAAGGTCGAAGGAGAGGATAGCAAAGGCTCCCAAACACTTTTAGAAAAGAGTAATCAGGTTGTTTGCCAAAAAGATTGGAATAAGGGGACTCATTGTTCAAAACTTTTTTGGGTAATCTATTTATGAGGTAAATGGACGTTAAAAATGATTCAACCCAAAATTTGGTGGACAACCCAGATTGAGCAAGGAAAGTGAGTCCCATCTCAACGATGTGCCGATGTTTCCTTTCATCAATGCCATTTTGCTGAGAGGTATGTGGACAAGTGCAGCGATGAAAAATCCCATTTTGGGCAAGGAAATCTCTAAACTGTGAGGAGGTCTATTCACTACCATTTCCCGTTTGAAGGTGTTTAATGCCTGTGGGAAATTGTTTTTCAACAAGAAGCTTAAATTTCACAAAATAATTAAACACTTCACTTTTATTAATACGGGGATACAACCAGGTGAACCTACTAAAATCATCAACAAAAATAATATAAAACCTACATCCACTCATGGAGGGGACCGGAGAGGTTCAAACGTCGGAATGAATGAGTTCTAAAGGAGAAGTAGAAATTCTTGGAGAATCTAAAAAGGGAAGCTGTTTTGATTTCCAGAGTTGACATGAGTCGCAAACTCGAGATTTATTGATGAGACCAGAAACTGGAAGTTTTTTACCAAACTTCATAAGAAAATATTTTTTGTATTTTTTTGTGTTTGATGCGACTGAAATAATAGTTAAACCAAAAATATTTTCAGTTTGACCAAAAAAACTTCTATAATTTCGGAAAATGATTTTCATTTTTAAATTCCATATATCATTTTTCGAGTCTGAGTTTCTCCTACTCAAACCGATGGATCATCGTTGGACCACCACCAAAACAGACCCACACCACCGATGAGTCACAACAAACCACCTCGGACCATCATTGAGCCACCCCCGGACCACCACCAAGCCACCCTTAAACCATCATCAAGCCACCCCCGGACCACCACCAAGCCACCCCTGGACCATCGCCGAGCCACCCTAGACCATCATCGAGCCACCCCCAAAACAACTACAAGGTATCCCGAACCACCACCAAGTCATCCCAAACCATCAAAAAGCCACCCCTGGACTACTGCTAAGCCACCATTGGACCACTGCCAAGCCACTTACGAACCACCATTGAGCGATATCAGACCACCACTAAGCCACCCTATACTATCACCGAGCCACCTCGGACCACCACCGAGTCACTCACGAACCACTATTGAGCCACGCTGGACCATCACCAAGCCACCAACAAATTACCATCGGACCACCACCGAGCCATCCCCAGACTACTACCAAACCACCCCGAACCATCACCGAGACACCCAAGGACCACCACCAAGCATTATTTTATATTAATATTTTTATGTTGTGAATAAAAACTGATTTTTATATTTAATATATGATTGAATGAAAATAAAAATTAAAAAAAAAAAATCTGAGATTTTCCATACGCACCAAATACCAAAAAATATTTTATGCAAAAAACATTTTTTTTAAATTTTCTTTCTTTAATTTTTCTTTTTAAATAAAATTATTTAAAAAATAATATTTTAAGGTGACGTGTCACTAATGGAATTTGCGAAATTTGACAGAAGGACTCTATTCAAAATCGCGAAAAAGTTAAGAAGTTAATATTGAAAATTAAAAAGTGAGGGACCATTTTCAAATCGCGCTCCAACTCAATGAGTTATTATACATTTACCCTAATTTTTTTTTTAGTTTTTTTCATAAGCTATCAACATTAAGATATCATATATCAAAGCTGCCAATACAAGAAAACGGTAATCTGTTTCTAATTAATCCATGTATAAATATATATTAACTAGCTACCAAGTAACTATGGCCCATTTTTCTGGTTCATAGTCCTCTATGTATATACAACAAAAAGAATATGAAAAAATTTATATTTAATGAAAACATAACTTTCCACGATTAAAACTAGCTTGTTACGCAATTAGAAGCCCATCGAAAGAAGTATGAATCATCAAAGGGAGCTTTATTCATCTAGCAAACATGAAACTAAAGGAGAAGTATCACACCATATCGGATAATGATCATGTAACGATCCACTCCCAAGTCATCAACACAATAGCGTTCACTTTTGGTTCTTTCTAACCAAATTTTTAAGGAGGTTACATTAATAATAAAATAAAATAAAATGTTTACTAGATTATTTACCCGCGCTTAATAAGCAGTTAATCAAGTTATAGATGAGGTTTCGTTAGAAGAAAATTTTATTTGTATCTATGATATTGTTTTCTTAGAGCAACAAACTATTTTTCATGATTATGAATTAAGTCAAATTTTTCTCAAAAAAAAAAAAAATTGAAGCTACTACAATTTTTATTATAAAATAATTTACAAATTAATGTGACAATTCATAATTACTAAAATAATTAGGAGAAATTAATAAGCTAATTTTTTGCTTAATTATTTAACAAATTATAAACACATACATTGGTTAGTAAATAATTTTATAATAAAAATGAGAGAAATGTTACTTTAATTGTATTCTCTTGTCCTCTCATGATGTGACATTCTTAATTTACCATTAGAATTTTTATTTTATTTTTAGATGTGTTATACATTTTCTTTTTGACAATTTTGTTATTCTTTTATCCTCTTATTTTTTTAAAATTATTATTAAATTTTAGGCTATAAAAAGGACTCACATGAAGTACCCCACAAGTTCATCGAGAATTTTCTAAAAGTAGGAAGATGAGATAACCACACATTTTCTCTTCAAAAAATCTTAAAAGCAGCCTTAATTTGCATCCTGCGAGCAATTAGCAGCCATGCAGTATGCACATTGAATATGGACCATGTACATTCCTCGCATGCTTTAAGTACTGCACACATGCACAGTCCAAATGCGTACAAAATTTTGGTGTCATTGTATAAAGTCTTACATCTAGGCGTCACCAGTGACGTACGCCTCCAAATTTCGGTCTTAGCTAATTATCTACGACTTTTTGTCCTCACTCCGGGGCCAATTGAAGTCCTCATAATTCGAAAAGACATGTTATAATTAAATTAATGCATACTTGTGCCGGACCAAATTAACACCAATCCCACAAGCGAGCAGTGAAGTAAACAATGGAGGAACGGGAACCCCTGCCTCTCCATGTCCGCCATGTCCACAAACTATCCATATTTATTAACAGATCACATACGCTTACTCACTCCATAGCTTTAGCTTTCTTGATTTACTACAGAGCCTCTTTCCTCTTCCAAGACCCCAAGAGCAGAGCATCCCCAACTCTACCATGGCTCCTTGTGTTCGCTTCGGAGCTTCTCCTCTCCTTCATATGGCTCCTCGGCCAAGCTTATCGCTGGCATCCCGTTACAAGGACAGTCTTTCCAGAAAGATTGCCAGAGGATGATAAGCTCCCACCCATTGACGTGTTCATATGCACCGCGGATCCAAACAAGGAACCAACTGTGGAGGTGATGAACACTGTGTTATCAGCCATGGCTCTGGACTACCCACCCGAGAAGCTTCACGTGTATCTTTCGGATGATGGGGGCTCTCCTCTGACTTTGCATGGTATGAGGGAGTCTTGGAGGTTTGCAAAATGGTGGCTTCCTTTTTGTAGGAAGTATGGAATCACGACCAGGTGCCCACAGGCTTATTTTTCGGCTCCAGAGGATGATGGAGGTTGTGAGAGAGCCGAGTTCACGACTGAGCGACAGAAGATTAAGGTTTGCTCTCGGAGACATATTTTACTTTGAAATATTCCAACTCATAATTAAAATGAGTTGATGGGTGTGATAATTAATTAATATTGGTGCATGCAGGAAAGGTACGAGATGTTCAAGGAATCTATTGCAAAAGTAAGAGAAAGAGGCGGGCCAAAGGACAATAGTAGGATTACTGCTCGAGATCACCCTTCTGTTATTGAGGTACCTCACTTTCTTCGTCAAGAATCTCATGCTCAAAAACTATTATGCTGTGCTGTATATATTTAATTAGTTTGTATTGAATTAGTAAGTAAAGTAGAAAATTGTGCTTCTTAATTAGATAAAATGCATACAATTAGATGCATTAATTAATACTCAGATAGTCTAATTCTGAGAGATTGACAGGTGATAGCAGATGATGCCAACGACACTGTGCTGGCAGACCAAGCTACGATTCCTCTCCTTGTTTATGTTTCCCGTGAAAAAAGGCCTTCTCATCCCCATCATTTCAAGGCTGGAGCACTCAATGTCCTTGTATGTATCTTCCCCTCTCAGATTTGTTTGTGCAATCGCACGTTGATGTATGTATGAATATTGTACTTAATATATATATATCACTTTGTGTGTGTCATCGCAATATAAATAACTTAGACTAACATTATTATTTATTGCAGCAACGAATATCAAGCGTGATAAGCAATTCCCCCTACATGCTTGTGCTGGATTGTGACATGTATTGCAACGACCCCACTTCAGCGAGGCAAGCAATGTGTTTCCACCTTGACTCGAAGATCTCACCCTCCCTATCTTTTGTCCAATTCCCTCAGAGATTCCACAATATCAATAAGAACGACATCTATGACGGTCAGCTGAGGTCAGCATTTTCGGTATGGGAACATAAAAAAAGTGTTATATAGCTTACCTTTAAGAAATAGATGAAGGCCAGGTAGAAATTTTCACTAACATTTTTCTACCCGTTGTTTTAGGTGCAATGGCAAGGTTTAGATGGACTTAAGGGACCCGTCTTATCGGGGTCGGGCTTTTATATCAAGAGGGAGTCATTGCGTCGAAGTGCCATACAACAACAAGGTTCGTTGGATTTTTTGTCTGTTGCACATGAATTACAAAAACATGTTTAATTTTCTTGGTTGCTTATATTGCATATATACACTCATTACACTTTTCATTTGCAGACATTAATCTCGAGGAACTTAGACAATCATTTGGTTCATCTAATGAGTTAATCAAATCCTTTCGCCACAACTACAAGTCTAATGGGATCAACAGTCGGCATACATTGCTAAAAGAGACTCAATTATTAGCCTCCGTTACTTACGAAAAGGATACTAAATGGGGTAAAGAGGCAAGTAAAGCTTACGAAATTTTCTTTTTCTATAATACTTCGTCTTGAATTATTGATGGATGGCTGTTCATAAAAGTATTTTCAATTCGTTTTCCCTAATTGGCAGGTCGGTTTCTTGTATGATTCTGTGGCAGAAGATTTCTTTACAGGGTTCATGCTACATTGCAAAGGTTGGACTTCGGTTTATTGTGATCCATTGAAGCCACAATTCTTGGGAAGCGGCACCACCAATTTAAACGACTTAATGCTTCAAGGCACGAGATGGGGCTCCGGATTGGTAGAAGTCGGTTTATCAAAATTCTGCCCTCTTATATATGGACCACCAAGAATGTCTCTTCTGGAGTCCATGATCTATGGAGAACTTGCATTTTTCCATTTTTATTTCTTGCCTCTTTGCTGTTTTGCCACTATTCCCCAGCTATGTCTACTTGATGGCATCGCCCTTTACCCAAAGGTAAGAACAAGTACACATCTTGTACGTCATGCCCTCCGGTCTGTTACTTCTACAGCAACTAATATACATCTGTTGCATGTGTCACAGGTCTCAAACCCATATTTCGTTATATTTTTGTTCATCTTTTTGTCGGCCCTTTCTAAGCATTTGCAAGAGGTCCTCTTAACGGGAGGGTCATTCCAATCATGGAGAAATGAACAAAGGATATGGATGATGAAATCAGTTACAACTTACTTACATGGAAGCTTAGATGCTATTATGAAGAAGATGGGTATGAGAGAAGCCAGTTTCTTCCCCACCAACAAAGTTGTGGACGATGAACAAGTCAACCTATACCAAATGGGAAAATTTGATTTCCAAACATCAAACATGTTTCTTGTTCCTATGGTTGCCCTAATCATCTTGAACATGGCTTCATTTGTTGGTGGGCTTTTTAGGGTGATATTTCTTGGCGATTGGGACAAGATTTTTGTGCAACTTTTCATCTCATTCTATATCTTGCTTACGAATTTTCCAATAATTGAGGGGATGATGATAAGGAAGGACAAGGGACGTATTCGATCATCAGTCACTTTATTATCTGCTATGTTTTCGTGTGGTATTTTGTTTTTGGGATTCATAATTCTCCTTTGATCGATGTATATGTGTTACTTGAATAAAATTGGACAGCTTGCTCTCGCAACTGTTGCTTTAATTCTGTCAAATATCCAAGTCTAAGTTTGATGCCCTCAAACTTTGGACTATGGTTGTCGTGCATACGTTAAGCAGCAAAATAATTGAAGGCCAGGCTAGAGTCGATCCACTTGGAAGAAAAATTTGCACTATGTGGTCCTTGATGATCAATATATATTTTTATATAATTGTCATTCAATACAATTTTTGTGGATACTACAAAAATCCAAGTAAAACTTGAGAAAATAATATTGAAGGTGGTCAATTTCCTTCGATAAGCTAGACAATTGTAGTGATCGATTGTTCTGTTTGGTATCAACCTTCCCTTTGCCAAAATTCGAGCAATATATGTTAGGCAGAAGGGGCCATTCATTTCCTATCTTATCTTTTGTTACCAAAAGAAGTTTTATTCAGTCAAAAACAAAAATTGAGACTTGCAAGAGAGATACGTAGAAAGTGCCAGAAAATCACGTTCCAAAATTTTTGAATGGGTCAGAAATTGACCCTAACAAATTAATTAATAATTAACAGCACTTATATTCTGTCTTATGTTTTTCAAACTATCCAAACATAATTTTAAAAGCTTTTTTTTTCTTCTTATTTTCAAAGTTTTACGTTCAATATTCCATTAAAGGATGTGACGAATCAAATTAAGCCGCTAGTTTCACGTCTTTGATCAATTCTTTATAGCCCATAAATTTGCCAACAACCAGTAGCCGACATAGCACGGCAACGTAGGCAAAGAAAGCAGGAGAGGACACCATCTATCATCAAATGACACGTACACTGACCTGCCTCATATTTACTACTGGACAGTTTTTGTTTCCTAGGATCCTAGATTTGTTTCAAATAAGAGGTTTATAAATGTAATTTCACTCTGTTATCGTATATATATCTCTGTGTGTATATATATATGGTTATTCTGAAGGGCCATATACTGCCTCCCCATCGTTTGTGTTTTCCAACCCTTATTATCAAGGCCAATACATACTATTTAACGGAGGCTTTGGTGTAATGTGTTGTGAATATTTGATGGTACCTCTTCTATTGTTTTTTATTTTTAATTTTTCTGAGCTTCAATCATCATACTTCTTCGCATCTTCTTTTACATAAGTTTTCTACTATAGTTTACTTTTACCAAGATACACATTAATTGTGTAAATTAAAAACTCTTGTAAAACCTTATACTCCAAGTCAAAGACATTATTTGAACGAAGAGTTATTGTACTAGAGTATTTTTCATATTTCAAAAACCTACATTTCTTTAAAAATAAAAAAATAAAATAAAATAAAACAACTCCTTTTGAATAAGAAGATTGTTTTTTCACGGGTCTCAAGCTATTTAATTGTTATAACATTTCAAGGATTTCATATCAATAAATAGCTTATGTGTTGACGTCCAACTAAGAGAATTTCTAAGGTGAGAGAAATATGATGTCTAAAAAAAGTATGATGAAACTTATGTTAGTGATGATAGAATTGATTATCCTCATGATACTCAAAGTGCATGCTAATGACTTTGCCTCTCTCTCTTCCGCTCTAATTCGACTACTAATTAGCCTTCATCCCTTCCAACTTGATAATAAGGAGAAGACTTATATCCATCTTTGCATTCAAAGAACACTTGAAGAATGCACGTGTGAAGAAATAGACTATATGCACTTGTGTAATTCTCGTTCCCTTTTTTACTGCCTTTTTATGAACCCAATGCACAATAAACATGAGAACTCGTATCAAACTTTAAACTACAAAGTCAAAGTGCCTAACTTTTTGCGACTGGGATTCAAAATTTTGTGGCATCCATGTTATTCCATGTTTACTAGCTAGATTGCTATGAAGTGCTTATCAAGAAGGATTTAAATGTTTATATCTAGAATAATTGAGCTCCGAGTTCGGTAAAAAGTTTGTAACTACTTCTTTAGCTCTTACTTCAAGGATAAGAATGCACACTGCTAAGACAGTTTCTGGTCGACAACATAAGCTTCTAGAAAGTTCCTTTTAGATTTCCTACAAAAACAATAAAGATCGGTGAAAGTGCTTGCTGAGGGTGTCAGCTAGTTCCACTTCGATGCTTAAGTCAGTTTTCTGGAGAGAATATGTAGTAATGCTTTAATCATCATAATTTCAGTTAGAGTATACTTGGATATCTGTGGGTATTTTATAGTAAGAGTGAATCGGTTTCTCCTGGATATGGAGGGAGCTGATCCTCTGACCGTGGGTCTCCCAGTATTCGAAACGTGGGGTCTCTACACGTCCAGATCATGGGTCTTCATGTACTCGGAATGTGGGCTTCCACGTGTCCGGCTTGTGTGTTCTTCGCACGTCTAGATCGTGCGTATCTACGTTCAAGAACATGGGGTTCCTATGTATCTGGAACGGGGGCCTCAACGTTCCCGAGACGCCCCTCCGGGTATCTCAGGATCTCAATCTCTTCATAGGCTTTTTGCGGATTACTTCTGGGTGGGCTTGGCTTTGCCACGCGGTTGATCACGCGGCCCGACCTTCTTGGTGAATTGATGGGCCCGATTAACAGACCGTATAGCCGACTTTCCTTAGGACCATAAATAGTAAATGGGCCGACTTGGATTGTCAAGCTCATTTACTAACTATTGGGAATATTTCCCAACACACACACTCATGAAGAAAATATTTTTTTTCACAATATGTGTAAATAAATTTTCATGTATATTGTAAAAATAACACTATAACTATTTCATTCATTTTTAAGATAGCAATAGAATGTTCATTAATTACCAGTTCTTCTTCTTTTTTCATGAAAAAATTATATTTAATTATTATGCTAAAACTAACATTATCTTTTAGCAAAATTAAAAGACCAAATTATTGCTTGTGATACTTAGTTCCTTCAAACTACCATTTCAAATGACTAGTGGTGGGTGGCCATTATACCTCACCGAGCCATTGATGTTGTATCATATGTCTCACGGGATACGTAAACCTCATTGTTTGAGGGATAAGGCCATAAGGGTGTGGATAGGTCATGTGAAGGACGGTTATGGACTGTGAATTAATTATGAATATTACATTGTGCACTTCATCAACATGATTTTATGCCTTAAACTGCTATATATTATCCCTAAAATTATGCCTGAACTTTTTTTAAAATGTAGGGTTAAATACATATTTGCCCCATGTGCTTTACAATCTTTATTTTTTGCCCCCTCAGTTTCACTTTTTATCAAATTTGGTACCTGTGGTATATGAAAAGACGGAAATAATACCTACTATTTTTATATTTATTCCAAAATGAATATTTGCTTAAAATACAAACATTAATTACATCGTATAACATGTTACTCCGGTACGTGCAGTATAATGATCATGTGTTTACTATTATAGGAGCTTGACCCTATGGTCACAAAGGTTATGTTTATGATATGATTGGCCTTGGATCCAATAATTATTTTGTAACAGGCACACCATGTATGAATGGGGTCACTGTTATAGCTTTGCTAGTAGGGTAGGCCACCCACGGTCGGACTCAATCGGGCTGCTAGTAGAAAATGGTATGTGACAACATCCGGGTGCTAGTATTGTACTATGGTCCTTCGGAATAGTGCCAACCCACCAAGAAGGGGTTAAGAGCTTGGATACACCATACAGAAGAAAGCTATGATTAAACAATTATATATATATATATATATATATACATACATACATTAAAATATATGTGATTGTTATCGGAATTATGCCACATCATTTCTTAAAGTAAACCATATTTTCAATGGTAGCATAATTTCTCTGCATTAAAATATATGTGATTGTTACCAAAATTATGCGACATAACTTTTTAAAATAAACCATATTTTCAATAACATAATAATAGAGACAACACATAACATATTTGTGAAAACTCACGTTTAATATTCAAGGGTTATAAATTGTCACCTAAGGCTCATTACATAAACCGGATCGATGATAATTTACTTATAGAGTTGTGGACTTACGCAGATACTTTCCTTCCACATGTAGAACACTTCGATATTTTGCAGATTAGCAAGTTGTGAGGCTGTAAAGTGAGAAATATGTTGGAAAGAAAATGACAAGCGAATGGCTCGCATTGTCAGGTTTGATTAGATAGATATTCGATGCTATATTATAGAAATGTTTGTTGGAAGCTCTCAGTCTTTGATTAATGATACATAATGTTGTTAAAGGATTTATTGCTAGAAATCTCAAATCATTTATTTTCGCTTTTCGAGTGTTCGTACTCTGATAAGTAACGTTTAGGGTAATACCACCACCCAATTACTACTTAACTGGTGTGGATGAATTGATCTGAGCCTAGTGGACCCTACTAATGTTAAGATATTTCCCAGAAGGAGCTGGTGCGTTCGAGGAGGAGTTTGAGGAAGATCCTTATAACCAAGGTAAGTAACACTCACGTGAAACCATTTACCGATATTTTCAAGCATGTCTATTTTGATATCAAACTTGCTTATTTTATACCGATATGAAATAATTTGGTATTAATGCTGTAAACTTTGCATTTTGTGCAAAAATAGAATATCTGAAAAATGAATGACTGATTTATAAATTCATTCATTGTTGAGAGAATGAAAAATGTCTCCATATGGCATGGTTAGCGTAGGACAAATTGGCGAAGAATGTTGAGCATGTGCATATTATTTATATAGGCTTGACCCTATGGGCCATGAATATCTTACATGCTTATCTTTATTGATTATTTATTTTGTGCATTTAAATAGTCCATGAATTGTATTGAATATAATTTATGATTTGTATAATGAGATTATCACACAAAAGATCTTAAACCATAAACCTTGCAAATTTATAATTTTATATTCCCAATCAGTAATAAAATTGAGCATTCCATTTGTGAAGACTGTAATACATCAATCATGATGATATATCTTGATCGGTTTGATATGTTCGTGCATAACCATAAGAATGCAGTGCATCCCATACCCATCCAGTGATCATTGTAACTTAAATGCTCAACAAAAACACTGCGCGCCCGTGAAACGTTAGGGGCAGACGCACATCTTGGTGTTGGAGTCATCCACCCCAAACCAGAGTGTCCAGCAACTTTTTCTTTTTGTTTTCTTTTTTCTGTTTGGAAATTAAAAACAAATATGTGAAGTGATGTACCCATTCAAAACTATGAATCCAACAGCATTGATTTCCTCAGTTGCCAAGGATCACAAAGCAGAGGATGATATTTTGGAAGTATCCAATATAACTTTGACTGCACAAATCTTTCACGCGCGAGCAAGATTATGCATGTTGAAAACATATAATATTCCTACAATCATGTTTAACATGTATTTCCTTCACCTTGATGCGTCCATGTTGATATCAAGAATACACGATTTCTAGAGTAGAAACAGAACACATCGATAACATACAATGATGTCCAATCAAAAGGGGGAAGAAACAAAACAGCAAGATGGACATGAGAATTGATTTTGCGGAAGATCTAGATGCAGATTTGATGCTTTTTGGGATCTATATCGGTGTTCTTTATTTAGATGGATGAAAACTTAACCAGAATTAATGGAACTTCAAGAGTCAGTGAAAACTTACAACCTACCGATCGAGAAAGAGAAGCTCCAATCTAACAATCTTGGCTATCACCACAAAGCAGCATTTGGGAGAGTTTCAAGCTACCTCACTTCGATGAACCATCAACTCAAACCTAGCGTCAAGTGTTTTAAGTCTTCACATCAAAGACAATTATTGCAGCACAGTTACCAGTACAATATCCATGGTAGAATACTTGGTAAGACTTTTTTATTGAATTGCAAATTTATGTTATATCATTCTAATCTTTTATGTGGGAGACTCATAACTGCATAAGATTTTGAATCATGGCATTGAAAACTTGGTCCTAAGTGCTCGCCAGGGCTCTAAACCACTAGACAACAAGGATGTTCACCAAGCAACTTGGAGTCAGCATTGTACAACATGATATCCAGAACACAAATCACATAAAAAAAAATAAAAAAAATTCATACATAGAAGGAAACATGATATGGGAATTAACATATGACTTCCAATTTGTCATTTTATTATTAAAGAATCCAGTAATAGATGAACAAAATAGCACTAATTTCTGCCTACAAAAGTTTAAATTGTGAATTACATTCATAAGATTCAAAATCAACATATACAGCGACGATAGAATTTGTAAGAGTTTTACTACTTTCCCATAGAATCCTGAGGGCTGAGGGGCCTTGCAAGCACCTGACCTAAGCTAGACAGCCACCCCACTGATCCAAAAATTGTCTAATAAACTTAGCTAGATTCCTTGGTTCCTATATCAGGAAGAACTTCTAGACACCTAATCATCTTTACAAGTAGACTCGACACTAACCTTAACTAGACCAATGACTCCAAGCAGAAGATTACTAACTCAAATCACTACATTTTCTGAAATGAGAAATGCGAAATGCAAGAAATGCACAGCTCAGAGACAATTCTGATCACATTCACAGATATTGCACAGATAATCCACAATATAAATTCAAAACATCAAGCCAATTAAGCTACCAATTACCACATAAACCAAACCGATCCGCCCTCTATCCCACCGGCACTTTGCCCTTCTCATTCCTCTGCTCCTCCATATACTCACAAACCCGCTCGGCCTTCCGTCTCATACCCTCAATCATCTCCTCAGTTGCATCGATTATCTGTTTCGGCAAATGCACCTCCATATAATCAAACCACTCCCCGAGCGTCATCTTCTCCAAATCCAGCCCCTCCTCTCTAACACCAGAATCTGCCCCATTTCCCACCTTCTCATCAACTCCACTCACTGACGCGCTGTTATTGACATCAATTCTATTTTTTTCTTCCAAATTCTCCTTATCCTCCAAAGCATCAACTTGAGCGCAATCTGGCGCCTCTTCACATAAATTCCCCATTGCCCCGTCCCACTTCTTCTTACCCTTAGTCTCCAATTCTCCACACTCAACACCGGAATTCTCTGGAATTATCTCAAGTATCGGATCAGAAACCATTGCCACGCTGTTATCGACATCAATTCTATTCTTTTCTTCCAAATTCTCCTTATCCTCCTTATCCTCCAAAGCATTGGCTCGAGCGCAATCTGGCGCCTCATCACCTAAATTCCCCCTTGCCCCACCCCGCTTCTTCTTACCCTTAATCTCCAATTCTCCACACTTAACACCGGAATTCTCTGGAATCGTCTCGAGCATCGGATCGGAAACCATCGCCGCGCCGTTATCGACATCAATTCTATTCTTTTCTTCCAAATTCTCCTTATCCTCCAAAGCATCGGCTCGAGCGCAATCTGGCGCCTCATAACCTATATTCCTCCTCCTCGCCCTGCCCCGCGTCTTCTTACCCTTAATCTCCAATTCTCTACACTCAACACCGGAATTCTGTGGAATCGTCTTGAGTATCGGCTCGGAAACCACGGGTTCCTCATTCTTCGTACTGCGAGTGCGCCGCGTACTTACTTGCCGTGCCGCTTTCTGTTTCACGGGTCCCGCATTCTCCGACTCCCGACCACACTCAACACCGGAATTCTCTGGAATCGTCACGAGTATCGGAACGGAAGCCACCGGTTCCTCAATCTTCACACTGCGAGTGCGCCGCGTACTCAGTTGCCGTGCCGCTTTCTCTTCCACGGGTCCCGCATTCTCCGACTCCCGATCACGGAGTTCCTCTGATGTGCCTTCGCCCTTCAGAACCCTAGCTTTCCTGGGCCGGCCCTTCCTTCGATTCCCAGTCTCCAACTCCTCGCCTTTCTCTTCACACTTAGCTTCGCTTTCCTTCGAAACCGTACCTCCCCGGCCCCACGCATCTTTCTCTGCGGCTCGGCGCCTGGGGTTCCGCCTCAGCTGGCTCTCTTCGTGGCCCTCGATCTTCACCAAGATCGAGGTGTACTCGCCAATCTTGATGGAGTCGCCGTCGCAGAGATCGTAGGGAGTGTCCGGGAGGAGCTTGGCGGCGTTGAGTTGGGTACCGTTGGAGGAGTCGAGGTCGCGGAGGATCCATTTGCCCGACCCGGACAACGAGGAGGACTCGATGGAGAAGTGCTTGGTGGAGACTCCGGCATCCTTGATCGCGACGTTGTTGCCGCGGACCACGCGGCCGATTCTGATAGTGGATCCAGGTCGGAATTCTAGGGTTTCGCCCTGGCGTGGGCCTTGGACCATCACGAGCTTCAGAGGTGGTGGCTCCATTGTGTTAGAGAGAGAGAGAGAAAGAGAGAGTTGAGTGTGGGTTGTGAGCAACAGCTTCAAAATTCACCAAATTTGAATTGTAAATGCGCGGTCCTCTTTCTTTTTGTTTCCCCCCTCTCTTTCTCATTTAGTTTTGCTTTTTTGTTGGCTTACTGCGATCGAAGAAAATTGAACCGAGAAATTATGACTTTAATAAGAACAACACTATTGAGTATTGAAAAACAAAAAATCCTTATTTTAATATTTTTATACAATATTTTAGTTTTAAGTTATTTATACGATTCATTTTTTATGATTTGGTTTAAAATCATACTTTTTTTTTTTTTATTCCTATAAAATCGTAATTTCAAACGTATCCGGAATAAAATAACTTTATATGTAAAAATAATATATATATTTTTTAATAATATTATGTACCACTCTAATATTTTATTATTATTTCACTACATTGACATAACAGTGTTAAATTTTTATTAATTTTTTTAACAAAAAGGGGTCCAATAATAAATTAGTACAGTCAACTTAATGGGCTTGTTTTAACTGCACATGCCATTGATGTCAGATACACATAAGCTTGTATGTTGGGGAGAACAGTGAATTTTGATAATTGATTTAGAAGCCCATGGACCAAAGAACACTTAATCCTTTGCAACACCATTACAATATGATTATTGAAGGGCAAAGTCTCTGAAAAGGTGGATTATATATATGTCCAAGTCTTCCATCGAAACCTTCAAAAAGCGTCCAACGAACCGGAGCCAAAAACAAAACGGCGTTGTAAAACGTTTTTCTCTCCCACATTGCTTTGGCACAAAGATCTACAGATGCTTAAAAGGAGGAGTTGGGGATGAGCGTGTAACCTTCGGGGGTGTGTGGCGGGATGTGCACGTGATTTGTTAAACCCTAAACAAATCCGTTAGGTACTCATGTTGGGGTCTTTACCCGGTTGTTTCCCCCGTGTGGTTTAAAAAAGAAACGTCGATGCACTGCGCGTGTGCATCTCACGTGGACTTTGCCCAACGAGAGGTTTGAAGGTGGGGCTGCCTGCACCTATTCAGGTGTTCTCGCGGCTACTGGATGTCCTCGCCTCTCGTGCACCCCTACCTTTTTCTTTTTCTTTTTTCAGAATTTTTAAATACTCTTTTAATTAATACTAATTTGTGTGGATATCGTGGCCCATTCAAGGAAAAATGATCTTATTTATCATATTCATTTTACTGTTCAAATTTAAAGCATAATTTAATGATAAACACTATATTAACGTTAGAATGTTTTTTTAAAAACTTTAAATAATATAGTATCATGTATATCGTTAGAGGCATCTAGCTTTAAATCGTGGCCATAAAAATAAAAATAAAGAGGATCCTTATCCTCATTCAAGCAGACCATTACATAGAGAATAATAAAGCTTGTCACATAGCATACAATCAGATACTCTGCTAAGGAGCCTCATGTTAAAAGGATCGCATATCTCCAAAATCAAGTATTCTTCTCCTCATTTTCTCTAAACTCTCTCAATTCAACTTATTCTCAAAGTCATTTATTGGCTTAAGCTTCAAAAGCTCCTCGATCCTTGAGGATCGGCAGTTTTCCGGTGACTTTCTCCCATATTTTACATGAGCTCTATTGTCCAAGTTGAAGGTCCAACCTTAAGAAAATATGCTTCAACACAAGTGTAACTTTATATTCTGTCTCTTGCCTTTTTATTTTTGTTTGCTCATTTACTCTCCTCAATCTACCACTAAAAGCTTAGGCCTACTCCACCAAGACGCCACCATAAGCCCCCACCAGTGAGTATGTTCTCCATCTCCAAGTGAACTGATAACAAGCCAAGGTACGTTCTCCATCTCACTTCAATCTATTCTGAATTTTTCTTTTTATTTTTTTTTTATTATTTTTTTTTTTACTACCATGCAAGGTACTTTTGTCATTTTGAAGGCGAAAGTAGAACAAGGATGATAAATTGATGACGGTAAATATAATTTTCCTTTTTTTCCAAACTTCTAAGGTTATTTATCCACTCATTCAATCAAATTACCAGAATGAGGCATTAATCAGTCCTTTATTTTGTCTTCCAATCGATTGGAATGGGAATTAAGCATGAACCAATTCTGTGTCTTGGACAATAAATCAAAATTATCATGGAGAAAAAGAGGGTATAGGAGATTGATTACGTTGAGATCTAACCGAGTGTAGGCAATTTTCATTCGTCCAAAAATTTATAGAATAAACTAATTTATGAAATAAGAAAAGCTTATTTGTCCACAATTGTTTAGACATCTGACCCAGAAGGGATGCACTTTTCCCAGTATTTTGCACCGAACAAAATCTAGTCTATGTAAATAGAGCTCCAAGCAGAAAATATGTATCTGCCTAATTTCTCTAGGATTACTTTTGATGCTTACAGAATCACAAGCAAAAGTTATTATAGAAGTCATCACTGCTTGCAATGGCTACTGAAGCGGAAGCTTTACACATTCCGGGACTGGAAATAAAATTCAAAACCATCACTAGATACACATCAGTGAGATTTGGAAAGCCAAAAGTTGCTGAAAAAAAAAAGAGAGGCAGAAGTAGAGGCTTCAAAAATCATGGGCTTTCCGGATTGAATTTCCAGTGCAAATTCATTTCTTTCACCAAAATAGATCACCTGGTCTGGAAAGATCTCCCGCCACAACAGTGCATCCTTTAGTGAAAAACGTGGCATTAATCGTTCTGCAACACAATACTGGATAAATAAAAAGGAAGCATATTTGGGCCCATGGATAAAATATGCTTGGTTTTCTAAGAATTAGAAAGAGCAAAATGGGAAGAAAAAACTTACACAAATCCTTACTCCGTCCAACAAGTGCTTTAAAGACACAACAGTAGATAAACCGAAGATTAAACTTCCCAGGTTTGATGGTAGATCCAGTTAATCCCTGGACACCTAGTGAATAAATCCAATTCAGAGTTGTTAACAACTGTCACACTTTTCTTATCACTAACAGGATCTAAATAAAATACACTATCATATTTGACATTATTGCACCTCTCAAGCAAATAATGTTCACTTCTGCATGGAAAAACCGTGGACAGAAAAGGTACAAAGGCCCGTTTGCCATGGGTAAGTAACCAGCCTAAGGCAAACTTTTCAGGCCCCAGCACTGATTTGCAGCCAAAGGGCATTTTCCCCAGTCAACAGGGTAAGTGACAAAACTTACTCAGCAAGTTCAAAAATCAGGTAAAACTCCATTTTAAATCTCTCAAAATCAACATACTTTTTTGTGATTCATCCTCTGTAGGATCCAAGATATGATGCAGGGCGCCACTTCTGCATCAGTTCACTAAACCTGGAGGTTAATTTTGGGCAGCATATCAAAAAGCCAATTGCACACCAGCCAAAGAACTTGAAACTAACAGTCCAGGGGAAGAGTTTTGCTTGTCAAATTCAAACGTGAATATGACTAGAAAACAGTGCAGGGAATGTTAAAATAAAGAAAATAAAAATAAAAGCATAATTTGGAGAAGAGAGAAAGAGAGAAGACGAAATGAGCTGCTTCTGTCTTACAGACCTACAGCCACCATAGAAATTGCCCAATAGGGCTACAGTTTGATCTTATAGACTTGGATTCATATCGTATTACAATAGATCCTATTTATAGAGAATATAAGGTAGATAAGGAGATCCCAAGATTGCGTACAAGATTGATTTGTACACCTTATGTGAAGACATAAGCAACTTCAAGATATTTTTGCAAAGGGAGTGTCCAATAGTATTCTTCATTCAACCATGTGCAAGTTAGGCATGTGAGATAACTTCGCCAGAGCTTGAGGGAGAGTGTTGAAGATATATGGCTGATATGATTTGATTTTATTCTAGGATTTGATTTCTTTTCCATAATTTTTTTTCATTTATTGTAATTCCATATTAGTGTGTGTTGCTTCTCAATATAAACGAGTGTAGATGTATCATTGTATCATCAAGAAATAATAATAATTCTTCCTTCTTATCTTTTAACTAACCTCGAACCATTACGCCTGCAACACAACACACATGAAGAAAGAAAACAAAAAGACAAACACAGGGGGTAGACAATAAAAATAAAAAATTATTAAAATCTAGATTTGGCTTTGATACCACCGTTGTAGCCGGCCGTCCAGATCTACTACCTTTCACCTCAGGAAAAGAAAAGAGAAGGGGCCCTCGTGCATTTGGGAAAGGAGAAAAGGGGATTCGGGAAGGGAAAAGGAATAAGGTTTTTATTTTTAATTGGGATAGAGCACTAATACCATGTTAAATCATCGTCCCATTGGGTAAGTTAGAATTGGTTCCGATTAGTAATGTCAATAATGTAGAAGGTTTGGTTAGGATCTTGGGTTGAGGGTCTCTTCATTGCCTATGAAGAACCTAGGTCTTCCATTGGGTGCTTCTTTCAAATCCAAATCTATTTGGTATGGCATTATTGAGAAGATTGACCATCGTTTGGCTGGCTGGAAGCGGTTATAATCGTCTAAAACGGGTAGGATTATCTTGATCAAGAGCACATTGTCTAATTTTCCAACCAACTTCGTGTCTTTCTTTCCCCTCCTGGCAAGCATTGCCAATCGAATTGAAAAGCTACAACAAGATTTCTTGTGGGAAGGTATGGATGGAGAGGTCAAATTTCACCTGGTAAGCTAGTCCAAGGTGTGTTCTCCAATCTCTAAGGGAGGCTTAAGGGTTCGAAATTTATTCATGTTCAACCGAGCTCTTCTGGGAAATTGGTTATGGTGTTACGCTTATGAGAGTCTCTATGGAGATTAGTAGTGGACATTGAATATGGTACTCAATAGGGTGCGTGGTACTTTAGTGGAGTCAGTGGACCTTATGGGGTGGGTCTATGAAAATTCATTAGGAGGGGTTGGGTGACGGCTTCAAGATTAGTTTTTGGCATGACATGTAGCGAGGAGAGAAACCCCTTAAGGTAGCATTTCCAAAGATGTTTAGCAGATCATCTTTAGTTCTTTAATGGCTCTTCTCAATAACGTTAATTTTGTTTAGAAAGCGGCATATCATTGTGAAAGATTGGTATTGCTTGTGTAAGAAGAGTTGGTAAACCGTTAACCGTCTTTTACTCCACTGCGAGACAGCTAGTGCCTTATGGAGCTCTATATTCACTTTGTTCGGTTTAGCATGGGTCATGCCTTGTCGAGTGAAAGATCTATTCACCTCTTGGAGATGGTAGTTTGGTAGTCCTCAAAGTAAGGCTATTTAGAAGATGATTCCGCTTTGAAGACAATGAGATGACGATGGCGGAGTTGAAAGACTTTCTTTTTCAATGCCCTTTTCCAACTGATGGTTGCCTATGATTATTTTCATATTTCTAAATTTTATGACATCTGTTTTATATAGTTTCTTTTTCTGGTTCGGTGTTTCTTTTGTATATTTCATGTGTACCTAGGTAAGCCCCTTGATTTTTAAGGAATTTTGATTTCTTTAAAAAAAAAAATCTCAAAGGTTTAAGTTGATAGACAATTGTGAGTTTAATCATTTATACAAGGTTCGAATCTCCTTGAGTACAAATAATTCATTGGGGCCACACATCCGATTCGTGTGGTAGGGGTGCATTACACAGGTCTGGGGTTTTTTATACTTCAAGAGTGGGTACACGAAATGCCTCTGCCTTGGAATGATTACTTGTCATAAAAATAAAAAAATAAAAAATTAGACATTAACACTTTCCATATTTATATTTTCTCATGTGAATTAGAAAGATTATGGAGATAATATAAAAGGAGAATCACGCCATCATGCTGGGGTGAAGGATTCAAAAGGATTACTAAGGGTGTTTGTATTTAATTAATATCATATGTGAATTAGAATGATTATGGAGATAATATAAAAGGAGAATCACACCATCATGCTGGGGTGAAGGATTCAAAAGGATTACTAAGGGTGTTTGTATTTAATTAATATCATACTTGATTTGAGGTAATATCTTTAAAAAAATCAGTTTGTACTTCTCTATCAATACACCACGAATCTTTA
This sequence comes from Alnus glutinosa, assembly GCF_958979055.1. NCBI lineage: Eukaryota > Viridiplantae > Streptophyta > Magnoliopsida > Fagales > Betulaceae > Alnus > Alnus glutinosa. Next base: position 15,094,151 of record NC_084886.1, read on the forward strand.
CTTTCCTATACTCTATACTGTTCAAGCGTTTTTGGTAAGCAACATTCTAGCTTGAAACCTATGTCAATCCCACCTCATTCCTTTATCACCAAAGGCAAGACTCAAACTCCAATATTTTAGTTATCAACTTCATATCTGAGCAAAAAAAACTCCTCTTCAATTGCTTTTTCCTACAATATGATATGCCAGCCATCCAACAGTCATTGGGCATTCCCCTTTTTGCAGTTAAGTATTTTTTTAGTTGTCCAAAAGACAAGGGAGATCCTTTCTGTTTATTAAGTTAAAATTTCTTTGATTTCAGGTTTGTTTCATTCCATCACTTAGGCTGCACCCTTGCCTTCCTGCGAGGAGCTTTAAGCACTTGAACTTGTTTCTTTCTTTAATTTATTACCATTCATCCAAAAAAAAAAAAAAGGAAGCTTGGGTACCTTTTTATTTTTTCAAAAATACGAGCTCTCTACAAATAGTGTGTCTAATAGTGACAATCCCCACTATGATTCTTATATTAGAATATCCCCCAAAGAGGATTTCCATTGAGAGGCAATCAAAATTTTCATTAGTCAAAATATGGATCAACAAATTATGGATGTTATAACTTGTCAAATAGATTCTATGACGCCAGAGTCTTTTTCTGGGTTGTCTCTCGTTCGGCCTCCTCCTGGGGGTTTGGTGGTTCCTTCGTCGGGCAAGGGTCTAGCAGCTCCAGGGGCGTCTCCTTTTCCGGCGCCGTCTCTTGCTCTTCTTCGACCGGAGCCCTCCTCGCCGGCAGTTCCAGGGGCTTCTCCGGCTCGGACGTCTTCTTCTGGGTTCTCTCTAGTTCGTCATCCTCCTGGGGGTTTGGAGGCTCCTTCGCCGAGAGAGGGTTTTGTAGCCCCAAGGGTGTCTCCTGCTCTTTCGGTGCCGTCGCCAGCTGTTCCAGAGGCTTTTCCGGTTCGGTTTTCCTTTTCAGGGGGAGGGTCTAGCTGTTTGAACGTAGTTCCTAGCTGGGTTACTGCCTCTAAGCCTTTCGGGTTTCCCCCCTCGCCAACTCAGGTGTCCCTTCCTCCGGTGGTCCCAGTTGATTCCCTGCCAACTCAGAGTCCCCTCCTCTGCTATGCAATCCTGACGATGCTTCTCTGGCGGTCTCTCAACTCATGACCCCTCCTTCCTCTGGAGAGACTGAGTTGGGGGAGAAGTTGCACTCTTCTTTCCCCGTGGTCTCGAAGCCATTTCAAAGTTATATCAAGAAGGCGAGGGTACTCAAGGAAGGGGTTTCGTTGAAGTGGAACAATGTGCTTCTATCAGATTCCCTGAAAGCCTCGAAGATGGTTGCCAACTTAGCTGTTAATAAGGTTTCGGTTGCAGAGCCTCCAATGAAGACGGGCATTCTCAGAAAGGGGTTTCTCAACCCTCGCCCAGATATGCCAGCCACTCCCGCTTCGCCTCGGAAGGTCTTTGATGTAGGGATGATCGGGCCTTCCTCCCCTCTTAGAGGTTGCCCCATTTCTTCACCCGTTGAGGGTAATGGATTCTCCCAATCTTGGAATTGGCCAATCGGTTTTGATCATAACGGGGAGATTGTGGTTTGGGAGGAGGACGTTGATCTTTGGGATGTTTCGCCTTTGGATTGGGCGTTGGAGGGTGCTTTTGGGGATGAGGCGTTGGCCATTCGGGATGCCATAGAATAAGAATTTAAGCGTGACAAGATAATAACGCGCCAAAAGTCTAAAGGTAAGAGGGAGCTTCTGAATCTACATAGCTCTATCACCTATGGCGACGATAAATCTTCCGCTAGGCGTAGGAAAGGAAAGGACCTTGTGTTGTAGAGTTGTGTGCCTTTGTGTGCTTGGGTAGGTTTGTCCGTTTGTGGGTCGTTCCTCGGGCTTTCGGTTTTTGCTTGGGTTCTTTTGAAGGCTGTTTCTCTTGGGGTTTTCTCAGGTTCTTGGGTTTTTTTTTTCTTTGGGTTTAGGGGGTCCTGTTGGGGTTTTTTGGGGTTGGTATGGGTGCCTTTTAGGGGCTTTTTTTGTATTACGGGGGTTTCTATTGTATTGTGGAGGTTACTATTATGCTTGTTAGAGGTTTTCTTGTGGGTTCCTTGTAGGTTTTCTTGAGTTTTTTATGTGGGCTGGTTGGATTGCTTCTGTGGATACTTCCTGTGTACTTAGGGGAGCCTTACGCTTTTTTTAATGAAATTCTCTTACTTATAAAAAAAAAAATAGATTCTATACAAACATGTTTTATTTCACTTCATCAAGACATCCCAAAACAAGAGACATTTAGATAGATATAAGAAGGTCAAAAGCAGATGAGAAAGAGACCGTTGATTTCACCAATCTAAACGGTCATCAAACTTTCACATTTATAAGAGCTAAAGGTAGTTTCATAATGTAAACTTACCCTTTCAATAAAACTGAACCCTCATTTTGGTGTGGATGATGCCCGATGTTCCAGAAATTTCCAAGGATTCTGCACACTATTTGACAGAGGTTTTCCAAGTTCCAAGAAACCCCTAATCCATTTAACTCTGTTCACAAGTTCCTCCAGGTCCATAACTGCAGCTTCTATTGTATCAGAACACATGGAATTTAAAGAAATACTTCCATCAGCTTTCAGCTTCTTTGAAGAACCAGAGCTATCATTTTTTCCCTTCCCAGCCATATTTCCCAATATATTAGCTGATGCATCTCTGTTATGTGAGTTTGAAACACTATCTGAGTAACTGGTTTTTCCAATGCCATTATCTCCCATATCTAATTCCAACTTTGTTTCTGATGTCTGTATCTCCTTAGATTCCGTATTGATCAAAGGTAGCCTTGCCATTTGTTCTAATCCATCTGGAGGTTGTAATGAGCTTGCTGAAGTATGAGAGGAAAAAGATGCATTACGCTCAAGAGATGCTCTAACGGCAGCCTGAACTCCATTTCTTCCTTCGGCTTCAGTGTGGACCATCAAATTTGGAGGGGCCCCTGCAACTATCCCATGTCAATCAAATTCAAATACAAAACCAAGTCATTAAATAAATCAAAAAACACGGCAGGAGTGGTACTTCACGGTAGCTAAAGCTCCTAGTAGTACAAACACTGTATCTTGATTTTACACCAAAGGCATGTTACTTTCTTCATATATTTTTTTTGAAAAGTAAGAAAAGTTTTATTAAAAAGCGTAAGACGGCCCTAAGTACACAGAGAGTATATACATGAACAACCAAAACCAGCTCACAAAAAGAAACCCAAAACTTTCTTCATATATTCTTTCAACAATGTATGTTTATGCCATCATTATTTTGAAGAACCAAGCATGGATTCCACCAATTATCAACCTACTAATGAAAGCATTTTTTATTCTTTCGCAGGGGAAAGGAAATATTTATATATTTTCATACATTGCAAACATCTCAAAAGTAACATATTTTTCTCTCCTCCTATGACCAGATCTAGCAATCATCAAGTAACCAGCTGGAGAATGTGAACTGGCAGGGTTTTAGAATAGACTCAAAATTCTGTTGAATTAATAGGTTAGTCTAGATGGTTGTCTCACCCTGCCAACCCTTCTTCTATATGCTTTGCATTAAGAAAGTACTATACTAAGTTACTTTTAAATTTATGATTTATAAACTTGTATTTCTTTTTCTGTTTTAACTTTTACTATTCAAATGATATATTACCAGTTTGTCTCAACTGACCAAGTGTTCAGGATTATCTCCAACCAAATTAGACACAACACTGTCCAAATTGAGTTATAACCATGGATTCAAAGATCATACTGGAGGATTGGACCATGAACTGCACCACAAAATGTGCTGAACAACCCTCAAAAAAGGGCTCCATGACCGCTCAACAAAGGTCCAACCATTGACCTATGAAACTGTTCGTGACTCACAGGTTTAACAGTTCCATCGTTTTCCTCTCCCCTCTCAACATCAGCCTCATCTGATATGGCCTCTAGACCACATCTCAAAAGCTCCTCAAATAAGATTTCTAGACAAGACCTCAACCAAAGACATACACGACAGACTATTCATTTCTACATCAATTGATTGTGAATGTAAAATAGCACGTGTGCCAAATCCATGAAAAATTGCATTCTGGATATCCATGTGGGCAGCAACTTGAAGTTCAGGTTCCTAGGATTTTGCAAAGAACCATTTAAGGTTTGCAAAAATCCACGATCTCGTACACAAGGTAAATGTACTAGCCAAGATTGAAGCATTGAGGAGGTTAACGATGCAAAATGTGGCGGCAACGGCATAAAACAAAAAGGTGTCGTTTCAATTGGGGCATCTCGATTTTGCCGCGGATCTTGTGCTGAAAAACAATGATGTCTTTGCCTGGAGAGTGCAGCACCACGAGAAGGTCAATGAGTTTGATGGGGGTTCTGCTGCAATCATTGCTCGCACTGAAAGAGGGGGGGGGGGGGGGGGTGTTGGAGGGGATAGGAAGTAGGCAACGAATTTCAGAATGTAACAATGTGCAATGACTTATATACCCATAAACCTTTTAGTTGGGAGAAGATAGTTTGTGGTTGTTAATGGTAACCCACTTATATAAGTAATGATCGCACGTGCTTAGATACATCATATTTTATCACTTAAAAGCTAGATTCTATAGGTTGATGTACAACTAAATATATAGAATGTGCAATAATCTAACAGGTTAGCCAGAACAGTTTTTGGCATCAGTACATTTGATACCAATAGAAAGACCTCTAAGCCACCCAATAAAGTATTGATACCTTTGCACTTGGGATGGCAAGTCTAGCAAGCAATGCCCCAAGGGATGCACACCCCTTCACCATAAGTTTCGAACTTTTACTTTGGAAATTTATTTTGTTTTTTGATATTGTAATAAATTAGTCTATTAATTTGCATTTATAATTGATTTTAAATCAATATTATTTATGATATCACCATCAAGCCTCAACCGACCCCTTGTCGGACATCTAAACTTTCAACCTATCGCTTTTCAACTGTCTAGTTTTTGAGCAAGGACTATAACAATATGTTAAATTACCACTTATCCCAAAAGCTTAAGCTGATAGAAATAAGTAAATTTAATCATTTAATTAATACTCTAACACAATAGTGATAGAGGTATCGCCCATGTCCTAAAAAGTCCAGCTCATAGAATGCCCTCAGAAACAAGAGGAAAGGCCTATCCAAAATGGAATAACAAGAGTTCTGAGAGAGATTAATCCCCAAAAAAAAAAAAAGTCTCCAAGGACCTACAAGCTGGATTTTGGAGGTTAGAACTCAGACATTGATTATGAAATGTGGAGTTCCCAAAATTCAACTGCAAAATTAAGAAAAAATCTGTACTTGGGCAACAATTTAATTCAGTTAGTTTCCAAACTGCAAATCTTATTACCTTGATTAAATGGTTTAATAATCCGCGCACAAGAACGCCCATTTCCATTTTCCTGCAATCATCAGGCACGGCAAATGTAAATAATACAAGAAAAAAAAAAAAAAAAAAAAAAAAAAAAAAAAAAGTATCCATCCTACAGGATATCATATTCATCTACAAACAACAAGGCATAGTTATATCAGAACCTATAGAATAATTGAAGACAGAATTATATTGATGGCACTATTATTTTAATTTAGTCGAGGACCATCTGACTCGAATTTATCATGAGTCCGAATTCAATGATGTCAAGATACAGCTAATACACAGCATAAAAAATAATAGATTTACAGGATGTGTAGTAATAAATGCACATATTGTAATTAAAATCCATTACTGTAAAATGCATATGATTCCATGGTAAATGCATATGATGACTCCAAGAAGTATCATTAGGAGGTGGAGTTGGTCACTTTGTTTTTTAATACTCTCTCAAGTTGAGACGAGGTGGTGAGGATCAAATTTGTTGGATCCTTACCAAAAGGAGGGTGTATGAGGCTAAATCTTTCTATCGTGCGCTTTTCCCCCTGCTGGTACTTCATTTCCTTGGAAGAGCATCTAGAGAACTACGGCTCCTACAAGAGTGGCATTCTTTGTATGTACAGCAGCGCTAGGAAAGATTTTAACTATGGACAACCTAAAAAAGAGGCACATTATAATGTTGGATTGGTGCTGCATGTTTAAAAAGAGGGGGGGAGACCATAGATCATCTTCTGCTCCACTGCTATGCGACTAGAGAGTTGTGGGTATCGGTTTTCTGTCTTTTGGGGTTAGAGTGGCTCATGCCCCAAAAGGTGGTGGAGTTGTGGGCTGGTTGAAAATGTCAGTTTGGAAGCCATTAAAAATAGAAGTCCAGTCTATGGTCCATTTGTGCGTAATGTGGCGCATTTGGAGAGCGTAATGCTCAAAACTTTGAAGATTGTGAAAAAATGGTGCTAGAGCTAAAAGCTATTATGTTCAAATCTCTTTATGTTTGGACAGCGGCTTACAATAGTTCTCGTTTCTCTAACCTTCTAGAATTCTTGGATTTGTTGTCTTCTACTTCTCCCTAATTAGGGGTCTCCTTTATACTTCTTGTGTACTTGGGTTGCCCCTTGTGCTTTTTAATAAGATTGATTTACTTTTTCAAAAAAAAAGTCCATGCTATAACATCAAATTTCCAGAACTGGATAATAAATCAAAGATTCAAACCTAAAATACAAAACAAAAATGAGAGTCCCAAGTTCTAAAAGACTAAAACAATCAAATATGACATAGGATGTCTTCCACAATTAAACAATTGGAAGTTGGATAGAAGAGCAGTTAATAAAAGAGCTTATATAGTGGTGGGCAAAAGAGCATGGAAGACTGCGGCCCTAATTGATCCCTTTATTTCATGAATTTTACTTTTATGGTTGGGGAGAGATGGAGATGGAAGCAGTGGAAGTCCCCCTGACCTCCACCAACTATTCAAACATATTTAAATTAAACAATACAATTAAACCTATTAAAAAAAAAAAACTGAAATTAAAGAATCTATATTAGCATTTATTGACTTATAGAAACAATACATGAATCATAGCTACAGGAGTGAAATGTTGAGATTTCCAATTGTTGGCACACTACAAAGGACCTAAATTGACAATTTTACAGGCAAACATTCTTGCTTAGATTGTCCAGCTAATGATGAAGGGCTTATTTGATAATGCTCTTTGGGTTTGCGTTTTTCTTTTTAGCAAAAAAGAAAAGGCATTAATAAACAACTTCAAACACAAAACACTTAAAAGCTTTTTTATAAGTAATCGAAATATCATTAAATGCATAAGGCGGCCACACGTACACAAGAAGTATACAAGAGAAACCATCTAGCTAGTAAGGGCAAAAAGAACAAGAAAATCATGATAACTAATCACCAAAGGAAAAACAAAAGCAGTTATCCAAAGATACAATGCGTTGAAAAATAAAGACTTGATCTCCTCCAAAGTCCTCACACGGTCCACAAAACTTCTATTATTCATTTCCCTCCATAGACACCACAAAAGGTATGAAGGAACCATCTTCAACACAACAGCACTCCGAGTGTTGCCAGCAGTCCACTAACAAGCATACAAATCGGCTACTCGTCTAAGCATAACCCAAGACAACCCAAATAGACTGAAGAAAACATTCACAATGGCACAAGCAACCTCACAATGATGCAGGAGATGGTACACAAACTCCCCATTCTTTTTACACATATAACACTAATCAATCACAATGACACGCCACTTTCGGAGATTGTCCATGGTAAGTATATTTCCTACACAAAACACTTAAACTACTTTCACCTTTATGTCACATAAGAAAACTTTTTCAACTAAAATGAAAAAAGCACCACCCAAAGAGCATTATCAAATGAGCCCGATATGTTGGGCAATCAAAACACTAAACAGGCAAATAAGCCAGCCTAAATGTTTGTTTCATCCATGGTAACCATTTCCTCGTTTTGCTGGATTAGAAGTCAACCTTTTTGTCATTTACTATATAACTAACCAAGTGGGAAAACATTTTATAAAAGTCCTCTCGCTGTCTTCAAAATTTCAGTCATTATGGTTGGAAATTTGTTTTTCTTCACTAAAGCATCACTTGTGCAATAGAAACAGGACTCTCTGCAAACGGTGGCGCATGTAGGCGTGTCCTGCTTGATCTCAGCCTTGGTCCTCCTTAGATCTTCTTTTCTCATGGAGAGCTGATTTCAAGTGAGCCTGAGATGGAAATGAGGTTCTTAGTGGAGTTGAAATCTTTCATACTCTTGGTCTTGGATGGGGAGTCAGTGTTGCGGGTGGAAGAAAAGAGGAATGGCTTCTTCGGTGAGGTCCTCCTGCGCAACCAGTGCATCATTTAGCTAGCATCGACGATGGAGGTTCTTTTGGGTTTCCCTGGAGATAAAGAGTTTGTCAATTCTTTTAGGGAGGGGACAAGTTCTGATCGTGCGTAGAGGTGGGAACAAAGATGGCCGGTATTTAGAGGCGGCAACTTATGGGATGGGCGGATGGAGAGTGATTCTACTGATCTCTAAGGGTCGTGGAGGGTGGGGCTGGCACAAATTTGCTGGTGAGCTAAGAAAGGCAAAAAACACTTCCTTTTTGCTACAGTGGGGTGTGGGTGTGAGTCTTCATTTTGGGCGGAGAAGATGGGTGGGAAGGAGGAGGGGCCAAGGCTGAGAATGGTTTTGAATAGGACGAGGCCTTCGTTTGCGGAGGTGGTGAGGTCGGACTCGTGCCTTGATGCGACGGTGATGCCTATCGTGGGTGGTTTTCCATCGTTGTACGAGGAGGTGGTGCGGTCGCAGCCATTACGTCATACCAGGTTGTGGGCTCCGTTGGCGGAGCCATGTGCTATTGATATCCTTCCGGCGATGAGGTCTGTAGACTGAGGTTTTGAGATCAGCGGTGGATTGTTCTGTGTTGGAGATACCTCCGCTTGATCCGATGGTCAAGGAGAAGCTGCTGTGTCCGTTGGGTAAGAAGAATCTCGAAGCTGGTCTCTCTATTGGAGGCTTGGCAGGCTCTGCAAGGATGACAAATTCGCGTTTGAATTTGCATATGTGGAGTAAGTTGCTCGTCAGGTTCAACTTAGTTGTGGCATGTGGGCCGGGTTGTTGGGAAGTTGGTGGGTCGATTTGTTGGGTTCAGTCTGGGCCATAAGATTAAAGGATTTCGTTTGGGCCGGTCCATGCCAAAACCCAAATTCCAAGAAACAATGGAGGTCTCTGAGGTTACAGGTCCTGTGTCGGACCCTGAAGCGGGTCTCGTTTCTGTGAAGTGTTTTCAACGTCCAACAATTGCCCATCGGAGTTCTCATCGGCCGGAGACGACTTCGGTAGCTATTTTTGGGGTGGATATGGGTCTGTTGACTTCAGGGGGTGAGTGTGTTTCTGATCCAGCGGTTGATTCCGCCAAGTTGTCTCCATCTTCACGGTTCGTCTTTACCCCCTTGCCGACACCGGAGATGCTGTCTTCAATGTCACTAGATGCTCCTCTGGCTCCGGTAAGCTCTGTTGTTGGGTTTGGTTCTTTCGGTACCTCTTCTCCTTTGCCAAGCAGCTCCGAATATGCTTGTTTGACCCTTCAACTTAGACCTGAGGGGTCTTCTCAGCCTATCTTCGCCCCATTCATAGGTTTCTTTTTCAAGGCAGTTGAGTTGGGTGAGAGGCTTCGTTCTTCTTTTTCTATGTCGCCGATATTTAAGCCATTTCAGAAGTACTACCGGAAGGCAATGGAAGGTCAATCAGTGCAGTTGGATGATAATTTATTTGCAGATTCTGTGGCAGCAATGAGGTTGCCTGTCAGTTTTACAGTTGAGGAAGCTGCTGCAGTGCTTCTAGTGATGGATTCCGCATGAGTGGCAGATTCCGTGAAGGATATCATTAAGCCATTTATTTCGAAGAAGGGTTTCCTTCGGAGGGGGTTCCTCAACCTGAGCCCGGCTATGAAAGTTTCTACTCATTCCTCGCTTTTAGAGTCGATCATGTCGTCATCAACTCTGGATGTCAAGGAAGATGGGGTGATAGGGCTTTCCTCCCCCGAGTGGTTGCGTCACCCCTATCTTTGAAAAGGGCAATGAATTCAAGGTGAATGGTTTGTCCCAAACTCAAAAATGGCCAATAGGTTTTGATCCGCCTGGGAAAGTAGTCGTGTGGGAGCAGGGTGATAAGATTTTGGATGGGGAGGCTGGAGATTCCCATTACTCTTTGGGTGTTCTTCCTCCCATCATGGCATTGGATTGGGAGGTGGATAGTGTTGAGGATGAGGATCCATCCTTGGCGATTCTGGATGCCTTTGAAAAGGACTTTCTTCGAGAAGTTAAGGTTGCGCGCCTGAAGTCCAAAGGCGAGAGGGAGATTTTAAATTTGGTAAGCTCCATCAACTACGGTGATGCAAGTGCGTCCACTCGGCATAGGAAAGGGAAGGCTCACGTGTGGTAGCGGGGAATGCTTCTCGAGGGTTTCGAGTTTGAGGGTTTTTGGTTTTTAAGGGCTTATTGGGTTCTTTTTCCTTTTTGTGGGCTGCTTTGGCTATTCCTGTGTATACTTCATGTGTACTTAGGGGCGTCTTACGCTTTTTCAATAAAACTTTCTTACTTGTAAAAAAAAAACTTATTATAACAAAAATACGTTATAACTATCTATAAAGATTCTAGAATATAGGAAAGACTTTTATCAACAACAACAACACTAAGGAAAGACTTATCAAACAGTAATATAGAGCAACCTTTCTTGGTAAATATAAGTGAAAATACAGGAGTACAAGAAAGCTACCACAGGAATAGGCACCGTCCAGCCATGTTTTGGTGTCCAATCTAATGATGGGCGTAGGTCCTTGCAGAAGACTTCATATGATGATCCTTCACCCATAGGAGGAGGAAACAAGTCGATCTAGAAAAGTAAAAAAATACAAAATAAGAAAACGAAAATAAAGATGATGCTTCTACTATAGCAAAGTGCTCAGTGTTCAGCATATCTAGAAAATTCATATGAACAGAGGATAGAAGACAGCATTCCCTTGAAAAATTAGAATTATTACAGATGATTTTCTTTATCTTATCTTTTTTTTTTCTTTGGCTAACAACTACTTATCATTAAAATGTAGTTTTTAAGCTTGGTTTCTTAATAGTGTTGGAGGGGGGAGGGAGGATAAAGTTCCTGAGTTTAGGCTGGGCAAATTAGGACCCACATTTTCAATTTCACCAATTAAGGACCTTCTCCCAAATTGATCCTTCCGTCCAACTTTTTTTTTTTTTAATAAGTAATTTTTGACCCCAAGGTTTTTATTTTTTTCCACATTATACCAATGGCATGAGAGCACATGTAATGAGTACCATATTACATTAAAAACACTTTGAAAAAAAAAAAGAACATTGTCAGAATTTTTTTTTTGATAAGTGATAAAAACATTGTCAGATTTGAAAACAAATTTTAAAAATAATATCATCTGTATCCAAAAAATAAAAAGAAGAAAAAATAAAGAGCACCCAAGAGGGGGAAGGGTGAAAAAAATAAAGAGCACCAAAGAGGGGGAAGGGTGAAGATTCACGTACTCTCGTGCTATTGGTATAATGTGGAAAGAATTAAAACCTTGGGGTCAAAAATTACTTATTAAAAAAACGCTTTGAAAAAAAGAACATGTCAGATTTGAAAACAAATTTACAAAATAATATCATTTGTCCACCCCCCCCCCCCCCCCAAAAAAAAAAAAAAAAAAAAAAAAAAAAGGTGGGGGGGGAGGGAGAAGGTCCACTATCCATCGCCACCCTCCACCCCCACAAAGAGAGTGAAGTGGAGATCTACCTCCGCAGGGTGACGAGGATGGAGATCCACCCTGCCTCTGTGAAGATGGATCTCCACCCCCCCACCCTTCCCCCTTCCTCCTCATCGATTTTCTTTTTCTTTCTCTTTTGGGTCTTTTAAAAGGACTCAATCCAAGGCACAAAGAAGTGAAGGGAAAGCTTGCTGTTTTCCTGAGGCTGGGTTTGGACATAAATGATATTATGTTTAAAAATTGTTTTTAAATCTAACATGTAACTCATTACACATGTGACCTCATGCTATTGGTCTGATGTGGAAAAATGACACATGATAGAAGTCCTGTTAAAATTGTGCAAAAAATTGGACGGAATGATCAATTTGGCAAGAGACCATAAAGAAGGTCCTTAATTGGCGAGATTGATAATGCAAGTCATGATTTGGCAAAAGTGCCTAAATTCAAGGACTTTTTTTGGTGAATTTCCCTTAAAAAACATAATATGAACTTCCCTGAAACAATAATTCAGATGTCACACTTAGAAATTGACAAGGATAACACAGAATCGGACCAAAATACCTAAGCAAGGTCACCACCTGTTTGTTTCTGTTAGCAAGAAATAATTTTTAGTTTTCAGAGTCCAAAGCAATTAGTGCAAAACTACGTCTAAAGAACAGACTTTTAATAAATGCTTTGAAGCCAACCCATCTTCAGAGAAAAACAAAAAAAAAAACCTTGTTTCCTGTCTAATATAAATAAAATCACCAAAAACAAATCCTCTTTCAAAACTGATGTCTGAGAATAGAACCAACGAGACTCCTGATTATTAAAACCAAATTTCAATGAACTTGGTGAGAAGTTGATACTTTATTTTGAAGAAATCACTTGATTAGTTGTTGCATTAAGCACATAACAGACTTGGCTAGTGATGGTCAAAGCTGTAAGCAAATTATTAACATCAAGGGAGCTAAAGCAATCAAGTGATTAGACTAAATGGTAAGGACTGTCCATCTCATACATTTTTCAGCAAACAAAATAAGAAACCAACTGGTTATACATTGTTAGAGTAGCATATTAGGGTTTGAGGGTATTTTGGTCATTGTCATATTTCTCAAAGCTTATATAATGATATGTGTGGGGTACGTAAATTGCACTAGCCTCCTCTTTCTCTCTAATGTTTTCCGTGCAAATCTTTCAACATATAGTATCAAAGCCTAGGGTTTACAGCTTTCCCTGATATTGTGTGTTTCTCCCTGCTATTCCTCTTTATGTTGCCTTCTTTCCCTTTTTTTTTCTTCATCTTTTTTTTTTCTCTCTTGCCCACTCGTCTTGCTACTTGATCGAAGGCAACTGAATTACTTGGCTTAATGCCCGTGTTAGGAGAGGGATGGCGCCAAGATCACTATCAGAGGTGTGATGTCACCGTCATCGCCATGGTTGGCCATCGTCGTTGGTGGGTTTGGTGTAGCCAGCAAAACCGCACTCATGGCTGTTGAGGTTTAAGTTGTTCCCTGTTTTAAACGAATGCATCAGGGTGGTTGGTTGTAGTCGGTTGGTTGATATATGTGGTGGTTGGTACCGTCTGCGAACGTGGCCAGAGACAAGTGTAGTGGTGGTTTGGCATTTTGGTGCGTGGGTCTTGGTGGATATTGTGTGGTTGTGATCCGCGGTGGTTCCTTTCGTCATAGTCAAAGTGGTCGCCAACAATTTTCAGGTGACTTTCAGAGAAGACAAAGTTTGTTTGGTTACGGGTGCTTCCTGTCTCCTATCCGGGGTAAGGTTATCCCAAGCTCAAGTTGGGAAAGGGCTACCAGCATTTTAGTTTAATCCTTACAGTTTAGTTGAACAGTTGAAAGCTCAGTTGATTGCTAAGGGTTATACACAAACATATGGTATTGATCACAATGAAACTTCTTCTCCAATTACCAAAATTTCTTCTATTCATGTTCTTATTTCTTTGGCTGCTAATCTCAATTGCCCCTTGTTTCAATTGCATGTTAAAAATGCCTTTTTACATGGGGATTTACATGAGGAAGTTTATATGTAGCAACCACCTGGGTTTGTTGCTCAGGGAGAGTGTAAGGGTCGTGTCTGTGAGTTAAAAAAGACATTGTCTGGTCTCAAGCAATCACCGAGGGCATGGTTTGGAAAATTCTCTAAAGCAGTATTGGAGTTTGGTCTTCAAAGATGTCAGACAGATCATTCAATATTTCACTCACATAGTAGTGCAGCCTCTGCAGGCTATATTCTCCTTGAGGTATATGTAGATGATATCGTCATTATAGAAGATGATTCAAGAAGCATTGCCTGATTGAAACAATTTCTGCAACAGCGGTTTCATACAAAGGATCTGGGCAAACTTCGATATTTTCAAGGTATTGAAGTTGCTAGATCTCTAACATGTAATCAACTTATCTCTGAGAAAGTATGTACTTGATTTGCTAGAAGAGACAAGTCTTTTGGGTGTTCAACCCATTGAGGTTCTAATGGATCCAAATCAGAAATTACTGAAGGATGATGGTGAATTATTTGAAGACATTGGCAGGTATCGTCGCCGAGTTGGGAAGTTAAACTATCTTACTATCACCAAACCAGATATTTTAGATGCAGTTAGTGTTGTTAGTCAGTTCTTGGAGGCTCTTCAGGTTTCACATTGGTAAGCTGTTACTCGCATTATTCGGTATTTGAAGAGCGCCCCTAGTCTTGGGATACTGTATAGACCAAATGAACATCTTAGGGTAGAAGGTTTTACTGATGCAAATTGGGCAGATTTTCCTTCAGATAGATGGTCTACTATAGGATATTGTACATTTTCCAATGGTAATCTTGTAACTTGGAAGAATAAGAAACAGACAATTGGTGGTGCAATCTAGTGCTAAAGTAGCGTGCAGGACAATGGCTCATACTACTAGTGAGTTGACAAGGTTACAATATTTTCTTCACGAAATTGGGTTCTCAGCTCCTACTCCTATCCCTTTATTTTGTGATAACCAGGCTGCTTTACATACTGCATCTAACCCAATTTTTCATGAAAGGACCAAACATATTGAGGTCGATTGTCATTTCATCCAAGATAAAATGCTCAATGGAGATACATCTACAGCATTTGTGAAGTGGTACGTCACTTGAACAGTGATAAGGCGCGGGGACCGGATGGGTTCACAATGGCTTTTTCCAGAAATGTTGGGATGTCTTGAAACAAGATCTTATGTCAGTGTTTTCAAAATTCCATAATTGACGCTAGTTTAAGAAGAGTTTTAATGCAACTTTTGTTTCTCTGATTCCAAAGAAGACAGACGATGTGGTTGTAAAAGATTTAAGGCCGATTAGTCTGGTAGGAGGGGTCTATAAAATCATTACCAAGGTACTCGCCAACAGGTTCAAATCAATTTTGGGCAAGATTATTTCCAGGTTTCAGAATGCTTTCCTTTGAGGTCGGCAAATTTTGGATTCGGTTCTTATAGCTAATGAATGCTTGGATAGTCGAATTAGGTTGGGGGAGTCTGGGTTGTTGTGCAAGTTGGACTTGAAGAAGGCTTATGATCATGTGTAATTGGGATTTTTTGCATTACTTGCTTCAGCGGTGTTGTTTTGGGGAGAAATAGAGGGATTGGATAGAATTTTGTATATCTACAATAAGATTTTTCATTTTGGTGAATGGAACTCCGTCTAGTTTCTTTACGAGTTCTCATGGACTAAGGCAGGGGGATCCACTTTCTCCATTGTTGTTTGTAGTGGTTATGGAAGCGTTAAGCCGAATGTTGAATGTGACAACGAACCAGGGATTATTGACAGGTTTTTCCATGGGCTCAAGCGATAATGCAAAATTGGTGGTGAATCATCTGTTGTTTGTTGATGAGACTTTAATTTTTTGTGGTGCACAGGCAGAACATGTTCAAAATTTGCGGTGTATTTTCTTAAGCTTTGAGGCCGCCTCAGGGTTGAGGATCAATTTAGGAAAACCATAACTTGTTCCCAAAGACGAATTGGAAGATGTTGATAATTTGGCGCACATCCTTGGGTGTCGAGTTACTTCTCTTCCGATGACTTATTTGGGTTTGCCGTTGGGAGCGTCTTTTAAAGCTCCTTTTATTTGGAATGGAGTCATTGAGAAAGTGGGGCGTCGTTTAGTTGGTTGGAATAAATTATAATTGTCTAAGGATGGTCGGTTGACTTTGATTTTTTTTTTTTTAAGTATATTTCAAAAAGTGCAGAGAGGTGCAATCCATAGTACACAGGATGTATACACGAAACCCCTGATTAAAAGCACTCTCTCCAACATTCCTACGTATTTTTGTCGTTGTTCCCCGTTCTTGTGAGTGTGGCTTTTTTTTTTATAAGTAATAAAATCTCATTAAAAATGGCAGAGGGTGCAACCCTAGTACACAGAAAGTATACAAAAATGCCCCTAATCAGAGGAAACAAAAGAACATGAATGTAAAAACTCAGCAAACATAATACGACTCGGACTATGAGCCGAGACCCATACATATAACATATTACGCACATTTCAACATAATTCCAAAACCGGTAATTCCACATCTTCAAAAAGCCTTGCATTCCTCTCACACCAAAGACCCCACATAACACACAAGGGAACCTACTTCCAAATTTGTGTAACTTGACCACGACCCAGCGAAGTGCCCCAACCACTCAACAAATCCAGCACTCTTCTTGGCATGACCCACTCCACCCCGGACAAACTATAGAAAAATCTCCAAACAACCCGTGCCACATCACAGTGAAGTAAAAGGTTATCAATGGATTCCTCATTCTTCTTACACATACAGCACCACTCAACCAACACTATATGACGCCTACGCAAGTTGTCATGTGTCACAATCTTTCCAAATGCCGATATCCACACAAAAAACGACACCCGCTTCGGAGCCTTAACACGCTAAATACTCTTCTAAGGAAAAGAGACAGCCTCTTGACTAGCTAAGGCTCTATAGAAAGTCTTCACTTCAAAGCTCTCCCTCTTAGAGAGATTCCACACCAACCTGTCAACCTCTCCATGTTGAATCTGATTAGAATACAAATGCTCATAAAAGGAAAGAACCATTTCCACCTCCCAATCTTGAGCATAACGCGTAAAGACAACACTCCAATGAGCAACTCCATCTACCACAGACAAATTATCAACCACCCAAGCGTCTTGAAAACGAGCAAGTCTGAACAAAACTGGATAATAAAGCTTGAGTGGCCTATCTCCACACCACAGATCATGCCAAAAACGAACATGATACCCATTTACCACCTCCAATCGCACAAACTTAGCAAAAGTATCCCACCCCCTTCAAATATACTTCCATACACTCACATCATAAGACCCCACCACCCGTAAAGAACATCAGCCACACCTCACACTCTCATACTTAACTTCAATCACCGATCTCCACAAAGCCTCGCGCTCCTAAACAAACCTCCACATCTACTTCCCCAATAAAGCTTGATTAAAATGAATCACATTTCGAACTCCCAAACCACCTTCCTTAATTCGAGTACAAATTCTATGCCAATTTACTAAGTGAAATTTTACCTCATCCCCCATGCCACTCCACAAAAACTCCCATTGAAGTCTCTCCAATCTCTTAGCCACACTCACAGGAATTTGAAATTTGATTCAATTTAATTCAATTTAATCGAACTTTATTAGGGAAGTGGATGTGGAGGTACGCTTTGGAGCAGGAGACTTCATGGAGATCGGTGATTGAAGTTAAGTATGGAAGTTTGAGGGGTGGATGGTATTCATCATAGGTTGTGGGGACTTATGGTGTGAGTGTGTGGAAACATATTAGAGGGGAGTGGGATACTTTTTATAAGTTTGTGCGCTTTGAGGTGGGGGATGGGTATAATGTATGGCTGCTTTTAAAGGCACTTTTGTATACTTCATGTGTACTAGGGTCCTCTACGCTTTTTTATTGATATGACATTATTTATCAAAAAAAAAAATTATGAAGTATGGAGACCAGTTAGTTGAGATGTTTACAAAATCTTTATGTCGTAACCAGTTAGAGTTTATTATATATATATATACACCCCAGCTTGAGTGGGAGTGTTAGAAGAGTATATTAGGGTTTGAGGATATTTTGGTCATTATCATATTTCTCAAAGCTTATATAATAATGTGTGAGATATGCCACGTAAATTGCACTAGCCTCTTCTTTCTCTCTAATATTTTCCATGCAAATCTCTCAACGTACATAAAAAAGGGAGTATGATTAACAGGATAGACCAAACACACACATGCAGAAACCATCTCACAATTAACAATGAAACAAAATGATAACAAGCAAGCAAAATTCAGTATCAAAATGGAGGATGTAGATGGATAGGCACATAAATATTACCTTTACTCGCTCACCCCCCAACAATTCAGTTACTCTTCCAGACCAATAGCAACTATCAGACAACCAATCCACCAAATCCCCCACTTTCCAAATATCATCAACAATGACTGCCACTTCTAAGACGCTATTGACATCAGGCATTTGACTTTCACGATAGATAGGAGGAAAGTGAGGACGAACCATCAATTGCCTTTTTACCTCCTTTGACTTACTAGGCTTTTGATATAAATTTGTCCATTCCATTTCTGCAAATAAAGTAAAACTGAAGAATGATGCTATTTCAAAAACACAAGTATAAAATCAGACCAAGTGAATATATTTTTAGGTGTTCAATTTCTAGAAACAAACTAAATAGGTAGATTTTCCATCTATTTGTTTATAAATATAAAATATCTCATATCTACAAATGCTCTAGTAGTTGTCTATCAAAAAAGCTAACAAGGAGTCCATTGATTTGTTTGACTTTCATATTTATCACTTGTTTATGTATATAATATTAGCATAAGGAAAGTCCATATTAAAATTATTTGTTTATGACTACAACTATTACTTAACTACAGAACATAACATGCATTTGTTTCCACTGTTTGGATTCCCAAAAGTGGTTTCCGGGTCGAGGCCTACCAACCTAAGTAGCAAAAGTGAGCATTTGGTAATATATCCTAGAAAGTGAATTTTGGACCCGTTCATTTGACAAAAAAAAAAATAACACATTTCATAAGAGCATTCTTAGTAGATTAACCAAAATAGTTTTTTGTCTTTTTTGGTGAGCCAATTTAGTGAAATTGTCCAAAATGAGTCTTTAGCAGTCTCACCAATTTGGAGTGAACAGTACTCACCAACAATAATGAGCATTGTTCACCCACCAAAACAATAAAAAACTATTAAAATTTGGTCAGGTTCTCTTTCTTACTTTTTTTTTCTTTCTCACGCTTGCAACATTGTTTTACGGTAAGTCTTCAGATACCCAGTTGCTCAAATTTCACAAAATGACAAACAACACAATCTTCACAAAAAAATCAACAGCTTTCTCGCACAAATTTGCATACTTTTGGAGCAGAACAGAGAAAAATTGATTTCACGGAATTGAATTACCTTTCAGGAAAATAGGAAAAACAAAGATAGGTTTAAGCATGTGAGGTTTGTTGAAGAAGAAGAAGAAGAAAATGAATTTATAGGAATTCAGAGAGAGAGAGAGAGAAATAATAAATGTTAGTAGAGAAATGATAAAAAAAAAAAAAAAAAAAAAAAAATCTTTTAGAAAGAATATTTAAATGGAATAGTAAAAGTAAATAGCTAAAATTGTGAGGCTATTGGAGGTACTTAAAAAAAGTGGATGGCTAAAATAGAGAAAAGTAACTTTTAGCTATTTTGGCTAGTATAATTTGGTGAGGCTACTAAGAATGCTCTAAAGGTGTCAATTTGACCCTTCTTCTGAAATCGCTTTTTGAAACCTAAAATCACTTTCCGTAAGTGAAAAACATATGAGAGCCCTAAGAAGAAGAAAAAAAAAAAAAAATCACTTCTTGAGGATTATATTTTAATGTGCATAACCTTGAGGTGATAAATATAATAGCAAATGGTAGACTGAACCACATGAATTGAAATAGAATACTTACTATCATCTGGAAAGTCAACAAATTCTAAGGCATGCCTCATCGGACCTTTTTTCATGCGAATCGCCTTTATCTAATGGAAAGTACAGGAAATATTAAATGGCATGGAATATTTGTCTAATAGAAGGTGCTCAAACTAAAAATAAATAAATAAAAAAGAATAACTTAGCAAAAAGCACTAGAAAGTTTAAAGGGAAAAGTCCACATACCCCCCCCCCCCCCCCCCCGCGCGGGTAAATTACCACCCAATTGACAATGCTCCCCCAAATTTTAGATTGTGATAATGTCTCCCAAGTTGCCAATATCCCCCACAATGTTCCCAAAAACACAAAAATGACCCTAAAAAAAATTTCAATAAGACAAAACTACTAGTATAAATTCAAAAAAAAAAAAAAAAAAAAGCAGGGCCACACTTACCTTTCCTATCAGCTTAAGATGATTTTAGGATAAGTTGTTATTTAACATTTTTGCTAACAAATAAAGCATGGACATTCATATGGCCAAAGATCTAAACAAGGGTGTAAGCGCAATATGTTGGCTTAGATTTCAAAATACAGCACTCGCCAGTGCCAGTAAATTTAACGACTTTTCCAAGAGTGAAAACAATAAAACAAGAAACAACAAGATCTATAAATCAAATACAAATCTACAAAATTTGTGATCTAGAAGTCTACGCTTCAAAACATGGCCAGGCCACAATTAGGCCAAGGGGGTGACTCATGTTTTTACCTTTTTTTTAGTTTTTTTATTATTATTTTTAGTTTTAAGTTTTCTTTTGTATTATTTTTATTAAGGGTCTTTTTATCATTGGTGGGACATTGACAATTTTTTGTAATTTAGTAGGGACATTGTCTCAATCTAAAGTTTTGAGGAGACATTGTCAATTGGGTAGTAGTTTGAAGAGGGTATGGACTTTTCCCAAATTTAAAATATGACTTTCATTAAACATAATGCATAGGCAGAGTAGTAGACACTATGGGCCTAGTAGGTGGTAAACGAAGTTTTCTTCTAGGTCTCAAGTAGTTTGTTCATCAATGTATCTTATAATATAAGAAGACCAATCAAGGCATTAAATAACCAAAGTAATAGAAATTTATAAAGAGCGAAAGCGCGCAACCCAATGACACATGAAGTATACAAGAGAAACGTTCATGTTCTTCAACATGATATTTCATAGCCATCCATCCACCTATTTCATGTGGAAGAACATATTAAAAAAAGGGCTCACAGAAATAGACTATTTGGTAAAGTTTTGCAAAACTATTTTCACTTTTTATATACGGAAAAACACTTCCAAAAACCTATTTATCCAAACAAGTTTCACATGTGGCCCCACCACTAACACTTTTTTCAAAACAAAACACAAACATTTTTCAATACAGAACACACTTTCGAGAAAATTTCTTCCAACTTCATATAAGAATGTTTTGAAAACGCACTCAATTTGTCCAAACATGAACAATAACAAGTGGAGGTTCCCCTTGTTACTTATAAAATAAAAATTACAAAAAAAAAAAAAAAAAAAAAAGTGGAGCGTAGCCTCCACGGGGTGGAGGCCGCCCCTTCACCAAGGGTGGGTCTTCCCTGCCCACCTTCAGTGTCCACCCCTGCAGCAAGTGCGGAGTTTCACCCCCGCCAAACTATGCAACGGAGTTGAAACTCCATACCCTCACCAACCTCTGCAATGAGGGTGAAACTTCACCCCTCTTGTGCAAAGAAACACTAGGGGGCGGTACGGGTGGAGACCCACACCATCTGTGCATCTCGCACGAGGGGAGGGGGACCCACCCCTCACACCTCCGTAAGAGGCATCCACCCCCACTACCCCTCTTTTGCGAGGAGGATCAACACATCTACAAGGGGTGGGGAAACCCACCTCCCTCCTTTAGTGAAGGGGTGGCGGCCTCCACCCCTAACGAAGGAGGGATGGTGGTCACCACCTGTGGAGGCAACCTTCCAGAAGGTAATAATTGTTTTTTTCTTTTTCTTTTTTATGCTTTTTTATTTTGTTTCTTTTATGTTTTAAAAAAATATTTTCATAATTAAATCAAAACACTTTTCAAGTTTTTTCTTTTCAGAAACACTTTTCAATAATTCAAACGAATTTTCAGATGTGGTCCCCACAAATAATACTTTTTAATTTTCACTTTTTCGAAAGTATTTTTCAAAACACAACCGAGAAGAGTCTCTTATAGCCAATGTTTGGAGTAAAAAGTTGTTTTCTTTAACTAGTCTTTTTGTGCTCAACAACCTCAAACCACTCACCAATTCTCATCTTAAATTAAGAATATACGAGCTCCTTCACACATCTCTACTAACAAAAGAAATATAGAATGGAATCAGATACAAAACTTTTATCCATTGCAGGCTCATTTTTCCTCTCTCATAAAAAGCCTAGGTCATCGACTCATCTCATTGTTGAAAGTTGGTACCTGTATTATTGGTGTGTCAAAGAGAGAATGGACAAACACTGCAAAAATTGTCCACATATTGTGCTTTGATCAAACCTTTAAAATTGAGAAAGTGCCTATAGATATTGCAGGTAGACATACTTTTCTAGTTGCGGAGATGTAAAAACTTGGCTAAACTACAAATTGGTCCGTCTAAGTTTGGGTTTCTTGTCATTCTGGTCAACTTCCACTTTGATCAATCCCTCATACTTTCAAATTTCACTCAACATGGTTCATCCACATCCATTAACTAGACATTTGTTTAAGTGTCGCGTCAAACCTCGAGATCTTAATTGATATCATATTAACTTATGCTTTGATCTTTAAATTTTTTAGTAGAAAAAGAAATAGTAAAAGGCACGTATTTATCTTAAAAGCTCCATCTGTGATCTGTCCACATCTGCCAGTCAAATCCAATCTCTCCAACCCACCTTGCTCCATCCACTCTAAAACTCTACAACTCTCAAACCTCCTCTTCCTTCACAACCTTTGCATCCCTCTAAACAGAAAAAACTCATCTTCATCGACGGCCCCGAAAAGCTCAATCACGCCAAGGGCCTCACTCCACTCCAAGATCTTTGCAACAACTAGGAAACTGCTGTCATTGATGTCATCTATGAAAAACTCCAAACTATCACAAATGCTGCCCTCTCTCATCCCCCCCCCCCCCCCCCCCCCCCAAACAAAAAAAAACACTGCTCTAACAGTCCAGGTGTGTAGTAGCCTCAAATCATTAGATGGGTCTCAAGTATTAGAATTCAGAGCCCAGCTATTCTGCTTTGATACTTAACTATTAATGTAGAGACTTGCAAGAAAACCAATGAGGTCATTCAGTTGAAACAGTAAACAACAAATCATGGATGTAGAAATGAAATGGTAGGATTTGAATTAAATAGAATGAAATGATAATAATCATCAATGAATGGTTTTGCAGTGTCGAAAATAATCAATAGAAGAAAACTCATCAGGGTGCATACAACCGATAGACACCTTGCATCGAAACCATGCGCCACGAAAACCTTGTTGCAATGATCTTGACTCTGCCATTTGGCCAACTTTAAAAGGTAGATCAACATATTCTTCATTGTCCATCATACAATGTAGCTGCAACAGAAACACTTCCAGCTTATAAGCAGCTTCTAGGAATGATATATAGCTATAATTATCCAAGATCCAAGCCATAAAACATTTCATAATTATATCAAGTCCTTGCTAAAGTTCCTCAACTTGTGTTTTTACTACAGCTTCTAGATAGAGGATGAATTTTACCTCTAAAAAGAGAGAGGATGCAAGCATGCCACCCCAAAAACCAACACCTTGTTTGGTTGGCTGTTTAAATAACATTTTCAGTGTATAAACACAAAAAACACTTTTCAGACATTCCATTTCCCACTCCGAAACTCCTTCCCCCACAACTTCAACTCCACTCACTAAACAATACGAGAAACCACACCATACAAAAGTCAAAATGGGCTCTTGAATCACACATTGCACGACAAATACATTAAAGTAAGCCACAAGTATTTACCATTTAACCTTTTTTTTAAACCAAAATTCCAAAACCCCCCTAAATAAAACCAATATTAGATGTCTATTTTAAATAGAAAGGTTAGTGGATTCCCAAATTTTTCAATATGACAAACTTGAAATTAGATTAATCAAGCTTTCATCAATTGGGACATCAGGAACCAAAAAACTTGCCACAAAAAATTATTTAATTTCTTTCATTCTGCAAATCCCAACACAGAGTACAACATGAGAAATTGGAAACTTCCCTCTCTTTCCCAATTTTTCAATTTTCTCGGCAACCAAACAAAAGCCCAACATTTAAAAGTCTCTAAACCAAAAACCCACCCCGAAAAGCCAAACAGCAATAAACCCTACATTAAAAAAATCGAAAAAAAATCAAAGATCAAACCGAATAAAAACTAAACCGATTAAACCATCAATGAATTAACTCTAAAAACCCTAAAATACAAAACCATCTAGCCGGACCCAATTGCATGAAACCCAGGCCAGCTAGAACCCACAACAATCTAAACCCAAAAATCGCAGACAACAATACCCCAAGACCACCATCAAATTCAACCCCTGAGACCCCACCAAAAACCAATACGAAATCCAAAGGAATAGAAGGAAAACTGAAATTCAGAACCACATCGCGTAGATCGAATGGGCATACAAACCTGTAATAGAATCGACGACCACAGCCCCGCCACCGGCCAATGGAAGCTCTGAGATTTTAGAGAAAGAGGGCTAGAGAGAGGTCGAAGGAGCAGGACAGACAGAGAGAACGAGACCAAAGGCGGAACCCAAAAAATTAACCAAAAAAAAACGGTTTTCTGTTTTTTTGAAAAAAAAAAACAGTTTTTCAGACACAGAAAATAGAAACGAATTTGCCAAACGAGTCATCCAAACATGTTTTTAAATGTGGTCCATGAAAAATACATTTTAATTTTCGTTTTAAAAAATACTTTCCAAAATATAAAACACAGACTAAAAAAGAAAAAATACTATGAAAAATTTACCCAATTCCGTATAAGAATGTTTTTACAACACATATCGGTTTTTTGGAAAACAAGTGAAAAACACCTTTTTTTTTTCGTTTAAAAAAATAAAAATAAAAAATTAGAAAACACATTTAAAAACATGGGTTTGTATTATTAAAAATAAATAAATAAATAAAGGTTGCGGTGGCGAGGTAACCAAGCCACTGTCATAGTTGGCCACAACCCAACAATAGTCATGGTGGGATCCTTATAAGCTGTCACGGTGAGTTCCCTAGTGGCAACTTAAAAAGAATCATCTCCATTTTCATTTGCGGAGTCGGTTAGACTTAAAAGATGGGTAAAAACTATCTCAATATTAAAATTTAGACAATTTTATCCCATATTTGCCTAACCTACTCCTCGAATGATTGGTTTTCTTTGATTTTCGCCAAGATCTACGAATTTTCACTAAAACTGTTGCAATCAGTGGACATGGATATTTTTGAATCCAAGCTCTTGGGTAGGGGCATTGATTTCGACCTTGTGGTCACCAACGCCCAAACTAATGAAGGTTGGTTTTGATTTTAGATATATTTCTCTAAGTCTTTTCAAATATTTTCAACAAAATTTGGGCTTTGGGCGGTGGGAGGAGTGTTTGACCTCCAACTGGGCCTGAGCCTCCCCTTCCAGCCTCACGTTGATGTCGTAGACCACCCAATCGCCGCCCAAGTGCCGGCCTTTGGGAAGCTTACTGCTCAAAATCTGAATTAGCGATGGCGACATAAAATTCATGATCACCGGCGAGGAGGGAGGGTTGGGTGGGGCCAATAGAGGGGGCTGATTGGTCTTGAAGAGGGTCATGGATCTGCATCTTGCAAGAGAGGAGACAATGAGAGAGAGAATAAAATAAATGAATAAAAAAATAAAAGAAAAAATTTAAAATAATATTTTAATGTTATAGGAAAAGATAAATGGAAGCGATTATATAGTGTTTTTGTTTAGAGAAACAAAAAATGGTTTTGTTCTCTACATTTAAGGAACATAGTTGGATACCTACTGATAATGCTCTTACATAACAAGAGTTACATAAGAGGTAAATGATATTTATATTTATACACACATTATACATATACTCACATTTATATATATCTACGTGCATGAATTTTACACCAATTATAAGTTTGTGCACACACAATGTGTATGTAAATAACACATCTATGCATAAGAAGCTTTCAAAATGTGACACTTTCTCCTTAACTTCAATTGATGAAACTGCCCTTCTCCTACAAATTTTCTCGGTCAACCTCGAAAGTTCCCCTTTTGCATAAAGCTCACTGCCTTTTGACGTCAGAAGAACGTCAAGACATAGAGCCACAGAGAGCTCATAGCCTTGCAACGCCATAGCACGTCAAGACATGGACGAAACGGGGAGCCACGTAAACTTTTTGCCTTGCCACGCCATAAGCCCGATAGAAGCCTGTATTGATGTTGCCTGCCAAAATGATTTCAAATGTTACAAAGTTAGTGATAAGATCCTAGTTGTCGTCTTAACGCCAATTCCCTCGTCTTGATGTGCTGTCATGATCTGAAAAAAGAAGAAAAAAAAAAAAACCCGAAGGCCTTTTGATTATTTTCTTGAACATCATGTAAATAGTTTTTGATACCCTTTCAAGGGGTTAAGCTATTGAGAAATCACCTAGAGGAGAGAGACTTTCTAGAGGTATATCATTCACCTTCACCTTATTTCTAATAGAGGACGTGTAACGAGCTTAGAGCTTTTCCTTACTTGATGTTGTGATTTCGTTTTTCAAACCACAATATTCACATCCTTCAATTGCAATGAAGTCTATTGGTGGGTCAATAAGAAAATAAACTCAAAGAAGATTAGCTAGCGGAGGCAATCAGGGAGCTTATTATTCATATAGAATCTCAGTACTGCAAAGGTTTGTAAGTGTCTATTTATTAAGGTCTTATTTATTATAGCGATTTATTGGGTTTAACCATCTCAGAGTTGTTTTTCCAACGATTTTTCCTTTCGTTAACAAAATCTTGTGTTGTGGATGTGCGATTGATTTTGAAGTTGTGATTTATATGTTCAACAATTTTAATTTATCCTCTCAATTTCAAATGGAAACGATTCCCTCGCTGAAAATATAAAAAGACAACTATACCCTCATTATTTAATTAAATGGAGATGATTCTCCTCATTTCAAATGGAGAGGATCCAAATTCTGTTAATTTGGGGTTATAATTTATGACCATTATTTGAATTATTTCAAAATCCATAAAGACCAAAAGGTAAAGTCCGGTCGAGTTGAGGAAGCCACAGGACCTTCTCATTCATCAATCAAAGACTGCATCAATATTAATGGAAGCATGATACACACAAGTTCATGTGGGAAACATCGAAGAAGTGGAAAACCCCTGCAAAGGCTCAATGCCAACGACCCATTTTAGCACTAAGCAGATATCTTTGCAACCATGAACCAAGCCTATATAAATTGTATTAAGGAGAAAAAACGGAAACATTTTGTTTTGTAGGCAATAATGTAATCCAACAAATATGTTGTAAAACCCATATTGACCATGCATTGTATGGCTTGGCACTGTTGTTGATTGGTTTTAGGGAAAATTGACGGCAGGGGTGGTCCCTAAAACCAATCAACAACAATGTTAAGCTATAAGAGTAATTCTTCGTGCCATATAAATGTTCATCAAGTGTCCATCAAATAATAATGTAGCTTTTAAAATCACAATTTGATTAAATTTACCATTTGATTAATTAAATGTTCAATGGTAATTTTAAAAGTCACTTCATTATTTGATGGACAATTGATGAACATTTATATGACATGTAGAGTTAATATGTGTGCAGCATATTAACCCGCTAGACCTTAACATTGATTAATATCTCTCTCGGGTATTTTCTGCCTTTAAAGCTCCATACATAGTTTAAATCATAATTGGCATTCTTGCCGAAGCTGAATGTTATAATCACTGATTGCACTCATGTGGGCTTTTCTTGTTTTGTTATATCTGGAGCTTTAGTAGGCCTTGCAAGCCTAAAGTGCTCCAATAGCCTTCAGCCAACCCGACTGGTCTCAAACCTCAGACCCATGACCCAACCCACATTTACAAACCCTCCCAAACAGGCCCAAAACCCTTTCCCCTGCCCCTTATTTCATCACAAACCCTAGTTACCAGTTACCACCCCCCCACCCCCACACACAAAAAAAAAAAAAAAGAAGGTCGGTGGGGCCCGTACTGTTCATAGCCAATCCTCTTTTGGCACCCTAAACGAGTCAAGCATGGAAACCATTTTTATATATATAAATATAATACGTCACCGCCACCCAATATTTTATTATTTATTTAGTTGTGGAGAGATGGCAAACGAGAAACGGAAAAGCCCAAACAGCCCTCATCTGCCACATAAGCCTATCTCACTGTTCATTAGAACAAATAAAAAAAATTCCATTATTATTATTATTATTTAACAAAAAGATAAAATTAGAATAAATACAATTTTATTTTTTGGGTTCCGGCTTTGGTCTCGTTCTCTTTCTGCCTGCTCGTTCGACCTCTCTCTCTAGCCCTCTTTCTCTAAAATCTCAGAGCTTCCATTGGCCAGTGGCGGGGCTGTGGTCGTCGATTCTATTACAGGTTTGTATGCCCATTCGATCTACGCGATGTGGTTCTGAATTTCAGTTTTCCATCTATTCTTTTGGATTTCGTATTGGTTTTTGGTGGTGTCTCAGGGTTTGAATTTGATGGTGGTCTAGGGATATTGTTGTCTGCGATCTTTGGGTTTAGATTGTTGTGGGTTTTAGTGGGCCCTGGTTTCATGCAATTGGGTCCGCTAGATGGTTCTGTATTTTAGGGTTTTTGGAGTTAACTTGTTGATGGTTTAATCGGTTTAGTTTTTATTCGGTTTAATCTTTGATTTTTTTTCGACTTTTTTAATGTAGGGTTTATTGCTGTTTTGCTTTTCGGGGGTGGGTTTTTGGTTTAGAGACTTTTAAATGTTGGGCTTTTGTTTGGTTGCCGAGAAAATTGAAAAAATGGGAAAGAGAGGGAAGTTTCCAATTTCTCATGTTTTACTCTGTGTTGGGATTTGCAGAATGAAAGAAATTAAATAGTTTTTTGGGGCAAGTTTTTTGGTTCCTGATGTCCCAATTGATGAAAGCTTGATTAATCTAATTTCAAGTTTGTCATATTGAAAAATTTGGGAATCCACGAACCTTTCTATTGAAAATAGACATCTAATATATGTATTATTTAGGGGGGGTTTTGGAATTTTGGTTAAAAAAAAAGGTTAAATGGTAAATAGTTGTGGCTTACTTTAATGTATTTGTCATGCAATGTGTGATTCAAGAGCCAATTTTGACTGTTGTATGGTGTGGTTTCGCGTATTGTCTAGTGAGTGGAGTTGAAGTTGTGGGGGAAGGAGTTTCAGAGTGGGAAATGGCTGGGACTGCGAATGAGGAGTCTGGAGTGGGAAGGTCCATGGAGGGAATTTCAAGTGCGCAGCGTTCCCAATCTGGGGAAGCATTGGCGGAATGGCGGTCTTCCGATCAAGTTGAAAATGGAACCCCATCGACTTCGCCTCCTTACTGGGACACTGATGATGATGATGATGGAGGTATGTTTTCTGTTCCACGACCCCTTTTCGCACTCAACTATATCTACATAAACAAACCACTAGAAATGAAACAAATCATTATCTAATTCTTTCAAGCAGTGAAACTAATGGGCTGTAAAGGGCACAACAGAAAATGTATAATAAGAAGGAATTTAATCATGAATCTGACGCCACCTAACTATTAATAATTTGATTTTCTTATGGTCAAATATGCAACATCTAGAAATATAATTGACTTATCAAAAAGAAAACATCTAGAAATATAATTACCCCTCAAAAGAACAATCAATTCTGTAATTTAAAGACTTATTTGAGCATTTTTATCTCCTTCATTATCTTGCATCTTCTAAAAACCAGATGAAGGGGACATGAATTACACTGATGAAAAGGTGGGACCTCACAAGTTTTTGCTATGTGATATGGGGCTTGTGTATATTTTGGCATAATAAACGCATTGGAATACAACATCAAGTCATTGACTATATGAACTCTATTCAGAAATAAATAGGGCAAAATGAGCTAGCTAAAATAGCACCTCTTCCTCCATAAAAATGAGGTGGAGGGTAAGATCATGGGTTCAAGACCCACTAGGTGTGCAGGCAATTTATCAATAAAAAGAAAAACTGAAGTATGAATCAGGCTGAGCTGTGGACTAATGCAATTGCATGTTGTATTCATCTAACATCCTTAGAGAAAGTGTTTAGATTACTTATCTCACACATTCTTAAATAGTTTGTATTTAAAACACTGGGGATTGTCTTTGTGGATGGTTACTGACACATGTATAGGCAAATGAAATTGGAGAAGTGGATGAGACTAAAGCTCGTAAGCTTTTCCACTCTGTTATATTTTGCCTAATAAGTAGGATTAATTTTGCATGTTGTGGGATTTCTTTTTGTTTCATACTTACATTTTCCTCTCATGATATGTAAAGAATTCTTCTCTTATATTTTTACTTCTTGTGGTGTGCAATTACAATGTCTTCCATTCTACGTTATTGTTGTACTTCAACAATGTGGTTGGGCTTCTGACCATGTAAAACTGTTTTAATTTTTTTTTTTTTTTCGTTACTTGTGTGGAGTTTATTTTATTCTCTTTTTTGCTGCGTATGATATATTTTCAAACTTCTTCTAAGATCATTTGCTGCTGTTGTCTTCAGGTTTCAAAAATCTTGTACTTCTCGAATAATTTAGATGCCTTCATAGAATAAAAATGTAAACCATGATTCCTAAGTATATTGTAAAAAGATTTTGTTTATTTCTTGAAATACACAATTCAATGCTGACTGTCATTTTCTTGTGTATGGAGCCTTTTGTATCCTTCTATTTGTTCTTTCTTTTTTTTTTTTTTTGGTTAGTTTTTACCATCTTAGCTGAAGCATGTTACTCATAGTACTTTCAATTTGGTTGTTAGTAAAGTGCAATTGATAAGGTTGGGACTGGTATCTAGTAAAGATTAAGTTCCCAACATTGTATTATTAATTATTGACAAACTCTGTTTACTCCTTTATAGGGCCAAAACCTTCTGATTTATATGGAAAATATACGTGGAAGATTGAGAAATTTTCACAGATTAACAAAAGAGAACTTCGTAGTAATCAGTTTGAGGTTGGCGGATACAAATGGTATGAGGCCTGGAATATATCTTTGTTCTTGCTTTCTTTTAACTTTGTTTTCTTCATATAATTGTTAATTATATAAATATGCAGGAAATACAAAGACTATGAATATGCATACTTAATTACATGCATAAGCTTTTCTGCCCATCTGTATGGTCTGTATATGAGCTTTGATGTATATAAAACACAATTTAACATTCATATGCACCAGTTAGTTTCATCATTTCTGAGCTCAAGGTCAATAGTTTTTTTTTTTTTTACATGACTTCATTTATATGCATGTCTAAATTCTAACCTTTATTACTGACGGAGAGATATACTATGATACCATGATATTAGCAGGAGGTCGTTTGTTTGTCATGATGCATGTAGCTTACCATTCATCAAAAGTGACGAATGAGGTGATAAATTTCAAATAATTCAATAACTCCCGCTACAATGTTTTGATTAATCCCAAATAATAAGTATTTGATAATAAAATTGATGCTGCCGGGAGATAATGTCTTCCAATTTGTAAATTGATTTCTCCTTTTTCCATTTCTTTTAATTGTAATTTAAAAGCACAATCATGATTCCTATGTGTGCATTTTGATGATATGCATTAAGATGACATAGATACATCACATTTTCATTTGTTGCTCACAATAATGAAGTTACTTTTTATTTTTTTGATAAGTACACTACAATGAAGTTACCGAGTATGGTAGATAATGTAATCCAGGACAATGATGTCCATGTCCATGTGCTTTCTACAATTCCTAGGGTATGGTAGATACAGTAATGGAAATGAGCATATCTTGCAAAACTGTTAATTACATTTAAGTTCCCAAACCTTTTAGTTTTTGTCTTTAGCTTTTTGCTATTTGTGGCAGGTACATTTTAATTTATCCCCAGGGTTGCGATGTCTGCAATCATCTTTCTTTGTTTCTCTGTGTTGCTAATCACGACAAGCTTCTTCCAGGTTTGATATGTTGATGAGTTTGGAATTTTTCAGTCGTGTGTATTGTTCTTGGTTCTGTCTGGTTGTAATTGTGTAGCTTCCTTTTGTTTGGAGAACAGGCTGGAGCCATTTTGCACAGTTTACTATAGCTGTTGTGAATAAAGATCCAAAGAAATCAAAATATTCTGGTTGGTTGGTTGGTTAATTTTGGGTTTAGTTGTGTGGATTTTTTTTTCCCCTTCATTTCTTGCATTGATGTGATTGATTAAATGTACGTTCTGCAGATACATTACATCGATTTTGGAAGAAAGAGCATGACTGGGGGTGGAAAAAATTCATGGAGCTGTCAAAAGTGTTAGATGGGTTTATTGATGCCGACACTCTTATAATAAAAGCTCAAGTTCAAGTCATCAGGTTTGCTATAATTAATCAATTTGTAAATCTTGTGCATTAGTGTTTAATCCAACAATGTTTCGCTTTTGACATTCTTTAGTTGATATTTATGGCTTTTAAGAAGTTTGATCATGCGGAAGTTTTCTTTCAGGACACTATTCTTTGTTTGTTCAGCTCTGGCATGGTAACATATGCTTGTTCTGTTTTGATTTTTAGTACTGAGTTGTTTGGCAATAATAACTTTTCACTCTTGCACGGCGCAGTTGGCTTGGCATAAGATCGTTTTAAGTAGTTTGCTAGGCGATGGGGTCATTTTACTGCAAATCAGTTAAAAGCATAAACTACCTTTGTTGAAGGTTTATTTAATGTGTTTTTTATTTGATTTTTGGACGTCAATTCTGCGTGTTCAAAAAAATTACCTTTCTTGAAGGTTTTCCCTGTTTGTGATTGTCTTTCTGTAATATGCTTAAGAGAGTTATATGTTAAATGAACTGAGTATTCTGAGGAAAATTACAGGGAGGCTAAAGATCTCACTCTTGCATGAGCAACCAATGCTTCCTCATGGCACTTGCACATCTTCAATTGGTTCTTTTCGAATATTTTAGGTGATAGGGTGCCTTTTACGTCTATATATTGCCATCCTACCGCAAGACATTAATTTTATTCATGTACTAATGTGAGTGAAATGTGCTTCCATTTAATTGAAGATGATGCATTACTGAATGCGTGAAGCTTTACTTTAGTGCTCTTGTATTAACTTCTTTGTTTAATTTGCTGTAGTTGATTGATCTTCATAAGCATTTCTTTTTGGCCTCTGGTTTGTAGGGAGAAAGCAGACAGGCCTTTTCGTTGCCTTGATTGTCAGTATAGGAGGGAACTTGTTAGGGTATATTTGACGAATGTGGAGCAGATTTGCCGGCGATTTGTAGAAGAGAGAAGAAGCAAGCTTGGGAAATTGATAGATGATAAAGCCAGGTGGTCAAGGTATTTCATCTTTACCTCTGGATTTGTTTATAAAAAAAAAAATCTAGAACTCTTATTGCCAGTGTCAATTTCTCAATATCCCAGTTTTGAAGATACAGTGTTTATTTTTTTTGGAAATTAAATGATTTCTGGTTCTTTTGGTTATGGATAACACTGTTGCATCTGCTGTACTTTTGCAAGTTGTTGACTTTGTCGTGTATATATGTACTCTTGTATTGTGGAAACTATTCAAAGTTTGCCTTGATGTTGTTAGTTATCTGCTCTATTTACATCCCTGTTCAGTATAATCGTTTTTGATGATAACGGATTATTTTCTATCGTTGCAGTTTCCGTGCTTTTTGGGTTGGAATAGACCAAAATGCTAGGCGTCGTATGTCCAGGGAGAAGACGGATGTGATTCTAAAAGTAGTTGTGAAGCACTTCTTCATAGAAAAGGAAGTCACATCTACTTTGGTAATGGATTCCTTGTATAGTGGATTAAAGGCGCTTGAAGGTCAGACTATGTGTAAGAAAGGGAGGTTGAAATTGTTGGAGGCTGAAGAAATGCCAGCCCCCATTGTTCGTGTGGAAAAAGATATGTTTGTATTAGTTGATGATGTCTTATCGTTACTTGAGAGGGCAGCCATGGATCTATTGCCTCCAAAAGATGAGAAGGGTCCTCAGAATCGCACAAAGGTGAGTTGCTGAATGTGATTATTTTTAACCTTTTATTGTGATTATGAAGTTTTGTGTAAAGCTGATTACATCTTCTTTTGCAGTTCTCCTCTCTCTCTCTCTCTCTCTCTCACACACACACACACACACACACAACACAGTTTTTTAAACTTGAATTAACAATGTATAACACTGCATTGAAAGTGAGAATAAAACAGAGAGTGGAGATTGCTTTCATGATCACTCACACTAATCTTTTTTTAACGAATGATAATATATTGAAAAAGGAGAACATGGAGGACTAAGTGAACAGTACTAGAGTTCCCAAAAAGTAAAAGTGCAATTTAAAATGCAAAGAATTCAAAAAATCCAAAATAAAATATTTAGTACTGCCCATAATGAACATCCAGTGGCACTAATATTTTGATGGCTGAGCATCCCTTTACCTTTATATACAGGATGGAAACTCTGGAGAGGACTTCAACAAAGATTCTATTGAGCGTGATGAAAGGCGTCTTACAGAATTGGGTCGCAGAACTGTGGAGATATTTGTCCTTGCCCATATTTTCAGGTAGGTAGTCTGATAAATGTAATTCAAATAGTTCACTATTTCTTTGTGCTTTTTCTCTTTCTTTGGAGTATTAACATCTTGGAATCTCTTGATTGCCGTTTGTTATCTCTCACTAAATCGGATTGCAGTTGCAAGCTTCCTGAAAGTTCTGCATGTTATTTCTTTGTTATCATTACCAACCTTCAATAAAGGGTCATTTAAGTTTCATATCTTGCTGATTTCTAATATATGTTGTAGTTACCAGTTATCCACTTTCAGTTTCATTGCGTCTTATTATTGCAAGTTTATGGCGATATGATGTCTATGAAGTCATTAATGTATAATATTGTTTTGGACCAGTACAATTCAAAGTGGATTGTAGGCTTTTGTGTTTCCAAATGTCAATAGCTGAATGTAGCTGTCCTATGCAAAGTTTTTCTTAACTCTTTAGTTCAACCAGCTCCTTTTGTGCTGCTTTTTCTGAATGTAATTTATCACTTCAATCAATAGTTGGTATAGCAAATGGTAAATTGTGTCCACATTGTTCACTGCACAATGTTTTGAGCGATCTGTTTGTGAAGATCTCACTTTCTATTTAATTAATTTGCTTTGGTTTAGGGTATTAATTTTTACATAATGTAAATCTGGTTAAGTCTGCAATTGGAATCATATTACGAGCAGTGTTTGAACTTTTTCAACTGCAGTTAGGAATCATATTTCTAAAAATAAAAAGCAGAGCAGAAAGTTGGTGCTCAATGACTATCAAAGCACTATCATTTATTTTGCACATGTTTATGTTGAACTTGTGACAGAAGTTTTGAAGATTGTGAGAGGCCATTGGAGGAGATTAAGGCTTCGTTTGGTTCGTGGAATAGACTCTTGGAATGGAATGATTGTTCCTATAGAATCGGCATTATTTTGTTTGGGATTGGAATAGCCATTCCCTTACGAAGAGGAATTCTTATTTCTTAAAAAAATGAGTGGCATAGCTATTTCTAAAGGAATAGACTACATTTTCAAGAAAAAAAATCGTCACTTTTAATTTTCTTTCAATTTTTTTTTCAAAAAAGAAAAAAGAAATTTTTTTACAGTGGTTGGCTGGGGGCCGGCCAGCCACATATGGGGTCGCACCACCCCCGATTCTCATCAAGGGTGGCCTGGCTACCCACTAGTTTTCAATTTTTTATTTTTTTTTGTTTTTATAATTTGAGTTTTTTATTTTTAAACAATGTATGGTTTTTTTAGTAATTTTGATTGGATTCCAATTAAAGTATATGAGTTGTTATCAAACTAAAGAGTAAGAATAGCTATTCCATTCCACTCTCTTTTATTCCTGATAATAACTATTCAATTTCCTAATGGAATACTTATTCTGCAAACCAAACGAGGCCTAAGTCTTTATTCTTCAATACTCTGTATTTTTGAACAGTTGCTTTTGTTTCTCTTTTGGTGATTAATTGTCATGATTTTTTTTGTTCTTTTTTCTTTTTCTAGCTAGGTGTTTTCTCTTGGATACTTTTTATGTACCTAGGGCTCCATTCCCTACACTTTTAATGATATCTCGATTACTTATATAGAAAAAAGAAATCTAGTTAAAACCTACAGGAGAAAATGCTGTATAGTCTTGTAGGAATTGTAATGACATTGTTGGATGAAAGAAATTTAGGTTTAATGATTTATTATGTGCGGTCTTTCTTGTACTGCATAACCATCGGCCCTCTGTAAGATAATTCTACTTCCAAAGTAAATGACATTCCATGTTCAACACATGGATTTCAGCTACTGTGAATAAACTAACTTGGGTAAAGTAATGGCTTTGAATTCGTTTCTCCACTATTTTGGTGTTCAGGTTTAAGAAGGTAGTGGAGAATTGAAGCAGAATCTAAACTGCAAGGCCCTAACTGGCTAGCGGATGTTGGGAGTTTATATCTTTGGACTGTATTGGAAGTCTGAAATTATCAATGAAAGAATGGCTTGTCAATATTGGAAAATTTCTGTATTTGTATTAGGAAAACTGACTTGAAGTTGTGCTATCGACATTAAAGCGATTGTTTGATGGTGTCTTGCATATTGGACGTGCTATTCCAATAATTTCAGCGATAGTTGCTGGTTAAATGAGGAATATTATTTTTCCAGTATCCACTTCTGTTGTCCTTTTTTCTTTTTTTGTGGCTTTGGTGAGGTTTTGACGCCTCATGTAGAACTGTCTTTGTTGTGACTGATTGTATGCACTATAATATCTATGGACTAAGATCTTTGATCATAAGGTTCTGATTCAATCTATACATGGGATTATAAACATGTTTACTTGCTCATCTGTACCTGTAGACACCCTAAGCTTTTCTCCTTACATGCAGCAATAAAATTGAGGTTGCCTACCAGGAAGCTGTTGCTTTGAAGAGGCAAGAGGAGCTCATCCGCGAAGAGGAGGCAGCTTGGCTTGTTGAAAGTGAGCAGAAGGCAAAACGTGGAGCAACTGAAAAGGAAAAGAAATCAAAGAAAAGCAAGGTTGAATGTTCTCACACCTTAAATATCAAGGGAGTTTAGTGATCTACTAAAATTTGAGTTTACTATTCTTCAATTGTTCATTGGTTTTCTGCTGGATGACATTGCAGTTAATGTTTGTCTACACTAATGACATTTAATATATATTCATAAAGATTTTATAATCGTCATTATTTCTTTTTAGGAGTTATTTCAATTTATCAAAAAATGCATCCCTTATAATGAATAAATATTTGAAAAATCATCAAATGCACATACTTATTTATGTGGGAAATGTGCTTTGCTTGTTATCTAAATGTTTTAACCATGCAACCTGATTTCTAACATGAGTGCTTATGCCTTGGATCATTTTTCTGGAGGGCCAGCTGAGGGGCCATGCATATCAAATATTTGGATTCTTGTTGTTCGTGAGCTGTCCTCTTACATGTTTATGATTTGGTTTGCCTGCATTGAATGTGTTATTATGCAAATCTTAACTGTTAATTGCCAATATCTCTAAGATTTAGAAAGAATCTTCATGGTGTTCAGATGAAATGATTTACCTTTTGTTATTTAGTGTTGAGGATTCAACTCTTTTGTTGACCTATGTCCTCTCAATATATAAGGTCTTATTCCAGATTGGATTGCTTTGAATTTAGTTGTTGTCAGAAAAATGCTTACGCCAAACAAATTCGATTGCTTTCTATTTAATCTGAGTCATATTTCTTTGTATCTTACACTACAGGCCAAACAAAAACGAAATAATCGGAAAGGGAAGGAAAAAGGGAGGGAGGAAAGGCCTGCTGTGGTGGTACAAGACAAGCACCAACTGGAAAACCCCAATGAAGAAAAACAAGACAGCATTATGGAGGAGGTTCAACCTGTAGTTGAAAAGCCTGATATACTGGAAGATGTTTCTGATGCATCTGATTCAATAGATGGCGTTCCTGAAGTTCTTCAGCCTGATTCAGAAGACCGGGATACCGACACATCAGAAGTTCATCATCCAATGGAAGTCGGTAGTAGTGGAATTGTCTCCCTGTTGTCTGTGCAAAATGGTGCTGCTGAAAGAAAAAGCCATTCAGTATTGGATGATAGTTCTTCGACAGGTTCTGCAGAATCTATACCATCATTGGTAATGAATGGGCCATATAAGGGGAACTCCTTAACCAACTATAAAAACCAAATATCACGGAGCAGGTAAATTTATTGCTACAGTTCTTCGCACACTACTCATATCAGAATGTAAGGTTTTTATTTGATTTTGCCCTTAAACAATGTAGGGGAAAGACTCAACGAGGTAAGGTAACCTGTGATGGGAGTAGTTGGGCAAATGAGATGGATAATCAGTCTTCTGGGCCTGCGGAGGAGGCAGGGGATCTAAGTGATTTATCTGGTAGTTGTAAGGCTGCCGAATCTGAGTCAGAGTCTGTTCTATCTGTGCCGGACCGGATAAAGTGGCCTGAGCAGAAAGTGGTTAAGAAGGTGCAGTCACTAAATATGGCATGATTAACTGTGCAATTGTTTGAATATATTCTTTTAAATGGTTTTTCTCATCTAACTGTCTTGTATTTTACAAAGATTTAGTTCTTAAGGCCAAAATGGTTTTTAACATTCTAGCTTCCTATTTCTTCCTATTGTATTCGGGAGCACAAGATAAAGGACACTAGGAAAAAACTGTTTTCTTTAAAGTTAGGATTTGACCAATGCTAAGGAGTGCTTCTGAATCAAATTTACCAATTAAAGAACTGCATCGTATGTGATCTTGCGGCATAGTCCAAAGGTGGATTTAATGGATGTGCTTAATATGTCAAATTGTCCTCGGTTGCCCCTTTTCAAATCTCTTCTGTTTTTTTCCCAGAGTGCCACTTCATTCCCATGGTTTCAGCTTACTTTTATTTTTTCTTTATTAAGAACAAATATTGTTATGACCTGACATGATTTGTGTTCGCTCTTCTATTTTATAGGAAGAAGAAGTTGGCTTGCTGCAGAAGAAATCGAGCATGAAAGAACAGATTGATGTGGAAAGACCCTCTAAAGATAGGACATCAGCAGTACCATCCTCTCCTAGAAACCTACCCGTGAATCCCACTTCCACTGTTCGATCTCGTAGTAGTGCTATTGTGGATCCTGTCCTTCTTGGGAAAGCTTCTTCAAATGTCACCCAACAGACTGATAAAGCTGCGCCTTCAATTACTTCATCGCCATTTACTGGTGTGCCCAAACATGAGATCCAGAAGGCTGCAAGTCCAAAACCGACTGAGAAAGCTGTGGCACAGCAATTACCTGTGATTTCAAGGCCCTCCAGTGCTCCTCTAGTTCCTGGTCCCAGGCCGACTGCTCCTGTTGTTTCCATGGTTCAAACAGCCCCTCTGCTTGCCCGTTCAGTGAGTGCGGCTGGCCGGTTAGGTCCTGAACCCTCACCAGCAACGCATGGTTATGTTCCCCAGTCCTATAGAAATGCCATAGTGGGTAACCCTGTTGCCTCAAGTACAGGTGGTTTTACTCATCCTAACTCTCAAAGCTCGGGGTTGAGCCAATCCTCAGCATTCTCTCAATCAGCTACCTTGGTATCTGCACCAATGTTTTTATCCCAGAGTTCTGAGCGGATTGACCCAACCACTGTCAAAACAGGTATTCCTTATGGCATGGTAATGCGGGACGTTTTGCAGAATGGATCCCACTGGATTGGAACTTCTCATAGGGAAACCAGCAGAAACGTGCACTATGATCCTTCTTCCCTGCTTAATGACGTTCAAAACCTTGGCTTGTATAGGACAGGGCACGGTGAATCGTGGGAACAATTATCCTCCAAGTTCCCAGCCAGTATATCTGGCCGGCAGAATCAAGGCGTGTTGGGAGAGGAGTTCCCGCACCTGGATATCATCAATGACCTGCTTGATGATGAACATAGTGTTGGGAAGGCATCAAGGGCAAGCACAGTTTCTCAGACTCTCAGCAATGGGCCGCAGCTATTAAATAGGCAGTTTTCTTTTCCTGGTGATATGGGCATGTCGGCTGACGTGGGGTCTTCATCTAGCCCTTGCAGGTTTGAGCGAACACGGAGTTACCATGAGGATGGGTTTCAACCACATTATCACTCTGGTGGCAGCCATTATGACTCGACCAGGGATTTCATTCCACAAGCTAGTGCGTTACCTTATGTAAATGGGCAAGTAGATGGGTTAATTCCGAACCAGTGGCAGCTTGCTGGTTCTGATTTATCTGTACTTGGCATGAGGAACATGGAGGGCGATGGTTACCCTCATTATAATCCAGATTATTCAAATCTGGCTTGTGGTGTCAATGGATATACAGTTTTTCGGCCTTCAAATGGGCACTGAAAGGGAAGTATGACGGAGTCTGCCCGCAAATTAGTGGGTTCCTGCCCGTTGTAATAATGTATTTGAGGAAATTGTTGGTCTTAGATTTCGAGTGATGAGGTTATAATCCTTTGACAAGAAAACATTTTGTAAAGATTGTCCACCTTCTTTGCTTCCAGCTCAGAAGTAGTTAAAAAATGAGGCTTTTTATATCTCTCGGAGTTCTGTTCACTAGTTGAACCACAACCACAGTAGTTTGAGCCACATTGTCGATGTCGCTGCGTCCTGGTTCCCTTCTCATTTGATGCCTAGTAATTTGAACCATATGATTGTGGTAGTATGCCTGCGTTGCTCGGCTTACAATAACAAGAAGGAATGGTGTCAGGATCTAGTTTAAATTGGATAGAGAGAAGTGGCATGTGCTTACTTACAAACAAAATGCGTGAGCAAGTTTAGAATTTGTTATCTAACAATAACATGATACTTGTGTAAGATTTTCTCTAACCATAATCTGTAGGAAAAGCTGCCCTCTTCTTCTATGTCAAGGTTATTTCCAACGCATATATTGAAGAAGCTAGTGATCTCCATATGTACCCCTCCAAGCAAAGAACAATCATCAAGAATTGCCATTGCCAACCGCCAGCCTTTTGGTCATATTCTTCATCAAGATTGAGAGAGAGCTCAGTGGTTTCTTATGTTCAACTCCCAAAAGGCCTAAACAACCGAGTATGGGTTATAATCGAGTCAAGTTGAGTATAGACCGTTCAAAGTTTAGCTAATGTAATTTTGCTTCTAGTATGAGTCGAACTCAAACTTATCATCGGGCTAGATTTTTATGCTAAAGCTCAGTTTAACTTATTTTTCGATCAAACTCAAACTTTTTTTTTGAGCCGCTCAATTATTCATTTTTCATATAAAGTAAATATTGTCATTAACTATAATTTTCTGTAAATCCTATGCGAATAATTAGTTATTTAAATAATGTTAAAAAAATATCATTGGAGTTAATTAGATAAAATTTATAAAAATTAATTTTACCAACCTTGTATTTGTGATAAATCATCTAAAAGATCTTCTAATGAAAAGAACTCTATTTATCTTATAACCTTACCTACAATCATAAACAATATAATCTCAAGTCTATACATACACATTCATTAAATACACACAAACATATATATACATACATATATGTATATCAAGATTCACAATTACAAGGGTTTAAGCTATATTATTTCTAAAACTTTGTTTTTATTACTTTTTATGGTATTAAAAAGGGTCTAAGCTGAGTTTATATGAGCTTAATTCATTTAATAAATGAGCTTAAAATTCTTTTCAAGCTTGATTCGAGTTCACACGAGTTAAGTTCGAGTGGTTTTTGAACAATTCAATTAATTTACAACCTTATATAAGATTAAAATTGATATTTTGACGATGAGAACCTGACTTTAAAATTGTCTAAAGTGTATTTCGAGAAATCGCCAAACAGGTTTTTTTTAGACTTTAAAAAGGTATTCTAATTTTCTTGTGAATGCAGCATTGAAAATCTGCTTGCTTGTCATGATTTCTTGAGCCAGAGCCTTTGGAGTTGTTTTAAATGAATTCAAAAGAGATGTGCATCTCTCTCTCTCTCTCTCTCTCTCTCCATTATACAATTGGATGAATTTGATGCTTTGATAGCCAAAGAGATATTTAAAAACAGATTAGGAAAAATATTGACCACCATTTAGCAGGGCAGTAAAGCTGGAGGAAAGAGTGTAATGGAGCAAATTAATGCTATTACTTAACAGTGCTATTACTCCAGAAAATTATTTCAGAGTAACTTCATCTAATTTTGTACATTTGTCTATGCTAGAATATATGGTTTTTGTGGGGAAATATGATATAGGGGCGTACTAGTGGAAGCAAGAGAGAGAAACAATGACGAGTGGTTCTCTGTTAGACATTTACGTCTGGAAAATGACTACTGCACAACAGTTGCACAACTGTTGTGCAAGGTCTTAGAGACATGAGGTGGATTTCATCCCATGTCTCTAGAGTGATGCATAACAGTTGCACAACAGTTGCACAACTGTTGTGCACCAATCACTCCTCCTTACGTCCACCACTCTGAATGACTTATAAATTTATATTGTGCTTTCATTAATTTGATTGTTTACAATATAAAAGTCCTTATGTATACGGTAGTGAGTAAATACAAGTATGATAATACAATAAACCCTTAAATAGAAAATATTTCGATGTCAGCTTAATATGGAATATATATATAATTTTCCTATATTCTAACCGTTTAAATCATTAGCTTGTTGAGAAATGTCAAACTAAAGGGTTTAAATGCTGTAAAAAAGAAAAAAGAAAAAAAAGAGTTTATTGTAGTTTTTTCATCTATCTAAATTTAATTTTAAGTCTTTTATGAAAAAGGAAAATTAAATTTGAAAAAACTTAAAAAAAAAAAAAAAAAAATCCTATAATTTGTTTTAAACACACCTAAAAGCCAAATAAATCCATATTTTCGTAGCAACTGACGCGAACCCACGTAGGGCTTCTTGCCTATAAAAACACACACATACGCAACCCAACCCAACCCAACCCAAAGATGCTAAGATCCTCTGCCGCCTCTTTGTTCTGTACGGCCATGTTTATCCTCTTTTGGTAAACGCATACAAAGCTCAACCGACGTCGAAAGCCAACAGCATATAATTACGGCTCCATCACATTTGTTTAATCAGAGAAATCACGGTTGCGAAGTGAATGAACGCTCTTCTTTCACCACGTCAAGTCTCAACCGTGTTTCTCTGTATAAGGAGATGTGCTGGAACTGATCTCTTTTGTCATCCGAGGCTGCTTTTTTCTCTCTTTTCAGGTAGATGTACTGTGTCGATCTTTGGAGAAGGAGATAGATCTGTGTCTCTGTCTCTGTCTCTCTCGTATTTGTTGAAATCTGATCTGCTTATCTTGTTCTTTTGTTATTCCGTTGGTTTGAATCTTTGATCTGATGGCTGCCACAGTCTCTGCGTGCGTCTTCTTTTTAGATGAGATCTGACACTTAGATCTAAGTTAGACATTTTTTCTGACCAAACACGTGGATCCACTACCCTAAATCGGATTAAATGTGGCCTTCTCAAATTCGTCTATTAATTAGAATCTTGGGGTTTTTAATTTAATTAGCAGAAATTAGTTAGCTATTTATTTTACAGGTATTTTCTTGGGTTGATTTTATAATATGATATAAATTGAACCTGATTAAAAAGCAGTGCCCTTTTGCCCTTTTGTGAAGAGGGCTCTCGTAAATTTCAGGAAAATTACAGCTTGCATTATTTTTGGGTGAACCTCTGTACTTGTTTGTGACTTGAAGGTTCAGTAAATGATGCCACATCGTATTACTCATGTTAATAAATAGATTTGGTTGAAGGGCCTCAAGAAAAATATGTTTTTATAAATAAAATTTTCAAAATTTCTTACGTATTTCTTGCATTTTCTGTAACATATTTTAGTCTCTGTATTATAGCTAAAAGCCAAATCTCTTTATCTCCAACTAATTGTGCATTTATTTACTTGACATATAATATTACTGAAAGATTGAAAGAGAAAACAAGATAAATTTAAAGACTAAATTATCTAATAAGATAATTAATGTAAATTTATTATCACATTAGACTTATAACAAGTAGTAACAAATAAGACTCCTATCAAATAACTAAATGCTTCCATACACGTTGTTGAATCATTGCTTAGCATGTCCGGCCTCTTGGTCTTATCTCATCCCTGATTGTAGGACTCTTTGTACGAGTTGGTCTCATTATAGGACAAA
Source organism: Alnus glutinosa (assembly GCF_958979055.1). Taxonomy (NCBI): domain Eukaryota; kingdom Viridiplantae; phylum Streptophyta; class Magnoliopsida; order Fagales; family Betulaceae; genus Alnus; species Alnus glutinosa. The sequence goes on from NC_084886.1 coordinate 15,138,099, forward strand.
CTTCATTTAACCTTCTTGAATTTTCATTATTTTGTAGTATTTCTCAAACGTTCTTAATTTAATATATTTAACTTTCAATTTAATATTTTTGGGGTTTGGGGTTAAATGGTCAAAATGTAAAATAATCTTTATATGTAAACTTTATAAAATTACGAAAGTATCCTTAAATTACAATTAATTAATTTTTTTTTAATAAATGAGGGTATTTTGGGATTTTTTTAACCAAATGTTAGGATTTAACCGGAAATTCAAATGGAGGGGTAATATTGCAAATTTTTTAAAGTTTGATACCCTACATGATTAATTTAATGGTTTAATTAGCAAATTGAGTACTAGATGGCCACATGATCGAATCTCCACAAGAATAATTTTATTTCGTATTTGCCTTGCTTAATCCCAAAAAGGAAAAATTTTAATGTGCAAAAAACCCTAAGCCTAATTGCGCCGCCCATATGCATGTAGGTTTGAGTCTTTGATATTCTAATTTTAAAATTTATATGAAGGAATTAAAAAGATTGGTCGTATTTTAAAAAAAATAAACAAAATAAATAAAATAAAAGGGTAAGTCCTAAATGGATTAGATTGTGTAATAAAATCAATACATAAAAATTGCCATAAAATCCCCTAGGTGACCGGCCATATATAGCACCCACCATTAAGTGATTTCCATTTTTTTTTTTTTTTTTTTTTTTTTTCGTTCTTACACCTATTAATCAATGGCCAAGATTGTTAGTAAGAATCACCATAGCCTTTTGGATTGACTACCTCAACCTAGAACTTATGGAAACAATTGTAACCAAAAAATTCAAAATGATTTGAAAACCTCATATTCCACACGCCCATGTGCGAATTCTCACCAAAATTCAATTTTCTTTCATTAAATCCATTATTGCTAGTATACATAAATTAAGAAAATAAAATGAAACACCAAAAAACCCTAATTGGCCGACCACACCCTATTAATTCTCTCTATCTAATTTCTTTTTTTTTTACTCTCAACTCTAAGTTGGCTATCGCCTAAAGGCCCTTAATAAATTAAGGCGCCTCCAAATGTTATAGTATAATTAAGTTTAATTTTATTAAAAAAAATAAATTTAAGGCCCCAATTATGACAAAGAAGTTAGTCAATGCACTTTAATTAAGGTCTAATTATAGTAAAAAGTAATTATAAAGAATTGAATCCTGGAGAATTTCCAGGAAAGGAAAGAGAAAAATGAAAAGTCACATTAATAGCACCCATAAAGCGGTAATTAAACTCATAATTTTGCCTAAACGTAAAACCAACATGTCGGTTAAGTTTGTTTATTAAAATAATTTTTAGAATAAATAAATTTCGTTTTGCACAAATTAAATTCTATATAAAAAGAATTATATGTAGTTCAATATAAAAAATGTTATCGGTTAATTAAATGTTTCGCAACAGAAATGAATTCTACAAGTGTGTTGAAAAAAAATTAAGAGCAAAAAGCGAGAATAATAATTTTGAAATTAAAAATATAAATATAAATGATTTAATTAATGTTTAAATATAAAAAAAAGCTCTACTTAAATTTATTATGTTAGGATTCAAAACCTATCGACCAGGCCTCACTCTCATCTTCTCACACTTCCTCTTAAGAACCCTAAATCCAAACAGAACAAGAAATCATCCTCTCTCTCTCTTCTCAAAAATTTCGGCCACCACTCACTTTTGACATCACCAAGAGATTTCAAAAATACAAAGGAAGCACTCCGTTCTTCTTTCTAACGAAGTTTTCCTAAGGTATATATAAATTATTTTCTACATACCTCTTTATGTTCTTTTAGTATTTATTTTCGTGCACACTCTAAGACACATGTTATTATGTTCAAATGGCACTTTTATGATAGAATAGATTCACACATACTCTAAATTCAATAATTCACTATGTGACACACAATTTTATACACTACAAAAAACTTGGTATTTAGCCACGTGTATGAGGGTCATCCACGTTGCTAACTGCTAGCCACGTGCAGTTAGCTGCGTGGGTCCCGCGTGGTTGATCCGGTTGTTACTAAATATGCAGTTAACAACGTGTATTTTATACACATGGTCACTTAGCAACGTGTATTTTATACACATTGTTATTTAGCCACGTGGCTAAATGCATTTTATTTTTTATTTTGTAATTTTTAAAAAGAAACTAAAAATAGGATATTTTAGCCATGTGGAATTAACCCAAGTCGCTAACCGCTTAATATTTTTTGAAAAGAAGAAGAAGAAGAAGAAGAACAGATTCTCTTCTTCTTCATTTTTTTTTTCCACACCGGAAACTTCTTCAAGGCCGTCGAAATCTTCCCCTTCCTTCCCCCATGAAATCCATTCAAAAAAATCCCCCAAAAATCACCCAAATCCTCCGTTAACCGCATTACCAAAAAACACCAACAAAACACCAAAAAATCACCAACAAAAACCAAGAATCGCCAAAATGCCCAATCCCCGAAAATTAGATTCAAAAACCGAAACAAAACCAAAACAATTTCTGTTCCCTTTCCTCCCCCATGAAATTCAACCCAAAATTAACATCCGGCCAACACAGAGTTCCAAGAGAGTTCAAAAAGGAAGAAAAAGTGGAAGATCGGACCCGATCTTCCATGGGTCACTGGTGAGAATGGGTCACTGGTGAGATCGGGTTTGGAGTGGAGCTCGACGCCTAAATCTCCGTCACTGACGACCAAACGACCTTCTCCAGGTGGTGGCGACCGAGTCGTGCGGCCGGTGGGTGAGTCATCACCTTTTGAAAAAAAAAAAAAAAAAAAAAAAACACAAAGATGAGAGAGTGAGACAGAGAGAGACGAGGAAGAAGAAGAGAGTTGAAAGAGAGGGTTTTTTTTTTTTTTTTTTTTTTTTTATTTTTTTATTTTTATTTCAATATTGAGAGAGAGAGAAAGAGAGATATGTAAGAAAAAAAAAAGGGCAACATGTGATACTCGTTCACGTTGAGAGAGAGGAGGAGAGTTGAAAGGCAGGAGAGTTGAAAGGCAGGCACGACTTTTAAGGAAGGAAAAGAAAACTTAAAATTTATAAAAAAACAAAAGGGAAGAAAACTTAAATCTCCCGCTTACATTCATTCCCTCCGAATAACAAATAGCAACGTGTATTATTTGCCACGTAGGTAATTGGCAATGTGGCTTATAAAATAAATGGCTAAAATTTTAAATTTTAAAAAAATAAATTTAATTCTTAAAAAAAAATATGAATATTTTAATGTAATTTGTACACGTGGCTATGTGGCCACGCGTAATTAATACACGTGACCACATGGCCACGTGGAATAATTACATGCTGCCATATGGCCACATGTACAAATTACACGCGGCCATATGCTTATATCGGCTTTTCTCCTACATATAGCAACATGTATCATACCGAAAATCATAAACACATGTATCATAATTAAATAATTATATTTAATTCTTGTAGTTAAATCTATACATCATAACTAGTTGAATAGAAAATATAAGTTTCATTAACAATAATAGAGGAAACATGATTAATCGATTAAATTACACAATATAATTGTCAAATACGGCCTACTATATTTCTTTCCTACAACATAAATAATGAATAATCACTACAAAAAATTTGCTCATTAGCGGCCAACAAATTTGGCCGCTAATGATGTTATTTTGGCCGCTATTGATAAATAGCGGCCAACTTTGGCTGCTAAAAAGTGGCCGCAAATAGTCTGACGCTAAAGACTATTAGCGGCCATTTTTTTTTGTTCGCCGCTAATAATTGCTTTATAGCGGCCGCTAAAAGTAATTTTATCCGCCGCTAATAATTGTCAATTGAGTCTAAAGACGCCGCTAATACTAGACTATTAGCGGCCACAAATGTGGCCGCTAATGGTAAAACCAAATGGGTATTATTAGCGGCCACACATTTGTGGCCGCTAATAGTCTAGTATTAGCGGCCACATGTGTGGCCGCTAATAATACCCATTTGTGTTAACTATTAGCGGCCACACATGTGGCCGCTATTACTATTAAAAAAAAATATATATATTCAGATCCACCCAACCTCACTTATGAATTAAATCTTTACATGCATATTGCAATGTAGAAATTCTAAATGAAAGCAAATATTTTAAAAGAAATACATTCTATGCATAAGCAAAATCGTATTGCATAAATTAATTAATAAGTGGACTATATTGCCAGCCATAAAGCTATTCCTATGTTAAGGTCCTGCAATTTCTATTTCACTTGAGATATAATATACTATACATTTAGAAAAACATAATAGCAGACATATTGTATCAATGACAAAAGAAGAGAGATTTGGAATTGATTAAATTTACTCTGTTATTTAGTTATTTCATGGGACAAAATAAGTTTATAAATCAATAAATCAAAACAAAACCAAAAGAGAAATAATTAAGCTTAATCAAGGTTAATAAGTTGCAAAATATTCAATAATTTTTTACTCATCAATGAAGTGTTCAATAAAAAATATATGCATATCTCACTACCCCATATAACAGTATCAACAACCATATCCAAACACTCCAAATAATTTTTGCACAACCTTATCACTCCATGCAAGCCGCCCGCTTGCTACAATTTACAGTACTTTCACCAATAAGTAAATGACAATAGGATTGAAATAACTTACCATTGATCACTTGAGCCTTTTAGCATCGCAATTTCTAGCTCGACCATCTTTCTCTCTTGGCATCTACAAACACTTAAAAAATAAAATTTGTTATATAGTTCTACTCCCTTGCTTTGTTCACTCAAAGTTTTTTAACCTTGGTAAACATGTCAAGGGAAGTTTACTATTCAAAGTTCTTAAAACCAAAAAAATTGTCTTCATCAATTTTACCTTGTAGTAACACAAACCATCATTTACAAAACATCAATTACGCATATTACAAAACACACATAATTGTTCGAATGTTTTATAAAAAATAGAAATCATAACTGTTTGAAACATTTAAACTGTTACAAAAGAAAGTGTCTACGAATAACAATAATAGTTTTTACGAAAAACTATTACAAAGCATCAAAAAACTCCTTACTACTTTGGCTTGATTGACCTTAAGTAGATCTCCCTCCATGCCTGATAAGAGTAGAATTCAAATCATTATCAATAATCTTTCTAATAATTACATATCAGATGCGTGTGTATGAAAAAAATGTGATTGAAAAAGTTATCTAACCCTTGAAATTGTGATAGTAGTTTCTGCATCTCTGCCTGCATCTCTGCACGCATCCTTTCCTTCAATGTGGCCATCTGCTCCTGCGATGCAGCCAACTCTGCACGCATCCTTTCCTGCGATGCGGCCATCTGCTCCTGCGATGCAGCCATCTGCTCACGCAGGGGCTGATAAGATGTCTCGAGCTCTTCCCGTTGCTTCCTGCATTCCTCGTGAACATCAATTTGGCTTGCGGATGTTGCTCAAGAAGATTTTGGCCGAATAGGTTTGACACCTAACCCCATCCCTCGAACATGCCCCGAACGTGAAACCCCGAGCACTTCCGTGAATGCCTCTTCTTCAGTGCAATCTGTGCTGTCTGAGTGAACTCTTGCTTCCATTTCATTCTGCATAAGCAAAATGAACATTAACTAAATCACTCACACAAACTGAATATTTACATTTGTTGCAAGTAATAATTTTATAAACTTACATATAAGCTCTCAACAACTTCGTTAACAAAAGACCCGTCCTTCTTTTTGTGCGTATCGCCATAAAATTCGAGAGGTTTGGGCTTGACACCAGTTATTTTTGTCTGCACATAAAATAAATAATTAATGGTAATAAACTAAAATTACTTTGATAAGAAATATGCTTTAAACTCCTTACCTTCTTGTGAATAACGTTGATGAAGGAGCAGGATCCAGCAGTGTGATTTGTTTTCAATTGGCTTCTATTGGCCGCATTCCGAGCACACTTCTCCTAATAGTGTTCAACCAAAAATCAGAGTCGTCATTATATTACTTGCAGTTATAAACAAACACTATAAATCCTAATTAACTAATGACTTTAAGAATATATATTTACCTTCCATTCTTTCGTTTCAAATGAGTCACAGATCAAAGACCATTGTTCCCGACTAAGATGAGTAGGAACAGTAGCCCTCGCCTTGGCTCTTGCATCAGTCACCGCAGCCGGATCTTCGACATTAATGTCTTTGAAATGAGGCTTGTATTTATGCAAGTGCAGGTTGGAGCGAGTCCTTGAATAGCCTCTACTTAGACCAAATTCTAAGCCTTCCACGTGTACTATATTATCATCATCCAACCTGAAGTAACTTTGCGAAATAGTAATTACGCAAACAATAATGGTCAAAACTTTGTGACATTATTTCTACCAATTGGCGTAATACACACAAACAATGGTCTAAACTTTGTACCTTCACATGGTTTTTTAATATTGGCACCATCTCACTTGGGACCTCAGTCCAAGAATCGTGATGCAAGTCGCAATGATCGCTTAGGACCTCACCAATCAACCTCGGGAAAAAACCGGCATTATCGCCAGATGGATGTCGCTCCTGACCCTCGAACTCAATATCAATGGGACCATTCTTCGTTAGTTCCTTCAGCCTTTTATTTTTGTTCTTTCCTCTTCCGTGCCTAATAGATGTGGTAGCTGTTACTCGAAACATAAAAATAGTCAGCATTAATGAATTCAACAAAAAAAAAAAATCTTTAATTTCTTTCTAAAAAAAAAAAAAAAAAAAAAAACCTAATGACCATATGTTTACTTACATCCCACCGATGAGTGTGCGGCATCAGACTGTGATGTAAGTGGAGCATATGGCTGCTCCTCGACATGATGACCCTCCATCGGCGAAGTACGTGCGGCATCTGGCTGCTCCTCGACATGCTGGCCCTCCACCGGTGAAGTAAGTGCGACATCTAGCTGCTCCTCGAGATGATGGTTGTCCACCTGCATTGGGAGGTCCTCCACATGGCCCCTGCCTAGGCCCCGACCACGATTTTGCTTAGTAGATGTTTTTGGTACTCGTTTTCCTTTATTCATGTCTAATTTTCTTGATTGACCTGTACCAAAAAACAAAAACAAAAACAACAAAATGATCAGTCATACTAGTTGGCAATATGTTTTTTTCAAAAAGAAAATAAAATAAGGAAAAAGAAGTATTTGAATTGACACAGATGATTAACTATTCTACACCTTTACATTAAGGAAATCAAAGTGTAAATACAACTGCATTTGTTTGTAAAATTTAAAAGCATCCAACATTGGCATGTAAATTTCATTCAATCTTTTTTAGTTATTCTATATTTCCATTGGCATTTAATAGAAGTGTTTGGATTGACGAAGATGGTTAACGCATTTTACACCTTAATGATAAGAAAAGAGAAGTGTAATACATTATATTAACACATGTCATCATCATGTTCTGCATCACTGTCGCTTGAAGATGAATCTTCGTAATCAGAGTCGTCTACATGTTCAGAGTCCGTATCATTGTTGCTAGATAACTCCTCCTCCTCTTCTGAGTTTGTGTCGTATTCTTCAATCAGCGGGTTATTGCCAACGAACAACTTTGGATCAAGGTGCACATATAATTCATCAATAGGTATTGTTGGATCATCTCTACATAATATAGTGGAGTCTTCAACAATGGCAATATTGCCCCCATCACATACACGCTCCTGGTATACATCAACGTTCATACCTTGGTCATCATCTCTCTCCACTATTGCTGGAACCTCGTATATGTTTCTATTGGTCAACTTCTGCACCACTTTCCAACTATCACCTAATTTGGGATCATTCAGGTAAAACACTTGCGCAGCTTGAGTTGCTAAAATGAACGGGTCAGACTCGTACCATTTACGAGAAGTATTCACAATCGTAAAGCCGTTGTCCATTTTCATTCCCCTCGTACTCCCAATGTCCCACCAATCACACTCAAACAGGAACACCCGATTTGTGTCAGGATAACGTAACTCAAAAATGTTCCTCAGCTCACCATAGAACTCAATGATCGATTTGTTGTGCTCACCTCGAACAACAACTCCACTGTTCTGGGTAGTACGATTTTGTGCACATTCTTTTGTGTGGAACCTAACCCCATTCACAATACAACCTCTATAAGATCTAACTTGACGCTCATGCCCACATGCTAGATCATATAATGGTTTTGGGACATTTCCTGCATTGCACGCACCACGGTATATATTATCTCTAAACCAACGCTCGAAATTAGCCTCATGCTTCTTCTGAATGTCATGGCAACCATCTCGTTCAATCAACTGATAGTGTTCACTACATATATATCCAAAATAAAATGTTAGCCATCATCTTGTGACGTGAGTAAACTTAAAGTAATGATAAGAAATCTCTATCACTACACTTACTCCAAGTATGAATCGGTGTCCTTACAATTGCTAAGCACATACCATTTAGCCCTTGCAAAAAGATTCTCATCAAGTGTTACCAATTTTGCTGCACCCAACGGTCGGACTCGTTGACTGAACACATCCAACTCTTCTTCATTTTCTTCTCGGCCAAAATCAGCACTTCTCTCAGCACGATTCCATCTTGTCTCAATATCACGAAGATACATTGAGCAAAAGGTCAAACACTCATTAGCGACGTAGCACTTGGCAATTGAACCCTCAGGTCGCGCTTTGTTCCGCACATACCTCTTATATCTACCAAGTGTCCTTTCAATTGGATACATCCAACGGTATTGCACTGGTCCCGCAAGCTCAGCCTCTCGAGGTAAATGAATTGCTACATGGACCATAATATCAAAAAACGCAGGTGGAAATATTTGTTCCAACTTGCACAAGATTATGACAATGTTGTCCTTCATTTGCTTCAAGACATCTACTTTCAATGTTCGTGCACACAACTGCTTAAAAAAAGTACTCAACTCAGTAAACGTTGTTTGTATTTCAGGCTTTACATACCCACGGATTGCAACAGGAAGTAAGCGTTGTAAGAAGACATGAGAATCGTGACTTTTCATTCCCGAAAGCTTGCCGGGCAGCTTGTTCACACACCGACCGATGTTAGATGCATACCCTGCTGGAAACTTAACTCCCTTCAACCAATCACACAACCTTTTCTTTTGATCTCTTGTCAAAGTATACTTTACAAGTGGCATTTTCGCCTTTGCACCATTTCCCTGCAAATGCAATTCCTTACGAATACCCATCTCATGCAAATCTAATCGTGACTTGTATGTGTCCTTTGTCTTCCCATCAATATTCATCAATGTTGCATATGTTCTTCTCGATATGCATTACATCTAAATTGTGTCTTAGTTTTAATGTTGACCAATAAGGTAACTCAAAGAAAATACTCTTCTTCGTCCAATTCAACTCATCATTTGGGCGCTTTCTCTTTGTCCCACTTCCTTTTCCAAGCTTCACACCTGTAACGCGATCGAGTTGCCGCAACAGCTCATCTTTTGACAATTCTTTAGGTGCTAATCTATGCTCCTCAGTACCATCGAACAATTCTCCTTTTCGGCGCCATATATGACCCCTAGGAAGCCACCTACGATGACCCATGTAACACGTCTTATTCCCATACTTCAATCTCTTGAATGTTGTATTCTTGTTACATACCGGACATGCAAGCCTTCCCTTGGTAGACCACCCAGACAAGTTTCCATACGCAGGAAAGTCATTTATTGTCCACAATAATGCTACATGTAATTTAAATGTCTCTTTCGTCGATGCATCGTAAGTGCTTATGTCTTCATCCCACAATTCATGCAAATCATCAATCAACAGCCGCAAATAAACATCAATCTCGTTTCCGGGGGCCATGGGTCCAGGGATAAGTAATGCCAATATCAAATTTGGAGCCTTCATACACATCCACGGAGGTAAATTGTACGGTGCTAATACTACTGGCCACATACTGTATGATGTACTCATATTACCAAATGGGTTGAAACCATCACTTGCCAAACCAAGTCGCACGTTGCGGGAATCACTAGCAAACCAGTCATGTTCCTTATCAAACTCTTTCCATGCAATGGAATCGGCCGGGTGTCTGAGAGTGTTGCCGTCATCTTCTCGTCCATCTTTGTGCCACCTCATTTGTTTGGCTATATCTTTTGATGTGAACAACCGTTGCAACCTCGGTTTTATTGGAAAATACAGCAAGACTTTTTGAGGAATTTTCTTACCACTACCTTTGACAATACTCCATCTTGAAGTGTTGCATTTTGGGCATTTATCTTTATCAGCATGCTCCTTCTAGAATAGTACACAGTCATTCTTGCATGCATGTATCAACTCATAACCAATACCCAAGTCTCGGGTCCACCGTGTTGCTTCTCTGTATGATTGTGGCAAGGTCTCTCCATCTGGAAGGGCCCCCTTTATCAAATCAATCATCATATCGAATGCCTTGTTAGTCATGTTGCAAATCGCCTTTATATGAAGCATCTTCAAAATGAAAGAGATTTTTGAAATTTTCTTACAGCCTGGATAAAGTTCTCTCAGGCCATCTACACAGTCGGTCAAAAGATGTTCTCGGCAATTGATCGTCGGTTGTGGAACCTTGAGCAGCAGAGGACTCGCCTATGTTAGCATTGTAGAATGTCCCCATACGCACATCACCTAACAATTCTTCAACCTCATCAATCTCATCTACCGTTTCATTCACACCCATAGATTGCGAGTTGCCAATAACATTTACCCTACACGGATCTTCTTCCTCGTGGAATATCCATCGAGTGTAGTTAGTGTCAATTCCATGTACATACAAGTGATGCTCTACCAAGTCAATATGATGAAAATTTTTGTTTCCACATTTACGACATGGACACTTTGTCTCACCATCTACTCCCACACAATTACCCGCCATTCTTATGAATTCTTCAACACCAGCCTGATATCTATCCGACCATCTAGTAGGTTCTTGCATCCAACTCCGATCCATCTTGATGTCTCTATAACTATTTACTCTTTGCCTACATTAACACCCAAGTCACAAGAATACCAACAAGAAATGGTTTAGGAGAATGAAAAAGAGATAGAGAATGACAACTTATGTCAATATCATTAAAGAGATAATGAAAATGAGTGACAACATTACTATTTGGTCATCTCGACAACGTTCATAGCCCCTAGACTACAAATATACCCCAACACATCACAAGCTAATATACCACGAGAAAGTTGTTTCCATAAATACTATTATACATTCCCAAATAACTTAGAAACAATCGATGATTTCATTAAAAAAAAAAAAAAAGGGAAGTAGACAACAAAGCATAAATCATAGTCTATGCTGTTATATACTAGATAACTACAAGCATAATAGAATAGCTACCACGCGCACTCAATAGAAAAAGAAATTAAGAATTACTACTCCATATTGTAAATAAATAAATAAATAAAAACAATAATAAGAATAATAATAAAAAAAGAAATAAAAAAATGGACTTGGATCCAGACCAACCAACTTTTTACCATTTAAATCAGCCAATTAATTCCATATAGAATAGTGATTATATAATATATAGCAGTTATATTCAAATCAACACTTAGATTTTTTTTTAAACAATCACTCAGTATCATTTTTAAGCATTACTCACCACATATTTATCCATCTTATTTTTATTTAATTACTTGTTAAAAAGATCCTATAAATAACAGAGAGGCAAACGTTGAACTTAAAAAGATGGTCCTTAATGATTTGATATACCAAATCACGTGTTATATGTTCTCTTAAAGTTATATAGTTATTTTGTAGTTGTTGTCCAAATATTGAAACTTTTGGTCCTCTAGTCCTTAAAGTTCCTATATATGTATAATCATCTCTATTGGTTGTGGTTATATATGTGACACTATCATTTTAGCTATTAAAATGCAAAGTGCCACATGACAATCCACGCGGTACTTATTACACTTATAAGCTAATGTGATAGTTCACGTGAGAGGAAAGTTTATTTTGCTAAAAAGGGTATGCAGTATACCACAGTGCCGAATCATTAACAGATTACACAGTGAGAGAACTTCCCGATGCCAATATGGTAAAGTCTCACCTTGATACACATTTGCTGAAAAGCTTTTGGGCTTACAATTATGACAATTTTTTTCCTTTTAAATCATTATTATCTGCAGAAACCAAAAGATTTATGGTCTAACCATTCTAAGGTAGTTTACCCAAAACCTCATAGGAAGGACTGCCCCTCTTGGAGAGGTATCCAAAAGGTATTGTTCTTATTATAAATATGTATATAAATGGCAAAAATCTATCTTATTTTATTTTATTTTTCAATGTAGTTCAGCATTCAGTGACCAAACTAGTGGGGAGAGGGGGGAGGGGGGTGGGAGCAATTATTAGAGAAGAGGGACTTATCAAAAAAAAGCCATTAGATAAACATAATGGAGATTTTATGGCTAATTGTGTGGGATACATGCATTGTTTAGTATGTCAGTTTCCCCCAAACAATTAAACAATGCATGTATCCCACACAATTAGCCATAAAATCCCCATTATGTTTATCTAATGGCTTTTTTTGATAAGGCAATAAAAATTGAGGGATGATTATACATATAATCATCCCAGTTCAATTAAAAATTGTTTTTTATAGGTTTATGGTACTGGTGTTTTAATAGTTTGCACTTGAAAGCAAGCACCTTAATACAGCTGTTAACAAGAATTGAGGGACTTTTTTTTTTTTTTTTTTTTTTTTTTTTTTTTTTCTGGAGGCCTTTTATGTTTCTAATAAAGTTAGCAGATTTCACTCGATAGCAAGCAACTTGATACAGCTAGCATTAACGAAAACTAAGGCTTTTTTTTTTTTTTTTTTTTTTTTTTGTTTCTAACAAAACTATATCGAGGTCTCAATATTTCAGTTTGTTTCGTGAATGCCATAATATAGCGCTAAAACAAACTCATGAACCTGAAGTTCCAAATGTATTGAACCGTGGTGCTTCGACATTTGCACTTGCTTACCTTAATTTTCTGATCACTGTTGTGAGTGTCAACAAGCTACGATTGATGTGACTGCCTTCCTTCAATCTTGTACAGTCCGCATTTGTTTGGGAGGCACGTTCACTTCCAGCAAGGTCCACAAGATTCTGCAAAGTTCCATAACTCCAATCAACATAATTTAACAATTCTTTACTCTCAAGAAGCCAAAAGAGGGGGAAACAGATACCATACCAAACTTGCTATGAAAGATTTCACACGGCCTGAACTTTCCCGCAGGCTACTCTTTATGGTCTGAAACTAAAAAAGTGAAAATTTCAGCTTTATGCATGAATATGTAACCAATAAATGTATACATCATTAAAAACAAGTACAAGAAGATGATGGATTATATCGGAAACCTAAGAAAGTGAGAAGGATATATCTACACTTGCTAGTTAAAGACATATCTATTAAAGCACACATTGAAGCCGGTGATCCCATGATTCATGGGAAATCTCCTAATAGCAAGATTGATCCCACGATATATGGAAACCTCCTAAACAGCTAGATAGACTTGCAATTTAAATGTATTACGTTTGAATAGAAGATAGACTTGTTGATAAAATAGTTTGTAACTGAAAGTCTTATAAATATACAAGAGCCCACACGTTCAAAGGTGTGGAAGCCAACACCATTTCTCCCCAAAATCACACCTCCTCAGCATATGCAACAAAAAACTCCAATTCACATGATCCTAAGCCTTTTCAATATCCAATTACAAAGCAAACCTAGCTCCCAAGATTTGAACATGTTATCAAGGCATTCATTAGCAAAGAGAACGAAATCTAGATTTTGCCTTCCTCCATTGAATGCATTCTAAGAGTTGCAACTAATCTTCTCTAGAACCATTTTCAACCTGTTGGCAAGTACTTTGACAACAATTTTGTAAACTCTACCCACTAGACTAATAGGGCGAAAATCCTTAATATCAATAGCCCCTGATTTTTTTGAAATGAGAGGAGTGAAAGTTGCATTAAGACTTCTTTCAAACTTGCCCCTAGCATGGAAATCATGAAAAATATTCATTATATCCTATTCTAAACATCCCCACAAGCTTTGAAGAACACCATAGAAAAACTGTCACTGCCTGAGACCTTATTACTGTTCAAGGCTTTTACCACCTCAAAAACCTCACCTTCCTCAAATGCTCTCTCTAACCAATTAGCCTCAACCTCACTAATGGATTCAAAAGAAAGGTCATCCAACATAGAATGCCAACTAAACTGTTCAGTATACAAACTATTATATTACTGCAGAATGTGTTCTCTAGCCCCATATCTTTCTTTGTGCCATTTTAATCTTCACTGAGTGCCTTGAATTTGGAAACCAGTTCTTTTGAGTAATTATGCCAATAGGAAGAAAATCTAAGATTCTATAATAGGATATTCTGTCCTAATACCAAAATAATATAGGACAGATTAGGGAAAATCTGTCTATGTGTGGAGCTCATGTACAACATCATATTGAGATGCCTCTTACATGATTTTGAAGGTAAACTCATTAAGTCTTGGGTTAAAATAGTCTTTACTGTAGTCGTTGCTTTGGTTATGAATATTTTTATAAGCTCTTGCAGATATGAAACTTAAAAAAATTATCCTAAATTCTAAACCCTAGACCCCTAATGATTCTCTTAACTCTAAGCTGACCACAATCACAGAGACAAATTCCCCAAATCTGCCATACATTACGTCTCTTCTAAGTATATTATAAGTATACAATTTTTATATCCATCCTATAAACCTTAGAGCAAGGATATGTAGAAAATAGAAAGAACGGAAAAGCATCCATCAAATTTCAGAATTAATTTATTACATTACATCATGAGAAAACATCAGGAAATTGTTGGACAAAAATGTGTGCAAAAATGCAGAATTAATACCTTTGCAAAATACTTTCCTGGATGGTGAGCGCATTGTAAGATAGTCAAAAGGGCATACCCAAAGTGCCCAGATGTTTCTTTTTTCAGTGCCTGCAATAATTCAAGTTTGCTTGAGAAATGGATCAAAGGATGTCGAAGGGAAGATGGCTAAACAATGCACTATAGGCATACCTTTTTCAACGTGTTTCCATAAATATCATGGTTGTGAAATTATTTGTTTCTTTAATATCATCCTAGAACAGGACAGAAGAATGCATAACAACCTAGTCTATCTTGATCAAAATTAGAAAAATAAAAGAAGCCTCGTACAGTAAGAAAAGGCTAATTCTAATTCAAATAAACTCACGGGCCAAAACTCCAAGCTGGACACAAATGGAAACCCACAATGATCCAATTCAATTTCAGCACAAACCCAAATCACCCAATGGAGAGAAATTTCTCTAATCCCTAAATGGTAAGAAATTAAAGTAAGAAAAATAAAATCGTTACCCAAAAACTTAAATTGATGATACCAGTGCAGCTGAAGTGCAAATCTTAGACAAATGCGTTGGCTGGAGGCTGCCGGAGAAGCGGTCGACGGAGCTAGCTGGAAACGACGCCAGAGATCGGAGGTGAGGGGTAGTATGGCAGTTGAGGGGAAAAGAGAGAGCGTGAGAGAGAGACTTGACAGGGACGTGAGAGAGAGAGAGAGAGAGAGAGAGAGAGAGAGAGAGAGAGAGAGAGAGAGAGAGAGAGAGAGAGAGAGAGAGAGAGAGAGAGTGGACGAGAGATAGAGCTTGAGAGAGGCTTCTAAAAATGTTGAAGAAAGGGGAGAAGATGGAAGTGAAGAAACTGGCCTGGAAGAATTTCGTCCCAAAAAATCCCATAGCGCCAAGACCACCCGCCTAAATTTTGACATCAAAACGCTGTGTTTTACATATTAGCGACCACTTTTTTATATGGCCGCTAATAAAATTTTTACTTTTTTATTTTTTTATTTTTTTTATGTTTTCAAAATCTTCAGTTTTTTTTTTTTTTTTAAAAAAAAAACCTTTTTTTTTTTTTTTTTTTTTTTTTTATTTTTTTTAATTTGTTTGTTTATATATATATATTTTCGAAAAATTGGTTTTTTTTTTTTAAAAAAAAAAGTTAATTTTTGGTTTTTCTTTCAACCAAAAAAAAAAATCGTTCTTTTTTTCGTTTTTTTTTTTTTTTTAAAAATTTAATAGAAAACTATTTTCTCTTTTTTATTTTTCGTGTTTTTTTTTTTTAAAAAAAATTATTTTCTTAACTAATACACTATGGTCGATCAAATGGTTTATCAATCAAATTAATCGATCAAACCTTCATTGTGTGAAGTCTGATCAGTCGAACTCCATCATGATCGATCAAATGATCTATTGATCCTATTGGTCTATAAAGATCGATCGAATGATCTATCGGTCCTATTGATCGATCACGATCGATCGGATGATCTATCGGTCCTATTGATCGATCACGATCGATCGGATGATCTATCGGTCATATTGATCGATCACGATCGATCGGATGATCTATTGGTCCTATTGATCGATCACGATCGATCGGATGATCTATCGGTCCTATTGATCGATCACGATCGATCAAATGATCTATTGATCCTATTGGTCTATAAAGATCGATCGAATGATCTATCGGTCCTATTGATCGATCACGATCGATCGGATGATCTATCGGTCCTATTGATCGATCACGATCGATCGGATGATCTATCGGTCATATTGATCGATCACGATCGATCGGATGATCTATTGGTCCTATTGATCGATCACGATCGATCGGATGATCTATCGGTCCTATTGATCGATCGGATGATCTATCGGTCCTATTGATCGATCACGATCGATCAAATGATCTATTGATCCTATTGGTCTATAAAGATCGATCGAATGATCTATCGATCCTATTGATCGATCACGATCGATCGGATGATCTATCGGTCCTATGGATCATATTGGTCTATCAAAATCGATCAATAGGATCGATAGATCATGCGATCGATCTTGATCGATCAATAAGACCGATAGATCATCAAATCGATTGTGATCGATTCATAGGATCGATAGATCATCCTATCGATCTTGATAGACCAATTCGATCTTGATTGATCAATAGGACCGATAGATCATTCGATCGATCGTGATCGATCAATAGGACCGATAGATCATCCGATCGATCGTGATCGATCAATAGGACCGATAGATCATTCGATCGATCTTGATAGACTAATAGGATCGATAGTTAGGACCGATAGATCATCCGATCGATCCTGATCAATCAATAGGACCAATAGATCATCCAATCGATCAATATGATCAATAGATCATTCGATCAATTTTAATAGACCAATAGGATCGATAGATCATTTGATCGATCGTGATAGAGTTCGACTGATCAAATTTCACACAATGAAGGTTTGATCGATTAGTATGATTGATAAACTATCTGATTGACCATAGTGCATTAATTATGAAAACAATTTTTCTTTTTTTTTTTTAAAAAAAAACTTAGTTTTCTATTATTTTTTTTTTTAAAAAAAAAAAAGGAAAAAGAACGATTTTTTTTTTTTTTGTTTTGTTGAAAGAAAAACCAAAAATTAACTTCTTTTTAAAAAAAAAATAAAAAATAAAACCAATTTTTAGAAAAAAAAAAAAAAAAAATTATTTTTTACAAAAAAATTAAAAAAATTAAAGAAAAACAAAAAGAAAAACTGAAAATTTTGAAAACATAAAAAAAAAAAAAAAAATTGTTTTCCAAAACTATTAGCGGCCACTTTTTTGGCCGCTAATAATCCATTATTAGCGGCCACTTTTTTTTTTTTTTTTTAAAAAACAAACGAAAAAAAAAACTAGTTTTCTATTAATCTTTTTTTTTTTTTCAAATAAAGAAAAGAAAAAGAACGTTTTTTTTTTTGTTGATAGAAAAACCAAAAATTAACTTTTCTTTTTATTATTTTTAAAAAACCAATTTTTTTTTTAAAAATATTTTTTACAAACAAATTAAAAAAATTAAAGAAAAAAAAATTAAGAATGAAAAATATATATTTAAAATAAAAATAAAAACAAAAACAAAGAATGAAAACTTTGAAAACATAAAAAATAAAAAAACGAAAAAAGTGGCCACATATTATTTTGAAAACATAAAAAAAACTAAATATTATTAGCGGCCACTTTTTTGGCCGCTAATAGTTTTATTATTAGCGGCCACTTTTTGGCCGCTAATAGCTTCCCGGAATTTCCCTCAACTCCCCGCCAAGTTATTAGAGGCCATTTTTAGCGGCCACAATTAAGTGGCCGCTAATAATTTACAAATAACGGCGACTATTAGCGGCCACCTTTAAATGTGGCCGCTAATAATATGATCATTAGCGGCCACTATGCGTTGGCCGCTAATAATGTGGCCGCTAATGATCAAATTTCTTGTAGTGAATCGCAATAATGAATTTGGAGAAAGTCCACATACCCTCTTCATACTACCATTCAATTGATAATGTTCATCTCAAACTTTCAATTGGGACAATATTCCCTCAAAACTACCAAAAAAATGTCAATATCCTCCGAGTAATTCTAGAAGTCATTTTTGTATCACTCTTGGATCATTTTAAGAATGATATGACTTTTAAAATCACAACTTGATCAAAATTTAATAGTGATCAATCACAAGCCTAATAGTGATTTTAAAAGCCATATCTTTCTTAATGGAATACAATAGTAACTCTAGAGCATTACTCATGTCCTCCCAAGGCTAGCAAGCAAAAAGACAAAAAAATGACCATTTTTTTTTTTTTTAGTAAGACAAACACTCCTATAAATTGAAAAAAAGTAAAACTAAAAGGTAAAAAGAAAAAAAAAATTTTAAGAAAAAAAAAATCGAGAATTTTTAAATTTTCAAAATTTTTAAATTTGGCCATTAAACGACAAAAAGTACTCCACAAATAAGCAGCGATTTAATGTAGATATGATGGAGAGCTCTAAAAACATTTGATTTTACGCTTTATCTATAGAGCAATGGGTCACAGAGGCAGGGCGGGATCCAATTTTGACCTTGGAGGGCTTAAAAAGTTTAAAAATTCCCTCAAATTTTTTTATTTTATTTTTTAAGATCGACACTAAATATTTATTATTTTCCCCCATTTTTTTTTTAAAATTTTTTTTGTCCTTAGTGTTTTGGTGTTTTCTTCCGCACCCTCCATCTCTCTCGTGGTGAGAGCAAAATTTTTGTTGCTGAAATAACGCTTTCTTCCACGGATATCTTGCTTGATTTTAGGCTTGACTGGCTACCGTACACGTTTCCAAGTGGTGGCAGAGGGACGCGCATGTTCATACGAATTTGACATGGAACTTTTTGTATTTTATTGGTACTACCCCTTTAGCGAATTTGACATGTATTCAAGAAGTTATACTTGAAGAAATGGTTGTAATTTCATAATTAACTTCTTGTTAGGAAAATTATCATCCCCTAGGCAAATGAGCCTATACTCGAACCAAGGCCCAGTTGATATTGCTGGCCCAACTTGACCCGCTCAGTCACTAAGGCTCAACATAGTCTTATAACACCTTGAAGGCTATGTTTGGAACACATGGAATAAATACATTATCCCATGAGGAGTAAGTGTCCCACTCTCCCACTCAACCTCTATCTCATCCCACTAAGGGTCCCACTCAGCCATGACATGAAGGTGGAACAATGCGGTTGAGAATTATGTGCTTATAAATAGGCTGCTACCCAGGTACAAAATACACTCTGAATATGTGTTGAAAATAGACTAAACTCTCGATTCTCAATATTCTCCAAAATGGCCCACTGACTTAGGGGATGTCGAGAGACCCCCCTCTGATGCATTGTTTGTTCTTCCTTACAGATTATGAAGAACACGGCGAATCAAAAATCTACACGTCACCGGACTGAAAACTGTTCTAACACTTCTGTTAGGAATAATTCTAATCAAATCGGTCAAAGGAGAATTGGTGGCTGTAATGTCAAGAAAGTAGAACTATTGGGTAGTCCTATCCCGAGAGATAGGCACACCAAGTAGTCATTCCCGTAAAAGCTAGGCCTTGTTTGCCAAGTGATAGAACGGTACACAGTAATGCGGTTCCTGTTCATGTATTTCTTATTTCACTTTTTCATATTTTTTAATACCAATCAATATCAAAACATTCCAACTTTTTTTACTTTTTATATCACATCAATAATTTTTTATTACTATTCAAATAAAAAAATTCACTACAATCCAAAACTTTTTTATTTTTCTATACAATTTTTTTTTTAAATTTTTTTTATATCACATTATTACTTTTTTACTAATTTCAAAATTAACAACCCACTGTTCTGTTCTGTTCTATACATGTCTTTGCCAAACAAGCCCCTATTCTCGAGAATAAGCGATGGAAGATACATCCAGATTGAGTCTCGGAAATGCAGACATCTCGGGATTGAGAATCAACTCAGCTAGCCAAGATCCAGGACAAGCATGTCACGGGAACTCAGGTATCGGTCGTATCCCAGAAAATCTTGATTAGAAGTCACAATCTATGTCCAATCAGAACTCCTCGAAGAATTTGGTCAACTGTCCTATTCCAAGTTGAATTGGGATAGGACTCTCCCGATCCAGTTTTAATTCCCGAAAATCCGAGATTAGAATTATATTACGAAACGAATTAGGAAAGAATCATACTCCATAAGGAATCCGAGTCCAAATCAGACTCTGATAAACACTCCTAGATCAAGCAGGAATCTTCATTCAGGTTGTACTTCACATCTTTACCTATAAATAAGCCCATACTTCAGTTATAAACAAGAGACTGATTATTTAATGAATTGACCATACTTTGATCAGAGAAGCGTGAAAAATATCGAAAAACGTATTGTTCACACCGTATCGAAAACTCCACCAACAACTTCCATTAATGAAATTCATATTTATATATATATATATAAGAGCAGCCGGGAAAAAAGAATATTCAATGAAAACCGCCGCTAATTAATCCTTATCAGGCACCTCACCATGATAGTTATGTCAAAGACTACTGCTAGATTTTTTCTTTGAAGCTATCTCAAAAAGAAAAAAAGAAAAATTCAAAACCTTATCTTTCATATCTAAACGGTCAATAATGACCAACCACGTTCAAACTATGTAATGATAAATCTATAAATACCCCTTCTGTTCAGCGAACAATTGCATCATAAACAGACACGTTATCAATATATATAAGAGGGTGAAAGAAAAAGGAAACAATGGCATCAGAGTGTGAAGGTAATGATTCAATGAATAACTAAGAATTGTTAGTACCAGCTATATACCATACAGTTAAATGTTATATATATTGATCAAGTTAATCTGAGACAAGTCTTTTTAATTTGAGCTTCAATTTGCACGTAAGAAATCACGGCCGGAGCTCGTTGGAGTGAAAGGGACGGTTGCTGAGGCGACAATTGAGAGGGAGAATCCGCTTGTCGATGCTAAGATCGTGCCAAAAGGATCGGTTGTCATACAGGACTACCGCTGCGACAGGGTTTGGGTTTGGGTTGATAAAAATGGTGTCGTTTATAGGGTCCCCAATATTGGCTAGGCCGGCCTTAAGTCGCTTAATTATTATTTTTAAAATGAAATAAGGATTTCTATATCTCCAATATATACCATTGTATTTGAAACTTATTAATAACAGCTTATATTCTTCGTGCATTCTTATGTGTACGTATTTGAAGAAAAAATAAGACTGGCTCTTGTAATGTTTGGAGTAATTTTCATTTTGGGTTATTGCCGATCGAATCTCCTATACACATTCCCCTCTTAATTAAATAAAGATTCAAGAAGCCGAGCAGCAGATCGAATCTATAATTAGCTCTCTTGTTTAAGATTTCATGAATATATATTGTCAGCGAAAACATGTAACTTTACCATCATTGATCAATACAAAAGTTATATGTTACCTTCAGCATAATTAAGTTTGAAATAAAAAAATTAATATAATTATGTATGTATACCTATGTTTATGGTTTGATAATATTTTATAATGAAAGGTATTTAAGGAGTTTTGAAATTAAAGAAGAAAGTTAATTATGAGAAAGATTGAGAGAAAATAATTAATGAAGACATTTATAATTAATGTACAACTCACACCATGCTATTGCTTTAAAACAATACTTGTGCGCGAATACATTTAGCTTGCATACATACTCTAGCTAATATAATGCAAACTGCGTGCATGGCAGCCACTTGTCTCACGAGTGGCATGCTTGGCACTCAGTATGGTTTTTGCTTGTAATTGCTTATCTTATCATTGACCAAATCGAGATGGTTTTATATATATAGCAAGAGGAGTGATCTGACCATTTTAATAAATTCTTTTTGTTAGGAGAAATTAAAAAAAAAAAAAAAAAAAAAAAATTAACATAAAAAGGATAAGTTACTGTTTCTAAAATGAAACAAGTTACCTCATTGAGGTAGAGTTTAATTATATATATCACTAAATAAAGGAAAGTAAAAAAAATAAAAAAATAAATTCACCCATTTTTCATTGATTTAGATAATGTACGTCCATTGTTATTACTTGTAGATACTAATAGAAAGGAATAGTAAACGAAGCTTGCAAATTCGTTAAGCAACTTGTACGCTGGCTTAATTCCTGTTTGACTTTTAGGCCTACAGACCGGGAGGAATATTAGATTTAGATGGCTCGATCAATTTGACATGTAATTTTCTAGTTGATAAAATCATGCCGTATGTGACTTCACATATTCCGTACACAATATTTTATAAAAGTGCCAATCGTATTGGCAATCATCTTGGCGCGAGATCTATTGACTATTGTATCCTGGCCTATACACAAAGCAGACATTAATTATTGGTTTTTTTTTTTTTAAAAAAAAAAAAAAAAATTAAACAAGCTAAGAGAAAATTGATGAAGCTTATGCTCCGTTTGTTTTGACTTAAAATGATTTCCGTCGTAAAATGATTTCGACGAAATTATTTTCAGAAAAAAATAATTTTCTTGAAAATATTTTTCGGTGTTTGGTTCGTACGAAAAAAATTACAAAATGCAAAAATCAGAGTTTGGCAAATGTCGCCGAAATCCGGCAACGTCCGGTGGCCGGATTCCGGCCGGATAAATGGCCGGATCCGGTCATATCCGGCCGAATCCTGGCCATTTTGGCCAGATCTGGCCGGAATCTCCCGGATCTGGCCGGATCCTGGCCGTTTTGGCCAGATCCGGCTGGATCAATAGTCGGATCCCGGCCGTTTTGGCCAGATCCGGCCGGCTTGCCCGGAAACCGGTAAATTCCGGCCGGAATTTGGTCATCCCGTGGCCGGATTCCGGAGCCGGAACAATTCCGGTGACCTGATTCCGGCGCCGGCAGGATTCCGGCGACCGGATGTTGTCGGACTCCGACGCCGACCGAATTCCGACGATCGATAATTGTTAAATTCTGACGATCGGATATCAAACATGCGTGTAAGGACGAAGAGTTTTATTTCAAAAAACGATTTACGGTTTTAAAAATCGTAAATCGTTTTCCGAAAATTAAAAAAGTTTTTACGGTTAAACCGAAAATGAATTTCGTTGACCATTATTTTCGCCCCTACCAAACACCGGAAAATGCCGAAATCGTTTTCCAGAAATCATTTTATGTCGAAACAAATTGAGCATTAGCTTCATGTCATTAATATTTTTAGTCTGAACTTTAGTTAAGTTTTTTTTAATATATCTTATATAAAGCTAATGATCACTATACATCGTCAATATTCACCAGACATGGAAAAAAAAAATCATGTATATTTCTTCTTTAGGTTTTGTTCAATTATAGTAAACAAAATAATATCTTATCTGTTACGATCGACCAGTGCATCAAAGAGTACGTACTGAATTTTTAATTTCTTTGAAGTGATATTAAGAAAAAGAAATAGGAAAATACAAATTCATAGCATCATGTAATAATTGAAAGTCAACACAAGCTATAGATCCTAATAATGCTTCATAGATAGCCATGTTTTATTTTTTATTTTTGGATAAATAAGGTTTAATTATTACAAGATTCTAAAGAATACAAGCGAAAAATGAAGCCAAAAAATTAAACCGCCTCCAAAAGGGAAACTCACAACAAAGAAGCTATATAGCCAAGAAATGTACAACCATGTAAGGCCGGCCAGCAATACAAAGAAGGAAAAACAAACAAGAAACAATCTAGAATCCAACACACCGGCCTGAGCAAAATGTTTAAATATTAATTAAATAATTAATTATAGAAAGACAAGAACAAGCATGCAGCGCAATGAAAAAGGAATATTTATTCAAAGGAAACAACAGCTAATACTCTGGCGCACCTCACGACGGTGGAAGTTATGTCAAAGGCGTACGGCTAGTTTTTCTTAATTTGAAGCTATCTATCTCACAAAGAACAAAGAACAATTCAAACTCTTAGCTTGCATGATATCTACAAAGTCAATAACGACCAACCGCATACTAATGTAATGATTCTCTATAAATACTACTCCGGCCATGTCTTTCACCCGAACAATATATCACAAAGTACTGTTATCAATATAAGATAGCTGTGAAGGAAAAGGCTAGGAAACAATGGCATCAGATCAGTGTGAAGGTAATGGACATCTATATATTAAGAGTGCTTGTCAGTACGTATATATATGCATGCATATATATATATATGCCAGTTACATATATGTATATATAGTATATATGATTTCCAATTGATCTAATTAACACAAGTCCGATCTTTTTGAGCCTGTGTAGGTAAGAATTCATGGCCAGAGCTCGTTGGCGAGCAAGGGACGGTTGCGGAGGCCACAATCGAGAGGGAGAATTCTCTTGTCAATGCCGTGATCGTGGAAGAAGGATCGTTTGTCACGCAAGACTTTCGCTGCGACAGGGTTTGGGTTTGGGTCAATGAAAATGGCACCGTTTGTAGTGTCCCGACTATTGGATAAGCCTACTTTATCTTATTTTATGAATAATCTTATTAATGTTATTTTATGAATAATCTTGGGCTTATAAGTCCATATTGTTGAATGTTGATGATTCAGTTGTTATTTTTAAATAATATGAGTTACAATTCAGTTGTTTTTATCTATCTATTAATTAATTTAATTAAAATGAGAGCTTTCATTTATACTTCTTAACTTAATTTCAAACCTGGATATTTCAAAAGGTCATGTTAGCTATACTTGACACTTACGCTAGCTGTCTATCTCATATCCCAGGCCCCCCGCTTTTTTTTTTTTTTTTTTTGTTGAAAATATTACCATTAGAAATGATGATCCAAAAAGCTCCCCTTGGCTGGCTGAACTTGCACAAAGCAAAAATATGGAGGAAAGCCAATTGTGAATTAAGAGGTGTAGTAAATGAGTAGTTCTAAGCTGGAGCTAGCAGAAAAGTATGAGAAGGAACTATTGGATTTTTTGAATCCATATTGGTGTTATAATGTTTGACGTGCTTTTAGTAAGTCTTGTGGTGGGCCTATTTTGTTTGATTAGTGGAGATGATTCAACTCCACTAGCTCGATGGTTCTCTTCTTAGCCATGCTTTTTTGCTGAAACTTTATTTAATGGAGAAGTAATCCCTTTACGCTTGCTTTTTATTTTTCTTATAAAAGAGTAGTACTATAACATACGTAAATATCAATTATAGAGATGAGAAGAAAGGGAGTCTCATCTCACTTAGCATAGAGTGAATTTTTGGGTGTATTGGAGCTTTTCTATTTTCTTATTTTTTTCGTATCTCACAGGTTTTCGGAAATAAAACATATTTCCTAACAATTGGATGGGATGCATGGTTCGAATCTTGTTAGAGCAAATTAACTGAGTTCAACTTTGTAGTCCATTCATTCATTCCAACATATAAGTCATTATAATTCCATATTAATTATGGCTTCTGTCTTAGCCATAATTCCATAGATCCAATGAAATAATTCCATGACAATATATATGTATATCCTTAGCCTCAAATTACGATCCCACTTGTGTACTTTTCTTTTTAGTGTTCAAGTTTCAACCAAAATGGTTGCTTCCGTACCCTCTCTATCTCTCTCTCTCTCTCTCTCTCTCTCTCTCTCTCTTGTTGAGAGCAGCCTTTTTGGTTAATGAAATAACACTTTCCTTAATTCTATATATTATGATCCTACGTAGTCAACTTAAGGCTTAAGCCAGAGAGATATGTTGTTTTTAGGCTTGAGTACTGGTTGCCGTGTGGTGGCAAAGGGGTCATCCTTTAGCCAGAGTGAAATGAATATCGCGTTCATACGAATTTGACCAGTAACTTTTTGTTTTTTCTATGAAGCTATCTCACAAATTAAACAGATTATGGTGATGCCAATCTGGGTTGTTGTGATACCAAGTTGATTTGCTTGTCATTTTGAGTTTTGGTCAATTATATATAGTTTATGATTTGGTTGGTTTTGATACACAACATGCATACAGGTTACTTGGATACAAAATCGGGTTGTTGTGATACCAAGTTGAGATACCAATATGATTTGCTTGTCATTTTGAGTTTTGGTCAATTTTAGTTTATGATTTGGTTGGTTTCGATACACAACATGCATACAGGTTACTTGGATACAAAATTAGCATACCAAATAAACCAAATATTTGATAGTGTATGCATGTACCAATTGTATGTAAAAAAACCACAAAATTGAGGTACCAACTGTAATAAAAATACAAAACTAAGGTACCAATTGTGACAATTGTGATAAAACTGCAAAACTTAGGTATCAATAATTGTGGTACTTATTTAAACCGCATGTAACTTACATTAAAAACACGGGTATATACGCATGGGAATAAATTAGTGCACAACCTAAATGTCTAGACATTTTTGGCATTCCAAATAACCCAAATATTTGATAGTATAATACAGGTACCAATTGTGAAAAAATTACAAAATTGAGGTACCAACTATAATAAAAATACAAAATTAAGGTACCAATTGTGTTAAAACAACAAAACTTAGGTGCCAATTTTTCTACTTATTTAAATCGCATGTAACTAATTTATGGCATACCAAATAAGCCAAATAAGTCGAATATTTGATAGTGGACATTTCTTGACATGCAACACATGTTAATTTGTTAATCATACTATTTTTGAATTCAAAAGAGATGTGCATCTCTCTCTCTCTCTCTCTCTCTCTCTCTCTCTCTCTCTCTCTCCAGTATACAATTGGATGATTTTGATGCTTTGATAGCCAAA